>NC_135726.1:4760740-6126923 GCF_964656455.1 Halichoerus grypus
GCCCACACCAACAGCCTCTGCTCTTTCTAGCCACATCTTTTGTCTCTTCCCATCTTGTTTCTATTACTCTGAGGCCCGATGGACCTAGACTTTTAGATTTTGGAACTCATCCTTAAAACACTGGGAGAAGCAACACAAGACGGGGCGGGAAAGGCAGTTGTCGGTGGGGGTGGGGGTGTTGGTGTTGAGGGCTGTGGAGTCATACTCAGTCTGTAGGCTCCAAACACAACCTATGGCCGTCTCTCCTTAGAGGAGGGGAGTTAGTGAGAGACTGGAGGGAGTTTGTGGGGCCTGATGCCAAGTTTAGTGGAGTCCAGAAAAAATCCAGCCAAGAGCTCACTGTGCTCTTTAAAAAAGAGAAGCCTCGGGAGGTGCCTGAGTGGCTCAGTCCTTTAAGCATCTGCCTTCAGCTCAGGTCATGATCCCAGGGTCCTGGGATGGAGCCCCACATCGGGCTCCCTGCTCCATGGGAAGCCTGCTTCTCCCTCTCCCACTCCCTCTGCTTGTGTTCCCTCTCTTGCTCTCTCTCTCTGTGTCAAATAAATAAAATCTTTAAAAAAAAAATAAAAAAATAAAAAATAAAAAAGAGAAGCCTAATCTAGGTAACAAAGGATGAAGGACAGCATCAAAGAGCCTGCTGAGATCAAAGGGGGGACAGTGTCTGGGGAAGGGTTTGTTTGTTTGTTTGGGGATATATAGGGTACCTCATGATCTGTGGGTACCAGAGACTGGACCCCTTCCTTTCTTAGTCACACAGTGGTAACTGACATCCCATTAAACCCCCTTGGATGTCCCGGACGTGCCTTTGAGAAGAGAGATGTGTGCAGGGACTGGCTAAGCCCTTTACCGACCTCGACACACTAACAACACTTTATTGAGCACTTACTAAATGTCATCTGCTCTTCTTAGTCTTAAACACATTATCTCATTTAATCCTCACGATAACCCTAATGGCTTAGGGATTTAAATTTTTATAAAATGAAATAAAAGTAATCTCAGAGCAAGAAAGGTCTTTTAAAATAGGACACAAACCATAAAAGAGAAATTGGTAAATTTAAGTACATAATTTTTTCCCCAAAGTTCTTTATGCTTAAAAACAAGATCAAAGGGCGCCTGGGTGGCTCAGTCGGTTAAGCGTCTGCCTTCGGCTCAGGTCATGATCCCAGGGTCCTGGGATTAGCCCCACACTGGGCTCCCTGCTCAGCGGGGGAGTCGGCTTCTCCCTCTGCCTCTCCCCCCGGCTTGGCTTGTGCTCCCTCTTGTGCTCTCTCTCTCTCAAATAAATAAATAAAATCTTAAAAAAAAAAAAAAAAGATCAAAAGACAAACACTACATTGGAAAAATATTTGCACACTGTTAATTTCCCTAATACATAAAAAACCACTATACAATGTGAGAAGACTGTCAACCCAACAGAAAAGTGGAGAGAGAGGATATGACCAGGGAGCTCTTGGAAAAGGAAATCGAAATGGCTCTTAAAAATAGGAAAAGTGCTCAACTTCACTCATAATTTTAAAAAGGCAAATTAAAACTCCAGTGAGCTACCAGCTTTCATTTACTGGATTGTAATGATCAGAAAGTTGCTAAGACCCCTTGCTCACAGGCTGTGGGGACACAGGGCCCTGTGACCTTGCTGCTGCGAGTATGTCTTCAGCCCTGCAGATGGTGCCTTTGCAAGATCTATCAACACGGCAGACTGGCCCAGCGATTTTTACTAATAAATACGTGATCTGCTGAACGGGTTGGGTTAATGACAGGTGGGATCAGACTTGGGGCACTCAATCAGCAGGACCAGGAGATAGGCACAGAGACCAGGACAATATCGGGTCCCCCCACAAGGAGATGCAGGTGAGGGGTGCGGAGAACTGTCTCTCATGATGGCTGGGACTCAGCCTCAGAAATCCTGCTCTAGAATCTTTTGGCCAATAAGCAACTGAAGCTTGGTGCGGGGCTGGTTGGAACAGCTACATTTGCAGAGCCAATCAAGGGAGGCAGGACTGCATACTACCAAGATTCACAGGCTCCCAAGTCGGCAGAAGGCTGCAGCTATGCGTCCTGGACCTGCCACTTATAAGTTCAGTGACTGTGAGCAGGCTTTGTCACTTTTTAAAAGCTGTTTCCACATCTGTGAGATGTAAATGACAGAGATATCTATCTCACAGTCTTGTGAGGATTCAGTGAAACAATTCAGGGCAAGCACATGGCAAGCAGTAAAGACAGTAACATTTTAGCTAAATTTTTTTTTTAAGATTTTATTTATTTATTTGAGAGCGAGAGACAGAGATATCGAGTGAGAACACTGAGTGGGGAGGAGAAGGAGAAGGAGAAGCAGGCTCCCCACTGAGCAGGGAGCCCGATGCGGGGCTCAATCCCAGGACCCCGGGATCATGACCTGAGCCGAAGGCAGACGCTTAACCGACTGAGCCACCCAGGCGCCCCATAGCTAAATTGTTTTAAGTAAATAAATGAAGGAAGGAAGTAAAGTGTTGTGAGTAAATAAAACGGAAATATTTTGGGATGGGTGTATGTTTGCATGTGTCCAAAATGAAGCAACATGTTGACCCAGGATTATTTCCTCATGACTCTGAGACCTGTAATTCCTTGAGCAACCGCCAGGACGACAACAAGACATTTTCTTTTGAAATGATTTTCAAATAGTTACAGTGATTAAGAGAGATTTGTTTTGTGCTCTAGGGAGTTAGGCTCTGAACTCCCCTTCATTTCCTCCTTCTCCTTTGCCCCAGTGTGCTACCTTTATGGAAGAGAATATCACACACTGAGCAGGTGCCCCACACACCCAAACTGCAAGAAGCATTAGCACTAGGATGGGACTTTGCTTCATTCAGATGAAAATATAGTATCTTTTGCTCAAGGGAGGAGGGGTGGAGCACCTGGTTGACTCTCTCTAGGTGCCAGAATTTCATAGATGGAACCCTCCAGAGTAAGTTTGGCAGTTTACAAATCCTGGGAGGTAGTTTTTTGCTAGACCAGGCTTTGCGGGGCATGTCTGATCTCACAGGGCATGTGGAAACTACATTTGGTTCATTCTGAAAAAACACAGACACACAAAGCACCCTGAAGTTCCTCTTTACCAAGGAAGTGGCGTGAACTCATCACCAGCGGCTGGAGCCTCTCTGGTTTAGATGGGCTTCTTTGGCATTTGGCCACATCTGCCTCCCACATGCTCTCATCTAGCTTGGGATCCTCCTACTTATGTGGGGACCTGGTCTCCAAATCTCCTGTTTTGCTTAAGCATTTGCTTCAAGTACAGTTCTCAATCTCCCTCTCCCAACTGCCTTCCTTTTCCCATAATTTCTGGTTTCTGTTTTTATCTGTGTTCACACTCATTTTTCTCTAGGTGTCCCCAGCCACTTCCTTCTTCTCCCTGCTCATGTCCTTGGCTCAAAAGACTTCCCTACCCAAGAATGAAATTAAGAAAACAGTTCACTTTACCAGAGTATCAAAAAGGAAAAAATACGAATCACTTTAACCAAGGAAGTTTCGGATCTGTACAGAAAACTACAGAGCCCTGTCGAGGGAAATTAAAGAATACCTCAATAAATGGAATGATATCCCTTGTGAATGGATTGGAAGCTTTAATCTTGTTAAGATGGCAATATTCACCAAATTAATCTACAGATTCTATGCAATTCCTTTCAAAATTCCAATTTGCAGAAATGGAAGAGCTGAACCTAAAATTCACATGGAAATGCAAGGGGTCCCAGACAGCCAAAAGAATCCCTAAAAAGAAGAACTAACTTGGAGGACTCACACTTCCTGATTTCAAAGCTTACTACAGAGCAACACTAATCAGAGCAATGTGGTACTGGCAAAAAGACAGACATAGAGATCAATGGAATAAAACTGAGAGTCCAGAAATAAACCCATACATCTATGGTCAAATGATTGTTAACAAGGATTCCAAGACTATTCACTGGGCAAAGAATAGACTTTTCAATAAATGGGGTTGGAACATCTAGATAGCCACATGCAAAAAAATGAATTTGTACCCCTACCTCACACCATAAACAAAATCAACTCAAAATGAATCAAAGACCTAAATGGAAGAGCTGAAACTATAAAACACTTAGAAGGGCAAATAAGTATAAATCTTCATGACCTTGGATTAGGCAGTGATTTCTTAAATGACACCAAAGAAAAAGATAAATAAACTGGACTTCATCAAAATAAAAAACTGTTATGCATCAAAGAACACTGACAAGAAAGTGAAAAGACAACCCACAGACTAGGAGAAAATATTTGCACATTGTATATCTGATAAGGATCTAGTATCCATAATTTATAAAGATGCTTACAACTCAACAATAAAAGGACAAGCAACCCAATTAAAAAGTGGGCAAAGGATTTGAATAAACATTTCTCCAAAGAAGCTATACCAATGACCAATAAGCACATGTAAAGATGGTCAACATCATTAGTCAGCAGGGAAATGCAAATCAAAGCCACAATGAGATATCACTTCAAATCCACTGAGTTGGTAATAATAATAATAATAATAATAATAATAGGGGCGCTTGGGTGGTGCAGTCAGTTGGGCGTCAGACTCTTGGTTTCGGCTTGGGTTTGTGTGATTGAGCCCCACGTCAGGGTCCAGGCTCAGGGCTGAGTCTGTTTCAGATTCTGTCTCTCCCTCTCCCTCTGTCCCTCCCACTCATGCTCTCTCTCAAATAAATAGTAAATAAATCTTTAAAAAAATAATAATAAAAGAGAAATAAGTGTTGGTGAGGATGTTGAGAAATTGGAACTCTCATACGTTATTGACGGGAATGTAGTATGATACAGCCATTGTGGAAATCATTTTGGGAGTACCTCAAGTAGTTAAACAAAGAGTTATCCTATAAGCCCAGCAATTCCACTCCTAGGTACTCAAGGGAATTGTAAACATTTATTTGCACAAAAACTTGTACACAAATGTTCAGAGCAGCATTATTCATAATAGAAGAGAGAAACAACCCAAATGTCCATGAACGGATGAATGGAATAAACCAAATATGGGATGGAATACACAGTGGAGTACTATTCAGCCATAAAGAGGAATGAAGCACTGATAACTTTTTTTTTAAAGATTTTCTTTATTTACTTGACAGAGAGAGCGAGTGAGCACAAGCAGGGGGAGCGGTAGAGGGAGAGGGAGAAGCAGGCTCCCCGCTGAGCAGGGAGCCAGATGCGGGGCTCAATCCCAGGACCCTGAGATCATGACCTGAGCGGAAGGCAGACACTTAATCGATTGAGCCACCCAGGCGCCCGGAAGCACTGATACATGTTACAACATGGATGGACCTTGAAAACATTATGCCAAGTGAAAGAAGCCAGATATAGGGGTGCCTGGGTGGCTCAGTCGTTAAACGTCTGCCTTCGGTTCAGGTCAGGATCTCAGAGTCCTGGGATCGAGCCCCGCATCGGGCTCCCTGCTCTGCGGGAAGCCTGCTTCTCCCTCTCCCACTCCCCCCGCTTGTGTTCCCTCTCTCGCTGTGTCTCTCTCTGTCAAATAAATAAATAAAATCTTTAAAAAAAAAAAAAAAGAAACAAAGAAAGAAGCCAGATAAAAAAACAGCATATTACATGGTCCCAAATATATGAAATCTCCAGAACAGGCCAATCTGTAGAGACAGGAAGTAAATGTAATGGTTGCCTAGGGCTGGGGGAGGGGAGAATTGGGAGTGACCACTAATGGGTATGGAGTTTCTTTTTGGGTGATGAAAATGTTCGTTAATTAGATAACTGGCAATGATTGTACAACACTGTAATGTACTAAAAACTACTGAATTGCACACTTCAAAATGGTAAATTTTATGTTATATGAATTTTATCTCAAAAAAAAAAAAAAAAAAAAGACTGCCTCAGAGGGATCAGCATCTTGAATCTCTCTAGCTAATCAGTAGAGAGAATCTGATTGGTCCAGGTAGGACCAGGTGCCCAGGCTGGGACACAGGGTCACAGGACCAAGGAGAGCTGAGGGGGATTCACCCTTTCGGGTGGGGACACAGTGTTCAGCAGAGAGGGGTATGGCCTGGGCAGTTGTCCTGAAAAATGTCTACTTTAAGTATATAAAAAAAAAAACAGCATTAAAGAGATTTTTAGGGAAAAAAACCACCCATAATTTGCTCATGTTAATTACGACAGTCTTTATTTCTGCAAATCCTTCCAGTATTTGTCCACAGGCCAACATATTTTTCTGAGTTGTAATCACTGTGTTTGTGCTGTTTATTTCCTGTTTTTTTTTCTCTTCCCATCATATCACAAACATTTCCTTCATTTCTAAAGCACCTTCATAATTATCCTTTTTAATGGCTGCATAACATTCAATTGAGTTGATGTACCATAATGTCTTAATCACTTTGCCATTTCTGGATATTTACATGGTTTCTAATTTTTTTCTATTATGTATATATCAATTACACTGCAGGAAATACTTCCGTGCATACTGATTTTTTTCTTTACTGGAGTTGCCCAAATTACTTAAAAAGACCAAATAGGATAAATTTCCCCAGGAAATGGCAAACTAACCGAAGAGCCTAGGAAGAAAAGAGACTCATCAAGTCACTGGTGCTAGCTGAGAATGCAGCCACGGTTCGGAGACCCCGTTTCCCCCCAGGGAAGCCTCTGTTCTCTCACCCCTGCTGTGTTTATGCCTCTCTCCCCTCAGATCCCTGAAGTTGTCTGTGCTATGAATATCCTAATGTAGATTTATCTCTTCATTTGGGCTGTATTCGGGTTGGTTGGTTTCTGCTGTTACACTGTACTAGGAACATCTTTAGACATGTCTCTTGGTCCTGGAATACAAGTACAAGGGTGTGTCTAGGTGACGCAGAGCCGTGAAACGATAAACATTCGGGGATGGATCGTTCTTTGGATGTGGGGCCGGGGGGGGGCTGTCCTCTGCTTTGTAGGATGGTTAGCAGCATCTCTCGCCTCTACCCACCAGATGCCCGTAGCGCCCCCCATTGCAACCATCAGATGTTTCCAAACATTGCCGCTGTCCCCTGGGGGACAAAACAGCCTTCCCACTATTGAGAACCACAGCTGTCGACTAGTGTTTCTCACACTCTGCTATGCTTTAGAATCACATGGGGGAGTTTTAAAAATATCCAGGTCCAGACTGCACCAGGTCCAATTAAATCAGAACCCGGGGGCACACTGCTAGCCCTGGTTCTCACATGGCCTGGAATCACCTGGGAGCTTTAAGAAATACTCACACCCAGGCCACACACCCAGAGGCTCCGATTTAATTGGGCTGGAGGAGGGCCCAGGCATTGGGATTTTTAAAAAGCGAAGACTTAAGTGAATCTGACATGCAGTCACATTGGAAACCACTGGGGCCAAGGCCGATGAGTGAAACTGCTGGGCTGCAGGGTCCCACGATGCTAAGTAAGGGCCAACTGTTTCCCACCACGCTTTCACACATGCCTGCCTTCCTCCCCCCATCCGTGCCTCCAACACTGAGCTCGGTGAGGGCAGGATCTGTGTCTCATTTATTCTTACATGCCTGTTGCCTAACCCAGCACCTGGCGCAGAGTAGCTGCTTAATGTAGATTTTGTGTATTTGTTGTTGAACAACTGGAAGTGGGCCATAATTTGGTTGCACTTTAAAAGCACCTTGTCATTGTAACCAACAGGCAAAGAAGCAGAATTACAGTGACTGGGGATGGAGCCTTGCACACGCTCCTCAGAGTCAAGCTAAGAAAGGTGGTCGGCATCAGTACCTTTGCCTATTTGTAGATGCTACATTCTCATGACGGGGGAACGTAGACAGCCATTAGGGCCCTCCTCGCTGTCTGAAAGGGCGCTAGGAAAGAGGAGTCACAGCTTTGATGGGCAAAGAGAAGTGAATAAAGACGGGAGGAAAGGGACCCTGCTACCATTCTGTGGTCGGCAGATTGATGCCCCCCCTAAATACGTCCAAGTCCTAATCCCTGGAACTTGTGGTCACGTTAGGTCACACGGCAAAGGGGAAGTAAGGCTGTAGGTGGGATTAAGGTTGCTGATGAGCTGACCTTGAGATGGGGAGACTGCCCTGAGTTTTCCTGGTGGAAGGGGAGGGAGGCAGGAACGTCAGAGCTGGAGAGAGCTTTGAAGGTGCTATGGAGGAAGACGGAGGAGCGGTCATAGGCCAAGGAATCGTGGGCACCTCCCGAAGCTAGAAAAATGAGAGTCTCCCCAGGAGCCTGCAGAAGGGAGGCAGCCGTGCCTATCAGCACCGGGATTTTAGTCCAGGGAGAACAGGGTTGGACTTCAGAGCTCCAGACCTCTAGACCTCTCAGAGGATGAACCCTTGTTGCCAGGGTCGCCAGGAACTTCCTGGTCATTTGTTACAGCAGCCGCAGGAAATTTACATACCTTCCAAGGTTTGCTTTGTTTGCTTCAAAAGGAAATGCAATGGGAAAAATACATTTTGTATCAAACGCTGGCCTCTATTAATAGTAAGAATCACTAATGCTTGGTATTGAACTTACTAGATGGCAGACGCTGGCCTACACGCTTCGCATAAACTCACTCATTTACTTCGCACAAAGCTCTGAGAGGTGGGCTCTATCTTTACCTGCATTGCTGAGGAGGTAAACTGAGGCACAGAGAGGTTACATAACTTGCCCAAAGTTAGGCAGGCAGTCTGGCTCCAGTGTCCACCGTGACTTACTGCCCTGCTTGTGACTGGTTACTCAAAGGTCAGTTTCTTGGCGTGACGGCTGCCCTTGGGTGTGCGGTGGGACATAACCACAGGGCACCGTGTGGAGAGGCGCAGGCTTGCGTTACTGCAGCACCAATGAGCTTCCGCATCAGGCAGGTGAGGCTCCAAGTGATGGTTCTGCCTTATGAGCTGAGACTCCACGCAAATCACCTAACTCCTCTGAGCTTTAGCTGCCCTGCTGGAAAACCGCTCAACTCTACCTTAAAGGGTGTACGTTGCAGGGACATGAGGAAAAGTATGAGAAAGCACTCAGCAAGTGGATTTCCACTTCTTGCCCCTACCTAGTTCTACCATGCAGGATAGTGGTTAAGTGGCAAAGACAGAGGATGCGGAGCCTTGGGTCCCGTGTTCAAATCCTAAGCCACCACTTGTTTACGGTAGCCCGAGGCAAGGTACTTCACTTCCCTCGCCTCCACTTCCTCATCTGTAAAATGGGTGTGGTGGCGGTCGTACTGTGTGTAATGTACTTGGCACAGCGCTGGAGACTCCAGAACTCAGCGGGCGTTAGTCCTTCTGCTTGCCTGAAGGGACGAGCAGCAGCAGGAGAAGGAGAAGGCCGGGACCCCGAGGGAAGGGCTGAGGGGGACAGGGGCAGGCACGGAGCCTGAGAACCAGGCACTTCCAAGAGCTGGTGCTTCAGCCAAGCCTGCAGGGACAGCCCCCAGCTTACACTATGGTCATGCAAAGCGGGAGACAGAAAGGGAGGAGGGGGAGGGAGAGACAGACAGACAGACAGACAGACAGGCAGACAGAGCAGCCGCCCAGCAGCGTCTCTGCTCTCGTCCTGCTTTAATTCCCTGCAATGCACACGGCAGGTCTGATGATCATGCTGCTATGGGAAAAATATCAGGTTACAAAACACTATAATACCATGCTTCTATTTTTATTTCTTAAAAAGCACTTGAAAAAAAGTTCATCAAAATGTTGATAGTAGTTATTTCTGGGTGATGAATTTTCTTTCTTTCTTTTTTTTAAAACTGTCTTTTAAATATATTTTTCAGTTGCCTGAATTTATTTTGCCTGAAATTAAAAAATATTGCAATGAGCATGCATGACTTTCAATAATAAGGAAAAGCCATATTTTCCCCCATTTCCATTTTGGATGGAAAAGAAGAACCTATATTTATCTAGTTCATAATGTGTGCATCTTTGAGAAAGCTATGTTTCATCCTTCATTAGATGGCGATTTGATGCCATGAACATTTGGAGAGCATCTACTGCATGCCAGGCTCTCGGCCCTGGTGTGACAAGGAGGAATAAAGCAAGCTCCCGCTTTCAGAGAGCTCAGAGTGGCTGGGCCACCAGTTCTGGTGTTTATCAACGTCTCAGGTTTTCTGCCTTAATAACTGTATTAAATATAATTCAATCTCTTCTTGATAATTCAGTGTTCTCACCAAGACCCGAGTTATAGTGAAATACTTTGTTGGAGATAAATTCCTGTGTCATGGCATGGTTAGCATGTTCCTGGGGTTTCTGCAGCACATGGGATCCCTTACCATAGGACTAAGTGGCCTTAGTAATCACAGTGATGATATTCACACCAGAGCCCTGACTACATGCCAGGGAGGTGCTAAGGCTTTCACGCGCTTGATCTCATGAAGAAGGGGCTTAGTTTCTCCATTTTACAGATGAGAAAACGGAGACTCGGACAGGTTATGTAATTTTGCCCGAGGTCACACAGCTGGTCAGGGGACATGCCAAGATTTGGGCCCATTCCAGCTGATTCCAAGGCATAAGACGTTCATCTCCATGCTGAACCACCTTCCCATGTGTGCAGTACGCGCCACGGGCCGCCGCCAACCATCTGTTCCCAAGACGGCGGTAAGGATAACTCATGTCCTCTTGTTGGTCCAGCATCTAGCCGATCCCCACCAAGGGCTGGGGCCCAAGTTTCTTCCCCTTGAGGCTGAGTGGGCCTTCGTGGCTGCCACCGCCACCGGGGTCGTTGCCTGGAAAGAAATGGGTAGCAATCTACACCTCTTTCTTTCCTTTCCTTTTTTCTTTTCTCTTTTTCTTTCTTTCTTTCTTTCTTTCTTTTCTTTCTTCCTTTTTCTTTCTTTCTTTTCTTTCTTTCTTTCTTTCTTTCCTCCCTCCCTCCCTCCCTTCCTCCCTCCCTTCCTCCCTCCCTCCCTTCTCTCTCTCTTTCTTTCCTCCCTCCCTCCCTTCCTTCCTTTTTTTTAAGATTTATTTATTTGAGAGAGAGAGTGCAAGCCGGGGTGGGGGGTGGGATGCAGAGAGAGAGCCTTAAGCAGACGTGGCACTGAGCGCAGAGCCCGACGCGGGGCTCGATCTCAGGACGCGAGATCACGACCTGAGCCGAAACCGTGAGTCAGACGCTTGACTGACTGCACCACCCGGGCGCCCCATCGGAACCACTTTCTAATTAAATTGTGGTGAGGATCCATGCTAAGACACCCTGCAAATATTTGTTGATTAGAGAAACAGAAGGTGCTTGAGACCTGGGATTTACTTTATGAGACTATGAAACTCAGAATTATGAAGCCTCTAATGTCAGAGTAGCAGAGAGGATTTCCACGCGGTGCCGGCTCCCGACCAGCGTCTACCTAGTGAGGCGTGTTGCCGGTGAAGCCGGGAGAGGAAAGTTGTCCCTGCATCTCCTCGCCCCCGCCCACCCCCATCCGGACACAGGCCATGATCTCTCTCTCTCTTTTTTTTTTCATTAAAGATTTTTATTTATTTATTTGAGAGAGAGAGAGAATGAGAGAGAGAACACGAGAGGGGGAAGGGGCAGAGGGAGAAGCTGACTCCCTGCTGAGCAGGGAGCCCGATGTGGGGCTCGATCCCGGGACTCCGAGATCAATGACCTGAGCTGAAAGCAGACGCTTAACCAACTGAGCCACCCAGGTGCCCCCATGATCTCTTTAAAAAGGAAGAGACACAAAGAAAAAGAAAGGAAGAGAAAAGGGAAAAAGAGGCACGGGGCAGTGCCAAGTCCAGGCCTAGGAGCGAGGAGACCCCAGGCTAGGGCCGCTGGTCTCAGGGATGCCCTTCATCTGGATGGGCTCAGGGTCCTCATCCGTATATGCACAATAATACTAGCACCTCCCTTAAGGGGTTGTTGTGGGAATTCAACGAGATGTGAGATATTAGGTGATATATAATGAAATATACAAGTGAGTTTTAGTGCCTTAAAGTACTTTACACTTCACCAAAATTTACTATGAAGAGGCATTTATTTTCTTGTTGTAAGATCGCTTGTCATACAGCTTAGAAAGCAAATATGGTAGTTGAAAACAGGGAGATTGTGAGCTGTGCCTACCTGGGTTTGAATCTCATCTTTACCGATGTAAACATAACTTGGTTGGTAAAGCTGTTGGCAGAATCTACTCAAGCTGAGCATATGCATCCCATATGACCCAGCAGTTTCCTCCTAGGTAAAAACCAAACAGAAGCGCTTACATATGTTCACCAAAAGACATATACTGGAATGTTCGTAGCAGCCCAAGTTTTAAGACCTGGGCACTACCCAAACGTCCATAATACTGGTTTTTCTATTGCTACATAACAAATTGCCACAAAATGAGTGACTTAAGCTGACACGCCTTGTATATCCCACAGTTTCTGGGAGTCAGGAATTTGGGGATGGACCTTGAGAATCTTGCAAAGCTGCAATCCAGGTGTCTGATAGGCAGAGGCCTCATTTCAAAGCTCAACTGGGAAGGGTTCCCTTCCAAGCTCATGTGGTTGTGGGCAGAATTTACATCTTTGACTGTCAAACCCAGGGCCCGAGTTTCTGGCTGGCTGTCAGCTGGAGGCCATCCCTAGTCACTGGAGGCTGCCCTAGGCCACAGGTCCTACGCTTGCCACACGGGCCTCCCCAAATGCCATTGCTTTATGAAAGCCAGCAAGGGGGAGAGTCTCCTTGCAAAGTGGCGGTCACAGTGCTCTGTGATGTAATCATGGAAGTGAATTCCATTACCCTCGCTGTATTCTATCGGCTATAATCTCATCACACACCCTGTCCACTATTGAGGGGATGGGACCACACCGAGGCACAAACACCAGGAGGGGGGCATCATGGGACCACCTTAGAGTCTGTCCACCACATCAACGGTGGGATGCCTAAGTAAGGTGTGGACTATCACACCATGAAATACTCTCCAGTAATGGGAAGGAGCAACCTCAACCCCATCGACAGCATGGGCGAGTCTCCAAACACGGTATGAAATGAAAGGAGCCAGTGGGTAAAGGGTACTGGCCGTGCAATTCCATTATATAAAGGTCAGTAATTGTCAACACCAAGCTCTGCTGTTAGAAGCCAGGATGGTGGTTCCTCGGGGGGTGGGGGCTGAGATATGAGGGGCTTGGGAGGGGGAGGAATGTTCTGTTTCTTCGTCTGGATGCTGGTTACAGGGCTGTGTCCACTTACTGAAAACTCAACACAGTAGGTTCTCTTCTCTGTACATACGTTATGCATCAGAATTTTAAAATAACTGACCCAAGAAGAAGTGGAAAACCTCAGGAGTCATGGATGACAGTGAAATGACAAGAGAGGAACTATCCCCCTTCCCTACTCCCCTGTCCTCTCCTCCCCCAAGGCACCTTGAACTCAGTTCTGCAAGTCTTCGTGGGTCATGTAATCCTTCCCCAGCTTAATGGTAGGTGGGAGTTTGCTGCTGTGTTCAAAATAAAATTTGCACTCCGAACCACGTCCTACGGGACCCTTCGTGTTCTGGCCCATCTTGTTCCATCATTTCGTCTCCTGCTACTCCCCTCTTGCTCTGAGGCCCCAGTCACAGTTGGCATCTCTCAGCCCCTCTGGTGTGCCAGGCTCTTTCCGACCTCTGGGCATTTGCACGGGCTCTCCTCATTCTTCAGCTGGCCGGCTTCCTCCCGTTGCTGCCTCTGTGAGAGCTGGATCCCCACCAACGCTCCCTCCCTCACCCTCCCACCCACCCATCCCCTTCCTTCCTCTGTCCCAGCCTTTGTTTCCATCATAGCACCCCTCACAAAGAGATACTTCTTATTTTTAATTGATTTTTGTTTCTCACCTCCCCACGATGGTGGAAGCTCCCTGGAAGCCGGGACCCCACATGCCTTGCTGTCTGTGCTACGCCAGGGTCTGCGCAGAGCCGGGCCCAGAGCAGGTGCTGGGGGGGGGGGGTGGGCAGCAGCACGTGGCCTTCTCACATCTCCCGGCTCACATGCCCTGAAACTCCGTTTCCAGATTCGGAGGCAGACGTGTAGCTCTGATCCAGTCAGCAAAGGCCAGAGGAGCTGAGCTCTGAGCCGCCTTCAGAAGGCAGTGAGAATGGATGTAGGAAGGGCTCCGGGAACACCCCCAGAACGTCCCACTGCACGCTTCTTCACCCCCCAGGCCTATGCCCGCTCCTTGCCTACCCGTTCAGGTTGGGTTTCTTTGGTGAAACCAACATTGTCTTCTCTTCCCGGGACGCAACAACGGGTGGCTGAAGTCACGTGCATGCGAACTCTTTGCCCCATGGTCTCTGCGGCGTCCGACGGGGACAGCGAGGTGCTGTCACCACGGGATGGGACTGCAGTCGGCTGAATGAAAATTTCGGACAGGCGCAGGGCCAAGAGAAACAGATCTGCTCCTTGAACTGAAATTTAATCCCAGCTGCAGGCTTTTCCAAAATGGAGTGACAAATGGCAGAAGTGAAAAGGAAAACAAGCAATCCCACCACAGTGGGCATTCTCTTTTCTTGATGACACCCCATATGCTTTCAGCTGCCAAAGCACAGGGTTGCCCCAAATGAGGGCATCAGTTTGGTCACAAATGGTGGTGCTTGGCTGCCAGAGGGATTGTTTTCAAATTGTAAACTACTGCATCACTCTCTTGCTCCAAGCTTGTCAACACCCTTGGTCGCTCAAAACAGATTTTTCCGCAGCGGTTCAGAGCTATACCATTTGGGGTTTGCAGCCGGTGTGAGTTATGTCCCAAATAACTTGGTACTTGCTGTGAAAAGTTAAAATACAGCTGTTTGCAGATGACTTAAACATTTTTTAAATTGGAAATTTCTAAGAGATATATGTATTTATCAAACAAAAAGAGCAGGGAACGCTGATCTATGGTGACAAAAGGCGGAACAGTGGTTACATCTGTGGGGGACATTGGATTCACTGGGAAGGGAGCATTCGGGGGTGTTGGAAAAGTTCTGCATTTCTTTTAAGATTTTTAAAAATGTATTTGAGAGAGAGAGCGAGAGAGAGCACACAAGCAGGGGGAGCTGCAGGCAGAGGGAGAAGCAGGCTCCCTGCTGAGCAGGGAGCCCAATGCGGGGCTTGATCCCAGGATCCCCGGATCATGATCTGAACCAAAGGCAGGTAGGTGACCGACTGAGCCGCCTAGTCGCCCCAAGTTCTGCATTTCTATCTGAGTGGATTACACAGACGCGTATCTATGTAAAAGCCATACAATTGTACCCTTAGAATGTGTGCTCTGTAGCTGGATCAAAACCACGGGTTTGAAGTTATTCACGTGTTAATCATCACATCACTCTCACTTGCCTTCCAAGAAACTTCCCGGGCGGAAGGGGGTGCGATGAGAAGAAGGTGGGGAGAAGGTAGAGTTTGTGGGTTTGGAACTGCACAAAAGCAGAGTGCCCCCTGAGGTTGTTCTGACGGTAGAAACACCACTGAGTCCCTCTGTTAAACAACTGCAACCTGGGATCTGGAGAAAGCGGGCGGCCCGGAGCCCTTTATGATGTGGCCCCTCCTTACCCCACGATGTCATCACTCCCCATCACCCCCCAGAACTGTAAAAGAATACATTTCTGTTTTAAACTGCTAACCACTAAGTTTGCGGTAATTTGTTACCGAGGACACGGGAAACTAACAGGAGGATTCTGATTATTGCTTTAATAATATTGTTATCCTGTCCCATGTCTCTTCTTTCCCTTTTTTCTGTCTGCCTTCAATAAGACACCCATATGCAAAAATCAACTCAAAATGGATTAAAGACTGGGGTGAAGAGCTGAAACTGTAATACTCCTAGAAGAAAACACAGAGAGGAAGCTTCTTGACATTGATCTTGGTGACGATTTCATGGATGTTAACACCAAAGGCCCAGGCAGCAAAAGCAAAAACAGACAAGAGGGACTACATCAAACTAAAAAGTTCCTGCCCAGCCCAGCAAACAATCTACAGAGTGGAAAGTCAACTTCTGGGATGGGAGAAAATATTTGCAAACCATATACCCAACAAGTGGTTAATATCCCCAAAATATATGAGAAACTCCTACAACTCAATAGCAAAAAACCAAATAACCTGAATTAAAAATGGTCAAAGGACTTGAATAGATATTTCTCCAAAGAAGACATACAAATGGCCAACAGATACATAAAAAGTTGCTCAACATCCTCATCATCAGGGAGATGCAAATCAAAACCACAATGAGATATCACTCCACACCTGTTAGAAGGGCTACTATCAAAAAGCCAAGAGATAGTTAAGTGTTGATGAGGATGAGGAGAAACTGGAGCCCCTCTGCACTTTTGGTGGGAATGCACACACTGTGAAAAACAGTATGGAGGTTCTTCAAAAAATTAAAAGTAGAATTACCATATGATCCAGCAATCTCACTTCTGGGTATATTTTCCCCCCAAACGAAATTGAGATCTCAAAGAGATACCTGCACTCCCATGTTCACTGCAGTGCTGTTCATAATAGCCAAGGTATGAGAATAAGCCAAATTGAGGCACATAATAGGGAAATGCTGGGTCATTGCAGGAGGAACAAAAGACCAGACTGAGTCTGACACCTGACAGAGTGTTTGCCACAATTGAGTAAACCCTCCGAAAGCTTTGTGGTTTCTCTTGTCCACATGCATGTTGCTCAAGCCCATGCCAGGCATGCGCACAAAGTTCCAGTTAGCCTGCAAATGACCGGGAATGACCCCTCCAGTGGGGGGCATGGAGGACTGCTATTAGATCTTGACCCTAGATGGGGCATCTGCAATAGAAAAATCAGACTGCCCCTGCACAGAGTAGCTAGCATAGAGCATGAGCAATGGTATGCAGAGTTCCTGGAAGTCCCCGCCCATTCCCAGAATCCCACATGAATATTCCGCCCCTTTATTATGACTGCAAAGCAGAACCCCACATCTCCCCGTGGGACTTAGATCCCTGACTGGGCCCCACTCCCCCTTCCAGTGTGTACTCTCCCTTTTGCAATAAAGCTTCTTCTGCTCTGTTTTACTCTGACTCATCCTTGAATTCTTTCTCAGTCCAAAGTCAAGAATCTGGCATCTGCTGGCGGTCGAGGTTACGGGGCTCAGGAGCCCCTCCAGTCTCTGGTATCAAAATATCCATAGACAGATGAATGAATAAAGAAAATGTGGTATATGCATACAACAGAGCATTATTCAACCTTAAAAAACGAAGGAAATCCTGCCATTTGCAACCACATGGGTGAGCCTGGAGCACATTATGCTAAGTTAAATATGCCAAACACTGAAGGACAAATACTGCATGATTCCATTTATATACAGTATCTAAAATAATGGAACTCATAGAAGCAGAAAACGCAGACTGATGGCTGCCAGGGGCTGGAGGAGAAGAGGGAATGGGAAGTTCCTTTTCAACTATACAAAGTTTCAGTTACGCAAGGCGAGTAAGTTCTGAGCTCTGCTATACCACACAGGGCCTGGAGTTAACAATTCTGTATTGTGCTCTGAATGTGTTAAGCGGTAGATCACATGTTAAGTGTTTTTATCACAAAAAATAATGAAATAAAACAAATGGGCCGCAAAACTCTTCGGAGATGACGGATACGTGTATTAACTTGATTGTGCTGATGGTTCCAGGGCGTATGGATATGTCCAAATTCATCAGTTGTATGCAGTAAATACGTACAGTTCTTTCTATATCAATTATACCTCAGTAAAGCTGAAAACAGAGGAAGATACAGATTTCTTGAGCTTGAGAATCTCCCTTTTCCTGCTGAATCCTCCTAAAGTGACAAATTTGATGTCCGCACCTCCATTTGTCCACCACCTGTCCTCCTCCATTCAGAATTCAGCCCAATTCTCCTGGGAAGGCCACGTGTATCAGACTCACTGGGACAGGCAGGAGTGGGGTGTGGGGTTGCGAGGGCTCTAACCAGGCCCCACTGCAGGCTTCCTCTTTCTAATTCCTAGGAGATGGGCATGGAGTACAAAGATCTCCACTTTTTTAAAAAAAAACCAGTACCCTGGAAGATTCTTACACACACAGAAGTTTAAGAACCACTGGCTTGGGCGCCTGGGTGGCTCAGTTGGTTAAGCGACTGCCTTCGGCTCAGGTCATGATCCTGGAGTCCCTGGATGGAGTCCCGCATCGGGCTCCCTGCTCGGGGGGGAGCCTGCTTCTCCCTCTGACCCTCCCCCCTCTCATGTGCTCTCTCTCTCTCTCATTCTCTCTGTCTCAAATAAATAAATAAATAAAATCTTTAAAAAAAAAAAAAAAAGAACCACTGGCTTGAATGCAAAATCCATCTCCTATTCAATTTTTATTTGTTCTATTAAAAAACAAAATTCAGTCACTCATCATCAGGGAAATGCAAATCAAAACCATAATGAGCTATCACCTCACACCTGTCAGAATGGCTGAAATAAAAAACACAAGAGACAGCAGTTGTCGGTGAGGATGTGGAGAAAGAGGAATCCCTGTGCACTGTTGGTGGGAATGCAAACCAGGGCAGCCACTCTGGATAACAGTATGGAGGTTCCTCAAAAAATTAAAAATAGAAGTACCATTTAATCCAGTCATCACACTACTCGATATTTATCCGAAGAATACAAAAACTAATTAGAAAGGATATTGCACCCCTCTGTTTACTTCTGCGTTATTTACAATAGCCAAGATATGGAAGCAGCCCAAATGTCCATCAGACTGATGAATGGGTAAAGAAGATGTGGTATAGATAGACAATGGAATACTACTCAGCCATCAGACAGAGTGAAATCTTGCCATTTGCAATGACATGGATGGAGCTAGAGAGTACAATGCTAAGTGAAATAAGTCAGTTAGAGAAAGACAAATACCATATGATTTCACTCATACTTGGAATTTAAAAAACAAAACAAAGAAAAAAAAAACCAGAGAGACCAAAAAACAGACTCTTAACTATAGAGAACTAATGGTTTACCAGAGGGGAGGTGGGTGGGGGATGGGTGAAATAGGTTATGGGGATTAAGAGTACACTTATCATGGGGCCCCTGGCTGGCTCAGTTGATGGAGAATGTGACTCTTGATCTCGGGGGTTGTGAGTTAGAGCCCCATGTTGGGCATAAAGATGACTTAAAAAAGAAGTACACTTGATGAGCACTGAGTATATAGAATTGTTGAATTACTATATTGTACATCTGAAACTAATTTAATACTGTATGTTGATTATACTGGAATTAAAATAAAATAAACAAAATTCAACTGCGTAAATTGAAGATCTAATGGGCTTTATTAAGCAATTCATGAATCGGGCAGCATCCTTTCTAGCAAGTAGAGAGATGCTCAGAGGAGTTTGACAAAATGGAAGGTTTTTATGGGTAAGAGGGTCAGGTAAGGAAGTGATTAGCCAAAGAAAAAGAAAAGACATCTTTTTTCGGGGAATGGACGGGTAGGATTTTTATCATGTGGATTACCTCTCCAGTGCTAAACAGGAAATTTCAGATGGACTGTTAACAAGTCATATTCCTGGGAGAGACTGAAACCATAATCCCAGTCTTGGTTTCCTGTTCTGCTGAGGATGGGGGGCAGAGAATGACCCCATTTCGGACTCGTTTCTTTCTTTTAAAACATTTAATAAATAGGGTAGCAAAATCTACAAGTTCCAGCAGAGGGAGATGTTACTACATGAAAGAAAAAGTCTTTGGCAGGAAAATGGGATTTGACAAGCCCCACTTTCCAGAGCAGGAAAATGAAGATGTTTCCTTTGGAGGATGTCCACCTGTGAATGGGTTTCTCCACCATGCACACTCTTTGAGATCTCCAATGAGAATCAAGGCACTTTGCAGAACAAATATGGCTGATTGTGTTTATGTTCTATGAATCTGGGAAACTGTCAAAGCACACGGCTGTTAAATTAGGGAGACTGTTGTTTTCAAGGAATTATTCGACACCCATTGCCAGGTCAAGGATGCGTTTGGATCTAAGTTGGTTGATTTATCAATGTCATCTTGGCACTGTTTGCAGGAAGCTGTGAATGAAGCTGTATGTCTGTTAATCCCTAAATGAAACCATGAAATTGGTGCAGAGTGGTGTTTACTCTTGGACTCGACTTGCTCTTTTGTTTCTGCATCTTTCCCAGTGAGGTTTCTCCATGGATGCAGAATTGTGCAGATGGAAATTCTGACCCCATCGGGGGAGAGAAACTGACATTTCTTAGCAGAGCTCCTGTGCATGCAATTTATACATTATGGCCTTTCTTCCTCCCCGCCACCCTGCAACATCTAGATTAGCTTCTCTTTTTTAAAGAAAGGGTAACTCTGGATCAGAGGGGCAGGAAATTTGTCCAGATCATACAGGGAGAAGTGCCCAAATCAAGATCTGAACCTTGGCCCAGCTGACCCAGTAGACAGCAAAATATCATCTCAATTTCCTGTTGCTTAAATAGGAGGAGGTTTATTACTTTTAGCCAAAAGGGCGGAGATGTGACAAAAGAAATACCATATGCATTAGCTAAAGATGGGGTCCAGCTCCCCTCAAAGCACAGCCTTGAAAGTGAGCTTGCGGAGACTGCCCTGCTAGCAGCTTCCATATCCAATCTGACCCTGGCTGGCACAATTTCTTTCTTCCTTGGGTCAGTTTTATAGTTCTTGCTCAAGCAAGGTCTCTGTGGCAGGCAGGATGATGACCCCTAAAGATGTCCGCATCCTAATCCCCAGAACCTGTGAATATGTGAGCTTATGTGGCAAAAGGGGCTTTGCAGATGTAGTTGAATTGAGGACCTTGAGATGGGGAGATTATCCAGGTGGGCCCCACTTCATCACAAGGGTCCTTGTCAAAGAGAGGCAGAAGGGGTGCCTGGGTGGCTCAGTTGGTTAAGACTCTGGCTCTTGGTTTTGGCTCTGGTCATGATCTCAGGGTCTTGAGATCAAACTCCTTGCTGGGCTCCACGCTCAGCGGGGAATCGGCTTGAGATTCTCTCCCTCTGCCCTCCCCCCGACTCGAGTTCTTGCTCTCTGTCTCTAAAATAAATAAATAAAACTTAAAAAAAAAAAAGCGAGGCAGGAGGGACAGTCAGAGAAGGAGGTGTGCTCAGGGACACAGATGACCTGTAGAAGCTAGAAAGGCAAGGAGTGATTCACCCCTGGAGCCTCTGTAAGGATCTCAGTCCTGCTGACACCCTGATTTTAGCCTCGTGAGACCCACTTTGGACTTCTGACTTCCAGTAAAACATTAACTGTGTGTTGTTTTATGCCACTTAAGGTTATGGGACTTTGTTACAGCAGCCATAGGAAACTGATTCAGTCTCCAAGCCTTTTTGCCCAAACATACCCATCAGTACGAAAGTTTGCAGAGTACAGATGCATGCACGTTATAAAGCAATTGTCTTTCTCTGATTGGCTTATTTCGCTCAGCATAATACCCTCTAGTTCCATCCATGTCATTGCAAATGGCAAGATTTCATTGTTTTGATAGCTGAGTAGTATTCCATTGTATATATGTATCTACCACATCTTCTCTATCCATTCATCTGTTGATGGACATCTGTGCTCTTTCCATAGTCTGACTATTGTGGACAGTGCAGTGAGCACTTTTATAGATGATACATTTAAAAGTGGCTTATTTTGGGGGGAAAAGTGACATAATAATGAAAACCGTCCCCCAAATGCTTTCTCCATGGCTGGAGTTTCTTTAGCAGGAGGGGAAGAATGAAGGGGGGGAAATCGGAGGGGTAGATGAACCATGAGAGACAATGGACTCTGAAAAACAAACTGAGGGTTCTAGAGGGGAGGGGGGTGGGAGGATGGGTTAGCCTGGCGATCGGTACTGAGGAGGGCACGTTCTGCATGGAGCACTGGGTGTTATGCACAAACAATGAATCATGGAACACTACATCTAAAACTAATGATGTAATGTATGGGGATTAACAAAACAATAAAAAAATTAAAAAAAAAAAAGAAAAGCAATCCCTTTTTCATCTCTTTTTGTGATAGACTGATAGGCTTATTCTCTTGAAATTATTTGCGAGGTTATATATTCCTCAGAACTACTTGTTATTATGGAAAACTTAAGCAAATTTAAATGTCATCTTTTTTTTTTTTAAAGATTCTATTTATTTATTTGTCAGAGAGAGAGAGCGAGCGAGCACAAGCAGGGGGAGCGGCGGGCAGAGAGAGAAGCAGGCTCCCTGCTGAGCAAGGAGCCTGATGTGGGGCTCGATCCCAGGACCCTGAGATCGTGACCTGAGCTGAAGGCAGACACTTAAACAACTGAGCCATGCAGGCGCCCCATCATTTTGTTTTTACACAAGTGTAATGTCTTGAAGTCCAGTGACTCTTCTCTGGCCTCTGCCACAAGGTCCTCACGCGTCCCATTGAGTCCTGGCTTTCATAGGGTCACCTGCAGCCATGACATCTAGGGGCACTAAGGTGTGCTGTACTTTGGGCTTCACTAGTTTCTCTTCCTTCCTTTCCCTCTTCCCCTTTTCTGACCTTGGGTAGAGTTGGGTTGAGCACACTCTTCTACTCATAGCACACCGGCATCCCCACGATCTCTCATTGACAATAAATACTCCCTTGTGGTCCCCATAGGTCACTCCCATTTCTCCAGTTCACCAAACAACAATTCTCATATTTAATGTGGGGTTTTCTGGGTATGTGTCCTTGGAAAATATATCCCATTGTCTTGTGTGATGTATTTGTCATGTACGTAAATGGTATTATGTTAAATCTTATTACTTTTTCCATCGAGCATCTGTTAAATCCTTTCACATTGCTGCATGTGCATCTGAACTGTTCTCTCAAATGCCTTGCCATGGTCAGCAACCCCCTATTTTCTTCCTTTCTCTTTCAGCAATGGGCATCCAGCTTGCCTGACTCCTTGCCACCACAAGAAGTAACACATAGGACAGCCTTGTACCTGTCCCTTTATAAAGCAGTGTGAGCCCTTCCTTGAAATACAGACCTGAGGGTAGCATTGTTGGCTATTGGGCACACTTGACCAAGTGCTGGTTTTCTCTTCCCCAGAGTAGCTACACCAGCTGCCCTGCCCACAGGCAGGGGGTCCCACGGTGCCCACATCCTTGCCAACACTTGGCATTATTTGGCTTTCTAATTTTGTCAGTCCAATAGGCGTAACATGCTCTCTCATTGTTTTAATTTCCAGGATTACTAATGAATTGGAACATCTTTTCAGATGCTTGTCAGCTTTTTGGGTTTCCTTTTTTATAAGTTACCTGTTGACATTTTTTGTCCATTTTCCTATCGGGATTACTCTTTCCTTCTTGCTGATTTTCAGGAGTTCTGAGGATCGTCTACAGTTGTGCTGTCCCACATGGTGGCTCCTGACCACGTGTGATTACCAAGTGCTTGAACAAAGGGAGGCGCGCTGACTAGGGTAAGATGCACTTATGATTCTGAAGGTTCCACATGACGAAGAGAAACAAGATTCTCCATAATTTTTATATTAATTGCATGTTGAAAGGATATTCTAGATATATCAGGTTAAATAAAGTATCAAACTGATTTATCTTTATGTTTTTAAATGTGGCGGTAGAAAATTTAAAATTATGTAAGGGGCTGCATTATATTTCTAGTGAAAAGTACAGCGCTGGATATCAAGCCCTTGTACATTTCAGACATTGTAAACGTCTTTTCCCGTTCTGTCCCCTTGTTATCAGCTTTATTCACGATGTCCTTTGTTTTTGAAAAAGTCTTAATTTTGATCTAGTCACGCTTATTGGTTTTGTTGCCTTGCCGTTGACCCTTTGAAATGCATTCTGAGAATTTCTTCCTCTGTCCTGGCTCACAAAGGTACAGTCCTAAGCTTCCTTCTCTCACTTGTAACTCTTCACGGGAGGCCACTTGTCTGTAAGGCTTTCTGTGGGGATCTTGTCTAGTGAGGTAGTTTTCCGTATACCATCTATTAAGCAATTTGTGGTGCTACCTTTATTGTTTGAAATTCTTACCCACGCACGTGCACACGCACGCACGCGCGTCTGAGTGTTCATGCTCCATCACTCATTCTCCTTCCACAGACGTTATTCTCACTAAAGGATATACTATTGAGAACATGTATTCCCTGGTAGAGCTTTCACTTAATGGCTCACAAAAAGTGGTCTTTTGCACATTTCTTCCCTGAAACAGAATCTAGCAAATACCATTAGTTATGACATAGTTTTTTTTTTAAATCTGTGCTCTCATCCAGTTGCATAGAAAACCTCCCACAGAACCCACTTTCTTCTAATTCCAGTTTGTCCAAACCTTCAGTGTTTTCTATGCCGTTTCCAGTGGCAATGCTGACAAAGAGATGGATTTTATATTTTGCATTTTTCTTTCTATTATTTTACCCATTTTTACGGTAGCGGGAAGAACGAGCATTTCCCCAATGGCATGTGTCTCTTCTGTCTTTCACTAAGACATCTCCAAAGAGGCTTTTCTATATAATTATATTCAGTAAGTTTATTTATTTATTTATTTATTTTTTATTTTTTTATTTTTAAAGATTTTATTTATTTATTTGAGAGAGAGAATGAGATAGAGAGAGCATGAGAGTGGGGAGGGTCAGAGGGAGAAGCAGACTCCCTGCTGAGCAGGGAGCCCGATGCGGGACTCGATCCTGGGACTCCAGGATCATGACCTGAGCCGAAGGCAGTCGCTTAACTAACTGAGCCACCCAGGCGCCCCTCAGTAAAATTTTTTTTTTTTTTAAAGGTTTTATTTATTTGACAGAGAGAGACACAGTGAGAGAGGGAACACAAGCAGGGGGAGTGGGAGAGGGAGAAGCAGGCTTCCCGTGGAGCAGGGAGGCCGATGTGGGGCTCGATCCCAGGACCCTGGGATCATGACCTGAGCCAAAGGCAGACGCTTAATGACTGAGCCACCCAGGCGCCCCTTGCCTCTGATTTCTGATCTTTGCAGATGTTCTGGAAAAAGGGAGGATGTGCCAACTCAGCAAGCTCCCGTATAGCTAATTACGCAGAGGACTGTGTGTTAGAAAACAGTGACACGGGCATTACAAGGCAGGCAGAGAACCCCAGCCTTGACGGGGTCTCAGAGATGCTGATTTGTAGCCTTATAATCAGAGGACTTGTGTCATCCTAATAGAGATTCATGCTCATGTACAGCTTCATGGCAAAACTCCTTAGAAAAAGTCTGTACGTTTCTTTTAAAATTAACATTCACCTTACCCCGCAACCAAACCTTTCCATCCCTGTTTTTACTCACGAGAACTGAAAACATGTTTACACAAAGATGTGTACACAAATGTTCTCCACAGTTTTATTCATGATGGTCCCAAACTGGAAACAACTTAAAAGTCCAGCAACAGGAGAATGAGGGTTTTTTTTTTTTTTTTAAGAAGTGATATATTCAGACGATGGAGTACCACTCAGCAATGAAAACGAATGGACTACTAACAAATAATCTGATTAAGAAATGGGCAAAGCAACCAAGAAGACATTTTCCCAAAGAAGACAGGTGAATGGGCAACTGGTACCTGAAAAGATGCTCAGTATCCCTATCACCAGGGAAACAGGAATCAAAACCACCATGATATGCCCTCACGCCCATCCAAATGGCCACCATCAGAAGAACAAGAGATAACAAGTGTTGGCGAGCATGTGGAGAAAAGGGAAACCTCTTGCGCTGTGGTGGGGAATGCAAACTGGTGTAGCCACTGTGGAAAACAGGATGGAGGTTCCTCAAAAAGTTAGAAATAGAAATACCATATGATCCAGCAATTCCACTTCTGGGTCTATATGCAAAGGAAATGAGAAGAGGATCTGGTGAGACTGGATGAGACTGGGCACGTTCAGCGTGGTATGGCCACAGACATAAAACAGGACCTTCAAAAGGTATCCACACTCCCATGTTCGCTGCAGCGTTCTTCATAATAGCCAAGACACAGAAGCAACCCAAGGGTCCATCAGCAGATGAACGGATAAAGAAGATGTGGCATATATATTACATCCAATGGACTATTATTCAGCCATGAGAATGAAGGAAATCCCACCATTTGTATGACAACACCGATAAACCATGAGGGCACTACGCTAAGTGAACTAAGTCAGAGAAAGACAAATGCTGCTCATGTCACATATGTGGAATCTAAAAAAGCCGAACTCATAGAAACACAGACTCAAAAGGCAGTTATGAGGGACTGTGGGAAAGGGG
The DNA here is from genome assembly GCF_964656455.1 of Halichoerus grypus. Taxonomy (NCBI): domain Eukaryota; kingdom Metazoa; phylum Chordata; class Mammalia; order Carnivora; family Phocidae; genus Halichoerus; species Halichoerus grypus. Next base: position 4,786,744 of record NC_135726.1, read on the forward strand.
AGATGTTGGTCAAGATTATAAACGTCTAGCTCTGTGATGAATACGTTCTGGGGATCTAATGTACAGCATGGGGATTTGAGTTCCTGATCCTGTATTATATACTTGAAACCTGCTGAGAGTAAATCTTCAATGTCCTCACCACGAAAAAGAAATGGTAGGTAGTTATGTGACGCGATGCAGTTGTCAGCTGATGATACGGTCTATTACGGTTTGCAATACGTAACTGTGTTAAATCAACACGTTCTGCATTTTTTTTTTAAGTAGGTTCTACCATTGCGGGGCTTGAGCTCACCACCCTGAGATCAAGACCCCAGCCGAGATCAAGAGTCGGATGCTCAACCGACTGAGCCACCCAGGCACCCCAACACATCGTGGGTCTTACACGTACACAATGTTAAATGTCAACTGTATCTCAATAAAGCTGGGGAAGAAAGGAATGAGCTACTGATAAACACAACATGGATGGATCCCAAAGACATTTTGCTGAAAGAGGCCAGGCCCCAAAAGTACACAGTGTATGACTTCCATTATGGGGATTCCTAGAGGAATAAACGAATCTAAGGTCTAAAAATCAGGACGCGGGTTTTCCAGCCGAAGCCGGGGCCCTGGAGAAAAGGCAGCTGGGGCCAGAAACACCGGCTTCTCCCTTCCTCCCCTCCCCCCCGATCACTACCAGCGGCTCCCCCCGCTCAGACCACTCACACAGGAGCCTGGAAATCAGCCGTTGGTACCAACAACCTCACGGAGAGCCTGCCTTGCTCCTCCGCTCAGGTTGCCAGACTTAGTGACTAAAACCACAGGATGTGTAATTGAATTTGAATCCCAGATGAACAATTTTTTTTTGGGGGGGGAGGGTATGTCTCATGCAATATTTGGCACCTACTTACCCTAAAAAAAAAATCATTCGTTATCTGAAATTCAAATCTAGCTGTGCATCCTGTATTGTACCCTGAATTTTCTGGGTTACGCATGACAGAAGTCCAACACAAACTAGTTAGGCAGAAGAACAGCTCCCTCGCTGATGGTGTCAAACCTTGGAAAGGACGGGCCTCCGGGCCTGGAGCAGGAAGCCTCCCTCGGTCCCTGGCCGGCCCGTCTCAGCACCGGGCTGCGCGCTCTCACGTGGCTTTGCTCTGGGTGCCGGCCCCGCACCAGCGGGCAGCCATCCGTGGGGCGCGGGGCGCGGTCCTGGGTCACAGCCTCACAGCCGGCCTGGGGCGGAGGCGGCTGCAGGCACCCGGAGCTACGGCCTCGGAACGCGGTAGGAGCCTCCAGGAGATTCGCAGGCACGTGGAGCCCGTGGGAAGCAAGGTCCTGGATGAAGAGGCGCCGCTCTTTCCAGAGCAGGAGCAGGATTCTGGGCAGAAATCAGTTCACCAGTACCCATCACCACGCCAGCCTCTCTGAACCGAGCTGGCGTGAGTTCTCATGCGTTTTGATCAAACTACGCCAAGAGCTTGCAAGAGCTCACTGAGCCCGTGGAGGATGATGACGTCACCAGGACAGGTGCAGCGGCTGCCTCAGCCGCCCCCAGGTGCATGCCCAACCAGTCTGGCAACCCCTGACCCCTCCTTCCCGAGGCAGCTGCCTTCCTACTCCCTTCCCTCGACAAACTGTGATCAGCATCCAAGACAGGGCAATTAAGTGGTAAAAATTAGGATGTGGGCATCAGCTGTCCCTTTTAAAGATGTAACAAGGAGCCTTTCACATTTTGTAAAAAAAAAGAAAAGAAAATCGCTATTATATTAATATGCCTAACCTGATTATGGTTTCTTCAAATGTTTTTTTTTCACTTAAGATATTAACGCAGATATTTTAAACCATATCTTTGTGTATCTCCAATATTAATGAATTATCAGACACTAATTGTTCTGGGTTCTAGCCACTTCTCTAAACAGACAAAGTTTTCCATTTGCAGAATTTAAAGCATACCAGAGCAATTTGTATTCCTTAATAGCTACAAATGTGTTAGCTTGACTTGGAACCAGCAAAACCTGGGAAGCTATTATGTAAATATAGATAATGTCTCTCCAATGATGGTAATTAATACAGATCTCCAGAAAGACATTCTCTTTATGATTAGGTCTATCATGGCGATGCCTGAAAGCCTGTGGGTGGCACAAAGAACCCCCAGAACATTTCCCTCGTTCCTTAGTGGTTTCTTCCGAGTCTGAGAAAGCCTTTTCCTCCTCCAAAGCCCAGACACTAGCCAGGAGTAGACAGGCCCTCTCGCCGGCTCCACCTCCTCCTGTCTCCCTCCACCGCTCAAGACATCAAAATAGGCTGCTGTGTCTGATGGTGCGTCATCTAAGTTGTATTAAAATCAGTGTTGTTAAAAGTTGTGTTTACTCTTAATCAGGGCACAGAGTTGCCGGTTTCAGGTTTCCCTAGACAATGAGGTTCTATTTGCCATCGCAGCAAAGGCCTTCGTGATGAGCTGGTCTCATGCTTGCTTTTTCCTTTTTGGAAACTGAGGCCCAAAGAAAGGAAGTGATTCATGGGTGCAGAGAAGCAGTACATTAGGGAAGAGGACCTGGGAACCCCCCCACACACCAAATATGGACTGGTCTTTATAGTATCTACTGACTTTAGATCAACGAAACTAACATTTTTTGGGGGATTGTATATTGGGCTTCAGTTACTGGGCAAGGGATGTGGAGGATAGAGTGATGGGTAAGAAGTGGTCTTGGCCTTCAAGAAGCTTTCAATACAGTATGAGAATTAGATATGAAATTAGCAACAATGTAAGACAGAAGGGGAAAAAAAAACATAGTGCTACTTTTAAATGCCTTGTCCTCCTTGCCACAGGGCCTTTGCATATGATGTTTGCGCTGCCTGGTTCACGCTGTCCTTCCTCCTCATCCTCCTGGTCTGTCATCACTTCCCTTCCCCTGGGAGAGGTCGGAGTTCCTCTCATGCAGTCATTATACATTCAATTCCTTAACCAGACTGAAAGCTCCTTGAAGCCTCAGCTACATCTTTATTGCTAACCTTTGTACTCATCCACATACGAGTGTAAACTAGCATATTCTATGTATTTTAAAACTATAAAAGATGCCTTGGGTTTACATGTAAACAGAAGCCTCAAAACAACAGAAGGTCTGGAAGCACAGGGACTTTTCCTTCTTTGGTTTTCTTATGGCGTCACGGACACAAATCATGTATATTTAGGGTGCGCAGTGTTACGGCTTGATATGCATATACAGTGTGAAATGATGCCACAATCAAGCTAATTAACATTTATTGCCTCACAAGTTTCCTTTGTATGTGCGTGTGTGGTGAGAGCACCTAAAATCCACTCTCTTAGCAAATGTAAAGTATACAATTCTGTATTATTAACTATAGTCACTAGGCTGTGTATTAGATACCCCAGAACTTACTCATCTCGTATCTGAAAGTTTGCCTGATGACTAACCTCTCCACTCCGCACCACCCCTGAGTCCTGGTGACTTCGTTCCTCCAATACCTGTGTGTGTATTTGCACAGGCTGGGTGCTGGGGACCCAGGTGTGAGCAACACGTGACCTAGTCCCTGCCTTCATGGGGCTTCCGATCCAGAATTATAATGCAGGCCATAGGGAGGGTCTTTGATATGTAGATGGATAGGAGCTTTGCCCCATGAGGGCTTGACAGAACGTGCTGGAAGGGGTTACAGAATTTGGGAAGGCCTTTGCACCTCTTGGCTGAGTGTTGGTGCATGACACAGAAGATGCTCCTGACAGTTCATTTTCATGTGCGCACTCATCTGTCTGCTCATCCCAGATGAAAGAGAAGGCGTATTTATCAGATTTGGATGTGAGAACACAAAGAGATGGCTCTTACACTGGATGATAGAATTAAGATTTGAAAAATACTCAATAGGTTGAAAGGACGGTTGGAGAACGACTAGAGTAAATCAAATGCGGGTGAATGCTGAGAATTAGGTTATTACCCTTTCCTTCCCAATCCCCACAAATACAGGACAAAGGAGACCTAGCTTAAGAGAAATTTGTATGAAGAATCCTGGGAGGTTTAGGTACCTACAGGCCAGCAAAGTGAATGCAACCCATTGGCCATATTAAATAAGGTATTAGGGCCACATGCAGGGAGGGGACCAACCTGCGGGAGAGGCAGTTATTCTTGACTTACAAATCATACTATTGCTGAGTCCCCCCACCTTCCCCATTCTCATCGCCCCTCCCACTCCAGAGACATCTTGCTGACACCCCGACAATATTGGGGTGTTGAGAGATCCTGGGATACAGCCTGGTGGAGGGGGAGCAGTCTTGCTCCTCGGCTGTCCTCTTGAATCTCAGTTCCACTACTGTTTAGCTGAGTGACACTGGTTAAAGAAGATCACCTTTCTGAGCCCCGTTCCATGGCCTGTGAGGTGGGGCTGACAGTGTGTGAGGATTCAAGGAGGTGCTCTCCACAGAGTATCAAATAGCCTCCAAGCACCCTGAGGCCCCTTCCAGTAATTTCTAAGACTGGGTGTGATTTTATTTCTTCTTTCCTTTAAATCTAGATTTGATGAATGCTTCAAACATTCCACACAGTGAAAGCGAGGGTCTTGTTACCAATCCCAATTAGGTATTACAAAAGCCCCATAAATCTTGGTGTGAATATGTTATAGGGAAGTGAAAGTGGGAATCGTACGGCCATTGTTCTAAAGAATACAGCAATCATTCTCCTAAAGTCCTCGTGTAATTTTTTTGTCTGCTTAGCAGTGTGTGTCTATCAATAATTGGCCCGTTATCGATTCCTAAGCCCGAATAACACAGCTAATGGCTCCCGTTTTTCCAGCCAGCACGAAATCAAGAGGCCGGAGTGCGCTGACAGATGGCTATTTGCCTTATTATTTGGGGGCATGTTCATCCAAAGCGCGAATGACCTACAAAATCTGGGTGTCTCGGGCTTTTGAGAATGGGATTGAGTATTGATTTCTGTACCATTCTCTTAGTGTTTAATTACACAAGCGTGCGCTGACAACCCCATCTGACTCAGTAACAAGCTAAGCGGCTTCCCCTGCGAGCACCGCACACCTGCCACGGCTCCGTGCGGAGGGGAGCCCGGGGCTTCGGGGCAGTTTGGACTGGAATTTATAGCTCACGTTCCATTCTCTGTGTAAGACCAACTCCGTTCGAATCCTTAGTAAATAACCCTTGTTCCAGAGGATCAGGCAGGAGGAATATGGGATGGTTAATTTTATGGGGCAGCTGGGCTGGCTGTGGGGTGCCCGGATTGAACACTGTCTCTGGGATGTGTCTGTGAGGGTGTTTTGGGAGGACATTAGCATCTGAATCCGGAGACTCAGGAGACTGCCTTCCCCAGTGTGGGTGGGCATCCTCTAGTCCCTGGAGGGTCTGAGGAGAAACAAAAGGTCGAGGAAGGAAGAATTTGCCTCCTTCCCGTCTCACTGATGGAGCGGGGACTCAGCTCCTGCCTCCTTCCAGGATTTACAGCATCGGCTTCCCTGGTTCTCACACCTTTGGACTTGGACTGGCTGACACCGCCAACTTTCCTGGGGCTCCGGCTTGTGGAGGGCAGCTCATGGGGCCATAACTGCATGAGCCAATTTCTCACACTAAATCTCCACCCACCCCCACACACCTCCTACTGGTTGTGTTTCTCTGGAGAGCCCTAATACGCTACATTCCTTCCAGTGGCGCCCTCGCTCCCCTCATTTATCAGTGCACCTGTCCGGCTGATCACTGCCCACCCCACTTCGGCTCTGGAAACCCTTGGGAGAAATGGGGGAGTGGGCGGGAGCTAAGGGGGGACGAAGGTGAGAAGAGAATGGGATCGAAAGTGTGTGTGTTTGGTGGGAGGAGTCCACGCCCCTCTGAGGACCTAGGGCTTACTTAGCCTTGAGACTTGCTTTGGCCAACGGAATATGGGACCAGTCTTCACATGAGCTCGTGGGGTTTAGCTTGGCCTCTTCATGTCTCAACTTTTGCCCTGAGAAGAGCACGTCCCAGAAAGCCACTGACCCTTCAAGAATCAAAGGCCCAGGGGTGCCTGGCTTCAGTTAGAAGAGCATGGGACTCCTGATCTTGGGGTCTTGAGTTTGAGCCCATGATGAGTGTAGAGATCACTAAAAAAATTAAATAAACTTAAAAAAAAAAAAGCATAAAAGTCCCATCAGGGAGATGGGAACCAGCGCACGGCCAGAAGAGAGCCTCGCCTTGCTCGCCTGCTGATGCACGAGTGAGCAATAACCACCTGGTGTAAGTCCCCAGAGTATGGGACTGGCCACTACCCCGCATTGCTGTGGCCGAGCCTGCTTGCCCCAGGCGCTGGGGGTCGGGGGGGGGGAGGGGGGGAGGGAATGTGATGGGGATCTGCCACGAGCTTTGTCTGACATTCAGATGGTGGCTTGCTGAACACCTCCCCTCAGTCCCCCAGGCTGATTTCCCCGATAGGTAAAGACACCTCAGTGACGAGTCCTGGGTGCTCAAGGGGCCATGGTGAGCCAGCAATTGCAGTGTTGTTTGTAAAGAAGAAAACTGGATACAACCTAAATGTCCATCCAGAGAAGAAAGGATAAAACCCATGCAGTGTATTGAAATTCAGTGGCATACAAAAAACCCACGGCAAGCTGAACGGGCTGGAACCACACATAAGCACTGGGATGCATTTCACAAACAACATGGTGCCGAGAAAGCAAGCTGCGGAATGAGGCGGCGAATGATAATATTTATATAAAGATTAAAACCCCTAAACAATACCACATATTGCTTATGGATGCATAAATATGTATTAAAAGTACAGACACATCCACGTGGAGGAGAAATGGCAAGCTGACAGAAGAATCTTGGGAGCGAACAGGAAAGGGAGGGAGGCAGGTACTCGGGAGGCCTCAGCCGAGGGGGACACAGCCCACTCCTTCCAGAAGAGCAAGTCTGAACAAACGTGACACGGGGCTGAGACCCTTCGAGCTGTGTGGGGGGCACATAGGCATTCCTCATCTTGTGATCTCTTTTTGTCTGTGTGTTGGAAAGATTTCAGATCAGACTGCTTTCCAGAAAGAAACATCCACGGTGTGTGCCGTGTGTACACGAGGGAGGATAAGGGGTGGGGTGGCAGCTGGGTGGGTGAGGGAGGGCACAGGGGAGTCTGTGGCGGGTTGGAGGGAGCTGACAAATCCGGGCGTTCGATGGGGGTGCCCTGGGATCAGCACCATGGGTGAGGGAGCTCATGTGTGGCCTTGGCTGGCCCCCCCAGAGCTGTAGGGCTGTGTCGGCCCTCAGAGTTGTCTCCAGCTGGGCCAACGTGGGCCTTATTCACCGGTGTTGATGGGTCACTGAGCATGGGCCACCCGGGAAGGGTCTGAGCTCAGCTGAAGCTGACCCTGAGGGGTGATAGCTGAGCACCATGGCTGACAGCACGGCCCGCAATCAGGACAGGTCCCCGTTCAGGGGGTCTGGTTGGCCCCACAGGTTACCTGCCATCTTAGGTCATTTGGGGCAAATCCATGAAGGACTCGGCAATCTGGACTTGGTGTTCCTCCTAGGTGTCATTCTTTAGCACACATGACTGAGACGCCTAGAATTTTAAATAACATTAAAAAAATGTTTAACTTGGAAAAACTTCTAACTTACAGAAAAGTTGTAAAAACAGGACAATGAACACCCACATGCATTTGCCCCTCACCTGGATCCGTCTCTTGTCAACGTACGCCTTTAACAAATAATATCATCTTTCTGGCATTTTCTCAGGAAGCCCTCTGCCACCTCTAAGTTAGGATGAACAGGCATCATGACGCTTTCTTTATCCTCCACTCCATCAGCCCACGTCCCCTAAGAACAAGGACCTGCTCTTCCATAATCAGGTACAATATCAAGTTTAGGAAGCTCCATATTGAGTCAATACTATTATTTTGTAACAATCCATATACGTTATCCAATACTAGGCTGGGTGGCAATTTCCCCCCAAAGGAAGGATCCAATCTGGGGTCATTCATTGCCTTTCAGAGTCCTGCTAAATAGCTTCCTAAAAGAACAAGACTTTTTTGCTTTTTTGAGTTCCCCCGACATTTTCCAGATTCTAGTCATGGGGCGCCTCAGCTTGGAACGAAGCCCTTCCTTCCCAGCCAGGGCCCAGCCCAGCGTCCGGGCTCCAAGCCCCAGCCCCTTCCTCGCCCCGCTCCTGCCGTCCATCTGCACCTGCCCCGGGTGCTAACGGGGCCCTGGGGAAGGCTTCACTTGCACGGCGCCTCTCAGCGTCTTGCCGTCTTTGCCCACAGCAGGGCAGGAGAGTGAAAGCCGCATAAGGAGGGTCCTGACCTCACCAGGGTGCCCACACATCTGCACCCAAGCAGGGTTATTGGGTTTGGAGGAATATGCATCTCAGCTGAGCAGAGCCAGAGCTGGGAGGCGGGGCTTCTCAATCCCTGGGAGCGGCTCCCAGTGTTCCCAGCCCTGGGGGTGGCCCCGGCTCGCCCACGGGAACTGGGACCAAGCCCACACCCTCAGCTGGGGCCCCAGACCGCCTTCCGCCATCAACCACGCCTTTGATTTCACACATCTGTTCAGCCACAGCCTCTCCTCTCAAGCCTTCACCCAGAAGATGCTCTGATACCTGTAAGACACGCGGTCACGGACGCCGTCAGAGGGGCCTCACGGTTTTGACAAATCTGTTCACACACAACTCACTGTCCACATGTCACACGAAGCTGCAATTAAATGTCCCTTTATGAAAACCCCTATTGGTTTAAGCAACTGTCATTGGATTTGCTGTTACACGTCCCAAGCATTTCCACCTGATACCTGTTCCGACAGGCCCAGCTGTCCGGAGCCTGAGTTTCAAACCATGAAGCGGGTTCTCTCATCTGTTGGAGTCAGGTTCCAGCCCTGAAGACACCTGCTGGGGGTCAAATCCTGCCACCGCCCCTGAGTGACCTGGGACAGGTAGTGAAGCCCTCTGAACCTCTATTTCTTCATCTGCAAAACCGGGCTAATAACGTGAGAATTATCTGAGCTAGCGCAGAAAAGCACGGACAACGGCATGCTCGCCGTCCACGTCCCCACGCTGACCTGCCGGTCCTCCCAGGGACGGTCCCTACTCCCAGCCTGGCTCTCTCCCGGAGAATGAACACGGCGAGCAAAATGTAACCATTTTATTTTCTGCACCAATCAAAAAATATTAAAGTCAGCAAAAAAAAATAAATAAATAAAACGTGCTATATATACAGCTTAATGTCCTTCAAACATAGTCCTTAAAACACAGAAAGACCCTGCAACACAGAAAAAGTAAAAACAAACCCAATTTAAAAAAAGATGGGCAAAGCGTTCGCGATGGCAATTCACAAAGAACCACGAATGGCTAATAAATAAGCACCAGTAATTAACGAAATGCAAATTAAACCCACAAAGAGATGAATTTTTTTTTTAGCTATCGTTTTCAAATGATGGCATCGGGCCCCCGATACTGGTGGGTATGTGGGAAAATGTGCCTTATCCCACATGGCTGGTGGGGTTTCAAATTTATATCTTTGTAGGGCCAAACAGGCAACATCTATCATGGCTTTCCAATCATGTCGTATCTGTGAGTTTATCTTCAGGAAGTGACAGGTGTGCTTAGGAGTTTCGGGAGTGCTCAGTGCCTGCCGCCTAGAACAGTAAACACAGAGATTCAACCTCGATGTCCAACAGGAGGGGATCACTTAAATTACGGCACATCTGCCCCACCCAAGACCTCATGCCTTCGCAGAGTGGTAGAAAAAGTGTTTACTGCTATAAAAAGTGTTCACAATTTATCGTTGAAACAATAAAAAACTGTATCTACAGTAGAATCCATTTAGATAAAAATATAAAAATACCTTTAGCAAAGGAAAAACATTTAGAATAGTACCCCCTCTAAACTTTTTTCTTACAATTGTTTGTTTATTGACTTTATTTATTTATTTAGAGAGCGTGAGTGGGGGGAGGCGGGGGAGGGGCAGAAGGACAGGGCGAGAGAGCATCTCAAGCAGACTCCACACTGAGCGCAGAGCCAGACGCGGGGCTCGATCTCACAACCCCGAGATCATGACCTGAGCTGAAATCAAGAGTCGGATGCTCAACCGACTGAGACACACCCAGGTGCCCCTACACCCTCTAAACTTTAACAGTGGTTATCTTTGAATAGTAGAAGTATGGATAATTTTTATTTTCTTTTGCTATTTTATATTTTTAAATTTCTCTCTTATTTTTAACGATCATATTTATCTTTTAAAAAAGTGGGAATGAGTTGCGATTACCTTAGGGAGTAGGATTGGATAGGCATGGGTACAATACTTCTTTTTAATCTATTTCTTCAAAAAGTTGGTGATAAAGGTGGCTTCTCCAGCATCTTTGGAATCTTCTGGTCTTCTGCAAAATTAGAGAAGCATCCGGCTGTGCAGGTAGGCAGTGTGAATTCTACCGGGGGGGGGGGGGGTTGACGGACTCCTAATTAGGATCCTGACACGTGAAGCTAGGCATTCTCTATGGATGTCACTGAGAGTTTCAGCCTCTGTCCCATCCTGAATCCAACAAAAAGTGAAGTCATATCTACTTGGCAGAGTGTTCATCGCACAATAAGTTGAACGTAGCCACTGAAAATACTCATGCAAATATCTTCATTAGTAAAATCACGCAATTAACCTGAAATATGTGCTAAATGAAGCAGCCAAATTGTTGCAGCTTTTCCCACCTCTTAATTATAATTTTGGTAATCAATTTTTCTCCTGATTACCAAAAAGAAAAAAAAAGTCTTCAGCGTATGCACAGTCTGAGGATGAGCTGGAACGTGAGATAAAACCCCGAATCGTTTTAGCAAAGAAGGCCATTAACCTTTCCTGTGTTTTTGTTCATTGCAGGCATTTCCTGCTAATGCTCATTGCAGAAGATGATTGGATTTTCACAAGGGCTTTTTGGATCAAGCGTTGGCCCTTTCTGAGCTGTACGTTTTGCAAGTGCTGCTGTTATTAAGGGTTACCAGCACTTCCGTTATCATCTTCCCGGCGTTTACTTCTTAAATGGCTTTTGACTGCCATGTAAGAATTTTCCCTAAGTGAAAACTGACATTCCAGCTTCCAGCCTGAGGTATTCAGATGTCGCAAATGTCCAGTGGCCACGGGAAAAGCAGCAGGGCTTGGAAGCAGGGGGTCCTGGTGGGCACATCTCCCATGTTCTTTGGTCTCTTGTTCCAATTTACTGAGCTGTTAGGGGATTCGAAGGTGGGAAGGCCACGCAGTCTAGCATTTTACAAGGTGACCCTGGAGGAGTTGCTTAGCCTGGGGCACGGGGCTCAATTTCTAGATGTGTAAAATGAGGGAAGCTGGTGGGGACTGAGAGATGACTCGAGTCTCTAGTCCCTGTAAAGGAGAAAAGCCATTTGCCAACACTTAGGCTGACACCTTTTAACCTTCCCGTTTTAACATGTTCTCCTTGAAACAGTCTACCTCCTAAGACTAAAGAGCAATTTATCGTCTCCAGATAGAATACGACAGGTGGGTACTTATCTTTCTAGTAAGATGTTGGTTTTGACCATTTGGCATTAGAGTTCCTCCTGAGATGCAGAAATGCCTAGCGCTTAGTCATGAAGACAGAACTGGGAAGAACACATATATGATATATACAGAAGAGCTAAGAAGGCAGGGTCTGGGAGAGCAGGTTGTGCACTGCACAAGGACATCCTCTAAGGGGAGCCTGCTATTCATGGCAGAGGTACTGCAGTTTTGTGTACTTATCCTGACAGTTTTCTAGATACAAAATCTGTCCGTTGTAATGCTTTTTTGCCAGATAAAAATAAAATATCCTAAAGAAGGGGCACCTCTTTCCAAGTTGCACAAAGATATATAGGCTGCCACATGGGGAAAGCCCTCCCTGATGATGCCGCAGTTTTTGGGGAAAACAAGAAACGTGGGGAACAGAGGGGAAGATGGGATGTGTGGGTCCTTCAGAGGTGTTAACCTGAAAAGTAAAACTGCCAGTTATGTTATCAGCAACAGATAGGTTTATTGGGGAATAAAAGAGAATTGCAAGGGGCGCCTGGGTGGCTCAGTCAGTTGAGCATCTGCCTTTGGCTCAGGTCGTGATCCCGGGGTCCTGGGATCGAGCTCCTTGTCGGGCTCCCTGCTCAGCAGGAAGTCTGCTTCTCCCTCTCCCTCTGCCCCTCCCCCTGCTCATGCACATTCTCTCTCTCTTTCTCCTTCTCTCTCAAATAAATAAATAAAAATTTAAAAAAGAGAGAGAATTGCAATCTGGGACAAACAAGCTGTGGCAAAACCATCAGCAACTCTGGGTTGATACAGAGGCAAGCTTTTTAAGGAGAAAAGGGGGATGTTGGGATGGCGGTTACGAGCTAAAAGTCCACTGGAGGAAACTGGGAGTTCCAGGTGTGGTGGCTTCTCGCTGGTGAAGCTGCTGCCCAGGGAGGAGGAGAGCTCCTTCCAGGAGTAGCGTCCACCTGCAAGGTCAAGTCCCTCTCTTCAGGTTGGGTCTGCAACTGACTATGAGTAGAGTGGTAGGGCGTGAGCGCTCCCCCTGCCCACCTTCCAACTCCATTTTTGTGAGGTTTCCCATGACTAGTTTTCACAGAGGAGGCCCTCATTAGGGGGTTATGGGGAATCTGGACTTCTGCCCTGCTTCCTGTTTAGGATCTGCATAAAAATTTTAAAAAGAGAGAGAATTGCAATCTGGGACTGCATCTCGGGTGGTCCTGGATTTATCAGGGGAAGTTGGAGACGCAGTGAGATTAGAAGAGGAGGCCTGGAGAACAGGGCAGGTTCCCTACTGGGAACATGACCGAGATGCGGCCAGGATCCTGGGAGCCAGCAGGGCATAGTGCGGGGCCTGAAGCCGGCAAAGGCAGGGAGCCAGGGCGAGGCGGTGGGAGGCCCGACTGGTCAAGGGAAGGGAGCCCCATGGACAGGCTGCCCCACGGAGGTGGGCCTGGGGGAGAGGACCCAGGAGGGAGGGAACCAGAGAATGAGAACAATACCCAGCTTCCCCAGTCCCTTGGCACTGGATGTGTATACATGTGTCATGCGTGTGGTGTGTGCATGTGGTGTGTATATGTGTCGTGTGTTCGCGTGAGGGGTGGGGTGGAAGAACAGGAAGGGGGAGACGAGGGAGATTGTTAAATCAAACCCTTCTCCAATATTCAATCCCAGAAACTCACTTAAATGATTATGGGACCCTCTTATAATGGAATATTCTAGAGCCATGAAAAAAATCTATTTCTGAAAAATATTAGAGATCAATACCACTTGTAATGATAAATGCAGAAGTCTTTGATAAAATTCTATCAACCAGCATAAAACAACTCATTAGAGAAAAGTCGCCCACACCAAATAGGCTTTGTTCTTAATGTAATTTATCACTAAATAAGAGAAAATGTTTGAAAACATTAATAATTGAAGCAGAAAATTTTAGAAATGATTCAATGCCTCCTTTTCATAGACTGGAAAAACAATGTTTAAAGGGAATTTTCCCTCAACACAAAGACACTGCATTTGAAATTCAAATCCAACAGATATTTACGGATTGGCACTGGGCCAGGGCACCGGCCAGCCTCACCTAGTCCTGACAGCAATGTGCTAGGCCCTACTCTGTTTGGCCCCGCACGACCTCTTTGGCTTCATCTCCTCCCATCTTCCCCCTGCTCACTTAGCACCAGCCTCACGGACCTCCCTGCTCTCCTGGAGCATACTGGCTTCGCTTCTGCCTCAGGACCTTTGCACGCACGGTTCCCTCGGTCTAGAACATTTGCCCTTGCCCCGGTTATCCCCATGGCTGGCTCCCTCATTCCTCTGAGATCTCAGCTCAAATGTCATTGTCTCTTTAGGGACTTTCTTGAGAACTGTATGTAAAAAAACACGCAAGGTCCATCCCAACTCCCTACCAGTGCTCTCCATCTCCCCTCTAGCTTATAGCACCACCTGCACGCCGGGTACAGACTTACTTGTCTGTCTCCCACGCCAGAACGCAAGGGCCACGAGGACAGGGGTTTGTTAGCTGTTTCCCCAGGGCCCAGAACAATGCCAAGCACAGTTATTGCTCAGAGAATATTTATTGCATGAGTGAATGAGGAGGCCAAAGAGCTGCCCTGTGGGAGAGGAGGTAACATCGGCAAATTCTCCACTTCAAACCTTTTTGCTTAGGAATCCTGCTTGCTTGCACTTAAAACATGTTTTCTGAGAAGGTAAGATATGCGCCTGGGGTACAACTTGAAAGGGACACCGACCCCTAGGTCTGTAGGGAGCAAGGATGGCTGAGCGCCCCGCCCCGTGCAGGGAGCCCCGCCCCTTGCCAGGCGGACACTCCGGAGGGGGCACTCACTGCATTTCTCTGTTCCCAAGTGAGACTGAGCTTCTCCAGGACTTAGGAGTAGCTGCTGTTCCTTTCTGGGGCCTGTTATCAGTCCCCCCTCTTATCTATTCGCTTGTCAGTCTTTTTTCTTACTGATTCGTAGGAGCTGTTCTCACATTAAAGAAATCAGGCCTTTGGACATTCAAAGTCTTGGGCGTGTGTCATCAGCTGCCCATACATGTCCTAGCAGGAGATTTGCTTTCATGTCCCATCTGTCCATTTCCCTTGTGTCTTCCGAGTTTTGCGTCACACTCAGAAAAGTGTTCTTTACTCAAAGATTGTACCAAAATTCTCCCGCATCTTCTTGTGGTCCGTTTGCTTGCGTTTTGATAATGTATGTTGACATTTGGGTTAGGGGTGGGCTCGTCCCTTTGTATCCCCTGCAAGAGGATGGGAAGTTACCCTCGGGTCTTATCATGAGCCCCCGACATCTGACGCCGGGGAGACAGAAGAGAGCTGGAGCACCACATCTGTGGCTAGAAGGGGTTTCCAGCGGTCTCCCTGGGGCTGGGCCCCACTCTGGAACCCCCAAGTGACAGTTCCACTCTCAGACACAGGGCTGGAAGTGGTCCCGTGCATCTCCAGATGTTTCTGGATGTCGCATTTGATATAGAAGAATATGGGAATGTGACACCCTGTGATAGTTCTCTAGCACCCAGTATTCTGGAATTCCTATCTCACTGTGATTCAAAGAAATCAAAGTGTGAGTTAACCAGAGAGTACAGTTGAGGGCAGGAGAGCCACCAAGGTCCCTTTCTTGGAGACCTTTGCACCTTGACCTTGGCAGGATCTGTTCTGTCTGGGCTACCTCTTCACTTGCTCCTTCTTAATCTTCCAGGCCAACCTGCCTGGGAGGGAGGAGATGCTCCCGCTGTTCTGGGTGTCTCTGCCCCTCCCTCTCCCTCCCTGGGACTCCCTCCTGGCCCCACAGGATCCTCCACCTGCTGACAGCTTTCCAAGACATTAGCTCTGCCACACGCTTCCAAAGCCAGCTGCTTTGCAGTAAAGGTCTAACTTGGACGAAAGTAGGAAAAATGTATTTGGTTATTTGGTTTAAAAAAGTAATGACTTTACAGTTTTCATAAAATGATACATGCTTATGCTTAAAAAAAAAAAATGAACAATGTTTAAAATGCAAAGAATAAGGCCAAAGGAAAAAAATGCCCTCATACCCTCCTCTCCAAATCAGTACCATGGTTAGCATCTGGTTTCTGTGATATGAATGAAAACCAGTAACACGCTTTGCTGAAAACACATACGCACACACAATTGGGAGAAACAAGTTCCCCATTCCTTCAAAGTTAAGAAAAAAAGATTATGAAAATCATAGAAGCTGAAGTCACTGACTTTCTCTTAGGTTCCATGTTTTAACTTTCAAGGGTATTTATTGACTCTGTGGCATAAAAAATGAGAAAATTGGCCCATTTATTTTTTCTTCTTACCTCCCTCCCTGCCTGCCCCAGGAACTCATTTTAAAAAGGAAAAAACTATGTTTTATGGTAGTTGATTAACAAATGCGTACGCCACGGAAATCTGCAACACTTAACTATTGGCTGAATTAAAAATATTGAAAATCTGGGGAGTAAAGCCAATTAGATAACTACAATTGTGACACCTGAATTAATTCATGTTTTGTCTTCTCAACTCCGTCTTAAAGCTGAAATCCGACACGAAGACATGAGCACAGTTCAATGGCTTTGAAGATTTTTTGCCTTCTGGTTTTGCCTCAGGAGCGAGAACTTAATACAAGTGGAAAATTAAGATTTCTGTTGTACACGTTAAAGATAAACTAAAGCACTCCACAGAGGCCAAATCACTGTCAGTGTTCCCACACAGCCCTTTTTTATCTGTGGTTGACAGCAGAAGAAATATCGACCCTACTAATAACTAAGATAACCAGTTTGAGCATAATTTCCTGAAATGTATTAGCGGACAGTTTAGTTTTTAAGGCAGTCTGGGCACCTGCACCTGAAATCTGGGTGTTCCTCTATACTCCACAGAGAAGACAAAGTAAGTTGGTCTGATCTGATGGTGAGATTATGTCTGATCACATTTCCCTTTCGAAGCACACAGTCTCTGAAATCAACCATTAAAGAGATCGTGGCTGTTGTCACTTGGTCCTCCTCCTCTGAGAAGTGAATCCATCCAATAGAATAAAAGGGCTGCATCCCTCACATTTCTCTCCACTCATCCATTCATTCGTCCACTGGTTGTTTCTTTTGTTCATGGACTCACTCATGCATTCAGCAAATATTTATTGGACATTCACTAGTGTCAGTCCCGGTACAAGGCAGGACAGAAACAATGGCAGATGTATCAGTTAGTGTTTGCTGAGTAACAACAAATCACCCCGATACTTAGTATTAACACTTAGTTTGAAACAACAGTGATGTTTCATTACTTATGATTCGGTGGGTCAGCTGGGAAGTCTTCTGCTGGTCTTACCAGGACATGTGGCTAGAGGGTCAGCTGGGCCAGAAGTCCCAATATGGCCTCACTCACATACACGGTGGTTGGAGCTGGGTGTTGGTGGTGCTCAGCTCTCCTCCAGGCTGAGGTTCGGTCAGACCAGCTTCCTTAGAGGACAGCATTCCACAGGAAGGAAAGTGGAAAGTACAAGGGCTCTCAGGCTTAGCCCCAGAGATGGTGGAATATCCCTTCTGTAGCATTTATTGGTCAAAGCAAGTCATGGGGCCAGTCCAGATTCAAGAGGAGGGGAGCTAGGACCCCATCTCTAGATGGAAGGAGTGACAAAATCCCATTGCCCAGGGACCTGTACCGGGATCAGAGGAATCTGAGGTCATGGTTTGCAATTCACCATAATGAAGAAGATGGATGGGGCCCCGCCCTCATGGAGCTTAGTGTCTAATAATAACACTTAGCAACAACAGCTCCCATTTGTTGAATTCTTAAAATAGAATGTGCCAGGCAGTGTTCTACATGCTTGACAGTATTAAGATATATGATCCTCACAACAACCTCACCACGTACTAGTATGAGCCCCATTTTTCACATCAATAAACAGAAACACAGAGAGGTTATGTAACTCCCGGTGTCTAGAAGAGCTAGGTATTAAATAAATGAAACACAAAAGTCTAGGTGGTCCATACGCAAGCCTACTTATGTTATTTTCTGCAGGTTAGGAGTATTTCTTAGTTTAACATCATTAACGACGCGATCATAGTATCATCTCAGCTATGCAGAGGACGAAGGAGGGTGGTACATGGTGCCATCAGGGCACCCCATCACAGGGTGACTTGTCCCATCCTGGGGGTTGATATGGCTTCTCCAAGGAAGGGACATTTAGACTCCCATCTAAAGGATAAAAGACCTACTCAGGCAAGGAGAGGGGGTGGGGAGGAAAGGTTCCATAAGCACAGCCACTGAGAGGCTTGGGAATCACCACTGTGGACTCTGCAGTGAAATCTAGAGCAAGTAAATAAAGTCACCATGCTGGACAGCAACGGGAGAGGGAGGACCTGATGTGGGACACCAAGGGATAGTCACCCTGTCTTAGGAAAATCACTCACAGATTTTGAAAATAAGTTGTATATTTGAATACTCCATGAACAAAATTCAAAAGGCAGATGCCAAATGGGAGAGAATATTAGCCTTGTATGTTACTCACTGAGCGCCCCCTGGAGTCTACGGTCACAGAGCCTTTCCAAGCATGTGCCTAAAGAGACACCCGTACAAAAAACTACTTTGGGGGCAGGCTGTGCTCTAACGTGAGTCCAGCTTGATTCATTTCTCACCACATTTTCCTCCTCCACAGCATGTCTTGATAATCATCATCAGTATTGATTGGTCCAAATCATTCTTTTTGAATGCACGTACATGATCGTTTATTTTTTTAAAGATTTATTTATTTATTTATTTGAGAAAAAGAGAGTGTATGAGAGGGGGGAGGGTCGATGTCGGGCTCGATCCCAGGACCCTGGGATCAGGACCTGAGCCAAAGGCAGACGCTTAACGACTGAGCCACCCAGGTGCCCATGACTGTTTATTGAAATTGTTCGGTTTTAGGTTGTTTCTAATTTTCTCCTATTCCAACCAATGCTACCAGGCACCTCTTTGTTCTTCTCTTTGCATGTGGGTAAGTTTTCTCTACTGTGACAACCGTTGCATTCTGAACATTTTATCTTTTTAAAATGATTTTATTTATTTATTAGAGAGAGAGAGCGAGCAGGGGAATGAGCAGAGGGAGAGGGACAAGCAGACTCCACCTTGAGCATGGAGCCTGATGCGGGGCTCCATCCCATGACCCTGAGATCACGACCTGAACCGAAACCAAGAGTCAGACGCTTTAACTGACTGAGCCACACACGCCCCCTGAACATTTTCCCAAGGACTGCCACCACACCTCCCCATAAGGCTGTAGTGATTCGCATCTCACCGACCTTTTATGAGAGTACTCACTCCTTTGCCAATACGAGATATCATCCATCACTTAAATATTTAACAACCTGAAAGGCAAAGAAAACCCAACAACAGCAACAACAACAAAAAAAAACCCCAACAAAAAACCCAGCGAAAGGGTTTGATCCTGATAGATCGTCGTTCAGTTAGTTTGAATGTGAATTGTCCTAATTTCCAGGGCAGTCTTATCAATTTTAAAGTGGCCATGTTTATGAGACATTATTTCACATTTCAGGAGTAATTTGCTTTGGGAAATTGCCCAGTTTTCTTTAAAAGTTTGTGGATAAATTGAGGGTTAAATTGCCTCCAAATGAAGTTGAAGGTTTGTAGCAATGTGTATGGCTCTGAAGGATATCAAAGAACAGCTCAGAGCAATTTCAAAGTACTTATAAGGCTAGAGCATATATGAACAGGGAATCCATGATTTGTCTAGGGCTTAGTCATTATAGAATTCCTTTTGGGGTAATAACACAAATTGGCAGGCCACCTTTCCTTCTGTGCAGAGTAAATGTGATAATGCTCTATTCCTTGTATTCATCAAGATAGGAAGGTGATATCCCCGTTGATAAATGCAGACTTTATTATTTCTGAAGTTGTTTATGGAAAGAATGAGTCAGCAGGAAAAGCAGATGTGAAACCACATGAAATCTGAACTGGGCTTTTGACCAGAGCTGCTTTAATAAAAGCCATTATGTTTTACTTTATACCTAGACATTTCTATTTTAAATTTAATCAAGTTGAAATCTTAAGCGGCATAATTTTATTAAATTCCAATGGAATTGATTGAATGCAAGTTTTTGTTTTTTTTTTTTAAAATTACTCCAAATTGGGCTGAACTGATTCTAAGTGCTCAGCACTGGAACACTGGGTGAAGTCATTGGTGGGGATAGAAAATAACCCCGGGAAATGGGGTCATTAATCTTGGGGAATTTCATATTATGTTACTAATAGAGAATGCAGACGTCCCTCTGAATGCAGAATAGTGTTTCCTGTGGTGGTTTTGGGGTGTGATCAGTAGGATGGTGAATTTGAGAAAATAACCATGTAATATTTAATCCATACAAAGAAGTTATCTCTTGCACCAGGCTATCCCACCCACCAAAAATCCTATTGATTTGACTTCTCTAACATACATCCGACTCCCCTCAGTTCTCTAGAATTCTACTGCTGGTCTAGGGCAATCTCTTGTCTGGACCACTGGTAGAGCCTCCAAGGGGTCTTCCAGCATCCAGTCCAGCTCTGGGTGCTGGATGTCGTTTGCTGTCAATCTGGCAACAATATCCCTCCTTGCTAAGAATATCTAAGAACTCAATAACCCCAGTAACCCCATCTCCAACCCAGGGGTAGATTTTGGTTAATCTAAGCCAATTAGGGTAGCCCCATTTTCCTTGCAGTGAATGGTCTGGAGTAAGTACATCATTCTGTTCTGGTCAATGGGCTAAGAAGAATTCTGCCAGGACCTTTTGGGAAGAGTTCCTTCATTCCTAAAAAGAATTACTGGAGGTGTTGATATTATTTCCTTTGGCTAGTATTGTACCTGGATGTGATGCCTGGAAGGAGGGTCCCCAGCCTGCCACCAGCCCAAGGATGAGGCCAGCATACTGGGGGAGGATGGGGCCAGAGCCCATGAAATTAGGAAACTGGTCTGGAGCCCAGACATGCCAGGCCAAGTTGGCTCTACCTTCATGCTCCATGAAAAGGGAGATGGAATTTTCCTTCTCCTTAAAACCAGCTGGAGTCTGGGATTTCTATTACTTGTAGGAGAGCACCCCATGCCCATGTTTTCCCCACGCCCATGTTTTCCCCATGTGGGGACAGGTTATAAAAACCACAAATCCTAATATGTACTTCTCAGCTTAAAATCTCTCAATGGCAATAAGGGAAGCAGCAGAAAGAGACATTAAGAAAATAATCCCATTTACAATTGCACCAAAAATAACAAAATACAGAGGAATGAACTAGAACAAATGATCCTAAAATTTGTATGGAATCACAAAAGACCCCAAATAGCCAAAGAAATCTTGAAAAAGAAGAACAAAACTGGAGGTATCACAATCCCAGATTTCAAGATATACTACCAAGCTACAGTTATCAAGACAGTCTGGTACTGGTGCAAAAACAGACACATATATCAATGGAACAGAACAGAAAGCCCAGAAACAAACCCATGATTATATGGTCGATTAATCTTTGATGAAGAAGCAAAGAATATGCAGTGGGAAAAAGACAGTCTCTTTAACAAATGGTGTTGGGAAAACTAGACAGTAACATGTAGAAGAATGAAACTGGACCACTTTCTTCACCATATACAAAAATGAACCCCAAATGGATTAAAGACCTAAATGTGATGCCTGAAACCATAAAAATCCTGGAGGAGAGCACAAGCAGTAATTTCTCTGACTTCAGCGGTAGCAACTTGTTTCTAGATTGGTACCCTGAGGCAAGGGGAACAAAAGCAAAAATGAACTATTGGCACTTCATCAAAATAAAAAGCTTCTGCACAGCGAAGGAAACAGTCAATAAAACTAAAAGACAACCTACTAAATGGGAGAAGGTATTTGCCAATGACATATCCGATAAAGGGTTAGTATCCAAAATCTATAAAGAACTTATACAACTCAACATCAAAAAACCCCCCCAAATAATCCAATTAAAAAATGGGCAGAAGACATGAATAGACATTACTCCAAAGAAGACATCCAGATGGCCAATGGACACATGAAAAGATGCTCAACATCACTCATCATCAGGGAAATGCAAATCAAAACCACGATGAGATATCACCTCACACCAGTCAGAATGGCTAAAATTAATTCAGGAAACAACAGATGTTGGCGAGGATGTGGAGAAAGGGGAACCCTCTTACACTATTGTTGGGAATGTAAACCAGTGCAGTCACTCTGGAAACAGTATGGAGGTTCCTCAAAAATTAAAAATAGAAGTACCACGTGATCCAGTAATTCCACTACTGGGTATATATACGAAGAATACAGAAACACTAACTTGGAAGAATACATGCACCTCAATGTTTATTGCAGCATTATCTACAATAGCCAAACTATGGAAGCAGCCCAAGTGTCCATCAACAGATGAATGGATAAAGAAGAGGTGGTATACAAAAGATTGGGATCATTCCCTGCATATTTTCAGACCACAGTGCTTTGAAACTAGAACTCAATCACAAGAAGAAAGTCGGAAAGAACTCAAATACATGGAGGCTAAAGAGCATCCTACTAAAGAATGAATAGGTCAACCAGGAAATTAAAGAAGAATTAAAAAAATTCATGGAAACCAATGAAAATGAAAACACAACTGTTCAAAATCTTTGGGATGCAGCAAAGGCAGTCCTAAGAGGAAAGTATATAGCAATACAAGCCTTTCTCAAGAAACAAGAAAGGTCTCAAATATACAACCTAACCCTATACCTAAAGGAGCTAGAGAAAAAACAGCAAATAAAGCCTAAACCCAGCAGGAGAAGAGAAATCATAAAGATCAGAGCAGAAATCAATGAAATAGAAACCAAAAGAACAGTAGAACAGATCAACAAAACTAGGAGCTGGTTCTTTGAAAGAATTAACAACATTGATAAACCCCTGGCCAGACTTATCAAAAAGAAAAGAGAAATGACCCAAATCAACAAAATCATGAACGAAAGAAGAGAGATCACACCAACACCAAAGAAATACAAACAATTATAAGAACATATTATGAGCAACTATATGCCAGCCAATTAGATAACCTGGAAGAAATGGACGCATTCCTAGAGATGTATCAACTACCAAAACTGAACCAGGAAGAAATAGAAAACCTGAACAGACCTATAACCACTAAGGAAATTGAAGCAGTCATCAAAAATCTCCCAACAAACAAAAGCCCAGGGCCAGATGGCTTCCCAGGGGAATTCTACCAAACATTTAAATAAGAATTAATGCCTATTCTTCTGAAACTGTTCCAAAAAATAGAAATGGAAGGAAAACTTCCAAACTCGTTTTATGAGGCCACCATTACCTTGATCCCAAAACCAGACAAAGACCCCATCAAAAAGGAGAATTACAGACCAATATCCTTGATGAACATGGATGCAAAAATTCTCACCAAAATACTAGCCAATAGGATCCAACAGTACATTAAAAGGATTATTCACCACGACCAAGTGGGATTTATCCCTGGGCTGCAAGGTTGGTTCAACATCCGCAAATCAATCAACATGATACAATACATTAACAAGAGAAAGAACAAGAATCATATGATCCTCTCAATAGATGCAGAAAAAGCATTTGACAAAGTACAGCATCCTTTCTTGATCAAAACTCTTCAAAGTATAGGGATAGAGGGTACATACCTCAATATCATAAAAGCCATCTATGAAAAACCTACAGTGAATATAATTCTCAATGGGAAAAAACTGAGAGCTTTCCCCCTAAGGTCAGGAACGTGGCAGGGATGTCCACTATCACCACTGCTATTCAACACAGTATTGGAAGTCCTAGCCACAGCAATCAGACAACAAAAAGAAATAAAAGGCATCCAAATCAGCAAAGAAGAAGTCAAACTCTCACTGTTTGCAGATGATATGATGCTTTATGTGGAAAACTCAAAAGACTCCACCCCAAAACTGCTAGAACTCATACAGGGATTCAGTAAAGTGGCAGGATAGAAAATCAATCCACAGAAATCAGTGGCATTCCTATACACCAACAACAAGACAGAAGAAAGAGAAATTAAGGAGTCGATCCCACTTACAATTGCACCCAAAACCGTAAGATACCTAGGAATAAATCTAACCAAAGAGGCAAAGGATCTGTACTCAGAAAACTATAAAATACTCATGAAACAAACTGAGGAAGACACAAAGAAATGGAAAAATGTTCCATGCTCATGGATTGGAAGAACAAATACTGTGAAGATGTCAATGCTACCTAGAGCAATCTACACATTCAATGCAATCCCCATCAAAATACCATCCACATTTTTCAAAGAAATGGAACAAATAATCCTAAAATTTGTATGGAACCAGAAAAGACCCCAAATAGCCAGAGGAATGTTGAAAAAGAAAAGCAAAGCTGGTGTCATCACAATTCTGGACTTCAAGCTCTATTACAAAGCTGTCATCATCAAGACAGTACGGTACTGGCACAAAAACAGACACACAGATCAATGCAACAGAACAGAGAGCCCAGAAATGGACCCTCAACTCTATGGTCAACTAATCTTTGACAAAGTAGGAAAGAATGTCCAATGGAAAAAAGACAGTCTCTTCAACAAATGGTGTTGGGAAAATTGGACAGCCACATGCAGAAGAATGAAACTGGACCATTTCCTTACACCACACACAAAAATAGACTCAAATGGTTGAAAGACCTAAATGTGAGACAGGAGTCCATCAAAATCCTAAAGGAGAACACAGGCAGCAACCTCTTTGACCTCAGCCGCAGCAACTTCTTCCCAGAAACATCGCCAAAGGCAAGGGAAGCAAGGGCAAAAATGAACTATTGGGACTTCATCAAGATAAAAAGCTTTTACACAGCAAAAGAAACAGTCAACAAAACCAAAAGACAACCGACAGAATGGGAGATATTTGCAAATGACATACCAGATAAAGGGCTAGTATCCAAAATCTATAGAGAACTTATCAAAATCAACACCCAAAGAACAAATAATCTAATCAAGAAATGGGCAGAAGAGATCAACAGACATTTTTCCAAAGAAGACATCCAAATGGCCAAGAGACACATGAAAAAGTGCTCAACATCGCTCGGCATCAGGGAAATCCAAATCAAAACCTCAAGGAGATACCCCCTCACACCAGTCAGAATGGCTAAAATTAACAAATCAGGAAATGACAGATGTTGGCGGGGATGCGGAGAAAGGGGAACCCTCCTACACTGTTGGTGGGAATGCAAGCTGGTGCAACCACTCTGGAAAACAGTATGGAGGTTCCTCAAAAAGTTGAAAATAGAGCTACCATACGATCCAGCAATTGCACTACTGGGTATTTACCCCAAAGATACAAATGTAGGGATCTGAAGGGGTATGTGCACCCTGATTATAGCAGCAATGTCCACAATAGCCAAACTGTGGCAAAAGCCAAGATGTCCATCGACAGATGAATGGACATACATCTTCTTTAAGATGTGGTATATATATATACAATGGAATATTATGCAGCCAGCAAAAGGAATGAGATCTTGCCATTTGCAACGACGTGGATGGAACTGGAGGGTGTTATGCTGAGTGAAATAAGTCAATCAAAGAAAGACATGTATCATATGACCTCACTGATATGAGGAATTCTTAATCTCAGGAAACAAACTGAGGGTTGCTGGAGTGGTGGAGGTGGGAGGGATGGGGTGGCTGGGTGATAGACATTGGGGAGGGTATGTGCTATGGTGAGCGCTGTGAATTGTGCAAGACTGTTGAATCTCAGATCTGTACCTCTGAAACAAATAATGTAATACATGTTAAGAAAAAAAAAAGAAGGTAGCAGGAGGGGAAGAATGAAGGGGGGGAAATCGGAGGGGTAGACGAACCATGAGAGATGATGGACTCTGAAAAACAAACTGAGGGTTCTAGAGGGGAGGGGGGTGGGAGGATGGGTTAGCCTGGTGATGGGTATTGAGGAGGGCACGTTCTGCATGGAGCACTGGGTGTTATGCACAAACAATGAATCATGGAACACTACATCTAAAACTAATGATGTAATGTATGAGGATTAACATAACAATAAAAACATTAAAAAAACTAATGATGTTATGTATGGTGATTTACATAACAATAAAAAATAAAAAAAACAAAAAAAAAGAAGAAGAGGTGGTATATATACACAATGGAATATTACTCAGCCATACAAAAGAATGAAATCTTGCCATTTGCAACAACATGGCTGGACTAGAGAGTATAATGCTAAGTGAACAGCCCACGGCAAGCTTGGCCTCAGTGCAGAAGCAGCAATGGATTTCAGGAGCTGGGGCTGTGGCGCGGTCACCCACCCTGCAGGTGGAGATCCGCAGGACAGCTCCTCAATGCCACCAAGGCCAAAGGGAGAAGCCACGTGTCCGCGCTCCTTCGACGGTCCAGCCGAGGTCCTAGCCAACCACCAGGTGATGCCTCCAGGCTCCGTGCCTTCATTCCAGAGGCCCGGGCCATCAAGACACATTCTTTCCACTGTGCTCTGTCCAAATTCCCCACCCACAGAATCTGGGAGCACTAAAATAATGGTCCTGTTAAGCCACGAGGTTTTGCGGTGATATGTCACACAGCTCTGTAAACTGGAATGCTGCCTGCCCTCGCTGCCGGGAGGCCCACCGGTCCCTTTATAATAAACTCCCCTCTCTTGCTTATGTGGTCCTAGCACCTTCTGTGATATCCACCCTGAAGTGTCTCACTGAGGACTCCACCTGGCCTGTGGGTTAAGAAGGTGCTGGAGGCTCTCGGGAGAGGCTCTGGAAAGAACAAGCTGCCTTTGACAGCCTCAATATCTAGAGAACCACAGGGAGCTTTCCCAAGCCTGGGCTCAGCCCTCCTGGACCCAGGCCACAGGCGTTGCCCCTTGGGTAAAGGCAATTTGTAATTCATCCTCAACCCTGAAAATGCATCCGTTTGAAGGGACTGGACCACTGCAGTAGAAAGCAGGGGAGGAGCGGCTCAGCGCCCAGGGGAGGGGCGTGACACCGGGGCCATGAGAGGTGGCTTCCCACCTGGGCAGGAACGCTCAGCATCTTCTGAGCAACACAAATTGAAATGGTGAGACCAATCCTTTGACACAAAGAAGCTCTGGTAAGAACTCAGAGCTACTTTCTGCTTCTATCAAGAAACGGAAGCACGATTTTACGCAAACAAGATCTGCTGATCTCTAATGCATTCTGGACTGTTTGTTCACCACCTTTCAGAAAATTAGAATTTCTGTTTAAACAAAAGATTTTCTTCTCATAATCTATTTATGGCTGACATTGCAAAAGTCATCTCATAACGCAAATCAGAGAGCGAGAAGTAGAGAGTGAGGGGAAAGGGCAGGAGGGGTGCCAAGGGGTGCCGAGGGTCACCGAGGTGGGAAGGAGCAATTATTGGCTTTTTAGTCGTCGACCTCATTCTAGCATGTCCCCAGGGGAGGAAGGAGACAGGGCAGGAGGGAGGAGGGAGGGAGGAGGGAGTGAGGAGGGGCTGCTGTGGGAACTTACTCGGTATCCATCCCTGCTGTCCTTCCTTACACCATGTGGATTTCATTCCAGCACCTATCCTGTCCTCAAAGCAGTCACCCCCCCAGGAGAAGCTGCTCCTACCTCTGGCTCCAGGATGTGTCCGCATCATCCAAGGGCATCAAAAGACAGTAGACTGTGGAGGTAAACTGTGCAGCCAGACGGCTTGGGCTAGAATCCCAGCTTTTCCACTTACAAGCTGTGCAACCTTGACCAAGTAACTCAACCTCTCTGGGCCAGTTTCCTCATCCGTAAAATGTGGCTAGGAATTACACCCATCTTATAGTGCTGTAAGAGGACTGAGTTAGTATTTTAAAGTGCTTACGAGGCTGGCTGGCACGGAGCATTTTGTTAAATGAATAAACTCAATTTCATGCTCTTTACCAGTATTTTGTTGAAGAATGAGGAATGGATATGTGACTGTCTCCGGGCAAATATGCATGAGCAGGAACTGCCCCTCCTCCCCTGCCCCAGATTTCTTGTTATGTGAGAAACACACAGCACGTCTGCTAGAGCACCGAGGGGGTCGCTGCTCCTCACCATGGAAGCCTTCCGGACTTACTTCACTTGAAGTGACTCAGGTAACAGCTGGCGAGGGGTTCACAGCGGTGATCCTGCATACTTGGGAACTCTTGTGACACCAGAAAACAAAACCTGCCACTTCCTTCCAAATGCAGTGACATTCCACGAATGCTAACTGTGACTTAATAAAGGTGGCATAATGACAGACTTTGTAGATCTTTATATAAACACGGGCTGGGCTTTGCGATTTCCTGTCTGTATTCTGGGGTCAATACCATTTTCTTCCAGGTCTCCACCAGGCTTATATGTTCTGACAGGCTTGTAGGCACTATGCCCTGGACCACTGATGCCTCCTGAATAAATATGGTTCAGTGTTCAGTGCCCAACAGACTTCCCACAACGTAGCAATGTGGCTGCTGAGCCCCCCCAGAGCCTTCGTCCTCCCTATCAATGGCTCTCTTGCAGAAACAGAGCCCATCTTCCCAGCCTGGAATCAGCAGGTGACAAAGCGTTCTGCTTGGCCAGTCTTGGCTGCATGGCCACCTTTGGACCGGGGCTGTTCAGGGGGGAGGGAAAGGTCACTGTTTCATGTGACCTACGTAGGTCAGGACAGAACATTGCCAGAGTCACAGGGGACACCAGCAGCCAAGGGGATTTTTCGGCAGTGATTACATTAGTCAGGCTCTCACGCGATAATTCTAACTTACTGACTGCCTGACATACACGAAATAGATTCACATACCTGCCCGCACGCGCACACCTGCTCCCACGCGCACACCTGCCCCCACGTGCACACCTGCCCGCACGCGCACACCTGCTCCCACGCGCACACCTGCCCGCACGCGCACACCTGCTCCCACGCGCACACCTGCTCCCACGCGCACACCTGCCCGTACGCGCACACCTGCCCCCACGCGCACACCTGCCCGCACGCGCACACCTGCCCCCACGCGCACACCTGCCCCCACGCGCACACCTGCTCCCACGCGCACACCTGCCCGCACGCGCACACCTGCCCGCACTGCACACACCTGCTCGCAGCATCCAGGGCGTGGGTCAGCAGCTCAGCTCGCAGGCGGACGCCTTCCGGGGAGGGGACGCAGGCAGCACGCCCCGGGTTCCTCCTGCCCAGAAGCAGAGCGGGTTCAGGCCTTTCCACGCACCACGCTCGCCCCCTTCCCATTGGCCAGAGCAAGTCACATGGCCCAGGCCACGCGGAGAGCGTGCGAAGGACGCACCCACCCTGAGTCCCGGGTTGGCGGTGGGGCTGACCCTGACCGCGTCCCACGGGAGTGAAGACCGGCCTGCCACGGGGTGGACTGCCGTGCCTGGTGTCCGTGACCTCGGCCTGTCTTTCCGGCGTGCCGCTGCCCTCCTCTTGGCCAGGCTGCGGCGGAGCCGGGGGGAACTGACCGCAGGCGCCTTTAAAATATGGATTTCTTGGTCATTTCAGGGACCTGGTACTAACACCTTGTTAGCTTCCCTCTCCCTGCCAATCACTGCGGCTCAGTTACCGTGGGAAAGCAGCAGGAAAGGTGGGGGGATACGGGTCATCGTGCAAGTTGGGGAATTAAGAACAAAGAAAAATGGATTCTAGAAGTAATACATGAACATGCCCATTATCCAACAATAGAGACGTGTGCAAATCAAAGACATGGATGCGCCCCTCACCCTTCTCTCCCTGACTCCCTGTGGGGGGAAACTGTGATCCCCGCCCGCCTTCGCCTCCTTGCTGTCCCGAGTGTGCCTTCCTCCAGAATCCAGCGTCCAAGCAGTCTAGAAGCTTCGGGCCTGCGGGTTGTTAGAATTTCTTCCCTTCCCCCAGGCTGCCAGTTGCCTCCCTGGAGCTTCTGGAATTACACAGAGTTGGAGGTTTCTAGGGATGTGCCAGGATCTCTTTTTTTAGTAGATGTGCTGCCGAAGCGAGCACTGTGCCAGGATCTCTTGTACGAAGATGCAGGCTGGCCGGCTGTGTCCCGGGACGGCAGTCACGCCATGCCGTGGGCTCTCCCTTCCACAGAAGGCCAAACTCCCCTTCCTTCTTGTTGCTGCGGACCGGCCAGGAGCCGGTGTGTTTCCCACCCCGTAGTAGTCCAGCGCACAGCACCCTCTTTCCTATGCTTATGCCCCCAGTAGGTAACACTGGTTGTGGAGGGGCAGTCGGGGGTGGGGATGGCCCAGGTCCTTAACCGAGGACTGAGTATTAGGTCTCTGCCTCAATGGGGTAGGATCATTAAAACAGTCACCACATGAGATGTTCTGGATGCGTCCACCCTCTGCCCTGTTACAGAGAACGTGGCAGGGTCCACGCAGTGGCCTGAGCTATGAAGCTGGGGAAGCAGCTGATTGGAGAAGAGGAGAGAAACATCCCACGGCCGCGAGGGGCAGACACACCTGGATAGAAATCTCAGCTCCGCCACCTGCTACTTGTGTGGCTGCACTGTGTGTCCTTCAAGCGCGGGGACTGCGGCAGCCAAGTGCCACACACTGGGGGCCTTACAACAGACACATGTCCTGTCATATTCTGGAGGCAGACGTCTGAAATCAGGCCGTCGGCAGGCCCACGCTCCCTCTGGAGCCTCCAAGGGAGAATCCTTCCCTGCTTCTTCTAGCTTCTGGTGGCTTCGGGCAATCGCTGGCGTCCCTAGGCTTGTGGCAGAACCCCTCGGATCTCTGCCTCCACTGTCACATGGCCGTCCCCGGGGTGCTCTGTGTCTGTTCGTTTCCTTCCCGTTACGACCCCAGGCATTGGATGAGGGCCCCCCCCAAGCCAGTCTGACCTCACCTTAACTTGGTCACATCCGCAGACTATTTCCTAATAAGGCCACACTTGCAGGAGCTGGGGGGTTAGGACTTCAACATACGGTTTTGGGGAACACCGTTCTACCCACTCTAGTGGCCTTCCTGCATCCCCCAGCTTGTCACCTGAGCAGACACCAGCCTGCCATCTGACGGCACCTCTCTGCCTGAGAGCTTCTCCGTGCCACTGGAACCATGTTGCCACCAGAGCAACTGCCTCGGACCCACCCCCTCCGCCTTCAAACAACGGCTGACAGCAGTCTTTATATAAATACCCCAGCCCCTTAGCCCCTGGGGGTGAGTCTGGGGTTGTGCCCAGGCCCCAGGTGCTCAGGTGGTAGCTGTTTTGACAAGCTGCCCTTGACGGTCCCACCCTCCAGTTCCCCAGTGTTTCTTGCACCTCTCACAGACTTACACTTGCTTCTGGAAGAACCCCCAGATGAGGCAATAACAGGCACTCAGTTGTCCTCTCCCCGGGCAGGCAGGCAGGTGGCGGCACGGATGGGTAGGGTCAACAAAGCAAGCAGCTTCCGGAGGGAGCAAAGCGGCCTCTGTTACCACCTCTGGCTGCAGAAACGAGAAGGTGGGAAGATGTGAGAACAGGAGAGCCACGTTGGACTAACTGGCTGTGTGCTTTGGGGCGGGCCACTTACCCTTTCTGTGCCTCCATCCCCTTTAGAATGGTGATGGGGGGACCCGATGACCCGTAGAATCTTTTGTGCCTTTGGGACTCTGGAAGCCTATAACCTCTTCTCCCCACCCCGACTTTCAACAATTTCTTTGTCTGGTTCATCTATTTATTCTAACATTTTTTATTTATTAATGTTTTTTTTTTGAGGCAGAGAAGAAGTGGAAACTGGGGTTTGTCTCTGAGGGGCAGGCTCATGTTTTTTGTATGGGTTCAGGAAAACACGACATGAGAACACAGTGGGAAGTTTTATTGAGAAACAAAATGTTTTTATTTATCCTATTTGGAACTGGCATTTGCTCATATTTGGCAATAAGATAAAGTGGGAGGTGGGTTGACTTAGGGTCAGATGATCTCGGCTGAATGTCAGCTCTACCTCTAACTCTGTGATGGTGGGCAAGTTTATTCATTCATTCATTCATTCATTCATTCATTCAAGAAATACATATTTGTGGGTGTTGCCAGGCCATGTCCAGGATTTTGGAGAGTCAATGGAGAGCAACATGATGGGTTCCTGCCCTCTTGGTGCTTCCAGACTAGTCAGGGAGAAAGACATTAATCAGATAACAACCTGGATATACATTTACACCACAAGAGAAGCTCTGAAAGGTAGGAAAGCAATACACAAGAATACTGGCAAGGTCTGCAAGATTCGAAAAGGTCTTCCTGATGATGTGATGTTGAGCTGAGATGTAAGTATGCATAGGTGTCCACTAAGTACAGAGTGGAGGGGAAGAATAGCATTTCCAGCAAAAGAAACAGCACATGCAAAGGCCCTTGGGTGGAGGGAGCCAGCTTGTCCTAGAAACAGCCCTGGGAGTAATATTTACTCATCTGTTTAGAAACAGAAGAGTCCATCAAAATGCCTAGCTCTCTAGGTCATTGTGAGTATCAAATGAAATACTGTACAGAAAAGTGCCTATCAAGGACTTCCTCTTTTCAATGTTGGAAAAGCCAGCAGGGCTCTGAGGTTCCGGGATTTGGGTTCTAGGTCCCAGGAAAGCGAATACTCTCTGCTCCCTCTGTTGCAGGTGGATCAACGTGCCTTTTGCTGTAATCTGTTGATTATTCTAGTCTCACCCTGAAGGGCAATGGTTGGTATTACTACTTGGGTCTTTGCTTTCGTTTTGAGAACTGGGAATTAACTATTCAGGCTCCCTGACATACCTTCTTGTCAAGCAGGGTCCCTTGAGTTTGGGGACTTCCCCTGTCCTGGGGCCTTAGTTGCATAAAGCTGCCCTCTGCTGGCCACAGCCCGAGGTCTGGGGTGGCTCTGAGACATGGGCAGGATTCTATGCAACAGAGTATAACTCTGTTTCAATTTGCAGGTTGTGGGGAGGGGGCCTCCACTCACACGGGATGGTCAGAATCTCTCCCTTCCCTCCTCTCTCCTTCCCCTCACCCACTAAATGGGCACCTAAGGCCCCCCCCCGCCCAAGCTCTGCACATCCTCGATCTTACTGTGGTCTGCACGACGCCTCCCAGCAGATGTTGCTATCCTGTTTCCAGAAACCAGGCAGGAGCTTAGGCAGTTGAGTGACTTTCTCAGGTTCCTGGGCAGGGAAACTAGGTCAGCCTCCTGGGGGTGTGACCTGTGCACAGGGTTTGCCCTCAGAACCACCCTCCCCCCTTTTGGTTTCATACTTTGTTGTCACCATCTTGAAATTCTTAATAGCTTTTGAACAAAGGAGCTCGCATTTCGTTTTGCAAGAGGCCCCGCAAATGATGCAGCCAGCCTGGCTGTTAGAATAAGAGCTTCAAATCAGAGCTGCTCACTCCAAACCCAGAGCCCTAGCGCCGCCCCCAGGGCTGTTTCTAAAACACACATCTGGCATTTCCCAGTTTGGCCCCCAACATGGCTCTCCGTTACCTATGGGGGGAAGCAGCTTATTTGCTAACGCAGGCATTCTAGGTTTAAATTGAAGTGTAGCTGATGTACAATACTCTATCTTAGCTTCAGGCGGACGCATAGTGACTCGACAGTTATGCATCACAAAGTGATCACCATGCTGCATCTAGCTAGCATCTGTAACCACGCCAAGCAGCTACATATTAACTACATTCCCTGTGCTGTATATTGTATGCCCGGGGACTTATTTTATAACTGGATGTTTGTACCTTGTGATCCCTTTGCTCCCCTCCTCTCTGGCAACCACCAGATTGTTCTCTGTATCTAAGAGTTTTGTTTGTTCTGTTCTTTTAGATTCCACACACAAGTGAAATCATGCAGTATTTGCCTCCCTTGTCAGACTTACTTCACTTAGCATTATAGCCTCTACTAGGTCCATCCATGTTTCCGCAAATGGCAAGATTCCATTCTTTTTTATGGCTAATACTCCAGTGTGTGTGTGTGTACACACACACACACACAAAGATGTGGTCTTTTTTTTTTTTTTTTTTTTTAAGATTTTATGTATTTGAAAAAGAGAGAGCATGAGAGCAGGGTGAGGGGCAGAGGGAGAAGCAGACTCCCCATCGAGCAGGGAGTTCGATGTGGGGCTCAATCCTGGAACTCTGGGATCATGACCTGGGCCAAAGGCAGAAGCTTAACCAACTGAGCCACCCAGGCGCCCGTCTGTCTATCTATCTATCATCTATCTATCTCTTCTTTATTCATTCATCCACTGATGGACGGTAAACACCTGGAGGAGGGAAGGTTGGGGAAGAACACTGAGGCTTTGGCAATAAGCCCAGAACAATAAAGGCAGCATCTCTGCGGGTGGGGCCCCAGTACTGTTGTGTGTAAAAGTTTTCCAAGTGGTTCTAATGAGTGGCCAGGCTGGAGCCCCATTGGTGGAGGGCCTGGCATAGTTCCTGGCACTCAGTGGGTGTTTAATAAATGCCCTCTAACTTTTTAGAGCCATGAGTTGACTAGAGGGCTCAGGCTAAAATGAGTCTTGAACGAGAACAGACTCATCTGGGGTTTCAGGTGTGTCAGAAGAGGAGCTCAGAGTTTATCAGGCAAAGGGGGTGTAGTTTACCAATGACCTGGGGTTGGCTGGAGAGGGGCTTCTTCAGTGGGGGAGGAGAGGGAAAAAGTGGGAAAGACTTGCAAATGAGGTGCATCTTCCCACATTGAATATTTGGTTCACTCTTTGCATAGAAATAGCACCCAGTTCTGTCCTGGCAACTTCTCTCCCCCATTCATAATTCCAGCATTTTGATGAGCGGGTTAATTCCAACTCTGGTCTTAGCAGAAGGCATATGACCCAGGCTTGGCCAGTTGGATCATTCTGCCTTTCTCAGCTACTGTCAGTGGTTGAGGGATGGGCATGTACCCTAAGCCAGACTACTGAGATATGACCCCAGGATGTTTGTGGGAACCCTGACCCAGAGAAGCTCTTTCCTGAGGGGGTTCAATGCAATCTGGAACTGCTGGTGGTCATTTAACCATGGTGGCAAGGGCCAACACAGAGGACAGCAGAACTGACTGCTGGCTATGGACTCCTGATGAGTGTATTTGAGCACTTGGATTCAGCCATGCCTGAATCTACACCCAAACTCCTTCTTACAGGACTCAACAAATGCCTTTACTTGCACCAGTGAGTTGAAGTAGATTATGGGTCACTTAAAGCTAAAAGCATGCTGACACTAGGAATGTAAATATCCTGGACATGCTTCCTAATTCCCAACTCACCCTACAGAGATTCGTGCAGAGCTGATCATCCAGTCCAGAGTGAGGGGACATATATGCTCAAGTGGTATACGGTTTCCAATTCTCAGGTAGCCAGCATCCTGAGGATCTTTCTCCCCCATTAGAGCAACTGTAGATCTTTGAGACAAACTAGTCGGGGTCCATTTGTTCTCTGACCACAGATTTCCAGTAACTCACATATAGCCGAGTATCAAATGTTTGCTGAGCATCTGCTTTCTGCCAGGCACTGTGTGGGGCACAGAGATTGCAAAGATGATTATGTTTCCAGGTCAACCCAGAAAAGCCAATGCAGTCAGTCATTTTTAGAACTGTAGACTGCAGGGTATGGGAACATTCTTTGTATTTATTATTTTTTACTTAAATAGTCTCAAGAAAATTTAAACCTGCACACTTTAAAAAACAGGTAGTAGGCAGTCACATTTTACTATACTAGTCATGAAGTGAAGCTGATGCAAAGAACACACGTGTGCAAATCTCTATTGATTTGGGGAGCTGACGTTATTGGGAGAGACAGGTGGATAATTCCACGGGGACTCTGATGACAATGCTAGAGCCTCTTTAAGGCTCTAGATGGTGATAACACAGGTTCTTTTGAGGACAGGTTCCTTTCAAGATATTGGCACATCTCAGTGGGTGCCTAGAACCTTCCTCTCCTGCAGCCTCTTGCTGATCCGGGCCACACCACATTCTCAGAGTTCTGCCAAAGGATGGGCTTTGTCCAGACCGAAAGAGAGCAAAAGCCAGGGTAAATCCATCAACTCCCTGTTTAGAGCAATACTTAGTATCAGAAATTCAACTTGAAGCCTGAAATGCAGGCCAGGAAGGTGGTCAGGAGGGCAGCGAGCAAAGCATCGTGGAAGGTGAACAGAATCGAGAGCAGCGTGTGTGTGTGTGTGCGTGCGTGTGTGTGTGCGTGCGTGTGTGTGTGCGTGCGTGCGCGCGCAGTGCTCGCCTTTCTTTGCTCTGCAAAAGGCTCTGTTTCGGAGACACCATCTATACAGCCACTTCGGGGAAATTCACATTGGATATTAGCAGGTTGCAAGTTCTGAGAAGTCCTGTTTGGAAAAAATCTGTGCGCACTGCTCAGGGTAATGTTTCCCCACCTTACTTAGCCACTGAACACTTTTTTTTTTTTTTGAGTAGCAGTTTTTGTTTTAATCCACTCTTTAGAAAACACCTGCTTCGTTATTACACGGTCTCCTGTTCCTAACTGTTAGGAGGTTATCCCTTACACAGAAGGAATGAGGGCTGGTGGTATGTGTGTTCATTCACTGCATACGTGGGACCTCTCAGGCTGCTCTGTGATCGGGGTGCCAACAAGTTCGACAAGGCAGTTCGAGCTTAGAGGAAATCCCGATGTGATCTGGTTTGCCTACTCAGAAGTGGAGCTGCTTAGTTTGTTCTACAGAGTTCCAGCCGGTGTTCTTGTGGGCCCTTTGCCTACTGTTTACATACCTGCCCCCACCAGGACTTCTGCCAGGAGCCAAAGGGGACTGGAAGATGAATCAAAGTCCCAAGACGCCCCCAGCATCTCTCAGACAGGGGGAGACAGACACATGGCAAAGAACTTGAGGACAATGTGGTGTTAAAATAAAGCTGTGTTGGAAATACCTAGGGGATCACAAGAGAATGAGGCACCCTCTCTTGGTGAGAATGAGGGTAGTTTCGTCTTAAAGGGATAGAGGACTTGGGTCTTAACGGTTGAAGAGGAGGTTACCAGGCAGATATTGGTTGAGGACACATTCCAGGGGCAACGAACAGGGAAATGTGTTGGTGGGAGGTGGACAAGTTCCGATTCCAATCCCAACATGGGGATTTTTCCACACCAAGCAATTCTCTGACATCAGCTGGGTGTCCCGCAGTTCAACTCAATTCTGACCCGAGCTACGCGGAGATAGGACGGCGTCAGATCTCACAGGTGAGGGCTCAGTCCTGCAAGTCCGCCCTCCAAGCCAACTGCCAAGTCCATTGTTAGCTGTGCTTGTGGCCTGCCCGCTACAAATCAGAGCCTCCCCAGCCCCCCTCATTGTTCGCTTAATTTGCTAGAGCAGCTCACAGAGCTCAGAGAAACATTTTACTTACCTGTTAACAGCCAAGTGGAAAAGATGCACAGAGCGAGGTATGGGGAGAGGGCATGGAGCTTCCAAGCCCACTCCCCCACTCTTCCAGAACCTCTGCACGTTCACCAGCCCGGCTTCATTAGTGAGGGATGATTGATTAAATCCTTGGCCCCTGGGAGGGATTTAACCTCTAGCCCTTCTTCCCTCTCCGGAAGGCTAGGGGTGGGACAGAAAATTGCAGCCCTCCAATCTCTTGGCTGTTTCCTCTGGCAACCAGCTTGCGCGCTTAGGTGCTTTCTAGAAGTCACCGCCTTAACCTAAACTCAGGTGTGGCTGAAAGGGGTTTGTTATGCATAACAAGACACCGTGCACAGAGGAGGGGCTCGCCGGAGAAATTCTTTCAGCTTTGCTGTTTGTTTGAAGATTTTCATAATAAAGTGTTGGGGAGGATGAATTCTTAATCCAAATTTATTATTTCCCTCTTTTGCAATGCTCAGTTATTCTGAAGCTTCTCTCTGATTATTAAACTTGCCAGAACCACAGCAATTACTTCCTGCAAACAAGTTGTCAGAAGCCTTAAATGAATTTTAGACCTAATTTAATTCCCAATTTACTTGCTTATGAAAAAAAATCTTAATTTCTCCAAAGCAAATCAACCCTTGATATTCCAGTTACAGATTCTTTTAGAAAGCCGCTGTAAAAGGCAAACTAAGCCAGTCACCCAGAGATGGTTTGGACATGCTCCTGAGGATGGGGAGAAGAAGGGGGGGTTAGAACTTTGGAGACAGATGGCAGATCCCAAGCAGAGATCAAGGTGAGCCTGAGAGTGTGCCTGGTTAAAGGGGAGCATTTGTGCTCTGCTCTGGAAGCAGGGACCCACTGGGCCCCGGCGATGGCTGGGTGGAGACGTGGAACGCCAAGGAAATGCAGGCGAGCGACTTGATGCTCTGGTCACTTTCCAAAACGTCAACTCGCTAAGCAAACCAGCAGGTAGGAGTCGGATAAACACGCTCCTGTGTTGGATGTGGGCAATACGAAGAAGCATCGCAAATGCTTCCAAGACTCCAACAAACATAACGTGTATGGAGGTGCCCCCAGGGGGCCCCCAGCCCATAACATCACACCTCCCTCCCTGAGAAGTGCCCGCCAGCCTGACTGAGCCAGGGGCAGGCCCCCAGCCACACTGGGGCAATGAGAGCCTCTCTCTTTACACTTCCAGGTTGGTGGCCCCAGGGATGGGGGGTTTGGGGAAACTGAGGTTGAAGATATGTTGAGGTCTGAATCCCCAGAACCAGTGAGTGTGACCTTGTTGGGAAGTAGGGTCTTGGCAGATAAAATTGTTAAGATGAGATCATAATGGGGCAATGTGGTCCCTGATCCAAGGACTGGTGTCTTCATAAGAGGCTGTTCATGTGTACGCAGACACACGGGGAGAGTATCACGTAAGGAGGCAGAGACACAGGAAGGAGAGGCCACGGACGATGGGGCAGAGACTGGAGTGAAGCAGCCACAAACCAAGGGACCGCAGGATGGCTGGCTTCTGTCTCACCCCCACGCCGGCCTCCTCAGGGCCACAAGAGGCCCCGTGCTCTGAGCGCCGTCTGAGTTCAGGCCAGGGAAAGGCAGGAGAGCCTGTGCTGGCCGCATCCGTCCCTTTTGCCAGGAACGCAAAACCCTCCCCGGAGCCACTGGGCAGGTTTGCTGTGACTTCTCATGGGGAACGGCATCAACTGGCCCCATCCAGCGGCCAGGGAAGCTGAAGGAGTGCCGCTTTAGCTCTCCTCGGTGCTGGAGACAGTTCCTGAGACCCACAGAAGCCATGGCCACACCCAGGGAGCGGGGAAATGTGCCCTCCGCAGGCCAGGGGCGCTGGGCCAAGTGTCAGCGGGACTCGTTCCTTTTTCGAGGCTGGGAGGGAGATTCTGTCTGCTGCCTTTCTCCTGGCTTCCGGTGATGGCTGGCCATGCTTGGCACTCCTGGCCACGGAGACCCATCACTCCAGGCTCAGCCTTGGTTGCCACACGCTGCCGTCTCTGTGGCCATCTCGGTGTCTCTTCTGGAAGGGACCCCAGTCATTGGATCTGAGCCCATCGTAATCCAGCCTGGCCTCGCCTTTACCGGGCGACATCTGCAGAGACTTTCCAGAAGGTCACTTTCACAGCTACCGGGGGTTAATGTGGACATACCTTCTGGCGGGACACAACCCATAACAGAGGTGGACAGAGAGAAAGGGCTTGGGAGTGGTGCTGGGCTGGGCCCCGGCGACGTGATGCTTGGGGATCTGGGCCAGGGTGAGGGAGGAGCCAAAGGAGCACCACGCGGCTGGCCGGGCCGGGCCGAGTGAAACTACTGCTAAAGCATCCCCGGGGCTGCCACCCTCTGGACTTCTCATCTTATGAGGGCCTTAAATATCCCTACTGTTTAAGCCATCTTAGTCGCTGCCTGCAACTGAAGCCATTCTAATGCCTTTTCTTACCGAAATAAAATATTTGACCATCAATACTTGAACTTGGAGCCTTCATTTTGGGATTAAGTGTTAAATGCTTTCCTTTCTACCAATAAGAAGGAAAAAGTCAGGCGTTAGTTACTTCCTTTAGGATAGCTAACTCAAAAGATAAA
Source organism: Halichoerus grypus (assembly GCF_964656455.1). Lineage (NCBI taxonomy): Eukaryota > Metazoa > Chordata > Mammalia > Carnivora > Phocidae > Halichoerus > Halichoerus grypus. The sequence continues at coordinate 4,826,015 of NC_135726.1, forward strand.
CGAGAAACTTACTCTTTTTACAAAATGGCAAACGTGAGTTCTTTTTAAGGACCCAAAACCATCCTTGAAAACCTCCAAAAGTCCTTTTAAAATGTAATTTCACAAATCTCTTTTTTGTTATTAGTAAAATCTTGTTACTTTCACAAGCTCAACTGTATCTCAATACATTGACGTTTGATAGAATTATCAACTCACAGGCTCACCTGTTGCGGGAATAGAAAAAAACCGTGTTCAGACCGAAAGCGTGCACTTTCACGAAAATAAAGGTAAATGACCAATAAATTACTACTTTTTAATAAATAATCTCCTTATTGGATAACTTCTCCTGCTAGTGAAATATTTACCATGCTCTCTAAAACCTTTTTAATCAGCTGAAACGCTCAGGAAGCTTTAAATGTTTGGGTATCCTTTTGTGGCTTAAGAGTTGAAATGATTTTTTATTGAAGTACATTTTAATAAGAAGCAAATTGATTTAAAGTGATTCAAGCTTTCATGGTGTGAGGGCTCTTCACGCTCAGCTCTGTGGGCTGGAGGGCCCTCTGCTCATTTCGCTGGGCTGCAAGGTCACGCTCTGCCCGGTGCCCGCATGTTCTGCAGAAATTAAGAATCAATTCCTTGTAAATTACCTTAGGACCGACCCAGGCCGGAGCGCCGCAGCTCAAGATCATCCTCCGTGCTTTCTCTGTGCTATGTTTTCCTGCATAGGAAATAACACAGAAAAACAATAAGCTGGGGTACTGATGGACCATGTGGATCCCCAGGCCCCTGCCCTGTGCATAGTGGATCCCGATTTACAGAAGAGGAGGCCAGGAATCTGCAATGCCCAGGGGCTTTACTGTTGACTAGTCTGACCCCCAAAGCCGAAGCTGACACCTTAAGGCCCTGGTTCTCACACTTGAATGAGATCAGAACCCCTTGGAGGGTGTGTGAAAACTCGGGCCACCCGGCCCCACCCCCAGGGTCTCGGATTCAGTGGGGCTGGGCAGGGCCTGGGAAACTGCATTTCTAACAAGCTCCCGGGGGATGCTGATGCTACTAGCCTGGGGACCCCATTTTAAGAACCCCAGAACCAACTATGGAAAATGAGTATCAGTAGAACGCAGAAGAATGAATATTGTTAGCACTTTCGTGACCAGAGCAGATGCCATTGCAAATCTTTCAGAAGGACCAAGACCCAATACGGGGTCCTCTGAAGAAGTGATAAAACCCAGAAGAGAACAGGTGTTAGTTTCTAAGGAAGAATATGCTTAACATTTCAACGGTGTTAAATGTGGCATCGAGCAGGTAAGCTAGCACATCAGTTTAGTTTCCAAGAGTTCTTGCCCAGTTTATTACATTACTTAGTACAAAAGAGATTCTTTAGCTATGAGCTTACCGAACAGGAACTTGTTAAAACATTACTAGTGAATTTTTCCCCCAGAATTGATCCAGAACTCAGATGAGCTTGAATAAACCTGAGAAATTTCTGGCAGGGTCCGTGGCGAAGTACATTTTCTCAGTCAGTGATTCCAGAAACACCGGCTCAGCTGCACCAGAGAGGTCCCACAGGGTCTGCCCTCTGTGGCCGGGAAGACAAAGCTGGGTGACAGATCCTCGTTAAGGCTCATCTGCCTTGAGGAAGTGAGACTGACCCACTGAAAGAATCTTACTGCCTTTCCTTTTGATAATGCCGGCAAAATGTATGTGTCATGTGATCAACCTCTCAGAGAAAGGGTTCTGGTAGAAGGTCTGTCCAGTGATGGGGGCTCACGGACCCCAGCACACCTGTGGCCATCATAAACCTTCTTTTCGGAAGGCTGCTAGCAAGACGGCGTGATTTTGACAGCTCGTTTCAGAAGAGTCTGTCTCTTTAAGATTCTTGCTTCTGGCCCGGTGAACACGGGTCCTGACTGAGGAACATGTGAGTTGGGTACACACCAGAGACTGATTTCTCTGTAGGACATGATTTTGCAGTTCTTCCAGCTACGCAGTGTGTGCGCCAGGCCGGTCCTGGGCTCCTGTGGCCTGAAGAATTGGGGCCCATCCTTGACCTCGATAGGATTTTGCAGCAGGATCAGTCAGGTGGCCGCCTTCTATTTCCGAGAGAGGGTATCATTAAAAGGAACAACCATAATATTTAAATTACCAGAAATGGCTCTTCTGATGAACCTGCAGCCCATCAGAATTAACTGGGGTTTCTTCTGCATCACACGCCTTTAATTTTAAGACATTTAATATTTCAAGTTTCTTTCTGGAAATACTCACTGGATTTTGATGACAATTTCTAAGGACCTGTCAGAGGTAAGAGGGAGTGGAACAACAGCAATGGTTTAGGAATGGATTACTCGAGGGCTGATGAGAAGGAGAAAATCTCCCGCTGGAAAACCTGTGATAATGTCAACAACCTTCGAGTGCCCCCAAGGTGGTTTCTGAGGAGCCCGGATACTGCGGGCAGGGCAGTGACGTAAGCCTGAAGTTGAATCGGGAAGCACGACGTGAGCTGTCAGGGACCAGAAATCTTTCTGATGGTCTTGAAGCAAAAGTGAATCGAACCGAACGCCACGTAACCTGTACGAGCCTCAGCTCTCAGGTCGGCGTGGCGGCTGGGCAGACAGAAGCTTGGCAGAGTTCTGCCCATCTGATCTGCTCAGGGAGTTACGTCACCCGATGAGCAGCACTAGACAGACCTCCTCGAATGCAGCTCTCGACCATGATGCACAGGTGAGCTGAGCACGAGGCCCGGGGCCGGGTCGACCTGCAGGGACTCTGACAGCGTGGGTCTGGGTGCTGCTGGTCGTGGGGTCTGAAGTGCTCCCCAGGTGGCTCTGCTGCGCAGCCGACGTCCAGAGCAAGCGAATTCCTCATTCAATCACCTCCAGTGTTACAATTTATAATCTGGAAGCTACATCTGAGAGGTCGGTAACACACCGTAGGCTGTCCACCCGACAGGATTCTGGTAGAATCCTGGCTCTGTTCTTTATCTCCTCTAAGGAACCAGGAACTATTAGAAGGGGCCTCATCGGGGCTCACGTTGGACCACGAATGGGTCAAGCTGGGGTTTCTCCCCCTTGCCATTGCTGACCTGTGGAGCTGGCTAATTCTTGGTGGTGGGGGCTGTCCTACGTACATGTTGGAGGATGCAGAGCAGCATCCTGGTCTCCACCCACCAGATGCCAGTCACAGCCCCGATCCCCAAGTCGTGAGAACCAAAAGATGAGAATCACAGAGCTCAGCCTATCACTCAGGGCCTGGTGCCTTGCCAAAGATGGTTTCAGACACAGGCATTTAGGGATGGGCAGTGCGGTAGGAACACCTTTGGGGAAACATTTTTTTTCAATCTTAAAAAGACACGGAGAAAGGTGTTCTCTTTCTGTGGGTTGCACCAGGACGGTATAAATCTGGGTCCTGGATGGTCTTGCGGAGGTGTGGAATTCACGCTCCCCAGAGCGGCCCTCCCTGCGGATTTGTCGCCCTGCGAGGCCATACCAGCCCCTTTGGCTTACGAGGCTGTGCTTTCTGTTATATGCAGTGAAGTGCTTCCAAACACCTGATCCTGAACTCGGGCTATTCTTAATTCTGGGCAACGATACTGTTCCTCTTTGGAAGGTAGACATTTTGCTGCTGTCCAATATGAGCAATTGGTCAAAATGTATCCACAAAGTGGGAAACTATAAACATACCATAAAGATTACCACCAGGAAGCAGGGAGCAGCCTCGAGACATTTATGTATGCGGTCTATAAACATGCTTTGGCCTTGCTCAAGGAGAGAGCTACACAGCATTACATTTCACCAACAGTGGCCAGGGACCCACGGAAGCAGATGTTCTGTATCTATTAGCTATAAATCTAATCCGAGGCAGGTGTCTGAAGAACTTCCAGGCACCTCTCTTGGTGTGAGGGCAAAACATTAGAATTGATTCTTTTCTAAGAGTCAACCTGACTTGTAGAAACAAACTCCCTTCCTATTTCCAAAGTGATTTGTGGGGCGAGGAGTTCAATCATAATCGCTCTGGTTTTTGTTTCTGGGCAGTGACTCACGGCCCCCCTCCCCCCATTTCCATTCATTGAAAAAGAGTTTTAAAGAAGCTGCAGCTAAAAGCAGACACTTACCTTCATAAATGATGGCCGAAGATTCCAGGTGATCGCGGCGTGGGTACCTTCTTAAGACTTCTGTACTCATCTGTGCGTGTGTGTGTTTTTTTTTTTAACAAAGTGACCTGATAAGATGGTAAGGAAATGGGTCATTGTGGGAGGGGCTCTTTCTTCCCCCCACCCCCTCAGGAGGGTCTCAGGGAGAATTTCTGTGCATGAGAAGTGATGAGGTGGGAGCAAGGAGACGACTGTGAGAAGCAGGAGTTAGTATTCCCTGGGATTCTGTCAAGGCAAATATTTGAAACACTCACCTGGACTTGAGTTGTTCTCAACTTGTCCAGGAGAAAACAAAAAGTTGCCAGTCCAGGAGTACAGGTTTTCTCCGAGCCCTGCATAGTTTTAATCCTGAATAAAAATTCACGCCAAGCATGTTTAGTATTTAAGTTGGGTGATGTTTAATTGAAAACACAAAATCAGCCTTTAGAAAACTGAATTTCAAGATCCACGGAGGTAGTGGGTCGGTGATTCCCAGAGCGTGCATGGACATACGTACTTGGAGGCAGATGAAGCCCAGCTGTGAGTGTGGGCTCGGCCACTGGGGCCAGCTGTAGGGGGGTCCAGTGTCACCGCCGTCAGCTGTGTGACCTCACGGCCACTCACCCATGGGTTCTTCTGTTTAAACAGAGACTGATGAGATTAAAAACCTAACTCAGAATTGTCTTGAGGATTAAGACAAATAATGTAAACAAAATGCTCAGCCCAGCGCAGTGGTTTCTAACAAACACTTTCAGAAAGTGCTAGCTAGACTGTCAATTGTTGCCAGTTAATTTTCAGGGTTAGATCTGACAACAGATGGTGCCAATTCCTCCACTTAAACTGATTAATATAAGCTACCGAATCAAAAACAAAAAGAGGAACAATTTAATTCTTAGAGGGAATCTTCAATGTACAAACAGGATGTTAAAAAAGTTCATTTTGCATGGATTGTTTGGAGGACTCTGTTCCCTTAGCAGCAATGTTGCAAGTGCAGTTAGGATCCCAACAACTCACGAAGACAAATTAACCTTTAATTACCCAAAATACGGGACATATATTCTGATAAGGTCATACATGATGGCACTTCACTAGAAATGAAACAGAAAATAAAAATTGATGAGATTAAAGTGTTTTAAAATCCTGTGGCTTGAAGGAAAGCGCTAGGCCCAGGGAGGAAGCTGATGAGGGGCCTCCGGGTTTGGGAGGTGAGGGCATTCAATTGAACCGAAGCGTTTTGCTTAGTGCAAGCCCCCTCCATGCTTGTTATATTCATCACTCCTCAGTAGGATCTTCATGATCTTTAAGTGGACACAAACCAGTTGGAGTGTAAGAGAGGTAACACACTGCCCTGCAGAGACTGCTCCCGGAACTGGAAAGGGTCCATGCTGCTCCTTGCAAACACGCGCCTCCAAGCCCGCAGGAGGGGGTGTCAGCCACAGAGGAAGCGGCGCAAGGAGGGGCCCATGGCCCCAGGCGTGGCCCCGGGCTGTGGCCCCAAGGCGGAGACAAGCCAGGGGGCTGTGGCAGCAAGCACCTGCTCCCAGGGGCGCGTGGGGCGACGGGGCTGAGCGAGCATCTGAGGTTCTCGCTTCCACGGTGAGGAAAGCCATCCTTTTGTACAAATGTGACGGCTTTACCAGGGTCCCAAAGCTATTTTATATCAGGCTAAGTAAGGCTTTGCCCGGAGGCTTGGCCAACAGGTCGAGTACTTGGCAAGGCAGGCAGTTATAAACTGAATCCAAAGCTATTTATTGGATTACTTTAACCGCTATCTCCCCCTGTGTATTTTACAGCACGCTAGTTCAATGAAATGTTAATTAGGTGCTAAGTGTAAAAAAAGATCCTTGGTCAAATAACTTGGAAACTGGCAGGTGAGAAAGTTAAATCACATTACTCTGCTCTGGGACCTCGGAGCCTTTAATATGCTAATTTGCACTGTGAATTTTCATGAAGTGAATCTAGTAGGAGGCAAGTTTGCTAAACCCAAGTGACCATAAACCCTTCTTTGCTAGTGTTTCTCCAAGGACAAGTGTCCTGGGGAATGTACTTGGAAAAGGCCTGCCTCAGGGATGTGGGTAAGCCCAGCTCTCCTCAGAGGGCAGTCTGCCCCCGGCTCTGGCGCTCCCTGGCCCCCCTCTCCCACAGCACAGCCCCGCCCACACCCCCCTTCCCACGCGCGGCCTCCGGCTCTGTGGACCTAATCCTTCCAGAGGTTTTAGCCCATCATCTAAAATGGTGTGTCCATTTAAATCCGAAAACGTGGAAAACCAAACAAATCATCGTGGACACAAAGGACGCGTCGATAGCAGGATTTCAGGCACCTTTATTCATGGCAGATATTTCTGGTCAGGGGAGCTTGCCTCTGAAATCTTTCCCTTACTTAACGACAACTCCTACCTACATCCGGACAGCAAGTGGCCGTGTCCCCGCCACGTGCCAGGTCCTCGCTGGCTCGAGAGCCTCCTGCATGCAGGGTTCCTCTGCTGGGCGGCGCCTGGCAGCGACCTACTGGCCCGCCAGAGAAGTTTCTGCAGCAGGGTGGTTAACAGTGCTTAATCCTCATATCTCAGAAGAAACTTACTTTGTGTTACTTACGTCACCTATAACTAGGACACATGATTTCTTCATCATATTACCTATTTGCAATACAAACACGACTGGTGATAGAGGAAACTTCAAAACACTCACACTGTGTTCGCTCATTCAGGGCTTCCTTCTAAGAAGCACTGTCCCCTTCCTCAACTTTTCCCATTTTCTGTGGACAAAGTCCCTTCACTGGGGCAATCACATGGGTCTCCCGCAGTCAGTCCTGGCCTCCAGGCTTAGCACTCTGGGCACCGCTTTTTTGAGTGGCAAGAGTATTATTATCCCTATCTTCTATAATCAATAACAAAACCGTGATTCTGTAAGAATTTAGGTAAGAAATAGTTGAAAGAAATCAGTCTTAAAAACTTGAGCCGATTACAAGTCATTTATCATTTTCTAGCCAAGCAACCGGCACAGACTTCACACGGGTCTGTCTTCCTGTTCTGTTCCTTTTCCCAAAGCGGTAGCTCCCAGACAAGACGGCGAACTGGGCTGTAAAATCCTGCCAGATTTTCTATGGTGACGATCGTAGATGAACAGCACAGGGGCCTACTCAAGTATCCAAATCTCATGCAAAACTCTAACTAATGAGTGCCTCGGTCGGTACCTTAGGCGGCTGTGTCCCTTTGCGAACCGAACCATTCTCGCACGTGGAGTGGCAGGGCTTACTCGTCAGTGCTTCGGCCTCTGGCCTCAGAGACTTAACACAGGATACTGCGGGTCAATGCTGAGTTTTGACAACCGGGTAGCGCCAGAGATTTCCGAATCAACAATTTTTAAATGTTGTTTACCCATGTGAAATGTACCACCAAACATGCTATTTGGTGTTGGCTCAACACTCCGTGCTGAGAATTAAAGAACCCTCAACTTGCCACATGTCTTCCTTCACAAGATCTACTTATAACGGAAGGGTCTACCGGATGCCTAATAAAAAATTACACAGCAACGTTCATCAAACAGCAACTACTACAAAAGGAATGATAGAAAACAACAACTTCACAAAAATACACTAGAAAAGGTGACAATTTTATGCAGGAACCGCCGAAGTTTTAGTGTTTAATATTTAACAGCACGACTGACCAAGGTCCAAGATGTGGAGTTTCCATGTTCAAGAGACGGGGGGAGAATCACTCTACAGACTATATAGTACGTGGTAAGAAGAACGCACACTTTAGGGTCGAAAACCTGTCTACACACAGCAGTCGCTTCAGAAAGCCATTCGGTCTTCTCTCAGCTTGTGAAAGTGGTGTTCCGGACTTCAGGGGGGGAATTAGTCACCTGCTGGAAAAGAAAAACCATCGACACGTTATGCTCCTACAGGGACAGAGCACACGGACACACAGCACTGTCAAATAGTACAAGTCCTTTCGAAGCCTCTAGTCGACTAGACGTCCTCTCTCTGCGCGATGCCCCAGCAAAGATACCGCAACCGATTTAACTGGAAATCTTTATTTAAAAACTTCTGAATCCATTCCCAGCTCTTCTTCCTCTGGATCAGCCCTGTCACTCGGAAAGTCTTCATCCTGCGGTCCTCCATAGGACGTGCTCATTCACTGGATGAGACTTTTGACCTCCATGTGGCATGAGACCCAGAGAAGCAGGACATTTTCCAAATCATCGCTCTATCGGAATAACGAGGACAGCCCACACATAACAAGTGTGTGATTGACTCACACAGTGAAATCAACCTGATCTCCTGGTTAAAATAACAGCAAATTTCAAAGTCTTTTAGCTCCCAAGTCTCTCTCTTCTTTCACAGCTACTTCTAATGTGGTCCAGCCAGGACACGCCCAAAACATTTAAAAAAGGAATCTGGTGCTTCTTACTGTATATTCTGCTTGGTCCTCTAGTTACCTAAAAATTCTCAGTAAACTTTATTTTCATAGGGAATTAAAATGCTAGGGGCGCCTGGGTGGCTCAGTCGGTTAACTGTCTGCCTTCGGCTGGGGTCATGGGATCAGTCCCGCATTGGGCTCCCTGCTCGGTGGGGAGCCTGCTTCTCTCTCTGCCTCTGCCCCTCCCCTGCTTGTGTTCTCTGTCAAATAGGTACATAAAATCTTAAAAAAAAATATAAAAAATACTAAAAATGGGATCAGAGAAAGGGGAGTTTCAAAATGATTTTTGGGTTGCAGCGAGGTAACCACCATACTCCTGAAAAGCCTTATTTTTTTTATTTCTTATTAAGATTTTATTTATTTATTTGACAGAGAGAAACACAGGGAGAGAGGGAACACAAGCAGGGGGAGTCGGAGAGGGAGAAGCAGGCTTCCCGCAGAGCAGGGAGCCGGATGTGGGGCTCGATCCCAGGACCCTGGGACCACGACCCGAGCCAAAGGCAGATGCCTTAACGACTGAGCCACCCAGGCGCCCCCTGAAAAGGCTTATTATAAGGAAGAAACCCACTATGGGGAGACTAAGGCAGCCAACTGCATCTTGCTGTCTTGCTACGGGGCTATTGTTTATCATCCATCATTCCTCAGATATCTGGAACTGTGTAGTGGAAATTAATTAATTAACTTTTAGAAAGATTTTATTTATTAGAGAGAGAGAGAGGGCAGAGGGAGAGGGAGAAGCAGGCTCCCCACGAAGCAGGGAGACCCATGCGGGGCTGAGATCACGACCTGAGCTGAGATCATGACCTGAGCAGAAGGAAGACGCTTAACCGAATGAGCCAACCATAGTGAAAATTTAAATCAACTCTAGGGTGAAGGCTTACTGTGGCCTAACCCAGTTCACTCAAGTCATAATCAGGTGTTGTCCTGGCATTTATCTAGTGGAGGGCGTGTTCCCAAGAGAACCCTTAGAATTCAAGGCATTTATGAAGTTGAAGGTGGCAATGTGGGGTTTGGGTTACCAAAAAAAAAAAAAAAAAAAAAAAAATCTGCCAGCAGTTAAGAATTTGCAGGCCAACAAAATACATTTCTTGGTATTCGTCTGCAATGATATAAACTCAGTGATTACCTAATGTTAACCAATACTAAGGATACAGGTCTAATTAATAAAAACCAGGAAAATGAGATGCTTGCTAGGATCACGGCTGGGAACTGATCGAGAGAGAAAGCCTGGCCACATCCAAGTTACAGTGACGCACACCTCCTGAGACTGTCACCTCCCTCACCTTCAACTCTTTGGTGTGGCCGGGATCTTGTTTTCACCCTCCAGCTCTTCCACCCCAGCCTGTGTCATGAGGTCTGCAATGTTTTTCTCCAGGTCGTCAATGCGACTGCTCATGTCATCAAGTGGTGAAGTTAAAGGCCACACACACCAGCGCCTCCCACCTCTCCTCCTTTCCCTCCGGGGCCCTGCACACTCTGGCCTCAAACACAACTGTCTCCGTGAAACTGGTTTTCCTATGAGTAGGGTGAAATTCTGGGGGTTACCAGGAGTCTGGGGCAAGGATCACACGCCAGCCCTGCCCTTTCCTAGTCCGGGGACCTGGGCAAGTTCGCCCACCTTTCTAAGCTGCTGTGTGTGCCTCCGCTAAAGGAAGGTAACACTACAACTTCTTCATCAGGCTGTGGTGAGGCCCAGAGCAGAGATCCCCTAAATGCTTAGCTCACAGTCCACACTCATACTAGACATTACTGTTGGTAAAGCGGAAGTGTCTGGAGGCCAGGGGTCCAGTCCAGCGGTATCCCCAGCTCTCGGCACTGCACCGCTCAGGAAGGCTCCATCCAAGCTCAGTTAAAAAAAAAATAACAACAAAATAAAAAATGTGGTAAATGACTGCCGGCAGCTGGCCTGCAAACCACACATTTACCAACACCGCTCCCCGGACCCTAGGAGCCAAGGGCCCACAGAGGCTGACCACACATACAAAGGATATTTCTTCCAATGATCTGGTCGGACATGGTCTGAAATTTATCTTGCATCTGTTGCAGGAGTGTCTGCACCTGAGAAACAGGAAGACCACCTCGCGCTCACCCTGGGACACCTGCCTGGGGTCGGGACGGGGGTCCCGGTCCCGTTCCTCCGAGGCCTCTGGGCGGCTCTGCAGCCTTCAGCAGGGACTGTCCCCCCTCCCACACACCCGCCCCCGGGTTTCGGTTCTCCCGCCCGCCCCCATGACACCGACTGGGTGGCGAGACCCCTTTCCGTCGCGGCTGCCGCGATTCACAGTTCGCTAGGTCTTTCGCGGAGGCCTCGGGGTGTGAGGAGTGCGGGGAGCGCTGGGGGGGGGGTGCGCGGGGTGGGGGCGGCGGCTCAGGTCAGGCGAGTGGGGCTGGTGGGGTGCAGGCTGGGCCTGGGGGCCTCGGCCGGTGAAGCCGCTGGAAACCCGGCCTCCAGAGACTCGGCCCTTCCCGGCCGCTGACAGGGCGCCTCGGCCCGGGGGTCCCGCGACCTAGGGCCCGGCAGGCGTCCCTTACCACCGAGGTGAGATCCTGCACGGTCTTGGGGTCAGTCTCGGCCATCTCCCCGGTTCCCAGCTTGGCGGCGAAGTCTCAACCGTCACCTACACTTCCGTTTGTCGGCGCACACGCACCGCCCCCAGCGGCCTCCTCTCGCGACGACTGAGGCCAGCCGCGGGACCGCGGGGCGTTGTGGGAGTTGTAGTTCGCGGCACGCGCCGGAAGGGCCTGCGCTCTCGCGTTTCCGTTCCGAGCGAGGCCCCTCCCCTCCCCTCCGCCCTGCCTGACCCCCCCAGTAGGCCCCGCCCCGCCCCCCGCCCCTCACTGAACCCGGGCGAAGAAAAGGGGAGCCAGCCCCGCAGTGGGAGCCGTCGGAGGGGGCGGTGGTCTTGGTCCTTTTCCAGGCTGTCGTTAAAGGTCGCGCTGGTTTTGTCCGGGCCGCCAGGACACACTTATGGGCGCCTGCGAGGTGCCAAACCCAGGCCTGTGCCACCGCCTGTCCTCCTACAGAGCCCCGCAAACCCCGAGTAGGGAGAAGGGGGTCCGGTCACCGGAGGGGAAACTGAGGCCCCGTGGTGAGAGGCGCACCCACCACACGCGCAGCTGCCCAGCTGCAGGCCTGGTCACAGCCCTGACCGCGGTGTTTCTCCTTCTCCCCAGACGGTCGAGGAGGTGCTGACTCAGTGAGGCAGGTGGTGTTTAACTTTAAAGTGGAACGTACGTTCTGGATGGTGGAGAAATCCTGAGTGTCTTTTCATAAAGTCCGCACGTGTTAACCAGCCCCGCCTCAAGAAACACGGCCGGCTTCCGGGAAGCCCTTCAGCCCCTTTCCTATCACCCCTCCAACCCACCCACGAGGGTGACCGGTCGCAATCGTTTGTGTTGCCGTGTTTCCACTTGGTGTAAGTGGAGTGAGACAGTAAGCCCTCCCGAGCGCTGGGCTTCTTTCATTCAGCGCGACGTTCCCTGGTGTTGAGTGGGGAAGCTTTCTGGTTTGGGCAAGGGGAGGTCAGCTGCAGGGTTCACAGGCTGGATTTGGGTGTTTAAGGAGGGGGCTGCTGCTGAGTTGGGACCTCGAGCTGTTGTGGGGGGTGCAGGGTGCCCCGCACATGGTAGGATGCTGGGTGACTTCTCTGACTTCTACCCACTAGATGCCAGTAGCATCCCCCCCACCTCAATGTGACAACCGCAAATACCTCTAGATACTGCCCAGTGTCTTCAGGGGTCTGTGGGGATGGGGTGGGGGCCACCCTCAGTTGAGAACCAGTAGCTTTAGAAGGATCTATGGACATTGACTAGAATTCTGTTGGCTCGGTTTTCAAGTATGAATTTATTTTCGATTGTGGCATTGCTTGAGAATTTTCCTCTGTATATATTGACATTGGCATCCGTTTCCTGGGGCAGCTGTGACAAATTACCACGAACTGGGTGGCTTCAAACAAGACAGTTATAGTCCCACAGTTCTGGAGATCAGGAGTCTGAAATCAAGGGGCCAGCAGGGTTGGCTCCTTCTGAGGGCCGTGAGGGCGATCTGTTCCGTGCCTCTCTCCTAGCTTCTGGGGGCTGCTAGCAAATCTTGGTGTTCCCTAGTTTGTAGATGCATCCCGCCCCTCTCTGCCTCCGTCTTCATGTGGCCTTCTCCCTGTGTGTCTCTCTCTCTCCCTATAAGGTCACCAGTCATATTGGATTTGGGACCCACCCTACTCCAGTATGACCTCCCCTTAACTTTTTGTATCTGCAGAGACCCTGTTTCCAAATAAGTTACATTCTGAGGTACTAGGAGTTAGGATTTCAACATGTCTTTTTTGGGTGGGGGGGGACCCAATTTAACCCAAAGCAGTTGGTGGGGTAATAGTAATAGCCCTTGAAATCTGTATCATACTTGGTATTTTATAGTGTTTACATAAAGCTCCAGGATGATTTAGCTCATGAGTAGCCAAGGCTGGGCAGGATTTCAGGCTTTCTTGCTTCTTGCCCCCATCACTGGGACCCCCATACTCTGCATAGAAGTCTGGATCTCCACACCCTGGATTTGTAGCCAAATCTGGTTTATGGCTGTGAGTAACACAGAACACAAATTAGCACTAGGACTGACAGTTTTGTTTTGTTTTTGTTTAGGGTGTGTGTATTTCTGGCAGGATTCTGGAGTCCTTTTTATCCTGACTGAAAAGTTCCTGGGGCGCCTGGGTGGCTTAGTCCATTAAGCGTCTGCCTTCGGCTCAGGTTGTGATCCCGGGGTCCTGGGATCGAGCCCTAGGGTGGGCTCCCTGCCCAGCGGGGAGCCTGCTTCTCCTCACCCTCTGCTCCTCCCCTCCACTCATGCTCTCTCTCTAATAAATAAATAAAATCTTTAAAAGAAAGTTCTTGACACTGTTTAGTGGAGGCTTTTTTTGCACTTAAGCAGAAAGACAGCATACTTTTTCTGTATGGAGACCAAGGTCTTTTAAACAGCTGCTTTACACAAAAATTTCACGGATTTATAGTCATGGCTGATATACTTACTTTGTAGGGTTCACACACTGAACTTAACTGAATATTGTTGCATTAGCAAAACTATCGAATTAGGTGTAAGACACTAGCAATTAACCTTTAAAATTTCGGTTTTGAACAACCCTTGTTTTAAACCTTAGCATTTTTTTAGAAAAAGATCTTTCTAGATTAACTGTGTAACTGAAGTCATTCCCTTTCCCCCTTCCAGGACGGTGTGGTTTTATGTAAGCTAATGTGATGCGTTCACACTGGCTCTTTGGTTCGGCTGGGCTGTCTCCGCGCCCCTCCCTCGCCAGCCCTGCGCTCAGGGACGCGCCCCTGCGCACGGGTGGCTGCTTGGCAGTGAGATGCTGGGTGTGCCCTGTAAGCGGGAAGCAGGGGTCACCGCAGGCGCTTGGAGAACCTGCAGCTCGTCTTTTCCCCGGCTGCACCTGCATGAGCACCGTTGTGGCCCGACGCTGGTCTCAGCTCTGTTCACCCGCTCTGCTGTTCTCCCCGGTGGCGGGGTGCCAGCCCGCAGCCTTTCGGAGACCGTCCAAACCTTCCCGGTCTCTCCAAACCCAGTGTTTCATCCCTTCCGTCTCAGAGGATGACTTTATCTTCTGTTTTGCAGGGACAATAGAGACTATTGTCACCCATGTCCTACCCTCCGTGTCTCTATAAGTACCCGCACCTGCGTGACTCCGGTCCTTGTTGCCTCTACACCAGGTATCCTGCCTCCTGTGCGGGCTTGGGCCCTGGGCCCTGGACCTCTCAACCCACTCCAGGAACGTGCTTCCTTCTCTTAACCGCCCCTTCCCATGGACTCCTTCCTCTGGGCATATAAAAGTGGTAAAAAAAAAAAAAACAAACCCAACAACACAAAAAGCAAATAGAAAACAAAACCACTCCAATAAGGTGGCCCTGTGTGGTTCTGTGCTACCACTCAGTAGAATGCAGAAAAGGGTCTAGAGAGAGAAGGTTCTAGAGAGAGAAGGTTCTAGAAAGAGAAGGTTCTTGAAAGAGAAGGTTCTAGAAAGAGAAGGACCTGTCACCTTCAGGTACTGGATCTGCGACCTTCTCTTCATGCAGTTTTGCTTGTTTTGTTTCTTTCAAAAGGCATCGAAGTGATTCTGGATGCCTGGTCACAAGTGAGACACGTAACAGGTGGCTCTTCATTCCTCTTTGTGACAGGTGCAGCGTCTCTGTTGGGTCTTACTGAGTCTAAGTCGTTGCTCATCCTTGTTTCTCTCTCCTTTTAACACAGGGCAGCCTCCTGCCTAGACCTTAGGCAGACATACTGTCTACCTAAAAGTTAATCACTTTTTTGGTTTTCATTGTATTTATTTTATTTTATTATTTCTTAAAACCACTTTATTGAGGTATGAGTGCCATGTAAAGAGCTGTACATATTTAATGTATTCAACTCAGCAAGTTTGGGGATAAGAATTCGCCCATGAAACCATCACCATCAAGCTCATAAACATACCCATCACCTCCCAAAGTGTCCTCACTTGTTCCCTTTGACCAACATCTCCCCATTTCCCTCACCCCCAGTCCCTGGCAACCACCATTCTACTTTCTGCATCTATGAATTGTGAATTTCAGATTCCACATGTAAGTGAGATCATATATTATTTGTCTCTCTGTGTCTGGCTTGTTTCATTTAGCATAATGCCCTCTGGGTCCATCCCCGTAGTCAGAAATGGCAGGATTTCCTTCTTTTATTTTTATTTTTTTTCAAAGATTTATTTATTTGAGAGAGAGAATGAGAGAGCACATGAGAGGGGGGAGGGTCAGAGGGAGAAGCAGACTCCCTGCCGAGCAGGGAGCCCGATGCGGGACTCGATCCAGGGACTCCAGGATCATGACCTGAGCCGAAGGCAGTCGCTTAACCAACTGAGCCACCCAGGCGCCCAGGATTTCCTTCTTTTAAAAGGCTGAATCATAGTCCGTTGTATATATACATATACCACGTTATTTTTATCCATTCATTCCTCGACAGACATCTAGGTTGTTCCCACGCCGTGGCTGTTTGTGAATAGTGCTGCAGTTAACGGGGAGCCCAGTGATCTCTCCAAGATCCTGATTTCAGTTTCTTTGGGTAAATACCCAGCAGCGGGATCGCTGGAGAACATATTAGTTCTCGTTTTCATTTTTCGAGTGCTGTTCCTCTGTGAGCAGGACTGTTGATGGAGACTGTATGCCAGGCCGTAGGATCTGTGGCCAGCTGTTAAGATCCATTGGTGCTATAAGCTCTCCCCTCCACCGCCCCCTTTTCTCTGTTCCTAGCTGTCCCCAGACTATTCAGCAGTGCCGATCCCCCCGATGTTCTTGGCAGGACAAGACACAAGTGGGCGATGTCCTGTGAAGCTGGGGAAGCTTTGGACCGGGAGATCTCTCTTGCCCCTGAGCTCTGCTGCCTCGGAGGAGGGGTGAGGTAACGCTCTTCTTACCTCTTCAGTGCATCTCTCCTCTGGCTTTTTCACTCCACCGAGGTACTGGAACATTTCAGGGGTGTTCCTGGGCTCCCCAAAACATGTTTTCATCTATGGGTGGTTGTTAAAATTGGTATTTCTGTAGTGGGGAAGTGGGGGGTGGGGGAGGGACATGTAAGGACTGGACCCTCCTATTCTGCCATTTTGCTTTGTATTTATTTTGATTGTTACTTTAGTGTACCCCAAGTGATAGTGGCTTTTCATTCATGGTGGTAATATATGATTTTCTTTTAAAATATACCCATTTAAGCAAAAATGATAAATTTAAAATTATACAGTTGAAAACTGTAGTTGTAATTGTAATTTGCAGAGGTGGGAGAGGGACATCATTAAATCATGAAGATCTTATAGGATTAAAGTTTAGAAAATTCTGGCCTAAGAGAAGACAGGGAAGCAGAGGGTAGAGAGGGGGTGCTTGCTTTGAAATCGCACACTGTTACGTACTTGGCGAAGGGGAAGCATAAGGAAAGGTTGCTGAGCTGCTGTAACAAGTCACTTTTCTCGCGGAGAAATCTCTGGAAGGGTAGTTGGGACTTTCTGCAGGTGCCGAATATCTCTTTTGTATAGAAGAAGCATTCAAGGCACCAGTCCCCCTTCCGCGGGCACAAGGAGGGGGCTGGGCAGGGGCTTCGGGATCCACCTTGTAGGGGTGCAGACCTTGCCGAGGAGCAAAAGTAGGGCTCCATTTCGGAGAGAGGCGTCGAGTTCTGGCAAATTTCCTTTAGAAATGCCTACCTCCTGGCACCAGTCCTCCTCGCTTGGGTTCCCATGTGAAAAGCCAGTTTTGCTGTTATCTCTGGAGTGTGCCCTGGGTTCTTTGTCTTGTGTGGAGGAGCAGGGGAAGGTCTCTTTGAGGCTGTGTTTACATAAGAACAGAAAATTGTTTTACGGAGAAGAATGGTGTGATCAGCAGTGTCCGGATCCATCTTGAGTTGTTTTGCTTTTGGTTTGAAGTGTCGGGTTACTTTCTCATGCTCATTTGTGGCAATTTTCCAAATTAGCGTCTCCGTGATTGGCTGCCAAGGAATCAGTTTCCTATTTATTTACGCAAACTGGCAATTTCCTGGAGACAGATGCCCAGGGAGGAAGGAAATGTTTCAGAGAGACTCTGACTTGCACATTTGGTTTTCTTCTGCTTCCCTTATGCTGTTGTGTCAGATTGTCTTGTCACCGTCAAGTTCATGTGTTGTATACGAGAGGGTACCACCTCGGGGGTTTATTCTGGCCCACAGGTGGCGTGGTGCTGTCTTAGGGTAGAGTGGAAAAATACCGGTGTTGGGAGTCACATGCACCCCTTCTAGGCGAGACCTAGTGTGAGACAGTTTTCACTTGTGAGCCTCGTTGTCACATTGGTGCAGTGGAGATACGGCCTACTCCAATAGTCCATGAATTATATACATGATATATGCAATGCCTAATTATATTTCATATAAATTACATGTTATGTATAATATAATATGTATATACATGCATGCATATGTAAAATATCTGGTTCGTGCGAGGCACTTATTAACTATTAGCACCTTTCCTCTCTTTTGTTAAGGACCTCCCTAAAGTTATCTTGCTTTCTATTCCTATTTATCAAGCTTCTATTTCTATCAATCTCTTATCTATCTTCTTTTTTTTAAAGATTTTTATTTATTTATTTGACAGAGAAAGACACAGTGAGAGAGGGAACACAAGCAGGGGGAGAGGCAGAGGGAGAAGCAGACTCCCCAATGAGCAGGGAGCCCGATGTGGGACTCCATTCCAGGACCCCGGGATCATGACCTGAGCCGAAGGCAGACGCTTAACGACTGAGCCACCCAGGCGCCCCTCTATCTATCTATCTATATCTATCTACCATCTATCTATCTATCTATCTATCTATCTATCTATCTATCTATCTATCTAATCATCTATCTGTTTCTTTCACATCAGAGGGCTCTGACTGTTATGAAGGAAGCAGAGGGAAGAGTTATCAGTCAGGCTAGCACTTGGTTTTAGTCTTGGTCTTTCAACATTATAGGCCAACCAGAGCCCCATTTAAAAAAATATCCCTTTGCTCTGTCGCTGTGTTGAAATGGTACTAAAGACAGTCTAAGACCAAGTACACACATTAAAAATCCCAGATAACCTTTATTTAAATATTTCACAAACAAGTTACAAGTTTCTTTGCAACTACATGGTAAATCAAATGTTAATTTACAGCTCAGGAACTGTAAACAATTCGGCAACTAGGGCCCAAAGGAACTGCATCCACAATAGAATGAAATATTTTAAGATGATAAACTTTTATCCCTTTTAAGTGTTTATGAAAAAAGATTTAAACTTTCTGAAAATTTCTGTCTTGGGGGGGATAAATAATATTTACCACCAGAACAGTGTTGATGTGCGCATGACCACACAGACTCTTTTTCATGTAGCCTTCACTTTCAACTCTTTAATAATCTGAATCCATGTATACTGTAGATAACGAATGACTTTCTTGCTTTCTAAAGGAAAAGCTTTTGAAAAAGTAGCAGAAAATGGAAATTTTCAGCATATACTAACAGTGCTTCCATGTGCTACTTTCTCAAAGGCTTCACAGCTTCATGGTGAAATTTTTGTGGTCTTACTACACCTGTTGCTTCTCACCATATCCCTACCAACTAGCTGACACTTGGAAGCGAAACAAAATGGTTCAAAGGCTTCTCAAGCTCAGCAACCCTCCAACGATTAATATTATGATAGCGATGTTGCATGAGTGATAGGAAGAGGCTTTTCTCCTTACTGAATTTGATGAATATCTAAATTATTTCGGCTTAATTTAGACAGTTAAAGTTCTTATCTGAAGTCCTTGTTCGCATGTTCAATCTCACCATTTTCTTCTGTATCTACCTATTTTGCATATGCTTTTATATAAAGAAGGTCAAAATTACAGAATTTTTTCAGTAGTGGGCTAATCCATCAGCGATGGGAAATATGATAAAGGTTAACACATTTGACACAGCAAAAGAACCGTTAGTTGCTTTAGACGAACAGTTATGAAAGCGTCTTACCACCAGACTATGAGAAGTTCCAAATTTCAACAGCCAGATAAGGAAAGAAGTTGGGATGCATCATCTTTGTGAAAAGTGTAGCCAGATCACTGATGATGATGGAGATGGTGATGATTTTATCATTATTTCTTAGTGGATAGACACAGAAGGTAGTTCATTCTTTCTCAGTGCTCACCTTTCTCTTGGTGTGATTTACCTGTCGATTCGTGCTTATGAACACTTCACACGAACAGGTTAAGGTGCAACATTGAAAAACTCAGAAGTGCTTGGAGATCCTTTAGTTTGTCTGTAGCTGAGCCCAGGGCAAGATCCTGAACGCCCCATGCTACTTCTCCTTAAGCTTTCCCTCCCCTTGGTTGGTTAGGCCGCGAGTGGGTACTTGGGAGGACAAGAATGTACTTTTGCACACCTGAGATATCTAATTAATCTAGTAGGAGTCCCTCATGCACCTGTGCATAAGCCATGGGAGGGAAGGGAGGAAATCCTGGGAAATCCTGGAGAAGATGATCTTGTGCAGGAGACATTTCTAAAGTTTACTATGAATTGAGAATGGTGTTAACGGTTCTTGACAGCTCTTAGAACTAAGAAATAGTAGGTCTGTTTACTTCGGTTTGGATAGATAGTCCTGCCAATGGAGGCTTCAGACTAGAGTTTGTCTGGTTTGACTGCACGATTGTGAGTGGCACCGCGACGTAACAGAAATAACAGAGCCCTGTAGCCAAACCACGTGAGTTCTGGAGGTCACTTACCTTGGGCAAGCTATTTGATTTTCCTGTCAGCTTTCTTTATCTGTAAGGTGGAGAAGATAAGAGTCCTTGCCTCATAGGGTTGTTGTAAGGGGTCAGTGAGTTAACAGGTATACGGGATTTTGTACAGTGTGATGCATAGTAAGCAATCAATACATGTAAACCATTATTATTATTATTAGCATTATTAATGCATATTTTTTTTTACCTTGTTCATACACCCCAGGAGAACTGTAGACTCTTTTCTTCAGAACCAACCCGGAGAGCTTATGTATGGGTCCAGCTGCACTAAACCCAGCATCGAACACAGCCTTGTTAATCATGTTGTACTTGCCACCTATTAAGACCGAGACCCAATGTATTTATTTTGGATGACATGCAATGTGACCTAATTCAAGAATTTGATGGTAAATGGTTATGCCATTTATTAGACTGTTTAGAATCACATTTTGGAAATCTGGGATGTTATCAAAATTTCTAAAAATGGTCCTTGAGAATCAAAGTCTTCTCTGATACCTACCACGGAATTTAACCAGATTTATTTTGCTATCCTGTTCACATTTGCAGGAGTTGGCGGAGAGTCACGGCAGGTACATCTACCTGAAATGATGTTCATTTGGAGGAACTGGCAGTATTGAAGGTAACTTTTTTCTAAATTAGAAAATGTTGGCATGTTTTTGCTAGAACAAGTTATCAGAAATAATTTCTCATATGTAAAATGGAGAGAAAAAGTAATTTTTAATCAACTCAGGTGGTTGATGTATTAATAAAATAGGGAAGATGGTGTGACTGTTCACTCAGTGGAAATAAAATCCTCAGTTTTGTGCTCAGCAATCCAGAAAAGCAACTTCTGGCTCTTACTTACTTTTTTTTTTTTCAATAACTTGGACTAAAATAAAATGCATCGGTAATAATGAAATAATGCTTTGATTCTACTTTTGCTTTCAATAAACAATGTAAATGTGTTTGAGCAAGTTAGAAAACATTCTGCCATTCAGGAAATGCCACCACTTTGGCTTCAAAGAATTGGTCACTTTTTTTTTTTTGAAAGGATTAGAAAGAACTACACAATAGCAGTATCTCTGTCCTGATGAGAACTCTGGAGACAGGGCGCATACTTAAGTAGGGGAAAATTAAGGCATATGTTACTTAATGAAGTCTGCACTTTATTCCTATTTTTCTGTGTTCTAAGCTAAGTTAGGCTGGTGGCTTGATTTGCAAAGTGCAGGAGGGCCTTCTGGCTTGAGGGACATGGAGTCTTGCACTTGTTGACCTGAGTGAATGGCCTACTTGACCCCTGGGTTTCTCCCTAGGGATGGCCCAGGTTCACGAAGGAGGCTGAGCTTTCCGACTGTTAGCCAGCCTATGGGCCAGGCTGCTGAGTTTGTCTGAGTCTATAAAGCCAGAAGAGGAAATCTTGTAGAATGTGAGTGTGCAGGCTTGGACCCCCCACCCCCCACCCCCACGCCTCTGGGCCTGCTCCGTGCATGGGTGGAGAATCAGTCTGTCGTGTTCAGGATGCAACATCTCCTGACTGAGCGACTGGACTTGTTCAAGAGAGATAGACCCATGTTCTGGGACTGCAGACAGATGGTTGTGACCGTGTGCCATGCGGTCATCAACCTGAGGATGATCTTGCTCCTCTGTGAATATAGCCATTGTCTTTGCAGCTGATTGCAAAATGGTCAAATTGTTCATTATGATGGACAAAACGGGTGCACGGTCCCAGCTGTGAGTGGGGGCCTCTGGCTTTACAGACTCCCTCAACTAACAGGAGATGTACGGGGGACCCCAGATGACGAGTCCAAACCGTGAACTTGCACTAAGGCAAGACCTCGCATCGGCAACGTGAGACACAACATAGAAATCAGAGAAGAGCTACTGTCCAGCCGTTTTAACCACCAATACCCATTTATTTTAATGGAAAAAAAAAATCTGCATTCTATATGCTCCAAAAAGACTTACTATTGAAACAAATACAATATATGGAACTCTATCTGCATAATTTCACTACAATAAAGACAACATATGACTCCTACTCCCTACAGAAGGCGAACTGAAATCACAGGTGCAAACAGAGATTGCATAAGAAAGCGTGGGTGCGCGCATGTGCGTGTGATTAAAACCTTTAGTAAGCAACTGCACTGAAATATGCTAAGACACTTACCTTACCCTAGTTTGTGGCCAGCTCTAATAAAAAGCCACAGGCTGTCACTAGTTTTATCTGATAGAAAAATTTGGTGTGAGCTTGGATGGTTCTTTACAATTTATCAACAAGAAGATAATCTTAGTACAAGCACGAACTTTCCTCTTTGACATGCTCACAGAATAAAAATCAATTACTTTTCATACATAATGAACATCTTTTATTTTCAGGTTTGCAAACAACGGTAGTCGAGTCACACAAAAGGGTACTTTTAAAACTACCTGTATTTACTCTATTTTATGCCTGTATATATGAAACAAACGTGTGTGTGCGTGAAGGGATGTCTGTACGTGTGGGTGTGTATGTGTACACACGTGGGCCCTGTCGGCCTCCTCCCACGCGGGTGGGGCCTCCACGATGACGTCTGCAAAGGTCCAGATACTGAGGAGAGACAGATTCTCTGCCATGATCTGCGTCCTCGTAAGAACCGCTGGGACTGGATTCAGGACACCTACAAATGCGGAGGGATGCCCCCGAAAGAATATTTCAGCCCTTTCCTTGGCATTTGATGGTAAAATGTGCTGCTCTGCTCCTCACCACTTTTGCTCGGGATCATGGCATGGGGTGGCAGTGAAAATCGGTTGCAGTCCTTTACTAAAGAGAAAGGACTTGTGTCTCTGCTCTCCCTCTCTGCAGACCTGCCTGGCAGGCGGAGGCGGCACGGAGACCGCCCGGGGCGCTGGAGACGCGTCAGCTCTGGGGTCTGTACGGTGGGTGCCTCGCTCGATGCCGAGGCCCTGGAGGGGACAGCTGCGTAGCTTCTGTCCCTGCTTGTGTAACCTCTCAAGGAAGAATGACATATCAAAACTAAACTCCTTCTGTAGCGTTTCTCTCTATAAATACTGTGTATATACACATACAGATACTCACACATATACAAATACGAACCCACAGACAAAGCTGCATGTGTGGAGTGCTGACTAGCGACATGGCAACGCATCAGAAAATGTAGTCACTGTCTCTGCTCCCAGAAGGTCAAGTTATATGCTGTGATCTTTAAACATTCAGGGAAATTCAGAAGATTCCATTAATTAAAGGAGAAATGGTGAAGTACGGACCCAGTGAAGTCGCAAAGAAAACAATAATCTGAAACAATTGAGGCCTAGGTGTGAAGTTTGAGAGCTGTAAACTGCAATCTTCAGATTTGGATTTTTTTTTTTTTTCCTTTTTCCTGTTGCTAGGGAAACTTGGTAGTCAAGCTTCAGATATCAGGAGTTCTCACAGACCTGAATGGGAAAGATTGAGAGTTAAGTCAAGGAAGAGCACAACTTGATTCAAAGCGTTTTAGCTAAGCACTAGATAAATGGCTGACGTGGTGTAATAAACACATTTATAACACGGCACTACCTGGGGGAAATTTTTTTTTTTCCTTTGGCGTAACATTTGAAGCGAGCGTGAATAGTTCTGCCGGTTTATGTCTTAAACAGCTGGATTGGTCTGAAAACGCTCATGCCAAACGCCTCATCTCAGACCCACAGGGTCGACTGCCTCTGTGACCCTGAACTCTGTCCCTTGCACAGTAGCCCAGAACTCGTCCATTTTAGGGACAGGTTGACTTGGTAGCTGAGAGACTGATTGTCATCCCAGATACTATTTTTTGGTCACAGGGAAGAGCAAGAGAGCTACTGGTCGTTCTTCAGACAGGGCGTATGAGTTTCCTCCGGCTGCTATAACAAATGGCCTCGAACTGAGTGGCTTGAAATAACAAAATGTATTCTCTTAGCATTCTGGAGGCTGGAAGTCCAAAAATGAGTCCTACGGGGGCTAGAATCGAGGTGTTGGCAGAGCTGTGTTCCTTTTGGGGGCTCCAGTGGGGAAGCCGCTTCCGTGCCTCTTGCAGCTTCCGGAAGCTGCCTGCATTTGTCTCATGACCCCTTCCTCCACCTTGATGGCCTGGACTGTCTTGTCCAAGATTATTGAGGTCACCCAAACTGTGTTTATTCTCTAAGATGTACACCAGCCCGGGGTCTCCCCTCTGCCGGATAATAGCATGAGCAGGAATAGCTCGGTTCTCTGATGCTTTTGCTTAATGATGATTATATCTTGGCTTTATACAGGGAAATGGTACTACTAAAACTTGTGTTATAATCAAAGAAATAAACATGCGTAAAGGTCAACCTACTACGTAAGTGTAGTTCATTCTGGAATGAACCGATGGCTAGAATATAATGGATTAACTTTGTAAAGCTTGGGCCTTTTCTTTCAAAACCTGCTGAGGGGCGGATCAGTGTGACAAACTCACCCACCTACTCTGTACCCCTTTGGCTTTTAGAGGTTAATCCTCTCACTTATCTGCTTGGAAAATTTAAAGCAGCTTCTCTAAATCAGATAAAAAAGTCTTTTTAATGTGACTCAAGTGTAAGCAACATGATACTGGTTAAGGCTAAAGGTGATTCCTTTGCAGTTAGGAGTCTCCAGGACGCATTTAATTTCTTTTTTCCAGCTGACTTTTTCACTGTCCTGGCCACCATTATCGTAAACTCTGGTTACTTGGGCTGCATTGCTGGTGTCCTGCCACATTCACCCATATCTGAAGAAAGACTTGAATATATTCAATGGCATCATGAATTTTATTTAAAAATATCCTCCATCTGTTTTGTTTCTTAAATTCCACATATGAATGAAATCATGTAATACTTCTCTTTATCTGACTGCCTTATTTTGCTTAGTGCCATCCTTTAGTTCCTTACCTTCTACTTCCATCCATGTCGTTGCAAATGGCAGGATTTCATTCTTTTTGATGGCTGAGTAGTATTCCATTGTCTATACATACCACATCTTCTTTATCCATTTATCTGTCAATGGACATTTGGGCTCTTTCCATAGTTTGGCCATTGTGGACATTACTGCTATAAACATTGGGGTGCAGGTGTCCCTTCGGATCACTATGTTTGTACCATTTGGGTAAATACTTAATTGTGCAATTGCTGGGTCGTATTTGTAACTTTTTGAGGAACCTCCATACTGTTTTCCAGAGTGGCTGCACCAGTTTGCATTCCCACCAACATTGTAAGAGGGCTCTTTTTTCTCCACATCCTCGCCAACATCTGTTGTTTCCTGAGTTGTTAATTTTAGCCATTCTGACTGGTGTGAGGGGGTATCTCATTGTGGTTTTGATTTGTATTCCCAGTGATGAGTGATGTTGAGCATCTTTTCATGTGTCCGATGGTCATCCGGATGTCTTCTTTGGAGAAATGTCTGTTCACGTCTTCTCCCCATTTCTTGACTGGATTTTTTGCTTTTTGGCTGTTGAGTTTGATAAGTTCTTTGTAATTTTGGATACTATCTGATAAGACATTTGCATATATCTTCTCCCATTCTATAGGTTGCCTTTTAGTTTTGCTGACTGTTTCCTTGCTGTGCAAAAGCTTTTTATCTTGATGAAGTCCCAATAGTTCATTTTTGCTTTTGTTTCTCTTGCCTTTGGAGACATGTCTAAATCCTTAAGGAATTTCTGCAAATGTGCACTGATAGGAATGTAACCTCTGCCCATCTGTAAATTATACCAGCATTTCTAAATATGTCACCCAAGAAGTGATTCGGGGAAGTGCGAAAAAGTGAATCTTCATCTCAGACCTCTCCTCTCCCAGCATTGATCCATACCCTCAAGGCTACTTGGCCACAGTTCTCTTTGAGTCATGACAGCCTCTGAAGGGCTACTCATAATTCGGGCTTTGGTTTCATGACCACGCTGCCTCCCTCAACCTTGAGAACCCACATCCTCCCTAGGAGGTAACCACGTTACATCAAGACCCACACATCTCCCCTCATCTCTTCTCTGACCCCCAGCCCAATGTTCCTGATCAGGACATGGTTTTCTAATAGAAGGCTGAAGCAGATATCAACGGAGAGCAGATGCTTGGCAGGACCTGTCAGGCTCCTCTCCCTGGTTCCCCAAGCATACCTTAGGTTCTACATCACTGCCATGGAACTGGGACCTTTCCTAAATTCATAATAGCTGATGTCAAAACATTTCCTCTCAAAAGCATGGGCAGTGCCCCACAAGGACATGCACATGGATGTTCATGGCAGCATTATTCATACAATCCCCAAACTGGAAAACAACTCAAATATCCATCAACTGGTGAGTGCATTTTTTAAAATGTGGTATATCCATACAGTGAAATACTACTCAATAATAAAAAAAAACTACTGATAGGGGCGCCTGGGTGGCTCAGTCGTTAAGCGTCTGCCTTTGGCTCAGGTCATGATCCTGGGATCGAGCCCCTCATCGGGCTCCCTGCTTGGCGGGAAGCCTGCTTCTCCTTCACCCACTCCCCCTGCTTGTGTTCCCTCTCTCACTGTGTCTCTCTCTGTCAAATAAATAAATAAAATCTTTAAAAAAACTGTATATATAAAAAAGCAAAAACAAAAAAACTACTGATACATGCCTCAACATGAATGAACCTCGAAAGCATTATGCTAAGTGATAGACATCCGATGAAAAGGACTACATATTTTATGATGCCATTCAAATCAAATGTCCTGGCAAGGAATAACTATAGACAGAAAGATCAGAAATTGCCCAGGGCTGGGATAGGGGCAAGGTCTGATTGTAAAGGGGCACAAGGTAACTTTATACAGTAATGGAAATGTCTTAAAACTAGATTCTGGTGTTATAGAATGCTATACATTTACCAGAATCAGTATAGTAGATAAATTAATGAGAGCAGGTAAATTTTATGTTATGTAAATTATACCTCAATAAAGCTGCTAAAAAACATTTTCCAGTGTGGTGTTAATAACTTAAAATAATAATTTTGGTCACTGAGGAAAAAAAATTGACTGAATAAAACCCACTAAATTAAAAAAGTCTCCAGTCCCTGTTTAAGTCAATTCAGACTGTAACATAAGTGATCCTACCTCTGAGGGCTATTGACTTGATTACATGAGATAGTCTATATAATTTACATAAAGCTCTTAGCTTTGCATGTACGTGGCACTTAGAAGCCCTAGGAGGTCAACTGTCATTATCCATGCAGTTGCACTCCTTCAAGGGGCCATAGCTTCTGTGTAAAGCACAACACAGGGCCATCTGCAGGCAGAGGGCAGCCTGCTCCACCTGGGTTGGGTGCTTCCCAGGCCCTGTCTCTGCCCAGAACACATTTCACAATAAAAAGGAACAAAATATTGATACACTCAACGACATGGACTGTATGATTCCATGTATAGAAAATTCTAGAAAGGCAAGCAGGTAATCAGACAAGGCAGACCAATGAGGGTCTGGATTCAGGGGAGGGGATCAATAGCAAAGGCACACAAGGAAACTGTACCTTGGTATTTGGTGTGGCTACACAGTTGTGTACATTTACCAAAATGCATCCAACGGTACCCTTAGAAATGGGTGAATTCTATGTCCAAATAATGCCTTCACAAAAAGCATTAGAATTAAAAGTATTTTCAGTGGCTGTTTTGCTCATCTTGGTCACGTCTTTAAACTTTTTCATTGTGATTGAGGTTACAGTTCAATTCTCCCTCCTCGCCAATGTAGAGACATGTAATTTTGGTACTTGTTAATATGGTTCACCTGACACGTCTTTTTATGTTCTTGATATTGCTGATTGATTAAGCCTAAAACAATGTTCAAAAAGGTTTCAGGATGATATTCTTTCCTGGAGCTGCCTGAGTCACACCACACAGAGCCCTACAAACCCCCCGCCCCAACACAGCCTAAGAGAGATACCAGCCCTTCACTGAGAGGGTCTTAGGGCGAGCACAGCACAGCTCTTCAGTGTCAGCAACACATACCTTCAACAACAAAACTGGCAGTAAAATTAATTCCATTTACATTTTTTATTACGTCCAATGTCATTAGTTTTATTCCCTTTAGTTGTAGCTGTCAGAGAAGGAGATGCAGACCCCTCAGTTCTAGGCTGTCATAACCAGCTGAAATGTTTTTACTACTTTCTCCCACGAGGAGGCAGTCTAAGGGTGAATGCTGGCCTCACCGCTTGCCCAGCTTGGGACCTCTCTGAGCATCAGTTTTCTCATCTATAAAGTGGGATAAAATCTCCTGGCCAATGAAGAAAATAAAAAAAGCCATGGGACATTAGGGTATTTGGTTCATGCTAGTCTACCTGGATCTCAGTGTTATTTGAAGGGAGGAGAAAACATCCCCCCCATGTTGTATGGTGTGATCGCTGTAGTTTTACGAGCAAGGCTTCAAAGAAGGGGTTCGCACACATGATTCTGACGTTACCTACAGGTGGCCTTACTTACCTACAGGGGGACAGCTCTGTGTTCCTAGCAAGGGATGGCTCCTTTTGTGAGAACAAGAAGCACATTTGATATCTCAACCATAGTATGCACACATCTGTCTTTTCTCGATGATACTATTTTGAGTATAAAATGAACGTAAGTTCTTTAAGAGTTACCAGGCGATTCTGCCCTGGATTAGTTGTGATCCTGGTGATCAGGTGAGAGAGAGAAGTGGGCAATCTTTGGGAATCTGCTCACTACTGACCTCTGTAGGCCACGGGTCTCCAAAGTAGGGGGCACAGGAAAAACCCTGGTTGAGGAGAGGAAAATGCTGCTCCATTATTTATATTCCCCTTAATCTACACAATTAGGTTAAGTCTTACTAATATTTAATATATGGATTGCTAGTGGCAGACATGCGTATTATTATAAAAAATATTGTATAAATATGCACAGACACTGGGTCCGTGTGCTGGAGGCCAGTGTCACCTGGGATGTGGGTTCCACAGGTCGGATGGGCCCAGAAATCTGTATTTCAACAAGCAGAGGTAGGAAGTCTCCATCCTATTAAAATAGGTAAAAATTACAACCTTCTCCCAGCACTGGGGAGGAGTGATTGCATCCTTTGAAAGGAAAGGAGGGTTAAAAGAGGAGACTACAGAGCAGATTTTTTAGCTTCTTTCACAAACACATGTAGGCAGAGGGATTCAGGTGCGTGGAGCTGTACGCACAGGCTCCAAATTCGGACACAGAGTCCACCAAGCCAGGGAAGGGCTGGAAATAATCCACAAGGGAAATATGGGGTGACAGGTAGCTCTGACATCAGAACAGACTGTCCTCATAGGACAGGGAGAAAAGATTTATCCCCCCAGTGAACAATGTGGTTCAGTTCTATTCTTTTAGTTGCCCCCCACCATTTCACTGAGTGATGTTTAGAAACTTTTTAAATGGGTCGGTGCCATCCAGGAGAGAATTATGCTGTTAAAACAGCCACCGGGAAATGGCCGCAGATGGTTCCTGGGCTGTTCTGGGTCTGAAGGAGAGGTTTCCTAACTCTCCCAAGCAGAGAAGGGCGTGCCATTGAACCTGCCTCCTTCACCCTTATCCTTCAAACAGACGGGATGGGAGGACCACAGCAGGGAACATCAGGTAGTTCTCAGGTAGCAGCTATGATGTGCCGGATCTCTCCACCCTTCCTGGTTCTCTCAAGAACAAAAGGAATTCTGTTTTCTCAGGAAGGCTTTAATTTCTCCTCCCAACTGGGCACAGTGCTTAAAGTGGTGTCCATGACCCAGAAGCCACTCCCACTTTTATTTTCTTCTTCTTCTTCTTCTTTTTGGTGGTATCCCCATCTCCATCTCCTGGATCGCCCAACTCTCTAGAGCAGCTTTGGCCTTCTTATCCTTCTTCTTCCTCTTTTCCTTCTTCACTCTCTCACTGCCGCTTCGGGGCTTTTACCACTTTGGCCACCACCTCTCTCTCTCTCTATTTATTTGAGAGAGAGAGAGAGAGCATGCATGTGTGAGCCAGGGGAGAGAGAGAGGTGGGGGAGAGAGAGAGAGAGAGAGAGAGAGAGAGAGAAGCAGACTCCCTGCTGAGTGCAGAGCCCAACGCGGGGCTCAGTCTCACAACCCCAGAGATCATGATCTGAGCCGAATTCGAGAGTCAGATATTCAGCCGACTGAGCCATGAGGCGCCCCTCTCTTTGTGGTCACTGTGGTCCACATATTCCTGCATCCTGGTGGCAGGCGTGCTGTTTGTGGCCTTGCCATGCTGACCCAGAAGGCCCTGCTTGATCATCAGCGTCTTCTGACTTCCCTTGGACTTAAACCCCACTTCTGAGGGTAAGTGTGTCTCTCCATGATTCCTCTCTTGATCTTGGCTACCATACCCTGGTCCCAGGTAGAGATCACTGCTGTGGTCATTAATACAACAGCCACGCAGACTGCTTCCCCTTTGGTGGTGATGACCACCATCTCCTGAGTGACTTTGATGCCATCCTCAAACCGAAGAACCCCTAGAAGCATGATCTTTGCCCCATAGCAGATTGTGGTCACTGCACTGTCTTCCATCACCAGCCACTGATGAGAAGGCAGCAGCTTTTCCAAGGGTGAACAGCTTGCCGTGGATAAGCCTCATCCCTGTGGCTGTCATGCAATCGCTGGGCATTGAGCACATCGGGCATTGCCACCAGATGGTCCTTTCCACTCATTACCCCAGAATGAACCCTCTGAAGTTCCTGCATCTGACCACCCACTCCCAATAATGAAGTAAGGTGCACACACAGCATCTGAATATAGGTTCCGGCCTCACAGCTCCAGATTCCTAGTCTTCTTTCAGGATCATACTCGACTATCTTGCTCTTGTATATGGTCCGCACTCAGAGTTGCCTCTTTCCTGCAGCAATAAGTGGGGGTCCCTAGAATAAGTCACCTGTCAGGGTTCCTAGGGCACCACAAAGTTGAGTGCTCCCTTCAAGAGCACTGTGTAGCCGGACAATTCCCACATACTCTTTGCATAAACTCTGTTGGGATTTCAACAAGTGAGTGGCTTGTTCTATGCACACGATTAAACAAGCCACTCCCATTGGGATCCAGAATACCACTGCATCCTGTCTTCTACACCCAAAGTATCCACTGGATCCAGGCTACCACCTCATGGGCAGAGGGGCTGGAGGTGCTTGTCAAGATGAATGAAAGCTGTCCTAATATAGTCCCCGGTCTCCCACTTCAGAGGATTTGAACCACAAGGAAGAGGCGTGTAGTGTGTTGTCCTCACATTTAGCTTATTAAAGTCCTGGAGCAACAGGGGCCACTGAGATGTGTCCATCTGAGCCACCTCGGACTCACGTGTGATAAGAAATTCTTCAGTGTATTGTATGTATGCTACATCTTCTTCTGGTGATGACTTCCGCTCCTTTTTCTTCTTACATTTCTTTGGCAAACTAAATACTTCCTCGTCCACCATGTTCAGGAAGTCTCCATTTCAAAAACTCACTGGCAGTCCAGAGTAGCAAAGTGTCATTGAGAGTCAGGCTTTGATGTTGTGATAACTGGGTTTATGGAGGCTAATGTGTGAGTGGCCACTCAATTACCATCTCTTTCTCTGTGTACACACACGTTTGTGTGCCCGTGCGCACGCACACACACACACACGGACACATGCACGACACACTTTTTTCTTTACAGTCACACAAGAAGTACAGCCCTCTAGTTTACCCAGGCTCTGTTCTGTGTGAGTTCCAGTGACTCCTAGAAACCACATCTAGTGCTGGGCTTGCTGTCTGTCCAGCACTGACTTGAGAAGCTGGTGGAAAACAGATTCCAGATGTTTACTGCAATAGAATTGATCAGAGAAGGACATTGTAAATAATCCTGATGTGTCTGTTGACTGGGGAATACACTGCACAGTGTTCATATGACAGATTCTCTGTATCAGTTAAAATGAAAGGACTGGGGCAGGGGTAACCTACAGCTGTCGGGCTAGAGTGTGTTTGTGCGGCTCTTGAGCTCAGAATGGTTTCCCATGTTTAAAGAGTGGGGAAAAACAAAAGAGAGAAACAACAACAAAAGAGCAATAAAAAGGAATATGTGACAAAGCTGATGTGGTCCACAGAGCCCAAAATATTTGCTGCCCAGCCCTTTCTGGTAAAAGTTTGCCAACCCCCAAATTAGAAGAACATAGAAGAACCTTGGAAATGCAATGTGGGGAGGAAGAAAAGCAAGTTACAGAACATCATGCTCAGGATAACATGAATTACATAAAGTTTTATAAGCTGCACAAAATAGAACTATAAGTGGTATGTGTGCGTGTGTGTGTGTGTGTGTGTGTAGTAAACATATAAAATAACAAGTGGGGGCACCTGGATGGCTCAGTCGGTTAAGCATCTGCTTTGGGCTCAGGTCATGATCTCAGCAGCCTAAGATAAAACCCCGAGTCGGGCTCCCTGCTCAGCGCAGAGTCTTCTCCATCTGCCCCTCCCCCTTACGCATGTGTGTACACACAATCTCTCTCAAATAAATAAATAAAAATGTTTAAAAAATAAAAAAACAAAATAACATCTGGAACACTCTAAGTCATTATAGTATTTTCTCTGGGGAGAAAGAATAGGAAATGAAACTAGGGAGAAAAATATAGGGGATTTCACCTTTATCTGTAATAGTTTATTTCTTGAAAAGAAAGGAAAAAGAAAGAAAAAAAGAAGAAAGAAAAAGAAAAGAAAGGGAAGAGTATATTTTCTTTCATCTATCCTTTCTTCTTTCCATTTATCCATCCATCTATCATTATCTATCCATCCATCCAACCATCCATCCATCCATCTATCCATTCTATCCATCCATCCACCCATCCATCCTTCTATCTGTCCATCCATCCGTCCTTCTATCCATCCATCCATCCTTCCATCTATCCATTTGTCCTTCCATCCCATTCATCCATCCAAAGAGACACTTCTCATTGTAAGATGTTCTCCTTAGCTCTGCCCCAGGATGCTGGCCCAGCACAGAGCTTTATACACAGTAAATGTCTGAGGTTGGAATGTGTGACTTCCTGTTGACCCCACTTACCACTGTCACCGGGAAGTCATAACTTCTGTTCCCTTTTTTCC
Organism: Halichoerus grypus; assembly: GCF_964656455.1. Lineage (NCBI taxonomy): Eukaryota > Metazoa > Chordata > Mammalia > Carnivora > Phocidae > Halichoerus > Halichoerus grypus. The sequence continues at coordinate 4,858,801 of NC_135726.1, forward strand.
CCAATCAGCAATTTCTCAAGTTCCCAATTCACACTTACACTGATAACCTTCTCAAAATATAAATACGAAAGCCCAAGAAGATGGGAATGGCATTACCTACATGTACGTAATTGCTAAGGTTAACGTTGGGCTAGTACTCCATGCATAGGAAATATCTGATACACATATCTATTCATTTTATGCTCACTGTATATTACTCAGCATAACAATTCATTTGTTTAAAATTACGCTTCATTATATTACAGCCATTACTACCAGTCAGCGGGAAAAAAAAAGCATGAATTATGCATTTATCTCTTTTCCTACAGCCCAGCCTCCCTCCGTGAATTCTCACGACTGTTCTTAAAAAGGCAGAGTACCTACTTTAACCTTGCTGAAGATTCTTCTGCACAATGCAGAGAGAAATAAGGCCCTGGTAGACCAGTTCCCTAACGTGGCATGTTCTTATTAGCCTAAATTTGGTGTCATCAGCAGGGCATTTTCTCGTTACCTGGTCTGTGGGTTGCCCTGAATGTCTTTGCACAATTCCCCAGACTGGCTGGCGGGGGGACGTGAAGACGCCTTCCAACAGTAGTTGGAACACTTTTACACAAAACACTATTATACAGACATAAACCAAGAATGAACGCTTCCTCGGGAATGAATTTTTTGGAAAGCTCTGTGGAAAACAGGGGCTCGGGGGAAGTTAGGTGTTCGCGCTTGTGCATGCGCTGGAGCTGGGTTACTTACAAGCCAAACTGAAGAGGGACATGAGCAGGACTGAGGTCACGCTGAAGTGCAGGGCCCCCGCCGCGTTGCAGTCCACTTTGGAGTTCTTGCAGGAGCACACTTGTACCCTGAGGTCAGTGATGTTCGTCATGGGTGGTTTCCCTGAATCTGTCACCATGATGGGCAGGTGGTAGTTGGCTTTGTTCAGGTTTTGAAGAAGGCTTACCAGGGCGTGCGTATCTGGGGGAGATAAGGAGGACTTTCGTGAGAGAGGGTTAGACTTTCCCAAATAAAAGGGTGAGGTTTTGGCGATGAAAACCACACCAATCAGGCTTTGCGTGTTGGTTTGTAACCACGGGCATGTTTAAATTCCTTAAAAATTCAAATTCATCTCCTCAGTTGTGCTAACCACACCTCAAGTGTCCAGCAACCACGTGTGGCTGGTGGCTGTGGCATCCGATGGTGCCGGATAGAACATTCCATGGCCAAGGAGTCCTGTGGTTCAGTGCTGTGATAATCTATTTCAAGGGGACCCACTTTTGTGAAGGTGACTGCCTACTAAGAACTCCTCCCTGCAGATTTATTACACCGATAAAACTATCTTTGCCAAGATCACATTTGACATCCGGAAAAACTGACTTAAAAACCCATTTTCCCATCGTCACAGTGTGCACCTTAACTATATACAATTTTTATTTGTTAACTACACGTCAATGAAGGTGGAAAAAAGTAAAAAAGAGAAAAAAATGAAATGATCAGCTGAGAGCATTTTTATTTAAGAATCCAAATTCAAATAATCAAAATAAATTTTTAGACCAAAAGGAAAAAAAAAACCAACCACTCCAAAACCATCCACTCACTCTAAACATGGACACGACCCCTGGATGTGGCCATGGGGACAGGTTCCATAGCCTACAGCTTTATTGGTCCTCAGCCACAGCTCTGGATCTGGGTGGGAATGTGACACACCACCCCAGCAGGGGCACTGAGATTTCGGCCCCTGTTTGCTGGGAGTGTGTGCTGTGAGCCTGGCCTTGGGCAGCGTGCAAAAGTGGCCACCCCACCTGGACCCGGTGTTTAGCCTTGGGCTATTCTCTTTTCAGTAACTCAGATGACTAGTGATTTTTTTTTTTTTTAGAGAGAGAGAGAGAGAGGGAGCCCATGAGTGGGGGAAGGGGCAGAGGGAGAAGGAGCATCTCAAGCAGACTCCACACTGAATGTGGAGCCTGACGCGGGGTTCAGCCTCACACCCCTGAGATCATGACCCGAGCCCAACTGACTGAGCCACCCAGGTGCCACCCCCCCTTTTTTTTTGACTCTCCCCTTTCTGGGCATGAACAGTGCTAGGTATTAAAAAAAATACCAAAACTGGGACCAGGAAAAGAACTGAAAAGTCAGCTGTCTCTTAAATAAAACCATGAGGAAAACAGAGCAATAACATGAAAACAGAAACAGATGAAGTGTCAGCCAGACCAGAAGGAGAAGCAGCAGAAATAACCAACGTGTGTAGTCACCGCAGTTGCGTGACGGGTTAATGCAAGGAACAATCTTCCCATCTCACTCGTGTGGACGAGAAACTTGAGTAAGAAAGTTCCAGCTGGGACTCTCTGGAGAGAGCCGGTGGTGGTTATTCCAATCCGCTGTAGCCACAAAAACTAGCAAAGGAAGCGTGCTAACCCCTCAGACAAGAGGAGGGCTGTTTTAATTAAAAGTAATCAGCATAACAGAACTCATTCTTTAAAAAGCAATAAAATAGACAAACAGGCAAATGGAATCAATAACAAGAGGAAGGCTCTAGTAAAATGAGATATGAGATAAGGCCATTCAATACATATGAGATTTTTTAATAGAAAATTTTATGTACAATTGTACAACCCATTTTCAAGACTTAATGAAATTAGTAATTCCCAATCCCTCTCGAAAATTCTACTGCTGGTGGATGAGGAGGATACCCTGGCTGGGTCAGTTGCGGGGGAAGTTCACTGCTGGAGAGAGTGTGCGTCCAGTGCGTGGGTTCTGGTTTTTTACTTTATTGCAAAACAAGGTGAACTTCATAGTGAGTTCACATTTGCCACAGGGAGGGAAGCACGTGCTTGTGGATACAGGGATGCTGCCGAATTGAGCACGTATGGAAAATGTCAGGCCGAGTTTTGAATTCCACCTTCCCACATGAAAAGACTGGTAGAAAGGGACATGGCTTGCAAGTCTCATAGGTCAGGGACAGGACAGATGCACGACGATATCACGGTTGAACATCAAAGCCACAGTTGTTGCAAAGATAAAGCTAATTTTGAGGAAGTCTCCCACGTAAAGTGCAAGGTGGAGGTTAGAGGCTAAGACTCTACAAAGATTGTTCTACCAGCGTAGGATGGAGAGTATAGGATGCCGAGTATGGAGTGTACGATAGAGGATGGAGAGTACAGGATGCATAGTACACAGTGTAGGATGGAGAGCATAGGATGCAGAGCATGGAGGAAAGGAGAGAGGAGGAGGGAGGAACAGTGTGAAAAGGAAGACAAGCCAGGGAAACGAGGCTTCAAAGCCAGAGGAACAGCCACAGAACGTGTAACCCGACTTACTATTGATCTTGGAGACCTTCCAGACTTTATCGGGAACAGCTTGTTTGTGGATCTCAAATTTGAAAGGGTCTGTATTTGGGTGAAGATCCTTATCTGATGCTCCCAAAATCACGACGCTGAGGTTTTTGGCATCATCACAGACTTCAGCGACTGTGGGGTAAATGAAGGGGGCGTTGTCGTTCACGTCCTCCAGAGTGATCAGCAAAGTTCCGGTCCCAGTAGCGGGAGGGTTGCCTATGGGGAAGGAGGGAGAGGTTAGCACGCAGCTGGGCCCAGGCCAGAGCAATCTGCCACAGTGCTTTCCTCCAGGGCCCGTGACACCTTTATTATCGCTAATAGGGTTCGAACAGGACTGACCGAATAGCTTACATATTTGTATCAAGTGTAGTGGCCCTTTCTCATATATAGAACTTTTAATTTAAATTCTTTAGCCTTTACCTAACTTAGAATGCGAAGCTTCTAGCACACAAGCCATCCTAACACGCTGAAAGCAAAGAATGGATATAATAAATAGGACCTTTTCTTGCTTAGCGGATGAAACCTTTTATCTAAATAGCCAGGTATTCACAGGTGTTGATGGTACAGGGAGGATGGAGGCCCCATGAGAGAAGACTGGGTTTTGTATGTGTGAGAAAGCTCTGTCTAACTGGGTAGATGACTGCAGAGAGAGAGCGAGCTAATCCAGGTTTTGAAGACTCAGAGTGAGTTTATTCACCTTTCCCTAAATTTATTTTTAATCATCTAGACATCAGAGGTTTTCTCTGGGGACCAAGCACTCATTAACAGTTCCTAATTTCTGTGAGAAAAGTCAGATCCAAATTCACAGGCCACAGATCGCAAGCGTACAGATTTGCCCTATTCCAAAAAGGATTTGGTGCACCTCTCAAATCCGGTACTCTAATTTTATGCCTAACCTAAGGTCTGGCTCCATTTTATTTTTCCTATCCTCATGTGCACTTCCAAGCCCAATTTTATTTCACCTCACACACTATTTCTTGAAACGCGCATCAAGTTTCAAGTTGAGTTCTCAATCACATGGGGGTTCGCAGGGTAGTGAGTATTTGAGCTCCGGGTGCATGTGTCCAGTGCAAGACAAGGCGAGGTCTGACAGATTCTGCAGGTGAAGACATGGCGAGTCCTTTTCAGATTCAGGCTGGTTAATCCGTCCTGACCTAGACAGTAAAAGGGCGAGCAGGCAGAGGTGGTCCTTGTGCAGGTGACACTAAGCACACGGGGCCAGGTATCTGCAGCCCTGTTGCTGAGGGGCCACTTGGAAGCTGCTTCCCAGCACTTTTGGGCCCCTCGCAGGGCCAGGCAGGAAGCCTCATCCCTCATCGGCCCAGAAGGACGTGAGAAGCTGTCCGGTGACAGCCTCCCGGGGGGACCCAGGGAGGCCAGTGGGAAATGGACCATCGCAGCTCCTACAAGTCTCCTGTGCCTACTGTGCTGGGAGGATCATGAGACATCTGCCGACACTCAGACTGGCTATGGCTCAAGCCTTCTCTCCCGGTCTACGTGGTGTAGGCAGTGTCACCTGGCGCCATCATGGGCTGTTAGAGTGCATGGGAGGAGCAAGCAGACAAGCCCTGAGATGTCTGGGAGAGCTTGGGGCCTGACTTTCACAACCAGCTGCTGGTACTGAGTCTCCAGACCACATGAAGTCACCGGAGGTTTTTCAGAGAGGCAGTGGGCCAATCTGATCTGATTTTTACAAACACACGTGGTATTGGCAGGAGATGTTGGACAATGGAGGCAGGCAGACCAGCAACAGATTGAGGCATGATGTGAGCAGTTTGAATAAGAAAGAAATGTCTTATCTTGGTTATCAGGCACTTGGATGAGGCTGCGGGGGGGGGGGGGCGGGGGAACCCCCCCCAAACAGAAAGTAGTGGGGAGTGGAAAGACATGAGTTCAGCTCCGACTGTGCTAACAGCCCCTCAGATTCAGTGCACCCGTCTAGAAGCACGCCGAGCTTAAGAGACTTGCCGGCACTGGGTAGTGACTGAGGACCTGTCCGCATAGATGCTTTGAAAGGGTCCTAGCCAATCAGGTTACCCAACGTGATAGGGCAGAAGGGCAGGGGGGTGGGGGCCTAGGAAACCCCAGAGTTGAAAGAGCAGCTGGTGGTTTGCAGAAGACAGAGGGGACGCAAATTGGAAGAGGGGGCAATGAACAGCCGTGAAATGCGTCGTGATGCCCCACAGGATAAGGGGTAAAGAGAAGCCATGTGATTTTGCAAGGAGAAGGGGACTGGTGACTTCTTTAGGAGAGGGGTCCACTGATGGGGGAATAAACCAGCTTGAAGGTAGTTGAGCAGTGAGTCATGAAGAAGTGAGAATAGACATTTTTTAGCAGGGCTGGTGGAACTTGAAATATATCAACACCCAATGACAGTTTCAGAGTAAACATTCCAATAAATATCTGCTAACGTCGAAACACCACCATCATTCATCAGCAGAAGGATGGCTATTTCTAATGGTGGCCCGTCATCAACTTTTGTTGGAGCAAGAACTCAAAAGAAATGCATAATTACTTTGAGGTTGGTTTTTCACTGTCAGCTTTAGTCATTTGGTTGAATTTCTTTACTGAAAAATTATTTTTCCTTTTTTTTATTGAATAATTGAATATCTCTGAGGAATCCATTATATTTTTTTGCTCTGAATATATTATGAAGTGCCGTCACTTGGTAGAATGGATGAAAAGGCATTATGAGTATTTGAAATATGGCCGTAAGGATCGGTCTTTCGTGAACTTAATTATACTACTGTCTTCGTTTCCCCGTGTGCTATTCCCAGGCCAGGCTGGTGATGTCTTCTTCTGAAATCAAGGAAAATGAGCTTGTTTTTTTCACGGATAAGGTGAAGACCGGACTCTCAAACTCCTCAGGAAAATAGTCTCTCCCAGTTTACATCACAGGATGGAGAAAAAAATCACCATCCAAAATTCAGATGCAATTCAAAATATGACTCTTCACAAGCCCATTTGGCTCTAATGGTTCCAGCGGCCCAGGAAATATTGGAACTTCTGGGTTTCATGACACACAGAACCAAAGCATGATTGAAACTGGGCCCTCCCTCGTGGATTTTCTATTTCAATAGGGACAAAGCCTCAATTTGAGCAAAACTCCTAGGATATGGAGCTAGAATTTTGATTTCTCCTCCTTGCAGCTCCCTCAGAGGAGCCCATGGGCCACGTTCTCAGGGGAGCTGCTTACGGATCAGAGGATGTCCATCCTCCAAATGAGTGGAGGGATTTGCCTGTGGATGCACGGGCTTCTGTCTTCATAGGTTAGGAGAAGGAAGGGCCCTGGAGAGAGGAACCATGCCTGGCAGTCGGTTTTGAATGGAATGGGAGGTGGGTTCCCCTTGGGGAATTTGATGAAGGTCATGATCTTGCTTCCGGAGAAACACACCTACCTCCATACTGAAGGCAATGCAGACCCTGTAAGTAGGGCTGAATACTTGCTGTTCAGGCAGCTGGCCTGGGACACCTTTGTTCATAGGTATTTTCTTTTATTTGATCTTTTTTTTTTTCTTTCTTTTATTTGATCTTATTCAGAATCCTGACCAAACAGGATTTCCACTTTAGCCAGAAAATACTGAGATTTTTCTGATAGGATCCATCACTCAGATGTTTTAAACATATATATACTTTATATCTTGTTAGTCAGAGACACAACTGAAAACATAGTGTAATCCTAATTAAAAATATATAATTAGAAGTAGAAAAAGATTAGGAAGAAATATACCAAAGCCTAAATGATGATTATCTCTCCAGGTAATTAACATTAAAATAATAAGTTTTTTTTTTGTAAATTTTCTTTACAATAACCATGACCATTATAATAATCAGAAACAGAAATATAAATTCAAAAGTTATACAGGGATTTAAAAATATTTCACCGATTCTCCTTTCTTTTTTCTCACTCTTTTATTTGTTTTTATGATGAATTTATATTTGGTAAATTTACAGGGGTGTGCTTATCACCACCACCTAATTTTAGAACCTTTCTTCCATCACCCCAAAGAAAGAAACCCCGGGCCCATTTGTACTAACTCTCCATACCTACTTCTACCTCTAGGCCACCACTGATATACTTCCTTTCTCTACAGATTTGTGTTTTCTGGACATTTCTATAAATGAAATCATAGAGTACGTGGCCTTTCGTGTCTGGCTTCTTTCACTTGGCATCATGTTTTTGAGGTTCATCCATGCTGTTGTGTGAATCACTTCCTTCCTTTTTATGGCTGAATGATACTGCATTCCAGGGCCAGACCATGTTTTGATGGACATATGGGTGGCTTCCACTTTTTGTCTGATAGGAATAATGCTGCTGTGAACATCTGCATGGAAGGGACCATGTCTTCACATGTTGCAAAGCTCCAAATGCATGTTCTCAAGAGAGTCGCCTCAGAGGAGTAGGGTCCCTGGTCTCACCACTGTTGGATGGGCTGGCTTCGTATGCACAGAGCATTAGGATCTGAGCAAGAACTTTCAGAGCTAGCTCTGCAAAATACAGGGAAGCAGGAGATTTTTCTAATCACTGGTCCCACACTGGTCTCCCTGAGCTGGGTCTAGAGGCATGCAGCATGGGTCCTACCTTGGGAATCATGAGTGCAAGTGGTTTTATATGGGGAATAGGAAAGTGAGTTGGCCTACATGAAGAATAAAATGCAGGAAAAGGGGTGGTGTGGGTGGGAAGCAGGAAGCTCATTCCTGAGCCCCATGGGCTCTGAGCATCAGGACTGTTCTCCAGCCTGGTATGTAACAGGCACTCAGTAGATTTTGAATTCATTTCGGTGGACTTGAAAAAGCTAATGAATTGCTCTTTCCAAACATACGGCATATATATTTCCATAGGTTTCCATCTCTATCTTGCTTCTACTCTGTGACCCTGTCTATACTCCAGTCCTCCCTTGTCCCACCTAGGGGAGGAAAAAAGGGTGTGTAGGATGGGGTCTGTGGAACTGGGGCTCAGGGCAGGGAGCCCACACCAGTGACAAGGAGAGAGAGACCTCAGCTGATGTCTCAAGGAAGCTTGAGGACTCCATTTTGGGAGGAAAATCAGGAGGATGTGTTTGTTGATTTAATGAGTTTAGATGTGGGCTCCTGAGAGAATGCGGGCACCCCGGCTAGTTTCTGAGGCTTGTTTGTAGGGGAAAGAGGTGTGAGTGCAGCACTCTACTCCACCCCAAAATCCCTCCACTAAGCAGCTGTGAGCAAATAAATGCCACATCTTTTACTTCATACGAACAGGCTTCTACACTTACTTGCACCTGTGTTTAAAAGTGAGCTTAGGGGCGCCTGGGTGGCTCAGTCGTTAAGCGTCTGCCTTCGGCTCAGGTCATGATCCCAGGGTCCTGGGATCGAGCCCCGCATCGGGCTCCCTGCTCGGCGGGAAGCCTGCTTCTCCCTCTCCCACTCCCCCTGCTTGTGTTCCCTCTCTCGCTGTGTCTCTCTCTGTCAAATAAATAAAATCTTTGGAAAAAAAAAAAAAAAGTGAGCTTAAACCAGGGTTCTTCTAGAAAAGATGATCCTTTGTATTGTTGTGTTCAGCCCATGTTCTATTTGTTTTGGCTTTTCACCATCAGTATTTACCAATCTGTTTTGGCCTGTGCCCCATAAGCCAGGAATCTCGTTGCTTTTAAATTCATAAGCATTTAGAAAATTGCTTTGTTAATGGAGAGCTTGCCAATGTTGTTGTACATTTAAAAAAAAAAAATTAATAGTAAACCAACCCAGAACCTGGCCAGAAAATAGATTTGCAAAATATCCTGCCAGGTTTCCATGGGTAATACTTAAGGTAGAACTGAGGCAATTATTTGCACAACTCAAACTTGAACGTTCTTTCACAGGAGACCTTAATCTGAAGTCTGAATTTTTAAAAAAATTCAACGTTTTGGCTTTTTTTTGGTGTGTTTCCACTTTACTAACTTAAGGGAAAAGGAACAAAAAAGAGGCGAAGCGTTGATTTGGAGGCCACGGTTACACAGGCTGATCTCATTTCATTCAATCAGTAATCACGTACGTGGACTCTGCGCTGTGCCTGGCTGCACCTGTGTGGAAATCAGCGACCCCCGGGCAGGAACAGATACGTAAACAGATGCAGGACAGCGCCGTCAAGGGTGGGAAGACGTGAGAGCTTGTGGCATGGAATAACGTACTGCCTGGTGGTAGATGAGATGTGCAGGAGATGGGGATACTTTTGGAGAGGGAGAAGTTGTTCTGGGAGGAGGAAATCGTATGGCTATTTTGTGGGAAGCCGTTCAAAGACTTTAAAGCAGGAGAGTGGCTTTGATAAAAGCGGAGGACGACGCTGCAGGCACGGAAGGGGAGGACTTGCACGAGGCGTGGGGGCGCAGGAAGAGCAGCTGGGGGCCAGTGTTGTGGGGACACGGGAGCAGGGGCTGGAGGGCTGGACTCAGGAGCCTGAGCCCACAGCAGAGCGGGGTTGGGATCCGTGATGTATGAGCCTCAGGGGGATGGCTTCTAGCTGCGGCTGTGCAGCTGGCCTTGCTCATCCCCAAACTGGGAAATGGGGACTATAGAGGAGAACTAGCTAAGAGACACTTGGGCACGATGAACTGAGCTGACAAAGATGGCCAGCATTTCAGTGCCCAAATCGGTTTCTTTTCCCAATGAATGTGTGAAAGCATTATGCTTAAGACAGTTGATTTGGCTGGTCAACATGGAAATGTCCTCCTGTCGGTAGAGTATTGCCTTAAATCTCCCCCATTCAGACGGAGGCATGATGCCCACGAGGAAGGCGGCATGTTCTGCCAATTTTCTTACGGCCCTACTCCGAGTAGAGGGCCTTGTGGCCCATCCCTTCCCTAGAAAAACGCTCAGACCTCCCCCAGGGCTGTCTTCGATGTTTTCTACTTGGCCTCAGACCAGTGAAGTGGTTTTGAAATGCTAAGTTTAGCAAATCCGTCCACAACTCAATTTGAGTCAGTTGACTTAACTCTTTGTTAGGTATTTCACGAGATGCCAGGAACTTCACATTCATGATTTCCAGTCCTTACAACAACCCGGCAGGGAGGGAAACTGAGGCGGAGAGAGCATAAGTCTCGCACTTATGGTGGTCCAAGGAGGTTGGGAAGCTGGCTCATGTCCAGATAGAGCAGAGCGCTGGGGCCCTTCTCTCTCCACAGACTACGCATGCTGTCAGCAAACTCTGGGTGCAATCTCTCTATTACAAGATCTCAGGAGATTTTTATTGGGCCATTTTGTCAGTGACAAAATTGAAGCTAGTATTTTCAACGTGATTGATATCTTACTGGTACTTGAAGTAACGAGGAATGATGGCTGGGTCTTCAATTTATTTTTCTTCCTCAATTACGATAACAGCTGAGATAAGGGGTGTTAAACTGGCTTAATTGGGTTGCCATCATAACTAATGGCTTGATTTTATCCAAACTAGCATATTTTAAGTGGAATTAATCTAAATGATCTTACTGCATCCCCCACGCAATCTAGAACTTGGTGGATCCACAAAAAGACAAAGACCACAGATCTAGGCATCTGTTTGAAGATCAGGTCCCCGCCCCACCCCCCCATCGCTAGTTGGGGGCTCTTGGTTTTTGGTAGGCATTTGACGGTGGGGCTGAACATTTTTTTTTTTCTCTTTTAATCAATCTAAATGTACTTTGCACAGTATTTCAATTTTGAGTCAAATGGCATTATCCGAACATCTATCACACAGGGGACTGAGGGAAAAGGCAGGTTGGGACATGATGTATCTTAGCCTATGAAAAATCATTATCTCAGTGGATTCCATTTTAATCTTACAGCTGTTCTGCCTGGTTCTATATCTGTGTCTTCTTGGGAACCCACCTCACATTTTTCACTGGCAGACTCAAATATACTTTATACAAGTTGCTAAGTCATGAGAACATGCTGCCGAGTTTAGTGATAATTTGTCTTGTTTTTATGTTATCCTTCCCCCTAGTCTTCAAAATGAAAATAGATAGGGAACGGGCCACTTTGATAATCATAGCAAGACTTAATATGGATGCTGAAGATAGCATGGGCTTCCTGGCTCCAACTATCTCATATGCACTGAGCTCCAGGAAGAACTAGAATGGGTTTTTCCCCCCGCTTTTCCTTTAAACTCTCTGCATAGCATGGGTGCTGGGAAAGAGGGCACTTGGACTCAACTGAAGCAAAATATTTGTCTTTTGTGTTTGGAGTCACAACTTAGATCTTCTCTGAGGATCTAAGAGTCATCAGTAACACTCATGGAACGATGAGGCATGCACAATTTCAGAACAGAAGGAGGGGGAGAAAGATGAGGTTATAGGTAAGAAGAAGGCAGGAGGGCCAGCCTAACAGAATTCTGAGCAAAAGACGGCAAGCTGGGAATCAGCAGCCGGTTCTGCCTTTCCTGCCCATGACCATCCCCTGTGGGATTCCAGAACTCTTAGGAGAAATTGCTTGTGACAGTTTTCAGCCCACACAAGACAGTGAGACTAACATTTGACCTTTCTGGTGATTACCTGAGCAGGAGCGAAAATCACACAGGGATTGGCCCAGTGCTAATTGCTGCGGTTTGCCCTACAGTCAGCTCATCCCCAAAGGGGTTCCATCTTACTGCATTCCCGAATGTTCTCTCTCCATCTCGGTATTTTCCTTAACAGTTATTATCCCCCCCTCTTTTTAAAGACAGTCTAACAATTCTGTGTTCGTTGAAGTCTTTAACAGAAGAGTTCCTGTGCTCTGAAGTCACTGTCTTAACCTTTTCAGAAAATCTGGACCACATAAGGTAAATGATGATATTCATCTCCAAAGATAAAATGCTTGCCAACACGAAAGGTCATACCTTATTAGTCTATAGGATTAAATGCTTTATTCTTCCAATCATTTACAGCCAGTTCTGCTTTTAGCAAAACAGAAGCATTTCAGTTATAACGGAACTGCATTGTTAGGTGATTTGTAACTCATTAAAACTGTTAACAGTTTATGAAAAGTGCCTTGTTCATCCTTGACTGTCCTGTGGGTTACAACCTAGCCTCTATTCGTAGGGAGGGACTAACGTGCCTTTCCTCCCCAAATTGTCTAAACCTGGGCCTTGTCGATACTATTGTGATGCATGACTCCAGGATCTATATAGACTGGCTTTGGGGCCCCAAGCAAATAGGTCCAAAGAATTTTTTTGTTTCTGTTAAGCACAGAAAGGTTTCGAGCCCTGCTCCTGACTGTCTTTTTATATTCCTCCACCCTGATCTCACAGTCTCTAGTCTCAAAGAGGCACCTAAAAGAAAATTCTCTATTGGTGGCTGCCTTGTCATTGTCCTCAACTGGAAAAGCAGAGCTGTTTGTAGAAAATAAGATGGTAGTACTTCTGCCTTTTGCAAAGGATCGTGGGGACCCGAGAATGCGAGCTTTGCTTTGTTCCCTCTGCAGACAACCTACCTCTCACCTTTCCTGGAGTATCAACCCATCAGCAGCTGGGACTGTCCTTCCATAGAGTGGTAGGAAGCCGAGAGTCTATCTCTAGGGTACACAGGTACTTGGAGAATACGTGAATGGTTACAGCCCTCCTGGGGAAGGTATAGTGGACCAGGTACACGCTCTCTGTGCAGTTGTGTGTTTTTTTGTTTAGTTTTTATTGAAATATAGAAACACTTATGTTTCTATAAATACACAGCTTGAAGAGTTTTCACAATCTGAACCCACCCGTGTAGTCCAATATTAGAGGATCAGGAAACACATCCACCGGGTAATCTAGTGGTAATGATTAGTTTTGCTTGTGTTTGAGCTTTATATAGATGGAACCATTCAGGATGTGGTCTTCAGACCCAGCCTTTTTTGGTTCAATATTATGTTTGTGAGATTCATCCATGTTGCTCTGAAGAGTTGCAGATCACTCATTCCCTATGTCATAGAGACTCAGTTGGGTGAACGTTCCACAATTGACTTATTCTACTCTTATCGGGCATTTGAATAGTTTCCAGTTTGGGGGCTATTATGAATAATGCTGTTATTCACATTCTGGCACATGCATTTTGGTGCACACACAGCCACAATTTTGTTGGATAAATAGGTAGGTGTGTAATTCCTGGATTATAGGTTGAACAAAGGTTCAGCCTTAGTTGATACTTTCAGTTTCCAAAGTGGCTGTACCAAGTTACCCTTCTACCAGCCTGATAGACTTCCAATTATTTTATATCCTTGCCAACTCTTGGTATGTTTCATCTTACCAGTTCAACTATTTTGCAGGTAAGCCACAGTGCTGCTGCATTTCATTGTATTTTCTTAATTTGTATTTTAATTTATATCTATGTAAATTAATTTCTATTTCTTTGATTAATGGAGTTGTGCATCTCTTCTATGTTTATTGCCATTTGTTGTGAAGTACCTGTTCAAATTCCTTCCCCATTTTGCTTTGGGTTGTGTCTTTTGCTTAAAGACTGTAGGATTTCTTTGTATTGTAAATATCTTCTACTTTGTGGGTTACCTTTTTACTTTCTTAATATCATTTGATGAACTGAAGTTCTTTTTTTTTTTTTAAAGATTTTATTTATTTATTTGACAGACAGAGAAAGACAGCGAGAGAGGGAACACAAGCAGGGGGAATGGGAGAGGGAGAAGTAGACTTCCTGCTGAGCAGGAAGATGCGGCGCTCAATCTCAGGACCCTAGGATCATGACCTGAGCCAAAGGCAGACGCTTAACGACTGAGCCACCCAGGTGCCCCATGATGAACTGAAGTCCTTAATTTTAACATAATCTACCATTTTTTCTGCTTTTTGTGGTGAATACTTTTGTGTCTTGCTTGAAAAATCTTTGCCTCTGTCAAGGACACCAATATGTTCTCATGTTTTTCTCTACAAGATGTATTATTCTACCTTCCATATTTTGGCCTGTAATATATTTAGAATTGATTATTGTATATTGTATATAGATAGATATACATATTGTATATGGTCTAAGAGAAGGGGCAGGATACATTTTTTTCATATGTGTATTAAATTAACCCAGCATTTTTATTGCAGAGACCATGCTTTCTTGTCTGCAACCACCATGTTCTGGTCACAAACAGGGACTGTGTGTGTGTGTGTGTGTGTGTGTGTGTGTGTGTGTGTGTGTGTGTGTGTGTGTGTGTATCTGCTTCTAAACTATTCTACCTCGGGGCGCCTGGGTGGCTCAGTCATTAAGCGTCTGCCTTTGGCTCGGGTCATGATCCCAGGGTCCTGGGATTGAGCCCCGCATTGAGCTCCCTGCTCCGCAGGAGGCCTGCTTCTCCTTCTCCCACTCTCCCTGCTTGTGTTCCCTCTCTCGCTGTGTCTCTCTCTGTCAAATAAATAAATAAAATCTTAAAAAAAAACCCAAAAGGGGCGCCTGGGTGGCTCAGTTGGTTAAGCGACTGCCTTCGGCTCAGGTCATGATCCTGGAGTCCCTGGATCGAGTCCCGCATCGGGCTCCCTGCTCGGCAGGGAGCCTGCTTCTCCCTCTGACCCTCCCCCATCTCATGTGCTCTCTCTCTCTCTCTCATTCTCTCTGTCTCAAATAAATAAATAAAATCTTAAAAAAAAAAAAAAAAAAAAAAAAACCCAAAAAACCATTCTACTTCATTGGTCAGTTTTTTTCTGTCTTTGTGCAAACACCACATAATTTTAATTAGTATTTTTTTTTCTAATAGGTCAGAATATATAATAGCGTAAGTCCTCCAACTTGTTCTTCAAGATTGCCTTGGCTGTTTTTAGCCCCTTATATTTCCATATGAATTTTACAATCCACATTTTCTCTTTCACCTCAAAACAAAGACCTGGGATTCTGCTTGGTATCACATTAAATCCTTTAGGTCAGTTTGGAGAGAATTTACATTTCAATAGCATTGAGACTTCCAATCCATGAACGTGGTATATCTCTCTATTTAATAGGATTAAAACTTCTCTTAGAGGTGATTTGTGGTTTTCAATAGAGAGTCTTTTTGCTGTGTCCTCAGATGGCAGGAGGGGTAGAGGCGCTCTCTAGGATCTCTTTTATAAGAGTATTCATCCCACTCATGAAGGCTTCTATCTGATTGACCTAAGCACCTCCCAAAGGCTCTACCTCCAAATGCCATCACACTAGGGATTAGGTTTTGACATACGAATTTTGCGGGGACACAAACATTCAGTCTATAGCACCAGCCATCCCATCCTCCCACACTTTGTACCTTTAAAATCTGGCAAATGTCTTAAGGAGACAATGGCTGTATGTTTAAGGTATGTTTGCTTCCTCTGTTAGGTCCTTGTTTCTGTGAGACCCCCAGGAGATTTCACTCTGTCCTTTAAAGGGTATTTGTCCATGGGGGAAAAGCAGCCATGTGTTTAAGGGCCCTCAGGTTTTCACTTTGTCACACCAGCTCCACATGACTATTAAAAGCATTGCTGGTTTATTTCCCTTCATCTTGGGCCCTCTTCCCTGGGTCAAGCTTGACCCTCACCCAGAATCAGAAAAGGTCCCCAGAGAGAAGAAATGGCTGGCTGTCTTGTACTTTTTTTTAGAATGCTTCTTCCCTCTTTGATATTTTCATTGATCAAGGCTTCCTGGCTTCTGTGGCTCTCTGATGCCTTTAAAATTAAAGGCTTTTGTAATCTATCCTGATTTTCCTAGTTTTTGCAGTGGGGACAGTAATCTACTACATCCTGCCTGGAAGATCCTACAGACATATCTTTTACCAACATGTTTGGATATAAATTCCTAAGTGACTCCTTGTTTGGAGAAAATCATTTTATTTTGCTTTAGCTTTCCTAGTGTTACATGACCAAAAAAAAAAAAAAAAAATCCTTATTCTTTCATTCCATCAAATACATTGAATTTCTATAAATTAAATAAAATCAAATGCTTCCTTTGTCTAAAATTGAGACATCAGTTATACTATTAACTTTGATCTAATACGTAAGTGTTGGTTTTTCCTGGCTCAACATAATACCTAGAGATAAGTTTTCAGTGAGACAAAAAGGAGTCTTTAAACAAAAAGTTCCTTTGATTTATGAGGTCTTTTTAAATTTATGCTCTTTTTACTCTTAAGTCTTTTGGGCCTTGTTCAAGATTATCATCTCTAATGATGGTTGTGTATATTAATGCCAACCTGTTTTCTATTTATCATTACATCTTCAGGGACATTTCGTCCTTTTGGAAACATCTGTGACACCAGATTTTGATTTTACTTGTTTGATATTAGTATTAAAAGAGTTAGACAAGAAGTAGATTTCACACTGTATTTTTCTTAGGACCATTCGTGGCTCCATTCTTTCCTTTCTATAACCCCCACTGGGGTGAGATTAACATTTATTGAACATTTAATATGACTTTTGATGGTGAGTGTAGAGGGCACAGCACTTCTATTTCTCATTTCTCACAACAATGTTCTAAGTAGGAATTATCTTCCTCATCTTATGGAAGTGGAAACTGAGCCTCAGAGTCTATAAGCAGCTTGCCTAGTCATACCTGGAGAGAAGGCTCTTGTTTCTGGCAAAAATTAAAGTGTACTTCACTTCTAGTTTTTTTTTTTTTTTGATGAATAATTGCACAAAATATTTCATAAGGCAATGACAACTCTATTTGCTGTATCTCCACCTTTCTTCATGCTGTTCTTAGCTGGGAATTTTCTCTACAAGTACAGAGACTTTTAGGTAGCACAGAACTCTGAAATCATTCCTTTAGCAGATCTATAATTGACTCTTTTTAATTCAAACAGCATTTTAAACATTCTTGGCTTGTTGTCACCCACTGTTTATGCCCTTAGCACTCTGTCTAGACCCGTTCCTTCTACAAAACTTACCTGTTCTGATGGCTCCCGTCTCTTTTGCGTAGGTGCCTCTTTAAGAAAAACCTCCTTACCTCTATTCCAGTCCCATGAGACATCATCTCAACATCCACCCCATAAAGACAACACGGGAACAATCCTTTGAAACCCGTTCCACTTCTGTCAATGGAATAATCATTCCTGGTTTCCGGCCTAGAAATCTGAATATCACCTTTCTCTACTTTATGTTGAGCACTTATTTTTTTCAAAGTCTTGTTTCTTCCTTCCAGATGTTTTCTAGACTCATCATTTCTGGTCCATTTCTCTTGTCACCTGGCACACCCTAACCCCTGCAACTAAGATACAGGCTATGGCTTTCAACGTATTTCCTGATTCTAGACTCGCTTCAACTAAACTCACTTCACTGCTTCATGCTTCTCTTATCCTGATTTCTGCCACAGCTTTAGAATGCCTCCCTGCCCCCCACATCATCATTGTGCATTTTCTACACTGCCTTGGGGGTTATCTTTCTAAAGGACAAAGGTTATTTTGGAGGCAAGTAAGCAACATAGTCAAATCAAACACCTTGGCATAGCATATGGAACATTTCATGATCTAGTTCAGGATCTATTCCACAGATCTGTTGAGCACCTGCTCTAAATCAGGCACTGTGATAGCAGCCAGGCATTCAACACAAGACCTAGTATCAACCTTAGTGCAGTGGGTGCTTGGCCATCTCTCTGCTCCTAGCTTTGTACATATGGAGCCTACATGCAAGCTTTCTCAGTGTCCCACATATCCATATTCTTTCAGGCTTCTATTAGAATGCCTTACCTTTTCCAATCAACAAAACTAAAAGGCAACCTACTGACTGAGAGAAGATATTGGCAAATGACATATCCAATAAAGGGTTAGTATCCAAAATATATAAAGAACTGATACAACTCAACAAATAATCTAATTAAACAAAAATAATCTAATTAAAAACGGGTAGAAGACATGAACAGACGTTCTTTTCCACAGAAGACATACAGATGGCCAAAAGACACATGAGAAGATGTTCAACATCACAAATCATCAGGGAAATACAAATCAAAATCACAATGAGATGTCACCTCACACCTGTCAGAATGGCTAAAATCAAAAACACAAGCAACAACAGGTGTTGGTGAGGATGTGGAGAGAAAGGAACCCTCATGCACTGTTGGTGGGAATGCAAACTGGTGGAGCCACTCCAGGAAACAGTATGGAGGTTCCTCTAAAATTTAAAAATAGAACTACCCTATGATCCAGTAATCGCACTACTGGGTATTACCCCCAAAATACAAAAACACTAACTCAAAGGGCTACATGCACCCCTATGTTTATGACAGCATTATTTACAATGGCCAAGATATGGAAGCAATCCAAGTGTCTATCGATTGATGAATGGGTAAAGAAGGTGTGGTATAGTCAGACAACAGACTACTACTCAGCCATCAGAAAGAATGAAATCTTACCATTTGCAATGACATGGATGGAGCTAGAGAGTATAACGCTAAGTGAAATACGTCAGTCAGAGAAAGACAAATACCATATGATCTCACTCATATGTGGAATTTAAGAAACAAAACAAATGAGCAAAGGGGAAAAAAAGAGAGAGACAAACAGACTCTTAACTATAGAGAACAAACTGATGGTTACCAGAGGGGAGGTGGGGGATGGGTGAAATAGGTGATGGGATGAAGGAGCACACTTGTTGTGATGAGCACCGGGTATTGTAGGGAAGTGTTGAATCATTATACTGTACACATGGAACTACTATTACTCCGTATGTTAACTATACTGGCATTAAAATTTTTAAAAAATGGGAATGGAATTACAAAAATGCATTACCTTTTCTCAACTTATCTTTATCCCCTTAACGAAGAAGCTCCCTATGACCACCCCCAAGGCTGGACAAGGGGCTCCTCTGGGCTTAAGTCCATCAGAATAGTTATGACATTGCATTGGGGTCTTGTGCTTACCAGCCTAACTCCCCAAATCACTCATTAGCGCACGGAGCACAAGGACCATGCATTATTCAACTCTGAGTCTCCTGGGTCAAGCACAGTGTGTGTGGATGAGTGTCTGTGGGCTATTTCATCCTGCAGTTTTCTCCTCAAGAACTTAGGCAATCTTTTGGCTGCCAGCTCCATTAAAAGACTTGTCTGGTTGTTGAGATGCTTTGAAGATATGACTTTTCCACATACATCCGAATAGATTTCCACTTGTTCACTCATAGTGGATGCAGCTCTTCTCTTTCCCTCTCTTACCACCCATACCACACTCCCTTCTAGTTTTGATTCCTCTGTTCTGTGTTCTCAGGCACCTCTACCCCCTCTCCTGCCACTTATCCAGATCCTACCTGTCCTTCGAGGCCAAACTCAAAGGTTGACTTCATTGTGAAGCCTTCTCTGCCTACTGCATGCCACCCTGATTGTGCACTTCTCAGACACATGATCTCATAGGTGGTGTGCATGTGAGTGCCCAGCATATGGAGACGGGGTCTGAGAGTCTAAGTTTACCCATTATTGTGTATAATGAAGGCACATGCCAAAGGCCCTGTGAATATTCACTTTGATATATGGGACTCAAAACCGAATCTTCAGCTTTTTGGAATAATAGAGAGAGCAAAATTTCTTGTGTGCTTGACACAATGGACATCTCTGTTTAACACACCCCGAAACCAACTCTGACCCCCCATCTCAGCCAATGGCAGATCCTGTTAGCTTTGTGTCTGAATCTGACTTCTTCTCATCCCCTCCCCTATTATCAGCCCAAGCCACCCTCATGCCTAGATTGTCACCCGTCTCCTAAGAGGTCTCCATACTTGTGCCCTTGTCCCCCACGTCTGATCTCAACAGGGCAGCATGATTGATCATGTCACACTGCACCCTATCAGCCCTCGGCCACAGCGTCCCATTTCACCCACAGTAAAAGCGGAGGGTGGTGTGGGGCCCACGTGACACCACACCATCTGCATCCCAACCCCCTGCCTGTCCCACCCGCTCTCTCTGGTCCAGCCTTCGTGGCCTCCCTGCCCTTCCCTTAGATAACTTCAGGGCTCCCATAGCCACTGCCTTTGTGTTTTTATTCAAATGTTGCTGCCACAGCGAGGCTCCCAGGGCTGCCTCCTTAGAACGGCAGCACCCTGCTGTCCGCTATCTTTTTTCCATTTCCTGGTTTCATACATACATACTATGTTTCCCTTTTTCCCAAAAAGCATATTATGTGTTTTACTCAATTTGCTTCCTTTCTCCATGAGTGGATCAGCTGCACGAGGACAGTCATTCTTGTTTGTTCACTGCTGGCATCTAGAACAGACTCTGGCACGTGGATGCTGCATCGGTAGCTTTTGAATGAACGGCCATTGTTCTGTGATTATGAAGCTCCTAGCTGAGTGCACCTGATGTCTTTCCATGGTCGTCTGTGCTAACAGGGTAAAAGCTGTGGGACAATTCAGCCACCAAGTTTGGTGATGTCCTCTGGGACTTTCTTCCAACTCGCCCGAAGTGAAAGAACCGTCCCACAGACGAGAGCATGACGCCAAGATGAACGGCATCAGTGTGCCTTCCTAGCTGTGGCACCTGCCTAAGACGAAGCAGTGAGCTCACCACTCTGACCTCTAACTGGACAAAGACCAGAGAATTCCAGGATTTGGGGGTATTACTGACCTACTGTATGTTTAAATGTTCGCCTTCCCTGCCTCCACTCATTTATATTCTTCCCGAGAACACCTCCGGGTGTTACCAGAAGAAATGTAAAATGTAAAAATGCATTTATAACTGAAAAGTATACACTTGGTGACATTTTAAAAATTACTCACCACTGTCGATTGCTAGGAAGAGGGCGGTATACACGCTGTTGTGGACAAATGGTGACTCGCGGTCCAGCACTGCTGTGGTGTCAACGGTCCCATTTATGGGGTTAATATTCAGCCAGCCTGCTGGGTCCTTGTAAACAGAGTATCTGAAAAAAATTTCCCAAACAACATTCAGACTACACTCAGAATAGATTCAAGAAATATTCACTGAGTAGTGGGCAAAATCTCCCATGCTAGGTACCAGATAATTCTTTTTTTTTTTTTTTTTAAGATTTTATTTATTTATTTGAGAGAGACAGAATGAGAAAGTGAGTAAGCAAAGAAGGAGAGGGAGAAGCAGACTCCCCGCTGAGCAGGGAGCCCAACACAGGGCTCGATCCCAGGACCCTGAGATCATGACCTGAGCCGAAAGCAGACACTTAACCGACTGAGCCACCCAGGTGCCCTGGTGCCAGATAATTCTTAAAACAAATCCAAAACATCATTACAGTTACTGTTTTGTGTCCCATGTGCAGACCTGTAGGAGAAGCACTATGAAAGTACGGGCAGGGCGCATGGATGCTTGGAGGAAACGGCCATTACCTCTGATAGAGGGTCACCCTGGGGACCTCACAGAAGATGCAGTGTCTGAACCAAGACCACAGGAAAGGGTGGGATGTTGTCAGAGAAGGAGAGGACAGACAAGTCAGGAAGAGGGAACAATACAAATTAACACATGGACCAGAGAGATTCACTAGAATGTAAGCTCCACAAAAGCAAGGATATCTGGGTTTTGGAAAAAAGATGGCAGAGGAGTAGGGGACCCTATTTCAACTGGTCCCTGGAATTGAGCTGGATATCTACCGGACCACTCTGAGCACCCACGAAACCAGCCTGAGATGTAAGATCTGGATCCCTACAAACAGAATATCGCAGGCGGTTGGTTTCGAGGTACAAAGTGGGGAGCGCTGATTCCGCGGGCAGATATCGGAGGGTAAACGGCAGCGGGAGGGTGCCTGGCCGTGGGGATCCTACACCGCCGGTGAGTGACAGCCTCGTGCGCTGGGACCGGGCGGTAGCGGCGGGGAAAGGACTTTAGGGCAGCCCCCGGGGCGGAAACCCGGAGCAGCGGAATCGCGCACACGTGAACTGGGAGCAGCTGGCGGTTTTAGAAGCACAAAGGGCAGAGACGTGCCCCGACCTGGAAGCAGGACTGGGGGCGCTGCGGAGGGGCGCACAACCCAGGACACTGCAGTTTATAGCAGCACGGACAGAAACGGAGACAATGTGGCCTGGAGAGCTCACTGAAGAACAGACTGCGGTCTCTCTGCTCGGAGGCAGAGGGTTGGAAACGGTCTCTTCTGCTCTGACTCGTGGAAGAGACGCGGAAAGCCGCCAGGGAAAGGCGCCAGAGAACAAAAGCCCCAAAGACTGATTCCCACTGAGCCCATCCCCCGCCACAGGGGCGCAGGGCAACTCCGCCCAAACAGGGTTGCCTGAGTAACAGCGCAGCAGGCCCCTCCCGCAGAAGACAGGCTGGGAAAACAAGAGGCCAGCAACCCTAAGGTCCCAAGAAAACAGGTGCATCTTGCTTGGGTTCTGGTCAATAATTTGGACTCTATACATTCCCTCAAACACCCATCAACAGAATGACTAGGAGGATGAGCCCCCAAAATAGAAAAGACTCAGAGATTATGACTTATGCTGCAGATTTACAAATGGATGCAGATATAACCAAGATGTCGGAGATGGAATTCAGGCTAGCAATTGTGAAGACAATGGCTAGAATGGAGAAATCAATTAATGGCAACATAGAGTCTCTAAGGGCAGAAATGAAAGCTGAATTGGCAGAACTTAAAAATGCTATCAATGAGATCCAATCCAATCTAGATAATCTAACAGCTAGGGTAACTGAGGCAGAAGAGAGAATAAGCGATCTGGAAGACAGTATAATAGATAAAAAGGGAAAAGAGGAGGCCAGGGAAAAACAACTTAGAATCCATGAAAATAGAATCAGAGAAATAAGTGATACCATGAAGCGTTCCAATGTCAGAATAATTGGAATCCCGGAGGGAGTGGAGAGAGAGAGAGGACTAGAAGATGTATTTGAGCAAATCGTAGCTGAGAACTTCCCTAATCTGGGGAATGAAACAAACATTCAGGTCCTAGGGGCAGAAAGGACCCCTCCCAAGATCAAGGAAAACAGGCCAACACCCCAGCATGTAATAGTAAAACTTGCAAATCTTAGAACCAAGGAAACCATCTTAAGGGCAGTTAGGGGGAAGAGATTCCTTACGTACAGAGGGAGGAACATCAGAATAACGTCAGACCTATCCACAGAGACCTGGCAAGCCAGAAAGGCCTGGCAAGACATATTCAGGGTACTAAACGAGAAGAACATGCAGCCAAGAATACTTTATCCGGCAAGGCTTTCATTTAGAATGGATGGAGAGATGCAGAGCTTCCATGACCGGCAGAAACTGAAAGAATATGTGACCACTAAGCCGGCCCTGCAAGAAATATTAAGGGGGGTTCTATAAAAGGAGAAAGACCCCCAAGAGTGATATACAACAGAAATTTACAGGGACAATCTATAAAAACAACGTCTTCACAGGCAACATGACGACAATTAATTCATATCTTTCAATAATCACTCTCAACGTGAATGGCCTAAATGCTCCCATAAAACGGCACAGTGTTGCAGATTGGATAAAAAGACAGGACCCATCCATATGCTGCCTACAAGAGACTCATTTTGAACCTAAAGATACATCCAGACTGAAAGTGAAGGGATGGAGATCTATCTTCCATGCCAGCAGACCTCAAAAGAAAGCTGGGGTAGCAATTCTTATATCAGACAAATTAGATTTTAAACTAAAGTCTGTAATTAGAGACATAGAAGGACACTATATCATTCTTAAAGGGTCTATCCTACAAGAAGATCTAACAATTGTAAATATCTATGCCCCCAACATGGGAGTAGCCATCTACATAAGCCAACTGTTAACCAAAATAGTCATATTGATAACAATACGTTAATTGTAGGAGACCTCAACACTCCACTCTCAGCAATGGACAGATCATCTAAGCAGAAAATCAACAAGGAAACAAGAGCTTTGAATGATACATTGGACCAGATGGACCTCATAGATATTTACAGAACATTCCACCCTAAAACAACAGAATACTCATTCTTCTCGAGCGCACATGGAACTTTCTCCAGAATAGACCATATACTGGGTCACAAATCAGGTCTCAACCGATACCAAAAGATTGAGATTATTCCCTGCATATTCTCAGACAACAATGCTTTAAAACTGGAACTCAATCACAAGAAAAAATTTGGCAGAAATTCAAACACTTGGAAGCTAAAGACCACTCTGCTCAAGAATGTTTGGGTCAACCAGGAAATCAAAGAAGAACTTAAACAATTCATGGAAATCAATGAGAACAAAAACACATCCGTCCAAAACCTATGGGATACTGCAAAGGCGGTCCTCAGGGGGAATACATAGCCATCCAAGCCTCACTCAAAAAAATAGAAAAATCCCGAATTCACCAACTAACTCTACACCTTAAAGAACTAGAGAAAAAGCAACAAATGATGCCTAAGCCATGCATTAGAAGAGAAATAATTAAAGTTAAAGCAGAGATCAATGAATTAGAAACCAGAAACACAGTAGATCAGATCAACAAAACTAGAAGTTGGTTCTTTGAAAGAATTAATAAGATCAATAAACCACTGGCCAGACTTATCCAAAAGAAAAGAGAAAGGACCCAAATTAATAAAATTATGAATGAAAGGGGAGAGATCACGACTAACACCAAGGAAATAGAAACAATTATTAGAAATTATTATCAACAACCATATGCCAATAAACTGAGCAATCTGGATGAAATGGAGGCCTTCCTGGAAATCTATAAGCTGCCAAGACTGAAACAGGAAGAAATTGACAACCTGAATAGGCCAATAACCAGTAACGAGATTGAAGCAGTGATCAAAAACCTCCCCAAAAACAAGAGTCCAGGGCCTGATGGATTCCCTGGGGAATTCTACCAAACATTCAAAGAAGAAATAATACCTATTCTACTGAAGTTGTTTCAAAAAATAGAAACAGAAGGAAAACTTCCAAACTCATTCTATGAGGCCAGCATTACCTTAATACCCAAACCAGGCAAGGACCCATCAAAAAGGAGAATTTCAGACCGATATCCCTGATGAATATGGATTCCAAAATCCTCAACAAAATCCTAGTTAATAGGATCCAACAATACATTAAAAGGATCATCCACCATGACCAAGTGGGATTTATCCCCGGGATGCAAGGGTGGTTCAACATTCGCAAATCAATCAATGTGATAGAACACATTAATAAGAGGAGGGAGAAGAACCATATGGTCCTCTCAACTGATGCAGAAAAAGCATGTGACAAAATACAACATCCTTTCCTGATTAAAACTCTTCAGAGTATAGGGATAGAGGGAATATTCCTCAAGTTCATAAAATCCATCTATGAAAAACCCGCAGGAAATATCATCCTCAATGGGGAAAAGCTGAGAGCCTTTCCCTTAAGATCAGGAACACGTCAAGGGTGCCCACTCTCACCACTATTGTTCAACATAGTACTAGAAGTCCCAGCAACAGCAATCAGACAACAAAAAGAAATAAAATGTATTCAAATTGGCAAAGAAGAAGTCAAGCTCTCTCTTTTCACAGACGACATGATACTTTATGTGGAAAACCCAAAAGACTCCACCCCCAAATTACTAGAACTCATCCAGCAATTCAGTAATGTGGCAGGATACAAAATCAATGCACAGAAATCAGTTGTTTTCTTATACACTAACAACGCAACTGTAGAAAGAGAAATTAGAGATACGATTCCATTTACAATAGCACCAAAAACCGTAAGATACCTCGGAATAAACCTAACCAAAGAGGTAAAGGATCTATACTCTAGGAACTACAAAACACTCATGAAAGAAATTGAAGAAGACACAAAAAGATGGAAAAATATTCCATGCTCATGGGTCGGAAGAATAAACATTGTTAAAATGTCTATGCTACCCAGAGCAATCTATACCTTCAATGCCATCCCGATCAAAATTCCAATGACATTTTTCAAAGTGCTGGAACAAACAATCCTAAAATTTGTATGGAATCAGAAAAGACCCTGAATCGCCAAGGAAATGTTGAAAAAGAAAAACAAAGCTGGGGGCATCACGTTGCCCGATTTCAAGCTATATTACAAAGCTGTGATCACCAAGACAGCATGGTACTGGCACAAAAACAGACATA
The DNA here is from genome assembly GCF_964656455.1 of Halichoerus grypus. NCBI lineage: Eukaryota > Metazoa > Chordata > Mammalia > Carnivora > Phocidae > Halichoerus > Halichoerus grypus. The sequence continues at coordinate 4,884,947 of NC_135726.1, forward strand.
TAGACCAATGGAACAGAATAGAGAACCCAGATATGGACCCTCAACTCTCTGGTCAAATAATCTTTGACAAAGCAGGAAAAAACATGCAATGGAAAAAAGACAGTCTCTTCAATAAGTGGTGCTGGGAAAATTGGACAGTCACATGCAGAAGAATGAAACTCGACCATTCTCTAACACCATTCACAAAGATAAACTCAAAGTGGATGAAAGACCTCAATGTGAGACAGGAATCCATCCAAATCCTAGAGGAGAACATAGGCAGTAACCTCTTTGACATCGCCCACAGCAACTTCTTTCAAGATACATCTCCAAAAGCTAGTGAAACAAAAGCAAAAATGAACTTTTGGGACTTCATCAAGATAAAAAGCTTCTGCACAGCAAAGGAAACAGTCAACAAAACAAAGAGGCAACCCACAGAATGGGAGAAGATATTTGCAAATGACACTGCAGATAAAGGGCTGGTATCCAAGATCTATAAAGAACTTCTCAAACTCAACACCCAAAAAACAAATAATCAAGTCAAAAAGTGGGCAGAAGATATGAAAAGACACTTCTCTGAAGAAGACATACAAATGGCTAACAGACACATGAAAAAATGTTCATCATCATTAGCCATCAGGGAAATCCAAATCAAAACCACACTGAGATACCACCTTACACCAGTTAGAATGGCCAAAATGGACAGGGAAAGAAACAACAAATGTTGGAGAGGTTGTGGAGAAAGGGGAACCCTCTTACACTGTTGGTGGGAATGCAAGTTGGTACAGCCACTTTGGAAAACAGTGTGGAGTTTCCTCAAAAATTTAAAAATAGAGCTACCCTATGACCCAGCAATTGTACTCCTGGGTATTTACCCCAAAGACACAGATATAGTGAAAAGAAGGGCCATATGCACCCCAATGTTCATAGCAGCAATGTTCGCAATAGCCAAACTGTGGAAAGAGCTGAGATGCCCTTCAACAGATGAATGGATAAAGAAGATGTGGTCCATATATACAATGGAATATTACTCAGCCATCAGAAAGGATAAATACCCAACTTTTACATCAACATGGATGGGACTGGAGGAGATTATGCTAAGTGAAATATGTCAAGCAGAGAAAGTCAAATATCATATGGTTTCACTTATTTGTGGAACATAAGGAATAGCATGGAGGACACTAGGAGAAGGAAGGGAAAAATGGGGGGGGGAATTGGAGGGAGAGATGAACCATGAGAGACTATGGACTCTGAGAAACAAACAGGGTTTTAGAGGGGGGAGGGGGGATTGGTTAGCCCGGTGATGGGTATTAAGGAGGGCATGTACTGCATGGAGCACTGGGTGTTATACAAAAACAATGGATTGTGGATCACTACATCAAAAACTAATGATGTATTGTATGGTGACTAACATAACATAATAAAATTAAAAAAAAAAAAAAAAAGCAAGGATATCTGTTTGCTGTCATGACCCCAGCTCCTAAAACATTGCTTAGCACACACACAACACTCAAGAGACAGTTGCTGAATGAATATTTATGTACCAGAATGTGGATGGTTGTGGTTGGGACACAGCTTCTCTAGGGGACACTGAAGGTAGAGGAGTTTAGTGAGACGGATTATAAAGAACCTGAGCCACTGTTTGGGTTTTGGATGATGGGAAACCATCAAAGAATTTTAAAATGTTACTATTTTTTGAGGTTGTTGTAAAGGTAACCATGCTCATTCTAAGAAGTTCAGACAAAATCCCATTTACCAGGGAGACTCTAACTGAATGTGACTCAGATTTCTTTGAACTGAGTGGCTTGGGTAATGTGGGACTGTCCCAGTGACATATGGCAGGTGCTCCAATCACTTCTGTACTTGAGCCAGAGAGCTGCCGGTCAGTGTTCTCCTGCCATTCCCCACCAATCTTTGAAATATGTGTCCCTGAGGGGACACGGAAACTGATGGCTCATCAGTCAGGTAAAGATGCCCTAAGTCCATCATCTCTGCCATAAGCTGGCCAGCTTTGGTTCTAACAACATTTCAAACCTGATTTAACCAACACGAGTTTGGGGTAAATTACCATCCCAGTCTTCACAGTGGAAAAGATGTCCACATCCTAATCCTGGGGACCCGTGAATGTTCCCTTATATGGCACAAACTCTGCAGGTCTAATTGAGGGGAGGATCTTAAGGTGGGGAGGGGCTTTTGGATTCCTGTGCAACACGGAGCCTCGGATGTCCTTAAAGACGGAAGCAGAGAGAGATCCGAGACACAGAGAAGAGAGGAGAAGCCCACACGACCAGGAGGTAGAGACTGGACTATTGCAAAGGAGTCTCCCCTAGAGTCTTCAGAGGAGTGTGGCCCACCTTGTTGGCCCGGTGAGACTGATTCTGGATTTTTGGCCTTCAGAACTGGGGAAGAATACATCTCCAGCCCCACCCAGTTTGGGGTAACCTGTTAGGGCAGTTTATTACAGTGCCAAGAGGACCCTAATACAGTAGGTGTAATATCCCTTACAGATGAGGAAACTGAAGCACACCCCATAGAGCTACCAAGGTCGTAGAGTCAGGATGTGGGCCCAGAGCCCCTGTTCTGAACCCCCACACTAAGCTGCTTCCCAGCTAACTTACTGGAGGGCGGTCAGAAGACACCGGCTGAATTTTGAGAAACAGTTACCTCCAAGGATAGAACGAGGATGACTCCGGGTGTCATGGGTTAAATTCTTCCTGCGGAGGTGAGGCCCCAGGGGCTGTCCACAGCTGTGTGGCTGAGGAGAGGGGAAGCTGCTGTCCCTGACATGGAGGCCATTTTGGGGACCTTGCAATGTGATTGTTACCCGAGGGAGGCTGTCGTCAGCCTGGGTCTTTGAGAAAGGAGCTGAGGAATAAGAAACCTCTAGAACAGTCTCACTTTAGTTCAGAGAGAAGGACTCTGGTTTTCTTCAGTCCCTTGTGAATTTGGGTCACGTGAACAGACCCAACCACCTCTGTGTGTGTCCATCACATCAAATCAAATTTTTATTTTGCCAAAGTAGGTGAGCCAGACCCTGGACTGCTGAGCAACGCCAGGGAGTGGGCCCTGCTAATGCTTCCTACAAGGCAGTGGGTCTGGTCTCTCTAGAACAGCCTCAGGGCTGCGGTGCCCGTTTAATAATAATAGTACGAACAGCAGCATCCAACACTAAACGGAGTGTTTACTGTGCACCAGGCACTTTTCAGGGAGTGTGCTGTATCTACTCTTTCAGCCCTCACATCAACCCTGAGAGGTTGGTAATACGATTATTCCCATTTCACAGATGGGGAAACTGAGAAGATGCTGGATGCTATACATCTTTTCATTGTCTTACTTTTTTTTCTATTAAACTCCAGGCTATAGATTTCTTAGTTTTCATAGAACTTCTATCATTTAAAATCTACTTGAATATTAAAAAAAAACCCTTAAGTAGAAGCTCTATTTTGTTTTTAAAAAGATGCCATTTGACTTTTTGCCAAGAAAAAAATAACTGTTATTCCAGTGCAAAAACAAACCAAAAAACCAACTCAGAGAGACAAACCACTTCCCCAAGGTCAGGGGCGAGTGTGTGGCTATGTTGGGATTTGCACCCCAGTCTGGTGCCAGGGGCCAGCTCTTAACCTCTGCCCTGGCTACGCAGGGTCATGTACATTGTCAGTGTCACAGGGGAGGAAAAGGCATTGACGTCGGAGTGAAAAAGACCTGGACTGTCACACAGCGACCTTGGTCGAGCTATTTGTCTCTGTTTCTGTGGGGAGGCGTGAGAATCCCAGGGCTCTCTGGGGAGCTGTGAGGGCCGGGTGGGGCCTGGCACGAAGTGTGTGGCTCCCAGCAGAGCGAGTCGGACCGCTGATGTGTCGTCGTGGTCCCCTGGGGTCTGGTCCAGTATGGGATCCGCACTGTCCCCTGGAACGTTTCGGGAGCCCCGACTCAGTGGGGCCCGGGGGAGACGGCGTTCTGTAGTGAAACAGTGGTGGGGAGGACAGGGGGAATGAGTGGGGCTAACGTTGTTTTTCCCACACTCCCTTGCTGCCTCAATGATCATTTCCTTATCTCTCAAAAACAAGAAATGCATTACTCACGAGAATGAACCACTTTAAAAACACCTGTCTTTCATTTTGATAGCAATTTACGTCTCTACCTGCAAACTCCTGTCTTCTAAGACTGGGCCGAAATGCCTCCTCCAGGTCACTCTGTAAGAGGCCCCCGGTTAGAGGTAGTCACTTCCTCCTCTGGGCCCTTGCTGGGCACGAACCTAGACTCAAAGGCCTTTTGGAGCGTCATAGGGACCCTTGTAGGTCTGCTGCCTTCACCAAACTCTGTGTCTGGTGATGTCAGGATGAGGTTCGAGTGGACTGTACCAGGGCCCTGGGCCAAACTCTTCACTTGGCACCACATTCATTTCTGTGGTTCCCAACAACCAGATGAAGTTGGTATCATCCCTGTTTTAAAGGTGAGATAACCAAGATTCAGAGGGGCTTAGCAACTTTCCCAGAGCAGCACAGCTGGAATTCCACACGGGTGTGCGGGATCGCAGGCACTGGGCCTGAAGCAGGTGTAGTTTGTTACTCATGGTCAGGGCCAGGTGTTGGCCGCTCCGAGTTCCCCGGGGCCAGGTAGATCGTCTGGCCCCTGGTGACACCCAGGACATACGGTTGCATCCTTCCTCTGTCGGTTGCAATAATCACAGAAATGGGAAATGCAAAGACAGGTAGCGTGTATTTCCTGATTACCAGGTACCAAGTTCGCAGTTGATCCAGGAGTGATTTGTGGGGGTTCCGTGTATGCGAAACAATGAAAAATTTAAAGGGACTGTATTTTACTCCCTGATTACTCAAATCAGAGTTTAGAATATAAATAAAAACTGAATTAAATTATCTAGCCTTTCATGTTGGCAAAGAAACCACATTCTTTGTTTCTCCCTAGTCATGGTTTTGATCTCATGATGCTACAGTTTCCTGGTACAATGAACATCGTACCAACATCTTGGATGCGGAGAGTTCAGACATTAACTCGGAGGCTGTCCTGTAGGAGCGATGCCCGGGGCAGTTAGGCCCGTCCCCATTAGCCTCCCAGAGAGAGCAAGGGCCTGAGGGTTTCACACGATAGCTACTCACTGTTTTCCTTCCTTAAAAAAATAATCAGGTAGGGTCGCCTGGGTGGCTCGGTCGCTGAAGCGTCTGACTCCCGATTTCGGCTCAGGTCATCACCTTAGGGTTGTGAGATCGAGCCCCATGTCAGGCTCCCCATGTTGGGCATGGAGGCTGCTTAAAATTCTCTCTCCTTCTCCCCCTGCCCTTCCCCTCACTTGCGTGCACTCTCTCTCTCTCTCAAAAAAAAAAAAAAAATTATAAAAAAATCAGGTATCCGTTGCTGTTGCTATTTACTTATATTTTCTCATGGCCTTTAATTCTGTTTCCCTCTAGTAGTTATTTTACTTTGTTGGGTGTCTCTTCCCATCAGAGACCTTGGGGATGCATGCCTGTGTCCTGGGTCTCCATGATGCCAGCTTGCTGCTTCTACTCAGAATCCCAGCCACGGACAGAGAGGGACAGGGGGCGCCCCCATTCCTGAGCACTCCCGAGTGCCCAACCTTGCATTATTATACTGTGCCCATGCAATGGAAGCCAAGAGCTGGGGGCAAGGCCCTGAGTGTCGGTGTGATTTCCCCCCACCCAGAGCATCCTACCCCAGAGGGGAGGGCAGCTGGGACCACCAGCCAACCTGCTTTTCCGCCCGGGTGATGGGCCCTTTCATCAAATCAGCCCTTCTGACCAACTCACCAGACACTTTATGTAAATTCCTGACATTTTCAAAGCTGTCCTTTTAATAAACCTTTTAGTATAAAAATACCAGCGTGCAAGATGTTTTCCATGCTTTTAGGCCTGAAAAATGCACATGCCTTATTAAATTGGAATTTCTGGGCAATTTATCTGTAATGTGAACTTTGCTTGTTACAGGGGAAGAAAAATCAAATTAAAAACGGGACTCATTTCAGTCCGTAATGTAGCTTCACAGGAGCTGCTCGAGTGCTTGTCGGGGTTTGTCCTCTTCTGGGTGTCGGCCTTGGCAGACATGGGGCAGGCTGATGAGCAGGATCGGGCAGCGTGGGGGAGCGGGGCTGGGCGCTTCTAACCATGCTCGGGCCCTGCACCTCTCCTGGGAAGCAGGCTTACTGTCCGTGGGGCCCCAGCCAAGCGGGAAGGAAATTGCCAGGCCAGGGGCCAGGGCCAGGAACTGACCCTGAAGGATTTCCAGAGCCGGGCTCAGCCCTCGTGGGGCCCAGGTAGTGGTGGAAGGAGGGAGAGACTCCAATGTTTGACAAGTCCCTTCTGTAAGCTTCTTGGGTTCACCTTCTGTGACATGGGGGATCCACAGTTGTTCAGCACAGATACCAAAACCACATGGGTTATCATGCCTTCCTTTTATATTAGACTTAAAAATGTTACAAAGTAAGACATTGCTATTAGTGCAGGATTAGCCCAGAGGATCGATGCCACATTAGAGCACCAGAAATGGGCAAGTTAGGTAGGTAGGGAGACAGACAGGCAGACAGATACAGATGTGGGTATAGATACCTAATGTAATATGTATCTACCATATATATTCGTTAAATAGAGATCTATCAGTCTAGACAAATATTTCATATATAATTACATTTATGTCTATCCATATATACGTTTGGAAATTTACTCTTTGGTAAAGACGGCATGTTAGATTGTTTGGAAAAGCTGGACCAATAAATTCCACTGACTCCTTGTCCATTCAGAACAAGGAAGTTGGGTTTCTTTCCGATGCTTTGGACCCTTGGGCATATTAGCATATATGAAAATGCACACAGAGAGGCCTGGGCATCTATTTACAGACTGGTAGCATGGATTACCTGGGGGAGGGGACTTGGGCTGGGACTCGTGTCAAAGGGAGTCCGTCCACGATCCCCAGGGCTCTGTAGATGCTCGAGGGTCAGAGAAGCACTGATCTAGAGCAAACACTAGTTGGGGAACCATCAGAAATATCCTGGCTGATATCACGTACTGTAGGGAGGGTTGGTTTTTCGGGGCCAACATACGAACCACACTGTAGTTCACTCTCAAAGAGGACTCAGTAAGGATGGGAAAGACTATGAGAGCCTGGAAGAGGAAAACAAGAAAAGGAAGAACACAGAGGAATTTCCTATTTCTATCGAAGGAGGCAAACTACCTGTAAAGCCACAGGGAAGAAAGGAAACAGGAGGTGTACCCACAGCTCCCTGCTTAATTCCAGCTCAGTGGGCCCCCTGTATTAGACGGAATACCTGCTTGGGTGATTCCCATCAACCACTTTATTTAAAAACAGAACGAGAAAGTAATAGAATTTCCAGCTGAAGGAAGTACACTGTTTTCAAATGGCTCACGTGGCTATGGCTCTCTGTACAAAGGAAAGGGCCTATTTCAAGTCTCCTGACAAAACATACAGACCAGACTGAAGGGCCAGTGAATCTGAGAATCCTACTTCAGTGAGGCAGCCGAAGTCCATCACGGTTCAGGGCTTGTGGAGAGCCCGGGGGCACCCAGGGCACCAGAGCCAAAGAAAGCAGTCTCAATAACAGGAGGGACCTTCCAGGGATGGGGTGATGCCACCATCAGCAGATGTGGACAAGAGGAGCTGTCCAGGGAGTGGCCTGGGCAGGGAAGGTGGGGACAGACTTTGCCTAGCCTAGCATGGGGCTGTGGACTTCCACGGCAAAGTACAGCTGGGAACAGGGGAGGAGCTGTTGACACCTCTAAGCCCTTCCCTGGACCCCCTCTCCCAGGGATCCCAGAGTCCCCCGGTAGAATCCCGTGCTCATCCTGCATGAGGCTCTACCAGATTCCAATTCTGACCATCCTATTCTCTTGGAGGCTGCCATCTTCAGACAGCACATAGGCAAGGCTTGGTTGGTTCCATCCAGACATTCTGACCCCTACCATGACAATAAGCAATGCACAATCCATTCTCCAAACAGCGACCAGGGTGTTTTCAGTTTTATACCATATTGTGTGAGTCCCTTGCTCACAATCCCCCAATGGCTTTCCATTGGGCATAGAATAAAATCCAAGCTCCTAGCCATGACTCCAAGGCCCTAACTCCCTACACTCATTTCCAAACTCTTTCCTTGCCCTCCCAAAGCTGTACGTACACGGGCTTCCTTTTGCTCTTTGAAAGCACCAAATTCATTGTAGCCTCAAGATTTTCCATGTGCCTCATGGAATGTGGCTCCCTTAGATGTCCTCATGTGTGGCTCATCAACGCTGAGGTCTCAGCCCAAACACTGAGACCACTGTGAAAGCTCTCTGTGAAGCCCGTCTCCTCACCTGGCTGGATCCCCAGCTTCCAGTGTGCGCTCCTCGGGGCAGTGAATGCACAGATCTTACTCAACTCTCTGTGTCTCGTACCTAGAGGAGTGCCAGCACACACGGAGTAGGTACTTGGTTGTTGAATGAATGAAAGAAAGTACAAGCCTTCTTCAACATGCTTTGACTGGCCTGTACCTGCATGATCCAGAATTCTAAAGGAATTTGGTCCCGAGGTGCCCGTCCATTCCTCCCCATAGACAGACCTCCCTCTCAAGAGGGCCTCTAGACCATCTCTCTCATTACAGCCAAACTCCAATGTAAATGCTGCTCCAGATGTCCTTTCAGTGGGCTCAGACCTCCTACATGCTGTCAGCAGGGACTCAGCTAGGCGTGTCGGGGGTCCCAAAGATGACCCGCAGGCTCAGTGACTCACTAGGAGGACCTATAGGACTCAAGATGTCATACTTGTGGCTAAGATTCATTATATCGAGAGGATGCAGAGCAAGATCAGCAAAGGGACAGGCACATAGAGCAAAGTCGGTGGCGGGAGCAGGTGCCAGTTTCCAGAGCCCTCTTGTGAGGGTCACACCGGACACACTCAATTCCCCAGCAACGTGTTGTAAAGTGCTGTGCACCATGGCTGCTCACTAGGGATCCCAGGGCCTGGGGTTTTCCTGGGGGGCTGGTCATGTAGGCGCCCCCTGCCTGGCACACAGCAAAATCCCTGATTTCCAGAAGGAAAGTAGCTGCTCAGCATAAGCCCTATCTGTTTGCACAAACACTTGAGGCACAGGGAACCACCGCTCTTCTCACCTAGCGTGGTGAGAACCCTCCAGAAATCCAAGTACCAACCCAGGAAGCAGGCCTTTCTGGAGACCAGTCTCAGGCCTGCTGTGTTTATGGTTTTCTGCATGGTCCATGCTCAGAACAGGGAAACTGGCAGAGCAAAAGAAATTCTACTTATTTTTAGAAATTGTTTAATTCCTATTTCTCCTAGAACCATTTTAGTTCTAGAGACCAAATATCTAAGGAAGCTGGAAGTCCATGAAAGAACATGTTTTGTAGGCAAGGGGGTAGGTGGCTTCAACCCCTCTTGTGTTTACGTAAGGATGCACTGATTAGGTCTTCTGTGTTCACCGCAGAAAAGTCGGGCAACACAGATAAGCGGAAAGAATCAAATTAAAATCATCCTCATCTATCTCCACAAACAGGCACTACTACAACTCTGGTCTGGAGGCTTCCAGCCTATGTTTAGATATACACACGCACACATGTACGTTTTAACATGACCATACTGTTCACTCACTTGTTGAATAAATATTTACTGAGCGCCTCATGTGCCAGACGCCAAGCGTGGTTTGGAGTATGCAGCATGGGGGTCCCCTGTTTTTTCGGAACTCATACTCCAGCAGGGAGGGAGGATCTCAATTGGTACTTGCACGGATGTTTATTTAATGACATGCATAGCGAGGGTGGCAAAGGAAGTCTCCTCCACGTGACACATCGTGTGCCGTGAAAGTTTTTCTATTTTCCATATTTATTTTCTGCTGCATCTAGAACCGGAAGTCCACATTCAATGATCACCAAGGAAGTGCCACACAATGGAGGCACATCATTGCCTGTCACTGCCCATCAACCCGGGAGGCAGACATTATCACCCTCACTGTCCAGAGGAGGAAACAGAGGCTCAGAGTGGGCCGGCAGCACCTTGCCCATGTCATGTGGCTTTAAAAGAAAATATTTCATTCATTCATTCATTTATTTATTCTTTTTAAGCAGGCTCCACGCCCAGCATGGGGCTCGAACTCATGACCCCAAGATCAAGAGTCACATGCTCTATAGACGGAGCCAACTGGGTGCCCCCACCAGCCAGGTGCCCCCTCATGTGGCTTTTCAGTGGCAGAATGGTGGCCCCCATGCAGATCTGTCTTCCTGAACATTGTTTCTATTTTTGGTTTGCCTTACAAGTAGCCTATGAGGGTTGGAAATTTTCTTAGGCCATAGACTCTCCAATTTTGGCCTCTATCAGAGTTACGGCCTTGTTGAGTGTGATGGGGCCTCTTCATTTCTACCACGCCCCCCCGCTGGTTCTGGCGGACCGAAGCTTGAGAGCCACCGTTCCACGCGTAATGACCAAACTGGGAGCTGAAACCCTACGGCTGCATCCTGTGGTTGGGCTTTCTTTAGAAGGGACTGGGAACCCCATCACACTTGGAACTAGACGGTCACATTTCCTAAGAAAAACCCCAAACTCTCTTTTACACAGACACACACACAACCCCCAAACTATTAAACTGACATAACCTTTTCTGAAAATCCTATTTGTTTATAAAAACATCATACATGTTCAAGGAAGGCTTAATATAATATAGTCCATGTGTGTGAATTTAATATGCTCATCTCTAGAAATTCTCAAATAACCTGGGCTTAGACTGTTCTTCGATTCAGAAGCGAATCCTGACAACTTTTAAGTTAGACTGAGAGCTGCCGCTGGGACAAACAGCTCAGCCGCGATGGAGAGTTTGTAGTAACAGGTCTGAACGTGATTTATTCTACACGACAGATGCTCTCAGGCATGCTCTGCCTTCACCGACGGGGAGAGAGGGGCCGGATGCTGCGAACAACGTGCCACTGGGTGTGCGGGGGATTCTCATGAATTCGGGGGGCGCCTGCAGGAAAGCCCTTTCCCGTCCACTCCCGAGCTGCTCCTCAGTTGTGAGCCCTGCATGCATTGAGCCTTCCCCACGGCCGAAGGGAGCTGACGCCCCTGGGGAACCTGCCTCTTGCCAGTCATCGCGCACGTCATCTCTGATGCGCCTTTGCCAGCTGCTTGGGCGAGGCGGGTCTGCTCTGTGCTTCTCCCAGCAAAGCTCATGCCTACACTCTTGCTTGAGGTCCCCAGTGGGCCTGCAACAGGACGTTGCTGTGATGGGGCTCTTTCTAGCTGGGGCTTCATCTCCATTTGCAAACTTATTCCAAAGATTAAGCACGAGGTCCCCCACCCTGCCCTTGCCCCCGTCCCGGTTTTGAAGGCTGCACAAACACAGCAGTTACTGAAAAATGGGGCCAAGCCCTCCGAGCGCTGTTTGCTGCTTATGGATGTCTTTAAGGGGCCTCGCACTATTGCTTCAGGCCAAATTGATCACAGGGAAATACAGAGAAATGCAGAAAACCAGAGTCAACATGCAAAGCCACAGATTTAACAACATTGGAAAAGTCGGGAAACTGGGACCCTGATATAATAACTAAAGCTGGGACCTCAGAAACTCAAGATTTCTGAAATGCAAGTTCACACTTCTCAGCTCTAGATGAAAACACAGGTTAACATCTCCAATGTGGGTAAAAGTCTTAAACAGATGGCTTTAAAAACGCAGCCACAAGATGGCTTCCATTATTAATTTATCATGATCACTGTTACTAATTTCATCATTAACAAGATCAAGCCTGGCTCGCATGCACGGTCAGGGCCGGGTTAAATTTCCCACCTCCATGTGTCCACGTCGGGTGGTTTTTCCCAAGCACTAGAGACTGCACTCAGAAACCAACAGGATGACCTGGGAGTTGGGTACAAGTTGGTAGAATGTAAGCTTTCCTCAGTGTGAGGCTGTTCACCCATTTGTTGACCTTCCGTGCTCATTAGGATTTGTCTTCTTTCACTGTGTTTCTGGGCCTGGGAATGCAAATGTGAACAAGGCCTGCGAGGATTGCTCATCATCTGGGTATTCCACTGGCTGTGTCATGAGTGGACGCCTGGCCACATCCACCACGGTCTCTAACACTCACCCCTGCTGAACCGTGGTCCGCAGCCTTAGTGAGTCAGCCCCAGTGCCCAGAAGCATCCAACACAACACAAATCCCGCACGAAGGACCACTGCTAATCTCACAAAAGACGCAGGGGCCAGGAGGAGGCGCCAGCCATGCGGGGCAGTGTAGGGACCTGAGTAAGCCCAGGACAAGGCAGGAAGGAGCAGAGAGAAGCCAGTCAACAGTGGAAGAGAAAGGAGATTCCGCTTATAGGGGCCTTGCGAAAGAGGGGTTTGAGGAGCAAGGACTAGGCGAGTGGAAAGTGGATGGAGCCCTTGGATGGCTTGGAAGGACACCTCGTTATGAATGTGCTGTGCCAGGGGAGCGTGGAGTGTGGCCATGTACCGTCATGGGATGTTACTGGAAAAGTTATGTCCAAGGCAAAGCATCAGTTGGTTCATCTGTGTGCACCTTGAGAAGAGCTTATGGTAGGGGTTAAAACGAACTTAGAAACAAACCTATTTTCACCATTCCTCCCCCCACAAATAAGATCTACATCAAATCTTTTCTTTTTTAGATTTGCGTTGGATTTTGGTCCCCACTTTAAATCAGTTCATGGTCAGAGACCCTTTTCTGCTCTGCTCCCTAGCTTCTTTAGACAAGGGTTGTTGGTGGTCCCTGTCCTCCAAGGACTCATGATTCAGAGCACGTGAGCTGGATGAGGGCATGGTGGGGGCAGGAGTTTGGGGTTCTGAGCCCCGTGCCAACCTGTGCCCATGTGCCTCCAGCCAGGACAGTCGGCACCTCGACTCATCCCCATGCCAAAAATCATTCTCAGGAGGGGAAAAAATACCGGTTAAATCCACCTCTAGAGAACCCACCATTTCTGCCTGGAGAACCTCAACATGTTTGTAAATAGTTAAAACCGAAGGCACGGTTCTCTACATGAGCCTCCCCTTTGCTCTCCATCAAGTACCTTCTGTTTTTGGGCATTTCTAATACGATGACAGGCTGCTGCGTGCTCTCTCTCTGTTTTTAAAGATTTATTTATTTATTTTCAAGACAGAGCGAGTGGGGAGGAGCAGAGGGAGAGAATCTCCAGCAGACTCCCCACTGAGTGTGGAGCCCGATGTGGGGTTCAATCCCATGCCCCTGAGATCATGACTTGAGCCGAAACCAAGAGTCAGATGCTATAACCGACTGAGCCACCCAGGTACCCCATGGCTTCTGCTCTCTTAATCAGGCTTAATAAAAGGAGGTTCTCACTTTAACATCCCATGGATCCATCCTTAGCACTCCCAGGGCCCAAATATGGAAGGTCCACATTGCACCTATCTAATTATTTAGGAGTTTCAGTCAGGTTTTGACAATGGCCCAGCCATCATGCCCACCCAGAGCCCTGCAGCCTGCTCCCCAGGGGTCACCCTCATGCCCCCATGGAGCTAATGGGGCCCTGGCATCCCTGGACCAGCCCTTGTCCTGACAGCCCGTCTGCTGGGCCAGAGGCAGGTCAGGGCAGCTGGTGGCAGGGGGCAGGATTGCCAGTGTAGACGGGTCTCCCAGAGCTCATCACACAACCAGGAAGGGACCGAGCACCGTATCTGGGGGCCTGGCCTTGCTACACTTACTTTGGGAGACTTGGGGTGACCCCATCTAAACAAGAGCAGCCTCTCCTTCTCTGATTTCCAGGAGAGAGGCTGGGATTCCTTCCTCGCCCCACATGCCTGTGGATTCTCTCAGCCCCGCCATCCTCTGGCTCCCGAGGTCATCACCTGCCCCTTATTCCCATTTGGTCAGTGGATTTCCAAACTTTAATAGCACTTTCTTGCAAGGCTGAAGGGCCAAATAAAGTAAAAGAGTCTTGGTGTTTCAGAGTTTGGGGTGGACAGCGTGTGGCCCAGATCGGGGGTCACCCTGCTCAGGTCCCAGGGCCGTTCGGCCTGCAGGTCAAGCTCCACTTTTGTGCACGTAAGCCAATGGAGCGGGGGTGGTGTCTGGGCCAGGTGCTCAGTGTCCCAGGGTGGGCTGTCTCGAAGAAACAACTGTGCTCACTGGGAGAGCAAGCGGGAATGTCAGAAGAGCAGTGTGGCAAAGTCCATCACCCCCTCTGCATTTGTTCTCAGTGCTGATTTTTACTGGGTGATTAATTGACAGGCCATGGCCTTTGCTCTAGCACCTGAGTCTTCTAGCCCCGCTCAGAGCAAGCTGAGCAGAGGCATCAGCGCTTTGGAGAAGTCGATAAATGAGGCCGGCTGCCCAGGGGACTGCAGGGAGGTAGGTGGCTAAGCCTTGCATTATGCGTTGAAGGTCAGTGAACACGGCCTGGCAGGATGCCGCGGAGGAGGTTCCTACAGGCTGCCGAGCTCGGCTCAGGTGACTGGCCTTCTGCCCCTGCTGGAGGCCTCTCGGCAAGCCATCCACGGGCGCTGCTCCTTCTGGAAGCCAGGCTATGTGAGGGAGCCGACGGGGCCTGGGCTTTTCCTCCGGAGAGACCTCACCTGGGAGCACACTTCCAGCGTCCTTGGCATGGCTCCCAGTCTCGAGGCGCCACCCCCCCAAACCAGTGACGCGGCTGGCTTCTCCCTGGGAGGGAGACGGTAGGTTATTTCCCCCCCAGAGCACTCGGAGCCGCACATTCTCAGCCCTGGGTGTTGATTGCACACATTCGCCCCATATATATGTTTCGAACACCTGTTATGGGCCGAACGCTCTGCTGGGGCCTGGGGAGAGGGCAGTGAGCCAGGCGGGAAGCTCTCTGCCCTCCTGACGCTTAGCTTCACCACAGGCATTTGCCATCTGGTCCCGTACTCTGCATTCGAGGAGGTGAATGCCCAGCGGAGGGGCAGTCTTCCTCTCTTCCCATATCCAGGGACACCTGTGTGGCCCTTCGCAGGCCTTGGTCAAGGTGGGGTGAACAGAATGGTTGGGTGAGGGAATGAGCAAGATGTCAGCGCATGAGAAGCAAAGGGGACACTCAATGGCATCCCAGGGGGTCAATATCCCCAGGGATTTGCCAGGCCGCGTGAGGGCAGCCATGTGCCCGGTCCACGTGGGAAGCAGTAACTTTGGGGCAGGCGTGCGGAGACACAGAGTTCGACGAGGGAGACGAGATGCCTCCTGGGGCCCTGAACCCCCACTGCACGAGGACAACAGCTGTTTCCCCTTGCTTACCACACACCATCACCTCCTCCTGCTCCCCACACCCAAAGCCCCCTGGTCCTCCACCCTCCCAGGCTTGGTGTTAGCCGTTGGTTACTGTCAGTTCTGGCCCCCAGCTCTTCGCTTGGCTGGCTCAGCATCACCCTTCAGACCTCAGTTCCAGTGTCACCTCCCTCTTAACCAGCCCATCCCGGTGGCTTCTCCCAGTTACTCTGCGTCCCACCGTGGCGTGCGCTTTCCTGTCGGCACACGCTGCTCTCTGCAAGGGCCCCGGGAACAGTCATCCATCACGGACACGAGCACTGCCTGTCTCCGCACTGGCACGTAAGCTCTGCAAGAGGACCACGTCCTGGAGCTGCTGTCCTCAGGGCCCAGGGAGGGCCCAGCCAGTGGTAGAGGTTTAGCAAGTATTTACTGGATAAATAAATAAGCCGTAGGGTTGAGCTGACAGGAAATATAAGAAGAGCAGTCAGGCCACACAGAACATTTACTTCGAGGCCTGTTGTTTTATGTCGAAGGCACTACTTACAATAGGCATTTCCAGACTCTCTGCTACATGTTGCAGAGAGTTAGATCTCCTGTGGCCCTTCGGGAGAGTCCCTATAAGAGATTTTTACTCATTTTACGTGTTTTCCTGTCTGAAATCTAGAAAAAGGAAAATTTATACTTTCTGGATGAATCGACCTCCTCTAAAGTGGCTTCCCAGAAGGCTCAAAAAGCCAGGCGATTCTTTGCACTGGTCTTGATCGTTTCAATTTTTGTAAGAACATCACATATGCTTTTAGTGTCTTCAACTTTTTATGTCATTGTGGTTAAAATGAAGTCTTGGTTTAGCCCAGAAGGTGGAGGTGTCTTCCAAGGCTGTTAGTTCCTAAAGCACCATTCTAGAAGGAAATAAATGAAAATCCATAAAGCCGCAATATTCTTTGATCCAGAAACTCCTTTTTAAACATAAGTTAGCCCAAAGAAATAGATAAAGGGAACAATTTCATAAAAGTGAGAATACTGGCTTAATAGAGTCAAAGGTGTCCCTCCTCTGCAGGACTTCTCAGAGCCTTGAATAAGCAGATTCATGGTGCGAAGAGCTGAGAAAGGGTCTCAGAATAAAGCATTACTCAAACCTATTTGGCAGAAATATTTAGCTACAAGAATGTTTCCTCCATCACTGTTTATTGTAGAAAAAGTTTTAAAAGTACCAGGAAACTGTCTGTTGATAGTATCAGTTGTCCAGAAAATGAAACAGTATGCAGACAATAAAAACAACGATAGACATGACGTGCGTGGCGAGATGACCATGTGCATGGAGTGGAGATGACACGCAAAACTGGGTGTCTATACTCTGCGGGAATTTGTGCAACTGAGAGGACCAAAGGCAAGCGCAGGGCATGCGTGCCACCTCCCTGTCACACACACCAGTAACTGATGATGCTGTCTCTCCTCCTGACTCCAAGGTCAGTCTCACGGTCCCTCTCCATGTCATGCCCTGCATGCCGAGCCCTTCCTATTCCAAGGCTCGCTGCGTAATCCCAAGCCCATCTGCCAATCTGGCTGAAAAAACACCCTGGAAGGGAATGCTGGTGGTAACTGCGTTAAGAGTAACACCAGTGATGAAGAGACCAACAATAAAATATAGTGTTGACTGAGCACTTACTTTGTGCCAGAAACTTTCTGAGTGTTTCACAAGGTTCACTCATTGAACTCTCCCGACAGCCTCATGGTGTCGGTGTTACTGGCCCCCTGGACAGATGAGGACCCCGAGGCACAGAGAGGCTAACTAATTTCTAATTTCTACATTGCTGTGTTGAAGCCCTTACCCCCGATGTGGCTGGATTTGGAGATGAGGTCTCTAAGGAAGTCATAAAGGTTAAATGAGGTCACAAAGCTGGGGCTTATTCTGATAGGATTAGTGTCCTTCTGAGAAGAGACGCTGGAGAGCAATCTCTTGCTCTCTGCTCGTGCACACCAAGGAAAGGTGCACGAGGATGCCGCGAGAAGGTGGCCATCTGCAAGCCACTGAATTGGCCAGGCCTTGACCCTGGCCTTCCAGCTTCCAGAGCTGTGAGAAGTTTCTCTTGTTTCAGCCTTCAGTCTGCGGTATTTTGTTTCTGCAGGTTAATCCACTACTACATCACTATTAGGTTGAATCACGAAGTTGCCATTTTAATGGTCAAAGCCTGCCAAATCTCAGCAATGTCATATGGTCCCGTCTAATACATAAATGTATACACAATAAAAATGACATGTCGGGGTTGCGTGTTTCTCCCCTATTGGCCAGAGTTCTCCGAGCCAGGAGATACGGCTTATTTCTCTCTGCACGTTCTTCTCCCTGGACATCCTCTGGCATTTGGTAAACGTGGGGGCTGATGAGTGAATTACTGGGATGAGCATTTTGAATTCCCATCCCACTAGCACCTTAATATAGTTTATCAAGTTTACAGCGTATCGAGGCTAGTTCACTCATTTAAAAGAATTACTCTGTGCATATTGGCAGGAGCTGCTGAACCTCTGGCCAAGACCTTTCCTTCTCACTTCATAGGAACTCAGATTAGATGTGTCTTCACAACACACACACACACGCACACACACACACATGCACACACACACACAGCCCAGTGTCATCCAATCCTTTCAGGGTCCCACCAGCACTCAGGTACATAGGCTTGTGCGGCCGGTGAGTGAGCAGGTGCCTTCTTCCTGGGTCTTATGCATGCACCAAGGACTTAAGCCCCAAGTTCAAGGACAGGCTCTGGAGGCAGAATGTCTGCCTTCCTCTTTCCACACACCACACCTGCTCCTGCCCGCCCAGACCACAGCCCACGGCGTCTGAGGGTGTGATGCTGTGCGCTGGGGTCCTACTCCTGGGAGGGGCTGTGGCTCTGGATACAGCCACGTTTCTGCAAAAGCTTTTGCTGCACAAGAGAAACAAAGAAAGCACCTTCCCGCAGGCATCCCATTCTTCCCTTGAAATGCATGAATCGAAAATAACCCTTCAAACAAACCCTTGAAACCCCCAGTAGTGGACAAATGACCAGAGACACGGAAAGGCTGCCATCTCCTGAAACCACTCAGGTCTCTCCCTGGCTCTGTCTGCTTCGACCCTTGAGCCAGGGTGTCAGCGGGTCCCCTCGAGGGACTTGTCATTCCCAAACCTGGCCAGCCCTCGGTCCTCATGTCTTGAACATGTGCTTTCTTGGAGAGCTCTTTTAAGCCATCTCTGCCATTTGGACATGACTTTGACTTTCAGAACCTCTAATGTCAACTTCCTAACACTCTTGGCTTTTAAATCCCCTCTAATGACATTTTATTTTGCAAAGTCGAGTGTTTTCCCCTCTTGATATGGGAGGGTTGGAAGTTGCTCCCTGGAGAACCCACCACTAAGGCAGTGATCCATGGGATGGATGAGGTGGTTTGTGGCAAAGCAGTAGAATGAAATGTTAGGGTCCAGGTGATGAGTGAACAGGTGTTTGCTGTAAAATTCTCCCAGTATTTCTGTATGTTGGAAAGTTTCCATAAAGCTGAGAAAAAAACAAGAATGACAAATGTGTCTTTTCTCCCATCACTAAGCAGCTCCCATTCTTATGTTCACGTCTTTCTACTAAGGGTCCAAGATCCTCAGGGTCTAAGACTCCATTCGTATGGGAGGTCCACACGAGGCAAATCCACAGAGACGGAAAGTCGGGGAGTGGTTTCCTGTAGCAAGGGATGGGGGGAGGGAGGTTAAGGCTAAGTGGAGTGGGGTTTCTTTCCAGGGGAAGGAACATGTCCTAAAATGGATAGTGGTGATAGCTGCACAACTCTGTGAATACACTAAAAACCACTGAATTGTATATTTTAAATGGGCGGATTGTGTGGTATATCCATTATGTCTCAATAAAGCTGTTGGTTATAAGAACAATACTTCCAAGGAAGTGAGTTTACTGTGGTTTTCAAGGTTATCAGAACAAAGCAAGACCAAACAAAAACCCAACACCCTTCCCGTGGTGCTCTTCAGACTATTCTAGAGTAGTACAATTCGGTAGAATTGCAGGGGTCAAAAATGGCAGCGGCCTTTTGATTTTCTTTCATTCTTGCCTGCTTGGGATACGTGTTGAGCCAGACAAAGGACTCTCTGAGTCGCCTCTACGGGATCTTCATTCACGGTTGTAGAAACCACAGCAGAACGAGACAAGGTGGACCCTTGTCTGGTGAATGAGTGAAGGAATGAATGAAGGCAGGGGCGCATAATGAGTGATGGAGAGAGCAAGCACTTAGCTCTCGGCTGGGCCTTTCCCATCCACCCACCCACTGCCTTTGAATGAAAGTTCATTTATTATTACACGAAGTTGAGAGCTATTCCCTCGAGCTGCCAAGGGGCTCCTCCCCACCCCACACCGAAGCTCTGGTCCAGTACAAACTTGGCCCATGACCTGACTCTCGCTCTCGGGCCTCGGCTTCCCCACCCACAGAAGGCAGGCAGTGGTAAATGATGTTCTTGAAGGTCCCTTCCAACGCTAGTAAATTATGACAGACTTTACCAAAGTGATCGTTATTCATGGATGAGCAGAAAGTTATAAAATTATTCCTGGTGGGCAGATTCAAACCAAAGTCCCAGCAGATTTTTCTACACAACGTGTGACATTTTACGGTATAGTCTAAGTGCAGAGAGTCGAAAGGCAGCCATTAAAGGTGAGAAAAATAAACAGCTGGGAAAGAATGCTGGTATAAATTGCTCACTCTGACTTCAGGGGGATAATTTTTTTTTTTTTTTTTTTTTTTTTTTTTAATTTTTTTATTGTTATGTTAATCCCCGTACATTACATTATTAGTTTTAGATATAGTGTTCCATGATTCATTGTTTGTGCATAACACCCAGTGCTCCATGCAGAACGTGCCCTCCTCAATACCCATCACCAGGCTGACCCATCCTCCCAACCCCCTCCCCTCTAGAACCCTCAGTTTGTTTTTCAGAGTCCATCGTCTCTCATGGTTCTTCTCCCCCTCCGATTTCCCCCCCTTCATTCTTCCCCTCCTGCTACATTCTTCTTCTTTTTTTCTTTCTTAACATATATTGCATTATTTGTTTCAGAGGTACAGATCTGAGATTCAACAGTCCTGCACAATTCACAGCGCTTACCAGAACACATACCCTCCCCAGTGTCCATCACCCAGTCACCCCATCCCTCCCACCCCACCCCCCACTCCAGCAACCCTCAGTTTGTTTCCTGAGATTAAGAATTCCTCATATCAGTGAGGTCATATGATACATGTCTTTCTCTGTTTGACTTATTTCGCTCAGCATAATACCCTCCAGTTCCATCCACGTCGTTGCAAATGGCAAGATCTTATTCCTTTTGATGGCTGCATAATATTCCATTGTATATATATACCACATCTTCTTTATCCATTCATCTGTTGATGGACATCTTGGCTCTTTCCACAGTTTGGCTATTGTGGACATTGCTGCTATAAACATCGGGGTGCACGTAGCCTTTCGGGTCCCTACTTTTGTATCTTTGGGGTAAATACCCAGTAGTGCAATTGCTGGATCATATGGTAGCTCTATTTTCAACTTTTTGAGGAACCTCCATACTGTTTTCCAGAGTGGCTGCACCAGCTTGCATTCCCACCAACAGTGTAGGAGGGTTCCCCTTTCTCCGCATCCCCGCCAACATCTGTCATTTCCTGACTTGTTAATTTTAGCCATTCTGACTGGTGTGAGGTGGTATCTCATTGAGGTTTTGATTTGGATTTCCCTGATGCCGAGCGATATTGAACACTTTTTCATGTGTCTGTTGGCCATTTGGATGTCTTCTTTGGAGAAATGTCTGTTCATGTCTTCTGCCCATTTCTTGATTGGATTCTTTGTTCTTTTGGTGTTGAGTTTGATGAGTTCTTTATAGATTTTGGATACTAGCCCTTTATCTGATATGTCATTTGCAAATATCTTCTCCCATTCTGTCGGTTGTCTTTTGGTTTTGTTGACTGTTTCCTTTGCTTTGCAAAAGCTTTTTATCTTGATGAAGTCCCAATAGTTCATTTTTGCCCTTGCTTCCCTTGCCTTTGGCAATGTTTCTAGGAAGAAGTTGCTGCGGCTGAGGTCGAAGAGGTTGCTGCCTGTGTTCTCCTTTAGGATTTTGATGGACTCCTGTCTCACATTGAGGTCTTTCAACCATTTTGAGTCTATTTTTGTGTGTGGTGTAAGGAAATGGTCCAGTTTCATTCTTCTGCATGTGGCTGTCCAATTCTCCCAACACCATTTGTTGAAGAGACTGTCTTTTTTCCATTGGACATTCTTTCCTGCTTTGTCGAAGATTAGTTGACCATAGAGTTGAGGGTCCATTTCTGGGCTCTCTATTCTGTTCCATTGATCTATGTGTCTGTTTTTGTGCCAGTACCATACTGTCTTGATGATGACAGCTTTGTAGTAGAGCTGGAAGTCTGGAATTGTGATGCCGCCAGCTTTGCTTTTCTTTTTCAACATTCCTCTGGCTATGCGGGGTCTTTTCTGGTTCCATACAAATTTTAGGATTATTTGTTCCATTTCTTTGAAGAAAGTGGATGGTATTTTGATGGGGATTGCATTGAATGTGTAGATTGCTCTAGGTAGGATTGACATCTTCACAATATTTGTTCTTCCAATCCATGAGCATGGAACGTTTTTCCATTTCTTTGTGTCTTCCTCAATTTCTTTCATGAGTATTTTATAGTTTTCTGAGTACAGATCCTTTGCCTCTTTGGTTAGATTTATTCCTAGGTATCTTATGGTTTTGGGTGCAATTGTAAATGGGATCGACTCCTTAATTTCTCTTTCTTCTGACTTGTTGTTGGTGTATAGGAATGCCACTGACTTCTGTGCATTGATTTTATATCCTGCCACTTGACTGAATTCCTGTATGAGTTCTAGCAGTTTTGGGGTGGAGTCTTTGGGATTTTCCACATAAAGTATCATATCATCTGCAAAGAGTGAGAGTTTGACTTCTTCTTTGCCAATTTGGATGCCTTTGATTTCTTTTTGTTGTCTGATTGCTGTGGCTAGGACTTCCAGTACTATGTTGAATAGCAGTGGTGATAGTGGACATCCCTGCCGCGTTCCTGACCTTAGGGGGAAAGCTCTCAGTTTTTCCCCATTGAGAATGATATTCGCTGTAGGTTTTTCATAGATGGCTTTTATGATATTGAGGTATGTACCCTCTATCCCTATACTCTGAAGAGTTTTGATCAAGAAAGGATGCTGTACTTTGTCAAATGCTTTTTCTGCATCTATTGAGAGGATCATGTGATTCTTGTTTTTTCTTTTGTTAATGTATTGTATCACGTTGATTGATTTGCGGATGTTGAACCAACCTTGCAGCCCAGGGATAAATCCGACTTGGTCGTGGTGAATAATCCTTTTAATGTACTGTTGGATCCTATTGGCTAGTATTTTGGTGAGAATTTTTGCATCCATGTTCATCAGGGATATTGGTCTGTAATTCTCCTTTTTGATGGGGTCTTTGTCTGGTTTTGGGATCAAGGTAATGCTGGCCTCATAAAATGAGTTTGGAAGTTTTCCTTCCATTTCTATTTTTTGGAACAGTTTCAGAAGGATAGGTATTAATTCTTCTGGAAATGTTTGGTAGAATTCCCCTGGGAAGCCATCTGGCCCTGGGCTTTTGTGTTTTGGGAGATTTTTGATGACTGCTTCTATTTCCTTAGTGGTTATAGGTCTGTTCAGGTGTTCTATTTCTTCCTGGTTCAGTTTTGGTAGTTGATACATCTCTAGGAATGCATCCATTACTTCCAGGTTATCTAATTTGTTGGCATAGAGTTGCTCATAATATGTTCTTATAATTGTTTGTATTTCTTTGGTGTTGGTTGTGATTTCTCCTCTTTCATTCATGATTTTGTTGATTTGGGTCATTTCTCTTTTCTTTTTGATAAGTCTGGCCAGGGGCTTATCAATCTTGTTAATTCTTTCAAAGAACCAGCTCCTAGTTTCGTTGATCTGTTCTACTGTTCTTTTGGTTTCTATTTCATTGATTTCTGCTCTGATCTTTATTATTTCTCTTCTCCTGCTGGGTTTAGGCTTTATTTGCTGTTCTTTCTCCAGCTCCTTTAGGTGTAGGGTTAGGTTGTGTATTTGAGACCTTTCTTGTTTCTTGAGAAAGGCTTGTATTGCTATATACTTTCCTCTTAGGACTGCCTTTGCTGTATCCCAAAGATTTTGAATAGTTGTGTTTTCATTTTCATTGGTTTCCATGAATTTTTTTAATTCTTCTTTAATTTCCTGGTTGACCCATTCATTCTTCAGTAGGATGCTCTTTAGCCTCCATGTATTTGAGTTCTTTCTGACTTTCCTCTTGTGATTGAGTTCTAGTTTCAAAGCATTGTGGTCTGAAAATAGGCAGGGGATGATCCCAATCTTCTGGTACCGGTTGAGACCTGATTTATGACCTAGGATGTGATCTATTCTGGAGAATGTTCCATGGGCACTAGAGAAGAATGTGTATTCCGTTGCTTTGGGATGGAATGTTCTGAATATGTCTGTGAAGTCCATTTGGTCCAGTGTGTCATTTAAAGTCTTTATTTCCTTGTTGATCTTTTGCTTAGACGATCTGTCCATTTCAGTGAGGGGGGTGTTAAAGTCCCCCACTATTATTGTATTGTTGTCGATGTGTTTCTTTGCTTTTGTTATTAATTGCCTTATATAATTGGCTGCTCCCATGTTAGGGGCATAGATATTTACAATTGTTAGATCTTCTTGTTGGATAGACCCTTTAAGTATGATATAGTGTCCTTCCTCATCTCTTATTACAGTCTTTGGTTTAAAATCTAATTTGTCTGATATAAGGATTGCCACCCCAGCTTTCTTTTGGTGTCCATTAGCATGGTAAATGGTTTTCCACCCCCTCACTTTCAATCTGGGGGTGTCTTTGGGTCTAAAATGAGTCTCTTGCAGACAGCATATCGATGGGTCTTGTTTTTTAATCCAATCTGATAGCCTGTGTCTTTTGATTGGGGCATTTAGCCCATTTACATTCAGGGTAACTATTGAAAGATAGGAGTTCAGTGCCATTGTATTGCCTGTAAAGTGACTGTTACTGTATATTGTTTGTGTTCCTTTCTGGTCTATGTTGCTTTTAGGCTCTCTCTTTGCTTAGAGGACCCCTTTCAATATTTGTTGTAGGGCTGGTTTCGTGTTTGCAAATTCCTTTAGTTTTTGTTTGTCCTGGAAGCTTTTTATCTCTCCTTCAATTTTCAATGACAGCCTAGCTGGATATAGTATTCTTGGCTGCATATTTTTCTCATTTAGTGCTCTGAATATGTCCTGCCAGTCCTTTCTGGCCTGCCAGGTCTCTGTGGATAAGTCTGTTGCCAATCTAATGTTTCTACCATTGTAGGTTACATATCTCTTCTCCCGAGCTGCTTTCAGGATTTTCTCTTTGTCTCTGAGACTCGTAAGTTTCACTATTAGATGTCGGGGTGTTGACCTATTTTTATTGATTTTGAGAGGGGTTCTCTGTGCTTCCTGGATTTTGATGCCTGTTTCCTTCCCCAAATTAGGGAAGTTCTCTGCTATAATTTGCTCCATTATACCTTCTGCACCTCTCTCTCTTTCTTCTTCTTCTGGGATCCCAATTATTCTAATGTTGTTTCGTCTTATGGTATCGTTTATCTCTCGAATTCTGCCCTCGTGATCCAGTAGTTGTTTATCTCTCTTTTTCTCAGCTTCTTTATTTTCCATCATTTGGTCTTCTATCTCACTGATTCTTTCTTCTGCCTCATTTATCCTAGCAGTTAGCGCCCCCATATTTGATTGCACCTCATTAATAGCCTTTTTGATTTCTACTTGGTTCGATTTTAGTTCTTTTACTTCTCCAGAAAGGGTTTCTCTAATAACTTCCATGTTTTTTTCAAGCCCAGCTAGTATCTTTAAAGTGATGATTCTGAACTCTAGATCTGACATCGTACTAATGTCCGTATTGAGTAAGTCCCTGGCAGTCGGTACTACCTCTTGTTCTTTTTGTTGAGGTGATTTTTTCCGTCTTGTCATTTTGTGCAGAGGAGAATAGATTAATGAGAGAACAAAATGCTAACAGGGTAACAACGTCCCCAGAAAATATACTCTAAACAAATCAGAAAAGACCTGAAGCAGTGGGAAAAGAAAGGGAAAGAGAGAAAAAAGAAAAGGAAAGAAAAAAAGAAAAAAGAAAAAGATAAAGATAAAAACAAACAAAAGCAGAACAAAACAAAACAAAACAAAAACAGAATGTGATCAAATATGATCAGGCTGGATTATAGATCAGTGCCACACACTAGATTTTGGGTGTATTTTGGTCTGTTAAAAGAAAGTCCCTCCCAAAATTTTAAAGAAAGAAAAACTTATATATGTACAAAAATAAGGGGTGATATGATGAAGGGATGGAATATGACTGTAAAGATGGAAATTATAAAAAATTTTAAAAAAGGATTTGATAAGTTGTTTGAAAAAAGAAAGAAGAGGATTAAAAAAAAAAAAAAGAAAGAAAAAAGGGAGAGAATGTGATCAGGCAGGGGAGTAGAAAAAAACCATACACTAGAGATTTAGAGTATATTTTGATCTGTTAGAAGAAACTATCTCAAGATTTTAAAGAGAGAACAACTTATATATATATGCCAAAAATATGGGTAACTACTATGAAGGGATAGAATATGACTTTAAAAATGAAAAATAAAAATGCTTTTTTTAAAAAAAGGGATTGATAAGATGTTGGTTGAAAAAGGGAAAAAGAAAAATTCAAAAAAAAAGAAAAAAGGAAAAAAGAAAAAAAGACAGTTAAAAAAATAATTAACTTTGAAAGGCTAAAGAATCATGGTAAAAAAGCCATGAATTCTATGTGCAGTATTCCCCTAGCGCTGGAGTTCTGCCGTTCTCATTGATCGGTAAACTTGGTCTTGGCTGGCTGTTCTCGCTGATCTTCTGGGGGAGGGGCCTGTTGCCGTGGTTCCCAAATGTCTTTGCCGGAGGCAAAAGTGCCCCGCCCTTGCCGGTCCGGGCTAAGTAATCTGCTCGGGTTTGCTCTCCGGAGCTTTTGTTCCCTGCAAGCTCTCCGTACAGCTTTGGAGGCGGAGAGTGAAAATGGTGGCCTCCCAGTCTCCGCCCCGGCGGAGCCGAGAACTCGGGGTCCCGCTCCTCAGCGAGCCCCCAGGGAAAAGCCGTCAGTCACTCCCGTCTCCCCGGTCTCCGGCCGCACTCCGCGCTCACCCGGCCTGTGACCGCGCCTTTCTATCTGGCACCCGACCCCGGGTGGAGTCTCCAAACCCAGCAGATCCCCGCGGTGCACTCCCGCACCTCTCCTCCCGGGGGAAGAAGGTGAGTCTCCCCGGATCTGCCGCTTGTTGGGTCCCTGCTGGAGGAGCTGTGGCCCGACTGTGCCGCGGATCACGGTTTATAGCAACCCCGAGCTGAGAGCCCGCGCCTGGGCTCCGTCTCTGCAGCCGGCTTCCCTGCTCCGGTACCTGGGAGCTCTGCCACACTCAGGCACCCCCGGTCTTTCTGTGACCCCGAGGGTCCTGAGACCACACTGTCCCGCGAGGGTTCCACCCCCCACTTCGCCACCAGAGTGACGTCCCTCAGCGGAGCAGACTTCTAAAAGTTCCGATTTTGTGCTCCGTGGCTCTATCACTTGCCAGAAGCGGCCGTCGGAGGCCCCTCCCCCACCGTCTATCCTCCCGAATGTCGCCTCGGATTCACTTCTCCGCTCGTCCTACCTTCCAAAAAGTGGTCGCTTTTCTGTTCAGAGAGTTGTTGCTCTTCTTTTCTTTGATCTCCTGTTGAGTTTGTAGGTGTTCAGAATGGTTTGATCTCTATCCAGCTGAATTCCTGAGAGGAGACGAAATCCAGGTCTCCTACTCCTCCGCCATCTTGCTCCGCCCCCCAGGGGGATAATTTTTTTTAAAGTAAGATCATGAGAAGTAGATTTATGTCCCCAGATCCAATGCAAATGCAGGATTTGTACAATAACCATTTATCAGCTCCCAAAGAGCTGATTTATTGGCCAGCCACCCTACTTTGTATTCTGACAGGCTCAGAAAGTTAACTGACAACACAGAAAGAAATACCCTCCGACTCATTGCAGACGACGGGTTATAAATGAGCGCAACTTGATTTTCTGCTCTGGAAAATTAGTGTTTTGAAACTCTCATTAGAAATTAGTCGTTAAAGCTGTTCCCAAACTTGACTGTTTGGCCCACCGCTTTGTTGTTTTAGTCATTTCATTTCCTGACAACGTCAGGCAGGGAAAGTATGCCTTTGCTTTAGAACATTCTGGGTCGACTTCTTGGTCTCGATTTAACACCAAATCACCAGCCAGGCTGTGCTCAGGCCATGTTACGGTGCTGGCCCCTGCGCAGATCTTGCACCCACATGTGGAAAGGTGGGTGATGGACAGCCAGCACCCAGCATGAGGGCGAGTGGGACGATGAGCTGATCAGTCCACGGCTGTGCACTGAGCCCCCACCTCGTCTATGGAGGCGCTATGCCAGCCCGAAGGGGGTGGAGACAGATGCATGACTTGGCTCCCAACACCCTCCCCCCCACCGCCAATATTAGTGGAAAACACTGAATTCGTGTTTTCCAGATTGTGTGCCCCATAGTACTGGATCCAGAATCAACCGTGGAATTCAAAGACACAGTCCCTGGCCCTGGCGCTGGCATTCTTGACTTGCTAGGTCCCACGTAGGGCCTAAGCCTCTGTGATTTTAACACCTTCTGTGGGTCTTTGAAATATGCGGTTGGTCTGGGGACAGGCATTTGGGATTCACTGCAGCGTGGGGCTCCAGCCATTCCCATAAGACTGAGGCACTCAGACCAAGGGTGAGCTTATTAGATCAAAGGGAAACCAGCAAGAAGGTCAGGAACCTTCTTCCTAACTGGGGGATGGCCAAGAATCTTCCCTTTCACCGTCCGTGTCCAGTTACTCTGCAGATCGCTTGGCTTCTTTCCTGTTTCTTGACTCTATTATGCATCTTTGAATTCTCTAAGCAGCTACTCTAGTCCCGGCCGGCATTGGCTTGGATGGAGCCTTCCCGCCTCCTCTCTCTTCTCCTAAAGTCTGAATGGGCTTTTTATAAAAAATTCAGACCTAATATAACATCCTTCTGAGTTCAGTCCTTTGGGCATCCCCACTGCCCACACATCAAGGCTCAAATTCTATCACAGACTAGACAAGACCTTTCACGGTCCTGTCTACTGATTTACCGAACAGACCTAGCCTCTGGGCCTTTGCTTATGCTGTGTGCTGGGCCTGCATATCCTTGCCCTGGTCTATCTTCAAGTCTCAGCTCGGCTCTCCCTTCCTTCTGGGACCCCTATAGGCAGACACAGACGTGCCCCTCTCTCTGCCCTTGTCATGCTGTCTTGTTTTGTCTCTCGAATGGCACTGTCAGAACTCTTATATTGCAAGTGCTTACACAGCTACCTTTTCTTTTAGACTGGGCGAACCAGAATGATGGAGGCTGTATGCGTCTTGACAACTGTATATACCCAGTATCTATGGATTAGGGGCTAATTCACACTTGTTCAGTGAGTGAGGGTACCCAGAAGGGAGTCCCAGGGGTAGAATGATTCCTACTGGAACTGATAAGAGGACCGGGAAGGCACATAGGGGTATGCCTACATATCCCAAGGGAGCAGCTCCTAGCCAGGCCTCCTCTTGGAATTGTCCCATTTATAACATAGCCCTTGTTCAACCAGTGGCTCAGGTCCCTGCTGATCTCTGTTAATCATTAATCTTGTTCCTTTGGGGAGACTGGCACTGCCCAGGTTGGTAGGGGAGGGGAAGGTAAAGATACGCATCTCTGGGAGAGGTCCCAGGACCCCTACAGGAGGACTGTAGGAGATGGGCTCTAACATAGTCATAGGAGTCTTGAACTAGAAGGGAACCTCCCATGGCCAATTTGAGCTTGTCCATTTTCATCCACCCATTCATCCATCCATGCATCCATCCATCTCTCCATGTATCCATCCATTCATCCATCCATCCATCTATCCATCCATCCATCCATCCATCCATCTAATCTCCCATCCATTCATCTACTCATGTATCCATGCATCCATCCATGTATCCATCCATCTATCCATCTATCCTTCCATCCCTCCCTCCCTCCATCCATTCTTTCAGTATTCACTGTATGGCTACTTTGTGTCAGGAACTCTTGTGTAGACTGCATATATGACAGAGCTTATGTTCTAGAATCATAAGCGACACATAAATAGACAATGCAACAACTTCAGAGAGTGACAGATAGCCTGAAAGCCATCACATTGGGTAACGGCACAGGGAGGCTAGGCAGGGTTGGGAAGGTTTTTTAGTGGGGGGTGACCCAGGAAAGCCTCTCAGAGGAGATGACAGATGAGACGGTCAAGTGCAGATACGGTAGGGAGAATGCTCAGGCAGAGGAAACCATGGTGAGCCAGTGAGTCAGGGAGGAGGCTCCAATGGGAAACAGCATACGGCCAACGGGCAGAGCATGGCGCCAGTCGGATGGATGGCATTCAAGTCCTGGCTCAGTCATTTAATCTCTGTGGGTCCCTGGGAGAAGTATGCATCTTTCTGAGCTTCTGCTCCCCTATATATAAAATGGAGACACTAAAACCTTACTTAGAATGTGGCCCTAATGATCGAATCCTGTGTGCAACATGGCCCTTGGCATAGGGTAGGTCCTCACGCCCAAATACTTCCAATTCTTTGCCAATGAAGGTCACAATACTTTTCACATCTGCGTCATTAGACAGGCGAAAAGATTGATCGCCTTGGTGCTGGTAAGCAGTTTCAGACTGATACCTCTATCTGATTTTGGTTTCGTTCCGTATTTTAAAAATGCTCTCTGTACTCCCTTTATTATGCATGTCACCCGGGTCTAGTTACTGTGAAACTAGAAGGTCACAGCTTGGCTCTGGGCTCAGAAATATGGCACCTGTCAGGCGCATGATTTAGGAACTTGGCCTTCCTCGGTGGAGCCACGGCATAGTAAAAGCAAGTCGACGATTTAATCTGTGGCTGCTAAATAAAAGCTGAGAGAAATCTTAAGCTGCTATATTAACAGCAAACTTTTTCTCGGCAAATGTTTTCGCTAACATGTTGCTGAACAGCCCACCTCCCTGCCTCCTGCAGTCTCCAGACAGCTCAGCATCTGAAGGAAGGGCCAGAGAATCCGCACAAGAGGCTGCAACTCCTCCAGACTCAAAGAACAAACTGAAAACACACCACCCTACTCATGATCCCAGGGTCCTGGGATCGAATCCCGCATTGGGCTCCCTGCTCAGTGGGGAGCCTGACTTCTCCCTCTCCCACTCCCCCTGCTTGTGTTCCCTCTCTTGCTGTGTCTCTCTCTGTCAAATAAATAAATTAAAAAAAAGAGACATCGGCAGAACCCTGGCCCTCCGTCCCCTTGTGCCACAGGCTGGATGTTCCTCACCGGTGACTGACGGGAGTTGGGGTAAAAACACCCCAGCTCCTTCACTCCCTGGCTGGAATAAGTCTCCATGGGCTCCTGGGGTTACCGCAGTGGGACTGAGCCCCCTTTCTCACATGGTGGCTGGCTGGACAATGCCGAGTACATCGGTCACATCCCCCCTCCCTGTCCCACCTCCCTCTCCCTTGCTGGCATATCTGAGATCACCTCCCAAATGGACTGTTTGCACCCAAATCCTTCTCTTAGTGTCTGCTTGAGGGCAACCCAAACTAAGAGAGTTGTGTCGGTACAATTCCTATCAGAAGCCAATTCCTGGAACAACATGGAATGACTTCATCAAGCATAGGGGTGAGTCAGTTCCACTGGGCTCCACTGAGCATCTCAACAATGTGGGAGGAAGGAGAGAAGAGCAGGAACTGAATGGGAGTCTGTGAGTGAACACCAGAGAACGAGGCTGCTGGGCCTGCAGCCTGAGGTTTTAAGGAGCTGCCTCAAGGGGGTCGGGGGTGGGGGGGGAGAGCAAGCTTTGCATGCAGGGCAGCTGGTTAACTGACCTACATTTTCCTTAACATACTCCCTCCATGCCCCCCGGGAAAGCCGCAGAGGAAGGTATCTCATTACCACTTACAAAGAAAACCCTGAGACACACAGAGGTTGAAGGACCTCACAGTGTCCCCAGGAGAATCAGTGAAACAATACATGGCGAGACAGAGCCCTTGGCTCACAGTAGGTGCTCACTTAATATCACTGCCTGTTTCTTCCCGATGTGGGCGTAGTCCTTCCGAACAATGGGCGGGTCCCACTTCTCAGGGTCTTTGCGTCTGTTTTGTGTGACAGAGAAAAGAGAGGCCCGGGACCCTCGTATCTGATAATAGTGAAGTAGGCAATTCAGAGCAATCTTTGCACTAAACATGGTGTAGGAAGTTGGACAAAATACATATGAAAAGAGAAAATGGAGACGAAGTCAGCACAGGGCACAAGATTATGGGAAAGCAATCAGTTCAAGCCTTTATTCTGGATGCCTTAGTAAGTTTTGCAGACAGTGATGGCAACCTGACAATTCAGCAACTTTCGGAAGCTTTGATGTTGGAAAGAACGGGCAGGACGAGAAGATGGGACTTACCCAAGTAAACGGTCATCAGAGAGGCCGACAGGGTACGGGAAGTGCAGATCAGTGGTCGCCAAGGGTTAGGGGGTAGGGGATGAGCAGGAGGGCCACGGAGGATTGCTAGGGAGTGAAACTTCTCTGTATGACACTATAATGGTGGGTATATGTCCTTGGAGATTTGTTCAAACCCATAGACAGTACGATACCAAGAGTGAACCCGAATGTAAAAATTGCGGAGTTTTGGCGATTATGCTGTGTCTATGCAGGTTCATTGATGATAACCAAGTTCCCACTCTGCTGGCGGATGCTGATAGTGGGGGAGGCTCTGCAGGTGTGGGGGGCAGGAGGGATATGGGAATTCTCTGTACCTTCCACTCAATTTTGCTCTGAATCTAACACTGCCCTAAAAACTAAAGTCTATTAAAAAAAAAAGTAGGCAAGTCTAGGTTTTGGAAACCTAGTGTTATGGAAAACAAAATGGACTCAGCAGAATGGAAGATTGTATCAAGAAGACAATATTAAAGGTAAATTGCGGGGCGCCTGGGTGGCTCAGTTGGTTAAGCGACTGCCTTCGGCTCAGGTCATGATCCTGGAGTCCTGGGATCGAGTCCCACATCGGGCTCCCTGCTCAGCAGGGGGTCTGCTTCTCCCTCTGCCCTCTTCCCTCTCGTGCTGTCTCTCATTCTCTCTCTCAAATAAATAAATAAAATCTTTAAAAAAAAAAAAAAAAAAAAAAAAAAGGTAAATTGCATATACTGGTGAAAGATGTTAACAATATCTGATAGACCCTTCATCCATTGTGGAGGGAAGATAATCACAAATCAGGAAGGGTTAGGGCGGTGGACATCCTCCCCATCTTCCCAGCCCCTCCCTCCCACCCCATGACAGTCAGCCTGTCATCAAGTTCAACCCTCCCCCAGCTAAGGCGTGGGCTCTGAGTCACTCACATCGGACTCTGGGCCTGGACAGACAGTTAGGGCCCAGGCTCCCACCTCACCTGCTCATCACGTTCTCTGATTTTGTGAGCTGCTACAGAACCTTCCTTTTTTTTTGCATATGTTTTCCAGAGTTAATTTCTGTTTTTTGCACCAAACTCCAACAGATAAAAAACCCATTTTGGAAACAGGACACTATTGGGAAATGCATCTTACTAATGTTGCAGGTGCGGTTGCTGCTGGGAAGGAGGGTCAGGGCCTGGCAGTTAGGGGAGCCCCCGGCCTGGGGGTTAAAATCCTGCCCCCAGTAGCAGCAGCCCGCAGAAATGCACGAAAGTGTGAAAACAACGCCCCGCAGGAAATCCTGGTCCTGCCCGCCAGGGTTAGGTCAGCAGACATAAAGCGGATGGGCTCCTGAAACTGAAGAACAGCTATGAATGAAGCATTATCCAATCCCCCTCAAGTGAAGGGGGTGTTACCTCTGATGAGGAAGTAGGCTTGGTGTTAGCCGTGAGTAACTCGGCGCAAAGCACAGGAAGAGCCCCAGTCGTTTTTACATGGAAGTGAATATTTATGCCAGCATGAACTCCTAGCAATAAAGCTCTGTTTCATATCTTTTGTGGAATGAGGTGGGGGCATTTATGAGCAAAGGCATGCATGCATGAATGAAGAATGCACTGAATGATAGCAATAAAACTCTCGCTCTTGCATCAACCACTGCTTTATCCCGTCCTCACTGGAAAGCCCTTGCTCAGCAAGTAACAATTACCCACAATTACAAACGATGTACAGAAATAGGTGGGCACGTGAGGCATGCTCGTGCTTTTTCCTTTCTCTTAAAAACACAAGACGGATGGAAAAAGAGAGCTGGCAAAACCTCTAAGAATTAAAGACAAAGGCAGTTTCTCGTCAAAGACGAAAACAGATGTGTATCATCAGAACCCTCTCCTTACAGGAGACCAAGAAGGCAGTCCCCCACCTCCCCCCGCCCAAAGCCACTCAATGTAAACAAACAAACAAAAATCCATAGTCTCCAGAATGTCAGACACTCCGCGTATCCAGTCTTCAACCCAGCTGTTGAATATTCAACAGCTCCCGAGTCTTATTTTGTGACACTAATCTGTGTTAGGGTCTCTATAAACAATGCTTTAAATCTGTCTCTCCTCCTGAGAGTTGAGAATCTTTATCAACAGGTAAATATCCTCATCTTCAGTGACAGAGACAGAAAGCATCACACCGTTGGTGGGTTGGTGACGGGATATCTGCAGGGCGCTCAGTTGCAGGGAACAGGAAGAAGAGTGTCCCCTGTCTCCGCCTTCCCTCCGCCAAAATACCACTGTGAGAACACATCTGAGCTTAAGAGGACAGTGTGCTCAGGTAGCTCGTCACTTTGAAAGAATGCTTCACAGTATTTTTTTTTTTTTAAATACCAGCTATGTATCACTGAGAGTATAGATTTTACATCTGTTAAGGATTTCTGTCAATAATAAGAGCCATCTTTTAAGGACAGGGATATTACTGGCAAGTCACGGAAGCAGTGTGATGTTCTCGACGTTCCTAGCAACCATAGAAAGGGCCCGAAGTGCCATTCATGACCCTGTGACTTGCAGCAGCCGGGACTGTGGTCGCTTCTGCAGGATGTGTCCCCGCCTCCGGTCAGACCACCTGGCTTTGCTCTGGGCAGCCAGCCTTCCACCAGGGTTTGGGGGAGGCTGCTTCTGCGCTGGTTCCCTGGGTCTGACGCAGACCTGTGGTGTGTGGTTGGTGCAGACTGGGCCCCTGGTCTGCTCTGGGCCAGCAATGTTGCTGGAAGCCTGGGGAGGAAGCTCCCTGGGGACGCAGAGCTGCTGAGCCGTGTACCCGGGGCTCCTGCTGGCTTTTTGCTACATGAGGTCAAGGCCTATTTGCGAGCAGAGCGGCCAGCAAGCGGGAAGAGTGTGCAGGAGGAGAGAGGGCCCCTGAGAGGCGCCCCGTCTCGGCACCTGCAGGGCTGAGGTCACTGGCAGGCACCGTCCCAGCTGGCTGGCTGGCGCCCCTGCCGACGGTTTCTATGTGGCTATTTCCCTTGAACGCTCGGATCCTGCTCTGGCTAAAATCACACCTTCCCCTGGATTTCCCAGTTATATGAGCTAATCAAGTTCACTTTTTTCCTCATGCCTTCTTGAGTTAGGTTTCATTTGTCACTACAAGAGCCCTGACTGATAGATGAATCCACCACCTGTGGGAGCGAAAGCTTCGGGAGCAGTCTTTCTGCCAGTGGATTTGAAAGTTACACATTGTCCTTCAGGGGAGGAGAATTCGAGAGCTGCAAAGATCTAGGATGTCCCTTCTTGGAAGTGCCCCTCCTTCCCCAGCTCGGTATGAAAGAGAGTAGTGCTCATGAGGAACCAGCCTGGCTGCATCAGTAATAAGCCCAGTCCACACAGTGTCATTTCCCAGGAGAAGGCGGTGTCTTCCCCTTGGACAAGGGCGAGCCATTTGACATCGTCACGTGGAGAAGATAGGAGAGGATGAGGGATGCCCGACAACTTGGTCAGCTCCCCCGCTGGAGGGACCATTTCTAGTGGGGGCTGGATTATCACACCCCAACCTGTGCTGTCAGTGGGGACCGGAGCATGGTGGGCAGAGAGAGGATGAGATGAACCTGGGGTAAATGGGGGGTGGGGTGGGGTGGGGTGGGGGAGGCAGCGGCCCGAGTCGGGTTCACGTGTGTGCTGTCAGGTGATGGACACAGGCTGACGCGCACAGCTCCAACTTTACTCAGTCCATTAGCGAAAAGCCTCAAGAGCTCGGATTGTTCCGAACGGAGGCACATTTGTCCTGAATCCCAGTATTTGAAAGCAAAGATCCCTCTACCTTAACATTTCTTTACCGGTGGCTTAGAAATGCGCTGTCACCTCAGAATCACAGGGCAGAATGTTTTTTACTCTTTTAATAAAAATCCAAGTGATGTACCAACAAACTTGATAGGGCTGAATTTTTAGGGAAGCAACGTGGTTTTGTACACCTCTCTCTACTTTCATTACGCCCGTGTTTTACCTACTACGTGGCTGTGGTGAGCTGAACAGAGAGTCTCGCTACCCAGAGCCAAACAACGCCTGTAACACTGAAAATCAAGTGGCAATATGACCTTTTTCCAGGAGGGGGGATATGTATAGACAAACTGAATAACGCAGGTGAAAGGGAAAACATTGCTTCCAATTCTGCAGCAAGGCATCTTTGCCGGGTTGGTTTGCCGCACCTTTGAGGGGTGCACCTGAGAACACAGAACAAAGTGGAATGTGGAGCTGCCCTCCTGATTCTCGCCTCGGGAGTTTCCTTTCTCTAATATACAATTCATTGAGGGAAGGTGCGGGGGTTTTCTTTATTTGTACTTTTTCTTAGCCGCATGTCTCATTTTCCATCACGCCTGCAGAACAGAGAATAGAACCTGTTTCTGGATCTGAGCCCGGCCTGCCACCACGCAGGTGTGCGTGCACGGCCCTGAGGTTTGGTTCTCACGAGGTGGTGAGACCCGCAAGAGCTCTGATGGGCACCGGAATGCAGGGATTCTCTCTTACCCGCCCGAGGCCCCTTTCAAAGACACTGCCCTGAATTCTAATGGTGTCTGTTACGGGCTGAATTGTGTCCCCCAGAGTCCTACGTTGAAATCTTAACCCCTGGCACCTCGGAGTGTTTGCTCACAGAAGCCAGTGCACTAAGGGGGCTTTTCTTCCTCCGGCCTCCTGATTCATTATGAGGCACATGACCACGGAAGAACAGAGAAAGGCAGACGGTTGACTTCCCATGGAACATCCCAGAGTCTCCCTGTGCCTGAACTCATGAGAACTTCTAACTGGAGAACCCAGGGAAGGGTCTCAGCGCTTCTCCCACTCGGGCTGTAGTCCAGTGTGGTGGCCTCTCCCCCAAGCTAGGCAGGGTTCGCTGTGGCCACTTAGCTGTCCCAGGGTCCAGGTCACTGGGTCTGCATTCTAGCAGCCAGGAAGGGAGCTCTTCCTAGAATTCTGCCCTGTCCATCCCAGTTTGGCCCGCTGGAGCAGACTTCCTCCTTCTTCCAAAAGCTGCAAGATGGTGATCATGTTTGTCCCTCTTAGCTTCGTCCATGTGCCTCACATCAGACGGTTTCGAGCCTTGCCTGTTCTTAATAACAAATGTCATAGTCCTGTTTACTGAGTGCTTACGAGGTGGCAGTCGCCATGCGAAGTGCTTTACACTTGTTGAGCTCAGACTCATCACGATCTTGTGAATCCCATCTGAGATGAAGACACTCAGGCTTGGGGAAGCCACCTCCGTTTCCCCAAGTCTTATGGTTGTTAAGTGGCTGGATAGACTGGTTTTCTGTGATTCCAAAGTCCTCTTTCTTTTTTTCCCCACTCTTTTAAAATTGTGGCAAAATAAACATAAAGTTTACCTACCTTAACCATTTTAAGTGTACAGTTTGGTGCTATTAAGAGCATTCATAATATTGTGTAACCATCACACCATACAACACAGAACTCTTCTCGTAGAACTGAAACTCTAACCACTCAATAATGAACTCCCCATCCCAGTGCTCTGCCCACTCCAAACCCTGCAACTGGTAACCACCCTCCTACTTTGTGTCCCTATAACTCCGACTGCTCTAATGACTCATATAAGTGGAATCGTACAGGATTTGTGTTTTTGTGGCTGCTTATTTCACTGAGGAGAATGTCCTCAAGGTTCATCCCTGTTGTAACAGGTGTCAGAATGTCCTTCCTTTTTAAGACTAATATCCCATTGTCTGTACGTGACATGTTTGGCTTATCCATTTACCCATGGATGGACCCTTGGGTTGCTTCCACATTTTAGCTAACGTGAATAACACTGCTATAAACATGGGTGTACAAGTATTTCTTTGAGACCCTGCTTTCAATGATTTTGGGTTCCCAGAAATGGAATTGCTGGATCAAATGATAATTCCATTTTTAAGTTTTTGAGGAATCATCATCCTGTTTTCTATGGCAGCTGTACCATTTTACATTCCCACCAACTGTGCACAGAGTTCCAATTTCTCCACATCCTTGGCAGCACTTGTTATTTCTTTTTCTTTCTTTTTTTTTTTTTTTTTTTTGGTGATTCTAATGGGTGTAAGGTGGTATCTCAATGTAGTTTTGATTCGCATTCCCCTAATGATTAGTCATGCTGAGCATCTTTTCATGTGCTTATCGGCCATTTGCAGATCTTCCTTGTAGAAATGCGTAGTCCTCCATGTGAGGATCCCAAACAGAATCTTTTCCCGGGTTGCCCTCCTCGAACACACTTGAGTTTGGCAGCATCCCTCTAAAAAAGAGATGCCCAGAGGAACACGAAGCCCGGCTCGCAATATGGTGGCTCCAGTTCCATATACCAGTTGTTGGACTGGGAGATTCTCTTAGCTTTTCTCAGAGCCAGAAGATACCTTTGTCCAAGACTCAACTTGCAGTCAGTGAAAGCCTCCAGGCCCTTGAAAGTTGCCTTGAACTGGTGTTAAGCCAGCTCTCTTGTTTTGAATCAGAGGTCATTTGGCCACGTTTCAGCCTACTGTTCTATCACAGGGTCTCTCGACCTTGGCACTGCTAACATTTGGGGCTAGATAATTCTTTTTTACAAAGGGGCTGTCCCGTGCACTGTGGGAAGCTCAGCAGTAACTCTGGCTTCTGCCTGCTCGAAGCTGACTGTACCCCCTCCCAAATGTTCTAGATGTTGCCAGATGTCATGTGGGGGGCAATATCACCCCTGGTTGAGAACCGCTGTTCTAGTATACTTCAGACATCTAAAGATGGGTGACTTGTTTTTTATTATGTGGGGACATCCAAGATTTTCTAGGAATGAATAATGTTTCTTTAAAATCTCTGTTCCTTCCATGAATCCAGACAACTAGAGAAAGAGGTGGACATAATGAACTGGGAAAGAGACAGGGTCAGGAACTGAGAAGAACACGTCAAATAGATTTGCCATATATCTGACGCGGACAGCGGACAACCAAATGCAGAGTGAATGCTTGGATTCTCTTACACGGGATGATAAAGTCCATGAATCAAATGTTTATTTCCTTGCAGCAAAAATGAAATTATTCATTTCATTCTCCTACCAGCACGCATGACTAGCTCTGGACAAATATAAACAGGTCTGGTGATGAATGGTTTAAGACGCTCACCGTGGACCACCATGGAGCATTAGTTCTCTAAACAGATAAATATACAAGGTCCTCATGGACATCACGGGGGACCCAAGGATGATTGAGATACAAGTCCTGGGCTGAGGCAGGTTTTCCCAAATGCAGCACATGCAGGACGCTCGGTGTGGGAGATGTGAGGTGTGTGAGGGTAAATTTGGGTGAGCAGTATGGATCAAAGCGGGATTTCTGGCGAACTGTCTTCGATTGGAAGAGAGAAAAGGACAGCAGCTAGTGTATTAGGCTTCTGTGGCTGTTCTAACAAATTACCACAAACCTAGTGACTTAAAACAACGCAGATTTATTATCTTAGCGTTCTGGAGGCCAGAGTCTAAAATCAAGGTGTGGGCAGGGCTGCAATCCTTCTGGAGTCTCTAGGGGAGCATCTATTTTGGTGCCTTTCATGGCACCCAGAGGTGCACATGTTCCTTTTTTCATTGTCTCTTTCTTGCATGACCCCAATCTCTCATCACATCTTCTCCAGCTCTGATCCTCATGCCTCCCCCTTCTGAGGATCCTTATGATTATGTTGTCCCCCACCCCCCACCGCCGGCTGGTCCAGGGTGGATTTACAGCTCAAGAGCCCTAACTTAGTCACAGCACAGAGTTTCTCTTTACCCTGGAAGGTCACACATTTGCAGGTTCCAGGGACTGGAATGTGGGCATCTTCAGGGGCTGGGGAGCATATTCATCATAGCGTGGTTAGCAGGAAGAGAAGGCCTGAAGGCTGTGAACTCACAAAGAATGTGGCTAGGAATATGGCACGTTCTTGTTAAAATATGGACTGACTGATCCACTGAATGGGTGGATAAATGTCCGCTGGCCTTCCTTAGTCCTTAAGGGCACAAGCCCCAAATTGGAAGAAACAGAAAATGTTTGCTAAGATATTAGAAGAGGCATTGGCTCGGAGAGGCTCTTCCTTAGCTGCGTGATTCCCAACAAATGTGTGTAACCTCTTGTCCTCAGCTGCATTTTCTGCAAAGTGGGGACAGTAGGCCCTGTCTCAGCGTTGCTGGTAAGATGAAATGATGCAACACGCAGAAAATGCCTGGCACTTAGTAGCTGCTCAATAAAGCTTAATTCTGTTTTCCTTCAGCTTTCCATCTGATATCATTGCTTTTCTTTTCAAGTCATAAATTAAAAAAAAAAACAACCCTAGTCTTGTAGTTTATTTTCCTGGTGACTCCTAGAGGCAGGTACAGTGACCACGGGATGACGTGTTGAAAGCACAGAAGACAGAAAGCCTCAAAGTGCATTGAAATGTTCAGTTCATTTACCAGCCTAGAACGATCACCTCAATAACCTCAAATTCCATCCTCATAGTCTGTTTAAGAATCAGGAAAGTGAATAGTTTAGAAACCTAGTGAAAATACACAAGGCCATGTAACTTGAAGGTGGGGGAGCTTTAGTTTCACAGAGAAGTCATCAGATGATGACAGAAAAATCCAGACGTTTCCAAATTAAGGCTGGCCCTTCTAGAAAGTTCAGACCCAGGAAGCACAGGCATCAGCCATGTGCTGGAGGCCAGCTTTGATGGCGCATAACAAACAGCGTGATTTCACTCACACAGTGAAACTATTTTCCCCGAAATTGGACCCTTATTACTAAGTTAATAGAAAAAAATTCCAATTGAACTTCGGAAGATTTTTTTTTTTTGCTATTACAGTAACATTAAAGATTTCAATTTGGTGAAAAGTGAGGACTGAAGCCTTCCAACAATTTTCCAACGGAGCTTAAATTCAATTTTAAGAACAGTCACTCTGTAATTTCCAGGGAAGGGGCACTTAATCCCTGGAAACGCACCAAGGGAGAAGCACCACCGTCCCCCGCATCGGGGCCTGGAGTGGTGGGGTCGTGGTGGGCTGGGTCGTGGAACGAGTCCCCAGCTGGTGCGGGAACAGCACGTGCCCCGTTGAGTTCACATGCTGGGCACCCTAACCTGTCCTTCCTAGGACATGAGTCTCTGCTTGGAATTGGCTTGTTCCATGGGATTTGAAGAACTATCTGA
Source organism: Halichoerus grypus (assembly GCF_964656455.1). Taxonomy (NCBI): domain Eukaryota; kingdom Metazoa; phylum Chordata; class Mammalia; order Carnivora; family Phocidae; genus Halichoerus; species Halichoerus grypus. The sequence goes on from NC_135726.1 coordinate 4,925,784, forward strand.
GTATTCCTATTCTGGCCTTAAGGTGAGGATGACAGTGCATTTTATTATACCATTTGGGGTAATCATTGTTATTTTTGTTCCTTATACCGGTTGTCTTAACAGCCTAACAACAGCGGATTAAAAACTCCACCTAAGAGAAAACGTTTGAGACACACATCTATCCCTTCACTCGCTCAAGGCACTTTTATTCCTCCAGACCGCACTGGAAATCAGCTGCAGGTGCACGAGGCAACACACTCTCTACCCCTTCCCCAAACACTTTGGACCGCAACCCAGGTGAGCGATGCGTATGCTGTGAGATCTGGGGGAAGGGTCCTTGTCATTTTTTTTTTTTTTTAGATGCCAGGAAATGTCTTTATAGGACTTACGGAGGAGTAAGACTTTTTCATTTCTCCTTGTAAAGAAAAGTGCTGTCTGCAGGGTTATCTAGATGGAGTTTTTGATAATGTATTTTGTGCAGCTGAATGGATGTTATGACAGCCGAGCGGGATGCGTCCCAGGCGACAAGTGCTCGTTTGAGCCCATGACGGGCTCAGGGGCCCGGTGGTCTAGGCCCGTGTTCGCGTTCCTCTAAGACTAGAAAAGGAACACAGTGCCTCTGGGCATATCTGCAGAGAGAAAAAGGAGCTTCCTTACAGTGTCCTTGTTTCCTGCTTCTTTAAAAAGTTATTTTTCAGTTTATAAAAGTGGTACGTTCAGTATAGAAAACTTGACAATACAAAAAAAGAGTGGGAAGAAAAAAAAAATGAAAAATCGTCAATACGTCCAGGAACCCGAGAGAATCACTCCCAACCTTGTGGGATATTTTATTCAGGAGCCTCTCTACGTGGGATTTAAATAATTGGGATCATAGAGTTGGCCAACTTTGATATCCCACTTTTTCCACTTCACTTTATATCAGGAACAAGTTCCCCTGGCTTAAAAAATTCTTACAAAACCTGGTTTTAATGACTGCACATTAGTCCATCATGTGGCTTGACCCATTATTTATTTATCCAGCCTCCTATTGTGGGACACTCAGTCTGTTCCCCAACTTTCTGCTATCATAAATAAGGCTCCAGTGAAGAACTCTGCATGTAGATCTCTGCTTCCTAGTACCTAAGACTGACACCATTTCTGATTATTTCGTTGAGATAAATTCCTAGGGGTGGAATTACTTGTATCAGAGACTATGACTGTTGGAAAAAGGTTGATACATAATGCAACACGTCTTTCAGAACTGTGTACCAATTTGCCTTCCTCGCCTTAACTCTGTTTTAAAATCACTTCTCGACACAGTGCATTTTCTTGTTGCAGGGACCCGGCAAAGAGGTGGGCGAATCGGGCAGGAAAGCTCTTATCAGCCTCGTCATTGGAATTCTGGAGACGCAGGCTCTGAGGTCTGGGGGGATGGGCTGGGAAACACTGCCCATTATTCAGAAGGTCACGGGCTCGGCTCTCATGAGCTGCCCCTCATCCCTGCCTCAGACTCACGTGCATCCCACACTAATGTGGTGGTGAGCTGTTTTTATTCGGGAATATGTGTGGCTCGAATCAGTGCTGCTGGTGCTGGCCTGAAGGGGCCGGGTTCCTTGCTACCTCTCTGCACCTCCCAGCCTCTGTGCTCGGAAAGCCTCTCCTCTCCAGGGGGCCACCCCCTCCGTTCTGCAGTTAATTCTTAAGACTTAGCCCAAGGGAAGGCGGATGGGGACCATCACTGGGTGAAAGATCCAGAGCACGTGGTTTGCCCTCGAGCATCTCCTGGCCCACTTGATTTTCCACCTGTGTGTCCAGGTAGGCTGTATTTCTCAGCTTGCCCTGTGGCTAGGGTGGGGTCTTAATGTCACTTCTGGATCTAGTCACAAAGCCCCTGGAACAGCCTCTTCCTTCTCTGTGAACAGTGACTCCGTAGGTCACACACAGAAGGGGCAGCTTCCCAAGATGGAGGAGCCAAGGAGCCTGGATCCTCGAATGATGCTGGGGAGCAGAGCCATCTGCCTCCACCCCTTTCCCATCACTGGCAATGAGTGATATGAGTGCCCAGTAAATTTCAGTGTTAAGCTGTTGAGACGGGGGTGAGGGTGGGGGTTGTCTCCTACAGCACCTAGTATTATTTATCCTTACTAGGACTCTCACTGACAATTTCCGTCTAATTGTGTGCGTGCGTGCTGAAAGTTATGCTAAGTTATGCATGAAGGCGAAGCCCCCACTGGGGTTGGGAGTGGGTGGGGAGGGATGGCTTGGACGACGAGGTTTTGTTAGCAATGATTCTTGAAGGATTACAGTCATAGTTAATATGCATTGGTTCCTACCGCTTTCCAGATGTGCTGTAGAGCTTTGCCAGATCAGCCTATTTAATCCTTCCGATGACGCTAGGTATTATCTCCTTTTACATCTGGAGAGAATGAGGCCAGCAGAGGCCAAGCAACTTGCCCAAAGCCCCACAGCTCTTGGAGGCAGAGCTGGATATCGAATCCTGAACTCGAGAGCACGACCCTGACCACTATGTCCCGGCGGGGTTCAGCCGCGTGGCAGATACTTGGAGTGAGACCCTGGGAAGCCAATTGCGTGAGGGCACGGGGAAGGGGAGACGGTGCAGAATACCTAGTGTCACAGACGGCAGGGGCGCTGGGCATGATGGGCCTGACCGTGGAGAGCTCTGGCGGGTTCTGAGGGAGTGGCCAGGGTGGGGGGCCGGTTTTAAGGGGTGGCGCTCAGGGCGCCCATCCGAGCACACAGACACAGGAGAACGGGACACATGAGAGAGCCATCAGGTATTACTGAATCCACGCAAGGGGTCTGGACGGTCTCGTGTTAGCTTAAACATGTGCCCTCAAAGGCCTGTGCCCAACTCTGTGGGGAAAACAGCTGCGCGCGGGGCTTGGCCTGCACCTCGCGGTGGTCTCTATGGTTACACACAAGACACACTCCCTGGATCATGTCACCTGAACAAGCTGATGAGTGAAACACGCAAATACGTCATTTAGAGAAGAAACGCATCCGAAGCACTGCACCCATCATCAGACTTCTTTATGTAGCCCCCTCCCCCTGCCCTAGTCACCTGTCCCCTTGCCTTTTCTGTTCCCAGACATCCTGACACTGAGGGCCTCACCCTTCCAGCGACTGAGGCCTTCCACTCTGGCTCAGTAACTGCAGCCATCACAGAATTAAGTAATGACACAGTGAGTTATTATTCCGCCCGGCTTCAGCTGGGGAGGGAACCTGCAGCCGGGACACCTCTCTGTTGGGGCGCTCACACGACTGTCTAGGCAGTGACACGAAAAATGTTCCCTATAATTCCCCAGCTCACAGCCATACATCCTCAGTCTTGACGCCACACTTTGTGGGGAACAGCGTGGTTTTGTTGAGAAGGGGAAGAGGTGCAATTAGATTCCTCTTAAATGTTACATTCATCCTTGTTAATCAAAGATTAGTACCTCTTAAAAAAAATAAACACAGCTCAGGTCCCCAGGAGGCTGATAGCAGATCCCACGGCCTGTTTAACTTCGCAAAATGAAACAAAACGCGCCTCTCTGCCTCTTGAGTGTGGAATTAACACGATGAAATACAATGGCAGCCATATCTAGGAGGGTGGGATTAAAGGTGACTTTTAATTTGCTTCTTTATTCTGCTCTGTGTTCGTGAATTTTTCTACAATGAGCATGTGTTGCTCATTAAAAGGCATTTAAATAACTAAAAACAGGAAATTCGAGACTATACTCTAAAAACCTGGAAACAAAAGAAGTAGAGGGAGGGAAGTAGAGGGAAGTAGAGGGAGACTTTGCCCTACTCTCATTCCACTCCCCAGAAGGAACCCCTACAATTGGTTGGATGTCTGTCCTTCCAGATAACTTTCTGAGCATTTTCCATTTATTCCCATAACACCTATTAGATTTGGAAGCAACCTTTTGTTTCCTTCCTTATTTTCTGACCATTGCCCGACAGGAAGGCCTTGTTTGCCCGGTTCTGCTCCAATAACAGTGCCCAGCACACAGTAGGTGCTCATTAAACAATTGTTAAAGCAGCCGAAGGATGGGAAAGGCTGGATGGGAGGAGGAATGCTGTTAAAACCACCAGCGCCTTCCAGAGAGAGGGGGGCCCTCTTGGTCTTCGGACGTGTTTCCATCTGCTAGAGGTGAGCCTGAAGCCCCCTGGGGGCAGGAGCTGGAGAGAACTGAGTTGCTCTGCAGAAGGTCCCTGTTTTTGCTTTCGAGAGAGAAGAGTGACACAGGCAACGACATGGACGAATCGCAAAATAACTGTGCTAAGTAAAAGATGCCAGACAAAAAAAGAGTATGTATTCTAGGATCCAATTTATATCAAATTCTAGAAAACGTGCACTCCTCCATAGGGACACGGCGCCGATCTGCGGACACCTGAGGGTGAGGGTGAGTGGCAGGAGGGAGGATCACAGATCACAGAGGCGCACGTCTGGGGGTGCTGGGGGGTGCACTCCCTCGGGTCATAGTTTCATGGGTGTGTATGTTGCATCATAACTTATTATATGATACACTTGAAAAACGTGCAGTTCATTGCACGTCTGCCGCACCTCCATATGGGCTGAGGTTGCAGTGCTTTTGGGGACGTGTCCTGCAAAAAAGACAGAAGGAAGGGGCAGTGAGAAGTATCTGCAATCGAGGGCTGTGGGGGTTCAGACTGAAGCAATTTTAGGTCATGTAATGGCCTCCCCCTCACACCTCCAACACCCTCGAATTCTGCTGGTGACGGTGAACGTGCACACGCAGGCATGTGTGTGTGTGTGCACATGCAGGTGGCCGGGTGGGGGAGAGGGACTGAGCAAAAGGGCAATGTGGAACGCAGCCGACTGGCACGCACAGGATGGGGAGACAAAGAGGAAGCAGAAGGAACTTGTCAGGAGTGGAAACCGGGAGCCACTAAGGGGGCCTCTTTCTCCAGCCCTCCGGAATTTGCATGAATCCTAGGGAAGCTTCAGGGCACAGAATCAGGATTTATCACAAGCTTGTTTAAGTCTCCAGGGCAGGTGGATCCCAGCTGACACCTGGATGCGGCCCCCACCCTCAGTGGCTGCTTATTGAACAAATATAGGAGTATTATTCTGATTTATTGTCAGAGTAACAACGTTGCCATATTGAGTATTGACAACAGGACGTCAGATGAAGACAGATGGACCGTCACTGGGCCTTAGATCACCTTGCATCTGGCTGGCACGTTTCACAACGCCCGTGTCCTGGAGTCGCGCATTTAGCAAAGGTTGGTTGATGGCTCGCTATGGGGCAGGCACCATGCCAGAAGTTGAGGAGAAAAGCGTACACGTGGCCCAGGCCTTCCTCAAAGGGCTCACGGTGCAGAGAAGAACACAAAGACCCCAACACACAGGAAGGGGCCTACTGTAGGGATTGGCAAACTATGGTCCCTAGGCCAAATCTGGCCCTCTGCCTGCTTGTGTAAATAAAGTTTTATTGGAACACAGCCACGCCTATTGGTTGATGGGGCAGCTTTCAAATGGTAACAGCAGAGTTGAGTAGTTGAGACTGAGACTGTATGACCCAGAAAGCCTCCATTCCTTATCATCTGACCCTTTATGGGAAAAGTTTGCTGACTTCCGCTCTAATAGAAGCTGTTACGGAAGCAACAAGTCACTGGCCCTGTTTGCTATCAAAGCAGCTCTCTGTGTTCTAAGCGAGTGGGCTCAGTGGGGTAAGAGTCTTCCTGGTACTACCTTCTTGGTCCAGGGAGAAGTTGAATGGCTTGCAAGGAAGAACCAAGATACAGATGTTCTGCCCATCTTATGAGCTTTCCGAGGTAGCAGTACTGTGAACACTCAGGCAGCACCATCCCTGCGCCCCTACCCCTCACCCCCCACCCCAAGGTGGTCATGAACCTGCCACCAGGAGGTTCAGCAGAGCCCAGACGCCTGGCCTGGGGCACTGGGAGAGAGGGGAGCATCTTTTATTTTATTTTATTTTCTCAAGCCCAAAGAGGAGGGTCACACCAAAGAGGAGCATCAAATATAATTAAATAAAAATATTGAATTAGCACTCATTCACACTGTTTATTAGAGTCAGACCCTGATGGAAATCCCTTTCTAGATTTTGCAAAGAGGAATTAAATATGAACCCCTGAATAGGATTCACTATAGTCTAAAGCCTGCTTAAAAACTGGCTTTGAAAATCACTGCTTGTTTCCAATTATTTCATGAATTAAACAAAAATTTGTTGACTGCCCATCACGTGTCAGGCAATGTCCAAGGCTAATGTGGCCCATGGGTCCAAGGGGCCCAGAGCCTAGGGAGAGGGCAGACAGGCAGCGAACGTGCAGGCAGGCAGGTGCCGTCCATCCTCACTACCTCCTGGTCTAGGCACAGTGAGCACTGAATGAGTGACACCAGCCACTGCTCCTGGGGTTAGGTCCCTGCGAGCCTCCGGTCACCTTTTTGTCAACTAACCCATACATCGCCTTATTTTATGTGTGCTTCTGTTTAAAGACACCGTGTGTAACACACATGGTTGATCATGAATATTGAATGCATGGCCAGCAGCGCTCTTAACTCGGGCCTGAAGGCAGCTCCTCTAGCACCCTGTTCTCTCCGTGAGGCCCATCCTGGCCGCCTCGCATGGAGGAGCACCAGATGGCACGACTCCGGGGGCCACCGGAGACAGCAACATCACCATCCAAAAGCACAAGGATGCAAAAAACGTGGCACCAAACAGACCTCGAAAGCATGCTGCTTTACTGTGCAAGGGCTGAGACAAGAACGCCGAGCATGGCCTCTTTTTTTTTTTTTTTTTTTTTAAAGATTTTGTTTATTTATTTGACAGAGAGAGATACACAGCGAGAGAGAGAACACAAGCGGGGGGAGTGGGAGAGGGAGAAAGCAGGCTTCCCGCAGAGCAGGGAGCCCGATGCGGGGCTCGATCCCAGGACTCTGGGATCATGACCTGAGCCGAAGGCAGACGCTTAACGACTGAGCCACCCAGGCGCCACCGCCGAGCATGGCCTCTTTTGACCTCAGCTAGAAACGTGCGTGGCGGGCGGCTCAAATTTGCCTCAACATTACCTCGAAAATATGGCAAGTACTTTGGGGTTACAAATAAATTTTAGCATGTTGCATTTGCAAACATAGCAGGTGTGAATAATGAGGGTCGGTGTGATTCGAGGCAGGGAGAATGATTTCTGTACAGTTCCCGAGGGGGGAAAACCCTGCGGGAGGGCCACGTGGGTGGAGCGGAGAGAGCCAGGACAGAGAGAGAGGAGAGAAAGGGAGTAGCCATCAGAGACCAGACCAGCAGGAGAATACTGCGTGGACAGAGCAATAGGAGGAGGCCAGCTTGGAAGAGGGAGGCCGGTGAGGACAATTACTACTGTCTAGCTGAACAGGGGTGTGGATGAGACCAAGTGCGCAGAGTGGAGTCCCGAGAATGCAGAGACTGAAGATGTCATCGCTAAGACTAGTGGGTGCACCTTCCCAGTAACGAGACAATCTATGTGTTAAGTATTTGTTTGCTTTGTGAGCTGGAGATGTTTAATTTTTAGACGGTAAGGGTAAAATATCTTACAGTAATCACTCGCCCATAGATGGTCTTTGCAGCAGCCCAGAGAACAGCTCATTTGTGGGCGTCCCATGAAGGAAACTCAGAAGGTTGCCGGTGGGGGCCCTAAGAGCCATTTTTTTTTCAGCTCTTCTCTCTCTACTGGGTCCTCTGGTCCTCCCATCTCTACATATTTTAAAAGAAGCCCCAGACATGAAGAATTCAAGTGGAGAACAGAGACGAAACTGACCCTGTGAACACCAACCCTCAGCTTAGCTGATGAAATAAAGATCCTACTTGGAATAGAATTTTAAAGACATTTTATGGGATCTTAAAGAGGCTGTACGTTCCACTGGGGGCAGATTTTTTTTTTAAATGATGGTTTCTCCTTTCTCAAAATGAAAGAAATAATTTAAAGTCTTGGGCATAAACATATCTGAGTTAGAATTCTATCCCCTTCACTCACTAACTTTTTGACCCTGAGCCTCTCTGGGTCCCTCGCTTCCTCTTCCATAGGATGGGGACGACCACACCCGCTTCTGGAGCATCCAGCGTGGGAATAAGATCATGCACCATCGGATTTCTAGACTTCTCACATTTGCCTTTCCTATTTCATTATGTTTTATTCACGTTTATGGTTCCTATTCTTTTCCCCTAATCATTTTAAACATGATTTTATGGCCTAGTTTATTTTTATTTTTATTTATTTATTTTTTCAGTCCACAGATTTCTCTTGCTTTCCTGTGGAGCCCAGCAATGGATTCCAGGGGTGAGGAGGGTTATGCTTCTCCCGTCATTTCTCACTCTTGTACACAGGGTGTCTACTTTTGCCCATGCCACCAGGATGCATGATCAGGCCTGGCACAAAAGGTCTCCGTGCAGCCTAGTGTTTGGCTGAACACACATTCACACCTGCTCCCGAGCCACAGAGTCAGGGAGCATTTCTGATCCCATCCTTTAAATTTACAGAAGAAATGGGCCCAAAGTGGCAAAGTGGCCTTCATAGTCTGTGCTCCTATCATATCAGAGCTGGCAGCAAAAGGAAAAATCAGCACCCCGATCCTACTTATAAATTTGATATTTTGTTCAGCATGAATTTTTGTATTAATTTTGACATGAAAAATATCGTATGAGAAGATTGTCTTGATGGCTGAGTTTTCCGGCGCTCCCTGAAAGGGTGCGCCCCAGGGGAATGCGTCGCTCACGCCCGCGCCCCCCATAGTTCTGAGAGCTCCCAGAGCTCCACAGTCTTCCTCCAGAGCCACGCCTCCCACAGTGTGCGAGCCTGTCCCTCACATCTGGGGGTAGCTGTGGCCCCAATGTCTGCCACAGGGTCATCTGGGGCACTGCGGGGAAAACTCAGATTTGTGGGAAGGGTTTGTGGCCATCTGTCATTCTGGCTGCTCACCATCCTTCATCATTCCTCACAGCACCCCAGGCTCCCCTTTGGACAGACCCCTGTTTTGGGTGGTAGTGGTGGTGGGAGGTAGCCACCTGCTCCCGTTCTTGCCTGGACGCAGTGGGACAGGCCTGCGGACGTGCAGCTTAGCTCCAGCAAATCTGACGCTGTCTCAGTGTGTGGGGTGGGGGTGGTGGGGTCCCACTCTTGCCCTGGGAGGTGTAACTCGAGCGCCAGGCTGCTCCCTTGGGGGTAGCCCCGAATGCCTCCCCTGTTCGGTTCTGTTTGGTGGACACTCATTTTTTCCCTAGCTTATCCTCTGGCCTCCTGTCCATTCTGTGATCCCCAATATCAATCTAGTAAATTCTTGTTGTATTCCACTTAATATAGGTGATGTTGGTTTCTGCTGCTTGCCACCATGGATCCTGACAGATCCTGCACGAGCAGTAATCAGAGGTGCTGAATTGTAATGCCCTCTCTTGCTCACTGGTTAAGTCTCCTTTGCTTTATCTCCTTTCAGACATTTACCCAGATCCTAAACTTGTTTGGGTGACAGAGTCTCTACTAATCATGGTGTTATTTGCATAGCATCATATGCTTTGCAGAACATCTTAAAATATTGACCAATTTAATCCTCATACTCAAACCAGGAACAGTTTTACTAGCAGAAAATATGACTGTTCTATATACGCTCTAGAACGATTGCAAAATCGAGCACACCTGTCCATCAAAAAAGCCAGGCTGCAAACCTTCAAACCTCAGTCGTTTGCAGCTTTAATAATGGTCACCATGCACCCCTGTGCTCTGTCATCTCTGAAAACTTGCTTGCAGGCAAGCAAACGGCAGATAACAAAACTTAGTATTTAGAAACTTCTTTCTGCTTCCTTCAATTTCTCCAGGAATGAGGAGGAGACAGCCATCATCATGAGACTTTCAGCAATGAGAGACCCCGGGCTGGCTGTGGACCCACCATCATTCCTGGGAGTGGTGACTAACTCCCACTAACAGCCCTAATAAGTGTTTCATAGACTTGCTTGTTATAATACGGGAAAACCATGGATTGTAGGAAAAAGCCCCTTTCATTCTTGAAGAGCGTCCTTTAGAGAATGGATGCCTTTATACTCTGTGCTAGGAACGATGACTGGTTCATTAAGTACCTACTGTGGGCCAGGCACTGTGTTCTCAGCGCTAAGCCTGAATTACCCGGTTTACCCTCCACGGTGACTCCGTCGCTGACACATTGTTTCCCTCTACTTTACCAGGGAGGACACTGAGCACAGAGAAACGGGATGTCTGCCCGAGGTTACACACCTGCCAAGTGGACGAGCGGGGATTTGCACTCATGAAGTCTGGCATTCGACTGGAGCCACCAGGCTCTACCACCTCCCTCTTCGAGGCTACATGAGACCAGGGTGGGGAGGGGGCTCTGAGGCAGCCCCTGGACACAGACTGAGTCTCTGATGCAACAAAGAATCAAGATTTGCTTCCCCCGCATCCGTTTCACATTTGTGATGTTCTCATCTCCTGCGATGAGTCTGGCAGCGTAGGGAAGTGAGACTATGATGGAGCACTGCTCTAAGGAGCCACCTGAACAGGAGGCCCTGGGAAGTGGGGAGGAAAGAAACAGGAACACTGTGACAGAGATGTCCCTGCCCAATGACGGTGGCTAGAGGAGATACGCATGCACGCACCGCCCCCCCGCCAGCCGAGGGCTTTCTGCAACCCGTCCACGCAGCTCTATCCAAACCCTCCCTGGGGTCCTCCCAGGCATCTGGGCAGCAGAGGGTTGTACTGTGGGGTTCAGCAGCGGATGCGGTCATAGATTTCGGGACGATCCGCTAAAATCAGAAACAGAAGGTATGGTTTTGTTCTGAGAAATGGAATCTGATAAAACAAGGCCATTGAGTCTGTTTGCAATCGCCCCTGGAGGACTGAGCTTCTCTGGCTTGAGTCTGGCTTGGGAGGCAGAGAAGCAGGAAGGTGAGAGGTCTGTTGTGCCATCAGATTTCCTGTGTGTGACTCCACGTGACTCTGGGAGAGTTCCTGACTCTCCCTGAGCCTCCCTGTCCTTACCTGTGAAGAGGGGCCATCCGAGCACCTTTGTCACGGGTTGCTGTGAAATTAGACGTGACCGAGTGTGTAAGGCACGGGGTCCTGGGACAAAGAAAATGCCCGCTACTCTGTCCTAACCACAAGCACATCGGGGCGGCTGTGAGCAAGGGGTCAGCGTGGGAGGACCGTGTTGGAGGAGTGGCCCGGAGCACGGGGCACGACACGTTGGTGGCAGGAGAGGAGGGGATGGGCAGAGCCAGGCCGGCCGAGGGCTGACCCACTCCTGGCTGAGTGTCCACTCCATCCCGAGCCCAGGGAAGTCGTGCCTGTGTCGACTCCGGCTCTGCGCTGCTGGGGTCCGGCCGCCCAGGTGAGAGTGCATGTTGGACCTAGTGGCGGCTGGCTCACTTACTCCCAGGAGGCGGTGCCTCGGGGAGGATGCGCCAGGCGGGGCCGCCCCTGGGCCTCCTTTCCTCTCTGCCTTCGCTCACCACTTTGGGGATCTCGAAGACTCGGGGATTTAAATTCCATCTGAATGTGGTTAGCACATCCCCAGCTGCCATCACCTCCTAGACACAGTATGGCCTGCTTCTCACTGCTTGCACCACCTCCGCCAAGTCCAAAGCCGCGCCACCTCCCACCTGGCTTATCGCAGGACCCTCCCCACTGGTCTGGGAGGTCTCCCCTCCCCTCTTCTAAAACCACCAGTGTTTAACTTCCTGTCTTATTCAGAGTAAGGTGTTAGCCCCCGAGCCCCTCTGGTCTCATCTCTCCCCACCCCTCACTCACTCTGCCCCAGATCCAGTGACCCCAGCCCCGCCCCCGCATCTCACACCTGTGCACACCCTGCCTCAGGGCCTTTGCACTTCTTTTTTCCACCCCCTGCTTGGACCACTCTTCCCCAGCTGTCTGCATCGTGCGCCCCTGCTTCCTTCAGTTCGCTACCTAAATGCCGTTCCAGCAGTGAGGCCTTCCCTGACCCCCCATCTAGAGTTTCAGACCCCTCCCCTTCTTTCTCTTCCTTTGCACCGATCACCCACTACTATGCTATTTATTTACTTTCTTGTTTGCTTTCTCTCGGCCCCACTGGCATATAATCGTCATGAGGACAGATACTTTAACTGTTTCTGCTGCGGCTGCATCCCCCGTGCCTAGGAAAAGGCTGGCATGTTGTAAGTGCTCCTTCCAGGCCTGTGGGATGAATGAACGAGTCGGCGATAAGAGCTGGCCTATCCCGTCCTAACCCTAGTCCAGATCCACACATGCAGCCCTCAGGCAGGGAAGCAAGGCTGGGTAGAGCCGACTCCACGGGGTCTGTTCTTACCCTGCTAGCGTACACAAGGGGACCCCGAATTAAACTCTGTGGGAGACCTGTGGTTCAAAGCCTCATCACTTGAAAATGCAAACTGCAAGACTCCTCTGGGGCACAAACTGGGCGCTACTGCTGAAACACACGTCTTGGATTAGTTACGGGGCCTACTGCCTCCGGTTCTTCACCTGTGTAAGCACTAAGGCCATGGTGAGCCCTTCGGGAGTCCCCTAGATGCGCTCGGCGGTGGCCTGGTGTTGGTGACTGACTAAGCGGGGCAGTAAGATAAACCAGCTATTCTCCCTAGTCGACTGACCTCTCTTGCCATCCTGAAATGTGCGGCTTTCTCCATCAATACGGTATTGGTAGCTTCTGCAGCAACCTTGGTCTATTTCAAAGGCCTTTATTAATATTAAAAAAAAAAAATACATAAAAAAACAAACACCCAGCTAAGCAGATTTAGCAGCTTAGAAAAAACAGTGGGCGAGAAACGGTATTAGCGTTTGTCAATATTTCCTATGTTGGCTCCGAGAATTAATTTCTCAGGCTGACAAGAATGACCATCATAATTATATTCAAATATAACCAATTTGAAAAACCATGCTTTCAGTAATGAGAATCTGGCCCATGGCAAATTTACAACAACATGTGTAGAGGGATGTTAAAAAGGTGGCTGGATTATAAAATAACCTTTCAACTGTTTGTCCAAATGGTCAGCTCTTTCATGTTAACCAAACCGAGTGCCTCTAATTGAGGTTAATAATGGAAATCTCCCATCTCTGGACCATCATAAAAGCCAGAATTCTATTTTTAGCCACTGAAGATGTTAAATCTTTAAAAATTCAGTTGTTTAATTTATTAGACCTTGTTTCCCCCGGCATCTTCCTAACAGAAAATCTGACCACTAAAAATAAGAGTCAGCTGTGCTAATGTATTTACATAAATAATTAAAAACTCTACAGCAGAGCAGGCAATAAAATGTATTGCCACCATAAACTTCCAATGGAAGAACATCACTTTAATTAAAAGCTACAAAGGCACCACTGTAAACAATTCATTTACATTTCAAGCTCTGTGTTTGTTGACTCGGGAAAGAAAGAATTCATTCAACAAAGCAAAACAGAAAGGACCTCACCCCAAATCCTGTTATTGAGGTCAGTAACCACATTTAATTAAGATGAAGTGTTAATGACATATTTTAGTAGAGGGAGGCTCTTCTCTTAATTTCCCCAGGTAGAAATGTTATTATTTAGCCTTTAACTTCTGATTAAAATTTAACAGGTGGGAGTCACCCCAAATTAAACGCTTAAATCTGGTTTTGGAATCTGTTCTTTTTAAAACAAGGAGTCTGAAACCCCCCCTTTTCCCTCCCCATAAATGGGAGGCTACTATACACTTCGAGCCTCTGTGTTCCCGAGAATGCAAGTGATGACAAAATCCCAACTTTCAAGCAGACTGATTTTCGACATCTACTTCTAAAGATCTTAGAAGATACAGAACAAACTGTCCCATAGATGGCCCGTGATTTTCACTTCATTTCCCCTCATTTCTGTGATTTTTCTCTGAATGGTCCCCAACATTAAACAAGGTGTTAAAAGGACTTGATGACTCACAGGAAGACCAGCAAAATCTGAAACTGGGCCTTTTAACAAATCTTGGGGGGCTGGATTTTCATCACTCTATGTTGTACCCTTTATCAGCTTGAGGAATGAATTCCGCCTCGGAGCTAAAAGGCCTCCACGTCCAAAAGGGAGAGAAGAAGGGAAATGACTTTCAAAAGACCCAAAGAACTCAGGACAAAATGGGCTGCAGTTTTCAGAGACATGAAGATCGAATGTGGATCTGATTCAGACATTCTGTGTTTAAAGCACAGGCTCGGTGTGGATCAAGGCGTGGGAAGAAGAGCCGGCTGACGGACATGGCTCTTTACTGTGACCCTCGTGGACCTGGGAAGCCCCCTCCGAGGCCTGCCTGTCCTGCTCAGGCGTCACTCCTGGGATTGGTTTAAAACAAGGCCACATGCTGATGTTGTCATGGTTGGTAGACATTAGTCAGTGTTGGAAGGTGAATAATAACAGCAGTGCCGATAAAGCACGTCTGCTTATACACAAACATGTTTACGCACAGACACCTCCAACCCAGCTGCATTAATTCATGCCATGCCTACTAACTGAGCACTTCCATCTGCCTGGCCCAGGCCGGGCTGGGGCTATTTCAAGAACTCCCAGCCCCAGAGTCGTCTTTGTCTCTGGTGGCCTCATACCAAGTCCTAGCAAATATCCTGCCATGTACCCACATTGCACATAACATTTTTTTTTTCCTGTAAGATTTTTGAAATCATGTTTATACTTAGGCCTTTGGTGTTATTTAGCTACCGGGAATATTTCATTGATCCCCTAGGATTTCTCTAGAGCAGACTCAGATGTTCTTGCAAGGTCAGATCTGCAAATGGCTTGCAAAGGTACAGACAGCTCCACAAACTTTAAAGTTAACCGGATACAGTTGTCGTGATGGTATCTACGGATGCTCGATATTTATTCATTTCAATTCTGCTGTTTCCTTTTCAAATTGTGGAGACAACAGATTATGTGTTCAGGTCCCTGACATTTTGTAGGCCCCCTGGAGAATCTGAAGGTCCACGTGCTGGGCCTCAAGTGCTTAATTCTGTAATAGTACCGATGCGGCCCCCTGGGGCTTCATCAGGGAGGGATGGCTACCCTCCCCCCTTAAAGCCTGGGTTTGGTGAGAAGATGGAGGATTAGGTCGGGAATGACAGTAAGGCGTGAGGAGGGTAGTGCTAGATGTCCAGAAAGCCCGGGGAGCACAGTTCCGAGGTCAGAGCAGCCTTCCCGCAGGGGCAGAGGTGATGCCCAGCCCACCTCAGTGGGACACGCAGGGGTGGGCGCGGTGGGTGCCAGCAAAGCTCCGGGGCTCTCAGCAGACCTCCCCACACTTGTGCACGCTCCCCTTCCATAAAGGAGGGCTCAGAGAGGCTCCGCGAGGCTCTGCTTTCCTCATCAGCAAAAAGGGAGACAAACGACGTGTCATTTGCAGGGCTGTGAGAAATAAATGACTCTGGTGAAGGGGTTTTTGGTGCCCTTGGATATAAACACGCGGGGCGCTCAGTCCCAGTACCAGCAAGCTTGCTGCCCTCGTTCTCAAACCCATGTCTCCAGGGGGCTGTGGAGATGGCTGCCTGTTTTGGCTGGCAGCCGGGTCCTAGGAGGCAGAGAGCCGCAAAGAGGCACGGGGAGAGCAGGGTTGACAAGCGAGACCACAACGATGCTTGGAAACCAATTCTGCCTCCTGGCTCTTTGTCCCCAGCGAGGGACCACTGGTTCTTACTTCCCAAGGAAAGCATGTATTTCCTTTCTTCCTTCCTTGCCCTCCGGCCCCCCGCCTTCTTTCCGGGGCACATGCTCTTGCTCTCAGGACTGCAAGCTCCCCGGAGGCTGCAGGCAGGGACGCTTTCTTTCACTCGTGAATACCCAGGGCCTCGCGGTGTCACCGGGCTCTAAATGAATACTGTTAAACTTAGTAACTGAATGAATGGA
The DNA here is from genome assembly GCF_964656455.1 of Halichoerus grypus. Taxonomy (NCBI): domain Eukaryota; kingdom Metazoa; phylum Chordata; class Mammalia; order Carnivora; family Phocidae; genus Halichoerus; species Halichoerus grypus. Next base: position 4,941,588 of record NC_135726.1, read on the forward strand.
TAACTATAATCCTTGTGCTTTTTTTTCAAGCATTTGGTCTTTAGCAACATGATTATCTATTACTTTGATTGTGTAGAAATCTAATATCATGGCATGTTTCATCATTTTAAATTTACCCTGTGGTTTTTTGTTATGTAGAAAAGCTCAATCCCCAAAGGTTTCCACGGCAGCTAGACGTTCTAACGTCTAGTTACCTCACAACATCCTCTCTTCCCTTCTTACTTTTTAAAAAGATTTTATTTATTTATTTGACAGAGAGAGAGACAGCGAGAGCAGGAACACAAGCAGGGGGAGTGGGAGAGGGAGAAGCAGGCTTCCTGCGGAGCAGAGAGCCTGATGCGGGGCTCAATCCCAGGACCCCGGGATCATGACCTGAGCCGAAGGCAGATGCTTAACAACTGAGCCACCCAGGCACCCCTCTCTTCCCTTCTTAATTCGTAAAGAATCCCAGTTTTAAAAGCTGGTTTCTACCCAGCTAAATGACCATATGGTCCAGTATCCCTTGGAGTTAGGTGTGGTCATGTGACTAATTTTGGCCAATGAGATTTAAATAGAAATGGGGCTGACTTCCAGGAAGTTTCCTTAAAAGACAGGAGACCCGATGCCTTTCTTCCCCTCTTTCCCATCTCACTGTCTGGAATGCAGACACGAAGGTTGGAGCACCAGCAGCCCTCACAGCCCATGAGGAAGGGGATGCCAGCCTGGAGGTGGGCGAATGGTGAGCAGGAAGGAGACTGGGCCCTTGACAGCTCTGTGGGACCACCGCACAAGCCCTGGACATTGCCATGGCTACTCTAGACTTCTGTTACATGTGACCAAAAAATAGAGTTCTATCTTTTCTGAGACACGGTCATTTTGAATTTTTGTGTTATATTCAGCCAAACTTAATCCTCACAGATACAGCGCTGCTCGACACACCCTTGCAGGGCTCCCTGGATGAATGATTTTTTCCAAAACCATGTTGAGCAGCGATAGGTCATTTCACATTGGTAGGAACGGTATTTCTCCTCAACACGTATCTTATATATTCAATGTGTAGGCAGAAACCTCTGCTGCAGAGTGGTTTACTGCACACCCCGGACAAGATGAACTTGGTCTGAAAAAATGCTCAGACCAAGGTTGCCTCTAAGGAAATCCCCCAATTGTGAAAAATAATGAGACAAGTCCTCTCAGGCTGTCCCGAAGGACTGAGCTGCCGGCTGCCTCCCCAAAGCCACCGAATCAGCAGCCAGGACGCAAGGGTTAGTCCCCGGTATTCATTTCACTAGGTGCAGAACGTGGGACAGGGGCAGTCATTTCCAGTTTAGCACAATTACCATTGAGCTGCTCCTTCTGACAGTAATAAGCCAACAAGCTCAGTTTCAAAGCCTGCTCCTCATTAGAGACACCCAGATGTCCTGTTTGGTGGGTGTGGAGGCAGGGCTCCACCCTGAGGGCTGCAGGAGGGGACGTGGTGGGGGAGGCAGCTCTGGTTCAGAACATATCTGTAGCGACATGACCTTGGGGCAGAGCGGCTTTCTAATCCTGACATCAATTCAAATCATAAGGGAAAATATAAATGCGACTGCCCGGGTAGGAAAAAAACGAAAAATTCTTTTTATGACAAAAGTCATTAACAATACCAATACTTTTTTGCTCAAAGTATTTTCAAAAAAATTCTTCGTGAAATTAATGATGCACTAAACAATTTAGCTATAAGCCTGTCCACTGACCTTTTCAAAAAATAATTGCATACAATTGGAAACCCTCTTAATATCCAATAACAAGGAAATGAATGAATAAATGAGAACATCCATGTAATAGAATAAGAGAATACTATCAAGCAATTAAAAATAAAGGCTCTGTCTTGACATGGAAAGCTGTTCACCATACACTGGGAAGGAGACACGGCGGGTTCCCAAACAGGACGGGTGATCGGAGCCAATTCTGGTAATAAAAACGGAAGGTTTCTCACATGTGACGGAGGGAGATATACCCACGTTGTTAAGAGAGGATTTTCTGTGCAAGATGATTACAGATTCTTTATTATCTTCTTTATTCTTAACTGCCTTTTCCAAAGGCTCCTCCACGAACTATCTTAACTTTATAATAAGGATAAGAAGATACAAGTCATTAAAAAGAAGAATTTCGTCTGTCACCAGCTCACCGATGTCCACTTTGATTTGGCTAAGAGTGCAATGCGATGGGCTTTTTAACAAGTTTTAATAACTCAGGCTTTTTAGTGCGAATATTCACTCTGATGCCTGGACACCTCCTGTCTCGAGTGTTACCGGCTTCTCAGAGATCAAGGCGCCTTTCACAGACTTGATTGTTCCCCAGTGAGATGAAAGAGTGTCCTCCAGGGGCCAGCTGTGCCAGCCCTGTGCCCGAGACCAGACGCGCCTTTCATCATGGGAGACAGGACACCGGCCCGGATGGGAATCAGTTAGAAGTTCCTGAGTTTTGTGTGGGTTGCAGGCGGGGAGGAGGTTTCCCTGCTTTGACAGCGAAGGAGCCCACCCTTGGGGAAGAGGCCAGAGCGCCCGTCAGGGTTGGGGCAGGACCTGTATTAGGATCCTGGTCAGGTGGAGCACCTCCCCCTGGGCTCAAAACCTCCCAGGGCCTGGTGAGTCATTTGAGATGAAAATGGAGTTATTGGGGCTGAGTCACAGAGAATCTTGGAATGAAATATTGATAGAGATAGACAGGGTGGTGGGGAGAGACAGAGAAAGGAAGAAGAGGGGGAGGAGAGGAAAAGGGGGAGGGGAAGGATCAAGGGCTGCAAGTATCTGTAAATGCTAGAACTGTTAAAGCAAACCAGCCACCGAGAAACACCTCAGCTGCATTTCCCCAGGGGACTCACAAAATTGAACTTGGTCACAGTGACTCTCCGTGGTTCCTGATGACTCAGCCCCCATTCCGGTCTCCTGGGAAGAGCGTCCTGCACTCCTCTGGTGGTCATGGTGGGACGTGGGGCCCCCGGTGGCCACACTCCACCCCCCTGCTATTCTGTTTGGCTCAGAGATGGGTGTGTGTCCTAGCTGGCTCAGTGACACCCAAGCCCGGCCCTTGGACTTGAACTTTCAATTGGGAAGCATCTCTTCCTGCTGGGAGGGCCAAGGACTGGCATTGCTGGTGGCCATTCAGGCACGGCTGGGGCTGAAGCTGACCCGGGGGAGAGCAGAGCCATGAGGTGCAGAAAGAGCATACTCTGGACACCTGAGTCCTCATGCTGAGTACCCTCGTCCCTGTGTACTTTTCGGTCATGTGGGCTGATACGTGCCGTCTTGGGCTAAGCCACTTGGAGGTAGGACCTGGCAGCTTAGGAAGAAGGGTCAGATCTGTGATGACCAACGGAGCTTCCCACGCTTCTGCTTTTTCCCTCGGGTCTCCTGTCTAGTAATTAACACATTACTTTCTCTGACCTCCTCTTCTCACGTGGTGGGCGCCACGGACCTTCTGCCTGTGATACAAGGGGGAATGCTTGTACACTCCAGTAGCTGGGTCCTTGTGCTCCGTGGCTCACGTCCTCGTCTTGACACCCCTCAATGTCTTGGCTCTGGCCAGTCACGCCCTCCCTCTCCGGGCCAGAATCCTGTCCCTAACTCAGTTTGCTGGGACGGCTCTCCGAGGCCTGTCCCACATTTCCAGCTCCATGTGCCATCTGCAGGATGGGATCTCCTCTCTCCACACCAGCTGCCCACTGTGGTGGGCGGCCACATCTGAGAACATCAGCTCTGTGGCCCCATCAAGGTGCCCTGATTTGGGGGAAGCTTGGGTGGCTCAGTCGGTTAAGTGTCTGCCTTAGGCTCAGGTCATGATACCACGGGTCCTGGGATCAAGTCCCGCATCGGGCTCCCTGCTCTCCCTCTGCCTGCCTCTCACTCTCTCTCTCTGACAAATAAATAAAATCTTTTTTTTAAATAATTTAATAACAATGTGACTAAGTAATTTCTTAAAAATGAGGACCGTGTTAATGAACTGGAATTTCAAATACAGCAAGTATCAAGTATATGCATTGTAAGGAAACAAATAAAATCTTAAAAAAAAAAAAATAAGGTGCCCTGATTTGGGAGGCTCACGACGGCAGCTCAGACGAAGCAGACACAGCCGGTGTACGTGAAACTTCGATGGCGAGTGGCACAAGCGTGGGAAATGGTTGGAGGCGGGTCACTCATTCTCCTCGTGCCAGCCCGTCACTCCCCATCCCCTAGAGACTCAGCACCGCCAAATTCCTGTGCTATCGAGGGCCTGGTTCGAAACATGTTCTTCAGTTTGATACACTGTTATCCAGTGATTCTTCTAGCAAATTCCCCCTGTTGCCTAAGTCGGCCAGAGCTGGTCTTGAACAGAGACTGGACAGCCCCACCTCCCCCTTTGTCGCCATCTGTCACGCATCTGCCCCCCCCCCCCGCCCACCACGTTAAGGCTCTCTGACTGGCGACATCCCAAGTCACAAAGCAACCACAAAGCGCACCCCCCCTCCGGCCCCAGCAAAAACAAGCCCATCAAAATTCCGCTTTCTCCCCACCCCAGAGTCCCCTCTTCTGTCTCCTGTTGTGGAAGTACAAAATGACAGTTAAGCCCCCCCAAAGACAACCTAAATTAGTATGACTGCCTTACTGTCTGTTAAGCTACTAGTTTCCCCATCTAAGGACTTAAGGAAAGCTTGCTCTTTGATATTTAATTGCGTATTTCCTTTGCCAGGTACCCAGCAGGAAAAGGAAAGAGAGAAAACAGAATGGCTATTTCAGAGTCACGTTATTGTCGGATTTGGTATAGTTCCGACCTGTAGTTCATCTGGCATTTCGGGAAGTTCTGTTGTGAAACTAAATCCCCTTCTGGGTTGGAAACTAACGTGAGCTGCTTTCCTGCCAGTTTGCTCCAGTAACGGGGCCACGTGGAGACCCTGATACGTTTCCAGGTGTTTCAAATCAGGAAAATGCGATGCGTGTTTATTAGAAGTGTATCTAATACTTGATTATCTGTTCCTCCTAGGAGAAGATGATTAGATTTGGAAGAGAAAGATTAATAACTTTCTTTTGTGGAGACAAGCGTGCATTTGGACCTGCACGCCCGATTTAGGTTCGTCGTGAAACACTGCACCAAGGAGAGCAGTTTGTCTCCTCTGGCTCTGTGGGTAATGATCACTTAATTAAATCTTGTCATGAAAATACCTTCTTTCTAAACACCAGACAGAGCTTAAGAAATGAAGACAGAAATATTTAAAGACTATTTTTTTTTTGGCTTGCCATTTATCAGTGGAAACCCTAACCCCGTCATTCCATTTCTAAGTACCAGCAATGTCTGGTTCCTTCCCCTTTTGACAGGTTCAGAATCCACAGCACTTAGCAGAGAGCACGGACTTTGCAGACTGTCCTGTTTCTATTCTGATTCCTCTGCTACTACGCTGGGCCGCCTTGAGCTATTACTGAACCTCTCTGGATTCATAATACCCTTGTCTGTATGTGGAGTCAGCCAACGCCTTCCTTATCAAGTCCTGGTGACAAGAATATAGGTCAAGTGTCTGAGAGGCAGGGGGCCATAGATGGTGGCTTTTCTTTTTTTCAGGGACTATGCTTGGCAGACCCCTCTGGCCATTTAGAAACACAGCCCTGAAGTCACCCTCTTCCCGAGCTGGACTAGTGCTGGGAGCCAGGTGTGGGGGCAGTGGCCCCCTGGAGTCAGCCTGGTCCTGATATCATCAGCCATGAGCTCTTCATTATGACATGTACCTTCTACTTACCCAGATCACTAACAAATTTAATTTAATGCTAGTTCACTCCTGACAACCAGGCCTGCAGCCGGAAATGAAATACCATTTCTGTCTCGGGTCCCCAGTTAGGGAGTCGCTCACCCACCTGATGGTTTGATGCTGCAGGGAATCGGGGTCCGTGGCGTTCACGGTCAGGAGCACGCTGCCCACAGAGATGTTCTCCTGCCTGGTCACCGTCATGGGGTCTGGGTAGAAAACCGGACCCTCGTTGACATCCAGGACGGTGATGTGGACGGTGGCCGTGGAGCTGGGGCCGTAGGAGACATCGGGCACCAGCGGGTCCTCATTTTCCACTTTGATTAGCAGGGTGTGAAAGGCAGAAATCTCGTAGTCCAGGGGCTAGAAAGCAAAGACGGGAGGCTCAGCATGTGTATCTGCTACAAAGGGTGGATGCCTTTGCCCCAAGTCCCTGTGATACCCCACGAGCCAATGTGGATGATCAGGGATGGATCCAGGTTTTGTGGGCTAACCTGAATGCAACGTGGGGTCCTCCTTAAGGATATGAAACATACAGATACAGAATTCGGGGTGGAAGCTGGTAGTGTTTTTGGGATCCAGAATAAGTGCCAACACATGATGTGAGCCTCAGAGTCCTGGGGCCCCCGTCTGAGACCTCTTCAGGCGACGCCCTTGCCCTGCTGACATTAAAAAGCTTCCTACCTGTAACCTGTAGCCCCACGACTCCAACACTCAGGGGGCTTCGGGGACGAACAACTCTGCAGCCTAAGCTTCGCCAGCTACGGGGTTCACCCTGCCTCGGTTACCATGAGGGGGAGGTCGAATGGAAAAGGCAGCCCAAAGGTCCATCCTCAACGCTTTCGTCTCACTGGCCACAAGCGCCGAGGCTGGAGTCCGGACAGCAGGTAAAGGAGTTTCTCCTGGCACAGGTGCCATTCCGGGGAGGGCGTCATGTAGGTAAAAGGACTGGAGAGGATTGGAGACACGTGGGGTTACGCCTCCGGGCCCTTCCCCACCTGAGGGCATTTGAAAATGTGCAGGGAATTTTCAGTGGTCGCCATGACTCAGGGGCTCTGTGGTCAGATACGGGGCAGGGGTAGTCTTTGTGAGACACACGGCTGTGCTGGGACCCTCCAGCATGATGGTGGACGGTCCTGGCCCCAGGGTCACGGAGGTGCGGCCCACTCTAGGTGAGTCTACAAAAGAGGCTGATAGTACTTGCCTCCCCCAGCTGCTGTGCAGAGTAAATCAGATCACGTTCAGGAAACCCCACTGTAGACATTATTAATATGGGGGTCCTGCCCATCATTGAACGACACGGATGGCATTCACTTGGCCACTCTCTTTCCAAACCATAAGATGATGCAGGAGTGACATTTCCTGTCACTGAGGGTATGTGGGGAGACATTTAGGTCAGATGAGGGCAGCCTGTTTATTTCAAGTTGTTTTCCTCATGTTGACTGTGGGGGGATGAGTAGCTAACTCCTCAGACCCAGGACATATGGATACGCTTGCTGGAAGGACAGGACTAAAGTGAGTACAGGGAGTCGGTTCGCACTCGACTGGAAGGAAGCAAATGACAGGCAGGCTGTAAGGGCCACGGGAAGCGGGAGCAGCCTGAGACCGGGAAGCTGGGGAGAGAGCCCTGAGGGTGTGAGAGCTGGAACTGAATCCAGCTGGTTGAGTCGGAGTCAGAATGACTGTAGGCAAATCATGTTACCTTCATAATAACTAACATGCATTAGCACACCCCACACGTGTGCACGTGTGTGTGCACGCACACAGAGGAAATGCTGACACAGGAGGGCTTCCTGATGGCAACAGGACCCCCTCTCTCCGCACCTGCAACCACTCCTGGAGGGACTTAAAGAGCTAACAGATGTAATGCTCTTGGCACCTAGGCGCTACCCAGTTATATTTTGGTCCCATCCATCCCTGAAACGCAGGAATACTTCACCACTCCATCCCTTTCCAGGAAGAGGTTTCTGTCCATCCCGAGTGACGCCCCAAATATGCAACCTCAGTGAAGTACATTTCAAACAGGGGCTGGGGGTTGCCATGCTCGGAAGACGTGCATCCCGATTAGGATACTGAAGGGCAGAAGCCTTTGGCTTGTTGGGTCGTGACCACTTTGCACTGCGTGCTCTGAGCAGAGCTGACACGCGGAGCCCAGGGTCCAGGAGCCTCCCCCACCGGCCCCAGTGCTGGGCAGACCCAGCACGCTTCTGGAGACAAAGTTAACTAGCAAACTGACATTTGTGAAATCCCAAATCTAGCCCAACGGAATTTTCTACCACGATGAAAAGGCCACCAGGCTGGGGTTTCTTCCCTTTGTGAGCTCCACGGGGCTCGGAACAGCAGAATTTGGGCCTGGGGTTGAGGCTGACATGGTGAGCGGGAGGGCCGAGCCACATGCAGCATGGAGTGGGGCAGACCCGGGCGGAGGGAGAAGATTGGGGTCCTGAGGGGACGAGAGCTGGCTTATTTACACATGACCTTGAAATAGAATGGCTAAAATGTGTGTTTCTTTACATGCTAGGTACATGTGTGTACATTTATGTTGGATAAGTACACGTGTGCCTTTATAGTCAACATGCACACACATGTCTTTACATGTTAAATGTGCATGTGTGTTTGTCTATATTAGATATGCATGTACGTGTATGTATGATGGTGTGTGTGTGTGTGTGTGTGTGTGAGTGTGTGTGTGAGTTAACTCTATCTGGGTTCCCTGAGACTCCAGCCGAGTCTGGAAGCAGAGCCTGAGGCAGGGATTTGGAGTATGATTTACGGGCTCAGCTTCTCAGAAGAGAGGGAGAGAGCAAGGATGTGGTCTCTGCAGGAGCCCAGCCCAGTGCTGGGGGAGCTCTGGAACTTTCACTGACTGCCAAATCAGCCCCATCTCAGGGCAGGGGCTGGCCTTTTGCATCTGCCTGCAGTTAGGCACAGACTGCAGGCTCTCTCCAGCGGGCAGAGCCTGGCCTGCGTTCCCCTCTCGGTGAGGGCAATTCTGGGAAGACAGAGGCTGGGAGCGTTATCTGCCAGCACTTGGGGCTCTCGGAGTGGCAGCCTCACCCAGTAAGGGAACCCGGTGGGTGTGTTAGTCTCCTAGGGCTGCCGGAACGAAGGACTGGGTGGCTTAATACCAAGGAAATCAACCGTCTCCCAGTCCTAGAGACCAGAAAGTGCAAAATCAAATGTGAGCAGGGCCATGCTAGCTCTGAAAGCTCTAGGGGAAACTTCCCTGCCTCTTCCCGGGGTTCTGGGGCCTGCAGCCGCCCAACTCCCATCTCTGCCTCCATGGTCGCACGGTCCCCTCCCTGCGTGTCCCTGTCGTCTCCTTATAGGAACACGGTCCTGCTGGAGGAGGGCTCACTCCCTCCACCATGACCTCAACTAATCACATCTGCAGTGACTCTTGTTCCAAATATGGCCACATTCACAGGGTCTGGGGGAAGGACTTCAAAATACCTTTTCTTGGGGGGACATAATTCAATCTATACCAGTGGGGCACCCGTGGCTCTCCGACCCCCACAATATACATGTCTGATTTTCACCACCGCCCTTCATTATTTTCCATGACATTATTTGTCCCTTATTGTGCATCTACTGTGAGCTAGGAGCGCCCTGCGTGCATCAGCTCACCCAATCCTCACTTTACGTCATAATAGTGGGTGTTTTTTAGTCCCCTTTTGTTGATGAGGGAACAGGCTCAGAGAGGTTGAATAACTCAGTCAAAATCACACAGCTAATAAGCAGCACCGAACCACGCTTTGTGGCCCGGGGAGTGTGATGAGAAAGGAAGAAGAACCGACATCCCCTGAGTGCAACACTGGCCTGGGAGGGTTTGAGAACTGAACAGTGCCACCGGCGAAGGGGGGCGGTGAGTCTCACAGTGCCTTTCTGGAGGGCAGGGCCGCTCGAGCGCTCGTTCCTATCTGCATGGTGCTGGCTGTAATAATTCGAGCTGTGCGTTCCCCGGGCTAGGCCACCGGGAGCTGGCACAACGTGGCTCTCTTCTCCTGGACCCTGCTCTGGCTCACACTGGATGAAGAAGCCCTCCTTCATCTCGGGCATATGACTTTAGTAGTGTGATCTGTCTGATGCAGGGTCTCTGGATCAGGGAGGGGAGGGAATTGGAAACACTTCCAATAAAGTTCCAGAGAGTCGATCCAATTACTATTTCATTAAGTGTCAAGTGAGGGTGTGGACTAGTGTCGTGGAGACTTTAAGGGCTGGGAAAGCCATCCCACACGGGAAGGGTAAAGAACCTGGGGTTTGCTGTCTGGAAGAGGGAGGATTTGAAAGTGATCCAACAGTGATTTGTAAGCCTATTACGGGTTTGGGGATCAAGGCTTTCTGGATGTTTCCTTCTCCTTCAGGGACAAAAGGGAAAATACACTTAAAATGTAGGGTGGATTATGTTCAGCTGAAAGGGTAACTCTCTGACAGTTTTGGAATAGGTTTACAAAGCAACTAAGAGCATTCCTGACTAGAAGGTTTTAAAGAAGAAACAGGTATTTGCTTTCCAGAGCTGTTAGGATTTGGTCCTGCAGGGAGGCAGGACTCCCCTGGGAGCCACACAGTCCTGAAACTTCTGCTCGTTCTTCGGTACGCTAACTGCTAACTGGTTAGGGCACAACTGCTCATTGCCCAGTGACCATGCCCACCCTGTGCGCCCCTACCCGTCTCTTCCTGCAGAGGCTCCAAAAGCCAGATTTGGACTTCCAAGCCTTCTTTGCAGCTGAGGATGGGTACGGGTTATCTGGCCAATGAAACATCACAGGAAATTATCTGAGAAACCACTGGAAAAGATATTTCCTTCCCTGATGAGAGGAGAGGGGCACTGGAGAGCACGCTCTTGTTTGCCTGGCTGCCTTCTTGCTTCCTGCCTTAGAACATAGCAGAGGGAAGACGTGCTGGCTCTCTGACACCTTGAACTGCCAGCCAATCGTGGGCTGGCCTACCTTCATCTAGTTAGGAAATCATTAAATTCTCTTTATTATTTAAGCCACTATCAGCCTGGTATTCTGTTACTTGCACCTGAGAGCATTCCTAATGAAGCACTGGGTTGCTGGCAAAGTGAAGAGCATGGGGAACAAGGCCTGGCCTACCTGTAGAAAGCTGTCCTGGGGCTTCGAGTCAGGGGGGTTGAGAAGCAGAGAGCCCCAGGCCCTCAGAGGAATTCACATGGCAGGCAGCCAACGGGAGGGGGAGTCTCCATTTTAATTCTGAAGCAAAGGGAGTCCACTCACTAGTAAAACTGGCACCCAGAGGGAGCCCCAGTGCTGCAGGCACCTCCTCTGCAGGAATTTGCAGGTGCAAACTCGTCCTCAGGCAGTGCTCATGCACAAGGCTGTGCTCCACGAACCCCAGGATCTCCTGGGCCCGTAGCACCTCTCCCTCATACGGTGACCCTGCAGGCATGTGTGGGAGGGGCCCAGGACCCTGGGTTGTAACTAGCCTCCCCGGTGATGCTCCTGTATGCTAACATTTCAGACTCAGCATCATGGGCCACAGTGGCGATGTGGGGAGAGGGGAACGCCCCTTTGTGACTCTGGTTTTCTCGTAGTGTCTGTTCCTCAAGATGTCGCACACACGGGCTGGGGAGAACTGCACTCTTCTAGGATTTATGATGGGGCTGTGTATTTCCCCAAGCTCTGCCTTCCAGCTGCAGCTTTGGAAAATTGCCTGACGGCGTTTATGGATGCAGGCTCGACTTCCATAACTGGACACTGCTGTGGTTTGCAGGAGAGCCGCGGCAGGAGCTCCTGACGACCTCGCCTTTGCCCGTGTTATCAGAGGGGAACCGGGAAGCCCCGTGGGTGGTTCTTCTCAGCCAGACCTCTGAGGTTCAAAATGAATCAAGTACTGGAAAGAACAGGGCTTGGGAGAAACCCAGTCCCTCCTCCTCCGGAGCAAGCCGGAAGCATCTCTGAGATCTGCCGTTCTCAAGGGCTCTGGGTCCTGCCCCCGGAGAAGGTTGTGGAACTGTGTACGGGACCCTGCTCGAGGCTGAATAAGGACCTCCCAGTATGACCACGGGTGGATCCCCGGAAACTGATGGGGCAAAAGGGACTTCACAGATGTGAGTAAGCTAAGGACCTTGTGGACGGAGAGGATCCTGGATTATCCCTGTGGAGCCCTGGAGTCACAGAGGTCCTTAAAGGAGGGAGGCAGGGAAGTTAAAGGAAGAAATAGACGTAAGACAGGAGCTGCCTCGCTGCCTGGAGCTACGAGAAAGGGCCACAAGCCAAGGAAGGTGGGTGGCCCCCAGCCGCTGGGAAGGATAAGGACATAGATGGTCCCCTACAGCCTCCAAGAGGACCCGGGCCCCGCCAACCTTAGCCTGAAGCTGATTTTGGAGCTCTGGCCTCCAGAACTTATAAATGAGAATATAAGTCTGCGTTGTCTGAGGCCACCGAGGGTGTGGTCATTTGTGACAGCAGCCCCAGGACACGCACACGGGCTCCGAGAGCCAGGCCCTGTTTATCTCCTGTTTGTAAGAGAATAACCGGGACTCTGCTGGGACAGACTAAGAAGACATGTAATGATCCACATTTTTGATCAGAGATCTTTAAAAAACCTTCGCATATCCTGTTTTTGCATATCTTTGATAATTCATTTCCAATCATATGGAGAATCTCGTTTAAAAATTAACTTTGGGTCCTTTTTTTAAGGTTACACATACGTTTGAGTTTCCTAGAACCTGTGAAACGGGTTGGTTTAGTGGCTGTGAGGATATTAAGTCCACCCTTAAGCCCTGAGCCTGTCTCTTTTTCAACCCCAGGAGGAGGAGACTAGGGCTGCCTTCTCCTTGACCTTCCCCAGCAGGGAGGCCCTCTGCCTGGCGTGGAGGGAGGAGCGTGGGAAGTCCACTTACTTTGACCACGGATAGCATCCCCTCGTTGGTCTGAGGGTTGGTGTGGATCTCAAAGCTCTGGCCCGGGTTTCCGTTGATGATGGTGTAGGCCGCCCTCCACGCGCCCGTGGAGGGGTCGTCCTTGTCTTCAACTGTCAAGTTGACAATAACCCCCACAACTCCTTCCTCGACAGTGGCTTGAAACTGCAAACAGAGCAGATGGTTACTGTCACTATTTGGTAAAGACAGCACTGACCCTTTACAGAGCCCTTCCCACAGGCCCGGCAGTGGGTCCATTCGTTACCCACATCAACTCATTTTACGGTGAATAATGCAGGAGAGCCCAGCGGGCAGACGGTCCGCTCCTCCTCTCGGCCTTCCCCGCACCGAGGTGGGGCCAGGAGACTGCCTTCTCTCCCCCCGAATGTGGCCAGAAGTGATGCTTGCCAGCTGGGAGCAGCCGTCCCTTCTTCTCGGTGCTTCTCCTTCCATCTATCTACACACAGAGGACCCCAGGACCCCAGCGCAGGGTGCGGCCACAGAGGGAAGAACGTGGGTCCCGAGTCCCCCCACCCGTCCTGAGCTGTTGTTGAAGGAGAAACAGACTCCTACGGAATTTGAGCCTTTATACAATTTTGTGTGTCTGCTCCTGCAGCCTCACCGACCCTCAACAACAAGGTCACCGGGGCGCGGGGCCCCTCCCTGGCATGTGGAGGGACTGGGGCTGGAAGCCCGGTGTTTGACTCCAAGGCCTCTGGCAATTGCACCATCTCCTCTGGAGAAGAGAGCCCATTTCACCTGCCCCACCCCTTCCCCACAACTAGCAGGACTTTCAAAACCCATTTCCTACGGAAACATATAAATCAGTTGTTTGGAGCCTTGCTGTGCCCGTGTTTTTATTGTCTTACATCTCAAATACTTGCTGCAAGTAGGTGTGGTGAGAATCAATCAATAAATGAAAAATCAGTTTTCCCATAGATAGAGAATTGCATGAGCCATCATTAGCACATTCCTTTGAGCTGGAAGCATAAAGTATTGTTTTGGTGCTTACCTCCGACATACTGCAGGTGAATAGTAATCTGTTTGCAAATATTCTACAAACAAGTAATACCAGTAAGCTGACAAGAAGAAGAAATATCTTGGAATTTCAATTAGTAGGAAAGTGAATCTAGAGACAGTGAGGCGATGTCAGAAAGCCCTTGTGTTCAAAGAGAAGTAATTTGAGAAATGGGGTTTCAAAAGCAGTGGCTGATTAATTGACTTGCAAATCATTAATCATAAGCCTTAATCTTGATGCCTTGGGGGGATGGGGCGGGGACAGTTACTAATTTGTCTACCACACCTCAGCAAACCTGGGTGGGTTGTTCGTTTCTGTGAAAGGGGCGCTGGGAAATTCTTGGAACCTGATGGCAGGATTGAAAGTAGCTGGGGAGGAGGGAGGGGGGGATGCTGTCACAGGGATAACGGCTCCAGGCGACAATGAAGTTGACCTGATTCCTAAGTAGTCCTCTCTTCTAGCTTTCCCTCCTTCTCACAAAATTCATGGAATTCCTAAGCTTCAATCTAGATAGGCGGTTCTCAGCCCTGTCTGCACATTAGAATCTCTTCAGTTTTTTTGTTTGTTTTTTTAAATAACATGGGCCCTATTCTAATTCAGTGGGTTTGGGGTAAGGCCTGAGATTCAGTATTTTCTTAACCTGCCCAGATAATTCTAGTATGCGGTTCTGTTGAGAGAAGCATGATAGAGTCCAAGGTCAAGGTCAAGAATGGTAAGGAGGTGTCAATGTTGAGCCCGCCCTGGTACTGAGCGGCTGCCTGGGCTCCGTGCTGAGGGCCTGCGGTGCATCTGGCTGAGCAGGAAGGAGTGCTGGGATCAGCCCTTGCTGTCAGCCGCGTGTCCTCGGTGCTATCTAATCCCTTCAGATTCAGATGAAGAAAGAGGCACAGAGAAGGAAGAAAGTCCAGAGTCGTTCAGTGAACCAAAGATCAAGTCCATGTCTCCTGGATTCCTGTAATCTCTGCTTTTAACAAGTTCTATTACTCAAGACCCCCATCACTGCGGCCCGTCCTTCACCCCTGCTGTGGTCCAGGGCCAGAGGACTGGTTCTCTGGCCCCACTGATCACACCAGACCTCAGCTCATAACCTGTCCTCATGTGTCTTCTGACACCTGTAACTTAGGACACCAGGTGGGCGATTACGTGGGCACAGGGAGTGCTGAGACTGGAGGATGCTGGGATCCATCCGTGTGGTAAAGGTGCTGTCACAACCAGTACAGAGGTGAGGAGTTGCTTTGTCAAAGTGGACGAGGGTCACATTGCAGATGAAGACACAGAACACATCATGATTTTGAGGAGGCTGGAGGCTCAGTGAAGGCTGTGTTGTTCACAGCTTTCTCCCCAGCCCCTCACATGATGCTAGGTGCAGAGAGGGGACCCAGAAAATATTTGTTGAATGAGTCAGTGGTCTTAAATACAGGGGGTGGGACCTGGCCTCAAAGACCAGGGCAGGAGTGAGGGGGGAGAGGAAATGTGAGGAGTGCAGCTCTATAGGGGCCGTAAGAGGGACTGGCTGGCTGATTGATGCCTGATCCTGACGCTTGCTTGATGTTCCAGAAGGGTAAGGATGGACTGATCTCTCTTGTTCTCCAGGACATCTCTAGCATAGCTACCTTATGACTTTCGTGGATCTTAGGTAATGTTACCTTCATTGGCCCTTCCTACCATAATAGGTTTTCATGGGTTTTAAAAATTTCATTTTTTTCTGATGTGAGGAAAAAAATTGAAATTTTCTTTGACCCTGAAAGTTCTTTTTCTTCTGATTTTAGGACCCTAGGCACTGTGCCTATGACACCTGATGGATGACTCGGCCCTGATCCCCAGTACATAGCACAGTGCTGGACACATGAAGATCTGATGGACAGATGGATGGATGGGTGGATTTGTAAAATTAATATTTAGGCCAGGTCTAAGTGGGAAAAAAACCTGTGCAGTTTTCCCAGGACACTTTTCTTTTTTAATGTCTGTAGCACCTACCATAGGGGCTGACATAGAACACCCTTTTAGTGTGTGAGCAAATGATTCCAAATGGAATAATGTGGTATTGTTTTAGGAATTCTCACAGTGTGTATTGTGGTCCTGATATATCCTTATTTGTAGTAATGTGTCCACAGCTACATTTTCCTACCATCCATCCACCCATCTATCATCTACCCATCCATCATCCATCCACCCACCCATCATTCTCCATCCATCCTCCATCCATCTATCCATCCACCATCTATCCGTCCATCCATCCATTCTCCATCCCTCAATTTATCCATCCATCCATCCATCCATCCATCCCTCCATCCATCCTCCATCCATCATCTATCCATCCATCCATCCATTTATCTATTCATCTATCCATCATACGCTATCCATTTATCTATCTGTCCATCCATCCATTCTCCATCCCTCAATTTATCCATCCATCCATCCATCTCTCCATCCATCCTCCATCCATCATCTATCCATCCATCCATCCATTTATCTATTCATCTATCCATCATACTCTATCCATTTATCCATCCATCCATCCATTTATCTTCCTTCCTTCCATCCATCCATCCATCTTCCAGACAGTCAGTCAACAATTTGGTGGGTGGCTTCTCTGTGCCAGGCATGATATAGTATTAAATTCTAGGGATATGCTAGAAAACAAAATAGACATGGCATATGTATGATTATAAAACTGTGCTGAATGTTAGGAAAAAAGTAACACTGAGCCCGTAGCTTGAATGGGGTGTGGTGAGA
Organism: Halichoerus grypus; assembly: GCF_964656455.1. Taxonomy (NCBI): domain Eukaryota; kingdom Metazoa; phylum Chordata; class Mammalia; order Carnivora; family Phocidae; genus Halichoerus; species Halichoerus grypus. The sequence goes on from NC_135726.1 coordinate 4,957,956, forward strand.
GGGAGTGGGTGCCTGAACCAGTCTGGGGAGGGCCCTTAGGGAAGAATTCCCTGAAAATGGAAAGCAGATGAGGGGTTAAGAAGGGAAAAGGAGAGAGAGCATTCCTGGCATCTGGAACAGCAGGAGCAAAGGCCAAGGGTGGAGGGAGCATGGTACATTTGCAGTATGGAGGGAAGGTGGGTGTGGCTGGAGTGCAGGCAAGGGCCGGGGAGAACTGTCTGCCATTGGACTCCAGAGGAGGATAGAGTCAGATCATGCAGGGCTTTGGGAGCCACAGAAAGGCATTTGGAATTTACCTTGAAAGTAAAGTGGAGTCTAGTCAAGGAACTGGGTTATGTTTAAATCTACTCTTGAGAGAATTCAGAAAAAAAAATCTTTAAATATAGAAAACATACAACACAATTATTATAGTCTTTGTTAAGACCATTATCTGATTCTTGCATAAACTACAAAGCCAGTTTCCTTGAGCATCCATTTAGAAACTCATTATTGCTTAATTAAATACCCATTCTATTAATTCTTTTCAATGTTTTAACCCCATTATGTAATTCAAGATGGAAAATTAAATAGATTAAAATGAAATAGTACCATTTTATATTTCTATAGCAATGCTCACTTTGTGATTTAAAAACAATAGACAGACATTAATTTAGCATACAAGAGCAGAAAGAATTATTGATTGTAACATTACTTCCTTTAATTGGAAAAAATAGATAAAGTCACTTTTCTGTTAAACTGTGTGGCAAATCTAATACCAGACGCAAAATATATTTTTACATAATCAGTGTGGGTGACCGGCTTGGGACATACTGAGGCTCATTAGCTCTCTCCCCTTGTATTCAGAACTGAGTATTTCATTCTGCTTTCTTTGACAATGAGGGGTGAGTTTTGTGATGGACATTTAGGAAGAGAATGCCTGGACCTTCCAGAAAGGTCATCCATCACCAGGGGGAAGGGGGACTTCCATTTTATTTTACACCAAGAATAAATGCTCTTCCTCATTGAGCAAATGGTTGATTTTACGTTAAGGTTAACCTGAAATTGGAAATAATGATCATCAGGGTAGAAAGCCACAGCTAGGGAAGAAGTGACAGTGTGTGACTTTAAGGGACTGGACATCTATAAGCTTGCATGCCTGATGACTAGAGTCCAGGTTCATGAACTGTCATCCATGATGTTTCATGGATGGTGAACTTGAAAAGTTGGGATGTAGTCATTTGGGCCCTGGCTTTGGGAAATTAAAAGATAAGGTCCCAGAAAATTTTATAAACTTGAATTTCTATTTGTGAGGTTAAAAGCGTGGGGGAGACATCATCAGTAATTTAACTTGCAAACAATTTTATGAGTCTATGTTTACATAAAGGATAGAACTCATTGGAAAAATCAGATCTCTTGCTGATAGCCTAACAGGTAGAAACTGTGATTGCTAGGAATAAGCTAATACATTTAAAGATCCTGACACAGGCACCTGGCTGGCTCAGTCGTTAAGCGTCTGCCTTCGGCTCAGGTCATGATCCCAGGGTCCTGCGATTGAGCCCCGCATCGGGCTCCCTGCTCAGCAGAGAGCCTGCTTCTCCCTCTCCCACTCCCCCTGCTTGTGTTCCCTCTCTCACTATGTCTCTCTCTGTCAAATAAATAAATAAAATCTTAAAAAAAAAAAAAAGGATCCTGACACATTGCTTGGCATAGGGAAAAGAATCAGTATTTGTTAGTGAGGATGATGATGATGGATTTTGTTTTGTACCATATGAAATTCTTACTAGTAAATTGGAGGATATGGCTCAAACCCCTGTGACTCTTTCTGTTCTTATCATGGACTGCCTTTTAATGTATAATTTATATAGATACCTCATATCCCTGAAATTCCTGTGGAAATGCTCTTCTCTTTTCAGTTATGTGTATCTGACACTCACATGACTTGCTTATCCCTGATTTGCTCTAACAACAGGACTTTATTGCCAAGGCAAATGATGTTAACCTACAGCACCCACATTTAGAAGGGATAGCTGTATTAGATATCTGGTTTCCTTCTATCTATGATTAGGATTCACCCCAGGATATAGAAAAATGAAAGAATTCCTTCTAGTAAATATCCTTTAAGTGTCTACTGCATGCCGAGGGGTCCACCAGAGGCAGGAAATATAGCAGTAAATGAAAGGGACACTATTCTCTCCCCTCAGGGGCTTGTAGCTGATTGCCACATTTCCTCCCACTCACCTCCTTTCTTTATATGTTTTGTTGACCTATGACATATCCAAATATTTTGTTTCCTACCATTTCTCCACTCTCATACATCCAAGGCTGTACCTGTGGCCAATTACGGGTGCTTTTACATTTGGGCATGATTTAGTTTCCAGCTAATGGCCATTTCAATAAATGGTGCTGGATCATTTGTATATCCATGTGGAGAGAACAATGAATCTTGATCCCTACCTCACACCATACACAACATGTGTAAGGTAAAACTATAGAGGTTTTAGAAGAAAACATAGGGGGACATTTTATTTCAGCTTACAGTTAATGTTTATGGGCACTATATATATATATACACACACACACACATATATATGTATATATATGTAATATAATGTGTAAAATATTTTTAATATATAAAATAATACAAAAATATAAAATGTAATTATGTATGTGAAGTTCACATAATAGAACATATATAATATTTAAACAAAAATTTAACAAGTACACAGAGTTCTAAATAAAGTTCATTCAGTATTTTAAAGAAGCCTTTATGTCTATGAAATGATTAACAACAGAGACCCACAAGAGACTCTGAAGGTGCTTGGCTGAAAAAGCTTCAGCCAGCCCTCAAGAACTGGACCTAGGGCGCCTGGGTGGCTCAGATGGTTGAGCGTCTGCCTTCGGCTCAGGTCATGATCTCAGGGTCCTGGGATCGAGTCCCACATCGGGCTCCCTACTCCTTGGGAGCCTGCTTCTCCCTCTGCCTCTCTCTCTCTCTCTCTCTCATGAATAAATAAATAAAATCTTTAAAAAAAGTAAAAAAAAAAAAAAAGAACTGGACCTATTGAGTCCTTCCCTAGCCATACCCCAATAGGACATGCACAGACAGGCCCCCAAATGACTACAGAACCAAGATGGGAGGAGGACATTCAGGAACCCACCAGACCATAATGGCCACAGACATTGGTATATTTGACTCTTTTCTCCACCTAGTTAAAATTCTGTCATCTCTAAATACCCCTTTCTCTTTGAAGATGAGGAGTGGTGCCAGAGCTTTGGTTTTTAACACTCATGGAAGACAATTCACACAGTGAGAAGTAAATCAGAAGCTAGAGCTCAGGCTCCCAACAAGCAGAGACAGCTTGGGGCATGCCCCTCCCAACTGTGGCTTCTGGAGAATGAGGTTCTTGTCTCTGATTTTTCAAAATGCCAGATCTTTCATAAGATGAGAACACTATAAGTAGACATTAAATTTTAGGATTTTTTTTTTTTTTTGAGAGAGAGAGCATATGTGAGCATATGCATGCATGAGTGGAGGGTGGGGAGCACAGAGGGAGAGGGAGAGGGAAAGAATTTTAAGCAGACTTCATGCTCAGCGTGGGGCACACCGCGGGGCTTGATCCCAGGAGCCATGAGATCATGACCTGAGCCGAAGCCAAGAGTTGGACGCTTAACTGACTGAGCCACCCAGGTGCCCCATTTTGGGCTCATTTTTATCTGTGGAATGTGCCAGTGTACATGTGTCTGAGAATAGTGGCCAGGTCTTCTCTCTTCTCACTGAGAAAAAGGCAAGTGAACTAATTGTAGTTTAAATGGCAGAAACAATAGAATTCTACATGGTGGAGGTCAGTCTTCCTTTTCTGAGGATCCTTAAAGAAGATCCCAGCCCCTACTGAGAAGAGTGTTCTAGGAGGCCATTTGTGTCATGGGATCCCAGCTTTCTTGGCCAGAGCTGACTGGACCCAGAAGTGGTACCTAACTCACAGATGACCAATCCATTGTCTGCTTCATGAACAATCAGATGTTTCTCTAAGAATGTGAACTCAGAGAAATAGGGGCTATAATCAGAGAGTAAAGAGTCCTCAAATCCTAAGTTTCTGAGTAGTTGAGCATGGGGTGACCTTTTTTTTGTCCCTCAGACACCAATGACTAGATGCATAGAGAGGCAAAAGAGTAGGCACACTGATGGTAAAACAGAGAGATCCCAGGGCACTCAAAAGACAAAAGACAGATGAGGAAGCATCCTTGGTCTCCCACTGGTTTTCTAGCCCTGCCCCCATGCCCACGAGGTTCTCTGCACCTCTTGTCTGCTGGATGTTTCTGGGCCTGTCAACGGCCCCATCTTCACCTGCCACATTAAGTGGGTTTCTGCTCCTAATGGAGCCCTGGGGAAACCAATTCTGGCGGATGTCTGCCATTCTTAGCAAGTAAATGTAGCCTTTTTTGATGAAGATTTGGGTTCCACACATGTGTCCTCAAGTATCTTTTTGCACCTTGCTATGGAGAATTTCAAACATTTATAAAAGCAGCCAGAATAAAGAGCCCTATGTGCCCATCATCAGGCTTCAGAGATTTTCAACTCGTGCCCCCCTGTGCTTCAGCTACACACCCACGTCTCCCCATTCCTGTATTATCTGGAACAAATCCCAGACGTATCATTGTATCTGTAAATATGTCATTGTGTGTCTCTAAAAGATAAAGACTCTTTTTAAGAAAACATAATCAAAGTCCTATCTTGTCCAACTAACATTAATTTCTTCTGATAATTACTGTTTTTCTTTTATGCCAAATACTTTGATAAAACCATTTGCATGTTCTCTCTATTATGGAAAGAGAGAGTACCTACCAGCTCTGGGAAAGGACAGTCATAAAGGGGCCTATTAAACTTCTCCATGTGTTGCCAGAGTTTTCTTAGTTAAATGTTTCAGGCAGGTGAAGAAATGCAAATGGTTCAACAATAATAAGGAACAACAGCTCAACAACAAAGCAACCTGCTCCTGAGCGAAGGGCACTCTCCAAGATTCACTGGCATCCCAGGCAATGTGGTTCTCAATCTGAGGTTCACAAACATCCTCCTGGGCTGAAAGGAGAGCTCTGTGCCTGGAGGGCTGCCATCTGTGGGTCCCCTTTCACCAAGAGGAGAGGCTGAGCATCCCCCGCTTTCTGGCTGTAAAGGGGCAGGGGGATGGGCCAATGGGCAAGAGAGGGAGACGATATTCACTGAGCTTTCTGGTGGGAGTCATTCCCTTTTCCCGCCCAGTGCACATGTCTCTGTCGGCTCATTCCCCACGAGGAGTTTCCACGTGTTGCAGACACATCGGAGGGGCTGAGTCAATGACTTTCGAGGACAATGCCCAGCCAGGCCTCCTCCCTGGGGGCCCGGCAGTGCACCTGCTGATGCGCATTTTCTTCCTCTCCATGATCTTGCCTGAGGAGGCTTGTCCACTCTGCCAAATACACACATCTACGCGTGTGACTAAAGAAATGAGTTTTCAGGAAGAAGCAGCTTTGATAACAAAATGTGGCTTTTCCTCCATGAAACAAAATCATGAAGACACATAGCCACTGAAGCCCGACCGGAAACTAATGAGGTCGAGTAGTGGTTGTCAAACTGTGTTCCTGGGAACCAAGGACGTTCAAGGGATGGTACAGGAGTATCAGGTATTTTCCCCCCAAACAGTAAGCCTTAAACAGCTTGGATCATGTTTTGTCTGTTTGGTATATTAGATTTCACGCTCAAGATTTTGCCCGAAAAAAAATGTTTTGCTGTAAAAAGAAGTTTGCAAATCACTGCCTTAGGGAATATGGTACAATAAATATTACATCAGATAAAGAGAGAAAAATTAAAAACAAGGAGCAAATAGGCCCATATTCTTTCTTTTCTGAATGCCAGGTGTGGACACATTATTCCGTCTGACAGTAGCATCTCTCCCTCACCAGAGTTTCTCTCTTTAAAAAATGAAAGAGAAAGAAAAACACATTTGTACATCTGACGAGATAATTGGAAATAGTTTAATTTTGAGATATGCATCCAGCCACCAACATTTGAATCGGGATAAAGAATGATTTTTTTAGGAAAGCAATCGCATGGTCTGCTCCAAAGACTTTAGAATTGGGTTAATGCAATTCTGCATGTTTGTAGGAGTGGGAACTTCAGTTGAGTGGGGCAATTTTGGGTCTACCTCTGATTCATGGGTAAATCCTCTAATGTCTCTGAGTCTCTGTTTGACTACCTGAGATGTAGGGCATTGGATTAGAGCAATAGGTTCTTAACACTCATTACATGTTAGAATCGTTTGCAAACCCTTAAAAACTTCACATTCACAGGTTTTTCTTGGGCGGAGTCCAGGCATTGGTATTCCCCAAAGTCCCCCATATGATTCCGCTGAGCAGCCATGGCTGAGCACAACAGCTTGAGATGACTTTAAGGTCCCCTCCTGGTGTTACGATCAGGCATTAAGGGAGCTTCGTGATCCCCTCCAGCTCACGTTGGGTCCTAACAGATGAAGACCCTGTTGTGAGAGCCAAAGGATGCCACTGTGGAGAACCTTGAGAACTCTTACTTCTACGCTCATGGGGTCATAGGAGGTGCTAAGAAGAGCAGTGGAATACATTTATTTGCCAATGAAAATAAAGGGCTAGCGCCCGGAGGTCACGGTTTTCATTGTCTCGAACACGAATCCGGTGCCCATTAACAGTTACCGCATTCCCCTCTGTCTGCCCCTAACAACCATGAATCTGCTTTCTGTCTCCGTGGATTTACTATTACATTTCATACAGATGGAATCATGCAACAGGTGGCCTTTTGTGTCTGGCTTCTTGCACTGAGCAGAGTGCTTTCAAGGCTGGGCCATGTTGTAGCAGACGTCGGTACTTCGTTCCTTTTTGTGGATGAATACTATTCCACTGTGTGGACAGACCACAGCTTATATACCCCTTTATCTGCTGATCAACATGTGGGTTATTTCCACTTTTTGGCCATTATGACTAACGCTGCTATGAATGCTCATGTACGAGGTGTGGTGTGGACTTGGGTTTTCCTTCTCGTGGGTAGACAGCTAGGAGTGGACGAGCTGGGATGTGCAGTGACTCCATGTTGGCGGGGGTGTGGATTGAAGTCGTTTGTCAACATGCGTCTAGCACTTACGCTCCCCCTTTCAGACACATGGGGCTGTGTCCTGCTGGCTGGCGTCCAGAGCCCATTGCCTCCTGGTCCCGTGGGAGGAGAAGCTATCCTTGAGAATAAGGCCTCCCCCTTTAATTGGCACGAGGTTTGGGAAGGAGAAGTATCTATGAGACTCTTATCTCTTTCCATCCTTTGGCCAACCCACTTGGAGCAGCCCCCTCTTTTTCACTTTGCACGGGGTACTCCTCAGGGTAACACAGACATGACACAGCCCCCTGGAACTCATGGAGGACAAGCCTTCCTCCCTTCAAGCCACCTGCAGCTGGTTCTAACCGGAGAAGGTATGTTTTTAATCTCCTGAGCTCTGGGAAAATCGACACACTTGGTTAGGCTCCTGATGCTAACACCCCAGTACAAATAAGGACAAGAGAAACCTTCTGCTTTCATTACAAGGGATTTGTACAAATTCATACATGGAATTGACTTACAGCTTCTAATTTATATTTAAATCCCAAACGTCTTAGTCAGAAGAAACTGCTCTATATCCATCGTCTGTGTCTGCATTGCTGATTCGTGCTTCAAATAGACCCCACGGGCCCGACTGTAATTCCCATCGGCACATCCACATACTTCTTCCCAGAGGTGGCTTATGGAGTTTCTGAGAACACCGGAGTCCCACAGGGAGAAGAGACGGATGGGGATCATTCCCTTGGGAATCAGACCCGATGAGAGACGGAGGATGAGAAAAATCATTCTCTGTCCTTTCCCTGCTCTGATACCAGGATGGAGGGACAACAGAAGTCTGTGTGGGGACAAGGGTGCCCGATGACATTCCCTCGCATTGACAAAGACAAACGAGGAAAGTTTCTTATGTTTAACGCCACAGGGAGCTCTATCATCTGTTGGCTGTGTGACTTTGGTCAAGAAACAACCTCTCTGTGCCTTGATTTTCTCATCTGCAAAATGAAAATAAGAGTACGTACTCCGATGGGATTATTATGATGATTAAGAGAGAATATCTGTAAAGGTTTAGAGGCACTCCTGACACTTAGCAACATAGGGCCATTGTTACCATGAACACAGACAAAATGAACAAAGAAATAAAGCTCGTTACCACGCACATCACCATAAGGAACACGACCAAAGAAATTAACTTGGCTCTTTCGGGAGTTTTTTGGTTACAGTAGCCTAGTCTTGCTAAATAATGTTTCAATATAAAGCTCCCTTGTCACATAAACTACTTAGAGTTGGTGCCACTTAGAATCAAAAGTGTCCTGACCGATACTTCTTATTCCCTGATTGCAGTTTTTTTTAAAGATTTAATTAATTTGACAGAGAGCGAGCGAGAGCGAGAGTGAGAGAGAGAGAGAGAGAGAGTGCGCACAAGCAGGGGAAGGGGCAGGCAGAGGGAGAATCAGGCCCCCTGCTGAGCAGGGAGCCCCATGTGGAGCGCGATCCTAGGACCCTGGGATCATGACCTGAGCTTAAGGCAGACGCTTAACCGACTGAACCACCCAGGTGTCCCCTGATCATATTTTCAATCTAACTTACGGTTTCTCAACCTCAGCACTATTGACACTTTGGGTTGGATGATGATTTGTTGGGTGGGGCTGCCCTGTGCCTGGTAAGATGCGCAGCAGCCTCCCTGGCCTCTCTCCACTAGATGCCAGGAACACCCATGCTGCAATCATCAAAAGCCAGACATTGCCAGATGTCCCGGTGGGGCGTGTGCATGTACGTGTGCGTGTGTGTGTGAATTCCTCCCTGGCTGAGAGTCACTAATCTAGCTCAACCAGGCCAGGGGCTCCCCGTAAGTATCTGCCTCTAAATGACAGCTCACCAGTTCCCCCGGACAAGATTTGTCATCATGCTGGTCCCAGGCAGAAGTCTCAGAGGAAAACACTGAAATAGCATGATAACATTTTCTGGAGTAACTGAACCAGACATTGCCAGGAACACATTCAAGGGTAAAACCGAAGACTATAATTATTATGAAAATTATTGATGTAGTTTTCATTGCTATACAATTTTTGAATTAGCAACTGATAATCCCTTTTATGAAAGAAGAAAGGTAGTTTTTCTTGCTTTCCATTCTTCCTGACACTTGTCCGCCTTTCCCTTTCAATCAGCATGCTCCAGGCCTGTGTGTGGCCAGTGGACTCAGGCCTCCACACACAGACCTGGGGGCTGCAGCCAGGCTGCAAGGAAGGACGCCTGGGCCTGACAGGGGGCGGTCCTGTCCCCCCAGGGGCGTTCTCAATGGGCCTCAGAAAAATGAGTTGCATTTTCCATTTGGGCCAGTTGGAGCTGTACTCAGACTCAAGCCTATGGGGCAATGAGGGATTATTGCCTGCAGCCCAGTGCTTCTCCCCGTTCTTGAAACCCTCTCGACTGGAAGCGTGGGCCTTGGGCCAGGGGCCTGGGCCTCACCTGGGAGCCAGTTAAAAACCCAGAGTCGGGGCAGCCCCGTAGACCTTCGGAACCAGATCCCAGGTGACAGGGTGCTGAGTCAGTCTGAGAAGTTGCTCCCAAGCTCTTCTGCCTACAGCTGCCCTCCCTCTCTGCCGTCCTTGCTGGTGACCCCGAGGCCAGAAAGACCAGGGATACCTTGGCCGTAAACTCAGCAGCCTGGCCTCAACACCGTCTCCTGGTGCTTCTGTGCTCTGGCCAGAGGACCTGGCTCCTTCCTGCCCAGTGTGAGCTGCACCCGGGGTTGGGTGGGGGCATCCCCATCTCCTCCTCAGGCCTGTCCCTAGTCCCTTACCCTCCTCTCTCCTCTCAGGTCTGTAAACACACTCGAGACCCTTCAGTTAAGAAAACCAAGCAGTGCAACAAAGGAAGAACAGCCTCAACTCTGTCCCTCTCACCTCCCCACCAAGAGGGGCCTGCATTTCCCCCCCTGCCCTCCCACTGAGCAGGTGCAGACACTACGTCCACAGTTGCTGGGAGGGCTGTGGACCCCGGAAATAAGCCGCGGACATTTATTTGCAATCAAGGAACAATGTAATTGGTCAATGTTGAGATGTAATTATTGGAGAAAACATCCTGTTCAAGATTTCTTATTGGGTCTGTTGAATAGGGGCCAAGGAAGGTTTTCGTGGGACCCTCATCCCTGCCCCCTGCCCCCCAGCAGGCAAGACAGGCCCCTCCCAGTGTTGCTCCACCTACCTGGGCTGCTGCACCTGAGGGCTGGGGTGGGGGGGGTGAGGGTGGGGTGGGGGTGGGGGGGTGGTGTGAGGAGGGGAAGGGGGCTGGGATTTGGATATGGGAAACAGGAACTCTCAGAGAGTTCAGGAATTTTAAGTAAAGGTGACATTTCCAGCTTGACTTTTCCCTGCCAAGTGACAGGGTGGGACAGTGGGAATTGCCAGGTGGCATGGAGAGAGTTCGGGGGAGAGAGAGAAGCTAAGGGGGAGAGAGGGGAGCTAGAGATATAGAGCACACACAGAAATAGAGAGAGAGGGATGGGATGAGGGGAAAGAGAGGAGGAAGGAGAGAGGGGGAGAGAGGGAGGGGAGAGGGAGGGAGAGACACAGAAATAGAGAGGGAGAGAGAGAGGGAGTGGGGGAGGGGGAGAGAGGAAAAGGAGTGGGGAGGGGGGAGAGGGAGGGAGAGAGGGGAGAGGAGGAGAGAGGGAGGAGGAGAGAGGAAGGAGGAGAGAGGAAGGAGGAGAGAGGAAGGGGCACAGAGGGAGGGGAAGAGGGGAGGGGGAAAGGGAGGGAGAGAGGGGAGAGGGAGGGGGAGAGAGGAAGGAGGAGGAGAGGAAGAGGGAGAGAGAGGGAGGAGGAGAGAGGAAGGGGGAGGGGGGGAGCAAGGAAGGGGGAGAGAAGGAGGAGGAGAAAGGGAGGACGGGAGGGGGAGGGGAGGGAGACGAGGAGGGAGGCTGGGGAGACCCAGAAGACACAGCCTTACAGAAGAAAAAGCACTAGAGGCAGAGCAAGCAGGAGAGGGAGAGAGGAAGAGCGGGGAGAGGTAAAGACAGAAAGTGAAGGCAGAAGTGGGCAGAGGGGGAGGGAGAGCAGAAGATGAGGGGGGTGGTGTAAGGTCTCGATGTCGCTTTTTTTAAATAAGAAAATTTGGGCAAATCCAGAGCTGTGTTCTCGCCTTTTCAGCATTCCCAGGGGCCTGTGTCAGTAGACACGGAGAACGGAAATTTCCATATCAATAGAAACCCCGCGGTTCAAGCCTACAGTCTGATCACTTCCAGCAACAACAATGCAGATTGAGAACCAGGATCAGATGGAGAACCAGGATACATGGCTAAGCCCAGGGTGGAGGGTGACGGTGACCACTGTCACCCCCAAGAAAGACACCGGCACTTCCTGGGCCCTGGCATCACCCTTAGTAACTACCATAACGTCGAATCTTTTCACAACAGTTTCTAAAATCAGCGGGTTAGGCAAATTTGGACCCCCCCAAAAAGCGACCCTTAGAAGTCTCCCTGAGTCTGCAGGGCTCTCATGGCCCCGGGAGGGCGGTTCGCCCCTTGTAGGGAAAATCCATGCGTGAGTCCAAGAACATCCGGCCAGACGGGTACAAGCTAAATGTCTGGGGGATGAGTCCTCTGTGTCTTCCTTCCAAGGTCCCCAGGTGTGGGCTTCCAGGGTCCCCTTTACCCGTTTATTTGTTGCCTTTACACAGTCCTGAATCCAAACTACTCCTTGAGGCAATATTTAAGGACAGGTCGTCAATCAGGGAGCCAACCAAAATTTGTGGTCTGGAGCCTCTGGCCACCTGATGTGAAGTTTGCGTCTGTGATGCGTCTCGGAGGGTGGCCCGCCCTTGGCCAGGGAACAGGGACCGTGACAGAAGTGGTGGCAGCTCCCTTTCTGGGCCAGCTGTGGGGCTGACTGGCCGCGCACACCCCCCCCCCCCAAACTGAATCTCTTCCTATTTGGCTGGAGCCCACCACTCTGGACGGCACTTTTCTTCATGTCACAGATAGGACGGTGGTCGAGGGTGACAAGATGGGCCATTCTGGGGGCCCACATTCCAGAGATCCCTGAACATGGAAGAACCCATGACCTCCTTTCCTCTGTCAAGCATGGTAACTTCTGGATGCAACACAGTCCCTTGACCGGGAGACTTCAAGGAAGCTCAGAAGTGACTTGATGCGACACACACAACACGCACGCGCACGCTGCTGCAGGAAGGGTCAACGGTCCAGTGTGGTTGCCATGGCAGCACAAGTGAAGAGAGAAGCCTTCCCTAGCGAAGCACAGAGGTGAGCCTCCTTCCGTAACCTGTGTGCAACCTTCTGCTTTCTGCATTCGGGGCGTGGGAGGAAGGCTCACGTAATTTCCTCCCCAAGGAAGACAGGAGGCCCGAAGTCACCCGGCGAGGGGCAGACCTCCAGGCCCTCCCGGGAACAGAAGAAAAGGAAAGGCTCGAGGCCAGCGAGTTCTAGAGCTCATGAGCAGGTGCCGGGGCCAAGCGGGCTCTGCCTTCCTCTGACATAACACGCAGCTAGAAAAGAGGCCACCACGGCAGGGGGGTTGCATGGCTCCAGATTTGGGGAACAGGCTGTAGGAGGGGGATTTGGCTGAACGGCGCAAAGTGAAACAGGGGCAAATATGCCTGCTTTCTGAAGAAATCCAGGCTCTGCTGATGAACAGCAGCAAAATGATGCTTAATGGGGCGCTCACAAGAAAAGCTAGCCTTTGTACGTCCGCTGCCTCGAGGTCCTGGGCTGATTGCTCACCCCGTGAGGCGGGATCTACTACGAGCTCTGAAGACCACTCGCCTGGTGGGAAGTGGAGAGACAGGGTTCGCACCCGGGGTCGGCTGAGCCTGGAGTTTGTGCGCTACTCCTTCTGGGCGGCTTCCCCTCGCGGTCCCGCATCCCCAGGGGACCGGGGCGAGCGCGTCGGACCCTCAGCCTCACTGTCCCCACCCGCTCGGCGGCCCCTCCTCGCGGGGGCCAGTGGGACAGCAATGGGCACGACCCCGGGTGGTGCAGCTGCGGTATAAGGACCGGAAGGGATAGACCAGCAGCTTCCGAAGGAACAGCTGGCGGATTTTCAACTCAATTTCCCCCTCCCTTTTCCTTGCATAGGATGGGGGGAGGGTCCTTTTGACTCCTTTATTATCCTCACTGTGGAAGCACACCAAGGCTGTGCGGAATGTATAGGAAATGATGCTGTGTCCTTCTGTTTCTGCCACCCCTTCCCAGGCACCTTCCCCCACTGCCTCGCCACCAACAGGCCACCTGAAGGGGCGAGCAAGTTCTCCGCAGCTGCGTCTTCCAGTGGTCAGCATCGGTGCTCCAGTGAATGCAATGAGGCAAGCAGGGGTGACGTTCCATCACCCAAGGGACTTCCCCCGCAGAGCTTTGCTCAGAAAGCCACACCTGAGTTGGGATGCCTCGATGCAGTGTAGCTCAGGGGTGGCTGGAGGACTGGGGAGAGGCCTGGGGGCAGGTGGGGCATGGAAGGAAGTCAGGGATGGGGTTAGGTGCAAGGGTAGGCATCTTGCAGGTGGGGGGTCCAAACAGAGAACAGCCCAGAATATCCAGCTCCTTCCACACGGTATTTAGCCCCTGGATCCCAGATGAGCAACAAGCTATGAGGCATTCTTTATCTGCTCCTGCTGGCTCCTTCCACATCTCGACCTTCCTCGGCTCCTCTTAGAAGCTCTGCTGCAGGTTCAGGTCCAAGCCCATAGCACATGGAGCGTATGCATCCCTATCCGCCCAGTGTGGCCCTTGGGGCCCCATTGCGTATGCAAGCCCTTCTACAGGTCCACGATTCTACCTCTGCTCTGTGCCCAAGTGCCAGGAGCCTCCCAGACCATGATCCTCGTCCTCTGTGTGTCTGCTGGAGCCCATTCACGGTGGACCGGACCTTCCTCCATCGTCAGGGCGAAGTCCACGCAAGTGCAGAAACCAGTGAGGCTCACGGGATGAAAAGGGGAAGGTAATTTGAAGGTACTTTGGCTATATTTGAAAAAGGGCTATAAATTGCAATTTAAAATGCTAATACCAAAAAGCAAAAAAAAAAAAAAAAGCAGGAAAAAAAAAGCTCATACTTTTTGGACCAAGCATTTCACTTGTGAGGGTTTATCCTACAAAACCTTTATACGTGTGCACAAAGATACGCATTCAAGCATTTTTATCTCTGTGATGTTTATAAAAGGGAAAACCAGGACCACCAAAATGTCCATCAACAGGGGATTGGTCCAACTGTGGGCTGCCTATGGAACAGAATATGATACAGTGCTATCAAAATGAATGAGGTAGTTAATTGTTGGGCATTATTGATCAGGAGGGAAATCTATTGTGTTGGAGGATGCCAACAACCTTGGGTTTACTAAGTAAAAATAAAATGTGCTAAGTTAATGAAATTGGGAGAACACGAGCCATTCCAGGGGCACATTTGAAAGCAGCACTGAGAGAAAGAGATTATAGAATCTTTAGTTCCTGGATGGTAGAAGCCAAGGACACAACTGGAACTCACCAAACTGCTGTGAGGGGGGTGTGGGGCCCATGGGGCAGGTTCTGCTCCCAGTGGCCCTGGTTAAAGTCCCCTCTTCAGCTGAAAAGTGTGAAAATGACAGACCATATGGAGGTTCAGCAACCAGTCCCTAGGGGTAGAGTGACATCTTTCTGTGGGGCTCCCAGTTAGCGGAGGGGTTAGGGAGACTTTAGGAGGGGGGTGAGTGAGTGGCTACGCTGTGGACAAAGGATAAGGTCATGCGGGGATCAGCTTGAATCGCCTACAAAGGCTGCGGGAACTCTGGGATGTTGCCGACACGCTCCAAGTCGCCGTTTGTGTAAGTGAACCAAGAAGCTGAGATACCCCGTATCTGAGGCATTCCAGCTGGAAGGAACCAGGGTGAAGGAGGAACCCACCCGCCTGAAGGCTTCTGTGAGCTGTCTTGAATTGTTAAACATTCGGGAGCCTTTCTCTGCCTTTTGCTGCCACTAAGAAAGGCCAAGATCCAAAGCAGGTAGCAAAAGCCAAAGGAGAAAAATAAAAGCAATAGCAAGAGAAGCCTGTATTTCTCAAGTGAGGGCTGTGTGCCCGGCGTTGGGCTGAGCTCCCCCCACACCGTGCGTCTGAGCCTCACCACAGCCTGAGGAGATGAGGAGCATCGCTTCTCCCATTTTACAGAAAAGGAAAGAGGTATAAATCCTGGTAAAACTACACAGTGTGTGCAGAAATGTGATGCCATTTTTGTAATTTCAAGTTAACACTTGAGAGATGGAAAGAGAGGCACCTGCAGAAGTTTAACCAACATGTTAACGGTGGTCATCGCTCGGGTGAGTGGAGATGTGCCCACTTTGTGTATTATAAGCGTGTGTGATAGTCAAACACTTTTTTTTTTTTATAATGGAAACGAATTATGTTTTAGTCAGAAAAAAACATCATTTTGGAGGGGTTAAACTGCTATGGAATTCAAAGTGCATTTAAAAGTAAGTCGTTTTCTGGGGAGCCTGGGTGGCTCAGCCGTTAAGCATCTGCCTTCGGCTCAGGTCATGATCCGAGGGTCCTGGGATCGAGCCCCACATCAGGCTCCCTGCTCGGTGGGAAGCCTGCTTCTCCCTCTCTCTCTGTCCCCTGCTTGTGTTCGCTCTCTCGCTGTGTCTCTCTCTGTCAAATAAAGAAATAAAATCTTAAAAAAAAAAAGTAAGTTGTTTTCTGAAACATTCTAGAAAAAGCAGAATGAAGTGGGAGGAACCACTGTCCAGGACGCTAAGCCTCACCTGCAAGAATCAAGACAGTGTGGTACTGGCTGGGGGAGAATCCTAGCCATCCACGGAACAGAACAGAGAACCCAGAAACAGACCCATACAAATATGCCCAAATGACTTGTGACAAAGGGACAGTCGCAATTCAAAGGAAGGATAGCCTCTCCTCAAAAGGAGCCGGAGCAGCTGCGTGTCCACAGCTAAATACACGACCTCAGGCTAAGCCTCACACCTCACACACAAATGAGCTCAAAATGGATCATGGGCTCCCATGTAACACATAAAAATATAAAACTCTGAGAAGAAAACACGGAAGAGAAAATTTTGGGGACCGAGAGCTAGACAAAGAGTTCTTAGAGTCGAAAGCAAAAGCATCATTTGTACACACAAAAAAAGAATGATAGATTGGACTTTATCAAAATTAAAAAAGTATTTGCTGAGTGAAGGAGTCTTTTAGGAGGATACAAAGATAAGCCAAAGATTGAGGAAACATTTGCAAGCCACGTCCCTGATGAAGGACTTGTATATAAACTCAACAGTTAAAAAAAAAAAAAAGAAAAATCCAATTAGAAAATGGGCAAAAGACACGATCAGATATTTCACCAAAGAGAATAAAGATAGCAAATAAGCACATGAAAAGATGTTTAATGTCAGGAGTCATTGGGAAAATGCAAATTATACTCACAATGAAATATTGCCACACACCTATCAGAAAGGCTAAAATTAAAGCTAATGGTGAGACCAAATGCTCGTGAGGATGTGGGCAAACTGCACTTCTCAGACATTGTTGGTGGGGATGGAAAAGAGCACAGTCCTTGTGGAAGACCGTATGGCAGTTTCTTATAAAACTAACATGCACCTGGGGCGCCTGGGTGGCTCAGTCGGCTGAGCGTCTGGCTTGTGATTTCAGCTCAGGTCATGATCTCAAGTTCATTAGATCGAGCCCCGCATTAGGCTCTGTGCTCAGGAGGGAGTCTGCTTCTCTCCCTCTATCCCTCCCCCACACTTGTGTTCTTTCTCTCTCTAAAATAAATGAAATAAGTCTTAAAAAAAAAAACAAAACCCAAAACTAACATGCACCTAACAGGTGACCCAGCATTCAGGTCTTGGGCATTCATCTCAGAAAAATAACCTGTACACGAATGTTCACAGCAACTTTATTTGCAATAGCGTCAAATTAGCAACCAGCCCAATGTCCCTTGGTGGGTGAATGGTTAGACAAACTCTGGCATAGCCACACCATAGAATACTACTCAGGCAATAAAAAGGGACACACATTGATAAGTACAACTCCTTGGATGGCTTTCAAGGGCACTCTGCTTCATGACAAACGTCACTCTCAGAGAGTTACATAGTGTCTGATTCCACTTATGGACCATCCTTGGAATGGCAAAACTATGGAAGTGGGAACAGACGGGTGGTAACCAGGGGACACGGCCAGGTGTGGGGGGAACATAAGTACAACTACTAAGGAGTACCAAGAGGTACTCTTGCTGCTTGTGATAATGGAAGAGTCCTGTATCCTGGTGGTGGTGGTGGTTACCCAAACCTCAGTGTGCGATCAAGTGCAGAGAACCCCCCTTACCCCCCCTCCCCAACTCATGGAAACTGGATCAGCTCTGGTTGGCAGCATTATCTGGGTCCACCTTCTTGGTCTCAGTACTATTCTATAGTTACAGGAGACGTTACCACTGGGGAAGCTGAGTGAAGGGGTCAAGGGTCTCTATGCACTGTTTTTGCAACATCTTATGTGTCTATAATCATCTAAAAATGAAAAGTTAAAAAAATAAATTGCTTTTCCATGTAAGCCCAAAGATATGCATTTTGGGGTTATGTGGTCGATTCTACTGTCAACGTGAAGGGGGACCAACTTGTTCATGGCGGAATCCACTTTGTAGTTGAGCTCCCACACATTGCACAGCCCAGCACCCTAATTCAAATGCGCCCCATTTTGAGTGGCAGTGGTTTTTAGTTGAGAGAGAGAAAGCGCTTTAAAACGCTAGTGGTGGGGCGCCTGGGTGGCTCAGTCGTTAAGCGTCTGCCTTCGGCTCAGGTCATGATCCCAGGGTCCTGGGATCGAGCCCCACATCGGGCTCCCTGCTCAGCAGGAAGCCTGCTTCTCCCTCTCCCACTCCCCCTGCTTGTGTTCCCTCTCTCACTATGTCTCTCTCTGTCAAATAAATAAATAAAATCTTTAAAAAATAATAATAATAAAACGCTAGTGGTTATCCCCTATGAGCAAGTAGCTCAACAAGACACAATTTCCTTCTGAGTAAATAAGAACATAACAACAGAGAAACTAAAATCTTTCAATGGAGAAATGAACCCCTTATAAGAAGCCACCCCATGTAATATTAAAACAACCTTTCCTAATCTGGATCACTCAGCCTCTTGGAAGATTACACATCACCATGTTCAAAGCAATACTTTTCAGACACGTTTTTCCACATTGAGTAAGGAGAGAGGGTATTTTTTGACACCCGGAACCAATATACACAATGGGACAATTCAAGGATTCTTGGCCAACAAAATTAACTCCAGGTGTAGCCTTTATTTAGCCAAAAGCAATATCCCAAATCAGTGTCAGTAATGTGGGTTCAAAGGTGACAAAATGTCACCATCTGTGGCTGACCTTGAGGACAATTTGTAGTTTCCGATGGAATGTCAGCTGCATGAAGGACCAGCTGTAAGGGAGCACCTCCCCTAACCTACCTAAGCCCCAGCTTCCTTGTCTGTGAACAGGAAGGACGAGTAGAACCTACCCCATACTCTGCACACCATCCTGCAAAGAACCGCTGGCCATTGTCATCAACACCCCCATTTCACAGGCAAGGGCACGAGGCCACAGGAATTAGGGAGCATGTGTTACAGCCAAGAGCCGGTGGGTGATGGAGATGGCACTGGAGCCGAGAGTCCCCTGACACCCAAGTCACCCCCACATGTCACCCCACCACCCTGAGAAGAAGATTCAGGGACAAAACTGGGACCCTGAAGGGATAAAATTGGTCCTTCTGGTCGACCTGACAGTGTGAACACAGAGACAACTGGAGCTGGGCGTGTCAAATCCCTCCCCGCCTCATCTCCTCCTTGGATTCTATCTCAGGAGATGCCAAGGGTGGAAGTAATTGGGTTCGCTGTGTTTTAAAATCCTGTACTCTCAGACTGTCACATTCTTGTCAGCAGCACTGGTTCCCTTGCTGGAATTTCAAAGCCCCAAAGCAGCCTTGTCTTATGGACAGCTTCTCTTATTACTTTGCCTGGCTGATGGATGATACTTTTAAATCTTTTTTTGGGGTGGGGGGAAGGGAGGTGTCTGGGAACTATGACCTTGATGCATGGCTTGGTCAAGCAGAGATGAAGGGATTGCCTGGGGCCCCATATCACACGACAGCCCACAAAGTCATTGGTGGCCACACGGCTCCTTTAAACAGGGGGCTCTTGACAAATGCAGAGACTGAGCTCTGCCAGGAGCTGTTATGGGTCACACGGCGGGCTCCCCTCCACGATGTTTTATTGTGCGAACGCTGACTAACGGAACTCCAATGGCTCCTGAGGAGCCATCTCACGGCCCATCTCGATGTGACTTTCCTCTTTCCTTCCCTCCCAAAGTGTTACTGCTCTTTGGGGAACCTGCCCTGTTGACACCGTCCACGTGAAGCTACGTGTCCGCTAAATGAAAGAACTCTATCATTTTTATGCCAGTCTCCCAGACACCAGTGGAACCTACCTTCCCCCACCGGAACGTTACCTGGGAGAAAGATAAGCCGAGTTTGAAATTACAGAACCGTCACAGGGCTCAAGCAGATGAAGTTAACATGATGTTTTCCTCCAAGCAACAGGGCCACGGAAAGCAAAACAAAACAAAAACCCAACAATGCTCAGAATCTTATTAAGTCCTAAACCTGAGATGCATTTATAGATGCAGGGCAGATTTCCATGCCAACCTCGAAACTCGGGCAACTTTTACTGCCCAGTTACTGCAGAATCTCATAAATAGAATTCTCCAGGGAGCAGAGTTCTGTCAGATAACCTGAGAGCTTCATCCTGTATCCTTTCCAACTTACCCTCCCTGATAGCATTTGCTGGCTACAAAATGCCTTCCTTACGTTTCCCTTGAACCGTGCCAGCAAACGCAAGACTGAGCGAAGGGGTGTGTGGGGGGTGCTCTATAATTTCAGCCCACGTGGCCCCTGGGCAGGGATGGGTCTCTGGGATGCTATCACCATCACAACGGCCCCTTTATTGAGCCACATACCAGTCACTCTGCTCACCATATATTATTGGCCTTGACAATAAAATGCTCTATTTAATCCTTACTACAAGGTGAGTACATTTATCTCCATTTTACTAATAAATAAACTGGATCTCAGAAAGGTTAAGTAATATGTCTAAGCTCACAGAGCCAGAAAGAAATGGCAGTGCCAGGATCTCAAGCAGATCTGGGATGAACATGTGAGTCTTCAGAGCTTGGCTGAATGCCCATTAGCACGAGCTGAATCTGTTCATTGCCTTCCACTGCCAGTCAAGCAACAGAGAGCACCTGGGAAGGAAGGGTGATCTGAGGGTTCTCTAAACCATGGAAGCTAAGATACATCTTGGTTACTGACCCTGAATTTAAGTCTGATGGCCCCAGACGGTCTTGTCTACCTTGACAGATTCTAGGCTGTTGCCAGCCCCTTCCCCCGCAGCTGGCCAGCTCACGTAACTGAGCCGGCTGGTCTTCCACATGGAAGGCCGAGGAGACTTCCAATTGGATGCTGGGCTGTTCCACCGCTTTGCTCTCACTGAATGGCCTTGAAGAGGTGGGATTTAAATTGTGTCGAGGATATTAGTCCAAAGTGAATGAAGTGGAGAGGAGACTTCTCGTTTATGTCCCCAGAGTGATAAATGAGGGAGTGCAATTTTTTTTTTTCTAAGGCAAAGAAAATGGGAAACCAACGTGGATTTCAGACACATGAGAAATAGCTTATGAATTTAGATGATAGCTCGGCAGAAATAAATTGTACATCTGTTCATTCATTTTAATAAAGTGGAGGGATGGCACGCTGCTGGGGCCCTTGGAGAACCCTGAGTTTTTAAAATTATGGTCCTATAATAGTAGCATTAAAATTTGTAATGCAGCCAGTGGTTTCTGAATTGGAGGGAAAATTCATTTATAAAATAGAAGTTCAGACTTTGGAATGTAAATGGGAAAATGCAATTTTTTTCTTGGCCAGATATGAATTAGTCCTGGGAGGGTACTACAACATCTTGACCATAAAATATATTTTTAAAATCTTATGAGGAAGTTTTCAGACTGCTGACAAAACTTCTTTGGGCAATCTCTATTTAGGTAAATTGTGCGGGTATGAAACATGGTTAACTGGCTTTGTTATTTCTGCCTTGAGCTTGGTGCTTTTTGTACTGGAGCAATTATAGATTACTATTTCCATTTGAAATGAGTCTAGTTGGTTACAAATACAAAAATCATTTTTACGCAACAGCAGAAACATAAGGGAGAGAACTTTTATAGACCAGCAATTACCACTTACGATGAAAATTTACTCATTCGGCAAATAGTATTGAGTTTCTTATTACACGTGAGCCCTATGCTTGATATTGGGGAAAATGCCACAGTCCTGATTGTGGGTTTCCTGCTGACTTTAAAACCCAGAAGCATTATTAAAATTTCTTCAAAAATAGGTAGTGAGCCCATAGAAAGCTTTCAGATGGAGGAAGCTGTTCAATTTATTTCACAAATCAGTCACTCAAGCTTTCAGGTGGGAAAGAAGTACAAATAAACCAGTGGTGCTGACCGGCCATGGGTAACACAGGCCCAGCACGGAAAACCCCAGACTGCCTCCGATGCATTTTATTTGCTTTCTAATGAAATTCTGAATGGATATAGAATGACATGGCCCATAACCTTGCAAAGAAAAAATACAGATTGTGAAGAGGTTGTGTATAGTCTTGGAATTGAGGGCAATTAGCTATCGTCTTAGGTCAGCTTCTGCTCAGAAACGTAAGACATTCTCCCTCAGATTTGTAGGTATCTAGCCAATATCTGAAGAGGTCACAAGGACAAGGGGGTTGGGATGTGACACTTCAGTGGAGACAGAGCAGAGATGGAATAAAGGCAAAGAATAAACTGTGCAAGTTCCTCAGGGGCAGGACTATGGTGTGGTTACCAGCCAGATGGAGGAAGATAAAAGGCCCCAGAAGGTTTTGCAATGAACATCTTTGATTAACCAGTACCTAGACTTGGAACTAACTATTCAGGTCAGGGACCTCCTGAGAACTGTGTTTTTATATATCTTTGTTGATCTGTGTCTAGTTTCTTAGTTTGCCTTCCTGGAAGTGAGTTTACTGGATCAATGAGTAGGAATCTTTTTAAGGTTCTGGATAGTATCCGAGTCCCGAGTCTACTCCTGAGCATGGCTCTGCTACCTCCTCCAATGGGGTCTATTTTGAAATAGAACTGGGGCAAAGTCGTCTGCGGAGAAAGAGAGAGGGGGCAAGAGAGTTTTCAAGAGAGCAGGGAGGGTGGAGATCAGCCTCCCAGCAAGTAGCTGTTTAATAAGAGTCACATGGAAAGAATGGAAGACCCCACCCCAGCTGGGTTAGGAAACCATGTGTTCAGGACTTGCATTCAAATATTACCTATTGATTCAGTCACCTTTAAATACCACCCCCATCACAGTGCCTGGCTTCCAGTTGGTGCTTAATTAATGCTCATGGAATTCCTGAGTATCAACTCCATCCTAAGCCTTTCTGGCTCCCTCGCCCAGCTATCCAGCACACACAGGAGCTCGGCCACACAGTGACAGTCGCGTGATTCATGGCAAGTCCCGGGGACAGCTCCGCATCTGCATGCATCCTGCTCGCGGATGGTTTCCCTGCATTCCTGGGGCCTCCAGCATCCAGTCCGCCCTCAGAACGGTCACAAAGACGGAGAGCATGAAACAGCCATATGCCACATGGTGAAATCTGCTACAGAAATAAAAAGAGCCCAGGAATACGAAGCGCACCTGTTGCGTCACATTTTGCCTATGGCGCGTGGCTCGGAGGGAAAGGCCCTCAGTGACCCTCTCTCTGCCATGCTGTGTTCTCGGCCTGCGTCAGCCATGTGCTGTGTGCTGTCTCCCAAGGCCCCGCAGCTCACCCACGGGTGCACCTAACCTTGTCTCTTGGGATCCGCGGGCCCTGGGGCCGGGGCTGCCTCGGGACGCCGCTGCTCCAGCCCACAGCTACTGAGCTGCGCACCTGTTCCATACGAGGCCAAAAAGAGCGAGGGAGACAAATGGTGGCAATTGCCAAGAGAAAATAACTTATTTTCCACAGGTCTGAGAGGTAAATGACAAATCGCGGGACAGGCAGAGGAAGGCGACGGGCCTGTCACGGTGGAGCCATGTCATGGGCTCTGCTCTCAGCACGGAATCCTGCTCATCACCGCCCCTGGCCCATGGAAGGGGCGGCGGAGAGAAAGAATCTGCAAAAAAGACAGGACAGGAGACTGTCCCACTGTGCAGGGTGCGGAAGGGCCGTCCTTTAAACACGTGTGCAGCTGGGGCCTGGGAACACAGAAGCCAATAAACCAGTCTGGAAGGAGTAAGTGTCTCCTGAGAGCATGGATCTTTGAAGAGAACACAGGGGCTCACCATTTTGGTGCACACACACACACACACACACACACACATTTTTATTTAGATGGGGCACATAATAACTCACAGCGGGGGGCTGTTACATGTCTAACAACAGACTCTTCAGGAAACAAAAGCCCTGCTTTGGAGCTTGAGCCAACGTCTGCAGTGTCGTACCCACCGTGGCCGGCTTCGGGCTGCCCGTGTCACGGCGCTCCATGTACAGCTGAGGAGAGATGCTCAACCAACTCTTGCAAAGCCTGCGAGGTGGCCCCATTGCACCCCTGCTTACGATGAGCGGGCGATGGTGACGGAGGCCCTTTCAACCAGGCTCTGGAGTGCATGGAAAATGTGGTTCCATCTGCAGGTGTTCCTTTCTTTGGGGAACCGCCTCACCTCATCCCTTGGGGTCACGCTTGTGCTGTCAACACAGTCCTCACTTTCCTTCCTCAGAGGTGAGCCAGTGACCTGGGGTGAGCCAACCGTCTCATCATTTCCTGGCACTCTGTCTGGACTGAGGGGGCCTTGGGACCCAGTACAACCAGTCAGAGTCTTTCTAGGAGATTAGCGTTTGGATCTGGGCAGCAGGGTTTATGTGTCTTTCTTTGTACGTAAGCCACGGGGACATGACCTTAGGGCCACCAGAGGCCGTCTTACCTGCCATGAGGAGACAGCCTACCAGAGAAGAAAGCCAACAGAGACAGACAAGCATGGCTGAGAGATAGAGTGGCATTGAGATAGTGTTCTGATGATGCTCTCGGAGCCCTGGAGGCAGCCTGGGGTCAGAAAGCCCTCAGACTTTCCCATTGATGGGTACCCATGCATCCCCCAGTGATGGGTACCCATGCATCCCCCAGTGATGGGTACCCATGCATCCCCCAGTGATGGGTACCCATGCATTCCAGGATATGCTCCCGTTAGTTCAAGGTGGGCTTCTGTCTTCAGCAATGGAATGAGTGCAAGCAGAGGATCTTTAACTCTGGAGAACTAAAAGCAGATATTCTTGAGGAAGAGTGAGCCTCTAGTCTCAGCCTTCCTCTAATTGATTTGTCTATTCAATTTCCCAGAACTGAAGGAAAATGGTATTTCGACCATTTCTATATGAGGCTGGTACAAGTGGTCAATTCAATTTGCTGGGGTTTGTTGAGGCTTTCCTCTGAGCGACAGGGTCCAGTGCCCATCATGTGGGAGGCCAGTGCTTGGCTATTATAAACCAGACAGCTAACTGGTTCTGGCTCTGATATATAGATCTACAGTGCCGAATTGAACCTGTGTTAAACCATGCATCCGGGGCGATTAGCAAAGGCATCTGTTCCTATTTGCAGAGCTGTTGGGAAAAAGCGCTGTTTGTTCGATCTGATTTAATGAAACAAATATTCCTTGTGCTTCCTCTGTGTACATTGCTCTGGGACCGGAAGGGGGCTGTTGTGACAAATGAAGCTGTGTCTGCCCTCAGGGAGCTCCAGTCTGGAGGAGGCAGAAATAGATACCTGTAATGCTGATTCAACTCATGCTGTGAAGGATGCTGTGACTGGGGCAGGAGCAAAATGCTGGAGAGGCACCAGTAAGAGAGAGCCAGTTAATTCTGACTGGGAGATGTGGGGGAGCTTCAGGGAAGTGCATGGCTGCCCGAGGCCTGTCGCTGGGGGAGCAGACTCATGGAGGGTGGGCCCCCTCTCCAGCCCCTCCCCATGCTTACACTATACCTCCCTCTCTCAGCCCCTCCTACACCTCTGGTGTGCCTCAGGGCATTTACACCTGCAGCGTGCCCTGCCCCGAGTAACCTATCCCAGACACCATCTCTCCTCACTCTAGTTAGCAAAGCCAACATTTAAAGGAGGAGACGTCACTTTGTGACCTCACATTTCCAGATCCCGGACCAGGTCATGTTCCTGAAGCTCTCAGAACTTATCTGTGGGATGCATCCCTCTTGCAGTACTTTAACACCTGTCCTCCCTGCTAAGCCTCAAGAAGACCAGGACTTGCCCATCTTGTTTCAATCTCCAGCCTTTGGTCCCACCGTGTTGGCTTAGCATGTGCTGAGTGAAAGAGCTGAGACCACCAGCAACCCCGCTAACTCAGAACGAGTACGTCAAGTGCACGAGGACTGGTGAACTTGAAGAAGGACATTATCTCATTAATGACTATGGAACTGCAGTAATGGCAGTAATAAATTTAAAAGATTTAAAAATTGTTATCAGAGATGACAGACTAGTATAAAAATGACCCTCGTTAATGAACCAAAGTTTTTCTTGCTTTATAGGCCTTTCCCCGAATTCTCCAGTGAGCAAAACCTGGATTTCAATCATGAGATCTAATAATTGGTACCATTATGAGCCATCGACAGCGATGCAGGATGATTTCAGATTAGATGTGCACATGCGTGTATATAAAGTGGAATTGTCAATATCTTTCCAGGAATGTCGCTGTGCTCAACAGAGAGCACTTGGCCCTGTCGTCGAGGTCTCAAATAGAAGGCTAGCTTGTTGGGGGCCTGGCTTCTTTCATTTCTGAATCCATAGAGCCAGAACTGCATGTAGAAACTCAGAAAGTGTCTTGTTTACTGGTTGAGAGCTGGGCTCTGGACCCAGGCAAGCTGAGTTGGCAACCCTGCCCCACCACGTCGTAACCTCAGGCATGTTTCTTAACTTCCCTGTGCCTCGGTTTCCTTATCTATCTCATGCAGATGATGAGAGTCCTTCTGTCATAAGGCTATTGTGAGAAATGATTCATAATACCTAGAGCCTTTAGAACAGTGCTTCCCAGATATGCGCATAGTAACTGCGAGCTCCAAAAGGTGGTTTTATGGATAAAAATATTTTTCATCTATTCTTTGCTCATAAGAGGTGATTCTTATATTTGACACTGGACCTATCACAATAAAGATACAAGGCTGCTGATCACATTCTCTGGCTGTGAAAAAACCGCTCCCCTCTTTTTTTAATTTGAAAAAACTGTAGAGTAGGAAGGAGTCGCTTAGACTCATCCTGGTGAACCCAGGAGAGAAGTCTTCTGTGTGTGTGCCATAGTTAGACCCAGGGCTTGCACAAAACACTGTCCTGATTTGAATGGAGAGGTAGGTGAGGGACAGGAAGGGAGGAGGCAGTGAGGTGAGGTTCAAAATATTCAAGCTGAGCTGAGCCCGGAGGTTATATGCCCACTTCTTTGGTAACCCCCGGGGGCACACGTGCAATGAGAAAAACCAGATGGATGCTCTCTGAAGAATAGCCCTGGCAAGGCACCCTGGAGAGCTGACCCAAAGGTCAAGACCACGGAATAAGGATGTCACCGCTGGGCAGAATCAGGCAGAAATGCTCTGAGGATGGGTCTCCTGCCACTGAGTGGTGGGCTGTTACCCCTTTCACGGCGCAGAAAGTGCGGGGTGGAGAGCACGGGATGTAGACTCTGGGCATGTTCTCTAGCTCTCTGAGCCTCAGTCTCCACACCCATGAGATGGGCGTGACGGTAACAGTACCCCTCTCAGGGCTGGCAGAAGGAGTGAACGGCGGAGCGTACGTAAAGCTCTCAGACCCTGCCTGGTACAAAGCAAATGCCTCCAGGTGTGTGCATTGGCTTCTGGATGCTTATTTAATGACAGAGGATGAAAGAGCCGGTCCAGGGAGGGTTGGACAGACAGAACTTCTGATGGAATTATCAGTCTTGCCTTTGAGAAGAACTCATTACACACACTGGCTATTGCCGATGAAAGGCTTGCTCCATCAAAGAAAGACATCTCTTTGAATTTGCAAGGAAAAAGGAGATCCGAAGTTTGGAATCTCAACATCTAGATCCCCTGTGACATTGGGAAGGGATCACCTTGCTTAGCCTTAGCTTTCTCATCAGCACAAGGGTGACAACGACAGCCTCTTCACTGGACCGTCCAGGCAAGCAGGTGACAGAGAGTTTGTGGACCCAGACATGCACATGGGGCGAAGGCCGGGTGCAGGTGAGGGCAGAGATCAGGTGATGGATCTATGAGCCTGACCACCACAGATTGCTGGCAAACCACCGGAAGCTAAGAGACTGGCACGAACAGACTCTCCCTCAGAAGGTACCACCCTGACGCACTTTGGTCTTGGACTTCTGGCTTCCAGGACTGTCAGAGGATAAACGTCTGTTGTTCAAGCCACACAGTGTGTGGTACTTTGTGACAGTAGCCCCAAGACACTAACGCGATGATCGTTAAGTGTCACCTCCTCAGAGGAGACCTCCGTGCATGTCATTGCAGGTGCCCACATTGTCCCCACCTGTGGTGATTTCACCGCATTCCATCTTGTCACTAGGGGCCGTCCAAAGCTATTTTCTGGCTGGTTGTCCCCACTCTAGACTGTAACCTCATGAGGTCAGGGGCTGTGTCGTGCTCACCGCCCTGTATCCCAGCTTAACACGTGCCGGGCACAGAGGAGGCATGGAATCCATGTCTGATGGACGGGCTGGTGAATGAATGAATGAATGAATGAATGAATTCACTTTGAAAAGCAACAGTATAATGTTATGGCGTGTGATATACGAGCATAGGTACATTCAGAAGATACTGCTCATCCATCGCTATCTTCTTAGATCTGGGCAGGCCAACAGCAGAAGAAAATGCTGCCAATAGTGGGAAAATAGATACTCAGGCTGTAAGTGAAATAGATTTTAGTTTGGAAAGACGTGAATACATTAAAATCAATTCTGGATTATTTTGTCTAATCGCACTTAGAAAAATAAGCCCACACAGAACTCTGGAGCTGTGGGATATTTCCTCTCCTTCTTGTTTTTAAGTTCACAGCATAAGGTGAGCCTGTCTCCACTCCAGTGATTCCTTTATGCATTATTTAATAACATTCTGCCTCTCTCTCTCCCTCTTCTCTCTCTCCTTGACTGGTAAAGAAGTACATTTAGGGCTCCCTGCAGTCTATGTACATTCGTTTACTCACTTTGGGAAGGAATTGAACTCCAGCTCTCTTGGCTCTCAATGAACCACAGTAAAAGTGATAAACCTCAGGATTGCTCGTGACTTTCGTGTCACCATAGGGCCTTGATTTCCTTCATCGGTAGCAGCATTTTGCTGCAGCAAGACTGGCCTGGGATCTGCTATCTGCCTTGAGCGGCATCCCTTATCTCGAAAACCAGTGGGTTGGACGAGATTCTTTCACAAGTCCCCTCAACCACATGACACCTTTTTTTTTTTTTTTAAAGATT
This sequence comes from Halichoerus grypus, assembly GCF_964656455.1. Classification (NCBI taxonomy): domain Eukaryota; kingdom Metazoa; phylum Chordata; class Mammalia; order Carnivora; family Phocidae; genus Halichoerus; species Halichoerus grypus. Next base: position 4,986,550 of record NC_135726.1, read on the forward strand.
TTATTTATTTATTTGAGAGAGCGAGAATGAGAGAGAGAGAGCATATGAGAGGGAGGAGGGTCAGAGGGAGAAGCAGACTCCCCGCTGAGCAGGAAGCCCCATGCGGGACTCGATCCCGGGACTCCAGGATCATGACCTGAGCCGAAGGCAGTCACTTAACCAACTGAGCCACCCAGGCGCCCCTCAACCACATGACACCTTAATTTTTCGATGGCCTCTTTCGCTTGCTGTCAAACATTTCTAATTTATCCACTCATTCACCTCTTGCTTGGTCGTATGCTACATGTCAGGCTGGGCGCTGGGGCCAGAACAGTAAACAAAAGAGACCAGTGTCCCTTCTTGTGGAGTTTACATTCTCATTTGGGGAGAATGACAATAAGCCAGTAAATAATCTAAGTATATGGCACATTAGAAGATCAATATCACACATTACATGTTAGAATAAAATATGTACATATAGGATATGCACCTATTAGAATAGAATGCATAATAGAATATTACATAACAATGTATAATAGTATACATGTAACACTATATGTAATACGGAATAGAATAATATTTAATAGTGTATTAGAAGCTGAGACACAACAGACTGTAATAAGTATCTGCTGCATGAATCATAAACTCATCTCTAATTAAACATTTGATGTCACCCCTGTGCTTGGACCTTGGAAAGGATGTGCCCCAAAATACCAAAGCATTTACATGGTATTAGGGAGATATTGTATGTGTACATGCAATCAGTGATGTGATAATACTGTGCTGGGAGATGCCAAGTGTGTGTAGGAACAAGAAGGATGAAGCAACAACCTTCCTGGGGGATTTATAATCTGGGCATTGCAGGATAAACTGGATTTTTCCAGATACAAAAGAAGAAAAAGGCATTCTATGGAGAAGGGAACAGAATGCACAGTGGCGCTGAGACATGCCAAAGCTTGGCATTTTGGGGGAATAAATAGGGCTTCGGTGTGGCCTGAGATGAAAATAGGCTGTGACCAGGTAGATGATATTTAAAACCATCCATGCAAAAGACCCAATGATCTTATTTCTAACATTGTTCAGTACAGAACAGTTTCCAGGTGTAGTGGGGCCTTGGACACTTCGTTCTCCAACATGTGCCATTTTGGTTGCCCTTGGCTTCCTATTTTTGAACAGGTTAAGTTCTGCAAGCTGCATATGGAGGTGTACTAATGTTATATTCTTAGAGTTAAAAAAAATATATGTTTGATAGCTTTGTGGTTGTTGCTCTTAGCGTGAGATACTGTATTTGATAGAAGCAGACGGATGAAGTCTTCAGAGGCCACTGTGCTGTGGAGTGGCCCAGTGGTGAGACTCTGCCAGCCGTAGTAAAAAATTGCTTTTATTGCCACTGAGTTGCTACTGACCCTCAGAGCATAACCAGAGGGCTAGCAGAAGTATGGAATTTGCATAGAGGTTCACACAGGGATGGTGGGGATCAACACATCATGAATATAATTATAAAAGAGTAATTAATGCGATAAATCATCTGGCTGTCTGGTCTACCTCTACAAGAGACTTGAAGAACCAGCCACAGGGCAGATTACATTTTTTCACTTAAAAAAATCCAGATGTTTTGACATCACACGCACAGTTTCTAATTGGCATAGGCATTTTCAACACCGCAAGATTTCTCACCCTGCTGTCTATGAACAATTAAATTCAGGAAAGCACACACCACTCTTTTCCTTAGCTAGAAGAATCCTGTTTGGATGATGGCTTCTATTTATAGAGCATGCTTATATTTGTACAAATGCTTCCCTTCACTCTCTTTTAGTCAAGAAATCCAGCTGTAGACCTGCTGTTTCAAGTACTTCTGAAATTTGAACACTAGGAGATTTAGTTGATGATTTCATGTTTTTCTATGACCTTGGTGCAGGAGAGGAAAGCAATGAACTCACCCTTTCTAAGTGAAGATAAATGGGGGATGTGGGTATTGGCTGTTTTGCAGCTAACCCCTTGTTAATTATGTGATGGGAAGTTGGGAATGCAATTCGCAGTAGATGGCTCCTGGAGTCCTTGGGCAAGGTGTTGGCCCAGACAAAGATGGACCAGGGACTGATGTAATCAGAAGTGATGTTACTGTTTGTGTAGTTGGAAATCAGTGGTACCTATGCACTGAAATTACTCTGTTCTCTTTTCTCCAAATATTCTATTTCTCTATGTATTGGGATTTCCCCCCATCACTGCACAAAGCATGGGATAAAAATCCCAATAGTGTATGTTTGGTTTTATTTAAAATTTCAGACACTTAGAAAACTGTCAGATAGGTGATTTCACAGTATCATGGAAACAAGTCTCCTATATTTCACCATGACAGCTATAAAAAGCTTCATGGGAGAGGGAGGATGGACTCTTTGGAATAAGATTTAATCATCTTTAAAGATTTATCTGGTTGTTAAAATGTCTCGGCCTCCACCCTCCAAAAATTTACTTGAGTTGGATAATTGAAATGGGTTTGATCTTCTAAGCAATGTGTGACTGGCTTTCTGGATTAATCTCTATTGAGCAAGCAGAACGTGTAATTACGTGGTCAATGTTTAGACTTAAACATTCTTATACTAGTTTCTGAGAAATTCAGGCATGCCTGAATTTAAAGGGCTCTCCTAAGGGAAGTAAACTCTTAGGGGAGGAGAGTTTCATTTAAAGCACTCAACCATATTGCACGGAACCCTGGGGGAGTGGATAAATCTATTCCCTGTAAATAGACTTTTGGTAAAAGAAGGCACAAAAAGGTATTTCCTAACCACCAAACAACCAAAAACAAATGAAGATCCAAGAGTTAAAGAAACTCCAGGTATTCATGTCAATTCAAGACTGAGGGGCTCAGAAAGGGAAGCTTGCCACTGATTATGCAGCTCAAGTCTCTTACAGTTGGAGTCACTTCTTGGTTACCGATATCAAGGAGAAGACCCAAACGTTTTTTAAACTTTTCACTGACACGAGTTGATTTTAAAGCCAATAGTAAGAGAAGGTGTGGGCACTGACAAACTGTTTCATTATTGTTCTTTAATCTATATTTTTAATGAAGATATGAGGCTGCTTTGTGCCACAGTGAATTCCATATTCACCTCTATTGCTTTTCCTTGATGCTCCAGATGAAAAAGCTGATCTAGATTTTTTTCTTTGTTGATGGTAGTTGGGGCAAACTTCTCCTAGACTGACCTTCAAATTTAGAATAACTTGAGAATATGTATTTAACACAAACACTCCCACCTATTTGGAAGCACTACCGAGAACTACCAAGGCAGCCAGAACTTGGGAATCCAGGATCGTGCAGAGAGGGAAGCTCCCTGAGGCCAATATCCTATTGGACTTTTACCCTTAAGGTATTTTCTAAATTGTAATGGCACTGGGACAAGAGGCTAAGGATCTGAGCAGGAAGCACTGGCTATGAGGCCATGAAGTCAAGCAGAGCTTTCAGCAATCTCGTGGGGGCTGAGGAGACAACTGAAATTCAGCGTCCCTGAAGTAGAAGAGCCCTTGTAAACATACCAGACTTTTGGTGAGGACCCCAGAAACGCTGCACCTGAGGACTAAGGGAAACCAGGAAGTAGATTAGCCCCCAGAAAAGACTGAAACTCAACCATAAATCAACTTGATCCTAGACTTATTTAAAGTCATCTTTTTCTACACGTCTTGGTTTCAGGAGGTAAAAGTAAATCCTTCCTGGAGAAATATAGCATCAGCCAGAGTCCCTAATTCCCTTTAAAAAAAATTCACATGTGTTATTCATAAAGTTATAGGCAGGCCAGGGGACCATAACATATGACCAAAAAAGAAGTGAAAAATACTGAAAATAGAAATAGACCTAGAAGTGATCTAGATACTGGAGTTATCAGACATTGAATTTAAAGTAACTCTGAGTAAAATGTTTAAAAAATAGGTAAAATGGAAAATTGCAGCAGAGAATTTTAATCTATAAAATAAGTTCATGGAAATTATATTTAAAATACAAAATGTGGAATTAAGAACTTATAGATGGGTATAATAGATTAGATGAAGCAGAAGAAAGAATTGGTGAACTGGGAAAAAGTCAACAGAAGCATAGACAGTCTCTCTCTCTCTCTCTCTCTCTCTCTATATATATATATATATATGCAATTAGAGTCTAAGGAAAGGGAGAGAAAATGGGTCAAGAAATAGTTGAAAAGTTATGTTATGAAGTGCAATGCTTAGGGAACAAGTATGACAAACACAAATTAAACCATACCTCAGCATGCCATGGTAAAACTGTTGAAAAGTAAGGCAAAGAAATGTTATTAAAAGCAGCCAGAAACAAGAGCCACATTTCTGTCAATGGAGAAGAAAGTAATACTGACAGCTGACCCAAAAAATTAGCTGATGTCAGAAGTCAATGAGACGGCACCTTTAAAGTGTCATAAAAAAATAATTATCAACTGAGATTCTGCATCCAGTGAAAATTACATAAAAAATTCAGGTAAAAAAGATGGTAATAATAAATGAGAGAGTTTGTCACCAACAGACTTGCACTATTTTTAAAATAAAAAAGAATTCTTTTATCAGAGGAAAATTAACCCATATGGAAGCACTGAAACATGAAGGGATAAGTGATAATATAAAGGGTGAATACATGGATGCTTGTTCAATAAAGTAATATTTTTGTAAAATATAAAATATTTGTAGAATTAAAACATGACAACAAGATCTCAAAAGATAGGAGTGGGATAAAAGGAGCTCAGATGTTCTAAGGTCCTTGAAGAATGCAAGAAGTGGTAAAAATGTGAATTTATATTAGATTCTGTAAGTCAAGGATGTATATTTCAATTTCTCAGAAACTAGTATAAGAATATGAAAATGAAGTATAATAAATTATAGTAGAATATAAAATGATAAAAAATACTGGATTATTTAAGAAAGGTCAGAAATGAGAGAAAAAGAACTATATGAAGGTGCTCAGATAGGAAACAAATACTAGGATTGGTAGACTTAAACTCACGTATATGTTTTTGGCATTACATGTAAATGGACAAAATAATCCAAGTAAAATTGGAACTGATAAATAAAAACCCAAATATATATTGCCTATAAGAAATGCACTTTAACATAAGATTACAGAAAATTTGAGAGAAGAAAGGATGGAAAAAATATAGTATGATAACACTAACCTTAAGAAAGCTACAGTAGTTATTCTAATACTAGATGAGGTAAATGTCAAAGCAAAAAGCATTTCCAGAGGTAGAGAGTAAATTTTGTAATAATAAAAGATCAAAACATCATGAAGATATGACAATTTTAAATTTGTAAGCACTTAATAACACAGCTTCAAATATTCAAAGAAAAATTAGATACAACTAACAGGAGAAATAGATATATCTAAAATCATAGATATCATATCCATTCTTTCAGTAACTGATAGAAAAGATTAACAAACAAAATATGTAAAGGATTTGAACAAAAATATTAAAAAACTGTAGATTTCACATTGTTTTCATGTGCACTTGGGCCATTTATCAAAACTGATCATATTCTGGGTTGTAAAACAAGTTTCAATAAATAGCAAAGGACTATAACCGTATCAGTATGTTCTCCAACCACAGTGGAATTAAACTAGATGTTAATAAATCCTAAGTATGTGGAATTAAGCAATATACATTTAGGCAGTGGTCAGTGAGAGGGATTTTAGGAAGTTCCTGAGCTGCTGATCAGGTTCTATTTCTTGATCTGGGTTTTGCGTTTGACTTATGAATCATAGAATCACTCAATATTTGTGTACTTTTTTTGTATGAAAGTTACATGTTTATTTAAAGAAAGGCCATAAAACTTGAGTTAGCCATATTAATTGCAATTTAGAAAGACATTTTGGAATGTTCTGATAAAATAAGTAAGCAATTATAAACTCCTAATTTGGAGCAATATTGTAGGTCACTTCCTTTTCTTTCTGACTATTAGGGAATTGAGAGAAAATTCAGATAAAAGTTAGTGGATTATACATGAATGTTCATAACAGCATTATTCACAACAGCCAAAAAAACTGAAACAGCCCAAATATCCATCAATGGATGAATGGATAAACAAAATGTTGTAAATCCATAGAATAGAGTATTATTCAGCCATAAAAAGGAATGAAGTTCTGATACATGCTACAAGGTGGAGGAAGCTTGAACACATAAGTGAAAGAAGCAAATCACAAAAGGCCACATACTGCATGACTCCATTTATATGAAATGCCCAGTATAAGCAAGTCCATAGGAATACAAGGAAGATTAGTAGTTGCTAGGGGTTGTGGGGAAATGGGGATGGGGAGTGATTGCTATGGGCATGGGGTTTCTTTGGGGTGATGGAATGTTCTGGAATTAGCGGTGATGGCTGCACAACTTTGTGAGTCTACTAAAAGCCAATGATTTTACATTTTAAAAGGGTGAACTTTATGGTATGTGAATTATATCTTTAAAAAGTTATTAAAAATACTTAATGGAATGTGAAGCAGAAGTGGCAAAGTTAAGGAATGAAATAAATAGATGTTATCCTGACATCATTCTGCATCAGATTGTTCATTAAGAGGAAAAAGTAAATTTCTAAAACAAGAAATAAAATAGCTCCTTGATTGCCTGATAAACCAATAAACGAAGAGGAGTGAATCATGATAAACACATTGGTAAAGACTTAAATTTCTTGCAATTTAACCTGCCACGTCAACATCAATAAAGGTAATATAAAACTCTTAACATGCCTCAAAACAAGGGCATAGATGACCCCCATGGATGACATGGTTAACAAGGGTCATCAATTTACACAAAAGCATTTGAAATTGTACAACTACATATTTGTGTATATTGTATATAATTGTGTGTGTGTGTGTGTATGTATATACACTTGAGAGAGAAACCTGATATTTTCTCAAATTTAACACTTCTCAAAATTTACATGAGTTTTCCAACTATGAAATGTGTCGTGAAGGTGAAAAAACATGTTTCTAAAATCTCAATCATACAGAGCAAGTTTCTATCAACCCTACCAGGGGAAAGACTAGACTTTTTGTTCCCTTTCTATAGAAGTGATATTACATAGTTATTATATAAAGATGAGACCACAGAGTTTGCCATCCAACGTGTAAGAGTAAAGGCATTACAGGGTGAATTAGGCAGTTAACTATTAAATTTTTTTATTGTAACAGCTAACAGTCCAAAGAAAAATAAGATTCCCAAGGCATCAAGGTTTCTTGAAGACCCAACACTGGTTTTTAGGATTTGGAAACCGACCCTCCATACCCACTTGATAACCCAATGCGAGCATTTGCCCGTGGCTGTTTCAGTTTGCCGGCTTCCTGTTCATGCCATTTACCTTCACCCCTCTATGAAAACCATAGTGTTTACCCATCTCTCATCTGCCAGCTGGAGGACAGGACCTTTTAAGTTGTATGACAGTTTTATTACAGATGTAATGTGATAGCTCAAACATGGCAACATTTACCTTAGAATTCATCAAATAGCTAAAAAAAAAAAATCCTAAGTTATTAAGTTTAAATCACCAATTGCCATATTAAGGTAAAACCTGAAAATTAATTGATTGGAAAAGTGAAGAAAAACTCAATGTCTGAAACTAACATTTAGTAGGATCTTTGTGTAAAAACTATTAGGAAAACTCAAAGAGGACTCTCCACAGGGAGACAAGAACTTCCAACCCAAATATTCGCAAAAGTGAATGATAAAAATCGAATTCATGTATCAATTTTAAGTATGACCATGGCTCATCCTACCTGGTGACACGGTTCTAATGTTAAGATGGCCTTCAGGAAGCATTCAGCAAATACTGAATTATTGAGTGCCTACTGGGACCGTGACTGAGAATAAGAGAGATGTGGCCTTGCCTCCAGCAAGCTTACAGTCCATGGAAACAAACACAATGGAACACACAGATGAGCTGACTTTGTGCTAAGAATTTACTTTTTTTTTTTACTTTTAAAAATAACCTTTAAAATATCTCCTTCCTCAGGAACAACCCCTATATTGTTCAGGGCGGCAACATGCCAACTCAAGATGGAATTATTTCTCACGCTCCCTTACAGATAAGGGAGGCTAAGGAGATGCGGGTTTCTGGGGAAGCTCTTCAAATGACATTTACCTAGGGGGCAGGTCCTTCTTTGCCCTTCTCATTTCCTGATCCTTTCTTCCTGTGATGTGGACACGATGGCTAGTGCAGCAATGACCCTACTGTACTATGAGGCAGCCTTGGAGAAGGTAGAGAAGAAAGATAAGAGGAATCAGGGACCCTGGTGATGTCATGGTGTCAGCACATTGGCCTGGGACTATCTACCTACACATTCTCATGTGAAAGAAACCATACCTCTACCTCCTTTAACACAGTGTTATTTCCAGTTGCTCTTATTTGTGGTACACATAACTTCTCTTTCAAACAGATAACAAGATTAATATCTCTACAGAAGGAAGATCACATCAAAAAGAATTAAAACAAACAAACCAACAAAACAACCATATATTCCTGGGAACTTCCTAAGAAATGTCTTAATATACATAGAAGCCTATTTAAGACAACATCTTGGACAATTTTTCTAGACATCCTCAAACCCAAATGACCACCATTTCCATTCTGGAATGATTAAACGTCGACTTCCCTCTCTAAACATTATTTCAGCTTCAAGATCACAAGCGCCATGTTTCCTCTCTGCTCCTTGTATATCCTATTGTCCTACCTCTTCCACATCCCAGAGACCACTGCACTGGGCTGAGGCTGAGCTCTTCTCAGGACTTCTCCTTCCCCCCTTAGCAGGTTTCTCTTAGCCTGTTTTGCTTTTGTTCATAGTGATGTATTTTACTGATTCTGTCACCTCTCCTCCAAAATTCCTTCTCCCCTTGAACTCTAGGGTCTAAACCATTGATTTCAAATGAGCCGGTTCATAGATCACATTAGAGGAAAACAGCAGCCTTTCAACATGGGAAGAGATGCCCCTTTGGATTACGAATGTCAGTTGACCTTTTACATTTTAGAAACATTATCATCATCATATCATCATCTTGCTCACCACCACCATCTTGCTCACTGCCATCTTCTTCGTCACTGCTTTCATCTCACCACTGTCTTCACCATCACCTTCCTTATTACCACTGTTCTCATCACCAACACGCTAGAGAACAGTAGATGACCAGCACTATCTAAACGCTTTCCACCACTGGCTCATTTCATATTCACAGGAACCTAGTGAGGTAGGCTTTATTGTCAGCCCCATCAACAGGTGAAGAAACTAGAACGTAGAGGGTTAACATGCTCATATCCATGGTGGGATCTGAATCCGGTTCTGGTTCCAGAGCCCATCTCTTCCCCTCTGTGTTATACTACCTCTGCCAATTCTGGCATCCAAAATGTATAATTCCCTTTTCAACAACAAAGAAATCAGCCTTTCAGGAATATGTTAGAAAATCTAACTGTGAACTTCCTTTATCCAGCATTGGACAAAGACTACTTTGGGACATCTGATACCCAAGAGGAAGAGTTTCATGGACTTGCTAGTTATCCATTCCTCTCATTTTATTTCTTATATCTCTATATGAGTTGGGACATCACTTTTGCCCTGTGGGAATCTAAAGCTTGCTGTCAAATGTCCATTTGAAGAGAAGTTCTGTGCTTTTGCTGATATCCACAGGTGAATATATTTTCCATGACACTACTCAGTGTCTCTTACTCTTTACTTAAGATCTACGTTAAATTTTTCCTTGGAGTCAGTGGTATTAACAACAGCACAAATCTCTCCCTCACGGTATTTAGTTCATGACTAGGCACATACTTCTTGTTTCCTGAGTCACAGGAGCTAAATTCAGGGCTTCACTGAAGTAACTAATTAGTCTCAGACACCTGGCAACATTGATAGGTCTTCTTATTTTTAGATTGGGGTTATGTAATTTTTATTTTCATTACTATATCTATATTGAATATGAAAACATGCCTTTAGTACTTTTTTGGAAATAGCTTTGGATATAGCATTGGAAATAGAAATTCTGCAGGTAAACCAGTAGCCACATGGGACACCAGCTCAGTGAGACATGACGAGGTGGCCCAGGAAAAGTTCTTCCCGGGGCCAAATAAGTCTGAAAAACCCTACAGATTATCCCTGCCCCTCTTAGAGAAACAAAGCATTTTAAAGGTACCTGGGAGTGCTGCAGTAAAAGAAATCTTTTTTTCTATTCAACTCAGGGTCCCCCACATCTAGTTGACCGTGAAGTCTTCCCCTGCCCCACAATGATGTAACTCATGGAACCAGTTTTTTGGAATGCCAGTTTGGGCAACTTGGGAATAGTGAGCAATCTGTTTTAGCAGTCATAGGAACATGTCATGGGAAGCAAAAGAATGAAGCTGTATCAGCTACTTTGGCCTCTGCCATGTGGAGGTTGGAATCCTGAGTGCCCAAGACCCCCTGGGAGAGGGGGAGATTTCCACCCTGAATGTGTCACGCACGCAGGGCTGCTGGGATAGAGAGGGCACTGGGGAGCCAGAGGGCCCACCTCTCCTGAACCATCTGGAGTAGCCCTGGGACTCTGGAGAGAGGGGTGGGGCAACTGCAAATCCGGACATATGCGCCTTTTTTTTTTCCTGAATGTCAGGGAGGGTGGAAAACATGAACCACAGATAAGGAAGCATAATACTGCAGTTAGTTGCGTGGCTCCCTGGGAACCATGTTCACATCCCATTTCTGTCACTGACTCCGCCCGTGACCTTGGAGCAGTTATCCAGATTCTTTGAGCTGAAAATAAGCTCCCTTCCTGGTAGAGTGGTTAATGAAACCAACCTCACACAGTCAAACGAGGCAAAGAATCGCAGGTGGAGAGCCCCGTTGGTGGTGGCAGACGCACAGCAAAGGCTCAGCCGATGACAAAGGCTATCTTTACTGATTCTGCGCTCTTGGTCAGTAAGAGGGGTGTCAAATCCTTGGCTCAGGCCCTGACCCCCCAAAGAAACCACGGCGTTATCGTATTTCCATCAGATGCAGGGTGCAAATAACTTCCTGGTTTGGATACAAATGCAGCAACTGAATGCAATTTTGTGTACTCAGCCCATCCCCAAACATTGCTCCACTGGAATAAATGGGGACCAGCAACCATGATCCATAATCATAAAAGCACAAGAGCCGAGAATAAATAATGGCTCTTCTGGACAAGCTAACTTGGTTGTAATTTATAAGCTCCTGGGCCACCTTGTTATTGCCAAGAAAATCTGCTTTACCTTCTCGCTGCTGTTCCGTCTGCCCTCTCAATCTGTACTTGCTGAAAAAAATACTTATTGTTATGCTAAAATCACAACAGGCCTCACATAACTCAGTGCTAAATAACACCGATAAAACTAGGAAAATGGCACTTTGGCATTAAAAGTTATTTTCTTATGGACTTTAACAAGATTCAGTGCTTTTGTTCTCACAGCGCTCTTTTCAGCTTTACGTACCCACAAAAGACACAAACATGAAAAAGTACGCAAGAGCAAAACAACACCCCCTCTCCCACAAGGAGGGTTTTCTTGTGCAAACCGGGGGCCAGCAGGGGCTGCAGTACGTGGAGTTAATATCGATCAACAACCATGGCTGTAAACAGCCAGGCTGGGGGGCGGGGGGCGGTTACCTCTTTCCTGGTGAATTTTGGTGAGTGATCATTTTTGTCATCGATCATGATTGTCGCCGTGGCCGTGCCTGTTAAGCCAACATCCAGTCCAGCCATGTCTTTAGCCTCGATGATCAATTCATACTTGGGATTTTCCAGAGTCTGTAAAGCAAAAACACGACAGACAAGATGGCATTTAGGTTTGGGCTGCCACCTGGGATGTAGGGGTCGCCGAGGCCGCGCCACCCCCTCGCCCATCAGGGCAGCCATCTCGTACCCACAGAGCCTGCACCTGTTCTCAGTAACTGTGTCACTGGACTCTCTCCAATACAAGACTGTCACGATTCATAGACTGGATACAGTCGTGGGGACGGAATCCGTTTTCTGTCCTTATTTAACAGGGCATTCGATACATTCCAGACTGTTTCATTTCCAGGTTTTAGGGTATATAATGCATGTTTGACGTCCACACCCACTTATGTTATTTCACAGTGACCTCAGGAAACTGGTCTACAATGGAGGTTAAGTGTGATGATGAGATGGGGACAAAGATGGCGGCTCTGGGAACTCACATTTACTGAACAACCTGCTGGCCAGCCATTGGGTACTGGACTTTGTACTTAATCTTTCCAACTATGTGTTAAGGCGCATATATGGTTCCCATTTTTAGCTAATTATGGCATTAATTTTCCTTATTTGCTTAAACCATTTTGGAGTGTTTTCTTAATCACTCACAGAGTTCAAGTTGAATCACCTTCAATAACACAAATAAAAGGTCCTACCAGTCGCAAATCGCCCTGCTGGTAGGACAGCTTCAAAGGCTATTGCTTATACCAACCAACGATTAAGAAATACCATGGGGAGCAAAAAACAAAAACACAGTGGGGATCTAGAATTTCCTTCTAAAACCAAGAGTTTACATGGTAAATTTTAATAGCTCAATGCTAGCTGTCCCTAAAACTTTCCAGTATTTTTAAAGGGTGTGTGGCTCCCTAGGGCACCTTTAATTGGTTGTTTCTTAACTGAGAGCTTCTGAGCTACTAACTTAAGGAGTAGGAGTTCTGTTATATGGTTTGGAAGGCTCTAAACTCTTAGATTTGAGAGAAGGAGTTGGGATGCTGAGACACTCCTTGGATAGGATTATTCACAATGTTTCCCAGTCCCCAGCTTTATTGAAATATAGTTGACATATAAGATTGTGTATGTTTAAGGTGTACCTACGCTGACTGGATACATGTATGTATTGTGAAATGAGCTCCACCGGGATGGAAGGTCACACAACTGTCTAACTGCTGAGTGCAAACAGAATTTAACACCAAATCTAGCTCTAGGTGATTCTGGTGGTGCTGGTTCAGTTCCATCTACTCTCAAGCTAAAGCTAGAAAATCATCAGCTTACTTTGAGTGACCTTCTACTTACCATCACCCACAAGTTGGATTGGATTTACTATTTGCCGTAAATTCTACAGCTGGACCATATGAAACCAGTACATTGGGCCCATTTTCAAAGTCTTTCCTGAGTGTCTCTGGACAACACAACCACTAGCCAGGTCTAATTTCTAGTATAACATTTTTACTTTTCTAATAAAACATTACATGATTTTGGAAGCATTAAATCATAAAAATAAGAAATTACATGAGCTTTTCCAATATTGAAGAGATCATGGCAAACTCAATAGCCACTTTCCCCATGTAATGTCACTGACCAATATCATTTCCTGACATCATTTTAAGGGCTGCATAAAATATAATGATATGCATAATTTATAATTTACTTCATCATCTTCTCTTATTAGGACTTTAGGTTATTTCTAGTCTCTAAAAATTTTTGACAATTTCAAATCACACTGCGATGAACATCTGCATTCAAGAAGCTTTCGATATAATTTGACTATTTTTTGAATGCTAGATTCCAAGAAGTAAGCCAAAGAGTATAAACATTTTAAGGCTCTTTACAGCTGACCCTTGAACAATGTGGGGGTTAGGGGCACCCAACCCCCATGTGGTTGAAAATCCATGTATAACTTGACTCCCCAAAAAGCTCAGTACTAATAGCCTACTGTTGACCGGAAGCCTTACTGATAACACAAATAATCAATTAACACATATTTTGTATGTTATATGTATTACATACCATATTCTCACAATAAAGTAATCTAGACAAAAGAAAATCATAAGGAAGAGAAAATATATATATAGTGTTGTGCTGTATTTATTGAAAGAAATCTGTGTCTAATCCACACAGCAAAAACCGCCGTTGTTCATGGGTCGTCTGTATTCCTATTTCAGTACTGTTAACCTAGAATATCTGACCAATTTTCCTATCAGTCCTGCTAGAACATTTAGTGTATGATCCTGGGCATGGCTTCTCCCTAAAGAACAGCTGATCTTGCCCCATGAAGCAAACTGGGGGCTGAGCGTGGTTGTGGGATTGCTATCTAACATGGCTGTGAATTCCTCCCAGCATCGCCCTGCCCCAACACGCAGTGCAGGTTACTGTGGACACACCCCACAGGACAGCTTCAAGCACCAACTGTAGTGGACACGTGCTGTTCTGCTTTCCCAGTGTCCACTCCCTCTTCCCCTTGGACCCATGCCATCATTCCCTGGGGGGCCTCACCCCTTCCTCACTCTCAGCCCAGGTGGAGTTCAGGTAGCATTGATTCTATCCATGATGGAGGGATGGTCATGTGGCTCAGGCCCGGACAATCAGGGTCTCCCCTTCCCATGATCTTGTGATGAGCATGTAACCCAAGTTAGGCCACCCAGGACTGAAACTCAAAATTCCGGGACATGCTTATTTTAGAACCCTTAGGTAGAAGGAGTTCTCTTTCTATTGGACTTGGAGGTGGTCGGACGCAAATCTGGGGCTGGTAGTGGCCATTTGCAAGCACACAGAGAAAGTCAGCCTGAAAGAGAAGACAACATAGAACCACCTGGAGATGGAGAGGGAGTTCTTTCAACCTTATTCGAGCCATTTAATAGTGATCCTTGAAGGCAGAATCTCCCCCTCATATTTTGTGAGTTCTAGGAGCTAATAAATTTCTCCTTTCCCTAAGACACCTAAATTAAATGTTCCATGAGTAGCAACAAGGAGTTTTGACTGATACTGCAACTAACGCTGTGACCAATTATCTGGTTATTTGCAAGAAAGTGTGAGAGCTATTGTATGATCCTACGGTATCACAAGAGGCTCTTCACACCAGAGTACCAGTCATCTCCTGCATACATGGTTTTTTCCTTTTCCCCTCCACAGAAACATTTTTGTTTTTGGACCAGAGAAAGTTATTCTAATTTTTTCCTTCGTTAGTTTTTATGCCCATTTAACTGGAAGTTATTAAACATCTAGGCTAAATATTGTGCTGGGGGCTGGGGATCCAGGGATGGGAAAACAGGGTCATTTCTTCAAGGAGCTGAGGGAAGTTTGAAGGTCGAGCACAAGCGTAGTCGCGAATAATAGCACCAAAGTGGAGTCATGGCTAAGCGGAGACAGGTACAAATTCTTAGGATAGCTCACAGGAAGGATGCATTGGCTTAACTCTCTTGTAACCGAACAAATTTTATAAACAAATTTTTAAAAAGGAACCAGCCAATTCCCGTCTCCTGAAGTAAATAAAACTTTATGACTGCAACGAGAAATAGATTGATTAACCCCGTTGGAAATCAATTAGACAATTAAGTAGATAGATGGCGTGGTTTGGGATGAGATGTTCCCAAAGTCTCAATTTTCTGGCAAACTTAAGGCTACTATTAACACGTTTTTATTCTTGGAGAGATACCCAGTTATCGTAAGGAAAATAGAAACAATACGGTTGCTTCTAGAGCGGAAAGTGAGGACCGTCCACCTTTCCCAGCCCCACCTCCGAGAGGCAATTACCGTTCGTGGTCCGTTGTCTCCTTCCTTTTCCCACACGTTACACGTGCGCGTGCGCACACACACACACTTCATATGCACACATCTTTAAACCAGTGGTATCGTTCACACAGCTGTGCAAGTTGTTCGGCCCTATCACCAGGTCTGTCTGTTCGTTTCCAGCCCTGTCCTTGAGCCCACGGGCTGGACCCACCACCATTCACTCAGCCCTTCCCGACTGGATGGCCCTTCATGGAGGTGTTTCCAAGTTTTCTTCCTTAAAAGCGACTCTTAAGATAACAAGTCCCCTGGCTTATCAGTATTTTGGGTTATTTCTTTCCTGTGATACACAGTATTGCTTTTGCAATGACAGCAGTAAAAAAATCAAACAACCGATAATAAAAGCAGCCTCCTTGGAAAGGTAAAAGACTTGGAGAGAATGTCACCTGGATCCCCTCGTTCTTACACAGCTGGATATAGTTTCCAGTCACCTCTGACCCACTTCCCACGCCAGCTGAGACTTCTCCAGGAAGTCTTCCATAAATCCCTAGCTCCCATGGTCACTCTCACTTGAAGTATATGTATATGTGCTCATTTCTGTACCACGGAGTGGTGGCTTTGCCTTTGTTCCTCGGCCGGAGAAGACTCTGAAGCATCCCACAGCTGCCCCATTCTCTAGGAAGGACCGCTGACGCAGAGAAATAGGTCCCAGTGGCCCCGTGTCATATTTGTCTCCCTCGCATAGTTGACTGACCACACATAACTCCCTGATCATAGCTGGGACGATTGGGTTCTGGGAATCTGAAATGTGGACTCAGGCACTGGGGAGACAGAAGGCAGGGCAAACCTTCTTGTCTCTTGCCACATTACTGCTAAGCCCAGGAGAGCGATTTTGCTTTCTTGAATGGTTTGGGAGGAAACTTCCCATCCTGGTACTTCTCTCTGCCCACGAGGAAGGCGCCCTGCCTCTGGGGGCTGAGACCTTCTGCTGACCAGCTATTCTGTCACTCGGTGGGTGAACTGAACAGAGGGTTGGAAGCCCCACTGTCCACTCAAGACCAATCTGCTATCTCTCAGGACGAGGATCTCACCTGATTCTTCTGTTTATTTCTCTCAACTGGTTCAGGGCTCATTGGGGACATCGGTGTGGTCAACTCCAATAGAAAGAGCCTTTCAGGCTGCGTTAGACTGAGAGCGCTGCTCTAAGCAGAACGACGGGAGCTGTGCGGCCGAGATCTGGGACTACTGCCTCCCAACTCCGACTCTCGCCTCGGTTCTGCAACACACTCCAGGGTTTGCTCGGGGAAGCCTTTCGGGCACCGAAGCCAGCCACAATCAGTTTCCATCCCCTGCACCCGAAGGGACCTGGGGTGAAGCCATGCTACTCGTTCACCAAATCCTATTTCTTTTTGATTCCCGGGCATAGAGCAAGACTGTCAGGTGAACTCGTGGGACCGATTCTGGCCAACGAGATATGGGCAGAAGTGACACTGGCCGGGGCTCCTAAGCCTCCCATATAATCCTCCGTGTTTTCCATTTCCCAGAAAGGAAGAAGCGTGGATCTCCAAATGACCGTGGGGAGCAGAGCCACTTTGCCCACCTGCTTCAGACTACGATGCGGACAAGACACAAAGCATTCTTTAGGTTTAAGGGAAGTCGATTACAGGGCTCAGCCCACCCTGACTAATATGAAGGCTATGTTTCCTGTTTGGTTTTATTTTGGATGCCCATTTACCATCTCCCCACGTGGGTGACAAAGTTTTCAAGGGCAAGGACCATGCTTTTGACCCCACCACCCAGCCCGTACGCAGTCAACAAGGTGGGCAATTTACTTTCATTACCGTTAATGATGATATATTACTGTTTCCCGGAACCAAATTATATCTCAGAGGTCTGAGCATATCAGTGGCATTTCCAAACCAGAGTCATTTATTCTCAGGGAACGGCTTATACTTTGGGGAGCTCTAGCTCAAGGAGAGAGGATTTTATTCTGACCAAGAAATGCACTATGTCAAAACTGGGAAAATTAAATTGGCTGCTCTGATTTTATTTTAAGCTATTTGATCCGTAGGACATATCAAGAGTCAAGCTGCTCTCTTGGTTTGAATCCTGTAGTCATGAGCTTTGTATTGCATTTGCTACCTTCTCCTGCGTGTCTACTAGCTAGCAGGTAACAGATAGCCCAGAAACAAAAGGAAGGTGGTGTATCTACAAGAGAAGGCCTTGGGTGTATCTCCACTGACACAGGCCGGGTTCACTGATCATACTGATTTAAAAACCAAACATTTCATCTTGAAAAAACAAGAATCAAGCCGTGTCATTAAATATGGCACATAATCAATCATTGGACCCTTGATGTTTTTACACAGCTCCAGCGACATCCATACGAGGATGCATTTAACGGAACATTTATCACTAATAACAAGCATAATGGTAGCTGTGGGGGGAAATCGACAAATAAACATTACATGGAGAAAGGTTTTGCCATTAACCCACACAGAACCCTGTCGTTCTCTTGTCCTGGCTTGAACGCTGTCCCCATGGCTCTTCACATTTTGTCCCGACTGGATTTCTTTCCATGGTCCCCAGCTTTTTCTCCATTTTGACATTTCCACCTCTATTTCTTTTTTTTTCTTCCAATTTTGTTTGCTTTAATTGGTAGTGAGAATCTCAGAAATCTTTCCCTTCATCACATGTTTGATGCCCTTTGTGAAATTTTGGCTTTTGAGCTTGGGTGTGGAGCCTGACTCTGTCGACAATAGGACTTTCTTGTTGTGCATTCTGAAGTTCTTCTTCTGAGGGAGACAGAATCCAGCTCATACTTCTGTGAAAATCCGTCTCTTTGTCAAAAGGTACAGTGAGGGCTCCCTGCCTTTGTGGAACTTCAGTGCAGCGAAGGATGACCAGGGCCAAATGAGCAGGAATGAGGCTGGAAGTAGACTTGGAAAATCCAAAGACAGTGCCTCTGGCCACTGTGCATCCGAGAGCTAGCGGGCCCCTGGCTTTTGTCCCAAACACTCCCTGGACTGCGGCCATGAGGAAGCTGAGAACACTTTGCACAGTTGGGCCATGCACGGGAGTTCACTGTACCTTTTTTTTTCTTTTAAGATTGTATTTATTTATTTTAGAAAGAGAAAGAGAGAGCACAAGCAGGTGGAGGGGCAGAAGGAGAGGGAGAAGCAGAGAAGCAGACTCCACTCTGAGCAGGGAGCCTGATGTGGGACTCGATCCCAGGACCCCGAGATCATGACCTGAGCTGAAGGCAGGTGCTTAACCGACTGAGCCACCCAGGTGCCCTTTGGAAAGTCTTTTTAAGGTGTAGCAAGAAACTGAGTGTGGCCTCCAGGAATGGTCCAAATGTGCTGAATGCTGCCACCCACCACTGAATGCACCTGGGAGTGGATCCTTCCCAGGCAAACCTTCTGATGACACTGCAAATTCGGGGCAGACACACGGATTATGGTTTTGTGAGAGCCCATGATGTGGACGACACAGCTGACTCACGCCCAGACTCCCGAACACAGAAACTGTGAGATAATAACTACCTATTGTGTGAAGTCATTAAGTTTTGGGGTAATCTGTTATGCAGCAATAAATAACCAATGCAGTTCTTTGTTCCCCCAGCACTTATCACAGTCTGTAATATTCTTGTTTATCGATTACTTGTTTATTGGCTATCTGAACTCTGACCA
The DNA here is from genome assembly GCF_964656455.1 of Halichoerus grypus. Classification (NCBI taxonomy): domain Eukaryota; kingdom Metazoa; phylum Chordata; class Mammalia; order Carnivora; family Phocidae; genus Halichoerus; species Halichoerus grypus. Next base: position 5,005,676 of record NC_135726.1, read on the forward strand.
TTTGAGCTCCATGAGGTCAGGGACCTTGTCTTGTTCAGAGCTTCATCTCCCAGCTACTAATTAAGTGCCTGGCACATCAGAGTTATGCAATAATTAGTTGATTCTAGAAACGTTTTTCTAAAATAATGAATTACATAGAGTGGTGTATCTATAATGCTTAACAACAGATTCTCCTGGTTTGTAGTGTTTGTCAGTCTCGGTGGCTTAACTACATTTCTGCTGTGGCCGATTTTGAGCTACCAACATGCTGTCATTGAGTGTACAGAGTTGGAAAGTGATGCCCCCTTATCCACGGTTTTGATTTTTGCGGTTTCTGTGACCCGTGGTCAACCTCAGTCGGGAATCAAATGCTCCTCCTTCTGACATGGTGTTAGAAGGTCAAAAGCAGCCTGATGCTACATCAAACATCAAATGCCTACATCATTCCCCTCACTCCCTCTCATCACGGAGGCATTTTATCATCTCATCTCATCTCAAGAAGAAGGGTGAGTGCAGTACAATAAGATATTTTGGGAGAGAGAGAGAGAGAGAGAGAACACATGCACATGGCTTATAGTATAATGTTTTAATTGTTCTATTATTTCATTAGTGTTGTTAATCTCTAACTGTGCCTAATTTATAAATTAAACTTTATCATAGGTATGTATGCATAGGCAAAAACCTGGTCCCTATCCGGTTCAGCACCACCTATGGTTTCAGGCATCCACCGGGGGTCTTGGCACATCGGCCCGCAGATAAGGAGACACTACTGTGTTTACCATCAGTTTGCTGTGAGCCCATGAGAGCTGGCTCTAGCTTATCCATCGTGCTGTGGGAGTCAAGGAAATCCGTGCTTGTCAATAAATCCGTTTGCTGTCTAACATTGAAGGTATTGTTAATGAGAACTTTTAACATGAGGTTTATAGCAAAGATACGGTGTAATTCATTCATGTATTTTCCATCAGCTTTGCCCAGGCCGAGTGGCGCAAGACTCCTTACAGCATGGCACCTGCTCAGGGACCACATTCTTCTCCAGGTTAGCCGCCCTGACACTTGGTTCATAAATACTGCAAACAGATCGGTGAAAACATTATCTGAAGCAGAACGAGTTGTTGTCTGTCTGGAGTTTGATTTATCCACTCTGGCCACATAACACGGGGGAGAGGTAGTCCATAAATCCAGCAGGAACCACATACATTTCCGTGTAAAACGTGCCTCATTCCCACGGCAGACGGCCAGCGCCGTTCTTCTATCTTCCCAAGCAGTAGCGCGGGTCCGTTTGACTTGTGTTTGTCTTCAGGCCTCCCTTCACCTGGCTCCCCAGTGCTAATGTGAACATTCATGTTCTTGGCTGTCACCTGCTATGTTCTCATTCCCAGCTGGGGTCTGCTGGGGAAGGAGAAGGCAGAGCTCATTTTCCCAGATTTACTGGTTGCGGACAAAGTCAGTGGGGGAGTTGGGGCTGGGGGAGCAATAGGGGAAATAAACACCACCTCTCAGAAATATGCAGTTGGAATAACCAAAGTGATAGATTTCAGGTTGAGGGACACCAAAATCAAATAAAACATTTCCAGGAGCCGGGTACATCTTCCGATGTCACTGAGGAGTTGCAGGAAAGAAACGGCCAATGGCATTCATAGCACATTTGGAAGAATCGCCCTCCTTAGGCCCAAGCTGGCAAATACTTGACATGCAGGTTGATACCACTGAAACATTTACACATTTATAGGTTCAAGTAACTCTGCGAGGATGTGATGAACAATATAGACCCTGCTTTTGGTGCATTTATATTTTAGATAAATAGAAAAAAATCAAGTACATAAGGTGTGATGAAATAAGTATTATCCTAAGTGTGCCAGTTAAAATCTATGAGGAGGGGGTCAGACCACGGGGTGCCTGGGAAGGCCACATGGAGGTTCCTTAATTTACCAAACATTTACTGAGCACTTACGTTGTTTTAGATAGTAGTGACAAGGAAAGGGAGCCATGCCGAGTGCCAAAGAATCCCCAGGTAATTTTAGCAGAATGGGATGGAAATAAGAAGAATACTGTGGTATCACAGAGGACAGGCCACTTACCCTAGATGCGGGGTGGGGGGCCATGAAGGACACATTCCCGCAGAAAAGAATATCCTACTACGGGTTTAGAAATGGGGTCTTGATGTGGAAGTTTCTATGAGAGAAGATGGGAGGCTATGAATCCTAAATGCCATTACATTCCATCATTCAGTAACAGCTGAAGGCTGATTCTGATTCTGGTCAGGACACCGTGGGAACAAGGAGTATAAAGTATAATCCCCACCTTCAAAGGACTCATAGCTTCGCTGCAGATAAAACATGTACAAGCATTTCCATGGCGGTACGTGCCGAATGCGGCCTCAGTCGGTCCACGTGTGAAAGGTGCAGCTGGGAGGGGCTGTGGTGGCTTTTCGGGGGCTGGAGCTGAGCTTTGGAAGGTGGGTGTGGGGAGGGGGGAGCATCCAGAGAGGGAAGGAGAGACTGGGACGCAGGACAGAGGTGGCCAGAGAAGACAGGCTCACTGGGGCCGCTGGAGTCAAGGTTGTGAGGTCACGAGACACAGCCTGTCAGTTCTTGCAAGGACCCTGGAGATCATCTGGTCCAGGCCCATCTTCGAGGCTCACAGCGACCCCCACAGGTGAGGAAACAGAGGAAGGGAATCCCAAGAATTTCTTGGTTTTATCCGTTTGAGATAAGGAAGTGCAGAGCGCTTTCTCGACTGTTTTTATGTATTTCTGCAATCCGCTGTTTACTGCATTAGCCTGTTCCTTCTATCCTTTTGGCCCTGAACTGTCATGGCAACGTAATGCCTGCTAATAACAGGTGCTTAAGACATATTGCCTGAGTCATTGCTTCTTGAACTTACTTATATCTGAATCCCCTGGTGGACACACTACAACACAGATCTTCAGCCCACCTCTAGTGCTTAGGACTCAGGGGGCTGAGGCGAAGGCCAGGGATGTGCATTGCTGGGAAGATTCTAGGTGAGACTGCTGCTGCAGATCTGAGGACCACCCTTTGGTTAGCACTGTCCGAATGGACATTTGCCAAACGCAGGTCAACACATACTCTTATATATTTTACTGAAACCCACCTGTTTATGATATAATTTAAATGAGAAACAGGAAGCATTGTTGGCTAAACAATCTCTCTGATGGTGAAATTTTTCTCTTTTTCCCCTTTCTAGAAAAAAACGTATTCCCTTTAAGATACTAAATAGCCTTGGGGCGCCTGGGGGGCTCAGTGGGTTAAGCGTCTGCCTTCGGCTCAGGTCATGATCCCAGGGTCCTGGGATGGAGCCCCACGTTGGGCTCCCTGCTCAGTGGGGAGCCTGCTTCTCCCTCTCCCTCTACCTGCCGCTCCGCCTGCTTGTGCTCTCTCTCTCTGTCTCTCTGTCAAATTAAAAAAAAAATATTTCCAAAAAAAAGACACTAAACAGCCTCTTCCAGCCATCTTCTAGATGTCTCCATGTGGATCCTCAGCTTCCATGGGCCAGTAACAGAGCTCCTCATCTTCCCCTGTGACATGGCCCTTCCTTCTGGAGCCGCAGCTCAAGCTGGCCACGCGGGTTTTCCTCAGCGGCCCCCCCGGCCCCCCACCTCAGACAGCGATGGGCAAATGCTGCTGATTTCGGCCCCGCCCCCTCTCGAGGACATCCCCTTACTCCATCACTGCCGCCATCCCATGACTTCCAGCCCCCTTCTTTGTCACCTGAGTTATTCCAACAGCTCCCAGACTGGCCACTCTGTTGCCTCCTAAACCACTCTCCACCCAAAGCCAGCCAGAGCGAGCCGGCTCAACCACCACCTGACCACAGGACCCTCCTCAAAACCCTTCTGTGGCCACAGGATAGTGGTCAAGTTCCTCCAGCACGGAAGACCCATTTGTCACGGCTGACCTCCCAGTGCTCCTCACTCACGGTTACACTCCAGTAACACGGGGCTCTGTGCCATTCCACCAGCTTGGCCCTCACTGCCCTACACCTCTGTGCACGCTGCGCTCGCTGCCTGGGAGTCCTTCCCTGCAGTTTTCCTCCCTGGAAGGTACTTGTCCAAAGTTGTCGAAACTTTGCTTAGATGTTGCTTCCCTCATAAAGTTTTTCTGCTCTTCCCAGAGTTACTTCTTCTTCTGGACTAGCCCTGTCTATACACTATGGTGAATGTTTTTCTCTTGGTTGACTTAATGACATGGCAATTTCCTCTTCATGTGTCTGTAATTATGTTGAGAGGCTCAGTGTCAGGCTCATCTATCAAGCGTGGTGCGTGGTGGAAGTGAGTTCTGAATGCCATCCAGCTTTTGGCCCTAGACGCTTTTATACCTTCTGTGGTAGGCAGAAGAATGGTCCCCAAAGATGTGCATGTCCTAATCCCTGGGACCTAGGACTACAGTACCTTACATAGCAAAAGGGACTCTGAAGATGTGATCCTGGATTATCTAGGTGGTCCAAAATAATCATAAGCATCCTCATAAGTGGGGGGTGGGGTGGGCAGGGAGGTCCGTGTCAGAGAAGAAGACGTGACAGTAGAAGGAGGGAGGAAGGGAGGGAGCGAGGGGGGGAGAGGAGTTTGAAGAGGTTACACCCCTGGCCTTTCAGATGGAGGAAGGGGCCATGAGCCCAGGACTGAAGGAAGCCTTCAGAAGGTAGGAAAGGCAAGGTGACAGATTCTTCCCTAGAGCTCCCAGAAGGAACCAGCCTGCTGACACCTTGATTTTAGCCCAGGGAAACTCCTTTTGGACTTCTGACTTCCAGAACTGTAAGATGATAAATGTGTGTTTGAAGCCACAGATTTTGTGGTCATTTGTGGGGCAGCCATAGGAAATGCATGCACCCTCCCCGGAGATTGCTTACCCGCGGGCCGGAGCCCCGAGATTCTCCCCGGCCTCCAGCCCCAGATGCTGAGCAACATCACCAGCTGCCTCCTTCCCAGGACCGCCCACCTTCCCAGAATAGCACCCACTGTCTTTCCTCCGGAAAATATTTTCATTTCAATCCTTTGAAGTGTAATGTCAACCAGACCTTTCCCACAAAATCTGTCTCACAGGAAGATGAAAATCCTGCCATCTACAGAGTGGTAAATACCAAATCAGTTTATTGGAGAATCTTCTCTTCAATATATGTGTTTTCTAATACGTCGGTCACTTTTTCTGAGCATTCATTAGAGTCCTCAATGGGGGTAAGGACCCCATCTCTGACTTATTCCTGCCATATCCCCAGTGCCTGGCTGCTGAGACTCTGAGGCCCCAAGACTGGTCCTTTATGTGGTCATTGGGTTATACTCTTTGCAAATGAACTGAATGAAATTCTAACCCCTGAGGGAAAAATCCCACAGCCAGTTTGGTGCCTGGCACTCTCCGTTAATGTTCGAAGAATGAATAAATCAAGGAATGGTTATGCTGATCACTCTACAGAAAACGTAGCCTAAAGGGTGCTCTTCTGGGTTGCAGGGTGTACCAGTCCAAAGGCAGGGCCTAGCAAGGTTGGACAGGCTGAACTGTTCTCTGGAAGGCCTGCTTATGCAGAGCAGAGTAGGGTGACGAGCCTCTGACTTTCTAGGAATAAGCAGGGAAAGTCCTTCCCCACCTTGCCCTCTGGAGAGACACCCATGCCAAGGGAGGTCTTTGCATGCTCTGGTGTTGTGGGGTTAGGCTCTCCTCAACCCCAGGGCAGATACCCCATGGTGGCCCCCAACCCCAGGCTCAGCTCCTGGCTCTTCATGAGTCCTGGGGTGTCTGAGATCGAAAGGGGACAAGAAAGGTGGGACAACTGAATCCTCAGCAGTGAGGTTCAGATGGGAATGACCTTTCCAAATAAAGTGGGGGGGGAGGAGACAAGAAACTGTTGCTCAGCTGAGCCTCAGGAAACTCAGCTGGGGGCTGTCTCGGGTGACCCTGGGGGGCCATATTTGCTGCAGCATAATATCGGGAGACTGGTATTCCTGTTGTTCACCAAGCACTCTCAGAAAGCAAATAGCTTTTCTTGGGTTTCGATTTATTACCACCTAAAATGTCATTCTCTGTATGGGTAATAAAAGATAATACGTTTTATGGTGGCTCCTTATGTTAAGGTTTTACAAAATCTGTTATTAAATGATCTGCATAGAATCTAAATGAATCTTATTAGGTTACATGGAATAGCGAGGTGGGTTTTTTCTTTGCTCTCCCCTCCCAAAATCCAGTGCAGTTGGAAGGGCGGCATTCTCTGCATGTTTTCTAATCACACAGCAGAAGGTAATGCTTTTAAGGTCAGACTAAAAATTGTGTTCTGCGGTGTAATCAGCTTCAAGAAGTTACATACTGGTCAAAACGTCCAGAAAATTCAATTACTGCCTCCCAATGACAAAAGCACACGAGTCCACCAAGGGTTGGAGGATGTTTCTAAAATTAGGTTCTAAATGTCTGCGACTTGGAGCGATTTCAGCTTCCCCACCTCTGCCTGATACCAGTCCCCTGCATGTTAATGGCCCCTGCCCATTAATTTCAGGCGCTTAATCAGGATCACCTCCTCCTCTTAGGAGAGTGGGGTCCAAGCCGGCTTCGCCAAGCCCGATAGTCTGTCCCTGTCTCCTGATTGCATCCGCCATCCAGGGTTACTTTTAATCGGTATTGTGTGTTTTCCCTTAAGTCAAAAGCATTTTTATGCAAAGCTTACTTTGGTTTAGAGCTCTATTGCTGGTAATAATTCAAGGTGGCTTTCGAAACAAAGGAGCCCGCTGAGAGAGTAATGAATCAGCACGGACACCCACCCACTCTCCCCGTGGACAGGAAAGCAATTCAAGACACCACCCTCATGCTGTCACTGGGTTATACTCTTTGAAAATAAATTGAACTAATTCTAAACCATCTGAGGGGAAAAAAATCACACAAGATGGATTCCAATTATGCCACTGCTGGTCCTCCCAAAGAAAATTCATATACCAGGGAGAAGAGGCAACCAGAATAACCCGGCCATGGATTCTTCTGGAAGGCTCTCCTGTTGCTTTCATGTCTGGCACAATCAGTCCTTTGGATCACCTTCCTTCTGCGTTGTTTGGACAAGCCTGCCTCACACACCAAGATCCCCTGCCCCGTTCCCACCAGCGGCCCTTTTGCGATCTTGGCTCCATTGTTCGTTTTGTTCTTGAAGTTGTCTTGGCTCTGCAGACGAGAGCCAAGCCTATTAACACCCCTGAATGTTAGCTGAACAAGGAACAAGAGGTCAAATGGTAGGATTAACATTTGGTCTTGCCCTTCACTGGCTCAGCCTCTCAGATGGACAGAATGTTGATAAGGACAGCTGTGTTTTTCTTCACAAATAGTAAAACCCACAGAATGCCCTTGGAGGAGGACTCCTTTCCATTTTATTTATTTATTTTTTAAAAAATCACAATCAATAGAGTTTTCTGCATTCCCTCCTGCTCCTCTCCAGAGTTCTTTTCAAAGTGGAGGAGGATTAAACTCTATTATCAGTCTCTTTGGGAGGGAATCCCAGCACCTCAGGTCCTGTCCAGACGCGGGTGGGGGGCGGGGAACAGACCTCAGCCCTGGCATGAGAACAGACCTCTGTGCCTCATTCTCTCTCCCGGTCCTAACCCTGACCTCGGGACCCCTGTGCTCTAGTCCGTGAGTACTCATTCCTCGTCCTGGCCAGTCCAGCTGGGTTCCACACAGACCTTCTGTCATTATAATAATCATGGCTACATTGGGAGAGCATTTATTATATGCTGGAAATGGCTCAACCGTTCATGTGAATGACCTCACCTGATCCTCATGACTCCCCCCACCCCCCCGACACCTGCAAAGGTGTTGCTCCCACTGACAGGTGAGAATTCTGTTGCCTGAGCTCATGTGGTGGGGCTGGGTTTGGAACCCAAATTCCTGGGTCCAGTCTACACTCCACACTGCTACACTCTGGAGTCTACTCATCACCTGCACAGTGGCCCAGAGCCTTCCTTAGTGGTAGCCTAAGGATCCCATGTGGGGACCCATTTTGCAGCCGTTCACACCAGCCTGTGTCAGTCGGGCTTAGGAGGACTGGACCTTATTCTGGATAGGTCGCCAGTCATGGGCAGCTCTTTGAACAATCTCCCCCAAGTCTCTAAAGGTCTGCCTTCCTGGAGACCCCATTTATTCCCACGGCTTCTGGTCTACCTGCCCCCATCGATTCTGAGCGCTTCAATTACCACCTGTCTCCTCTATGTTCAAATCTCTAATCTCTCCTCATTCCCAGGTCCACACTTGCAACTGCTTGCTTGACATTTCTACCCAAATGCTTCACAAGCCCTGCAAACACCGTCAGTCCCAAAGAAAACTCAGTACCTTCTGAGCCCAGCACACTCCTTTCCCGTTCTGTCGGTGGTGTCTTTCTCCACCCAGGCAACCGACCTGGAGGCGCCTGGTACCCTCTCTCCTCCCCACCCCTTCCATCTGGCTGGTTCTCTCTTGAAAGGGACTCTCCTATCCTCCCAGCCTTCTCACTATTCCAACTGCCTTTGTCGCTGTTTGAGTGATGGTCATGTCTCCCCTTGCTGTTTCCTGAGATAAGGAGAATACAAACTCGGAGCCATTCGGGAGGGGGCGGGCATGCACGAATGTGGAAAGAGGGCTTGGGTTACCAGCATCATGCCACTGGGAGAGCAAGGCCCCCCGCCAGGCCAGCCCCGGGGGAGGCTGTAACCATTCGTTGGCCAGTGAGAGATTTCTCAGTCTGACTTCCTAGGTGCAAAACACTGGCATCAGGGAATCCTCACGTCAGAAGACTGCCTCCAACAGAAGCCCCTGGACGCTGTTTGAAGGATACGTGGGGGGTCCATTCACTCCACTTTTTCACACGTTCTCTTCCCTTTGCCCAGAACACAATTCTCTACATCAAACTTGGCCAACTTCTACTCTCCTCAAATGCCCATCACAAAGCATCACTTCTTCTTTGCAGCCTTCCTGAAATCTCCAGAACAGACCACAGGCTCTTTACGTAGTTCCTTTGTAGCACACATCACACTGTGTTATAGTGAACCACAGATCTCTGTCCCTCCCGCCCCGCTGTGAGATGCTTGGAGGTAGGAGCCATGTTTTAATGATTTGTTTCGGCTAGCTCATGGCATGGTGAAAATAGTGTGGATTTTAAAGCCAAAATAAAGAGACGGATTTCAGCTCTGCTTTGTAACAACCGTGTGACTGTGGACAAATCACATTCTCTGATGCCCAGATCCCCCGGGTCTGGAAAAGGATGTGGTCTTAGCTTGTCTCTAGGTCTGCTGCAAGGATGGAACAGGATCACCTCTAAACACCCCCATACTTGGGACCTGCCGGGCAGGGTGAACTTAGCAAGTGGACACTTGTCACGACAGTAAAAATCACAGAATAGATGCTCAATAAATCCTGGACAGTTAGGTAAACTTTTAAATCAAAACAACTAAAAATGGTGGCTCCCCAAAGTGAAACCAGAGTTTCTCGATGGCCTAGAGTAGGTTGAACGGTGGTCCCCAAAAAGATGCATACAAGTTCTGACCCCCAGTACCTGTGAATGTGACCTTATTTGGAAAAAGGATCTTTGCAGATGTAACTAAGTTAAAAATTTCAAGAGAAGATCATTCTGGATTAACTGGGTGGGTCCTGAATCCATTGACAAGTGTCCTCATAAGATACAGAAGAGAAAACTCGGACACAGAGGAGAAAACCACATAAAGACAGAGGCAGCGTCAGAATTACGGTGCCCCACCAAGAAATGTCCGAACCACAGGAGCCGGAAAAGGCAGGAAGGATTTTCCTCCTAGAACCTTCAGAGGGAACGCAGCCCTGCTGACATCTTGATTTTGGGCTCCTTGTCTCCAGGGCTGTGAGAGACTAAATTTCTGTTATATTAAGCCACCCAGTACTTTGTTACAGCTTGAACAAGGCTTGACTGTGCTGAAGACATCCGGTGAAAGTTCGAAAGTTCGTGTGCATTGCAACTTTGTACGAAGTATACAACTTGCACACAGAATGTCTGCAGTGGAATGCTCTCTCCTCACTACACATAACACATTTCTAATGCAGAACACACAGGTTACAAAACAGGATCATGTTGTGTGGAGAGAAACATGGCCACTCTATGCACAGAATAATGCTATGTGTTCGCCTAACTCATTTCTTCTTCTTTCTGAGCACACGCTTTGCTATTCCCTTGCCACTAGGAATGGCCGTATTACTGAGCCCTGGCCGGGGGAATGAGGACAGAGGGATGCATGCGGCCTACGGGCTTAGCCCATCAAATTTCCTAGGCTCAATCTTCCACATTCCTTCCTTCTGGGACTCCCTGGGGGGACACCTGTTGAAGACGTGGTAATGCAGAATGAAGGGGCTCTGTGGAGTGGGGCGCCTGCCCAGAGTTCACCAATCTCACTGGACTGTGATCTGAGCCAGCAGTAACTCTGTGTTGGGCCACTGAGACTTTGAGATTGCTTATTATAGCAGCCGGTACGACTGACCTTAGGAGGTACACCCACTCCCTAAAACAGCAAACTGGGACACTACGTTGACACTTTCCTTGGGTTGTATTTCTTTAATATTACTTGAGCTAATTATTTCATAAAGTACATATTAATATATGACATCTCTCTCTCCAAATATATAGATATCTACATGTATATATGCACACACACAGATATATAAACTGAGATGTCTCTATCTATCCATCTACACATGCACACACACGCACGTTGACAATGGTTAGCTGCGTATGATGAAATTACAGATAAACGTTCTTCTGTTACCCCTATTTTGGGTTATATATACTTACTATTTTTTTCTTCCTACTAGAGAAATGCAGGGTTTGGATAGTAGCGTAATGCTTTACATTTTAAAAGGCACAATGTCAAAAAAAAGGAAACAACAAAAACACTGAAACCTTTCCAAAGTGATGCTTAGGACAGGAGAGCTTTACTCATAAAACTTCTAAATAGTGTTATGGGCCTAATGTATTAAGCCAAGGGTCACATAAGCCAGGAAACACCTGGATAAAGCAAGTGGGCCCTCAGCTGAACAGCTGAGCCATGCCCACAACACTGGGGGTTTGGGGGAACCCCCCAACCAAACATCCTGGGGCTCCGCAGCTCTCATTCACACCTTAGCAAGCCCCCTGCCCACCTCCAGGCTTCAGGTGTAGAACCTGAGGCTCAGACAGCACTCATTCATTCATTCCACAAATACTCTCTGAGGGCCGATTGAGGGCTGACAAGCTAGATGAGGAGATAGATTGCAAATAAGATCAACAGAGATGACTGCTACAGGGGAGGTTGGGGGGGGTGGGGAATTAAATGAGGAGAGGAATTGAGAGTTCTGGGTTGAGGGTTTTAAATAAGGTGGCCTGAGGAGGTCACATCTGATTCAAGGCATGAAGGGAGTGAGGAGGCATGTGGATGTCCTGGGAAAGAGCAATCCAGGCAGGTGAACTTAGCAAGTGCAAAGGTCCTGAGGCAGGGGCATATGGGATGGATATTAAAGCCCCAAATCTTGAAGAGATACTGAAAGTAAATCTTGAGAACTGATTTCTGACATTCCTAATATTCCACTCTATTGATGTTCAAGGCAGCGAGAAGCTGTTGAAGACAGGAGCAAATACTGAACTGTACTTTTGGGTAAATGATTCAACGGTAAGCTTTACAAGGGCAGAGACCTCCCCTGCCTTCCAAATGTCCCGTATTTGTTTGTTGGACAAATGAACAAATGTAGCTGTGATATTTGTAAGACGAAAGATACTTTCATCATTTCAAAGAAAGTAAAATGCACGTGCTCTCTTCAATGCCGGCTAAAACACAATCAGCCCGCATTTCATGATAGATCTAAAATCAAAGGCTGGGATTTTAACAATATGAAAATATTTCTAAAATAAACAGAATACACGGCTCCATCTACGGGGAATAGATTTTTCTTTCTTTTACAAATATTGACTCCCACAAGCAGAGATCTGTTCTCTAACAGGGAAGCTAAGTGTCGCTCTTCCGCCCCATAACCAACTCAAACATTTGGCGGTTCTCGAACTTCTTATCGCAGTCAGCTCCAAGGGCATGGAACTTACAGAAGAGAGCATGAGAGAAATGGTGAAGTCAGGAAAGGGACAAAAATGATCTTAGGTTCAGGACGTTCTTGGACCCAATCTGTCAGTTACCAAGTTGGTCAATTTCTTACACTGTCCACATCTGCCCTCTGCTTTCCACTCTTACTACTTCTTCATCAGTTCAGGGCGCAGAAGACAGCCTGTGTGCTCTCCCCAAGCCCCATCTAGCCACCTCGAGTACATTTTCATTAAAACTGTCTCCTAACACTCACCCTGACAGCTCTGCTTCTCAGCTCTAAACCCTCGCGTGTCTCCCTGCTGCCCCCAGGAAGCGGTCTGCACTCTGTGGGGTGCACCGCAGGCCCTCGGAGACTTGCCCCCTGCTGCGTGCACTTCCCACCACACCTTCCCTCTGCTTTCGGCCTGCAATGCTTAATCACCAGCTGTGGTTTTCGAACACACCAGGTTCCCTCCACCTCTAGGCCTTTGCAAACACCATTCCCTTTGCCTGGGACAGCCTCCATCCATGCAACCCCGGGCAAGCACCTCCCCGTGGTTTCCATCTGAGCCCCCGCGTGGCTCCTCCGTGAAGCCTGCCTCATTCTGCCACGTCTAACGGGGAGTCCGCTTTTCTATACTCACACCGTGCCTCATTGACACCAACATTCAATGCACTACACAACTGCACATCTGCTCCGTACTAGCTTTTGAGCTTCTCAAGGTCTGTGTGACTCTACGCATGTCAGCACAGTTCCTGGACACGACTGGTATCTAATATATACTCGGAATGAATGACAGAGTATGAAGTCAGCCTTAGGAATTGTCTTGGTGATTCCAAGTCAGCAGGATCCCCCCTCTGGCTGAGGTCACAATACAGAGACATAGTGGAGGTAAGAGTAGCCTTTAGAATTACACAGTGCCGGACTCAGCTCTGCTCCCCCCTCGCTGCCTGTGTGGGCCTGGACAAACCGCCTGACCTCCTCTCTCTGTCTCCAGTGTCTCCTCTGAAAACGGGAATTTCACTCCTGCCCCTTCCATCTATCCAAACCATACCTGTCCTTGAGAGCTCGGCACAAGCTTCCCTCCCCATCTGGAGAGCCTTCCCTCCTTCCTGCTGCAGGACGCCTGCTTTTGAACACCCACGACGGTGTTTATGTGTCTCTCATGTTTGTCTGTTTCCTTGTAACATACTTCAGCCCAAGACCTTTGATGGTTGTTTATATTCCGACCAGCCCAGAAGGTGTGGCACGTGCATGGAACCATGTCCCCTCCACAGAGCCCTCAATCAGCCAGCCCCTCGCTGCGGGGTCTGCACCCTGGAGTCCTAAGCCCCATCCAGGAAAATGGCTGGTGGCTATGAGAAATGGATAATTCTATAGAGTCTGAGCGAGTCAAGAATGGTTGGACCTTTGTCCCCATCAAGGAGTGGCTGGGGGCATCCTCACAGGTGCACCATTTCAACCTCATAATATTGTAAGAAAAAACCCTCTCAAATCCACCGAGCATAGCTCTTTGCAGCATTGAAGATTGCTGCTGTGTAAGCCAGAGGCACCCGCATTAAAAATAAATGCTTAGTCGGGGAATATTTAATGGCACGGAAAATGTTTCTATTACATTGTCGAGAAGAAAAAGCAGGGTACGAAATTGTATGAACACTGAGATCCCATTTTTGTAAAATATGTGTTTATATACACACAATTTTTAAATAGAGCAGGAGAATTATGCACATCAAGATATTAATGGCAATTATCTCTCGATGGTGTGGTCGTGCAATTTTTATTTCATCCTTGTGTCCTTTCCTAATTTTCTAATTTTTTACAATAAACATATATTGCTTTGTGGTCAAAGCAAGAGTAAATGTTATTAGCTGAACTAAAATATAAGAGTTGAGCTGTTTAGACGTGTCCACGTGATTTCGATGGGGATGGCCCCAAGGTGCTCGGTTCTGGGTGTGGCCCCTCCCTCCTCTCTCCTCCTCGCCCCTACGCATCAGCACAAAACCGCCTGAAGGCAGAAAACCATTTCCTTGAACCAAGATGTGATGGCCATTAGTAATTCCAGTGGGGGCATCTGCGAGGACCTCTCAGTACGATAGAAGAATGTGCTAAAGAAAGAACACATGCTTCTCATCGGCTCTCTAAATGTCAGTGTGCAGGGCTGCACATTTACATCTCAGCACATCCCAGGCTTCCCAGAGAGCCAGGTCCGACAGCTGGTTGGGGTGTGAACTACGAATTTGGCTCAATGTTAATTGGCACTGAGGCATGACATGGGGGTCCTTAAAGAGCTGCACTGGGAGACTTCATTTTTCCCTTTTCCCTCCTTTATTTCCTTTGACATGGCCACCCATAAGCTGTGAGGGGGGTACCTGGTCAGTGAGTGCAGGAGGACAGGGGCTGTTTAACTCTTTTGTACTCTGAAACATCCATTATTCATCCAGATGCACCATAATGCCTAAAGTTTGGACGGAAATGAAAAACCTGCAGCCAATCAGCAGGCTGACTCCAAATACCTAGGCATTCAGAGAGATAGAAATTGGTGAGCAGATATGGGACGACTTGATGGTTTTGTCCACAAATGCCACCTCAATGTCCACCACTGGGCTTATTAGCTGTTTCATCATTTGAAATACAATGACGTGGACATTACCAATAAGGTGAAAGATAACTTACGGAATGGAAGAAGATATTGGCAAATCATGTATCTGATTATGATCCAGAATATATAAAAAGCATTTACAATTCAACAACAAAAGATACACAATCCAATTAAAAGATAGGCAAGGGACTGGAATAGATATTTCTACCATGAAGATATACAAACGGCCAATAAGCACATGAAAAGATGCTCAGTAGCAACAGTCACTAGGGAAATGCAAAGCAAAGCCGCAGCACGTTACTTCACACCCATTAGGATGGCTTTAATTTAAATAAAAAGAGGAAAATAAGTGTTGGCGAGGATGGGGAGAAATTGGAAGCCTCGTGCGTCACTGGTGGGAACATAACATGGGGCAGCCACTGTGGAAGTTTGGTGGTTCCTTAAAACGGTAAACATAGAATTATTACAGGATCCAGCAACTCCACTCCTGCATTGAAAACAGGTTCTCAAACAAATACATGTACACGAATGTTCATAGCAGTATTATTCACAATAGCCAAAAGGTAAGAAGAGCCCAAACGTCCATCACAGAATGAATGGGTAAACATGATGGAATATGATTCAGCCATAAAAAGAATGTAACACTCATGATGCTACCATGTGAATGAGCCTTGCAAACACAAGGCTGAGAAAAAGAAGATGGGCACCAAATGTCAGGTATCGTATGGCTCCCTTTATAGGAAGTGCCCAGAACAGATGGATCCATAGAGACAGAATGCAGACTGATGGCTGCCAGCAGGTGGGGCGGGGGGGCATGGGGGTGGGGGAGACTGCTTAAGGGGTCTGGGTATCCTTTTACTTTCTTCCCTTTGGGATGATGGAAATGTTTGAAACGAGACAGAGGTGGTGGTTGCACCACACTGTGAATGTACTATATCCCACTGAATTGTTCACTTTAAAACAGTTTTATGTCATGCAAATTTCATCTCAATAAAAAATACTCTGAAGTACCCACTATGTTTCAGCTGCTGGGGCTCCAAATGTGAGTGACACAGTCGTGGGCCCTGCTCCTAGGTAGGCTCTAGGCCAAGGTGGGGGGATGGATATTAGTCACACACATTTCTGCTATGTTCTAACTGTGGAAGGAGAGGTGAAGGAAAGGCTCAGGGGACCGTGGAAGCATCCACTTAAGACAGGCTTCCCTCAGAGGCGAGGGAGGCTTCTCGAGGAATTGATGGTTGAGCTGAAATCTGAAGGAACATCGGGAGATGATTAGAGGAATGCGACGGTGTGGGAGGGAAGGATGTTCCAGGCTGAGAATGGCATGTGCAAGGGCCCTGTGGCAGGAGCGTGTGAGGAGCAGGAGCTAATTTAAGGATGCACAGCTGGAGGGTACACGGGGAAGGAACGTGGTGTGAGAGGCAGGCCAGGCCACACTAGCCTGGCAGACTCACGGATAGGCCTGAGGTGGTCTCTCGAGAGAAGCAGGGCTCCCATGGGAGTGTTTTGAGGAGGAGGCTGCCATGATTCGATCATTCTGGCTGCAGTGTGGGGCATGTTTTTGATTTTTTGCATAAGAGCTTTCTTGATCCATAATTCACATATCACACAACTCACTCATTTAAACTGTGTGATTCAACGCCTTTTAGTTTACAGAGTTGGGCCACCATCACCACAATCAATTTTAGGTCATTTTCATTGGCCCAAAGAGGAAGGCATACACATCAGCAGGAGTTCCTGTGGCTGCTACGAGGAGCCGAATACGGGTGGCTTCTGGCAACGGATATTTCTTGTCTCACGGTACTTCATTCTATGGCTGAATCATGTTCCACTGTATGGACATGGCCCCTGTACCCATTCACCAGCCGACGGACTTCGGTTTGCTTCTATTTTGCGGCCACGTTAATAATGCTGCTATGAACATTCACGTACCAGCGTCTGCGGGGACTTAGGTTTTCATTTCTCCTGTGTATATACTTTGGGGTGGAATTTCTAGATCAGATTGTCTTTTTCGTCATGTAGATATGCAAATTGATCCCCCTTTAAAAATTACTCTTCATGGGTTGGGGTTTCATAACTAGAATTCATGGATAGGCCAGGGGCGAATTCGACCCCAGTCGTATGTGAAATTCTGGCTCCGCTTCTGTTGTTTTCTGGGAAGATGTTACATGAGACTCTTGCCAGGGTCTGACATGCCTGGGTTACGGTTTGGGAAGCTACCACGAAGGTGGGGAGGGAGGAGAGGAAACCTGTGTGTCAAGACCCACCATGAATCCAGGCACTAAACGTCCAACACACAGATAAGGACACCAAGGAAGTGCGGGCTCGCAATCCCGTAGTTGGGAGGTGGTGAGGTCAGGATGGGAGCCCTGGTCTGACCTCAGAGCGGCCATACACAGCTGACCAAACAAATGAGTGAGTTGAGTTGACAAACGACTACAGTAATTAAACCAAACTGGTCTTTTTGCCCTTAAAGAATCTGTTGTGGTGATGAGAAAAGAATTAGCCGCATTAAAAAAATGCAGCCTTACGTACAAACCTTGGAATTCCTTCTCCCTGTTTTTTTTTTTTTTTTTTTACTTTTTGTGCTTTTAGGAACGTCAGATAGGTTTCCATTTCTGTGGCAAATCCGATGAAGTATGGCAACTGTGCACCAGGCTCTGTGTGGAGCAGAATCCTGAGGTTGCGTCTGGACTCAAAGGGCGGGAGTGCCACGATTGATTAGTGATGTCTAGCACGGGGGCAGGAAGGGGCGGGAAGGGGCAGTGAGAGTGTGGACGTCACTGTCACCAGTCCCCTTCCCCCAGTGATTTCCTTCCCTTCCACAAGCTCAATGGTCATCTCCGTGCTGATGGATGGTTGGCCTGGGTCTTTTGCTGAACGAATGCAAGCCCTGACCCACTAAATTCTAACCATGCTGAGCTGAGCCACACCCACTGGCACTAAATCCAAGGGTCTAAGCCATTTAAGAAATAAGTACGTTGATGGAGGCTGTGTAATCAGCTCCCAGACATACTCCAACCTTCTCCTCTACCTCTCCAAATTCAATGATTCAAGGTTCTTTTAGTGTGTAAATCTTTTTTATTCTTTAAATTTCTCAGCAGCTCAGCAATGTGTCACTGCATTGTGCAGTCATAAAAATAATATTAATGTTACGTGGTGCGAGACGGTGCTCATACTACATTCTGTGGATGAAAAATATTGAGTGTGTCAACATGTTCAAGGCCTAAGAAGAGAGCTTCATCATTCAGCCTGCGGTCTCTGTGAGCACCGTATACATTTCAATTCTTTACGTGTGAAACTTAATGAGTTTGGATTCTTTGCCTCATTGGTCATAGTGCTGGGAAATAAAACAAGGGGAAAAGGCATAACTTTCCCACATTTAAACTTTAAATGCATCAAATCCTTAAAACAAACTAAACAGAAATGGTTACTGAAATTTACAGGAGAAGGTGACGTGCGATTTGAATTTCCAGTGTATTTTGGGTCTGTTACAGATTCTTCCAAATCAGGAATGCCATGTTTGGCTCTTCCTCTGGCTGTATCCTGGAAGGACCCGGAATAACACAATGCAGCTGAAGAGCTAAGGTTAGAATATTCAGTTCAATGGAACAGGGGTTTACGAGGTCTCGTGAGGCAGCAGGCCCCGTGCTCGGTGCTGGGGGCTCTGGAGATGAAGCAGACACAGATACGGTGTCCATCCAGGTGAGATGGGATGGTTCAGCAGGGATAGCGGGAGAGGAAGGGAAGACCATTTTAGGAAATGAATTAAAAAAAAAGACCTAGTTCTCAATGAGGATAATGATGATGATTATGAAAATAGATAGCATTTATTGATCATTGAAGATATGTTAGGCTTTGTGAATTGTGTGGCTGTTTTCCCATTTGACCCTCCCTGCATCCTGTGATGTGGATGTCACCCCCATGCACACCCGGCTTACAGAGGAGAACACGGAGGCTCGGGAAGGTGACATGACTCCTCCAAGTCACTCCAGAAGGAGGTGACAGCATGAGGACCTGTGCCCAGTTCAGCTCCATAGCCAGTGTGTGCATTCCACGTGGCGAGTGAGGGGAGCAAGGGGTCAACGTGGTCGGCAGCTTCTAGCTCAGGGACCCAGGCCCAAGGAGTGGAGAGCAGTCATGGGGTCAGGATGAAAAGATACAGCAGGGTGGAGGACAAGAGAAAGGCTAATTTAAGGATGAGCAACAATTAAGAAGAAAGAAGGGGAAGGAAACGTTACCCTGTACCTCCTATTTGTGTATTTATTTATTTAGAGAGTGGGGGGAGGGGCAGAAGGAGAGAGACAGAATCCCAAGCAGACTCCATGCTGAGCGTGGAGCCTGAAGTGGGGCTCGATCCCAAGACCCTGAGATCATGACCTGAGCTGAAATCAAGAGTTGGACGCTTAACCGACTGAGCCAACCAGGCGCCCCCCAATATTTCTTGATTTTCTGGTAGGGTAAAGGCATGTGCTCACCATGACCCTGAAGTACTAACTCGGGGGTCTGCTATCACACTGTCAAGATCATTCTTTCAAATTTGCGTTAACTTTAGATTATTAGTCTAATTCAGTGTACAGATGATCACCGAGGTGATCAATATCTATTGCTTTAAAGGCCAGAGTTTTTTCAGAAACAGGAATAAAAACTTGGACCTACACCAAGCGCCGGGAAGAAAAGAAGGCCGTCCGAGCCCCTGCGGCATGCAGTTGTCAATTCTGCTTTTGTCTGCAGGCTGGTCTCACTGCCCCTTCGCCTGCGTGCCTGTGAGCTGCCAGGGAGCGAGAATTTTCTCTTCTAATTCCTTTGCAGGTAGGACATTTGGGTTGCTTTCTTGGTTGCAAAATGATATAGAAAATCCACACAGAGCAAATGGGCTGATGATGTCCACTGGGAGTTCCTTGCGAACGTTTCAGTGAGTCCCCAGAATGGCAAGGGCTATGTCACACGCTGTTTGTGGGAATATGTGGGCACTAACAGGGCGGATTCCGGTTCCCTCGTGCTGGGAAGGGATGCAGCTTCTCCGTTTCAGAAAACTTAGCGTGGGCTGCCAGCCTCTGGGTTGGAGCCAGATGCCTGTGACAAAAGAACAAAGGGGAACTTCTGGAATCCTCGGCTGGACTTGGCCTCCTCCGGCAGAGCTCTTCAGACACCCTTCCAGTTTCCTCACAGAGTTGCTGTCATTTCTCGTGGCAGCAGTCATTCGGCGGGGGCGAGGCTCTCCCCTCACCGACCATGGGAGGCGTGATGGCAGGAGGCTGACGGTCCTCAGCTTTGTCCCCACGGCCTGGCTGTGCGAGGACAAAGTCAGGACTCAGGAAGCGTGTGCGTCCGTGGCGGCCAGGGGCATCGCCTCCCAGGACAGCAGGGGAGCCCTGAGAGGCAGAGATGGAGGTGGAGTGCTTAGAAGGTGGATGGACAGACAGAAGAGACGCCATGCGGCTCTTCCGCCTATCTTGGGGAGAAGATGATTAGGAATCTGGAGGGTTCTTCTCCTTTGAACCTGATAAAAATTGGGAATGGGGCTTTTAGGGAAAGTAGAACAAAAGTATGTTTGCTAAACATACATTATTTCATTAATCCAGGTATCTTTCGAGCATCATTTCCAGAGAAAGAATAGCATCAAATCGACAGCCACCATCCCCCACAACTGGGCTAAAGTTAGTCCCTGGGAGGGAGGACATGCTCATTTGTCAGCGACGGCTCTGAGCAGAGTGGCTTGCAGGGACAGCCGGTCAGCTAACCGACAGACCAGGTGCAATTCGCCCGACATCATGGGGGGAGCTGCGAGGTGAGCTGAGCACAGCCCATCCCACTGGGAAGAGGCAGGGAAGGTTTAGTGGGGCATGTCAGCTGGGACCAAACGGATGTGTAGGAGTTCCTCAGGTGGACGGGGGAGGGAAAGGCACACAGGTTGAAGACAGAGCATGTGCAAAGGACAGAGGGCAGGAAACGGCCTGGTGTATTTGTGGAGTATGTTCTATTTGGCCAGAATCTAAAGCGCACCGAAGGAGGGAAAGGAGAAGAGGCTGGAGGATTGGCTTGGGACCAGACTCTGAAGAATTTGGAATTGATGCACTAGGCTAGCTAGAGCCATACGTACTTCTAAGCAGATACAGGTGTTTCAGAAAAGGAGAATGTTCTGGAGCAGTGAGAGGAAGGTGGAGTTGGGAGCACCAAGAGGCAGTTGCACTGAGACTTTGCACTGGCCCAGGCAAGAGAGTGAGGGGCAGAGAGAGGACAGAGGCCCAGAAGGTGCCAAGCAGTGATGTCTTTGAGAGCAGGCCAGCAGGAGCTTCTGGAACATGGGCTGGGCGTGAGGGAGTAAAGGAAGAGTGAGGACCCTTTATAAGTGCTTGAAAAGACACCTTCTTGAAAAAGACACTGTCTCCTTATGTTTCATGGGCAAATGTTAGCAGAATGCTTTTCTTTCCCCCTGCGTCTTCTCGGTCCTTCCCATGTACTGGCAATGAGGTGCGCTTAG
Source organism: Halichoerus grypus (assembly GCF_964656455.1). Classification (NCBI taxonomy): domain Eukaryota; kingdom Metazoa; phylum Chordata; class Mammalia; order Carnivora; family Phocidae; genus Halichoerus; species Halichoerus grypus. The sequence goes on from NC_135726.1 coordinate 5,026,764, forward strand.
TTGAGCCCAAACCACTGCCCCAGTCAGAAGTTGGCCAGATTTGCTTCGACTGGGTTAATCATCACCCCCTAAAACAACAATAAGGCCAAAACACATCGAACCATACCAGCTAAGCTCAGAACAGGGGAGAAGATTCAATGATAAATCCAAGCAAGACATGTGTGGACATTCATTATGCTCGCAAACTTCATCAATGAAGGGCAGACAAGTAATCACTGGGCTTGGAAATGATGTACAAGACCAGGACGAAGGATCAGAATTTGCTCCTGTTTGTGCCTTCTAGAGATGAGGGAATTTTGCTCTCTCCCAGTCTCCAGTTCATCTTTATGAGAAATTAATATTTTTAAAGGCCAAACTCCTGGCTTCATTTTTCATTTCGACAGCCTCTGAAATGCAGACAGATTTTGCATCAGATTGGCTTTTTCCCTTTTGTTTTGGGATGAGTTTCATTTTGTTCCACTAGCACCTGCGTGCAGGCCATTGAAGTGCCTTTGGGTTGAGCCTGTTTGGAGAAGGGGCTTTGATTACAGCGTGAAGCTCTGCTAACTGGACAGCCGATGAGCCTGTTGCCTGAGGTTTGGGGGTGAAGATGCAGGATGTGCAGTCACCGATCCCCCAGGGCGAATGTGGGCAGCCCTCTCTGCAGGATGGGGTGAACTCTGGCTTTGGTTGCAGCTGAAGGCCACAGAATTTGCAGAATGAGAACTTGTGTTTAGATATTTTCATTGTGTTGTTGTTGACTTTTAGATCGAAAGAAATCCATGTCTGCCTTAGAAATCTTACAATGGGGGCTCCTGGGTGTCTCAGTCAGTTGAGCATCTGACTTTGGCTCAGGTCATGATCTCAGGGTCCTGGGATCGAGCCCCATGTTGAGCTCCCCACTCAGTGGGTAGTCTGCTTGTATCTTTCCCTCTGTACCCACCCCCCGCTTGTGTTCTCTCTCTCTCTCAAATCAATAAATAAAATCTTTAAAAAAAGAAATCTTAAAATGTACCAGCTCTGCCATTTACTAGCTAAGACTTCTGCAAACAACTCCTTCTGTGCCTCAGTTTCCTGGTCTGCATCTTATCTATTCAGGTGTTTCCTAGTTAATAGGTGTGCTCTGGATTAAAGGGGCATCCGTTAAACTCCAATTTAGGACCTCATACCTTTATTGGTTCCTGGAATGGGCCACATACTGGGGATAGTTAAGCTAAACTGATATGGTATTGCCTTCAATAGGCTTACAGACTATTAGGGAAAGGGGAGAGTAGGTCAGTGGATTCACAGATCAAGGTGACCAGAGCTGTGAATGGGATGGACTGGGCATCAGAGAAGCATAGAGGAGGGGCGACTCAGCCAGCCTGGGAAGTCAGAGATCTCCTGGGGGAAGTGAGGCTGAGTCTGAGTTTTGCAGGACAAACAGGGCTTGGCTGGATGGTAAGTGGGAAAGCTGTGGGGGCACTCTAGGTGCAGGTGGGGCAAAAGCTCAGATCCCAAAATGGCAAGGCAGGTAGGGAACAGCAGGTCGTGGACCCTGAGGGATGGAGTGACTGGGGGCAAGTGGAGAGAGGAAAGGAGGGAGATGGGTTCAGGGGGCATCATGAGATGAGAGATGAGGGAATGGGGCTTTTGTGGGCTTGAGGTTCCTCCTCTCCCTTGCACCTTGTTTTCCTATAAAGGGAATGAGTGAAGGGGTTCAAATAGGGGGCAGAAGGCCCCATCCCGACAAGCCACCCCGTCCCATGTAGGACACATGCTGTATGCATCGAGGTACAAGTTGGGGAAGGGGGAAGAAGAGTCTCTCCTTTCTCCACAAAGGGTGGGTGTTAAAGAATGCTGCTAGCAGGAAACTGAGCATTAGACATTTCCTCCAGAAATGGGAATGGCACCATGATACTGTCAGGCCAAAAGACACACACCTTGTAGGTCACCCACATTTATGGGACTTGAACTCCCATAGTTCAAGTCAGGAGAGGGATGAACTCAATTTTCCAGCCCTGAAGAGCTTCTCATGCATGCTTTAAAGGTCAGTCAAGCCCTAGTCTTGAATAACATGGAGTAGATATAGTGTGAAAGCCACAGAATGAGAACTGGACACCAAAAGAAGAAAAATCAGACAAGTTAAATGAAAAAGAGGAGTCATAAGCCAGAAAAGAATAAATCAGCTGAAAGTAGGGAAGAGGAGGGAGAGTGCCCAGAGGTCCTCATGCAGCCAGAAAAAGTGTAAGAAAGGAAGTAAAAATCCATCACCTTCACCCACCACATAAAGATTGCATTTCTCAGATGTCTCACTGCCTTGTCCTTCCTCTTAGGGAGTTCCCGAGTATTCATCCAAGCAAAGAACAGGAGATGAATTAAACGTCACCAAATGTCCTCAAGGAGTGGAATCATTTGTGACAAAGAAGCACTCTTGGGTAGAGAAAGGGCTTGGTAATCAGTTCTCCAGAAAAGCTCTACAAGCAAGAGAAAAAGAGCAATGGAAGAGGGATGGAAAGCCCCAGGAGGGATCAGAGATCAGGGTTATTGTGGCGGAAAGAGCAATGTGTGCCTGCAGGAGAGGTGAGGGCTCAAGAAATCCAGCAGATCATCTCTGGTGAGACTCTGGGGTCAGGGTACTTTGAGGAGGTCAGTTTTAGCCAGAAATCAGAGAGCAATCCTTGGGCCAGGTTTGACCTGCTTCTCTGGAGGCCAAGGGTCTGAGAAGGATCACGGGGCCTGAGGGTGCTGATGAACTGCAAATGTGCAAGAACACCCAGACACTTGGCAGGTTCAGGGCACAGAGAGAGCAGGCAGAGACTCGAAGACGCGGAGCAGTGACAGACAAGACAAGGGATTCCCTCTGCCGGGGTGGCCCTCTGTGGTGTTCTGTCTTGACCTGAGATAAGCTCTCACCAGAAAGAACAGTTCACAGCATTTCCAATGGGACATGGGAACTGGGGAGCTAGGCAGGGAAGGCTGCCATTCCTCCCCACATTCCCATGCTCTTCTCTGTGCCTTGTGCAGTGTGCCCTGAATGTGTCAGGCAATATTCTCACCTCTTTGCCACTTGAGTTAAGACTCAGCCCCAATGTTGCTTTTTTAAAGCCCTCCTCACCTCTTTATGCCGCTAATCTGGGTTTATGCCAATGCTTTACTATCACAACATATACACATTTTCCCACAACCTCTCCTTTACCCACCCCACCCCCTACTAGATGTTGAGCTCTTTGAAATCATAGACTAGGTCCAAGTGTGCATCCCTTGGGCTTTGCAGGGTTCTCAGTACATAGAAGGCCCTTGATAAACAGCAACAGTAATAGTAATAGTAGTGGACGTACTAGTAGTACTTACCTTATATTGAACACTTACACAGCACCAGGCAGTGTGCTAATCATTTCACATACTCGACCGCATTTTGCTTCATAACTGCTTTGTGAAGACGGATCTACATCCCCATTTTACAGATGTGGAAGCTAAGAGTTGAGGTTGCTTGTCCAAAGTTATACAGGCAGGATTTGAAGGGACAGAGATTCAGACCTGAATCTCTCAGATTCCAGGGTCTACACTCACTGTCACTTCGCTGAAGAGACAAAATGACCCTGCTTCTTGTCCTGGGTGGTTTGGGTGCCACGTTAATCAGATGGGTGATGAGTCAACTCTGGCAGGAGGTAGAGGGAAGGTAGAAAATAGGGCAGATGGCTTGGTTTGGGTTGTCTTAGCCCCCTCAATCTGTTTTTCAAGAAGTCTTGTTGTTCAGTAGATGTGTGCCTTCCTAAAAGTGGTCTTTTCTAGAGGAAACCCACACTTCAGTCACGAGGATTCATAGAATGATGCGTACTGTTTCCGTCAATCGCTGGGATTGAAGCACACTGATTCCCAAGAGAGATGGGATAAGCGTCACCCTCCCCCCAGCTGCGACAAGACCTCAGCTTAACCAGTAGGTGGGTTTGACAGTAAAAAGTGAACATCTAAAATCTAATTAATACATTTGCTCACAGTCACTTTTCCTCTTTGAACAGCACTTTCAATTCAGGGTTGTGGTTTTTTTTTTTTTCCCCAGGATAGAAAAATAGAGCTTCAAAAACATTTTTTTTTCTTTAACCATATTGGGTTTGCAGTGAAGAAATGCATTGTCTATCCCAGGAGTCCACCCTGGTTCCATGATTCTTACATCTCCCCAAAGAATAACCATTACCTTAAAATTAATAATACTGCACATAATCATAATTTAATAATGCTTCCTTCCCACATGATTTTAGGATCTGATATGTGATATGGCTTCTGAGAAAAGGAAGCTGCAGGTATACACCACTTCTGGCCCTTCTCTGCAAATCAACCAACTGTTTATGAAATATGGCAATAAGATGCAGTTTGTTCCTTCACTCACTCATCATTCATATGCTTACTCTGCACTCGTGATCATAAAAGTGACCTTACAGACCAGCTAATCCAAGCCTCTTCCTATTATGGACAAGGAGACATACCCAGAGAGAAAAGGGGACTTGCCCAAGGTCTCCCAGCCTGTCAGCCGCAAGCTCAGGACACAGACTGAATTCTCTTTCCTTACGGCTGTCCCACGGTCTAACCAAATAAATATTACTCAGGGCTATTTATTCTAACAGTAGCATAGCACTTCCAGCTATGTTTTCAGACACAAGTTGGCAGCATCTGGTATTAGTTCTTTTGTAGCACACACATTAATTTATTACTTGACATTCTCTTCCCTTCAAGATTACTTTTTTTCCCTAAGACTCTTCTACCTAAAAGAGGCAGAAACACCCCTTGTGGGTGTTAGCACATAGACTTCAGAGAAACTCTTCACCCAGCCTACACTCCATGAAGGTTCATTAAGAGAAAAGACAATCCATTCAGCTGAGTTATGTTTTATCTGAAGTCTTACATCTGCAGTATTGTTCATTTTCATGAGCTTCTCCCTACTCATGTAATTTTATGTATGGCTAGCAATATTTCATGAGATAGGCAAATAGAAATGAAACTTCTAATGTTATTTAGAATCCAAATGCAACCCCGTGTTTTTCCTGAGCCTAAGATACTTTCCTCTTATCTGCTCAGGGTTACATAAGAAGATGGTGGTGTTTGTCATTCTGTGTGTGTGTGTGTGTGTGTGTGTGTGTGTGTGTGGCTAGTTGTGGGTTATTAGAGCTAAAGTCCCCAGTGATGGAAAGAGGAAATGTTCTCATGTCCTGACAAGGATCCCTAAGCCCCTTCTGGTCTAATCAGGAATTCCAGAGCCCTCCCCAGATCAGAAGACTCTAGCTCTAAACTATCCTTCCAGCATCTAGAGTTCTACTGTCACCAGGGCCTCCCCGTAAAATAAAAACCAAAAGACTAGACTCTTTACAAGGCCAGGTTCTTTTTTTTTTTTTCAGTATAGTTGACGCACTTTGTTACATTAATTTCAGGTGTACAACATAGTGACTCAACAAGTTTATACATATGCTATGTTCACCACAGTGTAGCTACTCTCTCCCACCATCCATCCCTATTACAATATAATCTTGAGAAAGAAAAACAAAGCTGGAGATCTCACAATTCCAGATTTCAAAATATACCACAAAGCTGTAGTAACCAAAACAGTGTGGTACTGGTACAAAAAACAGACACACAGATCAATGGAACAGAATAGAGAGCTCGGAAATGAACACACGATTATATGGGTTAATACGGCAAAGGAGGCAAGAATATACAGTGGGGGGTGAAAACAGTCTCTTGGATAAATAGTGCTGAGAAAACTGGACAGCCCCACACGCAAAAGAAAGAAGCTGGACCACTGTCTAACACCATACACAAAAATAAACTCAAAATGGATTAAAGACCTAACTGTGACACCTGAAAACATAAAAATCTTAGAAGAGAACACTGGCAGTAATTTCTCTGACATTGGCCATGGCAAGGCTGGGGTTCTTGAGATCAAGACCATGGAAGGTACTTAGGCTCCACTGTGAGCTCTCCAGGGTCCTGAACATATCTTGTACACACGGATTTCCCAGGATTCTACATTCTGGGATCCTAGCACTATAACTCTTGGATTTTAATGTGTGACTTTAACTTTTTTTTTTTTTTTTAATTTCTCTCCTACCCCTTGGATAACCAAATCTCCATCTCAGTTTGGTGTTCTACCTTCAAACTATTCAGTCAGAAGCACAGTAATGGTCTATTTTAAAGGACTACGAACCAGCATTATCATTGATCTGTTAAACATTGTTGTGGTTGATGACACCATCACAGCAATCACCAAGCACCATTTATTCAGCACAGACAATGCATTAATAAGAAATTTAGCTATATGATCTCTCAAATGTCATCACTGCTTTGTATATCAGGTGTTATCACCATTTTACAATGAGAAAACAGCGGCTGGCTGAGATTAAACAATGTCGCCTAATTTTACCTAAGATCACTGTAGACAATAAATCAACTTAAACATGTAAAGTGCTTAGAGCAGTGCCAATAGCCTAGCAAATACTCAATAAATACTAGCTGCTGATAGTTTTTCTTCATATTCTGTGTTGCTATTGATTTAAATGTTGAGCCTCCACAGAAGGGGGACATCTATTTTCATAGCACCCCTTTTCTGCCTCCAAGTTCTTTTGAAGGAGTGAGAAACAAACTTGAATTGATTTTTGCAAGAGAAGAAAAGCAGAATAATCAATCAAAAGTGATCTATTGCTTTGGGAATCACAGAAATTTTGAGAGGACACTTAAAGAGAAGAAACAAACTCTTAAAAACTATAGCATGAGATTGTAGATGATTATACTTCAGGTTGTTCCAATTTGCTACACATGCCTTTTCCCTTCTGGGTTAATCTGCTCAATTTCATCCCCTGGAGGGGGCAACAATTTAGAACATGTATTCTCGCTGCAGGGATAGCTTCCCGGGCCAGAGGTGGACACACCCCAAAGAGGAAACAATTCATAGTTAAGGTTGAGCCGATCTTAGTTATATTTTGGGATTTTGGAATTGGGACTCAGAGAGACTGAATGAGTTGGTAGCAAGGCAAAAAGATATCGACACAGAGAAAGTAGCCAAGTCATGTTAATGGCAGAGCACATAGGAGGAGGGCCTAGGGACCCCTATTGCTGAGGTCTCTGGAGCCATGCCACCCCCTGCCCCATACCTGAGGCCTAGGTGATCTACCTTTTCCTGGAGAGCTGAGAAGCCACTCTGTATCTTTGCCCTCTGAATTGGTGAACTGGATTTCTATTCCTTCCAACCAAATGACCCTTGCCAAAACCTATGGTCAACCCAACCAATGTACATTATGATAAGACTGGATTGTGTAATTCTTCTTTCACTTCTGAGGGTCCTAAGAAAGAGAAACTGTAGCATATTTGCTGAGTAGAGGGTGTCAGGTGGGGATACCATAAGAGAACCGAGAGATGGTGGATTGTACTTGATGGAGACTCGGGGTCTGGCTGTACTTCTAGGTACTGGAAGAGTTGTCCTATGGCATCAAGGCAGCCTTTAACCTTGTGGCTTCAGGGTAAAGACCTAGGAGCTATGGATAGAAGTAATAGGAAGATTTTAGCTCAGTCAAAGCTATGAATAGACCACTGGAGTCTAAGCTCCATGATAGCAGGAACTCTGTGTATCTTGTTCTTGACTCTGCTCAGCACTTCACCCAGGGACTAGCACAGAGCAGCCACTCAGTGTGTCCTTTTCATATAAATAATTAAGGATGTAGCAAACTCTATTCAAAGGAACTGGAGTGTTGTAGGAACTCGAATGGAAGAGAGTTTAATGAGCACAAAACCCTTTCAAATCCTGAGGCCCAATGGTTCTACAGTTATTATGGAAAGTAATAGACAATTCGGGCCCCATCACTTGAGGAACAACACGCACACTGGTCAGTTGTTTGCTCTGCTTTAGTCTTTTACTTTTAGCTCTAAACATGGATTCCCAATCAGAGAACTTGGGGAGGCACAAAAGCATTACGTTTTGAGAAAATGCTGTGAATTCAACCCCTTGGGTTCAAAACCCTGTTCTTCGTGACAGGAGGAAGTTGCTTAAGCACTCTGCGCTCTCATCTGGAAAATGGGTATAATTAAGGTGCCTACCTCAGGGTTTTTGCTCTTTTAAATAAAGATGAGATAATAACATATGTGAGGAGATGAGCACAGTGACCGGCCATAGTAATAACTCCGCAATGTTATTATGAACTCTCATTAGCCAGAGAATTGCCTCATTAAATTTTTAGAATGAAATCTTTGCATTGATTTGTCTTCACTCTGTCTTCCTAGTTCCATGCGATGCTTCTGATCAAAGTTGCAGCTCAATTTTAAAACAAGCGAGTTCCCTTTAGCTTCTTCCGTGAGCTCCCTGTTCCTCTGCAGCCTCTGGTATGACTTATTCATGAGATCCGGACCCCGCGTGGGAGGCAACCGTGCAGTCCTTCACGGTGTTGGACATTGACCCCTCTGCTCTGTTGCTGTAGCTACAGAGACTCTGACATGACTGCAGACACCCAGCTTCGGACACCAACACATGGAGCATGACCACAGACCCTGTTTTCTTGCCCACAGGGTAATTAGTTAAAGATGTACTCTTGCTCATTAAATCCTAACGAGGACCCACATCACTCAATTTAAGCACTAGGTATTTCAACAGAGTTGAAAAGGTGCCAAATAAATTTACTCAAATATTAAGCACTCAGATAAAGGCCATTTGGCTTTGGAAAAAAAATAGAAATTTCAGTTGTATTCATAAATGTTACATGCAGGCTCAGTTAACTCTCCAACTAGATGCAGATTTAAAATGTAAATTATTTAAAGTGCCTAAGACCTATGGTCCACGTTCCTGATTCTAAGGCAGTGATACATACATCACACATACATTATTCATGCTTTAGGCACCCATTATACACACAGTGATGCCCCCAAAGGCGTAACCAGTCAGGAAAAAGGCTATTGCATTTACAGACAAATCCCTCCCTTTTTTTTGGCCTTCAAGTTCTGTTTTTAATGGAAATATCGTTCACAGGTATTACATATGTCTCTGTCTCCTACAGATATCCGTGGCCACTGGAGGAGTCTCTCAGAAAGCCCCAACTCTCTTGGCTAACTGCTGCTGGCTGCCAACACAGCCAGATCCAATTTAATGACCTACAAACTCTGGCCTTCCAACGTCCTTCTAGACAGTGTGGGTTCACTCTGAAATCTTAAGGACTTGCTGAAAGCAAATGTGATGCTCCCAAACCCTAGTTCCTTCAACAAGAGGTGATTCATGACATTCAACCAGAAGGACTCTTGTCGCTGTAGAACACTCACCTGCGTCAGGGAGAAATGACCCCATAGACTGTGAGAGCAATGGTGGGCATCCATTTGTAGGTAATGGTGTACAATCATCAATGGCTCAGTGCTCTAGGCCCCCCCACCCAGGTCTCAGGGTATGGCCACGAAAGGGGACTCTGGTTGTGGGGTGAAAGATAGACCTATGTGTACTCACTCTGGAGATGCTAACAGGTTCCTATTTTATATGGTTTTATATGGAAGACTCTGCCACTCAGAATGATCATAGCATGTTCCCTGAGTGCCCCTCTCGTTACTTTAAGGCCCAGGAGGCAGGGGACCTCTGGAGCTGAGTGCTGCTGGGTTCAAACTGAAAGTTGACATTAAAGGTACCATCCAAGTGAGAGGAAGATCAGGAAAACTAGTATCTCCTGTTGGGACACCTGCCCAGTGCCTCCCAGGCTGAACTCCAGGGTCAGTTTCTTAGGGCACAAGACAAGGTGGTGTGCTGCCCTGGGCACGTGGATGGCACACTTCCCACTGTCCCTGTCTGCATACGTGCACTGAGCTTTCAGGCAGGCCTTGCAGATAACTCTATTTGCTTCAACATGGAGCTGTATGAATAATGTAACATGTTGTCAGGCAGGGATGGTTGTCATTGTGATTATCAGCTATTGTGCAAAGCTGTGGACAGGGCCCAAGAGAGGCCTGGACATTTCTTTAGCCGAGAAGTTCCCTGGCATCGGCTGACACCTTGCGCATCTGTCGGTTGGAGTGAGGTGTGGGCCGTCCCGTGACAACTCTACCCTTCTGCCAGGTAAGTTACTGAAGTCAGGGCCAATGTGGATTCTAAGTGGCTTTCCTGATATTGTGTTGCTCTCCATGTCCCTTGATTTGTTGGACATACTCAAGATGACAGAAGGAGGCAAGCGTGGTGATGGAGACAAGTTCTGAATTCGAATCCTGATGAGCCATTAATGGCTATGTGATTTTGGATGGGTTATCTGACCCCTCCGAGCTTGAATTGCATCATCTTTATTTGAATTAGAGGATGCACATAAAGCACTTTGCATTCTCCCTGGTATATAGTAGGTGCTCAATAATATTGTCTGTTCATGGTGGTGATGATTATGTGGGTTTCTTGAACTCAAGGTACCTCTTCTCTAGAATTAGCTTCCTCCTCTCCCTTCCTTACACTCACTTTTTGGAATCTTTCTTACCATTTGCAAACACGAGCATGGATTTTTTAGGGCTGACTTACTTTAAACCCTATGAGATCTTTTCCATAATAACAATAATTAAAAATGATATTTTATCTGACTTGATGGCAGACTCAAATTGTCTCCAAGACCCTCCTAATGGTTAACGTTGAACAGTGCTGTAGGCAGAAACAAAATGAAAACTGAAACTTTTGTACTGTGCCTATGTAATTTTTCTCATTAAATCTCTTTGTAATTACATTCAAATTTAATGTTGGTCTGCAGGTTGAGTTAATGAGGAAGGTAGAGAAAATGGTTAAAACATTGCAGGTACTAATCTTGCTTCCCCAGGCCTTAGGTTTGCCTGCCTCTGTTAAGCCTGTGGTTCCAAAATTATTTTTCATTGAAGAGACATAAAAAGACGATATAAACAGAATAGAACAATCCTGCATGGATATTTTGTGTAAAGTACTTGGAATTACAAAATATTTTACTTTCTGGGGTTAGGAGCTGAGAGGACATGCAACATTAGCCAGTCAGCTAGATTCTGCTTGAAATCTGAGACAGCAACCTGTTTTGATGGACTTTGCAAAGTCCAATCCCCAAAGTGGATTGTTTTCTCAAAAAGTCAGAAAGGTTTCATGCAACCTTGGGCCTACCGACTGGTTTTCTCCACTTATGCTAAGCACCTAACATGTTTTAACTTTTTTCTGGAGATCCCTCTTCGAAGAGCACACATGATTCATCCAACTACAAGTACTCCCATAAATCTTTGGCTTTTCCAGTGAACATGGAATCAGGGAGTCTGGCACTTTTAAATCTAAGTTCCAGCAAAGTCTGAAATCCGTATGAAAAGGAGTCTTCTAAGAGAGTTGTCAAATTTTGATGTGGGTATGAATCACTGGAGAACCGTGTTCGAATGTGGATTGTGCTTCAGTGGGTCTGGGCCAGGCAGGGTCTGAAATGATGCATGTCTAACAAACTTCAAGGTGTTTCTGATACCGCTGGTCCCCTGGTGGCACTTTGAGTGGTGAGGTCCTAAGATATGTGTGGGTCTGCTTCTGTGCTTGGATGACCACTGTATAAACCATGGTCTGCATGGTCTCCATGTGCATTGTAGATGAACTGGTCACTCTGTCACAGTGAATGACACCCCCCCCCCCCAAGCTGCCCTACTGCTCTGCTGGGTAAAGTGTCAGAGCAGAACTCGCAGAATACAAGATGGCTATGAAGCCCTCCACCCAGCAGGTCCTGACTGGTCCCTTAGTTCCATGCCTCCCTGGCCTGCAGACCTCTGCCTTCACGGTACATGGATGTTCTGGGGAAGTGAGCGCCCCTCCCTTCAGAGCTAGTCCCACATTTTTCTTCTCTACTTTCTCATTGTCTTCTTATCCTTACTTCATCACCAATTAATCCTCCCCCCACAACCATGCCTCCATTAAATTGCTTTCTTTTCTTATCTCTTCCTCAGTCTCATTTCTGTTCGGCTTACTGTCTCCTACCAGGAAACCTTTCTGCCTCCAGGAGTGCCACGATTCCCAGGCTGAGTTAACTTCTTGGCTCCCCTTTTATTCCCCCTGCCCTGTGTTCCCTGCTTCCTTTCTTTTCCACCCTGGACTTTGACTTCCTATTTTTACACTCAAGTTCAGAAGGACTTAAGAAGCAAGACTCAAACAGGAGGGGCACCATTGCACTGAGATCTAAATGTATAACCCACTAAAACGATCACTTCTTTTTTTTGGTCATTCCATTCCTAGGCATTGTATCAGGAAAACAGGCAGAGATATAGGCAGATATCTGTACGAGGATGTCCATGGCAGAACTGTTTATAATAGCAAAAAAAAAAAAAAAGTTTAAAATAAACTGGCAGCTAAGTAACTGATGCTACTTCAAAATGACAAATATTATGTTGGCATTTAAAATCTGCACTTCAGTCAGTGCCTACCGATTAGGTGAAAATGCTTATAAGAATTAAGGGAAAAATACAACTTACCTAATGATGCATATATTAAAATTCTAATGTTATGAAAAATATGCATAGTAATGACTCGCAAGAAACACATCCAATTGTTAATAATCATAGTTTTCTCTGGGTGATGGGATTACAGAGAAGTTATTTTTTATAACTTTTACATTTCTTGTGTTTTCTACAATGGAACTGCATGCCTTTATTTAAAAAAATCTTAATATTTAGGAAAAAAAATCTTAACTTCAAAAACAGTTTACTTTATGAATTTAGATATTAGATCTCACTCATGGATAACTTTAACTATTAGAGTATTAAGACAGCTTAGAACTCACATCAGAGTTTCCACTGAGTACTTCAAGATATAAAGTGAATTCCTGTAATAAATGTGCCCTCAGCAAAAATGTCGACAATCACAGGCTTTCGAGAAGGAAGTGAAATGCGATCTGTTCCCATCTTTCCCCTGAATACGGTAATCTCTTTCCCACATCCCAACGTTCTTTCTCTAGTGACAAGTTCATTTAAGATGCGATTCCTCAACTGGCTAACAAACTCACTTGACTATTTTGGGCATAATTACAGATAATTAGGCAGCTTCTTAGAGTAATGTGACTTCTACTCACTGCAAAGAAAGTAATTTGCACTTTCAGTGTCAGTCTCTTCTGCCTCTCTATTCTGCAGTACCAACATTGTGCATTTCCCCTATTAGTTAATGCCCGACTAGGGGACGGAGGGCTTGCCAGGGTGATGTCATGAGAAAGGATTGGTCACATGAGCACGGAGCAGTTAGTACATCCTTCGCCTGTAGCCAATGGCTACAGGAGTCACTGGATTGGCTAGTGCACTTCTTGACATTTCCTTGACCACGTGTCTTCAACATTTCCTGGTGCAATACTGACTTTAGACATAGGCAATTGTGCCCTTGTCCATGGTACAGAGTCCCCAGGACCAAGGAAAGGTGCCCAGCCGGGTCCCATGGGCTCCCTCCTAGATCACACTCTGTGTGCCCAGAACCCCAGAATGCCCAGTCCAAATGGCAAATAGACCAAGAGGACAGTCACACTCCACTCACAGTGGAGTTGTCAAATTACTCCATTAGTATTTTCCTGGAATTAATTTATTATCTTTCCAACCACTTCTTCCATTCACTTTGTCATACATTTAACTTTTCCATCTCTAAACCTACCCATCAACTGACCCATCTATCTGCTCATCCATCTACCCAGCCCATCCCATCCATTTTTTTCAGCTAACATTAACTACATGCCAAGAACCATATAGATCACTGGGGGGACTCTGGGGAAGATACTATGGCCCCTAACTTGAGGCCCTCCCAGGCCAGCAGGTGACAGGCACTGTAGAGTGATGAGCCAGAGAAGACAGGACAGGGACTTCAGCAAGGGAAGAGAGGGACCAGAAAGGGCTCCCTCGATGCCATGTCTCACAAAATGCGGGTATTTTGCCAAGGAGAGAAGAGAGGAGGGGGGTCCAGGGTTAGTGAACGTGTGAGCAGTGTGAAGATGCAAGGCGGTTACTTGGAAGGTGAGAAGCAGCACAGTGTAGCGCCAGGTGTGGGCACTGAGGGGAGGGGAAGTGAGGCTGGCCGGGCAGCCAGCAGGCAGGCTGTCGTGTCTGATTGGCATATCTACGGCCAAAATGGTATTTGCCTGTTTGATTGTTTGAAGCAAGGTTGTAACATGATGGAATCCATGTTAAAAGGCCTACGTGGGCAGGAGGGGGCATGAAGCATAGATTGGAGGTGGGTTCACTCCTCAGGGAGATGACAAGGGGGCGTATCAGAGATGTCTTCTTGGGGCACAATACACAGGACTTGGCAGGGGAGGGAGAGGGAGAAATGTAAGGCAACTCACGGATCTCTAACGTGGGCAGCCGGGTTTACCACTAGGGGACATGGAGAGTCCTGGGAGTGAAACCAAGTGTGGTGGCTTCCAGCTTGTCCACTATGCCATTTACTTAGGGGGTGTCTGTTGACCACTATGGATCACCCACACAGGATACAGCAGTGAACCAGACGGACACGGCCCTGCCCGCCTGGAACTTTCTGTCTCATTTTCACAAGGAGAGCATTGCTATGCCTTCATCAGCAGGACTGATATCTACCCCTCTTCTCATGGGCCCACAGATGGAATCCCCAGAAATTTCTCCCCCAGCCAGTGTGCATACACGGGCCGACCCCTCCATTAAGAGCAGAACTCGCCATCTGATTGACTGCTTGGCAATTGACCTATCAACGACTTGTCTCTGTCATTAAAATACTGCTGTCAGCAGTGTTCGGCCACCAAATACCACTGGCAGCTCCCCACTGCACATTACTGTACCACTCCATGTCACTCCTCACACAAGGATGAAGACATCAGAGCAGATGCTCGAGAGCTTTGCCAAGAACCCTGACGACTTCTGTTCGCACCTCCTGGATCAAAGAGGCTCGTTCAGGAGATGGGATGTGTTTAGTTCTTCGTGGCTTTCAGCTCCTGCTGGACGGCTGACCAAGAGAGGTCACGGGCATTTGGGTTTGTCTCGGTCACACGCTTGGGGCTTTACCAGTATTGGGCCACCAATGCACTCACCACTTTGCAGAGTGCGAGTCTTGGGAAGAACATTCTGAGCGCTAAAGCTGTGAGTCCTGAAAAGTCAGAGCAACGAGCTCTAGAGGGCAAGAATGCTTCCAACTCAGGCAGCTGGGGGCGGGGGAGCTAACTAGTATTTCCTGGGTAAACCTTTCTGGGTAAACCACCCTGATGGTCTCAGCAAGCTAGCAGGAAAGACGCACACACACAGTTAAACCCAAGCTGACGTTCTCCCCTCAGTGCCACCAATGGTTACAAATGCTTTCATGAGAGTAACCAGCCTTTATAGTACTCCTGCTTCCACATCTCTTCTAAAGGATTCTAGAACACCTCTTTCTTTAGTCGACGAGGTTTGCTTTGCCTTTTTTATTTTTTTATTGGAAACTCAGTGTGGTAGCGATTTCATTAACTTGATTTCTCACGCTGTGCAGTTTTGTGTGTGTGTGTGTAGTTTTTTTTTTTTTTTTTTTTTTGAGTGTGGACAAATACGACGTGGGAAGTGAAGCTGGGTTCACAGTGCTGCGGAGGGGGTGGTGCTCCATGCTGGAATATTAGCACAAGCCAGCCTGGGGAGCCCCGAGGGGGACACTGGAGGACACAAGCTGACGGAGCTTATGGCAGTCTGCCATGGGTGGAGGGCTGCCCGCGGGTCCATATTACTCTACCACGTTCCCCACGATGCAGGCTGCTCAGCTTGTGTACAACTCAATCCACTCAAAATGCCGCCATGGTCCTTGCCTCTGGAATTCCTTTCCTTTCACCTATTCCCAGATAGGTGCCTTGCACAAAGGAAGGAGGAGAGATGGGGTGAGGCAGGGATGGTGGCCCGGAGGGGGCTGTGTGGGGACTGCCTTCAGTCATTCCCTCCGGCTCCTGCCGAGATCGACCCAAGGGCATGTCTCAGCATATCTGCGTCCTTCCCTCCAAGGCAGCGTCCCCGAGGCCCCGAGAGCACCGCTAATGCCATGCGAACAGAGGTGAAGCTTGGCTTTCTCAGGGTCGCTGGGCCTCTGACTGCTCCTCCAAGCTTTCCGAGCAGCTCGAGATGCGCTGGCGGGCTGACAAGCGCTCAGCCAGACAGGAAAGGGAATTTTTCAGACAGAGAAAAATCATACTTCCTCCTCAGTTTTCTTTCTTCTTTTTCCCCCCTCAGTTTTTAAGGAGAAAATGACACATGAGGAGGTGAATAAAATATTCAAGCGAAACTATGGAAGCATTCTCTGTTACTTTTGTCTGTTTTGTTGCACAGATGGTTGTCAAACCCCCAGAATGAAAAGGGCTGTAGATCTCTTGTCAAGGGTAGAAAGAAGGGGTGAATAAGATATTGGGAGGGGGAGTGTGGGGAGGTGGGAGTCCAGGTGAGGGGGGGTGGAAATGGAGTGAACAGGGAAAAGAAGGCTGCCTTCCTGGAACTGGTGGAAATTAGAAAGAAATTAGCCATCTCCCCACTTGGATGCCTCCAGAAAGTCTCAAAAATGCACGTCGTGGGCTTCACTCCCCTCACATTTCCCCCTCATGTGGTTCTTCTGGGGTGTCCAGTTCTCAGGGAAGGGCATGACCTTTCAGCCTGCTAGCAAGACAAGACCTCAGGGTCATCCTTGATATTGTGTCCCTGAAACCCCAGAGCAGGGTTTCTCACTGTCAGCACTATTGATTTCTAGGGCCAGGGAAATCTTTGGGGGAGGGGAATGTCCCCTGCATAGTAGGATACTTAGCAGCACCTCTCGTCTCTACCAGACCCTTCCCTGCAACCCCCAACTCCTCCCCACCAGCTGCAACCTCCAACAGTCTCCAGACATCACCAGATGTCCCTGGTTTAAGACCACTGATCCAGAACAAACCACCATCGAGTCCTCCTGCTGAGTTTACATCCCAGATCTGCCTACCTCTGCCCACCCAGCCACCCTCACTGGCTCTAGGTGGTCATCCTCTCTCCCCTGCTCCCGCCAAGCTTCTTATCCCATCCTGCCTCTGCCAATGATTCCAGAATCAACTCATATCATCCCTCCATCCCAAACCCTTGAAAACTTTCCTACACTCTGAGGATAGAGATGAAGATCCCTACCACAGCTGAAGAGCTATGGGCTCTTCATCTGCGTGCCTCACACCATTCTTCTCCCGTCAGTTCCTGATGCCCCATGAGATTCCTCCATGCCCTGTGCATCCACCGACCACACATCCCTCTTACTCCTTCACCTTATCTCAGTCTTTTGGATCAAGGCTCCAAAGTCACTTCTCCAGAGTGTGGGGCTTCCCAGATCTCCCTGTGTCAAGGCTCCTAGACACCCTCAAAGCAACTTATGTCTTTCCTTCTTAGCTTTTAGCACAGTCCACAATTTCACATTTATCTGTACCATCATCTCATTGAAGTTTGCCTCTCCCCAGGACGCTAAGCTCCACGAGTTGCAGGCACTGTACGGGTTATCACACACCATCGTATCCCGGGCACCTGGCACAGTACCTGACATCTAGCCCGTTGCTGAAGGGATGGGACACACAGAGACGGCCTAATGAATTAAAGTTCAAGTGACGAGTGGTCCCTGAACTTGGAGCCAATGCTTTTCCTGAGAACCTACGACACGCTAGATACAGACTGGGACTGTGGATATTTCAGACAAGACGAACATGCGCGTGGCACTCTGGTGCCCTCTGTCAGCAGCAGAGACAGACATCAACTATGAGGGCTTAGAAACGGATGCGCTAATATGGAGATAGCTGGCGTATTCTCTGAGGCCAGGAAGAGAAGCCATCACAACGTGACCTTCATGCTACTGTGTCTTCCCAGACTTAAAAACGACCCATGAAATAGGAGTTGGTTTTCTGTGAGCCAAGACTGGGAGGCATAGCATATAACATTAATAAACTTAGATGTCATTAATTTGTGGAAATGGCACAAATCCCAAGATGTTATTTGGCTTTTACATTGCATTCCCTAAATGGATTTCCAGAAGTTTGTTTCTAGAATGTCTTGAACCCAGAGAAAAGACTGTAGCTTTTTTCTTATTTGATTTTTTAAAGAAATCAGTAGCGTGGTCAACAGATAAAAAACTGGTACAACCGGAAATAAGGCCTTAAGTTAAATTAAATCAAGTCAGTTGAGCAATCGTCTGTGGTCACTTGGAACCTACACGTTCTGTGCTAGGTGCTGGGGATGCCAAGATTCTGGAGATGCTAAGATCAAAGAATTTATAGCCTCTTAAGAGGGAAGGAACCACACAGATCTCCACAAGGATGTACCAGGGGCCACCCTTGGGGTATAGGTGCTTCACCTGAATCAGGTTTCAGCCCAAACCCCACTTCCCAGAGGCTTTCTCCAACCATCTTGTCAAGTACCACACCTTCCCGCCAGCCACATTCTTTCTCATTACTCCATATTATTCTCCTCATAGCAACTACCATCTTCCAAACTAAGTATTAGTTTATGTTTTGTTTTATATTGATTTCCCAGCTGGAATGTAAGCTCTATACTTTCTTGCTCACCTCCATACCCCAGTGCCTAGAATAGCATCTGGCAGGTGGTACTGAATGGATGGATGGATGGATATGCTCAGAGTTAATCCTTCCTAGGGAGGCTGAGGAAAGCTGCAGAAGGAGGCAGTATTTGAACTGGGTCTTCAAGTAGGAGTTCTCCTGGCAAACAAAGCATAACTGGATAAGGAGGAAACTACTAGATGTCAATATTTATAAATCTGGAAGTGGCGGAAAGATGAATGGTCAAGTCTAGAGGGTGGCAGAAGAGAAACAGGGGAACAGGAGCCTGGAGCAGGTTGTGAACAAGTGTGAAGGTTGTGCCCAGAGAGTGCACTTTTCCCTCTATGGACACTTCCAGATAATGAGACGTCCTTATGTTGGAGAAACACGGGGGCCAGATTTCTAATCCACAACACCTCCCCCCCCCTCCCCCGCCGTGGCCTGATAGAATGAGGCTGGCAATGGAGAAAATTAATGAATCTTTCCCAGGAGAGAGGAACACAATTTGTAAGCATCCGACTTAGCACATCCATAAAAATATTTTTTCTTCTTTGTTGACATCAGAAATCCTTAAAACCTCCCAACTCTCACAGTAAAGTCTTCCTAGGCACTGAGCATGCTGAACTGTGCTTGGAAGACTTCCACATCTGCCCATACAGGGTCATCTGGGATTTAACACTGAACAACTTAGGAGAAGGGCTAAGATGCTGAAGAACTAATTAAGTCCCGATTGGATTTCTAATAGTGAGTTTGTAAGCTATTTTTAAGTACTCCCTAAAGGAGATGAACAGAATAAAACCTTCATCATTAGGTATGTTTCTAGTAAATGGAATTGCCTGGTTAATTTAGAGAAAGTCCCATCAACTAAGAGAATTTGGTATCATACTTACAAATTTCTCTTAATATCTGTAAATCATGGCTGGTAAGGGGGAGAAGGACTAACATGTATTGCACTCACATGAGGGCCAGGTGCTGTCAGAGGTATTTGATACACCTTTAATCCAAGTAGGAAACCCTTCGAACTATTATCCTCATTTTGCAGATGAAGAAACAAAGACAGTGAAGGGTTAAATCCATTGCCTGAACTCACCCAACTAGTAAGTAGCAGAGCGGGGATTTGAAACCGAGTTCAAATACAGAATAGAACAGGAATTTACCCTAAAGATACAGATGTAGTGAAAAGAAGGGGTACATGCACCCCAATGTTCACAGCAGCAATGTCCACAATAGCCAAACTACGGAAGGGGCCAAGATGTCCTTCAACAGATGGATGGATAAAGAAGATGTGGTTCATAAACACAATGGAATATTACTCAGCCATCAGAAAGGATGAATATCTACTATTTACATTGACATGGATGGGACTGGCGGGGATTATGCTAAATGAACTAAGTCAAGCAGAGAAAGACAATTATCATATGGTTTCACTTGTATGTGGAACATAAGGAATAGCTCAGAGGACAATAGGGGAAGGGAGGGAAAACTGAATGGGAAGAAATCAGAGAGGGATACAAACCATGAGAGACTCTTGACTCTGGGAAACAAACTGAGGGTTGTGGAAAGGGAGGTGGGTGGGGGGATGGGGTAACTGGGTGATGGGAATTAAGGAGGGCACGTGATGTGATGAGCACTGGGTGTTATAGGAACTAAAGAATCATTGAACATGATATCCAAAACTAATGATGTACTATAGCTGGCTAATTGAATTTAAATAAAAAAAAAAAATACAGACACCAGAGTCCTATAGACTGAGCTCTAGGACTTTTACCACACAACACCATGAGACGGTGGGCGAGCTATCCAGCCTCAGAGCTGGGGCTTCCTCATGTGAAACTTGGCATCATAATGGTTCACACCTCAGTGATACTGGGAGTAGAGAGATCGTCTCACATTCAATGAGAAGATGTGTGCAAAGTACATTGCACAAGACCTGACACTTAGCAACTAGGAGATGCAGTTCATTTTCCATATTGCAGTAGTGATCTAAAGGTCTGTCTTCACCCATGACAGAACCAACTCTGCTCCGAGCAGCCAGAAACTAAATGATGAAGCTGGGACTCCTGCCACTGACCACATCAAATGCCACTGATGGGGTGGTTCAAGAAATCATGGTCTTGTTTGTTGTGAGGCAACTTCGTGTCCATCTGATATCTGCTTAGGTGCGGGGCTTTTCTTTTCTTTTTTCTTTTTTCTTGTTATGTTAATCACCATACATTACATCATTAGTTTTTGATGTAGTGTTCCATGATTCATTGTTTGTGCATAACACCCAGTGCTCCATGCAGAACGTGCCCTCTTTAATACGATCACCAGGCTAACCCATCCTTCCACGCCCCCTCCCCTCTAGAACCCTCAGTTTGTTTTTTAGAGTCCATCGTCTCTCATGGAGGTGAGGGGTTTTTCTACTTTAGCATTCTCAACATGTGGGAGCTGGATAATTCTTTGTGGTGGGGGCCTTCCTGTGCACTGTGGAATGCTGAGCAGCATCCCTGGCCTCCTATGCATTAGATTCCAGTAGCAACCCCCTAGGTGTCTCCAGACACTGCTGAATGTCCCCTGGGGGCAGAATTCCCCCCCCCCCAACTAAGAACCACTGACTTAGGTGAAAATTAACAATAATTTAAGATGCTGAAGATCAAGCCAGAGTTTCTTAGCACTCTGAGAGGGAGCTCCCATTACTCAAATAGTTCATAGCACTTGCTAAATAGAGATGAATTCTCACTGGGGAACCAAGGCAGGGACATCAACACATTACCATAGCCAGTTAGCTCGTTGGACTCCTGTCACCAGTCCACGATGTTTTGTAGACTGTTAATTTCCCATTAAGGAACCATGACATTTAATAAGCATTCCGCCATTTGGCTCCATAGGTGGAATGAAAGTGTGAGGACCCTGTAAGTTTCTTTTTACATTTTTAATGAGGGATGACAGCTATGTTCACTCACCCAGCATTTATTGAGTGCTTGCTATATGAAATGTCACATATTAAGTCTCTAACAGCATCACAAAATGACTGAAGTCTTTCACACAGGCCAAATTACCTCATGGAAGGAATATTAATTCATTTGACTGGCAGTTATTAAAAGCCTACTATGTGCCAAACCACACACTAGGCTCTGGGTAGAAGGTGCTGGAAGAAAGGATATTGTTCCTATACTCTTAGAGCTTGTAGAAAAGCAGTGTTTCTCCAAGTGGGGTCCTTGGACCTGGAGCATCAGCATCATCTGGTATGGATTGAATTGTGTCCTCCCGAAAATAGGTGTTGAAGTCTTAACCCCCGGTATCTCAGAACATGACTTTGTTTGGAAATAGGGTTTTTATAGAAGTAAATAAGATAAGAGGAGGTCATTAGAGTGGGTTCTTTTCCAGTAGGACTGGTGTCCTTATATAAAGGGGAAAATAGGTACAGAGACATATTCATAGATAGAAGACCAAGTGAAGATACACAGGGAAGATGCTATGTGAAGACAGGACTGAAGGGATGCATCTACAAGCCAAGGAACACCAGGGATTGCCGGAAACCACCAGAAGCTGGAGGAGGCAAAGAAGGATCCTCCCCGAGAGCTGTCAGACAGTGTACGGACCTGCCAACTCTCTGACTTTTGGCCTCCAGGACTGTGAGAGCATAAATTTCAGTTGTTTTCAGCCACCCAGTTTGTGACACTTTGTGATGGTGGCCCTAGGAAACTCAGACACCTGGGAAGTTGGTAGAAATGCAAGTTCTTGGTCCCTACCGAGATCTACCAAATCAGACCCTGTGGTACGTATGGAGATCCTGCAATCTGTGTCTTAACATGCCCCCGTGGGGGGGATGTTGACGCACACCAGAGCGTGAGCACTGCCGATACAGAGCAGGAATTCTCAACCCTGGCTGCAACCTAGATTCGCCCGGGGTAGCCTTAAAACAAAAACAAAAATAGTATCTTAGAAATTCTGATAGGAATTCTGATAGGATGATTCTAATGGACAACCAAGCTAAAAACGGCTGGTCTGCAACAATATCTCTCAAATATTAGCATGTGCGGCTCAGCAGGAATGGCCTCACGTGGGGGTTTTGTGAAAAGCCAGACTGTGATGCAGTAGGGCGGGTGCAGGGCCTGAGAATCTGCATTTCTAACACACTCTGGGGCGAGGCCATGCTGCTCCATGGCCGACGCTTTAAGAAGCAAGGGTCATACAGTGCTAATACTAAAGTTGAGAGAACTAACAGCTGATAATTATTGGATAAGACAGACATGCCCTTTGCCTCACGGGGCCTGCATCCTGTGTAGGGCTTATGCATTATGCATTAGACTGGCATGACCTTACAGTACCTGCGAAAGTATCCGACAAGGTAGAGCTGAGTCTTAGATCAGGCAGAACAATGCTAACTGCTGAAACAGACAAACCATAATTTCTCAACAGCTTAACAGACAAACGGTTTCTTCCGGGAGGCTCAATGTCACATGGGGCTTCTGGGATCTGGGTCCTTCCAAGTTGGGCTATGCCCTCCTTTAGTTTCCTGAAGCATTCCCAGTTTAGTTAATGGGTGGGAAAAGAGAGTGAGGGGGTCTCATGACTTCTACCAGGTTCCATTGTCTCTGATATGTGGCCCTACCTAACTGCCGGGGACGCTGGAACATTGAATCTAACTCCACGGCTAGAGGGAAAGGAAGTGGGTTTGGTGAACACACTGTCTCTACCACCATCTGGAAAGATGAGTCAGGTTGATCAGACGAAGAAAGGGAGGGAGGAGTAACAGTGTGAGGTACCAAGAATACACAACGAATGTTTGGTAAAGGATCACAAACTAGCCAAACTTCCATAGCTTGTCTGGTTCTTATTTTCCTTATAGGAACAATTATGATAATCCACCTCGGTCTCCAGTGCTTTAATAGTATGACATATTAAAACATTTCTAAGGGACTTGAAAAGACATTTCCCCAAAGGAGACATACAAATGGCCAACAAGCATATGAAAAGATGCTCAACATCACTAATCATTCGGGAAACACAAAGACTACCAGGAGATACCATCTCACCCCCATTGGGATGGCTACTATCAGAAAAACAAAAATATAACAAGCATTGGCAAGGCTGTGGAGAAGCTGGAACCTCGTGCGGTGTTGGCAGGAATGTAAAATGGTGCAGCTGCCATGAAAAAGAGCACGGCAGTTCCTCAACAAATTACAAATAGGATTAGCATACCATCCAGGAACCCCACTTGTGGGTACCCAAAAGATTTGAAAGCAGGGTCTCAGAGATATTTGTACACCCATTACATAACTGCTTTATTCACAACAGCTAAAATGTGAAAGGAGCCCAAGTGTCCATCGAGACGAATGGATAAGCAGACTGTGGCGTATACAGACGAGGGAATATCATTCATCCTTAAAAAGGGAGATTTCTGCAATAGGCAGAATATGCAACATGGAGGAGCCTTGAGGTCATCATACTTAGCTA
Source organism: Halichoerus grypus (assembly GCF_964656455.1). NCBI lineage: Eukaryota > Metazoa > Chordata > Mammalia > Carnivora > Phocidae > Halichoerus > Halichoerus grypus. The sequence goes on from NC_135726.1 coordinate 5,050,640, forward strand.
AATAAGCCAGTCACAAAAAGACCAAGACTGTCTGATTCCACTTACACGAGCTACTTTGAGTCATCACAATCAGAGACAGAGTAGTAAAACGGTTGCCAGGCGCAGGGGGAATGGAGTGGGGAATCACTGTTCAATGGGTACCGAGTTTCAGTTTTAAAAGGTGACAAGAGTTATGGGTGGAGATGGTGGAGATGGTTGCACAACATTATGAATGTATTCAATACCACTGAACTGCACACTTAACCACGGTTAAGATGGTTCATTTTATGTTATCTGTATTTTACTATAATAAAAAAATCGAAAAAACACTAAGGAAGAGTGTTGGCAACTTCCTAATATTCAACAGGGAGATGGGTTATAGATGTATCTGGACTTATTCCCATCATCCTTGGTCACTGGACACTAACACAGACCAGAGGCTGGAGCAGGTGGCTAGGTTTAGAGTCTGAGATGAGACTGGCGTGTGAGCTGGGGAATGAACAGGAGTGGGAATAAAGACTTCAGCCAGATGTCAAAAGGAAGCCAGGGCTGAGTATGCATCTCTTTACAGTGGCCTCCATAGCTGTCTTGACCAAAAACTCAGTGTCATGGTCTGACAATAACACAAAATATTTTTAAGTAGGTTTTGTCTAGGACAAGCCACCTAAATATTATTAAGATTCAGAGCCAAAAGAATTGTATCTAAAGTCAAAGAACGAGTTGTAGAGAGAGACGGCTTATGGATGGAACGTCAGAAAACTGTATGGACAATGCCCAGATCAGGCAAAAATCTCTCTTTGATATTCCTAATAGTGGATGCTATTTGGCTTTTGACTGCCTGAACCCTCCTTCGAAGGTCGAGCTGAAATCTTTTCCTCTGGACACCACACCTCTCTGGGGCCACAGAGAGAGAACAAGCTGAATCTCTCTGCATGACCTTGGACAAATACTTCACATCCCTATGCAGCAGTTTTACTGACTATAAAATGGGAAAAGTTTGCAACTTTCTGAATGGAGTTCTTGTGAGGACAAATTGAGTACCTGACACATAGAAAGGGCTCTGAAGACAACAGCTAGAATTAGCATCATCACTCTTTGCAACCCTTGAAAACATGGCTCTCCCATTTGTCTCCACACCTTCTCCCAAGCCCCAGCTGTACTGCTCCTCTTTCAATTCCTCAAATTTTCCTTGTCTTAGAGTTCCAAGGCTCCTGCTTTTGTCTGGATTATCATTTCCCCAGTTGTGTTCGAAGGAGACTAGATTCTCAAGGTACTAACAGTAATTCCTTGAAAAAGAGTTTCTGAAACATGTTGTATACCGAATGCTCTCTTGAAGGTTTACAAGGTATTCTGGTATAATAAAGGTTCTGAAAAGGCCTCATGGAGAACTGTTTGTGTGGGTTCAAGGGTGTGCCCTGTTTGCGGAACTGTAAGGAGGCATGGTATTTGTGATGGGCAACTAGTCATTGACTAATACGGCTTTTGTTTTTGTTTTTACAAAATTGTATATACCCTTCAACCAGCCGTGCCCATTCCAGATGTTCAACCCAGAACTACTCACACATGGGTCACTCACATTCATATGTGTTTACTGTGTCTTTGAAGACGCCCTACAAATATAAATATCTCTTTCAACCTCGCCCCATCTGCTGGTAGAACTATGCCTTTCTTTCTATGCCTATATTCAAATCATGGAGTAAAATAATCACAGGATGGCACCAGGGTGATGCCAGTCTGCCAGTCTATATTTTTCCTTGATGGATCTACCATTCTTTCTGTGTCCCATCTACAAGGCCATCCCATTATCTGAGGATTGCATTCCTTTTTCAAAATATTCTCTCAACTTCCACTCCATAGTTTGAGTATAAATTTGGACTCAATTGCCTGGGTGAAATCTCATAAAAATTCTTTCAACTGAGACTGCATTTTTATTTTTTTCTCCACTAGATCACAGATTGTTGGTCTGTCTTAACTGGTCATTTCAGTCTCGAGATGCTGATTGATCGTCTATGGAGATGAGCAGAGAGTAAATGCTTTGGGCGACACTGATGACTAATGCCCAGGAAATGGTGCAAACAGAAATAAATCTGGAAAGAAATAACCTGAAGTTACCCAGAAACAAACGCATTTGTGCACAATCCAAGCAACAAGAGCCAAAGCTTCCCATGTCCCCTCCTAATCTTTATAAATGATTTTCTCCTGAGCCACTTGGCATATTTCCATTATGGCCTTCTGAATATGTATAGACACAGCAGGTAATTTAAGATTACTGCAAGTGTCTGACAAAAACATAGTGCGTGTTCAACTTGTTTAGGAAACATCTTAATGACAAGCAGAGCAATTTATGGAGGACATATTTTTATAGCACAGTAACATCAACATTTATTATTTGGGCCATAACTGGGAAAGAAAACAGACTTCCCCCATTTAGACAACAAAATTAAATTCCTAGCAAGGCAATAGAGAAATAGGCACAATTTTGAATAAAGTTATGGTACAAAATGATATTCCTTTAGAAATATGGTAGAAAACATGGGAGGAATAGTATAATGGCCTGATCAGATATTCCTAAGATACAATTTTGGAGTACAATCCCTTCCGAGGGGCTAAAATTTGGTATTATAAAATTCAAGGTGATCTATCTACTATAGACTTATTTTTCCCCCTGGAATGCCACTATATTAGGTAATAGTTGTATGTACCTATGATTTACAAATCATTTTTTCCCCATAGAATTAATATAATGTCTAAGGAGCTCGGGCCTTATAATTATAAAGGTTCTGACAAGTGTCACAGAAGTGAACCTCACTTAGATTAGGCTGGGTGTGGGCAGGCGGCTACTTCTCCTTCTCTGCCTCATGCATATTCCAATTCCTAAAACTCAAACAACTGTATATCTACCACATGCAGTTTCTCACACACCATATATTCGGGTCTCACTGATAAGGAAAACATCTGAATAAAATATTCAAGCCAAGAATTGCATTTCACCTTTTAAGCTGCCGCCTAAATTTCTACACAGGGGTGGCTACTGGAAGAACCACGGGACAAACTGACTTTATAGATGGGCCAATTTATTGTCTCAGTTGGCTTGGCGGAGTCATGCAAAATTGCCGTTTGGTTTTATCCATTTGCTCAACACACACTTATGGTGTGCCTGCTACGTGGATGCGGGAGACCGCCTGAGACCCGGCAGATGAATGCCTGCTCCTACTGCGTGGCTTCCATGTCGTTCAATGAAGTCATCACTTCCATGAGTCGTTCTTGGTACTTGAATCCCCAGAGCTGCCATTCCAACATGTTTGCATGCCCTTAAAACCCACATTCTTCCTCAATACTCTTTCTCAGTAAATGAGCCAGGCTTCGGCTTCACTGAGAAGATGAAGGGCCTGTGCCATGAGTTACCTCCCCTCCCCATGCCCCATCTCTCATGCTACTCGCACCGGTGGACAGGCGCTGGTGCCATCTTGGCCGCCTGTCCTTCCTTCATCCCTCACAGCCAGTCCATCTCGAGTGCTGCTGATTTTATCTCCTAAACAGTCCTGGAAGTTCCACCATCCTCTCCATTGCTACCACCAGGTAGCACATCACTGGAATCTCGTTTGAGCCAATGAGGTAGTGTCCTAGTTAACACTGTTTGCCTTGCCCGTCGGAGTCCAGTCCCTGCTGAGCTCACCAGCCTCATGTGAGCACCCAGACTCCTGTTCCTCTCCAGGCTCCATCCCACTGGCCTTACTTCAGTCTTTCATACTCACCATGCTTGCACTGGCCACAGGACTTTTGTTCCTGCTCTTCTCCCTTCCTGGAATGTTTTTCCTACCCCTTCTTGCTCAGTTAATATCACCTTATCCTCTGGATTCACTCCAAGTATCACTCCCATAAGAAGGCTTTCCATGACTTCCTTGGTCAGGTCAATCCACCCTAGTACAGACTCTCTAGAAACCATGGCTATTTTCTTCTTAATGCTTGTTACCCTTGGTTAGTAAGTTTATTTGACTAATGATGGTCTCCTCTGCTAGATCATAAGCTTCATGAAGACAACACCTGTTTGGTTTTTGATCATTTATCCCCATAGCTACTAGCAGAGTTTTGGGTCATAGTATATACTCAATAGATATTTATGGACAGGATTTCTCAATGGCTCACAATGACAAAGATGTCCATGGCTATCTGTGGGTGTTTATCCAAATGCTTTCCTGGGGGAATTCCTTTCACTAACCAATCTAAAAGATCAGTGAGTCAAAGCTTGATGATTGTTTCTGTTTTTTTAGCTGCTCCAAACACTTCCTCTGTGCCAAGCACTGCCCTAAACTCTTTCTGTGCATCCACTGATTTAATCCTCAGGACGCTCTAAGAGATGGACACTGTCAAGGTCTCCACTGCATGGATGGGAAAACTGAGGCCTCACTGTTAATTAAATTGTGCAAGACTACACAGTCCGTTCAGCATTATATTCCCAGCACCATGAGCAATACCCATCATGTGCTAGGGGCCCAAGAAATATTTGTAGAATGAAGGAATGAATAGATGAAGAAGAAAGCTTGTCTATCCTAAGCCACAGATCCCTAAATAATTTTTTTATTATGCTCAGTTAGCCACTGTACAGTACATCATTAGTTTTTGATACAGTGCTCAGTGATTCATTAGTTGCGTATAACACCCAGTGCGCATCACAACACTTTTTCTTTTGATTTTTGAGTCTGCCCACTTCTTATGGTCCTTGCTGTCACATACTCATCCCCACCTTGGCCACTTCACACCAGAACTTCTGTGTCCTACCTCCTCCCCCTGCACATGCTATTCACTGCCTCCACTTCATCCATCTACTATGGGGCTAGAGTGACTTCTAAATCCAACCAGACCCAGCACTCTCTTTCCCGGGCCTCTTTGGTGGCTTTTCATTGTCCTTTGGACACTGATACCAGTGCTTCATTTGGCCAACAAAGACCATGCTGTCTCTCTCCAGCCTCACCTCTCTCTTGTTCCTGCCTTCCATTTTGCCCCTGGCGGATGCCCTCTGAAAAAGGTTTGCCTCTGGGAATCACTATTCATTAGCAGGCAGGTTGTAAATAGCGCTGGTTCAAGCTCTTCTGAGCATGTGCAAATGCAATGAGCCCCAGCATAAAGTGGAACATCACATCAAGGGGAGATTTCCTACAGTCACCTGTGTCCAGCACAACACCCACCACAGTCACCTGCTGGTCTTCTGGCAGGAGGGCGAGGCCAGGAGAGCTGAGTCTTCTGCTCTCCTCTCCCTAAATAAGAGCTGACTCTGGGGTAGACACTAATAGGAGCAGGCAGAATAGCATGATAATGGGGATCTTTTTAGCGATGTCTGCTGCCCTTGCATCCTGGCAGGTGCGGTTAGCTTCTCTTTCAGAGAGCTCTGTCACCATGGGTTTGTGTTAGAAACAGCTGGTGGCCGAAGGACTGGGAACTAACGAGCCACGCTGCTCGGATGCAGGAAGGGCCACTGGCTGTCCCCGGGGACACTGCCGGACTCCAGAGGCCAGGGTCCTGGCCCATTGCATGGCTTGTTACCCATACTGGAGCCTCACATGGCTTAATGGGACCAAAGCTCTGCCAGGAAGGAGAGGGAGAGGAGTGCTCAGGTCCCAGCCATCTTGGATAGTCCAGCAGATGGTCCACAAGTAAGGCGAAGCACTTTTGGCTGCCAGGCACCATACGCAGAGACAGCCTGGTACCCCGACATGGCGAAGGCAGAGCGCAGTCTAGCTGGGAGAGAAACGGCCACTGGGCACTCTGCACTCTGCATCCGGGCAAGGCCATGCTTGGATGAAAAGCAACAGTGGGGAGGAAGGTTGGAGGAGGGGTTGAAGTGAGAGGCGGGGTGCCGGGTACTAGAAGGAAGCTGTTTTCCTAACAGCTCGTCACCAGCTTCACGCAGACCCAACTGGGGGCCGCGCAGTATCAGGGGCTTCAAGGAGAGAGCCCCGATCCTGTCCGGACACAAAGCAGGATGTCGGCTCTTTATCCTGAGGGCCTCGTTCAAGGATGATGGAGTGACTCCAGGCAGCTGAAAACGCCATCTAAATGTTGGAGAATGTGTCCAATGCGAGATTCATAAAACTTCGCACAAGGTCAGCTTGATAGTGACTCTATAAAATTCCAGAAATGGAGACCTATAGAGACTGACTTTACAGTCCACTCAATTTGGCGATATTTCTCAACTGAGGCCTTCACGTCTTAGGCTTTAATTGAAAGTATTTAACCTATTACAGATGATCATAAATAGCACTGGGCTGAACGCCCCCAAAATGCTCATTTCAAATACATGAAACTCTTCACGGGCTGGCAGGAAGAAGGAGCAGAGCTCTGCTCTGGATGGAAGACAGATGATAATCTTCAAAGAACACTCCTCATGGCCAGCTCAGCGGCCGGATCCAACAACCCCTGCTTGCAACTCCAGGGAAGTCATTACACTCTTTCTCACCCCCCTTTAAAAGGCCCTTCTTAGCCAGCCCTTTGCTCACCTACTTCCCTAGGACTGCATTTTCAACTTTCTCTTTCTAAGTGATTTTAGTAACATCTTATTACAAATGCAATATTAAAATAACAGAGATCTAAGAAAAACATTAGCCACGGTTCATAATCACCTAATCAAGTAAATGCTTTGTTTATTGATATTCCTTTTCATCTTTTTTTCAAATATGCATATTCATTTTTTTCTCATATGTGGTCACTTTATAGATAACATTTTCATTTCTAGCATTATATGGTGAGTAATTTTCCCTTTTGCTTGTTTTGTAAAATCTTCCTTCCCATTATACAACACCCCTGCCTTTTCCTATTCTTACAAGATCCTATAAAAACACATACGAGGAATTTTTGCTATGTCTTTTTACAAAAAAAAAAAAAAAATTACATGGACACTTCACTACTCAAGCCACCTGCATTGCTTTGGGCCAGGAAATCAGAGACGCTAACAGTTGGTTTTAAAAGCCACATACCTTTTCACAGAATGGATGTAATACCGTGTACTCTAGATGGACAGCTAACCTTCTTTCTGCTTTTTGCACTACAGAAAACAATGCTTGCCCAAACATCCTTGTATATCCATCTTCAAGTACTGGGGTTTTATTTATTGATATTTTTTTAAGGACAGCTTTCCAGAAGTTGGGTTGCTGGGTAAAAGGTGATGCCTGTTAATAATTTTAATATATATTGCCAGGGTAGCTTGGAAGTGGCAGAGCTAGGATACAAACCCATGTCTACTGGATTCTAGAATCTGAACTCTCAACCATTAATCTCTAACTTCACAGATGTCCCATGGTGGGACTAGCAGCACACTTGCCTAGGTGTGCAGTGTTTAAAAAAAAGCAGAGGGCTTTAGATTTTCATACTTCCTACAATGAATCCACTGTATTGTAGCCAGGTGGGCCAAGCAATTTATTTTTATTTTATTTTTTTTTAATGTTTTATTTGTTTATTCATGAGAGTCAGAGAGAGAGAGAGAGAGAGAGAGGCAGAGGCAGAGGGAGAAGCGGGCTCCCCGCCTAGCAGGGAGCCCAATGCGGGACTCGATCCCAGGACCCTGGGATCATGACCTGAGCTGAAGGCAGATGCTTAACCATCTGAGCCACCCAGGTGCCCTGCACCAAGCAATTTAGACAGAACTACCTAGCTATTCGTCACTGAGCATGACCACTCTCGGGACATTTCTCCAGGTGACTCCTGCTAATTAAAGTGTGGCACGGCCATGATTCCTCAACCAGAATGAATAACAAAGAAAAAGAAAATCCTGGAGAAACTTGCATTGAGCCATCTCTATCTTGACTAAAACGAAAGCTGAACCATAAATGGACTATTTATAAATCAGGATGAAAGTAAGAGTGCATCCAGCACAGAACACGTTTTTCAGTGACTATAATTTTTCATATTGTTCAATGCAGCTATATCTGAGTGCCAGTTGGGGTATCTAGAAATAGATGATCTTTTATATTTACAGCAGTGAACCCCTTTGAAACCAGATTCATGCTATTTAGACATGAACGTAAGTGCCGTCATGAGGGGCTCTTGCAAGAGCCCAGAGGGGCTGCTACTTTTTTTCAGCACCTGAGAATAAGCCTCATAGGAGCTGATGTTTTACTATAAACCCTACAGAAGGTTAACAGCTAATTCAGACAGCCCAACTGAAATACAAGGAGACATTTCCCTAAGGAGAAGACATTAATGGAAAAATCATTTCACGTTTGCATTTTTAATTTTGCAATTTAAAATCTCTCTAAATACACTTTCCCCTTTAAAATGTGATTAACCAAAATTTCCCCATCTTTATTACGGCAAATAGCCAGTTATAGTATTCCTTTTGGAATAGCAGCAGGGGCATTATTTAGATTTAAGGGGGAAAGCATGCATGAAACTGTTATTAAAACTGAATATATTTAGTTTTCACAGCTATTAAGAGGATTATTAAGGAGTTTGTGCAAGTTTTGGATATGTAGATGGAGCTAAATCTGTGTATGTGTTCGGTAGGGAGCATGCTTGTGGTCATTGTGTGTACTTTTAATTAAATGTTCTGTTGGAACCTGGAGAGTCTAGCCCTGCATTCCCAGTAAACTACCGGCATGCCCTCGGGTGAGTCACCGAACCCATCCCAGAGAAGACCTTGAAGGTTTCTTCTGGTTCTAATACCATTTGAAGTTTTGTTGGTACTTAAATAATAAATGATTATTATGGCCTTAGTGGGAAAATACAGACTTGTTTCCACATTACAGTCCAATACTGATACCCGTGATCTCAAAAGTATTGAATTTGGCGAACGACATTATCCCTCCCATGACCACAGTGCCAGTCACAGGTGCTGGAGTTGCGGGGTACACCACGGGGCCAGGCCCTCACCGGGTGCTGTCTCAGCCTCCACGTGCTGGGCCCTCTCAGGCGTACTGATGAGCCTTACCTTATAAATGAGGAAATAACTCGGGGGCCCAGGGACATCTCTATAATGCTATGGGTAGATGCAGGTTTTTAAAATATTAATGACCACTCAATTTCTCTCCCCCTGTACTACAATTAAGGCAATTGAGAGAACTCTCTTTTCCTCCAAATGTCCACTCTGTCTGCTTTGAGACAATAGCTGGGACTCCCACAAAGTTGCGCTGCCCCTGAGCTGGGACAGAGAACAAAAGTAAAGGAGGGGCCTGTGCTGGGTGGCCTGGGAGGTGAGGGGGGCGTTTGAACTTCTCTGTGGCTCTTACCCGACTTCTGGATGATTTTGAGTCCCAATGCCACCACGAAATGGCTCTGTGACCTTGCTTTAATCACCTAACCTCTCTGAGCTATATTTGTAAAATAAACATCGAATGGTACCACCTCATTGGGATGCTGCAGGAATGAAGTGAGTCAACACTTTTCCAGCTGCAAGATGCTGGACAAGTGATGCTGTCACCGTTTGCCTGTGGTCCGGGGTTGAAATACCAGGACAAAGGGGAAGGACAAGGATGGCAAGATGTAAGTAATAGTAAGAGTCAAGAGTAACTGAGCGCCTACTATGTGTTGGGCTGACTTTACCGTACTTTACAAGCACGAAACGACTTAATTCTCACATTGTCCCAGAGAGGCAGGTACTACTGTATTCCCATGTTACAGGTAAGGACACCAAGGCCCAGAGAATTGAAATAACCTGCCCAGCAGGTTGGTGGCAGGGCTGGGGTTGGGACAGGGCTGTCTGTCCCCAGAGCCTCACGTGCACTACCAAGCCCCCACCCCACATCACAGTACCCTTCTAAGAGGGCATGCTGAGAAGTAGAAGGGACATATGCCAAAGCTTCCAATGCTTAAGTCGTGGTTCTGAGTGGCGTAGATCTTATATCTGGGCTACATGATGAAGCTATTTTTGCCCCAGCTTGAGAGCAGGCACCCTGCGGTGGGAAAACAAACCCACTGCAAAAAGATCCAACAAAACAATCACAAGAAACCCTGCAAACTAAACCAAAATCCCACAAAACGTCCCCTCGACGCCCTGCCATGGTTGAGGGAAGCCCCAGATGACCGGCCCCATGTCACAGGCGGTGGCTGTAGGATTCCAGGGGTTTGGGGCCCCCCTCCAAGGCTGGTTGGTTCCCTGTGGCTCGTGTAATGACCTATCACAGACGCGGTGGCATTAGCAACACACATGTATTATCTCACAGTTCTGGAGCTCAGAAGTCCAACAGGGGACTCACTTGGCTAAAATCACAGTGTCAGCAGGGAGGATTCCCTCTGGAGGCCCTAGGGGAGAGTCCGTTTTCTTCCCTTTCCGGCTTTTAGAAGCTGCCCGTACTCCTTGGCTCGTGGCACCTCCTTGGCTCTCTTCTTCAGTCCCCACGTCTTTTCTGACCCAGCCAGTGAAGGTTCTTTAATTAGACGGGGTGCACCCAGATAACCCAGGATAATCTCTCCATCCCCAGGGCCCCATAATCACTCTGCAGCGGCCCTCGGGGAAGGTAATGGGAATAAGCTATCATTTACAAGTGTAGATTTTGGAGTCCGAGAAACCTAGGTAACAAATTCCAGATCCACTGCTTTGCCAGGCGAGTGACAGACACCCTCATGGTATCAGTTTGTAGAGCCTTTATAATGGGCACAGCACTAGAGTTCGTGTGTACATGCCGTTGTTCAGAAGGCTAAATAAGTTTGTGTACAAGAAGCACAGGTTCCAGCATAAAGAAAGAGCTCAAGAAATGGCAGGTATCAGGAAACGGAAAGAAGCTGACTTAGACCTCGGACGCCTGGTCAACCCAAGGACTCCCTTCCGCTAGCCACTGTGATTGGTCCAAAGGGTGGGTGCGTGACCCCAACGCAGCCCATCGGAGTCTGTCCCTGGGGTTGCGGTGAGGACGCGCGCGGGGAGAGAGAAGTCCCATTCCAAGCAAGTTGCCATCTGATGGCAGCGTGCATACCTCAGACTAGTAGTTCTCTTTAGAGATGAGAAAACCGGGACTCCAAAACGCTAAGTATCATGTCTAAGTTGACACAGCAAGACTATTGTTCTGGTGGCCTCTCGTGCGCGTGTGGGCTTGGCAGCTTACTCAGCCCCACCGCTCACAGCCCCATCTCTGAGCCCCATGGCTTTGCGAGGTTAGTATTGTAGCCCATGAAAGATGAAGAAACTTGGTGTTCAGGGGGCTAAGGGCTTTGCCGAGGTCTCTCAGCCAGTAAGGGGGAGCGTAAAGATGTGAACTCGGGCCTTTTAGGTCTACTCACTGCTCCTCGGAGTCATGTTTGAACTTTCTGCTTCTGTAACTGTAATGGACTCGTAACAAGGTGGTTACACATCTTCCAATCTATCTCTGTGTAAACACACTAAAGAACTATCTATTCCTTCACTGGGTCTGGTATGAATATATTACCCACGTATATTATATGCTGATTTATTCTTCAAATAATGCATTATTCATTCTCTAAACTGCACATAATGTAAATCCACAAGACTCTCTGTGAAAACAAATCTATTGAATGGTAAGGTCGTGACAGATATGGTGACATTTCAACTCTTTGGGTCTTTGTTTCATTAATTTATACAACTGACATAACACCCACGTCCTGTGGGTGGGCTGCCAGGCAAGTGATGTAGAGCTATGATCTGAGGATGTTGGTTGGAGGATGCCAATTACACTGGTCCCTGCAGGTATGGGAGGCTCTCCTTTTGGGCTGGGGCAGAGAAAGTGACCTGTGTTCTAGGGACCTGGTTCAGGCTCTGGCTGTGTCATCTTCCCAGGAACAGTGGGAACTTCTACGAACTGTAGAAGGTGGGACTCAAGTGTTGGGAATGGGGTTTGCTATCACCCTGGCCTCTTCCCCCGTGTTCACTGTGGGCCCTGGAGCGATGCAGCAGGTGGGGAAGATGGACAGGGTGTGGCTGTGCAACCAGATAGGCCTCTGGGATGGACTTGGAGGGTTAGGAAGAGCCCCAGGCAGCTGCTAGGGAGCGGCACCCAGAAGACAGTCTGGGCACAGAAGTCAGTGGACATCACGGGTCTAGCACAGAATAATGGGTTGTCCCTGGAGTGGATCCAGCTCAGGAATGGGAAGGTGATGGGCGCTAGGTGGATGCGTACACGTGGTGGGTGGTCCTGGTGTGGAGGCATTTGTCAGCACAGTGCGGGCCACCGTGGTGGATTCTCGGGTGGGATGTGAATCTCTGTCAAAGGAACATGGATGGAGCAGGGCATGTGATGAGATAGGAGCTTGGGTTTAGAAAGTCTAAAGAGGACTCAGCTATCAGGCTCAAAGAGCCACATGTCGATCAGGAGGAGTACGACGCTAGACCAAAACAGCCAACCTGCCAACCTGGCTTCCCTCCACCCGCGCACCCCTCTGCTCCTTTACTAGCACCTGCTGAGGACGTGCCAGGGATGGTGGCTGGTGCCAAAGCTACAGGGGGAATACAATGGACGTGGATCCTGTGCTCATTACCTGTGTGTGTGTGTGTGTGGGGGGGCAACACCACAGCTGCATTATTTATTTAGATGGGACAGGTGCATGAAAGAAAAGCACCTCTGAAAGGGGCTCTGGAGGAGAGTGTAACTGTGGGCCTGGGGGTCAGGAAAGGCTTCGCCAGAACTTGAAGGGTGATTTTAAGTTAACCAGGTAAGGATGTAAATGAAGAAGAGTTCTAGGCAGACGTGACCGTGCCCGCTAAGGTCACAGGTCTAAAGGGGACTGTGTGCTGCTGACGGGGATCGTGCTGAGAAGAGTCACTAGGTTGCAGAGACTGGGGCTGAGTGTTAAAGTGTTGGGAAAAAATACTTTAAGTCATTGGGGTTGAGATGGGCTGAACCTACAGATGGGGCCAGATGGCCCCCGTGCAAAGTCCCTGAAGAGTACACAGCCCCGAAGCTGGAATGCAGGCCAGCCTGACGCTGTTTGTCACCACCTGAAATTCGGTGGCGGTCAGACTCCGACCGGCTCGGTGGCTATGAAGTCAGTGCCCCCCACCTGCTAACGACGAGCAGATCCACAGGTGTTTACAACCCAGTGCGCTCAGCGACTTTGCTGTGCTTTTTATTTTCATTTATTGAATGGTATAAAACTCGACATTTATTGGCCACAGACCATTTCTGTGTTCCTGTAACTCAAAAATGGTTACATTTTAAAGAATGAAGTACTACCTGCTTCAAGTGTGTAATAGAAACCAGGCCTCATTGGCACCTGCTGAATTATTAACATTAGAAACTCCGTGGTTGCCCTATTATGCTGTGGAACTTTCTTCCCCAATACACTTTATTACACGTACTTGTCTTACTGTTGACAGTCCATAACATGAAGTGACGTAAGAGGGAAGTGTATGCTCCATCTGGCAAATGAATAGATGATGTCAGCAACTGACTGGACACATTTTGATGTGACCCGCTATAATGGACGGGGGCAGCCATGATGGCCTTTCCGTGAAGAATGAACACAAACATGGAGGCTGCAACAGAGGGCCGGCTACTATGGCAGGCCAGGGGCAAGCGGGAGGGGATGACTCCCTAACAGGAGGCCCCCGGAGGGAAGGGGACTGAAGGAGCGGAACCCCCCTGACAAGGGAGAACTGGAATTGCAGGCCTTGCTTGGGAGCCATGAGCAGGCCCTTCATAGCTCATGGGCTGATCTCCATCCACATCAACCATGTGGGGTGCTTACTCTCAGAAAATCACTTGAAAAATAACCACACTTTCCCAGAGCAGCCACTATGCTGTTTCATTTAAACTTCAACAACCCCCTAGAGCGACACTATGAGCCTCGTATTATAGGTGAGGATATTGAAGATCCAAGAGATTAAACTTTTTTCTCAAGGTCGGTCAACTCAAGATCAGTGGCGAGACCAGCACTAACCAGGCCCATCTGACTCTGAAGCCAGCTTGGAAAGAGCAACATTCTTTTCAGTAGGCGGCTGGTCTCTACCCACACAATTGAGATTGATTTCTCTAATATCCACCTGTATCAGCCAAGGATCACGTCAATATTTTAAAACTTATACATCCTTTTACGCCTCACAAGGGGTTCTGACAGTGTTGTCATCCAATTCTTGCAGCAGACTGGGATTTTACTGTTGTTGACAACCCGGAATTAAGGACCCTGCTGAGGGGCCCTTGGCTATTAATACTAATATTAGCACAAGAATTCAGGGGTTTTGTTTTAGATTATTGGTTTTTCCATTTTTGTTTTGTTTTGTTTTCTTCAGAGAGCAAAGAGTATCCTCCCTCTTGAGAGACTCCACAGTCACACCTGGGGATTACTTTATAATTTAAAACCATAAAGCCTTAAAGCCAGAAGAAACCTGAAAGGATGAGAAATAATTACTGATAGCTACTATACGGGGTGGCATGTGCAGGAATTTAAATTAACCTGTGATAGAAAAATGCCGGTTTTCCATTTCAGCGACGCAGCGGTGAAATGGCATCTCCTACTTAGCTATGTTTACTGTAGTAAAGGAGAGTGTATTGTTATAAAAAGCATATGAAGGCAGTAGTAGACTGATATGGCAAGGTGAAACTCCTAAAGCTGAGGTTTGGGAGACAAGGGTTGAACCCTAAGGAGAGGTCCTTCCTGTGAAACCTACCCTTGGTGGGGCCAGCCCACCGCTCTCCTTTTGAGGGATTTCTCTCACTTGGATGAAGATTTTGAGCGTGGCAGGGCTGAGGCTCGGGTCATAAGGTAAGCCCTGTGCCCTTCTCCAGCTGGTGCCCCCCATCGCCCTCCAGGCTTTGCTCGGTCAGCTGCAAAGCTAGCCTCGTCCCCTCCTGGCTCTGAAGCTGATGTTGCCACATTGCTGACAGTGTTCCAGTAAACCCTTCCAGAACAATTTTATAGACTGGGAAGCCATAATCAAAATTGGCAGTTGAGCGGCAAACATATACACTTTGGCAAAACTATATGCAAACAAGAACCTGGCTCTAATACATCCCTAGAGTCGATGCTGACGATGCTATCTAGGCAGAGATTATTTTTGCTTAAACATACCATTCGTAGTCTCCAAGACTCAACACAGCCCAAGCACCTCCCTCAGGGCAAGCCCTCCACCCATTTTAGTGTACATCCATGTCCGCCCCACCCAGGCCAAGATACTCACATTCTCCCTCTGCAGCAGGCTCTCCACGTGCCATCCCTCCCAGGGGAGTCACGATTCTGAGCTCTGTTGCCACATGTTGGTTTTGCCTATTCTTGAACTTTACACAAATGGAATTGTACAGAATACGTTCTTGTGTGTGTGGCTTCTTTTATTCAACATTGAGCCCGTAAGTGTCACCTCTGTGTATAGCAGTTCATTGTTTTTCATTACTGCTTAATTCTATCTATCTACCTATATATCCATCTATCCATCCATTCGTCCTTCTATCGATCCATTCTCCCTTCCTTCCTTCCTTCCTTCCATCCAACCATCCATCCATCCATCCATCCTACTGTTAATGGACATTCCCATTGTTTCCATTTGGGGGCCATTATGAAAAACACTGCTGAAACTATTCTCGTGTGTGTCTTTGGTGCGTAGAGACATTGAGTCTCTCAGTGACACACTAAGGAGATAAAATTGCTGAGTTATAGGGTATACAGATATTTGGGTTTTAGTACATATTGCACAACACTTCCAGAGTGTTTCTTTAAACAGGCCTTTTTGGACACTTTAGAAATGGCTTTAATGCATTTTCTAGACAACTTCTCTGGCTCCTGATCAAAGGGTCTATAAACTTGTAACTGGATTAGTCTAATATTCAAGGTATTATAGTTAAAATGGCTAATTTTCTCTCTCTGTTAGCTCACTAAATTCCCTCAAATGAGGAATGTAAAACTGTGATATGAAATTCATTTTTATATAAGTGTTTTTTTTGAAGTATTAGCTCTTTCTGTGTATCTGGGATATTACTGCAGCCACTCACCGGTTCTTCTGGAGGCTCCAAGCTGGAGGCTGCTTTGTGTCCACAGCTCCCAACTGCCCTGGTTGTTACTGGGCTCTAATGCTGGGCCCGGGAACCCCATATTTCTGATTGTGCTTCCTGAGTCATCCTGTTTGGCTGAGGCTCCTGGCATTTCTCTTTCCATCCCTGTGTAGTAACGGTCTCCTAATCCAACTAAGTAACTTCCCAACACCTAGCCTCAGATTTAATTTAATTTAATTTAATTCAATTAATTAATTTTTTTTAAAGATTTTATTTATTTATTTGACAGAGAGAGACACAGTGAGAGAGGGAACACAAGCAGGGGGAGTGGGAAAGGGAGAAGCAGGCTCCCTGCTGAGCAGAGAGCCCGATGCGGGGCTCCATCCCAGGACCCTGGGATCATGACCTGAGCCGAAGGCAGACGCTTAACGACTGAGCTACCCAGGCGCCCCTAGCCTCAGATTTTAAATGTGTCTAATCCCTTTCAAGCTCCGCTCTCCATTCCTCCACGTTGCATAGGCTTCCAGGCCATGGCTTATGGGTACTGATAAAATTTAGTGGTTCGGGAACTGGGACCAACACGTCCTAGCTCTGATGTTACTAACGGAGGAGCGGGGAGGGGTTAGTGACTTCACTGCTCTCAGGCTCCGTTTCCTCCTCTATAAAATAGAAATAATAATTGCACCTGCCTCAGAGGGTAGTTGTGAAAATGAGATGGGACGGACTATGAGAAGCCCCATGCCCAGCACTTAGTGAGTGTAAACTGTTATTGTTATTAACGCTACAATAAAGGCTTCAAACAGTCCACTTTCCCCATTCATACATCACTTTGTTCCCCACCACCTTACAGAGACTCTAAGCAATCCTCTCTCCCCTGCAGAGCTTCTGCCCTTTGGATTCATCTTGAAGGCTCTCCACAAGCTCACCTTATTTCCCAACTCCAACTGCAACAGAGAAAGTGACTTCCTGGTGACTGTCCTGCTCCCCCACATTTCTCACCCCCTTCCAGCTGGCTGGGGCCAAACGCCCACTGCCAGCCAATGGCAAGTGTCACTTAAAGGTTGAAGCATTTGGCTCTTTCTTCCTCTGCCACAGCCGCCGAAAAGGCCTTGTGCTCCACACACTGTGTGCTGGCAGAGCTCCTGCCAGCCTGTGGCCCTCAGCAGCTGTGTGGGGCAGAGCTCCCAGCAGACCCATGTCGGACCTGTAGCTGGGCAAGAAAGAACCCTTGGTGTGTTATGCTATGAAAATGTTGGGGCTGACTTGTTACTGCAGCAGAGCTAGTCTAGCCCTGACTAATACACCAAACTTTACACTGACAATTGGTTAATGAGCTCTTTTGGCCAGTCCCCATTCCTTAGCTGTCCTGGAGGGAATTCCCAGGCTGCATAAAGCCCACTCTCCTAGGACCCTTGCAGAGCCACCCTCTTGAGCAACCTCTTATGCTAGAACTGGCTGTGCCAGTGAAAGGCTGGTTGCAGCCAGTGACCCTCAAGACTTTCTGGAGTCGGTAAGAGATTCTAGGAATTCATTTCACTTTCCCCTTTGCCAGCAGTACTAGACTCTCATCCAGGAAAACATGACAATCAATGTATCTAGACTTCTCTCAATTCCTTAAATATGCCAGTAACTTCTTAAATTCACTGGTCCCTCTGCCTATAATATTTTTACCCCTTTACCTCCTTTCCTGGCTAACAATCTTCAAATCTCAAAATAAGTGCCACTTCGTCCAGGAAGCCTTCCTCGATTCCCCCAACTTGGTGAGGAACCATTAGCTATCTATCCCATGCCACCCAAACTTGCCCTTAGCAATGCTCAGAGCATCTGCATGCTTTGTTTAGTGTCTTCTCTGCTAAGCCATAAATTTCATGATGACAGGGGCTTCAGCTGGCTTATTTACCACTCTACTCTCCTTCCCAAATTCTGCACCCGGAAGAGAGTAGGTGCTTACAAATTATCCGCTGATCCATAAAAATTATCCGCCTTTACAACTAAGAGGGAGACCAATTTAGATAGCTGGCCTCTTCAATGCGAGTAAGCAAGCTCTCACATTAAAAGCCCATATCTAGAATGAGATGACTCGAGATAGCCCATAACTCATTGCACTGTAAAGAATTGTTTCCCACAATTTGCTTTCTGCAAAGTTTAGTTCCATTTTGAAAATACAAAATAAAATCAGATCCGTGGCTTCTTGATTCTGCCTCATACATTAGCTCATTGAGATGTTGGCATTATTTTTATGGGCTAGAAATTAGTGGCATGTTCATAAAGAGAAATGCCATGAAAGCCTGGCTCCAGATCTCCAAATTATAGAGCGCACACAATTCTGATGAATAGAGAACCCCAGAACAGAGCAACACTCTCCAGACAGGCTCAGTGTTGAATTATTTGGGCTTTTCATCCTTTAGCACTACAAAGAAAAATTTCAAACAGAGCAAAATGCTTGGAGAAAACTTTCTACCCGCCCCTTGGAGTCAACGAATGACAGAAGCTATCCCAGGACACCCCTTTCTATTACACACTCTTATGGCAAAGATAACAACCCCCCACATCATCTTGGATGGGGTGTTGGAAAACCAGCTTTTTTGAATAAACCACTAGGAGCCATTTTTGAATTAATTTCCTGGGTTGGAATAGACATGGAAGCAACTCAATCAATAAAAAGAATATGGCAACGAGATCCACCCACATATATCAGCTTTTCATGTCTGGTTTCTGGCATGTCTATATCTGTATCTCTCTATACGTCTAGTTTTAATGCTGTGCAAGAGTACATGACTACATCATGAAAAGCAACTTAGTGATTTATTTTATTTCTAAACAAAATGAATGCTTTGGTTGGCGTGTTTTTTTTTTTTTATTCCCTCGTACACTCAACAAAATATTGTGGCTCTTGGTAAAAGAATATTTTTTTCCCCTGCTTATAAAACCCTCCTTCTCATATTTTGGTAATATCTCTGTTGTGACATCTAGAAATTCTAAGTCTTTGAGAAAATCTGCATTGCTTTTTAACATTGAACACTTTGACAGTTGGGGCAATTTTCTCGTCGCTCACCCCAGAGAATCCGAGCTGCTCTCTTTCTAGCTCGTGCATCAAGGGAAATTACAAGACAGTGCAAGTTTTCTCCGCTGATTACAGAACCCCTCTCTGATTGTGCCACTGAAAAGACCAAACACATGCAGACATTTGAAATAAGAACCAGTCCTGACTGTTTATTACAGCTTGTTAACTCTTCCTGAGTCCATAAAACGACAGTAACTCGACGTTACTGCAGAGAAGAGAGCGGTGTTTTCAGAGGCAAGTGCCGCGTAAATGAATTTTGCAGCGGTTGTTTCAAAGCTTCCGGAGCTCTAATCAAAGAGGCTCGAAGTCGCTTAGGAGAAGCCTTGAACGTAATGCAATCCAACCAGCCGGATGAGGTGTGATTCCTCATGGATAAACTCGTTAATTGCTCAGAAACGTGCCAGGACTTACCCCAAATGCTCCGCCACTGAGCCGAAGCTCGAGGGACGCCAGCAGGCTGCGTGAGCCTGGCAGGAGGCCACCCCTCCCAGCCTACTTTTCTCCAAACGGGGGTGATGAGTGCCCCGGGGCTGCCATAGCCAAGCACTAGGGGGCGCTAGTCCACGCGCCGCAGAAGGTAATAATGGCACTCGCTGCAGCGGGTGGTTGTGAGGATTAAAAGTGTGTGACTACACAGAGGGGACACAGAGGAGTGCCTGTCACACAGGGCAGGCACGATGAACGTGGCTGTCCTAGTAACTGCCTCCACGCCCAGGCAGGATTCCTGGATTCCTGCACCGCACACAGGTATCTTCATCCTAAGGACAACGCTTTCAGCTTCTGGGGACAGACGTTTAGCCTCCAAGACAGTTCCCATTGGGCATAGGAGGCAAACGTGGGGCCCAAACGTTCTCTTACCTTTTCTGCCCTGCATTTTCCTCCCCTTTGCCCACGTCTTTACTATGTGGAGCCTGGAGGAGGGCTGGCCAAAGTGTGATCTGGAAACTGAGTCACGGCAGTGTTTGTTTCTGAACCTGACAACGGAGATGTTTGCTTTGTGCCTTCTGGAGAAGTTTGCCAGGGACACACAGCTGCCGTCGATGGGTCTGTAAAGGGGTCCTGATACTTTGGAACGGTGGTCTTTCTGGTCCTCTGCCACCAGCCGTTCCATCTGGCATCCTGTGGTCAGGGTCTGAGTGCGGGGCTGTGTGGTCACGGTCATATTCAGGCCTGACCACTGATCTCTGCTCGCTGCTTCACAGCTTGGGAAAAAAGTAAATCCGAGTCAACTTACTTTGTTTTAAAATATGCTTCCTGTGGTACTAGCAGGCATTATGGGCTCAAAAGCTAATTCTTGAATTGTTTTACCGACATAATCCTGGAGTTTAAAGTGAAGTTCAACCCCAACAGATCTGTGCTTTTCTTTCTCCTTCTCTTATTTTTGTCCAATCTCTGAAATAGTTTCTGGATTTAGCTGAATTCAGGATCAGAGTTAAAACGCGCGCTGGGTCTGATCAGCAGTTCTCAATGGTCGCCCGGATTGACATCACCTAGAGGGTTTGTTGAGAACAGAGTGTGGGTCCCTACCCACACAGGTTCAATTCAGGAGGTCCGGGTGGGGCTGGAGACTTTGTTTTTTTAAGAGGTTCCTAAGGGATGCGGAGGCTTCTGGTGCACACTTGGAGAACAATCTAGATCAATGGTATTGATCAGTGTCTCCATGAATGATCATGGGGGACATACTTCTTCCCCAAGTATTTCCTTTTTTTTTTTTTAAAGAAGTAGTTTCCAGTGCTACCAGTGAACACGGAGGGCTAACCACATGCTGCAGCCACACACCAGGTGATCGTCCTGTGCGGTGGGTGCTGGGTGCTTTTATTCGCCCCCTTCCAGGGTGCGATAGGTTAGACAAGCTGCCCAGGTCCCCACAGCTAGGAGGTGAGAGACCCCAGGGCCTGGGTCCTTAGCTACTGCAGGCGTTGGGCTCACTTCTTAGGAAACGTTCAGACAGAAACATTAGAAACATTAGGGTTCTAGGTATCCCAGCTTAACCCCTTCCTCCTTCATTTGGGACTTTAGTCTTCATCCTGCCTCCTGTGACAGTTGAAATATTTTCTCCTTCTTCTTCTTAGTATCTCACGTTAAATTACGGGATATTTATTTATATCAGAATGTTTACTGCTCTTCAGCAAGGTAAGTATACTGAATTTGTTCATATGGTTACATTTGCTTGATTTCGTTCACTCTGAGATCACTGCTTACCTTCTTCTGTGTGCCTGTGTGTGTGACTGTGTGCGTAAACCATCCTTTCTTTCACGAGAAAAAGGTGATAATGATGTTTCAAGTTCTTTTAAAAAAGATTCTTCCTTGGCAAAATAAAAAGTTGCTATCTTTTTGACAGTCCTCAACATTTTGAGGAAAGGGTGGGATTTTTGGTAACATTTCAAACCCTGGGCCCCACGGGCCTAGATCACTGATGATCTGAAAGTTCTGTAGCAGGTGTAGTTGGTCTCCCTTGGTTCTCTGCATTTGGCTTTTCCAAGACACACACGCACGCACGTACACATACCCACGCACACGCACACACACACACACACACGTGTGCACACGGGCACGCATACACTTTTTCAAGCTAATCATCTACACAGGTGGGTGGGCGAAAGCATGCCATTTGGGTTATAAAGTCTGGTTCTGTCTGTAAGTTGGTGGACAGACACCCCAAGCACATGTTGGCAACGAGACCCCAGCTTCTAGTCCTGTTCCTGGGTCTCTTCTTTTCTGTGGAAAAATTCTGGGCCGCCTCCCTTCTCTCAACATTGCCTTATTTCAAGGGTTAGCTGACAAGTTACCTCCAATTTTTTGATAACATTTTGAGAGATGGAAACTTTTGCCAAAGAAAATTATTCTCTCATTGGTGTGTTGTGTATTTTTAATATTCCATTAGACTCAGTCCACTTATCTCTATAATTTCAAATTGTACCCTATCACTTATGGGCTGCAAAAAGATTTTCACAGGCAAGTTCAGTCCAATTGTGGGATGGTGTGTTTATCAGTTTCCTCAAAATGTCATCTAAATTCATATTTCACATTCTAAGATCTGTGCTGTGTTCTCTCTCCATCTCGTAGAGCAAAAAATTACACGCATTCAACTATCACTTCTAATATGAATAAAAAGTGTTCTTCACTTTATCTATTTGAAACCAATATCCCTGAAGAATTTAAACATCTCACTTTTTTCTTTTATTTCTCACAAAATAGCCCCAGGAGAAACCCATCAGACACATCTGAGCCATCCATTCAGAGGGCTACGGGCGCAGTCAAGAAAGCAAATCCCATTTGTAAAACAAGGCAAAACTAAAAAAAAAAATCTATTAATGTTGAGTTAATGACAGATGCAAAGATGTGCCAAAGGCATCATCAGGTTTCTGATACTCTGTCCAGGTTCTTGCCACCTGGCCACCTATCAGCTGTGTGACCCTGGACAAGTTATCTACCCTCTCTGAGCTTAGTCTCCTCATGTGTACCGTGAAGAGGGAACAGTTCCCCAAACTCAAGGAGAGTAAGAATTCAATGGGATTTCATGGAAAGTATTTGACCCAATGCCTGGCTCACACTGACTCTTTAATAAAAGTTAGTTCCTACTACTAGTACTACTTTTTATTGCCAAATAAGGACTCTTTGATAAATGAAGTTTGTTTCATTCCCTCTGATTTCCTAACCTTTGTATTTATATGTTTTCTTCCCCCCTGCCAGGAACAGTCATCCTCTTCCTCGTCCCAGAAACTGTTTTCCTACTCTCTAAGTCAGAGGTCAGAGGTCCATGGGCCACATTGGGCCCACGACCTGCTTTTGTAAATAAAGTTTTATTGGAATCTGGTTGTGCTCATTTATTTATGTATTGTCCATCACTACTTCTGTGCCACAATGGCGAAGTCGAACATTTGCAACAGAGACCATATGGCCCACAAAACCTCAAATATTTACTGTGTGGCCTTTGACAGAGAAAGTTTGCCCATCACTGCTATAACCTCCCAGCTCAGGACATCCCACTCCTGGCCACCCTCCTCAGCCCTCTGGGAGGCAGACCCTGAGACCATGATTTGGGTGTAAATAGCTTATCCAGGAGATGACCCCAAGAAGCACAAGGGAGGAAGGGGGAGAAGTGAGCCAGAAAATGAAAAAAGCCATGCATGGGGCAGTGATGAGCAGGTCACTGCCATGGGCAATGGGGTTCAATCCCACAGGGAGACTGCTTACAGCAACCTCGGAGCTGTCCCACTCGGAGGGTGAGGCTGGGGTATTCGCCTCCTTCTTCTCTCTCAAAGGCTCAAGGCTGCTCCTGAGCATTAACTCCCGAGCAAACTGAGCATGGGCTCATAGTGAGACAAGGCCCCAAGAAGGCAGTTGCAGGGCTGGAGAGGCCAACAGTCCACTGGGATGGTGAGTGGTGGGGGATCTGGGCGGCCACCAGTCTAACCCAAGAGGCAGGGCCGATGGGTAATCAGGTATGAGGGGATGCACGATTTACCTCCAATTTCTCATTCCATCTCCTCCCTGCCCCCCTTTGGGACTCCGGGAAGTTGTTGAACCAGGGTCACTAGAAGGAAAATACTGCCCTGATTTCATAGATTCTACAGCTGCTAATCAAAAATTATTTTTAAATTAAGTGATGAGACTCGAGGTCAATTTTTACTTAAAAACAGAGATGTTTGGGCACATGCCATGAGACAGGATCAGGCAACTCAGAGAGCCATGCCAACAGGCAGAGTAGTAGTAGATACGAACAGCCTAGCTCAGTTAAGCATTTCAACTGCCTTTGGAAAGGTTTTCTTGGTTCTCTAATTCCCTCCGAAAGAAGCAACCAATTATCATTATTCTACTGTTAAGAATGGGATTAGGACTATACACTAGTTAACACTGCTTTTAAACCCTGTTAAAGGACTTGGTCTTTCTGGTCAAATATGCTTTGAAAATATCGTGGGCTTCACGCGTATTTGGCTGAAATTTCCCCAAGTTCCTATACATCCTCTTCCTTCACGCAACTGTCTTCTGAGCCGCTATTAGGAAGAACGCTTCTGAAGTACGAATACCTTGCAAACCTCCTCAAGAAGCCCAGAGTTGACAGAGGAGAGAGAGACGATAATCAAAACCTTGTTTTTCCTCGTGATACCTTCATGAATAAGATGACAAATAATTTGTGTGCCAAAAGGAAGAGGGTGCAGTAAATTCTGCCGAGGAAGGCTGAGAAGGCTGCACAGAGGGACTGTTGAAACCAGATCTGGAAGGGTAGCGGACACAAGCCTCAATGTTAAGAGGACACAGCATATGCGTCTAATACCGCTGCTGCCACATGACCAACCTCCCCAACCTTCCTGCACTAAAGCAATGGCGGACACTTACTACCTCACGCAGTTGCTGTGGATTAGGAATTCAGAAGCCGCTTAGCTAGATGATCCGGGTGCCATGTTGCTCCTGAGCTAGCCATCAAGATGTGGGTAAGGCTGTAGTTATTCAAAAGCTTATCAGGCTAGAGGGTCTGCTTCCAAGATGGCATGGTCGCAACGCTGCTGAGTCAGTGCTGGCTGCTGGAAGGTGGCTCCAGTTCTTCGCCCCAAGCCCTCTCCGTAGAGCTACTTGGGGGGTCCTCTCAACATGGCAGCTGGCATCCCCCACAGCAAGAAAGAACAAGAACAGTCTAGGCTTGGAAGGCTCACAGTGTCATTTCTGCTAGATCCTATTGGTAACACAGGTCATCCCTCTTCAACTTGGTGGGGTGGGGGGCTACATTACGGCAGGGATACCAGGAGGTGGGAATCACTGGGGGCCATCTTGGCAGTTGGCTGCATTAATATGCAAACGTAGGAAGTGCATCATCCTTGAGGGACAGGGAAAATGCTGGTGTCATCGGAATGCAGGATGAGTTAGGGAAATAGCGGCAGGAGACAAAATCAGAAAGCGTGGGTCCGATCCCAACTCAGCACTCCAGCCAGCCCTATAGCCTTCAGAGTGGAGGAATGACCTCAGGCTACCTTTCATTTCTGATGGTGTGGACTGCCTTCCCTGGCCCTTGGCTACAGGATTTGCGAAACACTGTATCGCTTTAATCTAGCAGCCAGGTTTCTGTTCCTTTCCTAGAACCAACTGTTGGACTCAATCAACAGATTCGTTTGGGGGCCATAAACCCAAAGTTTAAAATTCACAATCTGATGAGTTTTTTTTTTTTTTAATTTCATTTTCTATCAATGAAGAGAATCGTTGAGAAGTGTCCCTGGGGACCCAGTATGTGGGGGCCCTGTGATGGTAGACACAGGGGAGGCAAAGACATAGAGCGGCCATCAAGAACGTCTCTGTCTAGTAAGAGGGGGCAGGCGAGTGGACCTGGCCGATGTGGGCTCTCCTGGAGGGAAGACGGGTCTACAGCAAGGGAGGGGGGATAGGGATGCAGTTCCTCTAAGCCAGGGACTTACACGTTTTTGTGCCATGGATACTTTAAGTAAGTCTGATGAAGCTCGTGGACCCCTTCTCAGAATATGTTTTCAAACACATAAAATAAAATCATAGGATGGCAAAGGAAGCTAATTCTACCAACATAAAGTTATCAAAGTGGTAGGAAAACTAACGTGTTAGTACAAGTCTTGCTTTAGCAGCTTATCCATAACCAGATCTGGTGTTCAGTCAAGTAATCAGATTCATTTCAATACGAAATTGCAGTTAATGGTTAACGAAAATAAACTTGAAATGTTTTCTCTTCCACGTTCATGTGCCCCCACCTAGAGTCTGTCCACAGACCTCAGATGAGGACCCTGGCTCTAGGGGAAGTTATAGGAAGTTTTTTACAGAGAAGAGAGATCTTAAAGCAAGAAATTCTCACACTTTGTTTGAGGCTGATTTTTTCCTTTTTAAAGATTCCACTCTCATGTCCCCATGGGACTTACTTGGCAGGACACTAATTGCTTGCTTGTGTGAATATATTTCCTATTTTTAAAAAACACCGCCATAAACAAATGTTATTTAAGAAAAACATTCTTTGAAGCCACGACTCTTGTCATCCTGGGAGACCAGGTAATCTCATTATCTGCTCTAACACCAGCGGCCACCAGGGCCCGAGCTCTGGGCATCTGGAGGAGGCGCTGAGGCTGTTACCTCTCACCTGACAGCCGCAGGGCACAGCGCACGCACTACGCAGAAGGGACACGGCTCCAGGAGTGGGGTCCCATCTTGCTTGGCGGAGAACACCAAGTCCGGGTCACAAATATCTGGCTCAGCAGCAAAGGAAATTGTCAGGAAAGCCTTGACTGTCCTCCTTCGCCCATCCAGCAGCAGGGAACATTTGGCACACTGAGTGATTTCAGAAGGCATTAACCCTTTCCTGTAATAGGAAATTTGCTGTGTGCTGTGCTCAAGAAACCCCTCCAAAATTCTTCATGCACAGTGAGCCCTCCCAAGTCTCTAATTCAATCACAAAACACTAGCAAATTTATTTGCCCATAGACTCTTGGCTCTCTTTGTCAATCAGCTTCATTGTGACCAAGCTTATGGTTTGGTCTGCAGTTTCCCGTGTCTTGTTCCTTAGTGGGTTCTAACGTGGGAAGGAAAGGCAGGACACTGTTCCTTAACCCAGCACCTCAACACTACAGCATTTATGTGAATGAAGCAAGACCTCACCTTACATCCTTGGCTTAACTGATAAGGATGTGACCATTCTCATCAACGTATATCAAGCACGTACGATGTGCAGATGTCCACAGGATGCAAAGATCACACTCCTGTGTAGACTCTGCAAGGCTGGGTGTATGGAAGGAAGGAGAACTGGGAGGCTCTACTGTGCACTCGATGAGAGCTGATGGAAGCCACCACTTGAAGGCAACACTGGCATTTCCCTCCATGACTCTGGGGGGCTGGCTGGGTTGGAGGGCAGCCCCTTAACCTTCCAGAAAGGCCCTGGGCCATGCCTTATAAAGATATGGTTGAGGGGACTCCACCCTGGTTACAACACATCTAGGTTGTCCTCAAGTCTTGTCATTAGTTTGTTACTGGTGACAATGCCCCCTATGGGTGGAGGGCTATCTGTGTGCCACGGCTGTATACTTCACAAGTCATGACCTTCAATCGTCCAAACCACGTGAAGCAGGCTGTATCAGTTCCTTACGGCTGCTGTAACAAATCGTACAACTTCGTGACTTGGAAATGACTTGGATTTATTACCTCACAGTTCTGGAGGTCAGAAGTCTAAGGGGGGGGTCTCACTGGTGACATCAAGGTGTTGGCAGGGTTGCCTTCCTTCTGGAGATTCTGTGGGGGTGGTGACTGGGTTTCCTGGCTTTTTCCAGTTTCTAGAAGCTGCATACATCTCTTGGATGGTGACCCCTCTCTCCATCTTCAAAGCCAGCAGCAGAGCATCTTTAAATCTCTGCCTGACTTTGACCCTCCCGCCTCCCCCTTGTAAGGGCCCTTGGTGGTCACATCAGGCCCAAATGGAAAACCCAGAAAAATCTCCACATTTCGACATCCTTGACTTAATCACATCTGCAAAGTTCCTTTTGCCCCATAAGGTCACATATTCGCAAGGCTCTGGGGATTAGGATGAGGACACCATGGGGGTCATTATTCTGTCTACACACAGGTCACGTTATGAGCTCCATTTTAGAGGTGAAGAAATGGAAGCTCAGAGAAGTGAAGTAAGTTTTCCAAGGTCACACAGCTAATAGGATGCAGAACCCAGAATCCTCCTCAGGGCTCTAGAACTCCCAGACGCATGCTCTGAGCCATTTCACCTCACAGCCTTGCTAATGGGAGCGCTGAGCGAAACCAAGTCAAGTTTCTCAAAGGTGTGAAGAGGCTCAGAGCAAAGAACAAAGAAATCCCTGATACAAGTTTCATAAACTCTAAGGCTGTCCTTGAGTTGTTAAGATTTTCTCCTCAATAGGGCCCCTGCTTTTCTCTCAGCAGCCTGGGGGAGCAGACGAAGCAGAAGCTTTTGGGTCAAGTCCAGTCCCCAGGCTCAGCGTGTGAGGCAGGCAAGTCACGTCAGCCCTTGGGAACACCATTAGCCTTGTGATAAAACAGGCAGTCCTGTGCATGTTATGACCCTCATTTAATGCCTGGCCAGAAAAAATGGATGCTGTCATTGTCCACCCAGTAGCTGCCCAGAGAGAGTGCAACATACACTTCCTTGCATATATCATGAGCTAATCTAATACCAAGATTAGGTAAGAACGGAGAAGTCCCTCATTTCTTCCCCATCCCAGAAGCCTACAGAGACAGGAAAACTAGAATTAGGGCCCAAGAAGTCTTCCAGAAGAAGACTTCCAGAAAAATAAGTCTGCAAAAACAGTTCATAAGACACAGGAGAGAAAATATCTAAAAGAATTTAATTTTGATTCCTGCTTTCAAGGTCCATAAATAGAGATGCTCTTCATTGAATTTCAACAGTCCTTCCTACAGCTGTTCTTTGCAAAGGTCAAAAAACATTCATTTCCCATGGCTGTCTTAAAAACACAGAAGCACACACCACAATATGTCTATTAAGCTGCCTGTTGGAGCTGGTGACGGGAGAAGTGAGCAGCCGGTCAGTGCGTGTTCTTAACGAGGAAAGCCACGACCGCGGCCGGCCGTGTCACTTAAGGAAATGGAAATGCTTATCATTTCATGTGCGGAAGTTTTGACAAGATTTACCCTAAAAACATTCCTTCCTGACATCTGAAACGTGTTTTTTGTGATCACTGCAATATTGGTGGAGGCCCCGGGGTCTACTACGACTCCCATTGCTTTGTCACTGATTGAGCTGGCTCACATAGAAATCAGTCTCAACTCCAAGGTGACAGTCCTGCTGCCCCTCGATCCATCATGGTGTGGCATCCTAACCTGGCCGGAATCCCCTGTCCTCAGGGTCCAAGATACAACTGCTTTTTCAAGATGATGAACAGAATTGTATTTTCATTACCAAGACAATACATGGTCACTGTACCCAAACTAGAAAGTACAGAGAATACCAACACTAACCCACACCTGCTACTCTTCCAAGTCTATGCTTATATTGATTCATTTAATCCTCATGACAACCCTTTGAGGGAGGCACATTATGATTCCCATTTTGCAGGTAAAGAAACTGAGGCACACCTCCAACCATAATGGTTTTGTTCTCTATATTGTGCTACTTCCATACCACGGAGCCCCCTGGGAGCATTAGCAGGGATGTTGAAGAAGAAAATTTAATGACATGGCAATAATAATTATGGCTACCAGTTGTTCAAGCTACTAACATTCCCAGTATCACAGAACTGGGAAGAGGTAGAGCTGAAATTTGAACTCAGGTCACCTGGATCTGAGACTGTCATCTCAGACACTGTGCTGTAAGAAAAGTCAGATCCTAAAAGGACCACTCTGAACACATTCACACAAATCCTTTCACATCTTGGACCATGACGCCATATGTTATTGACTGAATGTTTCTGCCCCTCTAAAATCGTATGTTGAAGCCCTAACTCCCCCATGGGGTGGTACTGGAAAGTGAGGCCTTTGGGAAGTAATGAGATTTAGATGAGGACGGGAGAGTGGGAGTGGGACCCTTGTTATGTGGCTAGTGTCCTTACAAGTAGACGAAGAGAGACCAGAGCTTCCTCTCCCTGCATGGGAAGATAGAGCAAGAAGGTGGCCATCCACGATTCTCACCAAGAACAAATTGGCCAGCGCCCTGCTCTTGGATTTTCAGCCTCCAGAACTGTGAGAAATACATTTCTGTTGGGTAAGCCCCCCAATCAATGGTATTTTGTAATAGCAGCCTGATCAGAATAAGGCGATGTACATATACAAACAAAAAAGAATCACAGCTTATGTGATGTTTTGCAAAATGCTTGGTAATATACTGTGAACATCTTTCCATGTCATTATACATTCTTTTACCACATCATTTTACATGATTTAATGGAATTCCAATATAGGAATATGGCATGATTTATTGAACAGATCCCCAGTGGTGTGACACTTAGTTTGGTTCTTTAGATAAAGATCCAATGAAACCTCCATTGATGAACGCTTGTACACATTTGACTATGTGAATTGCTGTGTCAAAGAATAGAGGGGCATTTGTAAAAGCCATTTGAATCTTATTGCCAAAATACCCAACAAATGAATTGGACTGATTTGTATTTCCACACTAGGGCAGGAGAGAGCCTTTTCTCACAGCCTCTTTCTACTGGGTTATAGGGGCCACCTGAGCTCAGTAGCCAGAAGAAGGCCACCTGGTGGGCATCGAAGGCCCAAAGCCAATCAAAACAAAAGTTGCTTTAAAACCTCACTGCGTTTTGCTTTCCTGTGTTGAAAAGGAGTTTCAAAATCGATTTCCTCTGTGAAAGTACCATCCAGATGGGAGAAGATATTTGCAAATGACACTACAGAGAAAGGGTTGATATCCAAGATCTATAAAGAACTTCTCAAACTCAACACCCAAAAAACAAATAATCAAGTCAATAAATGGGCAGAAGATATGAACAGACACTTCTCAAAAGAAGACACGCAAATGGCCAACAGACACACGAAAAAATGTTCATCATCATTGGCCATAAGGGAAATTCAAATCAAAACCACATTGAGATTCCACCTTACACCAGTTAGAATGGTAAAAATTGACAGGGAAAGAAACAACAAATGTTGGAGAGGTTGTGGAGAAAGGGGAACCCTCTTACACTGTTGGTGGGAATGCAAGTTGGTACAGCCACTTTGGAAAACAGTGTGGAGGTTCCTCAAAAATTTAAAAATAGAGCTACCCTCTGACCCAGCAATTGCACTCCTGGGTATTTACCCCAAAGACACAGATGTAGTGAAAAGAAGGGCCATATGCACCCCAATGTTCATAGCAGCAATGTCCGCAATAGCCAAACTGTGGAAAGAGCCGAGATGCCCTTCAACAGATGAATGGATAAAGAAGATGTGGTCCATATATACAATGGAATATTACTCAGCCATCAGAAAGGATGAATACCCAACCTTTACATCAACATAGATGGGACTGGAGGGAATTATGCTAAGTGAAATAAATCAAGCAGAGAAAGTCAATTATCGTATGGTTTCACTTATTTGTGGAACATAAGGAATAGCATGGAGGACATTAGGAGAAGGAAGGGAAAAATGAAGGGGAGGAAACCAGAGGGGGAGACGAACCATGACAGACTAAGGATTCCGAGAAATAAACTGAGGGTTTTAGAGGGGAGGGGGTGGGGGGGGATGGGTTAGCACGGTGATGGGTATTAAGGAGGGCACATATTGCATGGAGCACTGGGTGTTACACGCAATGAATCATGGAACACTACATCAAAAACTAATGGTGTACTGTATGGTGACTAACATAACATAAAAAAAATAAAATAAAAAGAAAGTATCATCCAAATAAATAACCAATAATATTGATTCCTATAATGGGGGAAAATGCATGAACTTTAGGGACAGGCTGATATAGGTTCACATCTCAGTGATGTTAGGTGTCCCCATCTCTGTACCCACTCAGCTCAAAGAAGAGCTCCCTCTCTGGAAGGCCTCTCTCCCACCTCTGGGTCCTCTCTTCCCCTGGTCTTTCTGCTCTTGGGGCTCTGATGTGACCAAGAGAGTCACTGAAAATGGTTTCATCCAGTATTTAGTTTGTGTCTGTTTTACTATTTTTTGACTGAACTCATTGTTTTAATTATTGAAATCAAATTTTGAGTTTAGAATTAATTAACAAGCGTCTGAAATGATTTGTTTGTAATCATGGGGAAATGGGATGGTTGTTACAGAAAAATGAGATCAGGCCCATCATTCATGACCTAATTCCTGAACCTAGAATCCAACCCTAAGGTGATGATTAGTAAGTGGGTTCAGTATTTTGAGGGTGGATATCGACACGTGAATACGTGCAACAACCAGTAGACGAAACTTGTACTAATTGACCATTCTGACCAAGAGTTTGATAGAACAATGATGGCCCACAGGTCAAAGCCAGCCCACCATCTGTTTTTCTATGGCTCATGAGCTAAAAATGCTTTTTATATTTTTTAATGATTACACTTTAAATGGTTATATAAGTATCTACATACATTCTCAATTTTGCCTCTTAGTCCACAAAACTTAAAATACTTAATATCTGGCCCTTAAAGAGAAAATTTCCAACCTCAAACTTAATAGATGTTCCTATACATTGAAGTCCCTTCATTGTTGAATGTGACAGCACAGCGCCATATATCCAATAAAGTTGGCCATGCCTTTAGGACACCAAGTCACATTACCAGCAAACTTTTATCCTCTGGAAAAATATAGCAAATGGGATCCCTCCTTAAACAAAACTGAAATATGGGTCCCAGGCGCTTTGAGATGCCATCATGTCTTGAAGTGGTCTATTGCTAGCTTGCCTTAATCTAAGCCTTGTAGCTTCTGGTCATCTTCCCTTACGACACTTTGCAATGAAAGCACTCAGAGCCACCGTCCTCCCCTAGGTCCTGGCTAGGAACCAAGCATAGTAAAGGCAGGTTTGAAAGAGCTGCTTTCCAAAGACTCCACCCACTTTTCTTCCCTTAAATGACTGTTCCCAACGTGGTGAGAAGCAAAGCTTTCCCCTATTTTCTCCACTGGTCCAAAGCCAGGATGGAACTAGACATTCTTTCTAAACTGGGGTGTACCTGTTCAACCGGGACTGTGAACAGGGATGAGATTTAGAGCGATGTTATTGAAGTACAGTGACTAGAAAATGTATCTGTGAAGTAAAATGTGCCTTACCAGGCTAATCATAGTTCTTGGCTGATTAAGAAAAATACATGCTCTCTATTTGTTTTGAGAGAGAGAGAGAGGGAGAGCGAGCATGTGGAGGGGGAGGGGCAAAGGGAGAGGGATAGACTCTCCAGCAGACTCCCCCCTGAGAGCGGAGCCTAATGCAGGGCTCGATCCCACTACCCTGAGATCATGACCTGAGCCAAAATCAAGAGTCAGACGCTCAACCCACTGAGCCACCCAGGCGCCCCAAGAAATATATGCTCTCTAAAAGAACTGTTTCCCCAAAAGAAAAAGTTCTTCAGTTTTTAGGGTACTTCACATAAAGTAAGATGGAGAGATTTAAAGTGATAGAAAAACAGAAATACTCTAAATTCATCATCGTCCTGCATTTTAAGTTATTTTTACCATATTAAAAAAAGAGAGAAAAGAAGATAAAGTTCAGAGAATTACACATTTGTCAAATACAAAAAGATGAATCTCTGTTAATGACAAAGCTAAGTGTCTCTTGATTCAACATGTGCCAAGCAACTACTGATTGTCTAATACTCTAAGATGCACAAGAACAGAGACACAAGATAGGCTGTTGTTTATTCAGTTATTAACAACCTGCAGAATATGGATTCAAGTGGTAGCTCCTTGTCTCTCCCCTTGAGAAAGCTAGAAATCAGCTACTCATTGTTCACCAAGGATTTGAGAGCTGCCTCCAAAATGCCTCTGCTTTACTGCTGATCGTCCCCCCTCCAGCTTGCCAGCATTCCGAGTCCCAGCTCTGAGAGCGCCGTGTTGAACGGAGCTGTGTTTAATGTTTAAATACGGTCGGTGGTATTGCATTTACATTAGGATACATCCGTAATCCTTAGGATGACATTCGAAGCCCTTGACAATCTTGTACCGACTCCCGGCCCTTGTCTGGGATCTCCCCGGGACACCCTCAACTCCCCATCTCTCTTCAAGTAATGCATGAACGTGCCGCGCCTTTGCTCACGCTGTTCCCCTCCCTTGATGCCCTTCCCACAACTCCTTCACTGCAGCCTTCCATCCACCCATCAAGGCTTAGTTCAAACAGCACACCTTCCTGTGCGTTTGCTGCTGCCGGCTCAGCTAGGCAGCGCGGTCTCCGTGTCCCTGACGCCCAGCCTCTGTCACGGACGCAGCAAACACTGGTGGGTACTCGATACTTATGCGTCAGCGTTTGTCCCTGGATTGTGGTATGTGGACTACCTCAGTGTTTCGCTGAACTTTCTAAGCCTGCCAGGCTCCCTGCTGTGTGGCCAGAGTGTAAATGGGCTCCCTGCTCGAGGAAGAAATCCCCCCTCCACGCTGCTTCTTCAATCTCATTGTCCATCATGAAAATAACTAATATCCACTGATATTTACAGGGTATTAAGTGCTTGACATATCTTATTTGATCATCCTGCTAAGCCTAGGAGGTGGGGACTCTGATTATCCTCATTGTGGCAGATGAAGAACCCAGGCTTGGACAGGCTAACTGACCTGCCCAGTTCTCACAGCTGATGAGGGGTGCAGGTGGGTTATGAATCCAGAGACTCTGAGGTTGGCTCCCCTGCCCTAGATCCATGACTCTCAGACCAGATTTCAGCCAGGCTGGGGTCCTACTGGGCGACTGGAAATAGCCTTTGCTTTCATGGGTGGATAGGCCAACCTTGGAGGAGGAAGGGAAATGCTTAGGGGCACCAGCAGAGTGGAGATTCCCCACGGTCTCCTGCTAGAGTCGATCCAGAGTGGGGACGTGCGGGAGGCCACAAAGGAAAGCCCTGCCCTCGCCACCTCCAGGCCCTCTGCCATCAGCAGAGGGCCGGCACGTCTGCAACTGAGGTTTCAGACCCCGGGGGCTTCGCTAGCATCATGCCTCATTTTATTTGCTGACACAACAGAGCAAGTGTGACTCACCTAGGGGGGTTCACCATCTGTGTTTCATTTGCAAGGATAATGTGTTATTTTAAAAATAATAAGACAATTTATTTACATCTACATTTCCCCCCCTCTATGTTCTCAGCAGCAAGTGATAAAAAAAAAATGGAGAAAATTATCCCAACAAAAATATTTATGAGTAAATAGCTCACAGAAATGGGGAGGATGCTGTTATCTAAATAATTCTGGTCCCACCCACCGAAATAAGGAAGGAGAATATTCCTGACAGCATGACTGAATTGTGTGTAATTACTGCCAATGTTTTAAACATGATGATAATGAGAAAAGTATTAGCATTAGATCAAAGTGGCCTGAAAACATTTATTTTCCTGATAGAATGACGGCTATTTCTTTCATTCAAGGCACAGGAGAAATGCTACCCCTTATGATTATTCCTTTAGTTTTAGGCAGCTTGACTTAATATCATCATTTTCACAGATTCCTTTACTATGTTTCTGGGGACGTGGTCTACGTGACAATATTTTAGCTTGGATCATCTTGACCAAGCACATAGTTCTCTTTAGACTTGCAGCCACATGTCCAGTTTCATTGGCTATTTTGCACAGGATGCTCTCCCATGTTCTTGGGTTTTCTCTGACATAATCAAGGACTCCTGAATCTCTCATAGCAAATACATGCGCATAAATCTAAAAATAAGTCTTATGTGACACTTACCATGGAAAGAAGGAAGGAAATTCTCTGTTCTCCCTTTTGGCCTAAAAATTGGGGGCATTATAAAGTTTCAGAAAATCTTTTACCAGCTGAAAATGGAAAATAAATTACATTCACAGTTCTAGTATCTCTTACTGTATGTACATTTTTATGGGTAGGCTACCACTTTCCTTAGATCATCTGGAGGATAATACATATTAGGCTGAAGGGGAATTCAAAGATAGAAAAGTGCTCAACCTCCTTAAAAAGACTAATGATACTCTTCACTATGCAAGTGTTAAAATAGATACTTTAAGAGCCTCTTTTGGAAAATGTTTCTGTTTGTTAAAAAAAAGAGGAAGAGGAAGAAGAGAAAGAAGTAGAGGAGGAGGACCAGGAGGAAGAGGGGGAGGAGGAGGAGGGAGGGGTAGAGGAGAAGGAGGGGAGGAGGAGAGAAGAGGGAAAAGGAAAAAAGGAAGAGGAGGAGAAGGAGGAAACCAAAAAGAACCCCCCCTTCCCCCACTGACCGTTAGCTACTCTGAGTGGTTTCAAATTGTGGCTGTGTTCAGAAAAGTTGGCAGATTTCAGCTGATGAATTTCAGTCTCCCAGCCAAGATGATCAACTAAATAAAGCATTTATCAAACGTTAGGGACCTTTATCTGATTTTATTTTGTAGTGCAGCCAGACATAGTTTAAAAACATAGACAGAGCTGTCAGAATGAGGGGCTGAGTATGGTTATGGAAAAGAATAAAACAGTGCCCCAGATGAACCCAATTTCGTTCAGTAGGATATATGGCTCTTATTTTCTCCAAATGTTTCCCCAAACATTTAAGCAAGAGACACAGATCCTCACGCCCATCCTATTCACCAGGGTATTTCTTAGAGCCTAGTGCAGTCCTGACACAAGGTAGGTAGAAGGTGAATAAATTAGATTATTGGATGATCACACAAGGGCAAGACCAAGCTCTCAACGAAAATAAAATCATTTCCTCTGTTTGTATACCCATGCTAGGGTGTGGATCTTGCAGTAAATTCTAAGGTCATCTGTAAGCTATTTACTCATAAATACAAACTGAAGGAACATAGGTTATCCATCCATTCTTCCATCATCCATCCATCCATCCACCCACCCATCCATCCAACAAATCTTTACCGAGTGCCTATTATTTACCTGGCTCTAAGCTTGGCAATGAGAATACAGAGATGGGACAAAGATCCAAGATCTCTTTCTCCGGGTAGTTTATATTCTGGCATGGTTTCAGAAAAAGTAAACAGAAGAGCTTGTACTGGAAAATGCACGTTTCCAGGTGAAATCTGATGTCTATGCACACCGAGCTTATGAAAACGGAAGGACGTATACATGGTCACTGTAGCTGCTTTCATAATTCAGCTGCGAATCTGAGGATTTCCAACAAAACCCAGCCCAACATCGGGAAAACTGGAGAGGTCTGATTCACAGGATAAAGCGAGTATGGTCTGCACAGTTTGGAAAGAGTCTTTGTATTGGCAACATGTGGGTAGAAACAACAGTCAAGCTCTCAGCGGTAGCTGATGGGAACTGGGGCCTCGGTTCTCAGCAGCCACAGAAAGTGTGACACGGGGTAATAGCTGCGTTCGGACAATGGTTTCCTGTTTGCAAAACTGGAGGAAGTCATGCACATCTCGAAGAGGTGATAGAGTTGGTGGTGCAGATGTCATTATCATGGTCATTGCTGATGAGGAAATGGGACTCAGAAGGGTTAAATGACTTGCCCATGGTCACATAGCTGGCCAGGTAGGAAACTGACTCTCTCAGGCAGCATCCTGCAGAGCAAATCGCACCTTGAAGATATTCAATAAATGTTTTCAGTAACTATAGCCTCAAGGTTGGGAAAGACATTAAGGATATAACCTTTACTGATTAACTGGATCCCTTCTATGACGTCCTACCAAGGGCAGTCTGTTCGAATACACCCCACAATGGGGAACTCATTACCCACCTTTACAATTCACTGCTACAACCAATAATGATGGTTATGTTAGCTCGTCTTTAGAACAGACAATGTACTTTATGTACTTTGACACATCTGATCCTCACCAACCCATTTGAGGTAGGTGCTATTATTCTCAATTCATAGATGAATAACTCAGGCAAGGAGTGGCCAAATAACTCACTGTTATGGGTTGAACTGGGTTCCCTAAAAAGATATGTTTAAGTCCTGACCCCTTGTACCCATGCATTTGACCTTATTTGAAAATAGTGTCTTTTCAAATATAACCAAGTAAAGATGAGGTCATTAAGGTGGGTCCTAATCCAGTATGACTGGTGTCTTATGAGAAGACACAGGCATGAGCAGAGGGAAGATAATATGCAAGCACACAGTCAGAAGAAGGACATGCAAGGATGAAGGTGGGGATTGGAGGCATGTGTCTATAAGCCAAGGAAAGCTAAGGATTGCTAGCAACCACCAGAAGCTGGAAGAGGCAAGGAAGGATCCTCCCCTAGAGACTTCAAAGGGAGGCTGGCCTGCCAACACCCTGATTTCAGACTTCTGGCCTCCAGAACTGTGAGAGAATGAATTTCTGTTGTTTTAAGCCCCCTGGTCTACGGTACTTTGTTATAGCCATCCTGGGAAATGAATATGCTCAGCTAGGTGGAAAAACAAACGATGGGGTCAGGTCCCTCCTCTAAGTCATACACTGAAACATGGTCTCCAAAAGCAAGGATTCTTCACCTTGCTGTACATTTGAATCACTGGGGATTTTTTTAAAAACTACTGACGACTGTGTCCTACCACCGGAGACTCTCATTTTGTGGCTCTAGGCTTCTGCTGGAGCACTCTGATTTCTAAAGCTCCTCAGCCAAGTTTGACAACCTCTGTCCTAGTTGACTCCATTTCTCACCACGTGGAGACCAGGCAGAACAGATCCACCAAATCCAATGGCATCTATTTGGCAAGGGTGGCCCGTTGAACCGGAAGCCAAGTCAACTGCTGCTCATGGTTAGGAGGAAAAGGAGGGGGTCAGTCATGGGTCCTCAGAAGATGGAGACAGTGGGTGAGCTGCCTTCTAGCATTTTCGCATGACCCAAAGCAGGTGAGCAACAGGCGGGCTCACTCCCGGCTCTGGGCATGCACGGTGGGTCCAGAGGCTGCACCACCCCGAACGCAGCAGGAAATGAACGGCAATGACCATGCCAGACAGCAGCCTGCACACACACAGAGATGCCACACATGCCTGCCTCTCTCCCTCACACCCTTCCTGCCCTTTATTGCTCAATAAATATTTGTTGGGCATCTCTCATGTGCTAAGGACTGGGAATGTGGCAGGGGACGAGATGGACACAATCCCTTTCCTCCTCAGAGTGTGGGGAGGCGCTCAGTTGAGTGAGGGCACCGGCCTCAGTTGGCCCTACTGGAGACATCCTGAGACGTGAGGTGGGAAGAAAAGGCAATGACCAAGATGGTGATGTTAAAGATCATTTGCCGGCGTCCTTGACTGTCCTCCCTGACACGCTCTATGATGAAGTAAATGTGGGAAAGGTGGGTTCAAAGACAACAGTGCCCTTGGCCTCCCCTGAAGTTTTACCTCACCTTCCAGGGTCCTCCCTGGGGACGTACTCATTGAAGGAAAGGAACTAAATGGAAAATCAAGGTGAAAAATTTATGTCCTATCAACTGAGCTCACTGTGTCAACCAGGAGGCTTCCAGAGCCTCCACTCCCAACAAGGTGGGGCCAAACAAGAGCACACTATTTATTTAATCACAGGGGCCCCGGCTCTGGAAGGACTCCCCGACCTATCTCTTTACACCCACAGTATTCCATGCGTAAACATACTGTTTGAGATCCCGGGCCCAAAGCCACAGTAACAAAACAACAATCGGTTTGAATCCTATCAAGGTTTGCAGGTGTCCCAGTGGAATATTGTCTTAAAAATAAATGGTGCGATCATGTTTTCAATGGGCTGCTCAGATGGTCTAGAAGTAGACTTGAAAACCTCACCCAGGACAGGACGCCTACTCAGAAGTTCTCCGGAAATAATGACCAACGATTCCATAAGCCTGCTGTGGGAGCCCATCCTGGGCACTTGATCACAGGAAAGGGGCAGTGAGGTTAGAAGTCTGATGTGCAAGCTCTGTCCCTTTAAAGATGAGGACCGTGGAGGCACGTTTCAGCCTTTCAGCAAAGTTGCTGGAGAAGCTTACAGCAGCACTAGTAAAGAGACAAGGCTTGCCTACATTCAGGGACGTTTCTTTCCTTCAGATCACACTGATGTTGCCTGGGTCAGCAGTGAACTCTGGAAACCCTCACAGAGAAGTGACACTCTTTATTCATTTTCATTGATTTTCTAATTTCGGTTAAATTGTGTTTATCTTTTTTGGAGGGAGCCGTTTATGTACTGTGGCCAGAAACGCTTAATTCAACTCCCATAATTACATACTTATTGGGAGTTAACAAAAACCCAAATGAAGAGATCATGAGCTTAAAACACATCTGTCCCCAAAATAACCCTTAAAAATGGAATAATCCATTATATTATCACTTCGGTCTATAAATAGAGACTTACAAAACATTTCTGTCAGTAGGAAGAGAAGCTGAGCCAGAGAAATCACTGCATTTCGACTTTGCCTTGTAAAAATTTGCAAGTACCTCTGGGAGAATTGGGAAAACTGCTGTGTGCATGTGTGCACGTGTGAGTGTCCACACACACGTGCACATGCATGCTGGCAGGGAATAAACAGAGGTGGAAAGTCATTCCTTGCCTCCGCAGGAGATAATACAGCATTGAGCCGTCATAAACATGGGGCTGGAAAGAGAACAGGACACGACATGGAGGAAGTGGACTCGGTATGTTCCTTTCCCCCCGCTTTCTTATTTTTAGCTAGCTACAATCACATTTTCCAAGTGACAGCCGTGATTTCAATGCAGATCCTCATCATTGTCTTCCTCCCTTCCAGGAATTCCCATTCCTAGCTATGGATTCCCACCCCCGGAGTGCAGAATCTTAGTGCCATATCCAACTCATTCTTGCCTGTACCCCCAAAAACGTATACTGCAGATTTTCAGGAGTGCCCTAAGTGTGCTAGTAGGCACTGGGGCTCCAGACACGCAAAGGATCACAGTCTCTGTTCTTCATAGCCGTGTAGTCAAGGTCAACATTGCCCACCAGAACTTTCTGTGATGGTGACAATATTCTATGTCTGTCCTGGCTGATACATGTTTACATTTTCATTTCAATGAATGTAAATTAAAATTTAAACAACTGCATGTGACCAGTGGTTACTGTGTTGGGCAATATACATCTAGACCCAGAGGAAGGGGATATTCTTTAAGGAGACCCATGACAGCTTAACGGAGCATATGCGTACAATGGCTACAGGTAAGTGCAGTCTGAAGCCGGGGGAACACCAAGGCGGTGGAAGACTCAGGTCTCAGGAAGACTCTTCTTTTTCTTTTCTTTCTTTTTTTTTTTTTAATCGACAGAGAGAGACAGAGCAAGTGAGGAGGGGCAAAGGGAGAGGAAAAGAGAGAATTTCAAGCAGACTCCACATTCAGCGTGGAGCCCAACATGGGGCTTGATCTCATGACCCTTTAGATCACGACCTGAGCCAAAATCAAGAGTTGGATGCTCAACCGACTAAGTCACCCAGGCTTCCCCTCAGGAAGCCTCTTCTTAAAGGCAGTGGCTCTAACCTAGATTCTTGCAAGAAGCTACAGCGTGGAGAGTCAGAAAGGAGAGGAGAAGGCATTTCTGACCCAAGGATTTGTTTAATCAAAGACATGAGGGGAAAAGGCATGGAGCCCATTAGGGAAACCCAGCAGTTACTGTGGGGCAGGTGGTGCTTGCAGGTCAAGGGTGATGGCAGGGGTCATGTCTGTGGGATGATGTCATGTTGGGAACAAAGAATCCCAGGAAAGGAGCAGACTTGGGGTGGGTGGAGGGGGTGAGGGACAGAGGGGAATCCCTAAGTTGGTTTAATAAACTGTGTTTGAAGGGCCAGGAGTCTCTCCTATTGAGCCCTGTGGGGAGTTGCAGAGGGTGACCTGGAGCTCAGAAGAAGGGCCAGGTCCAGGGGGCACACACTGGGGGACATAAGCGGGGCAGGAACACATGCCCCACGTACATGGGACTGGGACCATCAGCTCCATCTGACTGTCACATCTCA
Organism: Halichoerus grypus; assembly: GCF_964656455.1. Lineage (NCBI taxonomy): Eukaryota > Metazoa > Chordata > Mammalia > Carnivora > Phocidae > Halichoerus > Halichoerus grypus. The sequence goes on from NC_135726.1 coordinate 5,091,951, forward strand.
TGTAACTGATTGTCCATATGTGGAAACTGGGCTAAAATGTCCAAAATTTGTGATTTTCAGGAAGGTTGGAAGTTGGAATTTTTTTTAAAACAAATATGAAATCTAAATATTTCCACATGGCAACTAATGGGAAAGCTTGAAAGCACCCAAGGCAAAAACAAAGAGCAAGAGTGTGGACTGACTGAGGTCCCTGGGTCACCTCTGTGTCACCTGACCTACAAAATGGGTGAGGGTTCCCAGTGCCAGCCTAAGGTTGAAGCAGGAGAGGTTCTGGGGAAAAGAGTGGCACACACAGCAGAGGGTTTGGGAAAGAAGAGAAGTCAAAGCCACCTGTCTCTGTGAGCAAACACAAAGCCACCTCCCTCCCCTTTGCCCCTCTTCTACCTTCCTGCTTGCCTTTCCTTCCTTCGTCCCATCCCCTTCCTCTGGTTGATGGGTAAGGAGAGCTAAAGTCCCATCACAAGAGCTCATGAATAAGTGCTTGGTGAGGAAACAGAGGCATCGGGTTGAATGACTACAAATAATTCCTAAGGATGTGGCCTTTTACAGTGTGTGTTTTTGGGGTTCGCAATTCCCTTTATAGATTTCCCTACCCAACCATGGGTAAACATTTCATGTCCACTCCTCCATATAAACTGCCTTTGCCTGAAGCCCCATATCTTCCCTCCTGTGAAAGCCATGCTCGATTCTCATGAAAAAGAAGATGTGTGTCTTTCAGCTCACCTCCCGGTCCAGCAAGGCAGGTGACACGACAGTGACGATGTCCCCTTTTTCAGGATCGATGTAGAACATGTTTGGAGACGGCTTGTCAGGTGTCTGCTGTCGGATGTTGTACCTCAGGAGGGCATTATCTGTGGCCGGGTCGTCCGCATCAAAGGCTGTCATCCGCATCACCGTGGTCCCTGAGGGGACAGGACAGAAGGGCGGGAGATGGTCACTCAGGGGACAGTGATGGGCCAAGATGCCCTCTCCCTGGCAATGGCCACGGACTGATGTGCCAGTCGATTTCCACATTAAAACAGAAAGCATTTCCAGAGCCCTGTTATATTTTTGCTTTTCTTTTGCTCGCCCTCCTCCTTCTGTCACATTAAAAGGCCTGAAATAAAGAAAAGAAATCTTTGCTGTTCAGCAGACTGACAGCTGAATTTTTCCTTCTGCTGATATGCTGTTTATTTGCATGGGCTCTCATTCAATTGTGGATGTGGCTGCATGACAATGGCCTTTATTTTAAAAGCTCTTATTGAATGCCTACTACATGTGGGGCCCGGGTCTGGTGATGAAGACACAGAAGGGGTCAAAGGCATTCTCTGGTGTTCAGCAGGTCAGAGATTAGTAAGAGAGACAGCATATAAAAAATAATAAACCATAACAAGTGCATTGAGAGAGAGCATTATGAATACACAGGTGAACAACCTCATCTAACCTTGGGTTCAGGAAAGATCCCTGGTGCAGACATCTAAGAGGTGAGTAGGTGCAAGCAAGGCGAAGGAGAGGGCTCTCCATAGGAAAATATGGAAACATGAACAAATATTCTTTGAGCCCCCACTGTGTGACAGCCACACTGCTGTAGGCACTTAAGATACAAAGACGATGTAGAGATGAAGGTGGTGTGGACTACTTGGTTATGTCAACGGTTGATAAGGATGTCAGATGCTGGGTCTTGCTCACACACAGCTGATGTGATGAAGAATTGGTGTTAGCCACTTTTGGGGACAATTGAGCAACAACTAGTAAAAAAAAAATACAGTCACCCATTTGGCATCTACCATCAAGAAACACTTACATGTGTCAATAACGGGTTCCCCCAAGGATGTTCCCCATAGGACTATCCATCATGGTGAAAGATTTGGAAACAATCTGACTCTCTAAACAACAGAGGAATTGCTAACATGATGGGATTCCCCACACTATGAAAAATTTTGTCCAGTTTGAAGAAGATTGTAGGTCTAATGTGTTCTAGCATGGAAGGCTCTCCAAGATAGAGTGTTATGTGAAATTATCAGGTTGAAGAATGTTATCCATAGTATGGTATCATTTTTGTGAACCTGCTTGCACACAGAAAATGCCACAATACTTTATACACATATTTTGCAGGTACAGTTTATGTCCATAAAAACAAAGCAGGTCTAGAAAAGTGAATTTCAGATTGGTTATGGTGGTGTAGGGGAGCAAATCTTGCCATCCCAAGATATGCCTCTTTGGCATATTGATTATTTTAAGCTGGTTATTTTTAAGAAACTGCAGACACAAAGGGAAGGTCTGAAAATCAAGTGGAAGTTACCCCTTTTGTAAGAAACATTTACATCTATGAGGGAAATCTCCATTTGTGAGGGTATCTCCCTCACTGTATCAATAATAGGAAGATGAATCTAAATCTCTAGAAACTGTTATCAGTGCAGAAGGCCGGATTTAAATCTGCATAACAGCCCTACCCTGTTGACTGTACTTTTCCTGGTCACCTCCCATAACTGACCCCTCCCCCATCTTTAGCTGAAGATGGTATTTAAGGTGATGGCTTTAGCCCTTTCAGGAAATTACTCCATTTGCCTGGATCTCTCCCATGTATATAGGAGGTATACAGATTGTTAAACTTTTGTTTGATTTTCTCCTATTAAGCTATCTCATGTCAATTTGATTCTCAGACGAGCAGAAGAATCTTCAAGGGCAGAGGAAAAAATTTTCCTCCCCAATAGTGGCTATATCTGGGTAACCACAAAGGGGATTGGGATTAAGGATGGTGAGGAGGAGGTAAGACTTTGGCCCAATCAATACTATTCTGATCATTTTTACAAGGAGAATGTACTGCTTTTGTGATTAAATTTTAATACAAAAGGGTCATAATCATAAATACTGTTAATCTAAAAAAAATAGCCAGTTATCTTACCAGCAAAACGGGTTATTCAGGAATAGCAGAGAACTGCAACTGAGGACCTGCAAACTACTGCAAAGCCATAGGCAGTCCAACAAACAAAGGAGAGTACCCTTATTTTATCATGAAGGAAGAAGTTGGGAGGGATTGTTTTGAAGGAAAGTCCACTGGAGGAAAGTAAGAGTTCAAAGTGATGACAGTTTCTCATTGGCTGAGTTGTAGGGGTGGTCGATTTCTTGTATTAGAAGCAATGTACATCCTTCCCTGTTGGGACCTGTAATTGATGATTCTTTCTAGTTGATGATTCTTCTGTTGGGTCTGTAATTGACAATTCTCCTTATAATTGACATGGAGTGGTGCACTCCCCTTTGCAACTTTCCCCTTGCCAGCCTCCCTGCTCCACTTTAGTGAGGTTTCCCTGTATTGATTTTACAAACCCAACAAAAGCATGGGCTAGAGCAGAATCAAGCACATTTGCCTGCTGGTCTTGACAATTGTGAGCTATCGTATTTGGCTCAGAGCAACCTGCCCAACTACGATTTCTCATTGTAGTTTACTCTTCTAAGAATAAAGGGCCCACCTGTGGATTCTGACCCGTTCTGGACCCACAAAATGTGAACTAATGGGTAAGAGATGAAAGCAGTACAGTCTTATAGTTCCCAGCAGAAATATTCACATGCAGAAAATATCGAACTTTAAGGAAACAAAAAATTCATCTGGCTCAGGTGCCATCCTGGTATTCCTCTCCTGTCTATAACAGTGCTTCTCACACCATCAAAGGCACTTTATTTTTTCCCACAATCAGAATCAGATTATCAGCCATTAGGTCTGATTGATCAGGCAAACAAGGGGATCTGACCACCCTAAGTTTGGATAGATTTCTAAAGCAGTGTCAGTGTTCCCACAAGGCCAGATGCTTCAGGCACATTTTCTATCCTACCATGTTTCTTTGCCCTTCTCTCTTTCTTTGTGAAATTGTCACAAGGCAAACCTTGGGGTCCAGTGCGAGCAGAGATACTGCTTGGCTTATGCATTCCCCTTGTCTTGCCCCTTATCTTTGGAAAATATCAGCAAACAATATGGCACTTTGTTTCCTATTGAGGCATACAATGGACAGGGTCTTTTCTCAACTTGATGGTCTAGGCAGCCTCTCCCGGTCTAGGAGCATTAGTGTGAGGGGGTGACACTTAATTGCCTCCCTGGTCTAGGAGAACAGGATTCCCTCATGAGGATCCTGTCAGAAATCAGAGGCAACTTTCAGGCCTACAGACTCACCACGGATGTACTAAGTGAGCTCCTTGGGGCCAGAGGCATGAAGGAGGTCTCGGCACTAACGATTCCACAAGAAATGGTCTCTGGTTAAGTGTGCATGACCCAGTGCCTTGCACTTTGTTAACGTCTAATGAATTCTTGACTGATGGAATCTCTGCCCTACTTCATCTGCTTTTAATTGAAGTCAGAGATGAACAAGCAAAATAAAGTATAAAAATGAAGTCGTCACGACTTGCACGTGTCACGGCTTGCACGAAAAAGATGAGAGGAAGAAAATAAGACCTCTGAGGCTAAGGAATTTTCACTTTTCACCAGGAAAGTCACTGATGATGTCTTTTTGCATTATTATTGTTAACAGATTTCATAACATGATAGGACAAAAGGGTATCCTGGGATATTCCCATGTTTATCCAGAAAATGCTTTTTATTTTAATGAATGGGTCAGGAGAAAAGGAACTTGGTCTTATGCGTTGCCTCTGTCTTAGCCCAGATGTGGGTACAGAACAGGATTTCTGAGGCCAGCCTCCATGGAGACTGAATGGTGCCAAAGTCATGTAAATAGGTTTGTAGCATTGAAGGAAACGACTCTGGGGTAACACTGAGGTTCAAGTCTTGCTGTGTGAACACGGGCAAGTTTATTCAGCCCTACCCAAGCCTTGGTTTCCCCAACTGCAACAAGAGGAGATTAGTGACACTTTCGTCTTTGGTCTCTGTAAGGTTTCCATGGGATACTGTATTAAAGAACTTGGTACGATGCCTGCATGTTAGTGTTTGAGGAGGATGCCTTTTCTTATCAAACCTGCTCTAGGTTCTAAGCCATGATGACAGTGCAGGTGATGGCCTCAGACGACGCAGCTGTCCACAGAACCTGGTACCCGCTGCAGCAGGGTGAGCCCAGGGGCCGATCGCCTCTGAGTTGCCCTGCCTCAACTTCTCCCTTCCACCCTGCCCATAGGGGGAGCTACTGTGGAGATCACAACTCTGTGCTAACACATACACATGTGCGTGTGCACACGCACACACATTCTGTAGGCTACATGGCCTCTCCGTGTGATACTCTATAGTTTTCCTCTACAATCAAGGTTCTATCCCGAGTCCCAGTCCATCTGCTGGGCCCAACACCCTGCTCTTGACAGCCTCTCCCCTGGGGGCTGGATCATGATGTTCATACCTCTTGGTTCTGCAATGGTCAGATAAACCTCCTACACCAGCATTTCCTAAACTGTATCCAAGGAACTCTGGTTCCATGGGATCAGCAGAGAAACCAAGTTGGGAAATATGCACTAACCACAGTTAAGCAAGTTTCTATCCTGGAGGACCTCTTAGTGTCCTTAGTAAGCAAATGCATATTGTAAATCTCCAAGAGAGAATAGAATTGGCAGCATTTCCCTAACTTCTCTGTTGATAGAACTTCTTCATTTTAAGAACATCTTTATGTGATGGGCCACCTGGTCCTAAATTTGAGTTCTTGGAGGGTATAGGCTGTGTTTTGTTCATCTTTATAAGCTCTGCGTCTGACATGGAGGAGGTTCTTTATCAATGTTGAGTAGAATTGCATCCTTACAGTTCACTCAAGCTTTGTCTTATTTTGCACTGACCAGAAACCATGAAGAACTTGTTACTGAGAAGAGTGGACAACATTGTCTGGACATTTTTCACAACCAGGCATGTTTCCCTACCACCTCTGACCATTTTTTTGCTCCTTGGAGGCCCTTGTCGGAATTGGATTCAGCAGGCTGACATTCAGCAGATAGGCAACTGTGCCTTACCCTTTGCCCGAGCCTACACCCTGGATCTCAGAAGAAGGGCTCGCTCATTTCCATCAGCCCAGTGGCTTCCCCATCCACGCTTATCTTGTGCCTACCTGTGCTTCCTGATGGCAGAGAAAAGATAATTATATGATAGCCATGTGTGTGGGTCCTCTGAAATACATTTCTGCCTTTACCCCCATCACAATATTCTCCTGAGTGTCAAAGTAAATGATAATCACCCTGTCACTCCCAGATGAACTAGCAACGGCCCTTCCAGAGCAAATAAAAGAATTATAGGCTGCTAGTTGAGAGTCTCAAGTAGGGCTGTCATTTACTTTGGTCGAAGGACTTGGCCACCGACATGACAGGCTGATAAAAAATTATGATTGTTTAGTCTGGGTCAGATAGCCCCTTCCTCTTGGCTGCATACCTCTGATTAAAGAAAGTGCCACCTGTTGTTAGAACCTTAAGTGCTGGTGTTGGAAACTAGGCTTCCCTGTGACTTCGAGAACAGCCATACCCGTGGGGAGTGGAGAGCAGATCCCAAGGTGAGGGGCTGCTTATGACTTCAGTGAAAGGTCAACCTGTCTCAGATGTGGGAGTCTCTAAAATGTGGCTCACCCTGGGCCATAGGCAACAGAATTATTCTATTCTGGAATTTTCTCTGACCTCATCCCCAAACATCTTCACAGGATCAAAATTGTCAGACTCATTTTTTAAAAACCATATTCCCATAAGCAAATAGTATATTGAGACACGGACATTCAGATCTGTATTTGGCACCAGATTTCTGATAGCATGGTTGGGGCCACTGCACGCTTTCCAGGGAGATGCGTAATACAAAACCCAAGATGATCAGAGATGGCAGACATCACCAAGGGAGCCCCTGAGATGTGACAAAATGGCACATCGTTGAAAAAGCATCCAAGTCACACGAGGAGGTAGTGCATTCTGATACCACCTGGGACGGAGGGCATTCCAGGACTGTCCTGGGCAAACCGGAAGGAGCTTGTCACCGACTGGCCAAGTTTGCTTGCAGACACAGACACATCTCCTGGCCACGAGTGTCAGAGTACGCACGTGAGAAGTGTTGCCGAATGTGACTTTGGTGACACAGGCCGCAGTGCCCATCCCACTCACCCTGCCACACCACTCTGGGATTGCTTACTGACCACACAGGGGGACACAGCCTAGCTGTCCCCTCCAGTCCTTAATGGTGAGGAGAGAGAAGGAGGTGTGCAAATGCAAAGTGGAGCAGGGCTAGAGGTGGGGTTTTAGATCCTGGCCTCACCATTTACCAGCGGGGCCTCCTTGGGTCAATTCCTTTGCTTCATCAAACCTCAACCTCTCCATTTACAAAACTAACCCCCATAATGGGCTGTGTGAGCACTGAATGTATTAATGTAGTGTGTCTCAACCTTTTTTTTTTTTTTTATTACCCAACCCTCCCTTCCAGAGCCTTTTTAGACATTTTTTTCCCTACTTGCCCCCCCCCCCCCCACCCCGCTGCCCTGCCATGGATATCCTGTATATCTAATCATGGACTATGACTCTTTGGAGGGTCACAAACCATTGCAATATCCAATATTTTTAATGTGCCCCCAAGCACCAATTTTCTTCTCCTCGGGGTGATACTGTCTCCAGTGAGAATGTACAAATTAATGACTATAAACTCCAATGCCTGGGTGATGGGAAATACTCAAGGGATGTTAAATTTTATTGTTATTTTTATTGACTGCAGCAATTTGCAGCTCCATTCTGGGGGGACTCACTGCTGTGCATGATGGTGCTGAGCAAAACCTTGTGGGACCCAACCACGAACAGGGCAACTCATACTCGTTCTAGGACTCACACTCAGCATCTACAGAAGTGGGGATTAATTAAATTCTCCTAAGGAAACAACTCCTTTTTTCCCTCAGACAAGCCTAGCGACTTCTGTTGAGCGCATGCATGCATGAATCAGCTTCCTCTGGTCTTGTCAATGTTTCCACATACACAGGAATTAATAGGGAAACTGTCAAATGATTAGTTGACAAAAGATAACCACAGCAACTTGATAGGTATCCAGAGGCAGCCCACATTCTGCAGTGCATGCATTCCTGGAAAGTCACCCATGTAATGAATCATGAATAATGTCTTATTTTCCCATTGACCTACATTAGCATTTCATACCTGCTTTATCTTCATTTGAGGGGGTGTCCAATTGGAAGCTGCTCCTCATAATTCACTTTAAGTTTTTCTGCTTATCTCTCAAGCACTCGCAGGTGGAGTGGGAGAAAGAGGTTGGCTTTCTGCTCTGGGTGTGGAGACTATTAAAGAAAGCCCTGCTCAGAGTGGGCAGGTCCCTGAGACCTAAGGCAAAGCCTGGGAGACTTAGCTTCATCACTGTTGCTTCTCTGGGGGGCCTTTCCCTCTGTCCCCCCATTATCTAGGGACTGTCATTCATCAGCACGGATTCCTCTCACATTTTGCATATGGCGACCAGGCTGTGCATTAGATACAGAAAGTTCTTGATGATGAGAGTTTTGATGAAGATGCCAACGACCTATAGCCTTTCCTCTGACAGCAGCCCAGTCCCATTGGCCTTGAGGGTGTGACTCTCTGATCCCATTCCCAGAGTGAGGTAGGGAGCTGGGCCAGGAGGGAGAAGCTCAAATGCCCACTCAATGCCCACATGGGTAACCTAACATGAATAAAGTGACTTCAAGACAATCAGGAGTGGTGTGGTCTGTGGAAAACTGGAGGGTCCGTGTCCTGCCTAAGGGGCAGCTGCCTTTTAGCTTAAGGTAATTGCTGCATTTCTCAACTGCGAGTTTGGAGAGGCCAGATCTTTTGGTTTTTCAAGAAAAGATGGGAATTTGAATTTGCATATAAACTATCAAAATATTTACACATTGGACACCAGTTCAAATTTTTAAAAATAAAAGATCACTGAGTGAGACAAGAAGGCCAAACAAAACAGGTTATGGCTCACCAGTTTTCAGCTTTTGACCTTGACTGTCAGAAGAGCCAATTGTTTTCCTCAAGGACATGAGCTAAATGTTGTTGATGTGTCCGTTGGTGATAAATTCCAACTTAAGAAAATGGTGCACCTGCTATAAAGTTTGCCCTTCTTCCTTCCACCTCCCTTTTGGAACAGGAAAGTCCTCTCCTGTGGTCCCAGGACCCAGCAAAACAGGAAGCAGGAGAGACATGATAGCACATCACCTGATGTACGTTTCGTGCATTAACTTACTCGATCCCATATGAACCATGGGAGGCATGTCATATATGTGGTGAGCCAATTGTGCAGATGATGAAATCAGGACTGAGAAGGTCACAAAGCTAATGACCCCATGAGCCAGGATCTGAGCTCTGCTTTGCTAGAGGAACAATGGCCCAAACTATGAGTTTCTGTTTAGTACTCATTTTTCCTTTGTTCCTGATTTTAGCTGGCCACGCTGCTGACTAGCTCAGTACTAGATATCTCAGCTTCTCTGGCAGTTAGTGTGGCCATGGACTAAGGGTTAGACAATGAGATATAACTACAGGTATCATGTGTGAAACTCCATGTTAAGATTCCTTAAAGGGGCCTCAACCACGAGATGTGCACTTTGTAACACCCTCTTTCCTCACTTCCTGCTACCTGGAATGCAGATGTGATGACTATAGCCTTAGCAGCCCTTTTGGACCATGAGGTGGCCCTTTGAATAGAAGCTCCATGATGGGAAGATAGAGCAGAAAGACAGAAGGGATCTGAGTCCCTGAGTCTCTGATGACCATGGAGCTTCCAGCAAAGCCTAGAATGCCTCCCTCCAGCTTTGTTTACATAAGCAAGAAATAAATGAGAGAAATGTCAAATCCCATCTTGTTTGGAGCTTGGGTTTACTGTTCCATGCAAGCCACAGCTAATCTCTGATAAAGGCAGGAAGTAAAGATGGAAGAAAACAAATAAGTATATTTTATTAAATAGTATTACCCTAGAAAGTAAGTTTTGTTGCTTTAGCCTAGAGCTAGATGACACTGTTCTAGAGAAAAGTAGAAACATCCAGGCAGTTCCTTATGTATTTTCAAATATTTAGATTGGTTTCCACTCATTTCAAATGCCTTGAATCCAGGAACTGCCTTTGAGGGAGTCAGATTATACCATTAGTGGCCCCAGCGAATTACACCTCCTTGTAACCACACTCTCATATTGTCCCTTCCGCACTGACTGTGGGCTTAGCCATGTGACTTCCTGTGGCCAGTGGGATGCATGGAAACGTATAAGCAGAGGCGTGAAAGTGCTTGTGCATTGGAACGTGTCCTCCTGGAGCCTGGCTGCCATTTGAAGATATCTGTCCAGCTGGAGGAGCCACGTGTCTGGGATTTAATGCTCACTGGCTGCCACACCCAGCTAACCATCAGACGTGTAAGTTGAGGCCACCTTGGATCATCCTGCCCCAGTTGAGCTTCCAGATGACAGTAGCTATGTCGACATGGAAAACCTCAGGCAGTACCAACAAGAGAACCATCCAACTGAACCCATCTCGACTGGCAAAATTATGAGCAAATAAATGGTTGTGTTTCAAGCCACCAAGTTTTGATGTTTTTCATTTTGCAGCAATAGATAACTGGTAAGGAGGTATAAGTGGATTGATCTTCACATGCAAGCTAGAAAATATCGTATAATTTTAAAAATAGAGTTTATTTTTCATGTGGGGTTGCCATTTAAAATAACCAACGAGCACAGCATATTTGGATGGTACACCAAAGTAAAAAGGGACAACTGCAGGAAAAAAAAAACAAAAAACAACAACCAATGGGAATAAAATGCAACCCATTTCCTAGTTGTTGGGCTTTGCGGGCCACCAACGATGTCACGGCAAAATCATGCAGTATGCTGACCACTGAGCATTTCAGCTAACTAATGATTGTTCCCCCCAGAATAGCGCAAAATCAAACTGGCATGATGTATAAACTCCTGATGCAGATTTGAGTTGATTAAGTACCTTCCAGTAGGAAGACAGCCCTGTTCTTACAAATGAGAACATCTTGAATTTCAGACAGTTGCTCGTTCCTTTAATAGGACGCACAAGCATCTATGGGCAGCCGCGGGTACCACAGGCTCGGTTTGAAAGGCGATAGACTTCTCTTCTCAAATTTACCTTACCTCCCTGCAGCTAGTTGGTTTTTTTAAGTACAAATTGACAGTCAAATATGTAATAAGTTATGACAAGATGAGCAATGGTTGTCTCCCATCTGTTTTCAAAGGTTGTTTATTTTTATACTGATAAAGAGATGGTGGCCACAGAACCACCTTATGATTATTTTAATCCTTTGGTTTCTCCTGCTCATCAATTTTCATGGCACCTTTGCCCTACTTTTCTGGCAAGCTGCTGTTTAATTGAGCTGCAGCAGGCCAGATTTTAGGCAAGAAAATGGGTTTTTGAAATGTAAGGTAACACATGGCTAAAGCTGGGGTCCCTCCTATCAGGATTCACTTTATTGCCTTAATTTCTTCACTTCATCCAGAATTTTAAGGTAATATTTTTCTCACAACCTTTTAAAAAATTCTATTTAATCTTTTTATTTATCCTTCCTTTTTATGCAACTCTTTTAGAAGGATACAGGGTACTCTGCTGAATTATCTGATCTTGCCTAAAACACTTCAAAAAAGCAATGTTCAGTGGAATCTCTATCCCTAATATTCCAAAGTAATAAGAAATCTTTGTATTGGATTTGCATAAAGTAGCCCAAACTCTCAAATATGAAACTATATTTCTATAAAGCTTTAGAAAAAAACCAAAATGAAATTGTGTATTTTTTTGTTTGTTTAGCCAATTTAAGGGATTGTTTTGCAAGTAATTTTAGTCCTCCTTAGAGCAGTGGTTTCCAAGGGGGGGGGGGTTATTCCTCAAGGGACATTGGACAATGTCTGGAGACATTTTTGTTGTCAAAACTGGGACAGAATGTGTGATCCCGGCATCCCATGGGTGGATGCAATTAACAAAACACACTGCAATGCACAGGACACCCCCACAACAAGGAAAATGCAGCCCCCAATGCCAAGAGCGCCCAGGCTGAGAAAACCCATCTTAGCGTTATTTATGCCACATCTCTGAAAGTAGCAGCGCTTCTAAAATCTTGCACTTGAACAACTGAAACAGTTTGCCTCGAACTCTCTTCTGGATTTGAAGTTCACTGAGTGCAGAGATACTGTCTCTTCTCTATTTCCCACCCAGTGGTTAAAATATTAATACCATCCTGTGCCTGGGTGGCTCAGTTGGTTAAGCGTCTGCCTTCGGTGCAGGTCATGGTCCCAGGGTCCTGGGATCGAGCCCTGCATCGGGCTCCCTGCTCCGCGGAAAGCCTGCTTCTCCCTCTCCCACTCCCCCTGCTTGTGTTCCCTCTCTCGCTGTCTCTCTCTGTCAAATAAATAAAATCTTTAAAAAATATTAATACCATCGAATATGCCAATATACATGGGCTACAATGTTTAATGGGCTCATACCAACATCATTTAGTTCTTCTGGTTAAATTTTGTGTTACTCAAAGCATGATAATCTTCAAAGGCACCGGGATAATGCTTTGTATGTAGTAAGAGTTCGGTAAACATATGCTGACTGCATGAATGAATAAACGCACGGATAAATAAAGGATGAATATTTTCATCATCATCGCTCTTCCATCACAGCTTGAGGGTGAATAGGAAACAGGTATATAATGAATGCTTGAAATATTGAATGCTTGCGGTACTTAGGAATTTCTAGGTAAATTCTGAACAATGGGCCTCTAGTCCTTATCATTTCTATCTGTTTTAAGGGCAGAGGGGAAGCAGGTTCGCTATTTAAGATCATGGACTATACTCGGCTAGGCTAGACTGACCCAAAAGACCAGTCTTGACATTTCAATGGTTTAACACATGAGGTTGTTTTCTCCCTCGGATTCGGACCCCCCGGGGGCTTCCTTCAAGGGCAGTCCCTTTCCCAGGTGTGATTTATGAATCCAGACCCTTGTTTCTTGCAGCCTCGCCGCCGGGACCCGGTGGTTTCCTGATATGGGAGAACAAAGAGTTGCAGAGCCATGTGCTGCTTCTTTACTTGCTTCAGCCAGAAGTGGCTGCAACCTACTGGCCAGATCTGGCGTCTAAGGCAAGCTCAAAAGCAGGGCCAGCTTCCTGGGCCAGGGACCTGTGTAGTAACCTAGGCTGCTATGCTCGGGAGGGCCCCGGGCTAAAGCTCTGCGGTCACCTCCTGATTTTCTTAGTAATTGTTGAACAAGGGGTACTGGATTTTCATTCTACAAACGATGCCTCCCGTCCTGGCCAAGAGCCAGGAGCCAGATTGCCAGAGGCCTGGGAGATGTACAGGGGCACTGAGATGCTCCATGCGCACCGGGCATCTCAGTCAGAGAGCCCTTCTTCTGCCAGCCAAGCCATGGTGCAGAGACCCTTGTTTCTGTCATTAGAGCTGCAGCTGCCACTGCTTGTCGAGCTCTTGGCTCCCCCAACAGTTGCATCCGTATTAGGCAAGATGCATCGCGTAATAGCACAAGAAGTCAAACCCGCTCAGGGGGCAGCTCCTGCCTCCCCAGGCTCTGGGTTCCCTGCCCTGGGAGACCTGCCCAAGCTTCATGCTTCTCTTCTGGCTCCCAGCTCCTGAGCTCACGCTAGACCCCAGAGAGCTGCCATCTTTCCCGTCTCTGCCTTGAGTTGCCGGACCCTCACCTGCCTTCTTCCTCTTCCTAATTAGACACTTTAATTTTTCCCTTGAAAACCTAGGTCCCACCAGAAGTGGGTCACACACCAGCATGACAGTGAAGAGCATGGGTCCCTGCATGGCAATGCTGGCTGCTCATTGGAATCACCTGGGAAGGTTTAAAAATACTCCTGTTGCCGGGAAGCCACCCTTGGGGATTCTGAAATCTGCTGGCATGGGGTCTGGAAAGCAAAAGCCTGGGAATAAGTGAGGCCCGAGAGATGTAGACTCTGGTACTCTACTCCCTGGCTATGTGCTCTGGGCAATATGTGCGAGCTCACACAGCCTCCGTTTCCCACCTGTAAAATGGGCACACACCCACCACTGTGTAAAGGTAGTCTGCTCCTGCATGTGAAATATAGGGGGCCTGATGAGGTGGACTTTGCAGTAATTCCACAGAGAGGAAAATGAACACGTGGCCCTACGACGTGCCTCCCAGGAATTCTTATGATAATCCTACCAGGGTAATTAGCTCATTTAAAGAAGAACAAGATGCTCAGAGAGGTCAGTTCATCTTCTGAAGATCACTGCTGGCCAGTGGCTGAGCAGGTACGCAGGAGGACACACAGAAGACTATGTCAGTGACAAGAGCTAACCTCCATTACATAGATCGTTCGGGCGCTCCATCATATAAGCCTCCCCACAACTCTGTGAGGGTTGTCACTAGCCCTGTTTAGTGGAGAGGAAAGTGGAGGTGGATAGAGGTGAAATCACTCTATCCATCGATCGGGTCATCCGGCAGGTTAGTGGTTCAGCCAAGATGCCTGGTCCTCCTATTCCTCTCCAGCACAGTTCCTATTGCTCAGGCATTTCTAATTGCATTTTGTAGGTGGAATAATTAATTTTCAAGAACTCTCCCTGCAGAGTGGGCTGACCCATTAGAGCTTGTCTGGTGCACCTACGAGCTGCACTGAGTGCCCAAGGGACAAGCAGGGCCCGCATCCCCGGGGCGTGGTGCAAAACAGATGATCATTGATCCCGGAACTGCGCCTGTTAGGTAAATAACCTGCCTGGAGTCACAGGCATAATCACTGAGGGGCTCAGGGAGGTCTGCATGGGGGTGGGAGGGCTGGTGATTACTGCAGTTACAAGATCAAAATGAACCGGGATGCTGAAATACGGCCCGTCTGAGACTTGAGAGTTTGTGTTCAATGGGAAGAAAGTGCCAGCAAATTGCTAGTAGAGCTGTAATGTTGCTGATTTTGCAAACATGTGTTCTTCAACTTGATAAGTAAATACATATTGGGTAACATGGTGATGTTGCAAGCTGTTGTTTTATGGCTGGAAAGTCAGCTGCCTGTGATTGATGCTCCCAATGAAAGTATTTATAAAATAACACTGAATTAGAAGGAGTTGCTTTATGAGTCTGGGGAAATGGATCTTTTATGAAGAATAAAACTTGATGAAGGAGCTTTATCAGGGTCACACAAATCTGAAATTAAATGCACTCGGATTGAGATCTAAGAAGGAGCCCTCTGGACGTGTGGGCTCGCAGCCTGGGGAAGGGGAGGTGAAGCTTCTCCCTGATGATCATGTCCACTTGGTGTCACGTGGGGCTGGAGAGTCATTTCCACGCACCATGCTCACTTCTCTCCAGGGTGAATGTTACTTTGGAAAGCTGCATCACCTCTTCCAGACTATCAGGGCACACTCGGGGAATACCTTACACATATAAAACTAAATGAAGCCCATTTGATTCACCTTTGTCTTCCACTGAATGCCACAGAGCCAGGCACACAGTAGGTGGTCAGTAAATACTTAGTTATGGAATGAATGGAGACTCGGTCCAATAATGTCCGGCTCACTCTGTACGAATATTTTCTCACTTCATTTGTGTTTTTAAGCTGCTTTCCCCATGTGTGCATTTCAGCCTCCTAATGGTGCTGCCTTTCCAGATTGGAATGTTCTCTTCTTGGAAATAGGGGAGAGACCAAAGGCATCTGCTTCCCAGGCTAAGAAGGCCAATAGGTACATAACTCAAATCTCCCCTGGCTAATAATTGTTCCCATCTGATGGGGTTGTTGGGTGCATGAAATGAGTTAAAAATCTGTAATCTTCAGCCTGGGGCTCTGTGTTCTTAGGGAATATCATTGTAATTACAAGATGAGGGAGGCGTGGCTCAGATAAAAAAGTAGAAGGAAAGTCTTGGATGAATGCAAGGTTAGTGTGAAGTGGTTCTTTTTTTCTTAATGTAATCTTAGGTTGTATAAATAGAGGTAGACTATCAAGTACAAGGAAGGTGATCATCATTTTACCTCAATATTAAGCTTCGACAATATTTCAGGATCGATACCCGGCACTGGGTGACTCGGGGTAATTTGAACACAGCCCCTCCTTGTAAGCTGATCTGAAACAGGACAACTTGTACCACCATAGGTGCCTGGTAAGAACCGGATCACCCAGAGACCGCTCGTGGACATGTAAAAGGGATTTATGACAATGGCCTGAGTCTAACCTGACCTCCCTGGAAGGCTCTCTGCATAGCCCACCAGCCCATGTCACCTCAGGGCTTGGAGAGACCACAGCTGCCGCATCAGTGAGTGAGGTACCCTTCCTTAATCTGCATAATTCCAGAGTCTCCTACTTTCCAGATGTCAGATGGGATTCCACAGGTTGGTGCTGGCCCCAGCCCAGGAAAGAAGGATCGACGCCCGTGTGCTGGGAACACTGCACAATTCCAGTCCACTCTGCTGGGGCCACTTGGGGGCAAGTGCTGCACCAGGACAGTGGATACTGAGATGAGTAGGACAGCCGTGGCCCTGAGCTGGCCCACATGCCACTGAGGGGGACAGGGAGACTTATGCACAAAGCTAGGTGTGATGCAGGCACTAGGCAAAAACCACATTCGAGGCTGCTCTGAAAGCACCAGGAGCATTGGGTGGTGGGACACTGAGGATCACCCTTGGTGTAAGGTGGCTTGAGAGTGTTTCCACTAGTCCCAGCTGGGATTCAGGGCAGGGGCGGTCTCCACTGCTTCCTCCCGCATTATCCACCATGCGAGGTCTAACCCCCCTGACGCCCCGAGGACCACTTAGCATCGAAGCCTTCAGAGCATTTCCTTCCACAGAACAACCTGCCCGCATACAGAACACGCAGAGGTATTACAGCCTGAAAAACGGCATTCACTGGCTGCTTGCTCACTCTCGCTCCTGCTGGGAGAGTGGGCACATTCAACATTTGGACGAGCTGGGAATTTCGGGGCTCTCTGTGCAAGCCAGGTTGGAAAAGCACTGAGTTACAAGTCCGGAGCACCCATCGTGCCAAGCCCTGCCTTTCACACTCCTCAGTGCTTCTCCTGAATTTAAGCTCATAAACACATGCTGCCCCAGGGATGGCCCAGCACAACTGTCAGGTACCACCATCCGAAAGACCCATCTCAGTAGAGAAAAGAAACACCAGATAGGCTGCAGAGTCCTGCACAGTCCATACATCCATACATCTCGAGCAACTCCTTTGCCGAAAGGTGCACAGTGAGAAGCCCACCCTGCGGGCACTGGAAGTAAGGAGTCAGCCAGAAACTGGATGAGAAATCAGAGCTCATCCTGGAGGATGATCTGCAGGCGGTGAATTGATCAGGGACAGAAGAAGGGAAGAGGGAGCCAGCGAAAGAAGGAGACAGAAAGGGAGACGCAGAGAGGCAGCAATCTGAGTTCTCTCACTGAGCAAACCCCCAGGAGATTTGCATATGTTGCCCACAGTGTGACCAGGCTTCCGTCCCCTCGGGGCTTTTATCCCGGTGATGCCCATGGCTCCATCTTCATTGACTACAGGGTTTTCGGGGGCTGCTGTAACAAAGTAGTCCATGCCAAGCCGCTTGAAACCATAGAAATGTATTGTCTCCTGGTCCTGGAGGCCAGGAGTCTGAAATCAAGGTGCTGGCAGGGCCATGTTCCCTCTGAAGGCTCCAGGGGACAATCTGGTCCCTGCCTCTTCCAGCTTCTGGTTGCTGTTGGCATTCCAACAGCATTGTGGCCGCATGTCTGTCCCCGTGCTGTCCTCATACTCCCTCCTTCTCTGTTTTTCTGTGTTCTCTCCCTTTGCCTGTCTCTTGGAAGGACATTTGTGATGCCGCTGGCCTGCCCGCATCATCCAGGGTGATCTCCTCTCAAAATCCTTAATTCATCCCATCTGCAAAGGCTCTTCTTTAAAAAAAAAAAAAAAGGCAAGTTCTAGGTGTCAGGACTTGATGTCTTTAGGTGGCTAGGGTTCAGCCTACCACAATGACGGCTCTCAATATGTCGGGGAGTGGTGCTAAATCCCAGAGCGTGAGCCTGACCCCGCGGAGGCTCTGTTCTCATCCCCACATTGTCCGTGAGGGAACAGCGGTGACTGGTTTGAGGTGACACCTGGAATGGAACTCAGAGTCTGCGCTGGACACGTGCTCTATGGCCAAGCACAGAGCACGTCCAAACAGGAGAAATACACACATATCTGTCACCCAAGCAATGTTTCAGGACCAGTTTCTTAAGAATTAATTCAGTGAAGAACAGCCACTGGGCCTCTGGCCCCAGAGGCCATAAATCGCGTTCTTGGGGTCAGCTAAAGATGGACATGTTTTCAGGCCCAACCCTCACAGACACATGAGCAGCCAGCCCCTAAATCTCCAGGTTTCTGATCCCGCGGAAGCTGTGTTATCTTTTTAGAAACACAGCAGTGTGGCTCAGGAAGATGAATGTGTGACATTCGCTCATGCTTAAGCTCTATCACGGGCTCTACTGGATTTAGAGGGAAAGAAATAGCTCTGTCACAGAGGACACATGCTTTATATTTTTATAAAAACATGGACAAGACAAGCTTTCCCCTCATTTCTTCCCAGTATTTAAAGAAAGAAAAATGTGCACAGCATATTTTCTTTTTTTCTTCTTTGAGCTATAAAACGTTTGAGCAGAAAGAGGCTTCATAGTTAATCGAGTGCAAGGAATGCTCCTTGACTTACAGGTGAGATCTCTTCCCAGTACTGAGGAGCAAGTTTTAGGGAAAGAGCTAGAACCCTCCAACCCCGCCCTTAGCTTCTGTCCTACTTGGATCATGGCTGGAATCCTGGATCATCCTGGTCCCCATGGCTACGAGGGAAAGAGACACACAAGAGGCTGTCAGGAGGAGAGAGGGACTGCGGGCAGTGTAGATGGTGGGCGAATTGCCGTATAAGGATGAATTGTAGGAATTGGGTCTCTCTTGCCTGGAGTCTTAAGTCTTCTTTTTAAGACTTAAAGAGAAAAGATACAAAGAAACAAGGACAGGAGCTAACCTAAGCTGATATGGGGGTATCCTAAAATGGGGGCACGTTCCCTTCTAATATGTGAATGGTTTCATGTTTCAACCCAAATGGAATAATTCCATGGGAATCCCAGTGTGGACCATTGCATGGGTCTTGGGGAAGAACACAGGTGTGTGGTTGAACAGAGCTCCCATTGCTGATCTCAAGTGTGTGGATTGAAGGTCACTTGCCGTGGGCTCTCAGGAGGGAACCCTGCCTTGAAGGACAGGGAGTTATCAGACGACCCCTGGGAGGCCCTCAACTCGCAGCATCTGTGGTTCTGGGGGGTACACAGAACCAAGCCAGTGGTATTCACGTTCACAGTGCCCAAAGGGCCCTGCAAGTGAGCAGAGTTGGTTAGATGCCTCCCCAGCTGATAAAGCTGTGGATGGTCCTGGCTGCCGGGCGTAGGAGGGAAAGAGAGGAGCGCGAGAGGCATCTGCGCTTCTAATCTCATCCTCTTGTTCCCCCGGGAAGGCGCACAAGGTCATGTGCAGACCATCAGTTAGCTGGTGGGAGGTCTGCTCGGAGGGTTCTGAAGAACGGCCCCAGTGCTCCAGCCACACGGGCATCAGGCAGCTCCCTCTCCCTTCACCTCTGTGTGACTCTTATCAATTAAAAAGGCAGCTCCCATCGACTTGAATCTCGATTTAAGCCCTTGTGAAAACTTCTATCTTCATAAGCCAGTTGAGTGGCTTGTCTCTTACCCACTCTCCTGAAAAGGGTTGATGTCACATCTCTGCCCATGGGGACAGGATGCTTCAAAAGAGCTATTCCGACTAAATGCAACTACTGCTTACTGAAGCCTCCTGCCCTAGGCATATCTTATCTCACTTATGCTCTCAGTTCTGGAAGATGACCCAGTTCTGTGTCTCCTGCCTCCTGCGAGCTTTCTAATGCATTCACTTCTCTCTCTTCTCCTGTGGCTGTGAGCCTCTTTTCTCTCTCCACCAGGCTCAAACCATTATCCCATTTTACTTTTCTTCCTACAACTTACCACCATCTGCGATGCTATCGGCTGTTTAGATGGTTGATTGATGATTCTCCCTCCCTTCACCAAACGTAATGGGGACCTTGTCTGCTTTGTATCACTGATGTTTGTGGAACAAGTGAATACCATCTCTGCTACATCCAATTTCTAAAGTGAGCAATTGTGTCATTCCCAGACTTGGTATACATCAGATATCAAGTAAATTGATATATTGCTAGATATAGTAAAAAATCTAGAATCCAGCGTAAAGGACCTTCATGAGCTGGCCGATGTTTACCCCTCATTTGCTGTCCCCACAGACTTGTCCTTTCCCATCTTGCCACACTGAACGTGGTGGTCATTTCTGTTGTCAACAATGCCTCCAGGTCTCCTTCTGGCCCACGGAAGGGCTGGACTCCCCTCCTCTGTTGGATTTAGGTGTGGCTTACAAAATGTAAGCGCAAGGAAGGTGTGTCCCCTTGGAGTGGAAGCATTAAGAGATGGTGTGTAATGTGACAGGCTGTCTCTCCCTCTGCACTGTCATGGCCAGTGTTCTAGAAAGTGGTTGCTCTGCTCCGTCAGCCTGAATTCCAGAGACAGGGTGACATGGAGAAGTGCCCCTGAACAGCCTCTATTGGACATAATCATGAGAAGCAATAAGCCAAGCCCAAGTTCTTTCCCTTGTGCATGTTGGAACTGCGTTCTAGCAACTCCTTTCCTAGGGGTGACGTCAGCAGAGAGCCGGGTCCTGCTGAACGGATCAACGTTTCATCTGCAGGGCGGTCACTGCTGCTTGTAGGAACTGCAGGGCAGGGGTGGAAGGGACTGAACTTGGCCATCTGTCCTGTGTGCTCCACATTCCCCCCTCACTTTTAGGCACACCAAAATGGTTTCCCCCTGGGACTTCTCTTTGGCTATTCTTATAGACTCACGGAAGCCCTGAAGAGGAAGGGACATCAGAGCCACTGAGTCTACCTTCTAAGCACAACTGTAGGAAGAGGGAGTTATCCGGTCTCTGTCTGAACACTCCAGGGCCCCAAGCTCACGCCTTACAAGGCAGTCCACTGCCTTTTTTTGGGCACCTCTGACTATCGGTGTGATTTTGTGCACACTGAGCTGGAACCAATTTTCTGGAAGCCTCTAGTTGTGCTCTGGCTCTTCCAAATCTCCCTCTGATGAACTGAAAACTTGTATGCTGATTTATCTTTCATTACCAGTCCCCATCCTCTGAACTTACTGCAATTTGTCAACTTCCTATTCAAACCAAGGTGTTAAAAGCAAAATATGCAAGATGTGGCCTGACCTATGCTGGCTATGGGAGGAAAATCACTGCTCCTAAAGTGGAAATTCGTTCTCTGAGCAGGTATTTATACGGAAGGTTCCTTTTGAGCTTGTGGTCAACTAAAACCCCAACATTGTTTTCACATGAACTGCTGTTTAACAGAGGATCTCATCCTGATTAAGTGACTGGCTTTGAAGAATCTCAAGGCAAAGACTTCACATTCATCTCTGTGACATTAAGTCATGAGTTTATGATTGCCGTGTGTCCCTGCTTTTTAGGAAACCTTATTCAGTTATCTGAGATACTAGCTATCCCTCACCTACTCTGGATGATCCATGAGTTTGATAAGTTATTGATATAGATGTTGAATGAGGTAAGATTAGTGCCTGATACATGTCATCTAGCCCGTATTTCTCTTCTCTTTTTAAAATTATGGATTATAGGGATGCCTGGGTGGCTCAGTCGGTGAAGCGGCTGCCTTCAGCTCAGGTCATGATCCCAGGGTCCTGGGATCGAGTCCCTCATCGGGCTCCTTGCTCAGCAGGGAGACTGCTTCTCCCTCTGCCTGCAGCTTTCCCTGCTTGTACTCTCGCTCACTCTCTCGCCTATGCTTTCTCTCTCTAGCAAATAAATAAATAAAAAATCTTTAAAAATAAAATAAAATAAAATAAAATAAAATTATGGATTATATCCTACATACACAGGAAGATATGTGAATACACACACACAAACCTACGTGTACACATACATATACAACATACAGCAAGGCACAAGAAACAATACAATCACACTTCTGTCCAGCACCCAGCTTAGGAAGTATCACTTATAATGCTACTGGAGCCCCGCAGGCCCCCCTCCATCCCATCCTCTCCATCAGGAATTCTGTATCTCTTAATCCATTGTTTTGCTCCATAGTTTTACCCCTTATCTGTCTCTAAATATATTGGGTTATTTTTTTTGTTTTTGTTTTGTTTTGCATTTCTGAATTCTCTGTAACTGGAATAGTACTGGCTGTGTTTTTCTGCAAATTGTGTTTCTCGGGGCACAGCATGTTCCAGAGAGCTGCTCTTGGTGGTGCAGATGACAGAGTCGTCATTTCTTCGGTTCGCTTCATCAGCGAGCACATAGATGTTGCCTGATTTCTCGACTGCTAGCCACGCTGCTGGGAACAGCCTTGTCCGTGTGTCCAGGTGCACGTAGGAGAGTTCCTTACGGCTATAGACCTAGGAGTAGGTGGCGCATCTTCAACTGTAGCAGATGATGACAAACTGTTCTTCAAAGTTGTTGCTTGGGTTCTGCAGCGGATGGGGGGCCCGGCGTTTGCACTTCTCTACCCATCAGGTAGGCATAAAATCATATCTAACCACAGTTGCTCTGTGAATTTCACTGATGGCCACTGAGTTTGAACTGATTTTTTAATGAATTTTTGGTCACTGACGTTTCTTAATCTGTGAAATGACCCTTTCTATCTCTTAGGTCTCTAAACAGAATTTCTTTATTTTTTTTCTTTATTTCTTACTGAGTTTAGGAGTTCTTTATACACTCTGATTACCTTCCCTTATCAATTAAATGTGTTAACAAATATCTTCTCTAAGACAGTTTTTTTGTTGTTTTTGTTTCAGATTTTTATTTAAATTCTAGCTATTTAACATATAGTGTAATATCGATTTCAGAAGTAGAATTTAGTGATTCATCACTTACATACAACACCCAGTGCTCATCACAAGTGCCCTCCTTAGTACCCGTCATCCATTTAGCCCATCCCCCACCCACCTCCCCTCCAGTAACCCTCAGTTTGTTCCCTATTGTTAAGAGTCTCTTATGGTTTGCTTCCCTTTCTCTCTTTTTTTCCTTCCCATGTGTTCATCTGTTTTGTTTCCTAAATTCCACATGAGTGAAATCATATGGTATTTGTCTTTCTCTGACTTACTTTGTTTAGCATAATCCACTCTCTAGCTCCATCCACATCATTGCAAATGGCAAGATTTCATTCTTTTTGATGGCTGAGTAGTATTCCATTTTATATATACCACATCTTCTTTACCCATTCATCAGTCGATGGACACTTGGGCTCCTTTTGTAGTTTGGCTATTGCAGATAATGCTGCTATAAAGATTGGGGCACATGCACCCCTTTGAATCGGTATTTTCGTATCTTTTGGGTGAATACCTAGTAGTGCAATTGCTCGGTTATTGGGTAGTTCTACTTTGAACTTTTTGAGGAACCTCCATACTGTGTCCAGAGTGGCTGCACCAATTTGCACTCCCAACAATAGTGTAGGAGGATTCCCCTTTCTCCACATCCTCGCCAACGTCTGTTGTTTCCTGAGTTGTTAAGTTTAGCCATTCTGACAGGTGTGAGGTGGCATCTCACCATGGTTTTGATTTGTATTTCCCTGATGATGAGTGATGTTGAGCATCTTTTCAGGTGTCTGTTAGCCATCTGGATGTCTTCTTTGGAGAAATGTCTGTTCATGTCTTCTGCGCATTTCTTAACTAGATTCTTTGTTTTTTGGGTGTTGAGTTTGATAAGTTCTTTAAAGATTTTGGATACTAACACTTAATCAGATATGTCATTGGCAAGTATCTTCTCCCATTCCGTAGGTTGCCTTTTAGTTTTGTTGATTGTTTCCTTCACTGTGCAGGAACTTTTTATCTTGATGAAGTCCCAATAGTTCAGTTTTGCTTTTGTTCCCTTGCCTTCAGAGATGTGTCTAGTAAGAAGTTGCTACAGCCGAGGGCAAAGAGGTTTCTGCCTGTGCTCTCCTCTAGGATTTTGATGGCTTCCTCTCTCACATTTAAGTCTTTCCTCCATTTTGAATTTATTGACATCTATGGTGTAAGAAAGTGGTTCAGTTTCATTCTTCTGCATGTGGCTGTCCAGTTTTCCCAACACCATTTGTTGAAGAGACTGTCTTTTTTCCACTAGATATTCTTCCCTGCTTTGTCGAAGATTAGTTGACCATATAGTTGTGGGTTCTAAGATGGTGTCTTGAATTTTTTCCTTTTAAAAAATGGTGTCCTCACTTTTAAAAAATTCCTAAGATTTCACAGAAGAACTTGTCATGAGTCAGACTGAAGTCTACATACATTATGCCTCAGGGATTCCTCTTTTTTATCAGTCGAGTAAAATTACTGAAAACTATATGCTCATGATCCATTTTTATATTAACTCATCCTACATTTTTTTCTAGAATTCAAGGGAAATTCACAGTTATGTAGTTGCTAGAACCTTCCTTTTACCTCTTTTGTACCTCAGTTGCTCATCTCTCTTCCTGTGATGTAGAGACCTTTAATACAGGCCTTTCCTTCAGCATTTCCATAAAACCATCATAATTTTCAAAAGCTTCTTCCCCCTCTTCCTTAGCAAAATGGTCACAAATCTATGACTCTTGTCAGCCATTTCTCTACAGCTCTGGTGCAGCACAGTGAAACAAAATTGGAAAGTTTAATTAGTTAGCTTGCTTCAAGATAAAAATGCAAATACAAAAGTTTTCAGTGTTACCTGTTTATGAGCCAAAGGCAAAATTAATTAAAGTCAATGGACAAAAGTAAATAAACATTTTGAAATAAAGGAAATAAACATGGTGAAGTATGAGGTTAAGGCTCACGGAACATGAGAGAGTCAATTATTTATAGTCATGTGTTTCTGCCTGATAATATAATCATGTCTCCTCTGTCCTCTCTCCCATTGGAACGCGCGCCAAGAAGAATGGTTTCAGAGTAAACAGATGATCAAGATGGGTTTCTTATCCATAGTACTGCTACCTCCCAATGCTAACAAAATCTGGTTTTGGACAAAAATGCCAGTGGATTTTCTGAGTTCTGTTATTTTCATTATGATAAGATTTTCCCCCCTCTTTTTATAAAACTGTGAAATGGGAACACACTTTGCTGTATTCAAAAAGCAAAAAATATGAGAGTTGCCATGGGCCATCTTTGTATTTAAATTAGATTAATCAGAGAGCAAAAACCAAGGTTTTATGTTGGGATTGACAGTAGAGGTGTAAAATAAAAATAAGGAAGTTATGAAAAATGGTCACTTTGTAGTCTGTAAACGCAGGTTTTGCATGGTGACATTTCCATTTCTCGACACTGTCCTAGGGCAGCCTGGGCAGCCATTTTCTCACTGCTGAACCATGCTGTAAAACGGAACTCTCATCAAACTTGGGTTGGATCAGGGGAAGAGATGACAGGTGTTGGGGTCCAGGATCAGGGGGCTGACTGTTAGAAAGAGGCAATCCTACCATGGGGAATCTATCCAATAGGGCGGAAGGGTGCCGGTATGGATGTAAGGAAAGTCCACAAAGGAGACTGATGCTTGATTGCTCAGGTTTCAGAACAGGAGGAGGACACCGGAGAACGGGAAATGAGTGCATTTTGGTGTTAAGATGGAGCCATTTTTAAAAAGAGAGAGAATTTGTATTGTCATGGAAACATGACCATGACTTTTGTTTTGGGGGGGGCATGGGGGAGACCGGTTATAAGATAAACTGCATTCTATAACGTCATGGTTTTGTAAAGTCAAATCTAAACAGAGTAGAGCCCTGTCTGTATAGATGTATGATTAGGTAGGAAAGGGGACACGCCTAGAGAGGAATGCACAGTGTCAAGGGTGATGGCGTTGGGAAGTGCTGGGTAAGATTACAGGGGGTGGAAGGGCTCATTTCCATTTAGTCATTTCTGTGCTTTGAGTTATTATCATGAGCATGAGTTAATCAAGCCCTTTAAAGGACTGAAATAAAGTAAACAGTAGATAGAGCAGCAAAGCGAGAGACCAAAGAACCAGGCGTCAAGAGTCGGAGGGGAAGCAGGTCGGGGGATCCAGGTCAGGAGCCTGGATCCAGCAGGAGCAGATGTGGCAGGGACAGGCCTGCAGGTAACCCCTGGGGCTCCTGGAGGCTCCCGGCTGGGTGGGGCTGGGAAGGGGCATGCACCTCGGGGCTCGGAGGTGGTGGACCTGATGGCCTTTTCTGTTTGCTCTCCAGACCAGGTCAGCCTCACCCTTCTGCCAGCGAGGGTTCTCAGACCTGCCCCCTGCCGAGAAGGAAAATCCCTTGGTAAACAGGTAAAATCACCCACTTAGGGGTGCTGCCTCAGGCCCGTCAACTCAGACTTTGGGGGGAAGGCCCCACTATTTGTGTTTTAAGACATTTCCCTGGGTATTTCAGATGTGGAAGGTGTGGCAACAACGGGTCTGGCCTGGCCTGCTGGCGTCCCCTTCCCCAGCTCAAGTGCTACACTCTTCTCTCCAAAACATAGCCCCCCTACGCTACACCCTTGCTTACTGTTACTGGGAAGCCATCCTGACTGAGGATAAGAGACTGATGATGATGATGATGATGAAGGAGAAGGAAGAGGAAAGGGTGGTCATGATAATAGCTGTCCTTTACTGAGATTCTCTGTGCCAAGAACGTGCCACCAAGTGAGTGGCAGACACCTATTTTCCCTAATTGAGGGGCAGAGGAGGTGAGGGAAGCCCGGGGAGATTAGGTGACATGCCCCAGGGGGCCATACAATGCAGACCTAGGACTCGAACTCAGGTCCACCCGCTTCAAAGCCCATCATTGCCCGCTCCGCCTCACTGAGTTCTATGGCAATAGATACTGACGTTAACAATATTGCTAATAACAATATTAGCTAATATTTATTGAGCACTTAGTTAGGAAGCTGGCCCTTGTGCTGAGGATCTCAGGTATGCTGCTTGATTTAATCCCTAAGACCACCCCACGGTACCGGTGCTGTTAGTAACCCCATTTACTACATAAGGAAGCTGGGGAGGTTCCTAACAGCTTGCCAAGGCCACGCAGCTAGTCAAGTGGTAGGGGTGGGGCTTGTGCCCAGGGGCTTTGGCTCATCTTCTGTCCTCCATCCCCTTGACATGGAGCCCAAAGGCAAAATCAGGCCTTGCCAGGTCCTTTGTGATCTGCCGGCCCAGTTCCTTCAGGTTCCCTCACGTGTATTTGCGATACATCTAGTTACTCACGGTGCCCTGAACGTGCCCTGCCGTGGGCTGGTGCAAACGTCCCCCTTGGTGTCTGAGGGTCCTTCCTCTCATCAGCCCACTCGGTAAACTTGTGAAAGTGACTGAAGTTTCTAGTCTTCCCTGAAGCCACCTCTGACCCCAGGGAAGGGTGAACCCCCGATCCATGAAGCCACCATCCCCTACACATTCACACTCTCTCACTCTCTGAAACTGATCTCGTGGGTGGCTTTCTCACCAGAGTTTGGGTTTCCCCAAAGTCCGGGGCTGTGTGGACTGTTCTGTACCCCCAGCTCCTGACACAGAGCTCCACTGCTCTCATCTGAGGTTCTCTTTTTCCATCTATATGGCCCTGGTATCTCCAATTGAGTTAAACTTTCAAGACACCTGGAACCACCACATCCTGACTTCCCCGTTTTGCCCCGTGGTTTCTGGAGAGCAGGGGACGCGTCTGCCCTGTCGGTGGCTGTGCGTGTGGTGGGGACCCAGTGCCCGGCAC
Organism: Halichoerus grypus; assembly: GCF_964656455.1. NCBI lineage: Eukaryota > Metazoa > Chordata > Mammalia > Carnivora > Phocidae > Halichoerus > Halichoerus grypus. The sequence continues at coordinate 5,119,551 of NC_135726.1, forward strand.
ACAGTCCGCCCCTCATCAGTACCAGGTGCGGGAAGGAATGCCGCCGCCCACTCTGAACAAGCTGGCATCAGCTGCCGGAACACAGGCCAGAAACGCCCAGAAGGACTCCAACCTCCCTGCGGCGGCAGAGGTTGAGTTGGTGAGCCCTGCTGTGTTTGTGCGGATGGAACAGGTTCCTTCACCAACGCGGTCTAAGAAACTAATTGGAGGCACTAGCCTGTCATTTTTTCAGAGCTAGGAAAGGTGAAATTCAATTAGTGGTTTGTTTCTAGGTAGTGCGGAGGAAGAAAAGGAGACGGGGTCCACAGGGAAAGCAGAGCTGCTGACAGGAAGAGATGCTGCCCCGGGTCCGCACTTTGAGCGACAGAGGACAACTGAAGAGCAGGAGCAACCTGGTCTCCCAAAGCCACTGACGGAAAAGAGCCTGTGGAGGGGCAGACTGCAGAGCTGGAGGTTCTTGGCTATCCAGCGATTTGCTGCTACCAGAAGGCCTTTGGGGGAAAATGCAAATGGGAGCTGTGAATGGCAAAAGAAGGATCGTCTTGTAGCAAGGGCTGGAGCTCCTGAGAGGGAAAACACAGAGCAAATGTTGAGAGAAGAAAAGAAAATCCAGAAAAGAGTGTGCTAGAATGCTCACCCAAATCCCGGGGGTGGGAGGGATGGCTTCTGGAAGCCAAAGAGAGACAAATCCATGAATGGGCCAATACGACAGAAATGGGTAGGGTGGGGGACGCGTCCCAGATCCCCGGGCGGACCGGTGTTCACACCAGGCTTCATGCACTTGAGATGCTCGGAAAATATTTGTCTTTTTTTTTTAAGATTTTATTTATTTATTTGAGAGAGAGAGAGAGAATGAGAGAGAGCACATGAGACAGGGGAGGGTCAGAGGGAGAAGAAGACTCCCTGACGAGCAGGGAGCCCGATGCGGGACTCGATCCAGGGACTCCAGGATCATGACCTAAGCCGAAGGCAGTCGCTTAACCAACTGAGCCACCCAGGTGCCCCAGAAAATATTTGTCTTTGACTGAATGTCCAGCTGCCATCCCTTAGGAGCAGGGATTACAGGGAACTGCTCAGGTCGTGTCACTCTCCCTGCCCGTGGTCTCAGCTGCACCACACGTGGATGGAGAAGCCGAGCTCTGAAGCCAGAGAAACCAGGTTCATGTCCTAAGTCCATAACCTTCTCGGTCTGTGACCTTGAGCAAACTCTGGAACCTGTCTGAGTATCAGTTTTCACACGGGGAAACAGGAGAATTATGGCTAGTATCTTACAGGTTACTTATGAAAATCAGATAAGCTAAATTATTTGCAAAGCATCGTCATCACGCCTGCTACAAAGAAAGCACTCAGTGGTAACTGCTGCTACTCTTATTACCAGCATATTCGACTCGGAAAATGCACCACACATTTTTAAGAAAAGCGGTTAAAGCCACAGTTTGTACAACAAGGAATAGAGATTCTCTTATGGATGCACAGGTGTTTGTTCTGGGAGCCACTGGATCGCGCGTCAGGTCCTGGGTGGAGAGCAGGGGAGCTCGGAAGGTGAATGCTCCCCACAAGACGCTCCAGGCAGAGCAGGTGCTAAAACCAGTTTTGGAAAACAGTAGGCGGCATGCATCATAAAAGTGCCCCTAATTCCTCATTCCCTTCATCCTACTCCAATCATTTATCCCCATGAACTTCAGAAGAAAAGGGGGGAGGACAATCTGCTTTCAGTGTTCACTGCATCATTATCTGCTGTATTATCTACAGCAGCTGAAAGAGGAAAGCTCCCCAGTAGGGGGTTTTCAACACAGATTCCTGGAACCACGAGGAGAGCTAAAAGGACCCGGAGCAGACACAGGGACACTCTGTGCCGTTGTGTGTAATGACAGCAAGCTGTGAGCAGCCGAAATCCCTATTCGAGAAGACCTGATGAGGAACCCTGAGCATACGCATCTCGTGGAATATCATGTAGCAAGAGACAAAGAAAGAGGCGGGTCTGAACGCCTTGACAGGAAACATCCCTGAGACATATTCAGTGTGACAAAAAGCAAATTAAAAACACTATGCCCTGTATGAAAATAGAAAATGTTTCTATTTTGTTTGTAAATGTAGACAAAAATGTCTAGAAGGACAGAAATTAAGCTAATACAGGGATTATCTATGACCAGACACAGGGAATTTGGTATGAGGCAGTAGTAACGAGAACGTGGCTTTTATTATTATAGTCTGAGAACATTTACATGCAGGTGATTATGTTTTACTTTAGAAATCTAAGAAAAAAAAGGAATCAATAAAACATATTCGAGTTCCACATACGGTTTCTTAAAATATAGTTTCTGCAGCTGAGAAAGACTGGCGATCGATGGCCGAGATGTTCAACCATAGGAAAATGGGCAAATAAATTAGGTTCAGCTACTTGATGGACCATTATGTAGACATTAAAGGTTGTAATTATAATGACTGGGCAGCAGTCTGGGATGTGCTTTTGATAGATTAGGTAAAAAAGTAAAATATAAAATGATGTCTAGAGGATGTTGGCGGACACAGATTAGAAGAAAAGACATAAAAATAGCAATGTCAGAGTGGGACAACTGGGCCTGAATTTTAATGTTTCTCCTGAAAAGGTATTTTTTGAATAAAGAAAGGTTAGTCAAACTGCTGATTTGATTTCTTTAGGACTTACTTGGGAAGATGCACCGTGCGTACAAAACAGAGCTTCCTTTGGGGTCGTGTTCTCCGACACACACAAGCGACGCCCGGGAGTCCACCTCACGCAGGCGATGCCCGGGTATGTATGTAATTTAAAGGTGTCTTCTGGTTAATGTCATCTAACGGCAGACACCCTCTCCTCTGCTGGATTGTCACCCCCTCTAGGCCTGTCCCGCACGCATGCAGCTGCCCCCTGGGGCTTCTCTTAGACGATCTGCCAGGGTTTCACAAAGTACCTGGATCAGATCAATTTTTCCACCAACAGTGACAGTGGCATACCCAAGTCCCTTTGAGGCCACTGTAGATAATGCTGCAAAAGTAAAGGTGAGACGATCTCTATAACCCAGCTCCTCAGAAGGCCCCTGCACACATGCCTTGCCTGGGAAAGCGGGAAGCACCCACAGTGTGGGGCCATTTTGAACTGGAAGTCTAGATTTGTGGGGAGCTTACAATCATGAACTAGAAGGGCAGTGTCATTATCAGGCAAATAAAGCCCCCAGGCTGAATGGGCTTACTTGGGGGGCTATGAACCCCAGTTCTGACAGATGCACAGCGGATAAAGGGTTTCCTTCCAAACCTGCCTGGGGCTACAGCAGAGAACGTTCCTCTTGTTGATTCACGACGCACGTTCGGGTCCGGAAGGCTCCGAAGACCCCACCATCAGACACGTACACCGTAGACTGGTCTCATGTCTCACACCTGACTCAACCGACCTTGCATCCTGTGACACCATCAACACTGTGATAATTACAATAATTAAAGCAGCTGTAATTTTATTAAGTGCTTATAACACGTCAGGCATTATACAAAGTGCTTTTCCAATATTATCTCATTTTCTCTCTCTCAACAATCCTGTGTCGGCTGTCATGTTATTCCTACTTTTTTTTTTTTTTGAATGAGAAGTGAAGCTCAAAATATTAAGTCATCTTGGCCAAAGGCACCAGGCTAGAAAGTAGCAGAGCTGGGTTTCTCAGCCATGGATGCGAGCCCTCTATTACAGCGCGTCTCCGTCTGGTGAAATGCTGGTGTTCCCGGAGCCACAGGGCGGGGAATGGACTTTAACACTTAATGTGAGAACAAGTTTTTCCCCTTCCAAAACCTACCCCTGGTATCACCTCACCTAAGAAGACTTCCCCTAAGCATCCGAGACAGAGAAATCATCTCCTCCCCGAGCTCCTGCTACTGTTATGCATCACGCTGCAACCCAGATAGATTTTCAGATATTTACTTTTTCTATTTAATTGCAAGCTTCTTTAAATATCTTGCTCATCTTTGTGGGAACCCAAGAAACCTGGTTATTACATATTATTACTTACAAGACTTGCTGGGCAGGGTATACATATTAACTACCCCCTGTCCCCCCAACAACAGCCACGGGATCAACCAAATACAAAACTTACCAAGTAAGTACGGTGCCACACGAGAAAAAAATCATAAATGCTTTTGTCCTTAAACAACTGAAAACCCATTATAAAGTTCTTATTGCCTGAATAGAGAATGTCTATCTTTATCTCTATCTTCACACCCCAGTATAGAGCTTGGCACTGAGTAGATAGTTAATAAACACCTGCTGAAAAAAACTGAGTGAAGAAATGAAGGAATGAATCATCTTACACAGGAACAAGGCTTTATGAAACTGATCAGGTAGAGCCAAATCCTGCACATCAGGAAACACAGCCTCACCTGATTTACTGGCATACGACCATCACAAGACTGATTATAAACATTAATTTTTAAGAAAATATTTCAAATACACTTTTTCCCTCTACGTTTGGGAGTAATCCTATTTTTGTTTTTTTGTTTTTAAAGATTTTATTTATTTATTTGACAGAGAGAGACACAGCGAGAGAGGGAACACAAGCAGGGGGAGTGGGAGAGGGAGAAGCAGGCTTCCCGCAGAGCAGGGAGCTGGATGCGGGGCTCGATCCCAGGACCCCGGGATCGTGACCTGAGCCTCAGGCAGACGCTTAACGACTGAGCCACCCAGGCACCCCAAGGGAGTAATCCTATTTTTGAAACCTCATGTTGGAATGTCTCCTGTCATTTGTTGGGGCAGTGGGGAGGGCATGTGACATGAGGACAGGCTGGGCAAATGAGCCACCATTTGGCACAAACAGGGAATCAGAAATATCAGCCCTGACACTCATAGATCCACGGGGACAAGCCAAGATTAAACAGAAGAGCGAAATCCCTGAGCTGGCTCCAATTCATACACACGCCAGATGCACTGAAATCTTCCTTTTTAAATTAACCTCAAACACAAAAATTTCAGGTTTGAAAATAATAATTAGGGGGAGAGGAAGAGAAATAAGAAGTGATTCTCCTCTGCCTTAGAAGCATGGGATACCTTGAAGTCCATGTTTCTCAAAGTGGTGTCCCAAGACCAGACATCAGCATCACCTGGGAGCTTGTTTAAGATGCAGATTCTCAGGTCCCAGCAGATCTACAGAGTCAGTAACTCTGGGGATGGGGTTCATCAATCTGGATTTCAGAAAGCCTTCCTGATTATGCTGATGTGCATGCAAGTTTGAGAACCATTGTTTTATGTCATATGCTCTTTATCAAATTTAATACAGAATTTGATTTTCAAAATTTTTTTCTTTGATTCAATCAAGTAAGATATGGCTGGTTTTGGCATTCCTATAAAATACACAAAGCCTTTGTAATGAATCAGATACTCTCCTTTGCCTAGATTTTCACGAGGATCCTATCTGATAGGAAGTTGCCCCTCTACCCATTTCACAGATGAGCAAACAAAGGTCCAGACAGATCGAGTCACGTGTTGCTAGTCTAACCCAAGAGCCCATAGACATCTGACTCACAGAACATGCTCCCCACCATTCACAGCTCAGTTTTGAAGAACAGAGTCCAAAAGCCTGAGACAGAACATCCACGGTTGTGGGTCTCACAGGTATGTTTTTGGGCTTCATGTAATTTCACTGCACACTCTGTCCACCTCCCTGGCAGAGCATCAAACACAGTGGGCTGTATTCACATGTGCCTTCCGCATTAGGCTTTGGGACAGAGTTGGGGTGACATTGATCTCTGTCTCCCTAGTGATGAGCAGTGAGGGGGAAACCATCTGTCTCTATTCCGCTAGTGATCCTGGTGTTGAATCCTCTTGCTATTAGAGGTCCTCTCACAATTAAAAAAAACAAAAAAACAAAAAAAAACAAAACACTCATCACTTACACAGCACTTTCCACACACCAGGCTCCAGCCTGAGCTTTACTTGCCCTGCAGCAGCTCATTTACTCTGTAATTACAAACAACCTGCGAGGTTCGTACCAGCATTAACATCCCCATTTGACAGGTGAGGAAGCCAAGGCACAGAGAGGGTAAATGACTTGCACAAGATCACAGAGCAAGTGAGCTGCAGCCAGAGCCCTATGGTCACCAGTTACCTGCCAGGACCGTGTGCAGATGGAGGAGGATGGGAGAACTGGATCCTAACCCGAAAGACTTTAAAACAACAGTTGGTAGAAGTGAGATGCCAAAAACCAGAAATCTGGGCTCACAGAGACTAAAGGAGAATTGATTTCTGTTTTGTTTTTGGTTTTTTTTTCAATGAGAAGATTGACTCTCTTAACAGCTTTCCTATGTATCATACAATATGTTTATTATAATCATCATCACATCCCTAGTACCTTTTGACAGACCTTCCTCCAAGTCCCTGCCCCCACCCCACCTCTTCTAACCACAAGTCTGATCTCTTTTTCTGAGTGTGTTTGGTTTGGTTGTTTTTTCAGATTCCAGATATAAGGGAGATCATACAGTATTTGTCCTTCTTTATCTATTTAGAATATTAACTCCTTATCGGGTATATAGTTTGCATATATTTTTTCCCATTCCATTGGTTGTCTTTTTACTTTGGGGATGGTTTCTTTTGCTGTATAGAAGCTTTTTAGTTTGATGTCCTCCCACTTGCTTATTTTTTATTTTTTTGCTTGTGTCTTAGGGGTCCTATCCAAAAATTCATTACCAAGGCCCATGTCAAGCAGCTTTATTCCTGTTTTTTTTTCTTTCTTTCTAGGAGTTTCAAGGTTTTATGTCTTACATTTAAGGCTTTAATCCATTTTGAATTAATTTCTGTGGTCAGAGTAAGATAGGGATCCAGTTTCATTCTTTTACATGTGAACATCTAATTATCCCACCATTTATTGAAGAGACTGCCTTTTCTCCATTGAGTATTCTTGGCTCCCCTGTCAAGAATGTATTAGTTAACCATATGTGTTTGAGTTTACTTTTGACCTCTTGATTCAGTTCCATTGGTCTGTTTTTATGCCAGTATGATATGGTTTTGATTATCTTTACAGTGCCTGAAATCAGAGTGTGATGTCTCCAGCTTTGTTCTTCTTTCTCAGAATTTCTTTGGTTGTTTGGGTTTTTTTGTGGTTCCATACAAATTTTAGGAGTGTTTTTTCTACTTCTGTAAAAAATGCCATTAGAATTGTGATAGGGATTGCATTGAATCTGTAAGTGGCGTATAGTACTATTTACATTTTAATAATATTCATTCTTCTAATCCATAAATATGGAGTACCTTTCCATTTATTCATCTTCTATTCTGTCATTGATGTTTTCTGGTTTTCAGACTTAGTTTAATTTATTCCTGACTATTTATTGTTTTTGATGCTATTGTAAATGGCATCAATTTGGGTTTTTTTGGTAAAATTCAATGTTAGTGTAGAAATGCTACTGATTTTTGGATGTTAATTTTGTACCCTTCAACTTTGCTGAATTCATTGATTAGATCTAACAGTTTTTTGGTTGAGTCTTTAGGATTTCATGTATGTATATATATATACACATACATATATATATACATACATACATGTATATATATATATAAACATGTCATCTGCAAATAGAGACAATTTTACTTTTGTTTCCAATTCTGATATGTTTTATTTCTTTTTCTTGCTTGATTGCTCTAGCTAGGATTTCTGGCACCATATTGAATAGGGTGGTGAGAGTGGGCCCCTTTGTCTTGTTTCTAATCTTAGAGGGAAAGCTTTCATCCTTTTACCATGGAGCATGATGTTATCTTGGGCTTGCACATATGGCCTTTATTATGTTGAGATATGTTCCTTCTATGCCTAATTTGTTAATAGCTTTTATCATGAATGGATGTTGAATTTTGTCAGATGCTTTTTCTGCATTTATTGAGATGATCCCATGATTTTTTTCTTTCATTCTGTTAATGTGATGCATTACATTGATTGATTTGCATATGTCAAACCATCCTTACATCCCAAAGATAAATCCCACTTGATCATGGTGAATGATCCTTTTAATGTGCTGCTGCATTCAGTTTACCAGTATTTTATTGAGAAGTTTTGCATCCATATTCATCAGGAATATTGGCCTGTAGTTTTCTTTTCTTTCTTTTTTTTTTTTAAGATTTTATTTATTTATTTGAGAGAGAGAATGAGATCGAGAGAGAACATGAGAGGGGGGGAAGGTCAGAGGGAGAAGCAGACTCCTTGCTGAGCAGGGAGCCCGATGCAGGACCCGATCCTGGCACTCCAGGATCATGACCTGAGCCAAAGGCAGTCGCTTAACCAACTGAGCCACCCAGGTGCCCCGGCCTGTAGTTTTCTTTTCTAGTAGTGTCCTTTTCTGATTTTGGTATCAGGAGAATGCTGGCTTTGTAAAATGAGTTTGGAAGTGTTCCTTCCTCTATTTTTTTTTTTTTTGTTGTTGTTGTTAGAGTTTGAGAAGAATTAGTGTTAATTCTTCTTTAAATGTTTGGTAAAATTCACCAGTGAAGCCATCTGGTCTTATGCTTTTCTTCATTGGGAGATTCTTGACTACTGATTTAATCTCCTTACTAGTAATGGGCCTATTCAGAGTTTGGATTTCTTCCTGATTCAGTCTTGGTAAGCTGTATGCTTCCAAGAATTTTTCCATCTCTTCTAGGTTTTCATAGCAGCCTCTTATGATCCTTTGAATTTCTATGGTATCAGTTTTAACATCTCCTTTTTTATTTATAATTTTGTTGATTTGGGTCCTCTCCTTTCTTTCCTTGGTTAGTTTAGCTAACGGTTTGGCAAATTTGTTTATCTTTTCAAAGAACCAACTCTTAGTTTGCTTAATCTCTTCTAACATTTTTCTGTTCTCTATTTCATTTATTTCTGCTTTAATCTATATTGTTTCCTTTTTTCCTGCTTTACCTTTGGATTCAGTTTGTTCTTTTTCTAGTTCCTTAAAGTGTAGAGTTAGATTGTTTATTTGGGATCTTTCTTGCTTCTTAATGTGGGCATTTATTGCCGTGATATGAACTTCCCTCTTAGAACTGCTTTTTTTGGGGGCACCTGGGTGGCTCAGTTGGTTAAGCTTCTGCCTTCAGCTCAGGTCATGATCTGGGGGTCCTGGAATTGAGCCCTGTGTCTGGCTCCCTGCTCAGCAGGGAGTCTGCCTGTCCCCCTCCTTCCTTCCCTCCCCTCTGCTCGTGCTCTCTCTCTCTCAAATAAATAAATAAAATCTTAAAAAACACCTGTTTTGTTTTGTTTTTTTGATACATAGAGTGACATTTACAGAGCAAACACCTTCCCAAACAGTCAACATCTTCTGGCTCTGTATCACGGCTGTGCCTGGGCCTGAGGGATGCAACAAAGACGACCCAGGCAGGACAGCCGGGTCTCCTTTCCCAGTGGGCAGGGACTTTGTGACTCCAGACTGTTGTTTGTCTTTCTGTTGGTGCCATCAGATATTTACCATTATCCTCATCATTTACTTTTATTGACCATCCTCTCATCTTGGGTCTCAAAGAAACATCTAGGGCACCTATCCCTGATGGCTTGACATTCTAACTGGGATGACATGTCATAGATCAGTATAGATCACTGTAGAAATGAACTGCATCAGGGCTGAATCATTTTGACGGAAGAAATATAAGTAATTTGAAACGTAGGTGAACACGGAAGCTGCAGCCTGCAGAGCACACATGCTTTGCCCTTCACCTCTTCTTGACACTCTGAAATGAACCCCACCTCCCCACTCCCCCAGGAGTGTCAGCTGTGAATCAGTACCCAGGGGCATGGCTCTTCAGCCTGCACTCCTGTAATCTCCTCAGTCTCTACTCTTCACATGCTGCTTTCCCAGTGCTGATAGCCTGCAAGTCACCAAGTCCTGTGGCCTTCCTTAGACTTCCTTCAGGTTGTTGCTGTCTCAGAAATGCTGCACAATCCATCCCCCTCCTCCTGAGAACCCTCTCCTCTGTTCCTTCCCCCATCCCGCTCCCTCAAGTTCATCTTTCCCAGCTGCGCCTTCATTCAGGAATGGATCTATTCCCTTACTCTTTGCTCTACCACTTTTCCCTGGAAAAACTTAACATTTCTATAAATAATGATGATGATGAGGAGGAAGAGAACGATAATAGTAATACTGGTTAATAGTCACTGAATGTTTACTAGAAGCCAGGCACTCTTTCATGGTGACCCATGGAATATTCATCACAGGTCTCAGAGATGTTAAGTAACTTGTTCAAGGACACAGAGCTAGAGAGGAGCAGACCAGGAGTCTGGGACTCTAGAGGCTCAACTTTAACTATATGTTTTGCACAGACCTGCTGCACCCTTTTCCCATTCTTAGCTGCTCCTCCAACCTGGAAGACAGTATCCTGGTTGTGTTTGCAAACCAATCTGCCATTATGGTGTCCACACACCTACGCCTAGTCATATTTGTGCGTTACTCAAGGCCTAGTACAGTACCAGGCACATAGTAAGGGTGTTTGATTTTTAAAAACTGTCTACTTCAACTTTATATACCTGCTTCTATTACCACCTTCTATTCCACCACCTTGATCATCTCACACTTGGTATATTGCAGTAGCCTCTTGACCAGTCTGCCTGTCTTCATGCTCCTCTTCCTGCACACAGACATTAGACTCATCTTCCTAAAGCTCTGATTTCATCCCACATACCCCTCAAACACCTTCAATGGTATTTATGTGCCCATAGGATGAAGGGCAAAACCCCTTGTCTACTATCAGGCTTTCCCACAGTCTGGCTCCATTTTAACTCAGCTGTTTTTTCCATCTAACTTCTTATGACACAAATTACTACCACTTTTTTTTTGTGGGGTGGTAGGGGCCTGTGGTGATGGTGGCAATGAGTTAAAAAGAATTTTTTTTCCTTACTTCTTAACCCCCTTCAATGCAGGTACACTGCCACAAGGTGGCAGTAATGTATCACCGAAGAATAGGCTATGGTTTGAGAATTGCTAACTCAGTCCACCTTTCATTTAAAAGTCCAAACAGCATAGCTGAAAAACTTATGGTAGGACTTGTTACATGAACTCGTAATAAATCCCTCTGTGGTTTTTCTTCCATCATCCAGAGAAAAAGAACATCTTTGCTCTGCTAATTTTCATTTTCTGCCCCTCCTCTTCCTCTCTGAGGCTGGAAATAATTTAAACTATTTTATAAAACTGGAGGCATGGGACTCTAACACTGAATGGTTGAAACTGATCTCTACAAGCCACTTCCATTAAAAAAGGCTCGGTCGACTCGTCTATCTCTAAGTACCTAGTTCTAAATTTAGTTAATGTACCTCCTTGTGTATTTTTATACCTAATAAAAATATTTTGGGGGGGAGGAGAGGGGAATAATTCCTTGGAAAACTTGTAGTTGCATTTTTGCATCAACAGGCACAGACATCCATGAACTACCTGATACCTGGATCCATTTGCAGGAATCATGTTCCTACTACTTTGGTATCTCCCCAAGTACCCACATCAATGAGGACTAAGAATTCTGAGTTCTATTTCTAGACTTAATGTTCCTCCCTGCTTTCCTTCTGACAATTTTTGGGATGCTTACAATAGCTTCTAACTGTGAAGCTTAGAAATTTCAGCCATTCAGTTTTATTTAGCCAAGTGATGAAGGCATCCATTCTGAATTCTAAAGACAAAAAAGGAAGAAAGCACAGACAGGGAGAGGAAACACACGATTATCTTTATCCCCAACAAAAATGTGTGGGGAGAAACTAAAGCCAAGTGTGAAAACTCTTTGACCCCTTTGTGGGATGTTCATGCAGCTGGGGAAGGTTATCCATCCTGAATCTTGCCTCCTCATCTCTGCAGCCAGGTGATAGAGCCGCCTACTTAATGACACAGAAGTGTGTGCAAATTGAGGTCAAGTGTGAAAAAGGCAGGATCTGATTTCCCAGGCCAGAAATTCATTTTAGGGAAAACTTAAGGAGGCTTTCTAAAATAACTTTCTTTCCTTCTATATAACAATGACTCAACTGGTAGAAAAGGATGCAGTGTTAACCTTGAAAAAGTGATTTAACTTCTCTTAGCCTCAGTTTCTTCATCCACAAAATGGGAACACCATTACCCATCTGTTGGTGTTGTACAGGGATTAAATGAGAAAGTAGAAGCTGGCAAGGAAAGAGTTCACACATGCAGCTATAATCAGATTCCACTGCCATGGAAAATATTAGTTTGAAAATTAAATTAAGGATATAAAAATATAATTAATCCCAGGGAGGCAAAGCCTTAATTAACTGGTATGGTCTCATTTGAAACAATCCCAGCCCTCTGGGTTAGAAACATGGATGAGCGTTGCCAGCATTTCTTAAGAGCTTTAATTTCTTACCTGAAACCTGGGGATAGAGGTGTTTTGGGAGTTCACTGTGAACTTCTCTTTTCATCAAGGAAAGCTCTGACTCACTGATTTGGAAACCTGGATGTCTCCCCGCACATCATGGACTTCTATCACCATCTCTAGGGACTCAGGGTTCTAACTACCACAGACACTTAAAAAGCAGCTAATATTTCATCGGAATTTTTTACCTTCAGGTAAAAATAACCACAAGCATATTCTCATCAGAACAGAATATTGTGAATGAAACTGAAATTATCCTGGTGGACTGAGACTCAGACTGGTTCAGGCATACTTCCCAGTCGATCTGCTACTCTACTTGAAAGCACTGTGTTTTGGACCATTGCTTGTTATTATTGAAAACAACATCCACAAGGGCATGGATGAGGACCAGGATAATTCCCCAGGGCACTGTCAGACTGTCAAGGGAAACTGCACGATGAGGTGGGCTGGGGCCTGATGGCCTGGTGGTGAGTCCTGGCTCTGCCACTCAGCAGCTGGGTAACATTGGACAAATTATTTTAACCTGTGGGTCAAGATTTTAAAAATCTTTCCAGTTGATTCTAATGTACAGTGAAATTTAAGAAGGACTGTCCTAGGGCAAGCTCCTTCATGTCTCTAAGGCTTGGTTTTGCCATCTGTAAAATGGGAAAATCACAGCATGTAATGTACCTCATATAATGGTGCTGAAGGCTGAATGAGATAGTGACTATTCAGTGCTTAGCATATGACTTGAGGCACCACAAGGGATCAATAAACGTAAGCCTCTACCATCACCACCATCATCATCATCGTCATTGTTGTCACCATCATCATCTCTGTCATCCCAACAGTAGCAGCAGCAGCATCATTGTTATTATTAGTGACTTCATTACTGACACCCTCACCATTGTCATCCTCACCATGATCATCACACCACCATCGTCACCTCCATCACCATCATCACCAGCATTACCACCATCATCATCACCATCACCACCATCACCACCACTATTACCACCTTCAACACCACCACCATCATCACCACCACCACCATTACCAGCATCATCACCATCACCATCATCATCACCACCATCACCATCATCATCACCATCACCATCATCATCATCATCACCATCATCGCCACCACCATCATCACCATCATCCCCATCACCGTCATCATCACCATCATTCCCATCACCGTCATCATCCCCATCATCCCCATCACCATCATCATCACCATTACCATCACCACCACCACCATTATCTGCTTCTACCGGACGTGCCATTGATTCTGTTAGGGAGTCCTTAGAATGCTTGGTACTCAACATGTTAATCTTGAACTCTTGGTTCTTTTTTACATCCTTTGGGAAAAGTGAGTTACTAGCAACCTATAAAATTTCCTTACGGGCTAAAAATGTTGATTTCACTCCATTTAGGCAACAAATGTATAAATTAAACTTCTTCATACCATTCTACATGCACTGAAAATGTGCAGTTAATAATGGTCATATCTGCAGGTGTGGTGTTCCAAGCTTCCTCCTTATATTAATTCACTTGGGGCCCTACTACCTGTGGTGGAAGGGGCCAGTGGCCACTTTCACAGAGGGGTGGCCTAAACGGGGCTGAAGTAGTATAAATGCAGATAGAGCTCCATCAGCCATTCTGAGCATTAATGTAGGAGTAGGTCATCCACTATATCAAATTCTCAGCTTTGGATGAATTCTTCTTGCATTTGGCATGGAAGGTGATAAGTATTTTCTGAGCTATTTTTCAGTTGCAGGCTTCAGTCTGCTGAGATAAAATATGCAGATTGAGCCTTGAACAGCTGTAGCACTCCAGAGTGGCTGGTATTTTGGTGGGTTTTATTTTAAAGTCTCTGACAGTTCAATCTCACTAAATAATTCAGCTGTTTAGGAAAAGCCATATGATCTTAAAATAAGTCCCTGAAGGTCAAGTATATAGGTTGAAATTTTATTATTTTTTTTGGTGAATAGCATTCGACAAAATAACAAAAATGTCCCTTGTAATATTTCTTCCGTTACATCTTTGAATGAAATTACCAAGTGCACATCACTGGATGTTCATTTATAAACATTCCCTATCTTCTCCACACATTTCTGGCAGAGTATTAAGCTAAAATTCTGGTTTCACTGTTCCCAATGAAGTTAGAGATTCTAAAGAACAATTTCAAAATGCGGCTCTAACTTGAGGTGTCACTGATCATTTGGAAAGTTCTTTGTTACATCTAGCCCAGGAAAATACAAGCCTCATGTCATGGAAAAGCTGAAGTATTGACTTTATAAATCTGTAAAGAAAAGGGGAAAAATGCCATGTAAAAGTTTTCCAGGACAAAGCTGAATCTCGCTCATCCATCATCAGTCTCTTCAAGGTGACATGCAATCCAGGAGCAAAGCATTTGCATCCAGAAAGATACTGGCCAAGGATTTCTTTGTGCTCCTTAAAGATGGGTGTTTTGGCTGAGTCATCAGATTGATAGCTTTGAAATAGCTATTCATGGAGGTGGAAGACAGGATGTGAGGTGCTCAGGTAGATCTCATCCAAACTCATAGAATCCTACATTCTTTGAGGCTGATGGGATGCTAAGATTTGTCTACTTCAAATGCCTCCTTGTCCCATTTTACAGATGAGAAACCGAGGCCCAAAGAGAATAAATCATGCGTGTCCATTAATGTACTCAATTAGTAACAAAATCAGAGTTAGGACAGAGGTGGCGTCGGGGCACAGGGAGCACACACATCAGAGCTGGCCTGTGTATTCCTCCAACCTGGCTGACAGGTCTAGGTATAGCCATTTTGGTTGTATACAAAAAAATTGGCTTCTACACTGTGATCTGACCCCTATTGTGTGCCCTGAGCCAAATCCTTCAAACTCTTTCAATTCCAAACGCTTTATATGTAACGTCCCCCTACCAATCCCCACATCATAAGGAGGTTGTATCATTGAAATTCTACATTTAGAAATACTCAGGCAAAGCCTAGTATGCGGTAATACTTAACAAAGGCTCATGCACGGGCTCAACCCTTCTGATGCCCTAAAACATCTTCCCTTGGACAAGGGTGTGGGTAACCTAGATTTTCCAGAACTGAGGCATCGTGAAATCTGCTTGGGTTCCAGCAGGCATTCCCATACTCTGCAGACACACTGTTCCCAGTTTCGTTGAGGAACACAGAGGTGATTGACTGTCACACTGCTCACCAGCACCTGGTGGCAGCCTTGACATCAGAGCCCTCCCAGGACAAGCAGGCGCCTAGCTAGGTGCCCCCAATAGCAGCAGCCCAGCTCCAAAGAAGAGCATGCAAACATTTATGATACATTTGTCTCATGTATCACAGGAGTTATTCATATTCCTTTTTGAAAATTTATAAAATAAGTGACCAAAAAGTGAGAAATAGAAACCACTCTTGGGGGTACCTGGGTGGCTCAGTCGGTTAAGTGGCCAACTCTTGATTTCAGTTCAGGTTGTGATCTCAGGGTTGTGAGATTGGGCCCCATGTCAGGCTCTGCGCTGAGTGTGCGGCCTGCTTGGGATTCTCTCTCGCCCTCTGCCCCTCCCCCGTTCGCTCACATTCGCACGCGCTCTCTCTCTCAAATAAATAAATAAACCTTTTTTAAAAAAAACACTGATAATTCCACCACACAGTGAAAGTCATGCTACTATTTCAATAGGAATATAAGTTTTATATAGATTTGACAAAAACGGGTCCTGATGTTCTTTTGTCAATTTTAAATGCACTGTGCAGGTTTTCTCAAGTGGTTAGTTATCTTTAAAGTGGATGTATAATATTTCATAATTCACATATTCCATTACTCAAAGTATTGAACAACTGACAGAGCATGATTACCCACTGACCAGAATGGGGAAAACCAGCTGGTAGAACCATACAGGGTAGACCAGATGACTCATGGCCACGGATGTGTCATCATTTAACTCGTTTCTTATTAAAAGCATTTTGTTTTTAATAAACATTTTTTTTCTGGTTATATAAATACTTTTCTGATGAAAGAACAGATAATAACATTGTGTCATGCATCTCTAAGTATATTATGATGTTGAATTCCTAGAGGTGTGTCAAAGAATACACACAGGTTTGGGGATGTTGATGCAGGGCAGGCTGTCTAGGATATCCACCCTCCAGGTAGGTCATGGTCACAGTTCACGTTCCCTTCCTTGGCAAACACCTCCAAGTGGATAATTACGAAAGGCTACATAGTCATGCTGGAAGGACACCAGGACTCCCCTCGTCCCCATACCATCTCTCTCCTAACTGTGCCTTATCACAGGAGGAACTTCTAGTGCATAGTCCCCTTCCCCCAATATAGTGACTCCCCATTTCCACAGTGCTTGGGGGCAACAGGATGGAGGAATATTCTGGGGCTTGGCCCCTGCTTGTCTCTTTCAGCTCTGCTACTAACTAAATATTTAGATGTGGGTAAGTCACTTTGTCCTGGTCAAGGTTGATTCTTCTCTGTGTAAAGGAGATGACTGGGTCAGACTGATAATCAAATACATTTCAGCATTATCAGTCTAAGAATCTCAGTTCTGTGTCCCCACATGCCAATGCTACTTAATGTTAATGATGAAAGCTTTGTTTCACTTCCTGTATCACCTCTCCCCTCCCTCTACATTCCCCAAACATTCTCCATTCCCACACAGGAAAAATGGGAATTTTCTAGGATTGGAAATCATCTCATGCTTTCTCCTCACAAAATAAAAGCCAGACCGCCTACCATGTCCCACCTGGCCTGGCCAGCCCCACTCTCCCTGTTGGGTACTATGTTGATAGAAAACCACACTGGTGTTCAAGCTCTTTCTCACTTAGAACCTTTGCAATGCCTGTTTGTTCTGTCTGGCGTACTCTCCCCCGAAGACCTTCCCTGGGCTAAGCTGTGTGGGTGCCAGCCTCTGAAGTTGCTATTGTCTGTGCTTGGAACATGCATCCCCGGGTTCCAGGTGGCATCAATTTCTTCTTGTCTTAAACATCGCTTCCTTGGAGAGGACTGATCTGACCACACCGATTCAAGCTGCCCTCCCCTGCAGTCACTCTTAACCATGCTCTCTTATATGATTTTCCTCTTCGCACTGAGCACCAACATTATCATGTTTTATTAATCTATTTTTTTTATAGAATATAAATTGTGTTCGAGAGAGGACGCCTGGGACTGACAACACTGACTAACAACTTGTTGCGTGAAATGTGGGCAGGAAGAGAAAAGCAGCCGTTTGTACCCAGGAGCTGGCCTGGTACCATCAGCTAGATGTTGGCATTCTCCTCTTGGGAATGAACCACTTTGCAGAACATCAACATCAGACAGGGCCGCCGTGTGACCACGATGGGTGAGTGAGGACAAGAACATGGCCATTCCGTCATTGAGTCTGAGCGTGGACCCCTTCCTGGCTAACACGAGTGGTGGCTGCCTCTTTGCTGATTACGGCTACCGCCTCATCTTAGCCCCGTCCAGAGATAGATTTATTAAGTTCCCAGGCACAGAATTACCCTGGCTGCCCAGCAGCAACCAGTTCAGAGCAATGCTCCACTTTTATGAACCTTCCCCCAAGGCAACTAATACGAGCCCCAATTCTATAAATCTCTCGTAACAAGGGCACCCCACGGTTCCCCACAGTTCCCCACTGTATGCTCTCCCTCCTTGCAATGAGCAATAAACCCACTCATTTAACTACAGGTGTGTTTCTGGTGATCTCTAACTGGAAGGCAGTGACAGTGGGAAAATAATTATAAATACTAGTTTCTTTTTCTTAAGTAATTGCTATGTGCCAGACAGCACTGTTTCCAATACAATAGCCTGGGAATGTAGGCATTACTATTACTACTCTGATTTTAACATTGAGGACTCTGAGCTCGAATCCGGTTACTACCTTACCAAGGTCACACAGCTATTTTTTAAAAATTAATTAATTAATTTTTGATGTAGTGTTCCATGATTCATTGTTTGGAAATCGGAGGTCACACAGCTACTAAGGGGAAGCTGCAGTTAGAATCGTGCCGTTCTGATGTCAAATCTTGTATTTTTCTCATTATTGTAGTGTTCCTTCTTTTTCTCCTTTTCCTTTAGAAACTATGTTAGGTGCTCTAAGCTGGCAATGAAGATACACATGATAAATGTGTCACCTCTACTAATGGAGATCCATTCTTGATGGATATTTCAGGTTTTCTTATAATAGTTTTTTTTGAAGATTTTATTTATTTATTTGAGAGAGAGAGTAGGGAGAGAGAGAGAGTGCGCACGCACAAGGTAGGGGAGGGGCAGAGGGAGAAGCTGACTCCCTGGGAACATGACCTGAGCCAAAGGCAGACGCGTAACCGACTGAGACACACAGGCACCCTGATATTTCAGGTTTTCAACCCTCTGTGAAGGTTTATATTTTAGATGTCTGCTCCTCCAACGTCACTGCTGCATGGACTTTCTGGCCCAATCTCAAACATACAGAATATGTTCAGCAGCAGAAGAAGTATTTTCAGACAATCGTCCTGCCATTTTGGGGAGTACTATTGTGAAATGGAGAAAACATTTAAAAATATAGAGTTGTGGGAACAAAAGTCTACACGCAGGATTTAGTATGAGAGCTCATTAGCTTTCTGTGTTTTGTATTACTGCTCTTTAAATAATGTCTCCTGGCTGGGCGCCTGGGTGGCTCAGTTAGTTAAGCAAGCCTCCAGGTTGTTGGTAAGTGAGCAAATGTATCTCTTGACTTCACAGATCATTATTGAGAGTCACTGTGAATGTGGCCCTGCGCTGGGTGTTTTGATCCATGCCATCTCAAATGCAATCATTTCAGGTGCTTAAATATCTGAATGAGCCCCTAGGAAGACAAGAAGTCCGCAATGTAGACCTGGTGCCACTGGGCTCAGGTGACATTCGGTAGCTTGTGCTCCCCTCCAGCCTGGGATCTGACATCTCCATGAGCTGGCAATCACTGCTGGAGTGGTTTGGGTTGATGCCGCATGACAAATACCAGAGACCAAACATTTTAGTGTATCTGATTCTAGAAAAGCCTTCAGGACAAGTCCCTGATGCTCTCTTCTGGGCAGCTTCATACAGCAATCCAGGGTATGAGATGTGGGTACAGGGCGCCTCTTGCGCCACCGTGGGGTTTTAAGCAGGGTGGAAGCAGGTTTTGAGGGGCACCATTAGGGTTCTGTTTCAGAGGCTGCCCTAGCTGCAGGGGGTAGAGGAACGGGGTGGGGAAGAAGGCTGCAGGGTTAGGGGACCACTGGCGGGGCAGACAGCCTCAGAGGGTGGGAGCGTGCCCCTCGGCTGGATGGAGATGGGAGCAGGTGGGAGATATCGAGGAGCAGACGTGATGGGGCTGGGGCACTGAACGGTATCTTGGAAGGAGAAAATGCATCTAATAGAACAATAACTCTTTATTTGATCTTAACTCTAGGTTGAATCCCACATTAATTTCTACCTTTGTTGTTGTTAGAACACATAACTGAGATCTCACTTCTTACCAAATGTTAGGTGCACAATCGGTATTGTTAACTGTGGGCACAATGTTGAATAGCATGTCTCTGGAACTTACTCATCTTGTATAACTTGAACTTGAAGCCGAAGAGCAAGCCACATTTTCCCCCTCCCCCACCCAGCCCCTAGCAACCACCACTCTGCTCTCTTCTTTAGGAGTTTGACTATTTTAGATACTTCATATGGCAGTATTTCTCTCTCTGTGACTGGCTAATTTAGCTTGGCATAACATATTCCAGGTGCAACCTCTTTGTCACATAAGACAGGATTTCCTTCTTGGTTAAGGTTGAATAATAGTCCCTTGTATGTATATACCACATTTTCTTTATCCATTCATCTGTTGATGGATATTTAGTCCCGAACGATTATAGATCAGAGCATATTACATCGAGTGGATCCAGGGTAAATGGGAAAAGGGGCAATCAAGAATGCCCCCTTTTCATATATATCATATGACCTCACTGATATGAGGAATTCTTAATCTCAGGAAACAAACTGAGGGTTGCTGGAGTGGTGGGGGGTGGGAGGGATGGGGTGGCTGGGGGATAGACATTGGGGAGGGTATGTGCTATGGTGAGGGCTGTGAATTGTGTAAGACTGTTGAATCATAGACCTGTAACTCTGAAACAAATAATACATTATATGTTAAAAAAAAAAAAAAAAGAAGAAGAAGAAGATAGCAGGAAGGGAAGAATGAAGGGGGGTAAATCAGAGGGGTAGACGAACCATGAGAGACTATGGACTCTGAGAAACAAACTGAGGGTTCTAGAGGGGAGGCGGGTGGGGGGATGTGTTAGCCTGGTGATGGGTATTAAAGAGGGCACGTTCTGCATGGAGCACTGGGTGTTATGCACAAACAATGAATCATGGAACACTACATCAAAAACTAATGATGTGATGTATGGTGATTAACATAACAAAAAAATAAAAAAAATTCATAAAAAAGAATGCCCCCTTTTCTTGTTTCCTGGCTTGGTGTGCATATTGGAGAATCATAAAGATAGGTGGGTCACTGGGTGAAGCCTTTATTTTACTAATCAAACGTGTGGATTAAGCTGAGCATGTTTCTTGTTCTAAGAGCTTTATGGACATTAATTCATTTAATCTTTATTGTATCTCCATGAGGTAGGGACTATTTTTCTCCTATCTGACACAGGAGCAAACTGAGGCACAGAGGGGTCAAATAACTTGTACAAGGGGCGCCTGGGTGGCTCAGTCGTTAAGCGTCTGCCTTCGGCTCAGGTCATGATCCCAGGGTCCTGGGATCGAGCCCCGCATCGGGCTCCCTGCTCTGCGGGAAGCCTGCTTCTCCCTCTCCCACTCCCCTGCTTGTGTTCCTGCTCTCGCTGTGTCTCTCTCTGTCAAATAAATAAATAAAATCTTTAAAAAAAAAAAAAAAAAAAAAAAAAAATAACTTGTACAAGGTCACACAGTCAATTAGTAAGGATCAGCTTCAGGAGTCTGTGCTCTTAACCGTCACATGTCACAGCATCTTGGAGACTGATGTCAGGATCACCTCCTGACCAAGGCCAGTCTGTTGGTGGGAAAGAAACAGTACCCGGCATCCCACAAGGACAGCCAAGGGAAAGTTAGTTTTACTGTTTTTACTTTGATTTAATTTGGTCCCAAGCACCACAATCAGGAAAGTTTCATCATCCTAGTATCTTACATAAAAACAAACAAACCAAAAAACCAAAAAAAAAAAAAAAAAGGTGGTGATTTTCTGATGGAGGCTCTGATGGAGTTTTAAACATAATTATTTTAGGCCTGTTTATCCATAAAGAGCGCTACTGATGGCGCATGATGATTTATCTCTATGGATTAAATGTCACAATTGAGGAGTTGTGGTCTAAATCATACATTCATGGCAGACCTTGAAAGTCTCCGGAAGGTCTCCCGGCAGCATGCACCAAAGTCAACCAAAGTTTTCAAACTTTTCTTTTTATTATCATGTAGCTGAGCTTACACATGGAATACATTATTCAGTGTATCACAGTTTGATAGGCATTTAAAGGCATGAAGTTCTTCCAAAGATCAAACTTTATCAGCCGAGCTTAGTCTAACAAATTCACCATTGGATTATCGACCTCGTGCTTTGAAAAAAAGCGTGCAGGTTTCCAAGACAAAGAAAACAGCTGAGTACTTGGGTATGTTGCTATTCATTGTTTGACTCTTAAACTCCAAACAGATCCTTGAGAATAAACATCACGCATGGCGCATCATTGTAAATCCAAGTGTGGGGGAACATATGTAGTGAAATTGCTCTTGAATGAAATAACCAATGAAATGGATTTTCAGGTCAAGAGCATTGTTACATTCTTCCTTATAGTTTTTAAGTTGGTAATAGCCCCTCTGGCGATCTCCAGAGCAAGTCTTCTCAATATGGCCACTATTGACCTTTGGGGCTGGTAAGTCTTTGTGGTGGGTGTCGTCCTGTGCATGGTAGGACACTGAGCAACGTCTCTGGCCTCCACCCACTAGATGCCACTAGCACTCCCCAGTCGTGACAACCAAAAATGCCTCTAGACACTGCCAAATGTCTCTTGGGAGGGGGGGCGCGGGAAGGGCAGCAAAATCTCTCCAGGAATAAACCAATGATAAGATAAGATAGATAAGATTTGTAAATATTCAGAAGGAAATAAAAAACTAAAAGAAAATAGAATACTTTGCAAGTAGCTTATTAACAGACGTAGTTTGTTTCATTAAATGGTGTAGAAGAGTCGAGATCTTCAGTATGCTTCCACCCCTTATACATACATATATATGTGTGTATATGTATATATTTCATACACACGCATGCATACACACACACACACACACACTCATCCTGCCCAACAGACAGTTCAGCTGTGACAAAGAACCCTAAAGAAAACAGAGAAGTTTCTTTCTAATGTCAAATTCTGCATGTAGACAGTTCTGAGCTGGTGTGGGGATTTTTAATCTTGGAGGCACTCAGGTTCTTCCTATCCTCTTGCTCTTCATGTGGGCCCTTCATTCCCTAGGTGGCTGCTTACGTGCTCACCTTCTTGCCCACATTTTACCCAACAGCAAGGAAAATGAGGATTCAAGAAGAATGACAAGGGATAAGCACCAGCATTTTATAACAGGAGATCCCTGGACGGAGCCATGAGGCCATTGGCCCAAACTCAGTCCTCTGACCACATCTGGCTGCAAGGGAGGCTGGGAAATGTAGTCTTTGCTCTGGGTGGCCATAAGTTCCAATGAGCTTTCTATTTCTCTGGAAGAAGGAGAGAACAGACTGGAAGACAAGCAGCAATTTCAACACCAGTCACCCAGAGGCATTTCCCTTTCCTCCACTTTGTCCTCTCCATTGATATCAGCTACACTGAAGTTTTGAAGAATTAGTATGATACCCCCTTTTTCTAAGAATACCAAATACTCTTGATCTGAAATTCCATTCCATTTGGTATGCCAGTAGATGTTTAATAACGAGTGTTTCTCAGTTGGGGATGGGAGGTACACAACCTGATTTTTTAAGTGTGCCACTTTCTGTGGTGCATATACCCTCACTGTGGCCAGTTGATTTCAAACTACCAGCGCGTCTGAAGGTGCTATTGGGAAGAGACATACACAACAGGCTCTCATGACTGGGTACAAGCCGGCTTCAGCACAACTTTGCTTATGAGGAAACACTCAGCACTGTGTCTGGTACAAAGTAAACTCTCTGTAGCTTATTTTATTAAGGAATTAAAAATACATGACACCCACTGACATCTCATATGTTCCCCACAGATTTATCAAGTGGCCTACTATGTGCCAGGCCTATCATTGCCACTTACTGGGGGTGAAATGGTAGACAGAAATGACTAGATTCCTACCTTCTCACCATCGAGTTTATAGTAAGGTGAGGAAGCCCGATAAGCAACCAGTGACAAGAGTAATGTAGAATGAGAATTGTCATAAATATGGGGAGAGGGAGAGGCAGAAGGGTTTGCCCTCACCTAGGGGCACAGCCAAGGTTTATCAGCTGAGCTGAGTCCGGAGGCTGATCAGGAGTCCCTTAGACTTTGATGTGACTACAGGGAAGAGCATGGCAGCAGAAGGAACCGTATGAACGAAGTCCCCACGACGGGGCAGGGAGAGCATGGCAAGTTCAAGGCAGGCCAGGCTGGAGTGCAGTGGGCCCAGGAGAGTGACACGAGGTGGGGTGAGAGAGAAAGCAACGGCTGAACCATGTCATATTAGACACTGGTTTACAATTCAGAAGCACCGAGGAGCCCCAGAAGGCTTTGGACGGAGTGCCATGACATCAGTGTTTGGGAAAAAGACTGCTCTGCCTGCACCAATAAGGGGGGGCTTAACAGATGCAGGGTATGCCAGGTATGAGGCTCTTTTAATAGCTCAAGAGAGGAATGATGGCATGTGCGCGGCTAGGGTGGTGGCAGCGGATGCAGAGAGAAATGGACACGCTGGTGTTCCAAAGGTTGGAACACCAGTGAGGCTCTGGGCCAAATACGGGAAAGGGCCTGTGTATCTGATTACTATGTGGTTTCTTATTTTGAACACTGTTTGGATCCTGGGGTCTTTTACTGAGTTTGGGATGAAGGGAGTGGAGGAGAGAGTCTAAGTTAGATTTTGAGCATGTGGACTTGAATCATTTGATATTTTGATGATGCTTGTGGAAAGCGTTCATACAGATAATGTCCATCATACCAGGGGGGAAGTGAGTTGAGAGCCCATGCCATAGAGCTAGTGACTGGCACTGCTGGGACTCGAACCCAGGTCCTACAGTACGAAACTCTATGGTCTTCCCAATATGTCACAAAAGGCTCAAATACGGTCCACCTTGAACCCGTGGCAGAGTGAGTTTAGTTACTGGAAAATCCTCATTAACCTGAGCTGCAAGGTGGGACCTCAGTTTATGTACAGAGAGGACTGGGCTATTAATGATGCCCCTTCAAATTGCTTTGAACAGTTTCTACTGCACTGGACTAATGAGCCCTGCACTGCACTTCTGGGAAACCTCTCACCTTGTAAAATAAAGTCCATCAGATCATGCTCTGAATATTAACCTTGCTAGAAAGAAAAGAAAAATAAGCAATAGAAAAGATTGATTTCCCCCCATGCAAAGAAAACACTTTTCAATGAGCCACTAAGTGTAATTCATATTTTTAGATGAAGGGCATGTTTTTCACTGAGAAAAAAAAAATCATTGCAAAGTATTGCCAATATCATGATGCCAAGTAATAAAGGCATTTAAACACTCCCGTCTGCATGGTTCTTGCATAAACCAGTGTAATGTGACACGACAGGAGCTAATGGTATATTCAAGGAATCTACAGCAGCCTAAGTTTGCCATATTTGTCATCATGTCTATGCTGCTGGACTTGGGAGGGCTCCCCTTCTCTCTTGCCAGGCTAATGAATCTTCTGGCAGCAGTGCTCCTGGATTGAAGATTTATGGGAGAAACCACACCTGGTCCCTGACGTAATGAAAATGGAAGCAAAGAGCTTCTTTCAGTCATAGGGAATGAAGCCAAAATGCTTTGATAAAATTAGCAGGTGCATGAAGAAAACAATGCATGATCTTATTTATTCTGGGTCGGTGTGGTTTGTCCACTGGTTGTATATTTTTGCAACAAGAATGCCAGTCTGTTCACATAGATGTCACAAAGCTTTTTTTTTTCTCCTGTTGACTCATCGGGCCCACTTGACAAGCCTAAAGAGAATGCAGAATAAGTTGTATTTCCCCCATTGAACAGATAAGGAAAGTAAGGCTCCAAGATACTGGGTAACCAACTGATCATCCCATCCAAATTAATAAAAGGGCCAGCACTAAAACTCAGAACAACCCCTTTCTGATCCCAACGCTCCTTCCATAAGTTAAATTCCAGGAGGGGAAAGACTTGGTCTCTTTTTGCTCCTTGGTATCTGACACATAGTAGGTGCTCAATCAATATTTGCTGATGGCTTCTCCGGGCCTTTCATTCCCTGAAGCATGGTGCAGTAGAGCCACAAGGGAATTGGAAAGCAGCCTACCAAGACTTCCCACAAGAGCATGGATAAGTGACATAACCTCCTTAGCCCTTGGTTCCTTTGGTGCAAAATGAAAATAATCCTTCTCAGCCCTAACTGTGAAGAGGAGCCATAAGGATCAAGTCAAATGGGGCAAGGAGGGTTTTCTTCAAATGGCACATTTAAGGTGTCCTGGTTGTTTTTAAAGAGAAGAAAATACCCTCAGTGACCTGTTCGCTCTTCTTGATCAGCTACGCTGCCTCCCAGGCTGTGTGTGAGATGCAGCTGCAGAGACCCAGCTGCCTATGTCAGGCGACTTTGGCTTCCAGAACTTTCTTGGGGGCCTTTGGGCAGCTTATGGCATTCATATGAGCCTCAGAGTTGGCTACACCTCTCTTCACCCGCAGTCAGAGTGACATATGGGGGCCCCCACAGGCCAGAGCTTTCCTTGACTTCAGGCTAAAACTTTTCCTTAAAACTCAACTTTTACCCACTATAATCATAGCAGCTGTGATCAAGGGCGTGGGGGGTCCCTCTTCACTGTTCTCTGCATGGCAGGAAAACATCTCAAGTGTAGGTCCCCACTCTATCATTTGGAGTTGTACCATGTGGGACATATTTCTTAGCTTTTCTCAGCCTCAGTTTCCCCATCATGATAAGGGAATACCAACTACCACTCAGGCAGGTCATAGGATTAGATAATAGCACACAATGTAAACGGATTCTGTGCCTGGAACAGCACTAACAATGACCATGACAGCTACCGATGTTCTGCCTGTAGATCTGCCTATCCCAACAGCTCATTTTGACAGTTCATTTCCTCTCATTCAGCATGTATGACAATCTGGTGGATAAAACAGTGCTCCAAGTGACTGGGATCCCAATTGGCTTCCAAGCTGTGTTCACTGGGAGTCATAAATGTCCAATTGAGTGAGCGGATTATACCTACAATCTGACCATTTCTCATCAGCAGTCCTGGCTCCACTGCAGCCCAAGGGACTAGCCCTTGGGTCTGGGTTTGGCTATGGTAGCCTCCTCACTGGTTTCCCTGCTTCTGTTCTTGCCTCCCTCTTCAGTCTGTCTCTCAGCACAGTGGCCAAAGGATCACATTAAAACATAAGTTAGACCATGTCCTTCCTCTCTGAGAGCCTCCAATGGCTCCCCATGTCCCTCAGAGTAAATCCAAAGTTCATGCAATGACCTACAAAGACCTCCATGATTTGCACACCACCTCTGCCCCAGTAACTACCCCCTGCTACAGTGCTGGGATGAATAAAGCAAGTGATAAGGAGACAGCACCAGAGCGGTGAAAGAACTCCAACCCATTCTTGCCCTGGGAGAACTTGGTTGGTTCAGTCAAATGAACTAAGTAACAATGGAAAGAACTGGTGTTTAGATGAAGTTGATAAGAAGAGCATGATAACAGTTTTGGTTTTTTTTTTCCTCCAAATACCTGGGATATGGAAGAGGAAACCACTAAGTAGAACTGTGGCCATGAGGCAGGAATATAGGAATTTCAGATCAATGTTGACGAAGAATCTTACAACTTCAATTGACAACGAATGGAATGAACTCCTTCATGAGAGAGTAAATTACCCACCATTGGAAATACTTAAGCAGAGACTGGAAAATTATGTGGGCAAAGAGAGAAGCAATGTTTTAAACATCAGAAGGCAGATGGGATGAGATTATATTTAATTTCCCCTTTAATCCTGACAGTCTACTAGTTGTAATATTAAAGAAAGGGGGAAATAAGAATCAATTGTGTTAGCCCCAACAATTACACAACAACCAAATGTCAACAGACAGTACACATCATTGTGGAATATTGCAAAGATACTGCACATAGAGCTCTCTGCTTGGACCAAGTTACTGAAGCAAAATACTAATTCCTTAGAAGGGTAAACCAAAATTGGCAACCTCCTTGTTGGCTCATCCTCTGAGGGTGAGTTGAGGTGGGGCAGAGTGAAAGATCTGAGAGCACTACCACAATTGAGAAGTAACGGAGGGCCAATCCTAATTGAGGAAAAGGGAATTGTTCTAATCACCAAGTGACACACTAGGTTGTCCAGCATTATTTCCCTCATCCTCCTTTCCCTCTCTTTAGGATCATCTTCAATGCTGTATGTGAATGCATGAGTGTCTGAGGGTGTGTGTTCCTCTATTGTCTTTTAGTGTATAATTCAACGGTTTGTCCAACAACTATGATGGCCGGTCTACTCTGCACCTGGCACAGAGATACAATGATGAACAAACTCCAGCCTGCGGGAGCTGACCCTTTTCCTTTACCAATTGGTTATCAAGAGGAAAGATTTCATAAAAAATCCTGTTGTGTTCGACCCTAGTCAAAGAGGGCTCAGAGAGACCAGCCTTTGGACTAATCATAGAAAATGGGCCTCTCCTCCCATAAATGAGATAACTTTGCGGTCATGAAGTGATTTTACAACACATAATGGAGAGCCTTCTCTGAGCGCTGTGTCTGCACAATGGACCCAGACTGCAATACTCTGTCCCATTACTAAGTACATGTATGTCAGTGCCATATTCTCAAGTGAGAGACTCTGCACATCCTTCCTTCTGCAATGGTCTCACTATGTGAAGAAGAAAAGTCATTTGCCTCCAGGAAATATATTGAGAGCATATATTTGTACCCCTTAACAGGGAAACTGATGGTAGAACAAATCCCTAGAATTGTTTACTAAGGATAAATGCAATGGATAGGTCCAGTGCTATGGTTATTTTAACAAATAAACCAAGAATAGTGGCTGAATGCATTGGAGAATAGGGAGATTTGAAACAGCCGATTTAACCTGAAAACAACAGAATCAATGCACCAAATAGAATTCCCCTAAAACAAACAAATGAGTATGTGTAGCTTGTTCCACAAACAAAGGCAAGAAGAGAATATTAAGCAGATGTAGAATTTCATCTGTTCCCTTGTCTTACAGACTGATTTGCAATGTGTCTACTCATTTTTCATTCACTCAGCAAATATTTTTGAACATCTCACACACCTCGTAGGTGTTAAGCACCGGAAGTTCTGATCTTGTGGGCTAGTGCTTATTTTCATGGCTTCTTCAGGGAATTATATAACAACGCATTACAAATCATGGCATATCACTGTCATTTCTATACCATGCAGCACTTTTTAAAAAACAGAATTCTGTCCTCTAATTTGACATCATAAGAAAACCTTGTTGATGAAAAAAACAAATAAATCCAAAAACGACCCAGAAAAATACTGAAGTTAAAAAAAATCTAGCCACTGAGGTCAAACTAATGGAGACCTACAGTGTGTTTCTAATGCTTTTAAATATAAAAGATGAGTTTCCCATAATAGCCAACTGTTTTTGCTTCCTGCTCGTTTGCAGTGTTTCCCAGGCACTGAATCCCCTTGAGACCCATGGAAGGTCATACCAAGCCCAATAATAAAACTCATTTTCCCCTCACAGGATAAATACGAGCAGCCCAAATGGGGCACTTTCCCTCTGTGAAAATGTGGGTACCTAGCCACTGAAGCTTTCAGATTAACCTTATAAGCACGAATGACTCCGCTCTGTGTCATGCACAAATAGGAAATACACCAGAGCACACTTCTTTTGAAGGCTTCTGTTCGGGCCAGAGGGACTGACCAGAGGCTCAGCTATAGATCACCCTGGCCCTTTGGTCACCTTTCACAAGTGAAGTGACACAGAGCTGCCAAGGCTGCTGGAGGCTCTTGACTGGCTCTAAGAAACACCTTCATGGCCCTGAAAGGAGCTGTGAAAGCAATATTATTAATGTTATTAGAGGAGCAGAGGTTCATGTTGTTACAAATGGGGCCCCAGTCAACTAGACGGAAATAAGCGGAGGGGAGGGGCCTCTGAGCACGAGCGCTTAACTGCATGCAGGTCTGGCCAGAGTGGGGATCTCGAGGGTGCCAAGGGCCACCGCCCCTGCATGCCTGGCCATGTCATCTGTTGGTGTTGGCACTTTGTAGGAGATTCCTATGGCTGTGATAACAAATTGCCACAATCTTAGTGTCTTAAAACAACTTAGATTTATTATTTTATAGTTCTAGAGGTCTGAAGTCTGAAATGGGTCTTATGGGAACTAAAATCAAGGTGTCAGTAGGGCTGGTTCCTTCTGAAGGCTCTAGGGGAGAACCCATTCCTTGCCTTTTCCAGCTTCCAGAGGATGCCCACATTCCCTGGCTCATGGTGGTATCAGTCTGACCTCTATATCCATTGCCACGTCTCTTTCTCTGACTTTTACCTCCATATGTCCATACTATAAGGACTCTTGTGACTATGCTGGGCCACCTGGATGATCCAGGATTACTATCTCCATCTCCTAATCCTTAACTTAATCACATCTGCAGTCCCTCTAGCCATCTAAGGTAATATATTTACAGATTCTGGGGATTAAGACAAAAGCAACTTTGAGGGATGATTATTGTGCTTATCACACTTCAAGAGCAAAAAGGGAGAAAACAGATGAGTTGTGCTAATAAGGAGTTTAGATTTGATAGGAAAATGGAAGGGGCTTATAGTCATTGAGGGCTTAGGGGACAATAGAGACAATCAATGACTCTAGAATGCAGTAAGCCCAGGAGGCTGGGAGATGAGCAAAAGGGGTGTGTGTGTGTGTGTGTGTGTGTGCGCGCGCGCGCTTATGCATGTGTGTGCGTGCATGCGTGCGTGCGCGCGTGTGTGTGTGTGTGTGTTTGAGGGAGAGAGAGAGAGAGAAACATCTTGATATTTTGATAAAGTTAAAGAGCTGTTTTAGTTGGGGGGGTAGGGATAAACAGAGGTCATGGTCCAGGAGGAGATTTAGGGTGGGAGATATTGGAGTTGGGATATTATCAAGGTCTAGAATATGAACCGATGAGTTGTCTGCTCTAGTGAAAGCAAGATAAATATCACTGGCACAATGGAAGTCAAGAATGTGGTCCTTCAACTCACAGGCTAAGATCACTCCAATGATGAAAGGAGAAAGGGTAGACAAGGAAACCATGAGCCAGGACCCAGAGTTCTAGAATCTCAGTGAATGGATGAGAAGAGAACTGGCAGCCAGGAGGTGTGGAGACTATAATCACATGGCATGAGCTTCAGAGGAGCTACTGAAAGAGGATGATAGAACAAAGGTCCTTCCAAGGGAGCCCTGAGAATGTTGACCTTGCCTTTTAGTTTTGAAAGACTGAGGCTGAGAGGATGGGAGAAAGAACCAATTCCACTTAAAAAGAAAAATAAACCATTTTTTCTATTGCACTTATCATTTTATATTTATATTGTATTTTTAAGACCTTGTTCATTTTACAATAGAATGTAAACTTAATGAGGGTGGTTCAATGTTGTATATGTATTGCCTATGACAGTGCTGGGCACATACTGGATCTTTTATAACTTGAATGGATGAATGAATGAATGAATGAATGCAAGAAATGGAAGGAAGAAAGAAAGGAAAGGAAGGAATAGACAGATAAATAGCTACCTAGCTAGAGGGGGGAAGAAAGGTAGATACATTCACACCCTTCAGGTTAGTTGGGGAAGGGTTAAGTTTCTCTAAAGGTGAGAAGGAAGGATGTGTTCTAGGGGTTGACTGAAGACATAAGGAAGTTGAGAACAGAAAGTTACAAAAGCAAAAGTGGAAGGGAGGACAAAGGAGAGGAATTAGGAGGAAAATATTTTTCCTATGTGGGAATTATTTGGGGGAGTACAATCTAGGTGAGGACTCTGTAACCTAGCCACCCTTCTCTGTGAGCCCCTGAGTGCTGGGAGCTTGTTTTATTCAGGAAATGACACCTGGCAGAGAGTGGACACCCATGGGTAAGTGGCTGGTTAGCGGGGAAGAATCCTGAACAACTCCAGACGGAACTCTCATTCCCAGGTAGCTTCAAGCAACAGCCAAATGACCATCTTTCAGGTCATGTCCTCAGACGAAGTCAAACACTGGCGGAAACCAATATTAGATGTCATCTGGGGGCTCCTTTCAATTCCTAAATCATCAGATGGCCAAAGAGAAATGTTCCCCCCTCCTCCCAATTTACACTCCAGCTGTTTCATTCATTTTTATGATGGGAGAGGAGAATGACCTTTTGCAAATACCATCCACAGCTTGGAACTTGATTGGCAAACAGTGGAGTCACAGCTCTTACTTGACCCGGGTTGTATACATGCAACGGGGCGATTGCAGACCTGAGCCATGCAGGGAGGAGGAGCGGCTCCATAGATTTAGTCTCCTATTACTATGGCAACCTTGAGACTTCTGTTACAGCAAAAGGTTAAACACAACCAAGTGTTCATTAGGATGTTCCACTAATGAATCAGACCAAATCCTTATTTGTGTATAAATAAATGACCGTGTGGGTATAAGGGTGTAGAATAAAGGGACAGGGCACAAGCCAGGGAGAGCTAACTGTCTAATCAACCTTGGGATTAAAATTGGCCTCCAACTGACACAATGGCTTCATCTGTAAAATGCATGAAATAACTCTAATTGAGAGGCAAAAAAATCAGACATCACATAATATTTCAAGAGCATTTGTCTACAACAGAGGATTATTTTTTTCACTCTTGCAAAACCATTTTTGAAAATGTTTAATTTCTTCCTTTTTATCTTTGCTGGGCCTTCGTGAAGCTTCCAAAATGAAGAAAATAGCCAAATAATATTTATATTTGTTTACCCTAGTCCCGGCAATGTGCCATCCAGCAGTACCTCTTATTATAGCAGCTTCAGTAAGAAAGAGTGAGCAAGAGAGGTTTCCAAAGTGGGGGTTGTGGTAGGGGCCATAGCAATCCAACTGGTTTGTGCAATTGGAATTAATGGACCAAGGTTCCAAGGATGCTTTTGTGATAGAGCTCTAGGCCACGGCAGACACAGAACAGATGGTAACTCTATGAGTAAGAGGTAGGCTGGCTTATAGCAAGTCTTCAGTCCATATTAAATTTCCTTCCCCTTAATTGTTCTCATTCACATCGTTTACTTGTGGGTGCCTTGCGGTACAGTCATGGTGCCGAACCAAGTCCCAGACTGCCTTAGGATGATGAGAAATGGGGGTGGGCAGGCAGGATTCACTTGTGTCCTAATCTTGATTTCCTTGGAGTCGTAAAGATTGTCAGGGATGCCCCAGGGGCCACCGGAGGACGAGCAAAGGGACTCATGGATTTTTTAAGCCCCAAACAGAGAAATATATTTTGACCCAATATATTTATTAGGGCTTCGTATACAATCATTCATAGTAAAGAACTGCATGGCAATAGGTACAGGGCTATGACTACAAAAGGTCTCCTGTTTATGGGGTATTTATAATCCTGTTCTTCAGGCAGCAATGTAGGCAGGCCTATGCAATTACAGGGATTCTGAAAATCAGGGTTTTTAAAAAATCAGTTTTAAAGTTTTATTTCAGACTCTTTGAAAATGTTCATCCAACCCAGGCTTCTGCCCCCTTCCCTGACAGGGACACCTGTCTTTCCTGGTGGATTGCCCTCTGGGAAATCAGTTCGAAAAGATGAGGGGTCTAAGATTACTGGCATTTCCTCCTAGAGGCAGAAGACAGATCACTCAGTCATGGTGCTATTGAAAGAGTAAGGAGTGAGTTAGTTCCTTTAGGCTTTTTTTCCTCTTTGTGTTTTCATAAGAATTGAATAAAATGAGAACTTTCAATAATGATGAAGATAAAAGATGCTCTCTTGGGCAAGCATTTATATGTCATGTTGAAAATGCCTGTGACACTTTAGAGCCTGCTAAGAACTTATATAATTCTTAAACTTTACCCATCAGCAAAGAAAAGGAAACAAAAGAGATTCTTGGAGCCCCCTGTTATTCCTAGATGCAGGGTCAGTATAGCAGAAAAATGAAAGAAAAGAAAAATGTGTTTCCTGGGCAGAAGACATGAACAGACATTTTTTCCAAAGAAGACATCCAAATGGCCAACAGACACATGAAAAAGTGCTCAACATCGCTCAGCATCAGGGAAATCCAAATCAAAACCTCAATGAGATACCACCTCACACCAGTCAGAATGGCTATAATTAACAAGTCAGGAAATGACAGATATTGGCGGGGTTGCGGAGAAAGGGGAACCCTCCTACACTGTTGGTGGGAATGCAAGTTGGTGCAGCCACTCTGGAAAACAGTATGGAGGTTCCTCAAAAAGTTGAAAATAGAGCTACCCTACGATCCAGCAATTGCACTACTGGGTATTTATCCCAAAGATACAAATGTAGGGATCCGAAGGGGTACGTGCACCCCGATGTTTATAGCAGCAATGTCCACAATAGCCAAACTGTGGAAAGAGCCAAGATGTCCATCGACAGATGAATGGATAAAGAAGATGTGGTATATATATACAATGGAATATTATGCAGCCATCAAAAGGAATGAGATCTTGCCATTTGCAACGACGTGCCTGTAACTGGAGGGTATTATGCTGAGCTAAATAAGTCAATCAGAGAAAGACATGTATCATATGACCTCACTGATATGAGGAATTCTTAATCTCAGGAAACAAACTGAGGATTGCTGGAGTGGTGGGGGGTGGGAGGGATGGGGTGGCTGGGTGATAGACATTGGGGAGGGTATGTGCTATGGTGAGTGCTGTGAATTGTGTAAGACTGTTGAATCATAGACCTGTAACTCTGAAACAAATAATACATTATATGTTAAAAAAAAAAAAAAAAAGAAGAAGATAGCAGGAAGGGAAGAATGAAGGGGGGGAAATCGGAGGGGGAGACGAACCATGAGAGACTATGGACTCTGAGAAACAAACTGAGGGTTCTAGAGGGGAGGGGGGTGGGGGATGTGTTAGCCTGGTGATGGGTATTAAACAGGGCACGTACTGCATGGAGCACTGGATGTCATACGCAAACAATGAATCATGGAACACTACATCAAAACCTAATGATGTAATGTATGGTGATTAACATAACATAATAAAAATAAATAAATATAAAAAAAAGAAAACCGTGTTTCCAAGGAATTTGTGGTTATATGTAAATCTACAATACACATGGAAGAAGGACATATACTGAATTGAAGAATGAAAAAAATGAAGCTTTATAGAATGTGACTTCTCCACGTTTGACTTATTTTTGTAACCCTGGCATCCAGCACAGAGCCTGACACATAGTGGGCATTCAGGAAATGATTGTCAAATTCTTAGTCAACGTCCTCATCCAACATTTCTGTGTGTTTCTTAGGTTCCAGGCACTATTCTAAGCATTTTGCTTATATTACCACATATATCCTCAAAACAGTTATGAAAAAAGTACCATTATTATCCTCCTTTTAAAGATGGGAAAACTAGGGCTCAGGTATATTCAATAACTTTTCCCTCCTTCCTCCACCTCACCCCCGCCCCAATCCTTCTTCCCAACATTCACTGAGCACCTGTATTTCTAGGTACTGTTCTAGCAACAGATGTGGAAGTGAACGAGACAGACAAAAGTCCCCACCCTCACGGAGCTCACATTCTGGTGGCTGAGACCAGTCAGCTAGTAAGTTGCTGATTGAGGACTCATACCCAGAGAGTCTGAATAATATGCAAACGACATGGAAAATTATAGCCCAGTGCCATTCCTTAGCTATTTCAAGACGTGTTCTGAGTGGAGTAGAAACTCTTGTTGGGAAGTTTAGGACATCTCTGCCTAAAGAAGCATCTGAAATGTGTCTTTGGATGGGTGGAGACTCTGGTTTTGCATCATTTCCTACCACATGTTCTGTATATTCTAGTGGTGACTATTTCAAGATCCCAAGAAAGATGTGTCTTGAACGAATGTTACAGCTGTCTTGGGGCTCAAAGATTTGTGTCTGTGGTCACTCGAGCTGTATGACTGAGCTCCCTGTGCCATGCACTCCTCCGTTGTACAACGGGCAAGTTAAGTCCCACTTCATGGGAGTTTTATATAGATTAACTGAGACAGCGTCTGTCTCTCTGCCATTACTGACTCAGCTCTAGAAAAGTCTCTGCATCTGTAATTCAGATGGATGGATGACTAAAGGAG
Organism: Halichoerus grypus; assembly: GCF_964656455.1. NCBI lineage: Eukaryota > Metazoa > Chordata > Mammalia > Carnivora > Phocidae > Halichoerus > Halichoerus grypus. The sequence goes on from NC_135726.1 coordinate 5,155,301, forward strand.
AAAGGCTTATTCTGTTTCCCAATTCCTCCCCAGTGTCAACACAACAATCTTGGAATCTTGTCCTCACGGTCTTTAGCAAATGGTAAGAGGAGAAGACATCCTAAATTCATTCCACCTCAGGAAGTCTAAGTTTCCAGAACAGCTCATCTAAGTCCTGGCATCTCCACTTGCTCTGTAACCTCATGAAAAGCAGTGAAACCAGCTGACATCTTTTTTTTTTCTTTCTGTCTCTCTTGCCACCATATTAAGTCCTGCCACAATGATTACTTGCAGTCGATTTGTCAGGAGTTCTGGACATGCCACCCCTACCTACAGGTGTTCAGGTGGTTGTTGCATTGACTGTTTTTGGTCATGGCTTTCATTCCTTTTAATAACAAACTTGTCTAGGACGAAGTGGATGAGTGAGATTGAAAGCAGTCATACTAAGATGCCCCAAGACAACAGTTCGTGAATCACCTGTTCTCCAATGAACAGTCTCAGATATATTTTCTCCTTTATGACCCTATGTCCTGGTTTTCTATTTGGACTTAGAAACATCGGCTCTCCTGAGAAACACTGAATGATGAGGTCACACTGAATTTGTCTGGCACCCAGTTATCTCTCCAGTCATCAACTCACTGCTTCTGGTCTCTGTGCTCTCCCTTGTTCATGGGCCACGAACAGCTTACTAAATGACCATCAGAATTAAAGCAATCCTGCACACAATCCTTACTCAGTGTTTCTAACATTTATGAACATGCGACTTGGATCAAATATTAACTTGGTTATTATCCTTTCTAGGCACCGGGGAGAAACACAATGATGAACAAGACAGAGAAGATACTTGCTCTCCTGGTAGCTACATTCCTGTGGGAGGAGATAAATAACAAACAAATAAGCAGAAAAACAAATCAGATAGGCACATGAAGGCCCGTGTAAAGAGTTAAAATGGGATGACATGGAGGAGAGTAACAAGGGCTGTCCTTTGCTATTAGATGGTATGAAAGTAAGGGCAAGAAAGGGAAATACGTGGTACACTCAAATAAGGATACTTCGAGAGAAGTGTATGAGGGGACGATTTATATGTGGGAAGAATATAGGGAAAACATAAGGTATAGTTACCATTCTAGAACCTGAAGGAATGGTTATCAGAAAAGAATGGGAGGAAGGGGCCAGGGAAGAGGGGGAAGGGAGAGAGGGGAGAAAGAAGGAAGAAAGAGAAAAAGGAGGAGGAGGAGGAGGAGGAGTGGAGGGAGGGATAAAGAGAGAGGGACGAGGGAAAGCTGCTGGGTAGCAGCCATGACCTGTGGTGAAGGGACACAGCCAGGCAGCAGTGACCCCACAGGGATGAAGCTAGGGAGAAAGATGTGCATTGACCTCAGTCTCATTTCTCCCTCCCCTCTCCTGCTGGCACTCCTTATTGGCTGAACACCACAGGAAGCTGGAAGGTGAGGACAGTGCAGATAGGTTATCCTCCTGGAGCCTAACAGGGTCACCAAGGGTAGAGAGTGCATCTAGAGGGCAAATTCCCAGCACACGTAGTCAAGGTGGCCTGTCTGATAAGATATTTAAACCAAGGCCTCAATGACAAGAAGGAGGCCAGCAGGTGAAGATGGGAAAGGAGAGCAGAGGGAGGCTGAGGGGACACCCAGGGCAAGGGACCTGCACCAGGGTGCATTCTGTGAATGTGACAAAGAACACATAGATGCAGGGAGCTTATAATAGAGAGAGGACTGATGACTGGGAGGTTGGCTTCTGAGCAACCTGGCAAAGAACTTTCACTTCTGGCAAAAGAACTAGGATTTTACTCGACGGGCAATGGGAAGCCATTCAAGGGTTTCAACAGGGAGTGTCATCATCTGATTTATGTTTAAATAGATTTTGCAGCGTAGAGAAAGCACTGTTGCTGTAGTAATCAAGATGAGGGATGATGGCAGCTAGGATTAACACAACCATAGATGGGATGGGGAGAAGATTTGAGATAGAATTTGGAAGGGTTGGATATAGAACATGAGGAAAAGAGAAGAAACGGACTCTTCCTAGGTTTATGTGACCTTGCAGTGCCTTTTGATTTGCACATGAGATGTCATGTCAGCAAATGGTCATGTGATTTTAGAGGTCAAGCCGGAAGTCCAACATTCTTTAATTCACGGATCACCTTAGCGGCAGAGTGACTCAACTTTTTTCAGCTTCTCCATTTTAAAAGAAATTAATAGATCTGAAGAACTGCTGTTTTTGATCAGACACCAGAAAGAGCTTTAAAGGAATTTATCATAAGTATTAATTAATTCATGCAAGAAATTAAAATCTATTCTATTTGAAATTATAGGCATTAATACCATAAAAAACCAGCCGATTCATCATCTTAAAGACTTGCCCAGGACATCATTTTTTTCTGAAACCATCGGCTCAACTTAGAATCATGGATGCTTTAGTTCATCATGACTACTGGACATCTCCTAAACATAATACATAATGGTCCTGGTTTTTAAGTTTCTCTGTGAAAGAGATTTTTTAGTCCAATGATATAACATCTTCAAAATAAATTAGTTTTACACAGTTCAGTATACCTTAAGGAAAGTAGTATTGCGGAAAAATCCTCAGGTCCTAGAATATCTAATTGAAAAGGAAAATGACTTTCACACTATACATAAATTCTCAGCTAAGTAGCTCTACTATAAATCCACAAAATTTACCAACTTCTCTGAATGATTGATTCTTAAAAACTAAGACCTCTACTCTAAATGAGTCATGACCTAATTTTTATGTCAGAAAAACATGAGCTAAATGCGTGTTCATGTGGTCATAGTTATTAACAAAGAAGAAATGCCATCAATTCCAACAACTAAAATATCGTGGTTGAGAATTGCTAAAACCTTGTTTCCTGATTTTATGAGAAAGTGCTCTGGGTAATCTTGACTATTTTATTAGCTTATTTAAAAGAACCAACCGCAGAACAAGCATCATAATGCCAGGAATAACACTGATACTGTTCGTTTCACCGTGGCAGGTTTTGTTGGCTAGCACAAAGCCCTTTCCAGCTGCTTCCTTCCTACTGCACACTGGCCCAGAAAAGCCAGAAACTTCTCTAGCTTCTTCTGCATGTAGGAGTGGCCATGTGACTGGTCCTGGATAATTAAAAGTCATGAGAAGTCTGCAGCAGTTTCTGAAAAGGATTTTCTTCCCTGATAGAAGAAGAGAGGACCTTGAAACTTCTCTCCACTCCCTACATGCACCTCATTCCCCTTCAATGGAATCTTGATGTGTTTGGAGCTGTGGAAGCTGCCTTGAAAATATTAGGCAACAAATACATGGGAAGAAGGACGGAAGGCCAAGATGCGGAGGATGATGAAGGGGAAGGGTACAGGGAGCTTACTTTCGCCACGGCATGATGAGCTGCTGACCTGCCCTTAGCTGCCTACATCCAGGCACTTGATGTGAATTCACCAAATGTATTTATTTTATAATCTACTGTGAGTTGGATTCCTTTACTTGCAGCCTAAACAACCAGCCCTCTTCTCGGTATTTATTCTTCCCTTGGCCTCACTGATCCTGGACTCTCCTGAGCTTCTTCTGTGAAACAGTTTTTAACCAGTTCCTCTTCCTCCACTCATCCCACAGTATGAGTGCCCCCCCACCCAGCTTCAGTGTGCAGCCCAAAATCTCACTTCCCTTCTCATTCTCTCTTATTAATTCTATCCACTCCCACAGCTTTTACTATTACCTACATGTAAGGAACTTCCAAACCTTACGTATTTCCTTATTCACTATGATATAAGGCATAAAGCTATAATGGGTTAATTGGGCTGGGGCCATCTGCAGGAAGTCCCGCTCATGCTGTAACACTGTGCTCTCCAGGGCAGGGGACAGCAGGTGGCAGGTATCAGTGGCACCCCTCCATTTTCGGAACAAAGAATTCACTTTCCTTCTGCTTCTTCAGAATGGGAAAGTGTACAAATGTTCAACTCCAATAAAAAATGTACTAGCTTTTTTTTTTTTTTTTACTTTCCCCCTTCCCTCACTTCATTCTTCAGTTGTTGCAGTGCTTCCTGTTGTTATCTTCTTTTGAGGAACCAACAATGTGACACTGCTTACTTTTCCTTTGACTATTTCATAACCCTTGGAACATTATATAACTTTCATTTTCTCCTATCCTTTATCCAAGGCCCTCTTTATGTTCGCAGCATGAAAGAAAGTGAACATTAAGTGAGAAATTTGTTGATGACACTAGAATGAGACTCTAAACCTATTGGGAGACAAGAGGCCCTTGGTGGAGCCTCCTGCCAAGGCTGAAGGTGTGGTAGTCCCTGAGACAGTGATGTCATTCAGTTGGCACCTACAAGTGCTGAGTGGTGTGCACAGGTTATTGTGTGAGAACCCTTGAACAATGAACGTGTTTGAGAGAGAAGAGAGTCTACTGACATATCCCAGGAGGCTGCACCCCCAGATCTCTCAGAGCAGTAGCCTGACTAGGTGCTAACCTTGGTGCTGAATTGTTTCATAATTAACCAGCGTTAATCTCTGAGCCTAAAACCTGCTTGAGACTTCAACTTCTTTTAATTTTCCATATCTGTGTCCAACCAGACAACCTGCTCCAAAATACACACTAACTGACCTTAACTGATGCCCTCACTTGGTGGCTATTCAGTGATGTTTCTAATCACCTGCACAATTCTTTGGTAGGGCCATGACAGCTCAGTTTAGTTCCTTGAAGGTGGGCGTCAAGCTTCATTTTAATTTGTAACATTTACAGCACCAGCTCCATGCGCTGATCATACCAGTTTCTGTTCTATTATATATTTTTTTATTCTGTCCATCTGTAATAGGAGATTCACTGTCCTCTATTTAAATATTCTTAAAAATGGATGTCTAGTTAATCCACCTCCCAAGATGAAATTGGAGGCATCAGTTCTCTCAAGCTTGGTCTATGTAGTACTCAGAACCGAAAAAAAAAAAAAAACCTTTTACAAAAGATTGGACCCTTCAGAGAAAAGAAATTCCTGTTATTATATAGAGCTGAGTCTGCGATACAGTTTATTTGGATTGGAAGTAAAGTGTCCAATAATTTTAGATGACTCCTCACCTGCTGTGAAGAAACAACCAGAGAAAAATGCCTTTTAGAATATATATTTCCTAGTATATAACCATTGTATCAGTATCCCTATGGGAACGCCTTGGGGTGAGTTACCAGTGAAATCACCTTATATAGTTCTGTGGGTTTGGGGCAGCTTATCAGGAACGGGGTTGAGTAACTTACCCTCTGAATAAAAAATGGTATAGCCATGATCCTGTATGTTGCATGGTCCAGTGTTAAAGCAATGGTGGGTGATGTCGGGAGTTGATTATCAGTATCAGTGGATGACCCGAAAGTATCCTTTAACTCTAGCCTGGTAGTTCCAACCTAGGAATGCATCCTGCTCCCACCACTTACTAACTGGGTGACCTCGGACAAGACACTTCTTCATTGGTATAATAGGAATCCAACAGCACTTTAGCTTAGCCAGTGTACAGTGATAACCACAGTGGTTGACAGATATTACTAGGTCAATAAATGTTAGGTATTATTATTGGTAGAGTATGGCAATTTCTCTGTAATGCCTGGCTCAATTGCTATCAGTAGAGAACTTGGAATCCTGCCCCTGATGTGCCCTCTATCCCAGCAGGGTGTGGTGCACAGTTGGTACTTAGAAGGGTAACTGACCACCCATACAAGACACCATTACTGTTGGGGATCAGGTACGCCAGTGGTGGCAGAAATGACTGGTTTGTTTTACCTCTGTTCTCCCTCTTTCTTTCATAATAATAAAATTTTCAGTCTGATATATGGCTGTACAGAATATTTCATTTTCCAGATTCCCTTGCAGCTAGTTGTGTTCATGTGATCAATTTTTGGCCAATAAATTGTGAATGCAACTATTGTGTGCAATGTCTGTGTTACCTTTAAATGGGGGGAGGGCTTCATCTTGACTCCTTACCTCTCCTGCTTTCTAGAACATGGATGTGGTGTTCAGCCATCATGAACCATGTGGATAAGGGCAGTACCTAGCACTAGCTGAACAACAATACTGAGGCAAGCAAGATTACAACCCCACAGAGCTACCGTATTTGCCTTAAACATCTCTGTCACTAGGCTGTTCCATGAGAGAGGAGAAAGACACATTTCTATCTCTTTAAGTTACTATTATTTAAGGACTCTAGCTGCACAACTGAACCCACAGCCAGCTAATATTTATATGCACTAAGTGATTAATTTAATTAACTTTTATGTGTATCACGTGCAAAGTAAGGTCCAAATACCTCACCCACCCATCTGTCCATCTATCCATCCATCCATCCATCCACCCACCCACTCACCCATCCATCCATCCTTCCAACCATCCATCCATCCATCCATCCATCCATCCATCCATCCATCCATCCAGTATTCATTCTGGTCAGTAAGTGTTGGCATTAGAGGACACAGTGATGAACGAACTCCTGGCATGCCACAAATGACTCTTCATAATCTGGTCCTAAGCTTCCTTTCCAGCTGAATATCCTGCAATGTACTCTGCCATTTCAAACCTCTGGGCATTTGCAAGCATATACTTGTTCTCTAGCATGGAATACCTCTTTAGCCAACAAACTCCTACTTCATCCTTTTGGACTCAATAAATACTACTATGCTCTTCTGCATCCCGCCCACAAGGTAGGATTGATTGCCCCTTCGTTTGTGCACCTACAGCACTTTGCATGTCTGGACTATGCAAGGTTCCATGTGGAACAGAGGTAACAACTGGATTTGAACCCCAATCCTTCCCCTGTTAACAATGAGCTCAGGCACATTACTTAACTGTCTTTCATGCTCATTTTCCTGATCTGAAAAGAGGTAAAAACAGAATTTACTTCCTTGAGTTTGGAGGGGGTTAAATGAGAATCCACACAAGACTGAGAGCTTAGAACATGGAATGTAGCAAATAAAGGTTGATTATTACAAGAGGATATATCCACTGAGCTGCCGTTATCTGTATGCTTGGATTTCTCACTATCCTCAAAGTCCTTTGAGGTCAGGGATAGCATCTCAGACATCTTACTGGTATCCAGTACTAAGTACAGTACCAGGCACATGGCAGACTCAATGGATGCTTATGGAATCTGCCAGCAAGTGAATCAATAAACAAAGGACACTTTTCTGGGTTTTAAGGAATTAACATGAAACATATAATCTGGCATCTCCTAGAGGTGTCTGGGTGGGGTGAGTAGAAGTCTTCCATAGATGGCATCAATGAAGAACTACATGTTGTCTCAGTAAACCTCCGGGTGGAAACAAAAGTCTGGCCACAGAGGGTGGGGTGAGATGGGGTTGGAGCTGACCACAGGTTTCATGGAAGGGCAGGGCCAATGTTGGCCAAAGGACGGCTTTTAGGGAAGCTGGCAGTTACTTCCTTTGGCCCCTGTTCTGATCACCACACTAGGGCACAACATGCTGCTTCACTGTTTTAGAAAACCCTGAAGTGTCACGAAGGCAGTTAGACGTTAGGTGGCATCTTCAGGTGTCTCGTGAATTTAGGGAACTTTTGCTATTCCCTGTCAGAACAGAAGCATCTGCTGAAAATTCTCCACATGACACTTCATTTACCAAATGGGCCTGCAACTCCCCAAAGAAGGAAAATAACCTTCACAGAGAGAAAAGAAGGAGAAAAGAGACCCTCCACCACTCTAATTTGAACTGTAAAGTCTCTTCCTGTCATCCTCGTCTTTCCTACTGTCACCTGGTGAGTCACTTAAAAGAGCTATGACAATGCCCTAGCTCTTATCGCTGTGATTCTCTCTCTTCTTCTTCTTCTTTTTCTTTTTTTAAACCTAATTCCCAGGAGGCAGAGATCATAGGCCAAGTTCTAACATCACTTCCTCTTCAAAGGAGTTCTTGGACAGAATCTTGGTTTGTATGGATCCAATCAAATGCCCGTAACATTGGATCAAACCCTACCTTGTAGCTGGAAGTCTGCCCCACACTCTCCTCATATTGTCCCCTCGGCCCCAAGCTGCAGGAACAACCTCCTGACCCATGAGAATGTAAGAAAGTCTGACATTTTCTTTTTCCTTTTGGAAGAATGGAAACTACTCTTTTGATTTGGAAAAAAAAAAAAATCCAAGGCTTGCCATGGGCATTATAGTTTTCCAGGATGTCTGTATTTATTTTAGGCTCTAAATTTCAGCAGGTAACAGTTACTGGATACTTACAATGTTCCAGGCCGAATGCCTTTGATATATTAAAAAAAACCTTCCCAACAGTCATATAGAGCTAGAGCTGGTCCAACCTCCCATTTTCCAGATGTGGAAACTACAGCACAGAATCAGTTGCTAACTCACTGGAGGCCATACAACCAATAAAGAATAAAACCAGTATTTAAACCTTAGCTGGTGCTGCAGAGCCATGTCCTAACCCCCATGCCCTGCTTCATGATTAAAAAGGACATGTCTAGCAAAGGCTTCAACAGAAAAGGTACATTCTCCCTGGGCATTGAAGGATATGTAGGAGTTTTCTAAGTTGAGGGGTTTAAGAGACATGCTAGGATTGGGGAGAAGAAACAGTTATTATTCCTCTCTCTCTCTGGGTGACTGGAACCATTTTGCTGTGAAACAGATATTTTATTTCAGTGATATCACGGGCCACCCTTCAAAGCAGAGAAGGATTTATTCAAAGAGAATAGAGAATCCTGATTGCCTATATGCCACGAAAAATGGGATCGGTCTTTTGAGTCCAGTTTTGTCACTCTAGAACCCATCTGTTTTGTAAGAAAAGTCCCTGGTGATACGTCTGAATCCATGGCTGCTTCTTTGAAATTTCTCTAGCTGCTGCAAAAGTATTTAAAACATACCTATTCTTCTTGCCTAAGTGCTGCCTGTAACCTCTCTGTCTTAATGTTATAAAGCCGAAGGCTCTATTTTTTTTTTTTTTTCCCCAAGCAGTGACCATGGTGTGGGTGAGAAAGGCGGGCTGTGAAGACAAGGCAGCGTGGGCGAGGTGGCCAGCACCGCGGTGTGACATCAGGCTAAACTAGAGAAGAGGGTTCGACTGGTCAGTGGCAGCGAGAACAGAGTGGGAAAGATGAAAGACATATTCTGGGTGTAGCACGTGCTGACTAGCAGGTAAAGAGGAAGGGGGCATAAAGGTGGTCTCTGGGAGGGGATAAAAAATAGGAGAAGATGGGGGCGCCTGGGTGGCTCAGTCGTTAAGCGTCTGCCTTCGGCTCAGGTCGTGATCCCAGGGTCCTGGAATCGAGCCCCGCATCGGGCTCCCTGCTCTGCGGGAGGCCTGCTTCTCCCTCTCCCACTCCTCCTGCTTGTGTTCCCTCTCTCGCTGTGTCTCTCTCTGTCAAATAAATGAGTGAAATCTTTAAAAAAAAAAAAAATAGGAGAAGATGGCCATTGAAAAAAAAGGAGAACATTTGTCAATTTCAACCTTGTCCACAGAGCAGGGAGGCGGCTCAGTGAAGCAGCCAGAAGCATGGGTCTGAAGACAGACTGCCCCTGTTTAAATTATGGCCCCATCACTTACGATGCAGCCTAGAGAAAGCTGTGTGTCCTTGAGCTAATTAATTAACCTCTCTGTGCTTGTTTCTCATCTCTAGAGTGAGAACAATAATAGTAGTTGCTTCACAGGATCATCTTAAGGATGAATGAAATAATCCATGCACAGGACTTAGGTAACACTCAGGAAAGCGTAGCTGATAATACTATTGATTTTAAAAAATGGCTACATTTTATTATGGTTAACACTTCAAGAGTATTTCCCGTGTGCCAGGCACTGTTCTAAAGAGTCGCACATACTATGTAGCATAACTAGTAAGAAGAATCCTATAAGAATCAAAACAATCCTGTAAGGCAAGTATTATTTTGATACATGTGTTACTGATCAGGAAACTGAGGCCCAGAGAGGTGAATGAGGTGGCCCAAGGATACACAGCTAGTTAGCGGCAAAGCCAGGACTCAAGCCCAGGCAGTCTGGCTCCAGCATCTGAGCTTTTATCCACCTCTCTGCTCTGCACGTCTTTTCAAGCTACAACAGTGCCTGAAGGACATTTGTGTGGAGACGCTAATATGAAGCTGGAAATGCAGATCTGGACACTCAGGAGAGAGGTCAGAGCCTGAAACGACTCCTTTGGGAGGCATCAGTAGGGATGGCATAACTCAACCTATGGGCATGGGATTTCTACCTAAGGAGAATAGAAAGCATTACTGAGCAATGGGGCCACTTACACAAAGATCGCTATTTACAATGTAGTGAGGGAAACTGAGGGGTAGCCCCAGCTGAGCCACGTGAGCGGCGGGGAAATAAGAAAGATGCTCCAGAGGATACAGCTGCTCTTCTGGGGAGGCCAAAACAAATATGAGAAACAGCTATTAGATTTAGCGTGTAGGACATTTTTGGTAAATTTCTGGAAAGTACTTTCATTGAACCAGAGCACGTTAGCAAGTGGGTATTTGTTACGGAAGTAAACTGCCAACTTTTCTGAAGTTTTCAAAGGACCGAAAGAGAAAGCAGCAGTAGGAGGATGAGGTGGCCACAGGAAGGAGGGCTGCTTTGAGGATGCGGGGAGGAGCAGCCTGCTGAGGGGCCCTGTGAGGGGGGGACCACTTATTTTTAGGCTTCTTATGTGTGAATTCTCTTGCCATGGCTTTCCCCAAGATCAGTTCAGCCCCATCTCTAGTTGGGGCACATTACTGTATTGCATAGTGAAATGTATTCCATTCCCCTTACAAAGAGAGCTTGGCAAAGGGATGATTAGTTGCCTGGGGAAGAATGAAAGTTGCTCAGTCTTATCATGATGTAGTATGGAGAGATGGATGATAATAACTGGGGGGGGGAGTAATTCTGTTTTTACTACGACCTGAGGCAGTGATCACATTAAAGCTCAATACTCTTATGTGCTGTTTTAAGATATCTCTGATTGTGAAATATGAGGCCATTTTATGGGGGGACCTATAGATGGAAGAAAACGCACATCACAAAATTGAATGGATTCTAAACTAATTTTGGACAAAACAGAGACCAATGTTCCCTGCATCGCTGTGCTTCTGTGATTGACTATTACAATAATGTTATGCTAAAACACTTCCAATTAAATACTGATCGTGAAATGCCATTCCAAGTGTTTGATGCTACGATGTGTTAAGTAAAAAAAAAAAAAAGCCAAATGTAGAATTGTATGTGCACAGTGAAATAAAATGTCAATATATCAAAGAAAAACAGGAGCTCTGTATGATGACAGGCTTATAAGTGACTTTTTTAGTTTCCTTTTCTTTTTCTTCCAAATGTGTCTATTGGTTATATAACACAGTTACATTTCTTTTAAAAGGAGATAATATGAACTATAGCACCTTTTAAAAAAAATTTTATTTTATTATGTTATATTAATCACCATACATTATATCATTAGTTTTTGATGTAGTGTTCCATGATTCATTGTTTGTGTAAAACACCCAGTGCTCCATTCAATACGTGCCCTCTTTAATTCCACTGTTTACAGTTCTGGGAATTTTCTAAAGCTGAAGCTCTTACCCTGGGTTCATGGATGTCCTAAAATTGTGGGTGGATGGCTTAGAGGCACACAGGATTGTTCAGCTTTTATCAGATCTCAAGGGGATTCATGGCTTTTTTCAGAGCCATGGATGACAAACATTTTGAGCAGCCTGCATATTCCAATCATGATGTCCACCTGTGACGAGCTGATGTGCCTCCCTTGGTACCCCAGGGGGGCTCCTCCCTTGGGGAACCACAAGTATAGATGGGTAACCTGTCTCCCATTCCAAGGTGGTTCCATGAATGTGACTAGGTGGTGATATATGTCTTACTTTCAAAAACCTTTATGTTTGGGGCGCCTGGGTGGCTCAGATGGTTAAGCGTCTGCCTTCGGCTCAGGTCATGATCCCAGGGTCCTGGGATCGAGCCCCACGTCGGGCTCCTGACTCAGCAGGGAGTCTGCTTCTTCCTCTCCCTCTCCCTCTGCCTCTCCCACTGCTCATGCTCTCTCTCTCTCTGTATCTCTGTGTCTCAAATGAATAAATAAAATCTTAAAAAAAAAAAAACCTTTATGTTTGTAGGCACACCTACAGTGTGAAAAAGAGACCCATCATTCCATATCATTAGTACATTTAGCTCTTTCTTAAGCGTTCACTATTGGGAGGACATTCCAAGTGACATGGTCATGAACTTGTGTCTCTACTTGCCTTCCTCTGCCTCATTCAGAACCCCCCACAGAGACCCTGTTCTTACCCACACTGTGAGCAGTATAAAGGAGCCCTGCTGAGAAAGTGGGTTTGGACACGCCCCTCCGGTTGGCTCCCTATGCACAGTGCAGTCACAGGTTCAGGCTTCTCATCTATAACATGGGGATCCACTACCTACTCTTTGGACTGGTTACGGGGATTGAACGAGAGGGCAGATGCCAGCATGCACGCGGATGCATCCGTGCTAGCCTCCTTCCTTTGTACGGGATTCCCTTGCATTATCACACCACCCACTAATCTGTATATTTGAGCACCTGCTATCATATGAAACACTGTAGGAGGTATCAAGGATAGAAAGGGATAAAAAAATGGTCTTTGCTCTATCATAGGCTATTTGAGATACTACATTTAAAAGTAGCATGTGTTGAAGAGGTTGGGAGATGGTGGCAGACCCTAGGCTTGCCTCTTCCCATGAATACAACTATATAACTAACAAATCATTCTAATACCTCCAGAAATTGACCTGAAGACAAACTCCACAATGAGGGTAGAGAGGAAGCAACAGTAAGGAGGTAGGAATTGTGGCGATGAGGTTAAAGGAGAAATAGATCATGGTCGCTGCAGTGGGGAGGGAGCTGCCGTTGTGGAGAAGGGTGAGAGACAGACTTGTGCATAGGGGAGCACATGGGGAGAATGAATCCTCATAGCAATTGCTTGGAAAGTGAGAGGGGCCAAATTCTGTCTTCTAGCAACCAGCGGGCTTAAAAACTGGAGTTTTAAAGGTCAGTGGGCTTGGCTACTAAGGAGCCAGGAGGGCACTGGGGCTGCTCCGGGAGAGAAGGCCTGCGGACAACCCGTGGACACACAGTGTGGAAACAGTGATCTGAAGAATGCCTGGGGCACAGAGCAGGGAGGTTATTTGCTCATCTTGCAGCATGTCCCAGAGAGGCACCATGCACGGAGAGACCCCTTCAGGAGCAAAGAAACTGGCTGGTGCCCTTTTCCTCCCCCACCCCTCAGCATGAATAGAGAGCCACCTGCGGGAACCAGAGCAGTGCCAAGGACGCTCGCTACCTTACTGGCTTGCACCAGGCCCCACCCCCTTGATGCTGCAGCTGAACTGCCCTTCCCAGTGCTTGCCTCAGTTCTAGTGGGGAGTCCCCCTCTCAGAGAAGACCAGCCCAAACCCCTGCTCACACCATGTCTCCCAATCTGGAAGCGCTGCAGAGCCTTCATTCCCATAGTGGTGCTGGCAGGTCTCATTTCACAAACAGATCAGAGCCCACCTCATTAAAACTTGCCACATTCAGGCCAGGAACCAAACATTGCCCACAACAGGCAAAGAGAGCCTCTGCAGATGACTGGCCTGAAGGATAAATTGGCCAGGACCAAACATTAGAGCACACGCAGCACACACTGGAGACACTCCCAGCAGCGCCAGGCCCTGAGGAACAGGGGACACCACATGGCAGGGCACTAGAGGACCTCTTCTTCATAAGGCCAGTACTCTCAAGAACAGGAGACACAGGTGGATTTCCTAACACACAGAAACAGGCACAGAGGCTTAAACAAAATGAGAAGACAGAGGAATTTCTCCTAAATGAAAGAACAGGACAAGGCCACAGCCAGATCTAAGCAAAACAGATATAAGTAACATTCCTGATAGAGAATTTAAAGTAGTGATCATAAGGATACTCACTGGACTTGACATAAAAGAGTGGAAGACATGAGTGAGACCCTTAACACAGAGATAAGGAATAACATAGCTGAGATAAAGGGCTCAATAAACAAAATGAGAAACACCCTGGATGGAATGAACAGCAGGATGGGAGAAACAGGAATGAATTAGTGACCTAGAAGACAGAGTAATGGAAAGTAATCAAGCTGAACAAAAGAGAGAAAAAAAGAATCATACACAATGAGAATAGATTTAGGAACTCAGTGATTCCATCAATCAACATTTGTATTATAGGAGTCCAGGAGACAGGAAAGGGGGCAAAAAATTGATTTGAAGAAATAATAGTGGCAAACTTCCCTAATCTGGGGAAGGAAACAGATATCCAGATCCAGGACATACAGAGAACTCCCATCAAAATCAACAAAAGTAGATCCACACCAAGACATATTGTAATTAAAATGGCAAAATATAGTGATAAAGAAAAAAATATTAAAAGCAGTAAGACAAAAGAAGACAGTAACTTACAAGGGAAAACCCATAAAGCTAGCAGTTTTATGATTTTTCAGCCAAAACTTTCCAAACCAGAAGGGAGTGGCATGATACATTCAAAGTGCTGAATGGGAAACATCTGCAGCCAAGAATACTCTATCCAGCAAGGCTGTCATTCAGAATAGAAGGGGAGATGAAGAGTTTCCCAGACAAACAAAAACTAAAGGAGTTTATGACGACTTAATTAGCCCTACAAGAAATATTAAAGGGGATTCTTTGAGTGAAAAGGAGAGACCAGAAGTGACACAATAAAGGTAGGAAACACAAAAGAAGTAAAAATGGATATTTCTGAAAAAAATCAGTCAAAGCAGCCACAAAATAAAAGGATGTAAAATATAAAAACATATACCTAAAACATGGGGAGGAGAAAAGAATGGGTTCAAACTTAAATGACTATCAAGTTAATATAGACTGTGATATGAAGAAGAGGTTATATACAAACCTAATGGTAACCATATATCAAAAACCACTAATAAACATGCAAAGAATAAAGAAAAGAAATTAAAACATATCACTAGAGAAAATCAGCAAACCATAAAAGAGAAAGACAAGAAAGGATCAGAGAAAATCTTCAGAAACAACCACAAAACAAGTAATAAAATAACAATAAATACATATCTATTAATAATCACTTTGAATGTAAATGGACTAAATGCTCTAATCGAAAGACACAGGGTGACAGAATGGATAAAAAAAAGATCCATCTATATGCTGCCTACAGGAGACTCATTTTAGACCTAAAGACACCTGCAGATTGAAAGTGAAGGGATGGAGAAACATCTATCATGCAAATGGATGTCAAAAGAAAGCCAGAGGAGCACTACTTATATTGGATAAAATAGACTTTAAAGCAAAGACTGTAACAAGAGACAAAGATGGACACAATATAATAATAAAGGGGATAATGCAACAGACGATATAACAATTGTAAATATTTATGCACCCAACATAGGAGACCCAAATACATAAAAAATTTAATAAGAAACATAAAAGAACTAATCGATAATAATACATAATAGTGGGGGACTTGAACACCCCATCTACATCATTGTATAGGTCATCTAAAGAGAAAATCAACAAGGAAACAATGGCTTTGAATGACACACTGAACCAGATGGATTTAACAGATACATTCAGAACATTTCTTCCTAAAACAACAGAATACACATTCTTTTCAAGGTCACATGGAACATTCTCCAGAATAGATCACATATTAGGCCACAAAACAAGCCTCAACAAATATAGGCTTAAAGTCATACCTCACATTTTTGTGACCACAACACTATGAAACTAGAAGTCAACCATAAGAAAAAAAATCTGGAAAGACCACAAATACATGGAGGTTAAATAACATCCTACTAAACAAGGAATGGATCAACCAGGAAGTAAAGGAAGAAATTTAAAAAGTAAAGGGAAAGAAATAAAAATGAAAATACAATGGTCCAAAACCTCTAGGATACAGCAAAAGCGGTCCTAAGAGGGAAGTTTATAACAATACAGGCCTACCTCAAGAAGCAAGAAAAATCTCAAACAAAAAACCTAACCTGACACCTAAAGGAGCTAGAAAAACAACAATAAATATAACCTAAAGCCAGCAGGAGGAAGAAAATAATAAAGATTAGGGCAGAAATAAATGATACAGAAACTAAAACAAACAAAAAACAATAGAACAGATCAATGAAACTAGGAGCTGTTCCTTTGAAAAAGTCAATAAAATTAATAAACCTCTAGCCAGACTTATTAAGAAAAAAGAAAAGGACTCAAATAAAATCACAAAACCAACACCAAAGAAATACAAGCAATTATAAGAGAATATTATGAAAACTATATGCCAACAAATTGGACAACCTAGAAGAAATGGGTAAATTCCTAGAAACATATAACCTGCCAAAACTGAAAGAGAAAGAAATAGAAAATTTGAACAGACCAATAACCAGCAAAGAAATTGAATCAGTAATAACACATCTCCCAACAAACAAAAGTCCAGGGCCAGTTGGCTTCACAGGTGAATTCCGTCAAACATTTAAAGACTTAATACCTATTCTCAAACTATTTCAAAGAAAGAAAAGGTAGGAAAACTTCCAAATTCATTTTATGAAGCCAGCATTACCCTGATAACAAAACCAGATAAAGATACCACTAAAAAAAGACAACTACAGGCCAATATCCCTGATGAACATAGATGCAAAAATCCTCAACAAAATACTAGCAAACCGAATTCAACATCACCTTAAAAAGATCATTCACCACGATCAAGTGGGATTTATTCCTGGGTTGCAACGTTGGTTCGATATTTACAAATCAATCAATGTGATACATCACATCAATAAGAGAAAGGATAAGAATCATATAATCATTTCAACAGACACAGAAAAAGCATTTGACAAAGTACAACATCCATTCACGATAAAAATACTGAACAAAGTAGGTTTAGAGGGAACATACCTCAACATACTAAAGGTCATATATGAAAAACCAACAGTGAACATCATTCTTAATGGGGAAAAACAGAGCTTTTCCCCCAAGGTCAGGAACAAGACAAGGATGTCCTCTCTCACCACTTTTATTCAACATGGTACTGGAAGTCCTAGCCACAGAAATCAGATAACAAAAAGAAATAAAATGCATCCAAATTGGTAAGGAATAAATAAAACTTTCCCTATTTTCAGATGACATGACACTATATACAGAAAACCCAAAACACTGCTAGAACTGTAAGTTCAGTAAAGTTGCAGAATACAGTATCAACGTACAGAAATCTGTTGCATTTCTATATACCAATAATGAAGCAGCAGAAAGAGAAATTAAGGAAACAATCCCATTTATAACTGCACCAAAAATAACAAGATACCTAGGAATAAACTTAACCAAAGAGATGAAAGACCTGTACTCTGAAAACTGTAAAACACTGATGAAAGAAACTGAAGATGACACAAAGAAATGGAAAGACATTCCATGCTCATGGGTTGGAAGAACAAATATTTTTAAAATGTTTATATGATCCAAAGCAATCTACACATTTAATGCAATCCCTACCAAAATATCAAAAACTAATGATGTATTGTATGGCGACTAACATAACATAATAAAATGAAATTAAAAAAAAAAAGAAAAAAATACCAACAGCATTTTTCAAAGAACTAGAACAAACAACTCTAAAAATGTATGAGACAACAAAAGATTCTGAAAAGCCAAAGCAATCTTGAAAAAGAAAAGCAAAGCTGGAGGCATCACAATTCCAGACTTTAATTAATATTACAAAGCTGTAGTGATCAAAACAATATGGTCCTGGCACAAAAATAGACACATAGATCAATGGAACAGAATAGAAAACCCAGAAATAAACCTACAGCTATACGGTCAATTCATCTTTGACAAAGAAGGAAAGAATATTCAATGGGAAAAAGTCTCTTCAACAAATGGTGTTGGGAAATCTGGACAGCAACAAGCAAAAGAACGAAACTGGACCACTTTTTTACACCATACACAAAAATAAATTCAAAATAGGGGCGTCTAGGTGGCTCAGTTGGTTGAGTGTCTGAATCTTGGTTTTGGCTCAGGTCATGATCTCACGGGTTGTGAGATCGAGCTCTGTGTTGGGCTCTGTGCTCAGTGGGGAGTCTGTTTGAAGATTCTCTCCCTCTGCCCCTCCCCCCACTCACAAGGACTCCCTCTCTAAAATAAATAAATAAATCTTAAAAAAAAATAAATTCAAAATAGATTAAAGACATAAATGTGAGACCTGAAGTCATAAAAATTCTAGAAGTAAACACAGACAGTCGCCTCTTTGACATCAGCCATAGCAACTTCTTTCTAGATATGTCTCCTGAGGCAAGGGAAACAAAAGTAAAAACCTTGGGCTACATCAAAATAAAAAGCTTCTGCACACTGAAGGAAACAGTCAATAAAACTAAAAGGCAACCTACGGAATGGTAGAAGATATTTGTGAATGACATATCCAATAAAGGGTCAGTATCCAAAATATATAAAAAAACTTACAAAACTCAATACCCCCAAAACAAATAATCCAACTTAAAAATGGGCAGAAGACACAAACAGACATTTCTTCAAAGAAGACATACATATGGCCACAGACACATGAAAAGTTGTGCATCACCACTTATCATCAGGGAAATGCGAATCAAAACCACAATGAGTTATCACCTCGCCCCTGTCAGAATGGCTAAAATTAACAACATAAGCAACAACAGGCATTGTCGAGGATATGGAGGAAGGGGAACCCTCATGCACTGTTAGTGGGAATGAAAACTGGTGCAGCCACTCTGGAAAACACTACAGAGGGTCCCCAGAAAGTTAAAAATAGATCTACCCTATGATCTAGCAATTGCGCTATTGGGTATTTACCCAAGGAATGCCAAAACACTAATTCAAAGGGATACACGCACCTCTATGTTTATAGCAGCATTATCTACAATAGCCAAGATATGGAAGCAGCCCAAGTGCCCATCAGACTGATGAATGGATAAAGAAGATATGGTAGATATACACAACGGAGTATTATTCAGCCATAAAAAGCATAAAATCTTGCCATTTGCAACGATATGGATGGACCTAGAGAGTATTATGCTAACTGAAATAAGTCAGTCAGAGAAAGACAAATACCATATGATTTCACTCATATGTGGAATTTAAGAAACAAAACAAACGAGCAGAGGAGAGAAAAAGGGAGAAGGAGGCAAACCAAGAGACAGACTCTTAACTCTAGAGAACAAACTGATGGTCAGCAGAGGGGAGGTGGGTGGGGCGATGGCTGGAAGGGGTGATGGGATGAAGGGGTGCACTTGCTGTGAGGAGCATGGAGTGATGGACAGAAGTGTTGAATCGCTATATCATATACCTGAAACTAATATAACACTGTATGTTAATTGGACTTAAGATCTCAAAAAGCCAAAAAAAAAAAAAAAAAAAGAACACCAAGGCAAGAAAAAGAAATAAAAGGCATAAAAACAGAAAAATATAAAAGCATGTCTTAAGTGCCAAAGGGATGGTAAATGGCTCAGTATTTGATTGAAAAATGAATTTATTCTTTCAAATATTTATTGAGCACTCACTATGCACTGTGCCATGGGCAGTAATGACTGTGCTGAGAACCAGCGAGACAAGTCCTGTCCTGTTGCAGGGCTCTCCGCGCAGCTGTGGGGAAGCCAGAAATAGACCAGGCAACAGTGATAGAACCTAGATGCTCGCAGAGGGTGGTCAATGCTACCGAGAAAACACATGGAGGGCTTGGCACAGTGCAGCTGAGTGGGGTGCTAACCTAGGGGGGGTAACCAGAAAAGACCTCTCCAAGGACGTAACAGAGAGACCTGAATAAGGACTTGGCTCTGCAGAGATCAGTGGGTTTAGATCTGCTTACTTTACGCTAAAGAAGCACCAAGGGCAAAGCTGCTGAAACACAAACCAGCTGGTCACCACTGAGCTGTAGAAAGATCCAGGTATGTCCAGAGATGCCAAAGGAGGGCAAGAGAGCAAGCTGTCACTGTTATGGAGGGACTGGCGTAAATCAAGGGACGGTTGGATGGGGAGAGGAAAAGGGTGCACAGGCGTGAGTTGGCTTTTGAACGTCACTACCGTGTCGCTGGGCCAGACCAGAAGTATTAATAGATGAAAAGATGGATTGGATCCTAAGTGGCTGCTCCAGTTCTGATGTCTCCATACCTGTAACTTATCATCATTGTGGATTTGGGTGATTGAATTGGGCAGTACTTGGTGGGTACTCAATACTATGAGTGAATTCCCCAGGAAAACAGTCAAAATGTCGGCACTGAATTGCCAATGACTCAGGTCCTTGAATGGGATTAAAATGAACCTTCTTTGTAATACATTTCAAAAAAATTCAATGGCAAATAAAAAAAAGAAATTCTTAGAGTAATATCTATAAATGGAGCATTTTTAAGGAAATTCACAAAGACATAAAAGAAAAAAGGAAGAATATCTTATGATTGCATTGTATAGCTAGAGCTTACAAAAGATCCTAATACAAAATATGGGGGTTTGTATTGCATTCAGCATACTATTTTTTTCCTCCTTTCTCAAAGGCCATTAGCCAATAACCTTTATCCTGCTAAACACTGAAATTAGAGTCTGGCATTTTCTTGGTCCATAGATTGTGGTCAGACACTCCGAAAAGCAACATGACTTTTCATATTTGGTTCATTTTCTTACATCTTCAGAAGATGCAAGGAAATTGCAGTATAAAAAAGCATTTTTTTAAAGTAGAAGAAATAAATACTCCACACATGGATGTAGCTTTGAGTCTGTTGGTAATTTGGATAGCAGTGAACTTTGTCTATTTAGAAACCCATGAAAGACACAGACACTGAATCCCATTAACAATTTGGCATCTCGGGTGCTTCACTTCGGCTGATAAAACCACGTGTTCTACATGGGTTGTGCTCATAATCTTATTAACTGTTAACAGGATTTGTGCTTGGAACTCCCAGGGACCCTTGCACCAACTCATGCACATGCCCAATGTCCAGTGTATTTTGATAACAGTTGGTTCAGACGGAAAATAAGACCCACTAACCTGCTTAAGAAGGCTTTAAATATCTTCCAGAAACATTTCTCAGCTTGTAATCCAGAAATTCTGTGTTAACACACAGAAGCAACCAGACACAAGTCAGGATTTAGAAGAAGCCAGTTAAATAAGTTGGACTTAATGAAATTCCAGGAATCAAATCCCTCCTGTCTTGTTGAGAAATAGTGCGACACAGATTGCCCCACTCAAGAACCTACTTCTGGGGAAAGATCGATGACTCATTGGTCATGTTCTATATAATCAAGAAGGGAGCTGCTCTGTGCGAGAGATGTCATTTTCAAGAAGGAAACGGGCTAGGGAGACGCATGTTGGTAATTGAGTCGTTATGAAGCACAGGCTATTTGTAGATCAGTTGATGGATCAAGATCAATAGTGAAATTCAAGTCTGTGTTTGCTGAGATCTGGGTCACATCACCCACGTGCTACATCCGGGCTGAACCCTGTACATCCCTCGAGCAGGCTCCACTGGAGCCCCACGCGTAGGACAGCTCTTATCATTTCCTGCCTGTACCCCAGCTCCCCTGTCTCTCTCTGAAGCCTTTTTTTTTTTTTTTTTTAAATAGTGTTTTCTATTGTTTCTTCGTGGGATTGGGCTTCCCAAGGAAGTAACTGGCTGGACAATCATCCGTTATTGGTTGCCCTCCTTCCCAGTCTTATTTCTTCCCTTTCCTACTGGTATTTTCTGCACCTCCCAAATAAACCAAATTCCATTCCAATCCTTGCTTCCCTGTTGACTTCTGGGGAAACAAACAAGATACCCCCCACCCATCCACTCACCCGGCCTGATTCAACCGTGTCACTGAAAAGCACCAAGTGCCCATTTTCCCAAGCAGAAGCACCTGGATTAAGTAAAGAGCCCTTGGGTTCCTAACTTTGGCTTAGCATCTGGGGCTTTTCTCCTTAGCTCCCTTCCATACTTCCTGTTGCATGACATCTCTTTATACTGGGTAGAGATAGGAACTTACATCCATATGAGGCCCTGGGAGCGGCCACCATCCACTGCTAGGCTTGCTTACTTTAACTAAACATTGTCTTTAGAAGGTCCTTTTCCAAATAACAACAGCTACATTCTTTGTGCTTCTACTAAAGTCACTTGAGTATATGGTTTATGTGCGTGTGTGTGCGTGTGTGTGTGTGAATAGAATTTATAGCTCAGCCAAGGGAAAATACAGAATTCTTTGTTTAGATGGCTTACTCTAACAATGATCATGGTGACAAGTTATAGTCCAATGACTCATGAAAAAAATTGTCCACGTGTCAGAAGAATGAGGCCAAGTGCATGTTTGGTTGCAAATAAGGACTTTGAAAATTGTGCCCACCTTGGCCAAATCTGCTGGTGCCATTACTGCAGGGAAGTGACCCCTCCATTAAGATGCCAGCAGGCTGGTGTACCAAGTGGAGAAGACCCAAGGAATCACTTGGAATGTTGTTGGAAGAGGGCTTTAGGAAAACAGAAAAACTTCAAAGAGATCAAGAAGCAAATGGAAACTTTGCCCTTTTAAAATGCCATGCATAGTCAATTATGCATTTATGAGTCAATTATGCATTTGTAAGTCAATTACAAAAAAGAAAACAGATGAGTTTTAAGACTTCTTATGTGCAGTGCTGGAAAGGGCTTCAATTTAGGAGAACAATAACTTTTAAAAATGGTTTTAGGTCAAATGAGAAGGGAAGGCTTCCAAAATGCCTCTTGGGAATCAAATTAAAAATGAGTAAACTAATTTTATTTGCAGCTTAAATAAAACTCCCCTGAACTGCTTAATGGGTACCTACCTCCTTTAGGTACATTCTAGAGAAAACCCAATTTGTAATTGTAGGCTAAGGAGATTAATGAATCACTGCATTTTATTTGTATTAGAACCGGTGATTAGAAGAAATTTTTTTTCTGAGTTAGAGTCACAGTCAGCTAGCTAGAAAAAGCGGGCAGAGCTTTTATTAACCTAGTTTCATTTCCTTATGCAGGCTATATATTTCCTTGAGTTCAGAGGCCAAAATTATTTATCTCTATATAAGAAGGGTACCTAGCACAGTGCCTGGTATATGCTGGGGACCTAATAAAAATACATAAAATAAAGAAACCTATGGCAATGTTTTCCGATATTTTAAATAAATGGGAAGAGAAAGGGCAGGGATGGAGGCAACGACTATGTTTTTCTTGCCTTAGTACCTCCTGGGCACAAATACCATTTGCTGAACAAATCCACAGGCACCTGGGCTCCAAGAAGATATGGTTATTGTCTACTTTGTTCTCTGTGATATTTCTGCTCCTAGACAGCCAGCACATAGTAGGTGCTCACATTTATCTGCTGAATAAACATGGTAGAAGGAATAAGAAATCTTTGGAAGGTCCAGACCAATTTTAGAAAGATTCAGCTTCTATCAGGAGTTTGATTGCATGCATTTTATCAATTTATTTTTTTTATAAGGCAATTACTGCTCCATAATAGTCATCAAATGGTTAGGCAGCTTATTAATAATGTACCCAATATTTCATATGCATTACCTCTTTTCAACTTTATAACAATCTGTTGAGGCAGATTCTGTTATCTTCATTTTATAGATAGGAAAATTAGGGTCTAGAAGAAGGACTTGGTAAAGCATCCTGAGCTAGAAAAGAGGCAAAGCTGGAGTCTGGTCTTAACTTGAACTCCCCCAGAGCTGAGTCTGAGACAAGGACTTGGGAGCAGGTGGTTTCTGTGGGGGGTAGATTCAGCAAGTAGGAATGAGGGAGCAGAAGAAGGAGAGAAGTCCATATAGGTGTGTTACTGACCTAGTTACCACGATGGGAAACGGGCTCAGTCCCACCGGGCCTCTCTGAGGAAGCAGGGAGAGTGCAGCTCAGAACTGTTCTTCCTTACACAGTGGGCTGGACACTGTCCCACTGACCCCTGTCTCCCACTGGCTAGATGCTCCCTCTGGGGACATTAACTTCCCCAATTCCGGGCTGCCCTGTGTTAGTACACAACTCCCTTGGCTTGGAAAAGCACTTGAGTGCTTTCCAGATGCTGGTGTGGAGGGAGGGGTGCCCGCCATGGATGCAGCTGAGATCCACGTGGGCTGAGGGCTCCTGGGTCGTGGACACCAAAGGTGTCCGCTGCCTGCTCTAACTTCCTCTGTGTCCTTTTGTAGTTTTAACTGAGCAGCTGTGTTTACTCCTACTGAGATGGGAGCCCAGAGGATGTGATACCAAGCATACCTTCTGCCTTTGAGGTGCTTATAAACCCAATCTGGGGAAAGGCAGGTGCCTATGAAAAATTAAGTAACCAGGTACTAGTATTAGTAAAGAACAACCGAGTTGTACATACACAGAGTATGGTCATTATGCAAATAAAAATGAGCATTTGCTGGAGTGTGAGTTTGCTGTAGCAGTTGTAACAAGTGAGCACGAACTCAGTGGCTTCAAACCACATGTGTTCGTTCTCTTATAAAAGAGTTCTGGAGGTTCGGAAGCTCTCAGCTGCATTCTTTCCTGGAGGCTCTAGAGGAGAATCTATTTCCTTGCCTTTGCCACCTTCTGGAGGCCACGTGCTTCCCTTGGCGCTTGGCCCCTCCTCCACCTTGGAAGCCCTGAGCACAGCACCATCTCTGCTCTCACACCATCGTATCCCTCCTGTAAGGACCCTCGTGATGACAGTGGGGCCACCAGGATAACCTCTCTAAGTCAAGAGCCTGAACTTAATCACTTCTCCAAAGTCCCTTCTGCCATCGAAGGTAACGTAACCACAGCTATCAAGGATCTGGATGCGCGCATCTGTGCGGAGCTGGGGAGGGGCATTATTCAGCCTGCCCAATGAGTCTAGCCACATTTGCTCTTTCTTCTTTCTGAAAGAATACACATGGAACTGTTGATATGGCTATTTTAGGAGAGAGGGATGGGAACTCCAGAAAAGGAAGGGCGAGTTTTATTTCTCATACTGTGACGTCACTCCCTGCTTGCCCCCTTTATAGTTGTACCAACCGCATCTGTTACTTTTCTCTTGCTAAAGGAAAAAAGTTAACTTGGTTTTCTGGATCCTGAGGTTGTGGGCTACTTTGTTCTCTGCTTTAGACATTTTTGCATTATAAAAACAACAACCTAACCAATATTTTTAAAAGTTATGGTTCATCCATAAAATGAACAACCACAGAGCCATTAAAAAGCATGAGGAAGATCCGTACACGGTGCCCATGAGGACGCGCTGGTGAAGAAGCAGGATGTAGAAGCGACTCTAGAGAAGGCTCCCGTCACCGGAAGGACACCACAAGAAGGAGATATGTGTTTGCTTCTAAAACAAGATTTCTGGGAAGACACACAAGGCACAGCAGTGGGAGGAGGGTAACTGGAGGGTTTGGGCACAGAAGCGTTCACCATCTAGTCCTATGATATATTTGCAGTGTGTGTGTACAGTTCTATACGTACGTATATAGTGAAGTCCTGTGAAGTCATTTACCCGCCCTGGTGAGGAAACAGACAAGGCTACAATGACATTGTTATTAGAACAATCAGTGACTCAACGAATGGATGAATGGATGAATGTTTTGGGGGAAGGGAGAAATAAGGTCGGGCAGGTAGAACAGGCCAGTGGTGAAAAGCCACCACGGGAAGTTTGGGAGTCTGCAGGGGGGAGGGCAGGAGTGCTGGTTGCTACCTTCAGTGGACATCTGTCGGCTTTCAGTAGCAGAAGCAAAGAAGGAGGCAAACATTTCTGAAACTTGAAGGAAAGCTCCTCGACAAAGAACGATCTCAATTTGTACTTGACTCCCAGGCTCTCACCCAGCATTCATGTAAGTGGAAGTTTCCTTAAAGATTCCCTGAGTGAAGAACCTAACTCTCTCCATAAACAAGACTTTTTTTGTGTGTGATTTTAATCTGCTCTGAACAAATTAGCTCTGTTCTCATATATGTGTGTCTGCACCTTTGCATTTCCCACCCCCGGTGTGTGTCCTGTGGAATGGGTTCTGAGTCATCTTGCTTCCCCTAAATTCAAGCTGATTCATCGTAAATAGGTGGAAACATCCGACTACATCATTTTATCTTTCAGTGTAGTCATGCTTGAACATTTACATTTTAATATATATATATTATTGTAAACTACTTTCTTTTAATTTCTCCTTTATATTAAAGTCATGGCATAATATTAAGAGTTGTTTTTAAGTTATGTGTGTAGGTAGTAATATTATTTATGGATTTCATTTTGAGAGAAGAAAGAGACATCATGATGCTCTTTACTGAGGGATTTGATGTCAGATGCCTTTGGGGACCAGGCAGGCCTGCATGATACTGCTGGGGGGTGGATGGCCTCCCCACCCAAATAAATCCAAATTTACAGCTGTTTAAAGACTGCCAGGCACACCGACCATGGCTACTGTCTTCTCCTCACCCAAGGACTCACATGGTCAGACCTCTGTTCTAGAAAACAGTGAGTCATAGAGAACCAGGGGGTGACCAGCACAATTCCCACTTTACTAATCTGTCCTAAAGAAGCAGTTTTTCTCCAAAGCACTGACCTCATCTAGCACACCTCGGCTTTTCATTCTCATAACACATATTATTTCATTATAACAAAATGGGGCTAAACTGTACCGTTAGCAATTGCATTTATGTGGTTGCTAGGTAACCAATTTGCCCCTTGGGTTTTAGAAGCAGCTGAGGGTGCTAAATATCGAATTATAAATCAGGGTGGTGAAGGGGGAGCTCAGACGAGCTTTAAGAAACCATGTCCTCCAGAAGGGCAGATTGCAACTGGTTATGGATGAGATTAAAAAATTAAGATCTAAATTAAATTGAAAAATTTGGGTACCCAACCAAGAAGGGGACTTATTATATCTAAATTTAAAGGGAATGGGGCTAGAGAACAAAATATTGTCTCATTACTCAAATTTAAAATTAAAGAAGACTGAGACCCAAATTGCATACCAATAACAATATTGACAGATGTAACTTTGACTTCCTGCTAGCTCCCTATGGATCAGGCACAGTACTGGGGCTTGACTTGGATCTTTCATATAAATGGCACCGGTCTATAAGGTACATATTATCACTATTTTGTACATGAGAAAAACGAGGTGCAGAAGTCAACCTGAGTTCACCACATACAAATTGTGCCCAACTGACTGTCCTTTCTGGAAAGAGCTACTGGCTTAAGTGTATTTTTTTTAAAGATTTTATTTATTTATTTGACAGAGAGACACAGCGAGAGAGGGAACACAAGCAGGGGGAGTGGGAGAGGGAGAAGCAGGCTTCCTGCAGAGCAGGGAGCCCGATGCGGGGCTCGATCCCAGGACCCTGGGATCATGACCTGAGCTGAAGGCAGACGCTTAACAACTGAGCCACGCAGGCGCCCCATTAAATGTATTTTAATCTTAGCAAAAGGAATAGGTCAGCACTATTTCTGCATATTTGTACAAGTGACTGGGCTAATAAGCGCTGGTGGCTTTAAGCAGCCTGGACAATCACGTCCCCACGGTGCAATGACACCACGCCAGTGGGAACTCTCTTGAGGGTGGATCACTGTTCTCTGCCCTTTTCTATAACTCGCGTCTTAATAACCGGTGAGAAAGAGCTTGCACATGGTGCAGAGTTGAGAGAGGAAGTAGAGCATACGGTCAATAGGGGGCGCTCTGGGAGCCAGACCCTTCTGTTGGGTGAAGAGTAATAATGGTAGGCTAGTTTACAACTGGAATCCAAAAGTTCAAAGTAAACTGGATACTGGAAAACAAAACAAAACAAACTGATCTCTAACACCTGTGTGTGCTATGAGGAGAAATACAATGAGAAGAAAAACATGACAGTAACAGGGTCTCTCCCTTTCCTGTTTTCTATGTCATTCTTTTGGTGGCCACTGGCGTTCCAGGTCTCCTTGTCAAGACCTCAAGCTCTGGAGTCAGACTGGGCTCACATTCTAGCTCTGCTACTTCCTAGCCGTGTGACCAGTAAAATGTATGAAACTTTTTGCACCTCTGTCTTCTCTTTAATTCTGAAAACGAGAATATTCCTGGTGTATACACTTCATGGGGTTGTTGCGAGGATTATGTGGGGTTGTTTGCTTAAAGAATTTAGTGAAACACATGGGATAGAGGGCATGCTCAGGAAGCACGAGTGAATGCCCTCATCCTTAGTCATAAGAATGATACTAAGAGACTAGTTTATGGGACCAAAGTTTAAAATAATCTCCGCAGGCTTGAGTGAATCTCAAGTGAAGGCCACAAGTCATTCTACGCAACATGGACAACCTGTGGGCCAAATGGAAAGATGACAGATTTATGGGACTCAATTCACAGTTGATTCAGCTCACTGTCTTATGTTTGCCTTTATGTAAGCCTCTGATTTCAGGGACCTATTAGCACAAACCTCAGTGTGGTCAGGAATCAAAGGACGGGGAACACGCGGGTGTGGGGTGGTTTATACATTTGAAAAGCGAAGGGGAGGACCCAGGTTGCCAAGTAGCCTGAGTTTAGGAGGCTCCATTCTTGTGTAAACTGTCCTCAGGGCACCACTCTCTGAATTTACATCATAACTGGTGCCCTGGATGTGGGGCACCAGGTCTGGTGACCCTCCCAGCCCGCAGGCTACCATTAGAGCTCTGAGAAGCCTGCCTGAGAAAGCAGACTAACGTCCTGCATCTGAGTGCCAAAATAACAAACACTTCATCTCCAACATCTGTGTTTTCTGTGAGGAAATTTATGAGAAGGAAAAGGACAGCTACACAGACATTCCTGGATCAGTGTCTTTAAAAGTCATTCTTTCCGTGCCCATCAGGAGTCCCAAGATGCTCGCTGAGATTTCTCAGATACCTATTAAATCCTTGCCATAGAAACCCTTCTGAATTCTCCAGGCCTGAGGAGGTCCCTTCCTTTCTGATTTCTTACAGGATCATGAGGCCGGCTTTAGAAAGGGCCAATTGAGAAACAGATGTGCCAATTAGGCACCGTACAATTATAGGAAAATAATAAAGTACTGTCTTGCATCATACAATGCTTTTTGGCATTTGTTCATAGGATGTCCTGTTTATGTGTGCTAGGTGCCAGGCGCTGGGCTGGTATGGGGGATATAAAGGTGAGGACAAACGGTCAGACTCCCAGTCATCCTGGAGCCCAGAGTCTAGTGGAAGAGAATTGACATCAGTCCATGTCACCCAAATAAAGGCTTTAATACAAACTGAAAGTAGGGCTGGGAAGCAGAGCAAGGGACTCTCATCTAGACTGTTACTAGAAGGCAAGGTGTATTTGAAATGAAAAAGGTGAGTAACAAAGGGGCTGCATGAGGGTGTGAGGGGCTAGAAGGAACAGCATTTGATTACGGTCTTTTCAACACATAATTGATAGCGAGACCCTTGGTTATGATGGATTATATAGAATGTTCCACTTATCTATTGTTGTATAGCAAATCGCCCTACATCTTAGAGGCTCAAAACAGTAACATGTATTTGCTTATGTGCTCGGGTTTCTGTGGGTCAGGAATGCAGGAGGGACTCAGCTGGGCTGGGTGTTTCTGGGGTTCTGGCTTGGGGTCTCTCTTGGTTCAGTTGGAGGATGGATGTGGCTGAGATGGTGGGGTGGGGCGGGGCATTCCTCTCGCTCTCTTCACGTAGTCCCAGGGTCCTTCCATGCAGGTTCTGTGTGTGGGTGAGTTTGGGCTTCCTCACAGCATGGTGGTTCCAGGATGGTAGGACTCCAGGGGTAAGACTCCCAGGGAACGAAGTGCAAGTGCACGGCCCTTTATGACCTCACCTGAGAAGTCACTTCCTCGACTTTCTATGGGCAACAAGTGAGTTCCTGGTCCAAGGGGATGGTATAAAGTCCCCATATCTCAATGAAGAAGACCATGTGAGATGGTAAATATTGTGGTCATCTTTGAAGAAGACCAACTGATATACGGGAGAAGCCCAATGGATATACTGTGGACTGGAATTTTCCTTAAGGAACTACCTAAGTCCACAGACTTCCATGAATTAACTTCACTTTGTATTTATTCTCCACCTCATCATTATACAGATAACATATTTCAAAACACTTGACAGTTTACAAAGTGTTCTTAATGGATCATCATCATAAGCCTGCTAATTATTAGGACAAAATATTATTGCCCACACTGTTTAGGCAAGCAAACTAAGACCCAACATCTCATAGCCAAAAAGAGAGCACACTCAGGATCTGAATCCAGAATTAAGTGTTCTTTCTACAGAAACACACCATTCTACTAAAACATGCCCTGGCAATGAAAAATCACAGTTTACAGTCTGATGGTCTTTGTACCCTTTTTTGGACACAAAGCATTTGAACAGTCTACAGCTTTGAATGTTAGCTGCATCATTTATATGGGAATATGAAAAGCCATTGTTTTAAATAGCATCCATTATAGACTGAATACAAAGACTATTTCCATATTGCTTCCAACATTTTTTGTCCTATCTTCTACAAATAATTAAGGGTTAGCAACTAAAAAATTAATTTTAGTGGTATAGCGATGCATCCGGCTTAATGGCTACCATAAATCAATCCCATGAGATACAATCTATTTTAAGAAGTCTACAGAAAAGGAGCTGTTTCAAAGAGGCATTGTATTATTTCTCTCCCTTCGGGGCAGCAGTACGTCTCTCCTAGTCCAACCTCCTAGCAACTTCCAGCACCAATTGTGAATGTGTTAGAAATGCAAAAACGCACATTCTCGAGACTCATTCCAGGCGTGCTGTGATGGGGTGAATGGGGGCTCCCTGAAGGCTACGTCCAGGTCCTAATCCCTGGAGCCTGTGAATGTGACCTTGTGTGGAAGGTGACTCCTTGTAGATGCAATCAAGTTAAGGATCTCAAGTGGAGATCATCCCAAATTATCCAGATAGGCCCTGAATCCAACGGCAACTGTCTTTCTAAGACAGACGCAAAGGGATATTCGAGACAAGTCCATGTGGAGGTGAGGGTACAGGTGGGAGTAGTGTAGCCATATGTCAAGGAGCTGCTGGAACCACTGGAGGCCCGAAGAGGCAGCGAAGATTCTCCCCTAGAGTCTTCGAAGGCAGCAGGGCCCTGCTACCGCCTGGATTTTGGACTTCCGGTCTTCAGAAGGGTGAGAGAATACATTTCTGTGTCTTTAAGCCACCAGCTTTGTGGTATTTGTTAGGACAGCCCTAAGAAATGAGTGTCTACGAGTAAGAAACTGGGTAGCAGGCCCAGCACTGGGGGGTATTTTAACAAAGCCTCCTGGTGATTCTGATGCACGCTCAGGGCTCAGAACCGCTGAGTCATTAAACTAACGGCTCTATTTATGACTTTCTGAAGACATGGACGTTTTCCCTTGAGGACAGCAGAGGCCCTCCTTGCAGTTACACATGGACCAGGTGTGGACCTTGAACGTCTGGAGCAAAATCTGAGTCTTAGCAGGTGAGTGAATTGCCTCAGGTCAGTCCTCTAATGCTTTGCCTCTCGAGGGCTCTCTCATTTAGAAATGTTTCTCTGGCTCTGGATAGGGACAGAGCGCCAAGTCTGGTAGTGCAGTTCTAAGTAGGTCTAAGACCTGATTCTTACCATGGAGAGTCCTGCCAACTCACTGGAGAAATAGGACAAGTAGATACAAAGATAAACAATTCCATCTCTAGCTTCACATGGGCATAGTGTCTCTGAAACATCTCTCATAAGTATCAAATAAGCCACTCTTCAAGCTACAAATGTATCTCTAACTGAATTCCTCCTAAGCACTGGGGTGGTATTAAATCAACACCGGGATGCTCTCATTTCTAAAATACAAGAGGCTGTTGCCCAATGAATAATGCATCCTCCTTCTCTCCCATGCTTGTGCTCCGTCCAGATTACTTTGCATATCAAGAACAGCTAGACTTTCTAAAAGTCACATCAGAGCAGAAGAATGTTCACCTGTGGATACACTTTCTAGTGTGTTGTTTTTTTTTTTTTCAAATTAGAACATTTGAGGGTACCTTGAGAGAAAATGAAATACATCAGACGGAGTGAGAACATACATCGGCTGATGAGAAATGCCCCCTGCTTTTGACCGAGGTGTTGTTTCTTGACTGCTTTGAATGCAGCATAAAGAAGGTGGGGCTGTCTCTCACCGGCTGTCTCTCTTTTTAATCCAAGTGACAAACATATCACTGTGACCTTCAAAGTCCTTTGGGGATGCACAACCTCAAGGAATGAAATGCCTGCCCTGGGAATAAGGAGGGTTTGCTCATGACCATGGAGCGACGCGCTTGGGGAGGAGATCTGGAAATTAGGGACAAAAGCAGGCCCGAGGCTGGCACGAAAGCATGGCATCAAGGTTAGAGGCTTCGGGGCCATGGCTGCTGGGACCCCAAGCCCTGCAACGCCGCTCAGCAGCTATCGTGACCCTGGGCAAGTGACCGATCCCACAGAGCTCTAAAGTGAGTCCATAACAGGAGCTACCTTTCAAAGCTCATTATGAGGATTAAAAAGTTAAAACATAGAAAGTACGAATACCAAGCCTGGCGATGTGTTTGTTATTCTTTTCTTTTCCTTTCCTCTGCCTCTCATTATCACCGTCATCATCGTCGTCGTTGTCAACGTCGTTCCTGATGTCACCTCCTGCCCTTTCAGTCCCAGGGTTTAAATCTGATTCTCCATCTTCAGTCACTGTGTGGCCTTAGAGAAGCCCCTAGCCTCAGGAGCCTCCCCTGTACATGGCCAACCTCTTACCCTGCTGGGAAGTGAGGATTCGAGAGAATTCACGTAAAGTTCCCAAGACAGGGCTTAACCTTCCTAGACATTAAATCAAGGGCACCACTATGATTAAAAATAAAATCATTACCACCCAAAACAGGGGAGCAGCATTTTAAAGGTGGGAGGGATCAGCAAAATGATGCAGGAAGGGGGGACTGAGGCTCCCTTCCCAATCTCTTAGAAATGATAGGAGGGAATTAGTGGATATCTGGCGGGTGAAGACATTAATTCACTTATTCACTTGGTGACTGATTACTGAGCTGTACATCGCAGTCACTGTCCTAAGTGATTTATCCTTCTGCCAATAATCCTATGAGGCAGGGAACGATCATCCCCATTTTACAGATCAGAAGACATGTCTAAAAAGGTGAAGTAAATTCACCTTTATAAGTTACAAGGTTATTAATTAACCTTATTAATTATCAGTTTCCCATGCGGAAACTACTTCGAATTCAGGTTCCAGCTGACTTCAGCTTCGAATCGCTCCGTGATACCTACCTTCCGGCCACCAGCCCTCGCAGCCAGCTATCCGTACTCACATAGTCTCCTCTCTACCACCTTTGAGTTGCTGAGCTGGCTGGAGGAAAACTCTAAGGACCTCGCCCTACTCCCCAGCATGGGAGAGCTGGGCAGAGGGTCTTCCAGAAGACTAGACGGTCATACCTCACACCCTGGACCTCCAGGGGATCAAGTCTCGAAGAGCTGTTGGGGCCGGCAGGAGAAGCCACTTTGAAAGGAGGTAGCTTTTTGACATCAAACTTTCCCAGTATCACTGATGGAGGGGATGGTGGCCACTAGCAACAGTACCCCCTCGGAGAAGTGGGGTCTGTAGCTGATTGTTAGGAGTCATGAGCCCTAGATGTTCCCTGACTTTTCTCTTTCTCCTGCTGCGCACATACAATTCCTCAGCAAATCTGTCAGCTCTCCCTTCCAAATACAGGCAGCATCTGGCCACCACTCACTACCTCCACATCCCCAGCCCGGCTCACGTCAGCTGTACAGCAAGACAGCCTCTTCACTTCTCGTTATGTACTCCTGCACTTTAGTATCTTTTCCAGACACCAGCCAGGGGAGCCCTATAAAATGAAAGCCTGAGCGAGTCACTCATCTGCTCAAAATCCTTGATGGCTCACCTTTCCATGTGAGGGGAATGCATGTGATCTGCTCCCTCTGCTTCTTCCAAACCACCTCCTGCTTCTCTCCCCTCTCACTTCACTCCATCCACATTGCCTTAGAGAACCTCCAATGTGCCAGATATACCCCTGCCCCAGGACCTTTGCACATGCTAGTTCTGTTCTAGAATGCTCTTCTTCCAGTTATGGATGTGACACATTCTCTCACCTCTTTCAGGCTGTGCTGGAATGTGAATTCCTCAGACAAACCTTCCCTGCCCAGTCTGCTGAAAACTGCATAGCTCCCACCCTTACACCAGCACGCCCACCCCTTTGCATGCCCCAAAATATTCTCCACGTTCTCACCTTGTTTGTTGTTTGTTTCCTTCCACTAGAGGGAGACATATACCCCGTGAGGTCAGAAGCCTGGCATTAAGTGTTCATTGAATGAACGACTGCATAAGCTTAGCCTGGTTCCCTGATACCAGTAGAGATACCATAGCCGGGACATACGTGCTTGTGCCCCCACCACACAAAACTCTGGGCGGGGGAGTAGGGGCTCTGCAGCCGCCCTGGTTCCTAACAGGTACGGTGCTCCAGGAACCATGACCCTTGTTTCTGAGTCACTGGGCTCCGGCAGCAGGAATTCTGGGCTGGTTCTCATGTCCATCACCAGGAACGGAGTCGCTTCGGCACACTCCTGACCAGCCATTCATCATCGTAAACAAGCGTGTGTTCTCGGAAAAAGTTCCCACAGCCCTTGCCAAAGGCACGGATGATATTCCCAGGGGAACGCTTCCTTTCTCAGCCCACAACAGCCAGGGCGGAGCCAGACGCCCCTGCTCACCCACAGCAGTGGTTCCATGGGCGCCTCCTCGCATCAGTGCTGGCTCCCCAGCTTGTGACATGGTCTCAGGAAATGTCACCAGGTGTACCCCTGGGGACAGGCTATCAGGACATCTGTGATACTTTGACTTTGCTTTAAATGCTGCATTTTTTTTTTTTTTTTTTTCTAGCAGGTTACATTCTCTGACTCTAGAAAGGTGAGTCTGGCTTCCCAACACCCATCACCCTCCATCCAGGCCACCCAGGCCCCCTCCACCTGTTCACATTCCCTCCTCCAGCCTCTCCTGACCCAGATTCCCTCTGTCCTTCTCAGAGCTTTCTTCCGCCTCCACTGAGCTCTTCCTTTGTCTATTTCTGACATAATTCAAGGATGGCACCAAATGCTGCGGGTGTGATTACAGAGGCTCCTGTCCTGTTGGCCTTCCACGTGTGCTGCTTCTGTTTTTGAACCAGACTTCTGTCTTCATGTCTTTTTGTTTACTGTCTCAATTTAGGGGGCACCTGGGTGGCTCAGTCGTTAAGCGTCTGCCTTCGGCTCAAGTCGTGATCCCAGGTCCTGGGATCGAGCCCCGCATCGGGCTCCCTGCTCAGCAAGGAATCTGCTTCTCCCTCCCACTCGCCCTCTGTCAAATAAATAAATAAAATCTTTAAAAAAAAGGTATCTCATTTTAGGGACTGGGTTGGGGACACTGTGGTCCCCTACGGGGGCCTGAGGGCATTCAGTGAAAACTGTCGAGCAATTCCAGGATGCATGTCGGAGGAAGGGTGATTCTTGCTTTGTGATGTTCTTGCCCTGAGTGCTCACTGAGGAACAGCTTCAAAACTCCAGCAGGGGGACCATTACGGGGATAATGGAGGCTCTAGAATCTTACTCAGCTCTCTAAAATCCGTGAAATAGCAAATTCCGACTCTCAGCTCATTGCTTTCAAGCTCTTATTCACTCCCAGTTATTTTATGGACACTCATAAATAATATATAAGGCGAATTGTAGGTAATAACTAACATTCGTTTAATACCCATTCCTCATTAAGCACCGTGCTAAGTGTCCTCTGGGATCTGAGCTACTGTTTAATTTCCTCCATGCACCCATCCTGTAGATGGGGCAACTGAGGCTTGCATGGGGCCAAGTAGCTCTCAGGCAGTGGAGTCGGGGTGCAAATTCAGTCCCCTGAAGTCATTCGAGGAAGACAACAGGAGCAGTATGCTTGGGACCCCCGTTCTGGAAGTGCACAGGGGTATTTTTTGGTTCTTAACCATAGTTGGAAGTATTCCCAGCATTTGGTGGGAGGTGGAGATGGATGCCACACCTCTTGTGGTGCACGGGGTCTTGCATCCTATAGTTGTCCCACATAAATTTTTCATGACCCTGATGGACATTCTTTCGGTAGGAAGAAAATAGCTCTCATCTATTTATAAGTGCCTGAGTCTGGAAATTCACTCAATGTTACATTTAAACCCCAACTACTTTTGCACAACTCAATCTATTCTGCATTTCCTCTGAGGAGAGCTTGTTGTTTGTTTGGTTCTGAATCTACCAGTTCTGGAAAAATCACTTCGCTGATGTTATCACCGAGCGTCATTTGAGCGACCAATGCAAAACAGACCTGTGCCGATCTGCATTTGCAGCTGATGAGTTTCTTGTGGCGATCCTGTGCAAGGACACGCACCTTGAACCACGACCCTATGTCTTCCAGGGGCACATACTAACCTAGACATTCTAGTGTAGATTATTTTCTCCTTTATATTATACTTGGGGCTTCTGAATTCTTTTTTACATGTGTGTAGGTAGGTTAAAATTTTGTGACAGTCACGGGAGGGAAGGGCAGAGTGTCCCCGAAGGTGTTTACCAGCCTCTCAGGGTCCCCGGGCAGCAGGTGGAGAGGTGAGTTGGAGGCAGAAGATGCCATTCTGGCCCGGGTGGGTTTGTACCCAGACGCCCAGCCCTACTGGCAGATCCTGTTGTGTGGCTGGACTCAGGAATGAACTCTTTTGAAAGCCAAGAAAGAGGGAGCCCAAGTGCAAGTCCGGGTCTGCTGGGCTCGAGGCCACTGCTCAGCCCGGGATCAGCTCCAGAGGATTTTAGTGGCACTTGCTCGGTAGCCGGCGGGGAGAGCCAACTCCCGCTGGGTGGAGGCTCCCCTTCTCCTGCGTCAGCTACCCCTGCCTGGAGCCAACCCCACCAGAGGTCTGGTCAGACCTGGGGAACAGGGAGCATCCCCTGTGTTCTGAGCAGCCCTGCAGGCAGCACGCGGAGCCCCGAGCCGAAGCGACTGGCAGGGAGGGTGTGCGTGAACCAGCCTGTCGCCACAGGCGTCTCGAGGGCACGCCTCTTCCCTGGCTCTGTTGCCTTATGGGAAAGTGACTGGATATTGGGATAGGCTGGCCAGCATGCTCCCTAGAAACAGAGGATGAACAGGAAAGGGGGCCCTCGGGGCAAGCTTGCTGAAGGGCCACATCGAAGAGAGCACGGGCCACGCCCTCACTCCTGACTCTATCATCTTCGCTGACCCCAGAAGGGCTGTGAGACTGGCGTAGTGACAAGGACCCTCGCCAGGGCTGGGTCCCACCACTGCTTTGCTCGGTTTTGGTGCTGTTATAGATTGAATGTTTGCGTCCCCTACAAAATTCATAGGTTGAAGCCTTAACCCCCAGTGTGATGGTATTTGGAGGTGGGGCCTTTGGGAGGTGAGTGGGTTTAGATGAGGACAGGCGGGTGGGGCCCCTGCAATAGGATTAGTGTCCTTGTAAGTATTCAACACTAGAGCTCTCTCTCTCTGCCCACTCCATGAGGACACAGGGAGAAAGCGGCCTCCTACAAGCCAGGAAGAGGGCTCTCACCAGACACTGAACATACCAGCACCTTCGGCTTGGACTTTGAGCCTCCAGAACTGTGTTAATAAATATTTGCTGTTATTGTTACAGCAGCCTGAACAGACTAAGACGGGTGCCGTGCAGCTCTGAGATGAGGAAGAAGCCCTGCTGGAAGCGAATGGAGAGG
This sequence comes from Halichoerus grypus, assembly GCF_964656455.1. Classification (NCBI taxonomy): domain Eukaryota; kingdom Metazoa; phylum Chordata; class Mammalia; order Carnivora; family Phocidae; genus Halichoerus; species Halichoerus grypus. The sequence continues at coordinate 5,192,905 of NC_135726.1, forward strand.
ATGAGTCTACAAAGAGTGCAGATGCCCTCAGATCGTGGGCCCTGGGGTCATGGAAGGAGGCACACAGCTGGCTGCCAGCCAGTGCCCTTTGGGCACCTCTCCAGAGAACCAAGAGTAAACCTCTCAGACCATGTATCCAGATCCTGGAAGGATAAGCCCATGGTGTGAGCTCCTGGAGAGCGAAACTGGGTTGAGTTGGACGGAAACCTTCACGAAGCAGCAGCTGCAGAGGCTGATCCCCCTTCATGCACCTGCATACCTGCCTAGACATGACCTCCGAGGACGCAAACTAAGGGGCTGACAGCAGCAATCTCCGGGCGGCCTGACCATGGTGATTTTACGTTCTTGGGTTTGTGTGTCTGACTCTGGTAAACATCTACTCTGCGCCTATGATACATTTGTAATAATATTTTCCTTTAATTAAAATAAAAAGCCGTCCGTGAGCATAGTTTTCTTAACATCCCGGAGCAGGAGAATCCTTGGGGATGATCTGATTTCCAGGCGTGGCTGTCAGGAGTGGAGGGTGGGATCAGTAAGACTTCCAGCCAGGAGTCCTGTTAAGTGACTGCCAGCCATTCTTGTTGGTGGTACATTTACTGTGGGAATGAGAATTCCCAATCACATCTCAAAACCACATGTTAGCTTTGGGCAAATTAAGAATCTTTGTAGACGTTCTCATGGAAAAACGAACCTCCACATTTATCACGGAGGTGAGACACGAGGTCAAAGCCCCAGGCCTTGGCCAGATCACCCATGGTACCACGCCACTGGTTAGTGTGTAGGTTTGGGATCTGCAGGGTTTCAGGACACCCATCTGCCTCCGAGTCCACACATCTCCTAATGTGTCTGTTCACCGCCCTGTGGAGGGACTCAGGCAGTGGTGAGTGTTCGTTGAGTTTCTCAGCTTCAAACCCAGCGTCTGAAGATCTTCTGGAGTGTTCCAGGTTTCTTGTATCCCTACTCAGTCAGACATAGCCTGGTACTGGGAGCTGGAGCTCAGAGGGAGTGAATTTTGCTGGGAAAATTACCAGCATAGCTAAGGCCTTACAAAGGGTCCCAGCTGCAAGCCTCAGAGAGAGGGTCCTTCCAGCAAAGTTGACTTTCTTATCACAGGATAAGGATAAACAAACGGCCACACTTGGATCCTCTTAGTCAAAGCATCACAGAGAAACTCCAGACTTGGAGGCCATTGTACCTCTCTACTGGTGTCTGCTCCCGATTTCAACACGGTGGGGGGAGGGTTCCCCAACAACAAGCAGTTCTCACAACCAGGGTGTCTGAGAATTCACCTCAAATCTGACAATATCTACCCAGGGAGAGCATCACATTTCACAGGAGGAGGGCTCAGTCCTGCAAGACTGTCCCTCACCCCCCAACTCCAGATGCCAACTGCAAGTCTGGTCATCACCCTTGCGTCCCACAGACTGGCTATAAATCAGAAGTTCCCACGGCCCCCTCCTTGGGTTTGATTAATTTGTTAGAGCAGCTCACAGAACCGAGGGAAACATTTACTTGCTAGATCACTGGTTTACTGTCAAAAGGCTGTAACTCGGAAACCGCCAGATGGAAGAGATGCATGGAGCTAGGTATGGGGAATTGCACACCTTCCATGTCTTCTCTGAGTGCACCATTCTCCCCAAATCACCATGTGCTCACCAACCCAGGAGCTCTCTGGGAACCAACCCCCCCTCCCCCCCCCCGCCCTTTTGGTTGTTTAGGGAGGCTTGGTTACACAGACACAATTGATCACATCACTGGCCATTGGCAAATGAAGTCAACCTCCAGCCCCTCTCTCCTCCCTGTGATTGGCTTCAGTGGCAACAAGACCCCCTCCTTTCCAAAAGCCACCTCATTAGACAGCTTTATCCCTCTCAATACTCAGGGAAATTCCAAGGGTTTGAGGAGCTGTGAGCTAGAAACCTTGAAGGAAGACCAAATATACATGAGAAATTTATTTTGGTCATCTGAATGACCAAATATATATTTTTCTCATAAATCACAATATTGTAGTGTTCTCTCTGCATCCAGAAACATGAGGCAATGGTTCTGGTAGGTTTAGGGACCGAGTTATCTTTCTTGGCCAAATGAACCAGGATGCCTTAGTTCTCAAGCTCAGACCCAACTGGGCAAGTACACACACTGTGGACTTCCAGGCCCCAGGCCCGGAAGACTAATTCCCGGTGTGCCAGTGGAGTCCTGGAAGGTGCATTAAAAAGAAATCACTCAGGATAGAGCAGCAAGCTAAGTGGCACAGTGGGGAAGGGACCAGATAAGTCCAAAAGATGGGCCCTAGTGTACAGTAAATAGGCCAGTCCCTTAGCATCCCACTGTGTGGTCCTGGAGTGGATCTCAGTTTAGACAGAACCACTAATTGTAGAGGACATTTTGGGTCAACTGGGGAAAATGAATATATATTTTTTTCTAATAGAAAAATGGATACTGCTAACTGAGAAAAGCAGGTTTAAAAATAGAAGTCACATACTATGGTGTTAAGATTGTTCGTCTCTGGATGGGGTGACCATGGGTGTTTTTGTGTGCTTAGTTTTGTTTATTTGACTTTTCTAAATTCCTGCAATGTTTATCCAATGTTTTCTTAAAAAAAAATATGCCACCCAGATGATTCTGATGCATATCCACATCTGAGAACCGGCTTGTTGAGGAGAACTTTCTTAACCTATCTGCACACCAGAGCAGGGGCCCCTGCTGAGAGTATGGGTTCTCAGGTCCCCACCCAGCAGGATTTGATTGGTATTGGGGTGTGGCCTGGGAGGCGGATTTTCCCAAGTGCCCCGGTCCGTCATTTCTACTGTCAGCCAAGGATGAAACACTCCGCTTTAGGCCAGAGCTTCTCCCACTTTATGGACATCTTGTTAAAATGCAGACTCGGATATGGTAAGTCTGTGGCAGAGCCCCGGATTCTGCATTTCTAACAACTCCTGGGGGATTCTGAGCCGCTGTCTCCAGACCATACGGGGAGCAAGGCTTGAGAGGATGGGGAGAAGCCGGAAGAGGTCTTGGCTCACCACACAAACTCTCCTGGTGCAGTTAGAAACGGCTGCGTGAGGGAGGCCATCTGGAACAGGTGACACCAGGGCCATGCCCACGGTGACCAGGCAGGGGGAGAGAAGAGGCGGCGATGGCAGAATGGAAGGCAACAGGGCACGGTGGGGACTGGGGCTGCCCTGATCCGAGCAGGCGGTGGCTGCTCAGCCCCAGCCCCAGTGGCGGCCCCCCCCGCCCCGCAAACACTTGTCCAGCATCATCAAATCTTCCCCTCTTTTCCCCAAAGGAGACAGAAATGTGATTCTGAAATGAAATCTATTTTCAGAACACGGCAGAGACCAAACAGAATGCATCTGCCATCCATGCTGGTATCATTCAGAGTGGCAGACAAACGCCCAGGCCTGATCACTAAACCCCAGTGAGTCAGTCCACCAGAGGAAGGTGAACCAATAATTATTCTTGCAGACTTTGAAGGCAAAAACCTAAACACAGCAGAAATTCCGGAATATTCAACTCCTGTGTGTTAAAATGAGCACAATGAAAATTGATGCCAGCTAGCACTTTGCCATGGCTGTGTAAACACGGTCCCAGGGCAGATGAAGGGGCTGGAAAGCTTAAGTGGTGGTGGGGGGACTGTTATAGGGGCCACTGGACATCCTAAGGCGGGCGTATTAAGCAACTTCTTTCACTGGCATCCATTGTCCACTCAGCCATTCTTAACTATGCCCCAAACTCACCATGAGCTCAAGTTCTTGAGATTTGCAAGAAAACCATACCAGAGCACCATAAGAAAGCTAATTCTGCAGCTCTTAATGAATCCCATTTACATTTTTCAGCTCTTTGATTTCTGAGCACTATTTAAGGGGGAGGTTTGTTCAGTTCATTTACTTTGGATTTTAACTGTCCAGGGTGACAATCCTCAGCAGTATAATTTCCCTCCTGTGCCCAAATCAATAAAATGCACCCAAGAGCTAATATCCATTTTGAGCTCCACTGAGGCCCAATACTTTCTAGAGTCACAGTGACTTGGAAAATAGTAAACAACCAGAAGTGAGCCGAGACCTGCCACAGGCATTTGGCTCTCAGTGGAGAATAAGAACCCTCCAGCCCACATCTTCCTGCAGAAGAGATAACCCTAAACTGAGGAATTGCAGAGTTAAGGGAATTGACTGCAGTATTTTCTGGTGAGCAAAGGAATGGATGCCATGCCTCCTCTCCCTCCCACATGACATATTTGGGTAAGCTCCTGGGGCAAACATTGTAGGTTGGTTGACTTAACACCCATTCCAGGTCATTGTTCTTCCTTTCCTGCCTCTATGAGAGAGTCTAAAGAAGCAAGCATTTAATTTTTCTATCCTCTCCCATCCCTTAGGTGTGGGTATATGACGTAGCTCTGGCATTGAGACATGGGGAGAAGTCTATCGTAACAGTGGCTTAAGGATGATTCGGGGAATCTTGGGCTTTCCAGATGTAATGAAAAGGTGAGATAGACACCACCTCTTCCCACCTCCTCTACCTTACATGCAGATGTGATGGCTGGAGCTGAGGCAGCCATCTTGAAGTCCCGAGGGACAGAGTGAAGAGAATCACAATGACATTACTGTGAGGCTCAACAGAAGCCACTAAATAACTCCCAAATTGTTTCAGCCACAGTGGTCCTATTTCTTATTATGTATAGCCAACATAATCCTAAAATGTATAATTTCTCATAAAATCAGATAAAGATACAAAATCTTACCATAGAAGTGGCCACAGAAAGCAAGGATGCCGTGTTTTACTGCAGCTTAAATTGGCTTCTAGAGTCCTAAAGCCCTGGAGGGCTTTGCTGGTAACACTACCAAAGTAGGATAGGTGGAGCTGAGAATCCCACTTATTGCCACCTAACCCTTCTTTTATAGGTGAGCTTTAGCAGCATATGAGAAGAACTTACACAAGAAATATAGTTTAGAGAGTTTAAGAGAGCCCCATCTTGAGCCATGGGAAGAAAGCAAGGTTAGTACAGGTGCCTCTAAATAGTATCTCTGCCTCTAACACTCCACTATCGAATCTTATTCTCTGTGGCCAGTGGCCCAGGGCTGGTTACCTGGATGCTGAGTTCTGCTGCAGGGTTTGGTCAAGAGACCATGACCACACATTCTTTCTCCACACTGAGAAAGGCTGATTAATTCCTGTCATGGAAAAGGATCCCATGGGATTCTGCATTGAGCATTGAGCAATAGTAGCACCTGTTTACTGAACATGTACCTGTTTCCATGTTCAGATGAGGACAGAGAGGATCTAGAATCTAAAGTGATTGTCCTAGCACCCGCCGCTAGAAATGGAGATGCCAGTCATCAAAGCTCACACTCTATACTATTTGATCAACTGCATCCTCATAACTACCCGAAGGAGCTTCAGGTGCGTCCCAATTTAGAAAAAAGTCAGTTCTTTCCTCCCCTCAGTCCAAGCTGAGGCTGGTGAGTCATGCTGGGAATGTGTTCACCAAACAGTCCACATGCTTCTCTGCTCCTCAGCCTCCGCTGTAGTTAGCGTGGGGCCACGTGACTAGTCCTGGCCATCGGGTTGGTGACAAGTAGATTTCTCTCCTGGGCTGAGGGAGGTAAAAGCCTAATGTCATTGCCACCCATCTTCCTCTGATGTAAGTGACCCTGGAGACCACATGTTCTAGATAGAGTAACTACAAGATGAAGGAGGGTAGCCCTATTTGTATCCCAAATTTCTTTATACTGTTAGGACCCTGAGGTTGATTTGTTTATTATTGTAGCATAGCTGAGCTTTCGCTGACTGATAAAATGGGCCTCTGAAATGTGATTAGGCCACCTTGCTTGTAGTCATTTTGCCAAGGAGGGAATTGTAATGGGGAAGCTATTACAATAGGAGGTTCATTTATCACTGGGGTTATTCTGTATCCAAATCATGGGATGCCTTATTTGCCTAATGAGGCAGACAGTTTCTTAGAATTAACATGAAGATGTTACTTGCATTACAAAATTTGGCACTACTTAATGGAAATGATGATATTCTCTAATTTCAACTAATACTTTCAGCGGCTGCCTCTTAAGAATTTTGTACTTTGGTCCTATATTTTCATAGGATGAAATGTTTGCAAAACATATTTATAAGCATCTGCATGCTAACGGATGCAATTTCATGACCCATTACACTTTCCATGCAAATGTAGACGGTAGGGCTGCCTGAGCTGGGAGCTGGGCTGAGCTTTGCCAACTGCCTGGTTTTGACAGTGGACTAGAAGAGTCTATTTGAAATAAAAATACACATTGGTGATTCAAATACTTGTTGAGCATGTACTATGTGCCAGGTGTTTTCCTAGAGGTTGGAGCACAGTGGTAAATAAGACAGAGTTCCTGTCTCATGAGATTTGCATCTGATAGATGGAGATGAACTTTGGAAATGACAGATGAGTTCATTTGAGGGTATTCAGAGAATCTAAAAGCCAAGTGTGTGTGTGAAGAGAGAGAAATGAAAGATTCCAACCAACAGTTTCATCCAAACTGATACATCTAAGTCTTTTCACCATCTGGCCCTGCTCACCTGTCCAGCCTTCTCTCTACTGCTCTCCTCTCTCTACTTCTTCAGTGCTCCTGCTGCACTGAACAATGTACCTGTCTCAGAAGGCACCAAGCTTCCTTCCCTCCCATGCCCTTGTTTTAGCTGCCCCTCTGCCTAGAATATACATTCTTCTCCTTCCTTCCCGGTGTTAGCATTAGCAAGCTTCCTCTAGGAAGCCTCCTTGGATTGCTCCTAATTTGGCTTAATCCTCCTAGTGATCCCACATTGCTGTCTATGCATTTACCTGATTAACCTACACCCTTTCCTCACTGGCTGGAGGAGTTGATGGAGACCTGATGGGTGCATGGGACAAAGGGAGAGTGCCAGGGAGAGGGGTGAAGCAGACGTAGAAGGCGGACAAGATGACTGGCATGGTTGGGAGACTGGTCACACTGAGTGACTTGATCAAGCCAGTTAGTAACTCAGCTGAGGATAATGTCAGGTTCCTCACTGTTGCAGAAGGTATGTACAAGCATGGAAAGGTGCGACAGCTGGAAAAAGCCCTGAGACACTGGATTGGAATTGCAGATATTAGTCTGAACTTGCGTTTTAAAATGTGGTATACGCATAAAAGCACAGGTAGAGTACGGCTAGAGATGCATGCCTATATGGACATACGCCATGCACGGATGTGTGTACGTACACATGAGTATATATTTGTGTGTGTATCTTCACTCTGTCTGCTGAGGGTTTAGAAACAATGACATCTGAGCTGTAATAATGAGCGCACCACCCAGGCCTTGATTTCTAAATACTACCCTGCACTAAAAGAACCAAGTGGTTCCATCCAGGGTCGGTGCAGGGAAAGTACAATATGATCCTAGAATATCTTATTTCACAAGAAAGTAAGAAAGTGATAAAAAAAAAAAATGATAAATGATCAAAAGCCCCAGTATTTGGCTTCCACTGAGCAAATATGGCCTAATTTAAGCACGGCATTACAAATAAAGATAGAGACAGAAAACAACCCAATGACTAAAATTCAAATCCCATGAGTCCATACTGATATTTTAAAAATGAGTAAGTAATCCCACAGAGGAGAAGGATATAAGGTTACATACATTCTTTTCTCCTGCCTTAATTAAAAATAAAACAAAACAAAGCCAGAAAACACAAAACCACCCCAAATCTTAAGTCACTCCCCCTAATGAAGCATCACGTCCCCCTGTCTCCTCGGCAGCTGCGTGGTCACATGATTAAGGGTGGCTAATGAGAAGGAAGCAGAGGTGCATGCAGCTTGGGGAGAGCAGGGGCTGCGGGTCCAGAATGTGGATGTGAAGGCTGGCATTGCATCTGCCATCCCGAACCACGAATGGCCTCGAGGGTGGAAGCTGTGAGTGGAGGGGGCAGAACCTGGTCCCGAATGGCACCGTGAGGCTGCCCTATCGTATCTCCGTATGTCTTTTAAGTGAGAAAAACAAACTTCTCACGTGACTTCAGATGGCTTTCTGTTACATGCAGCTGAGCTTAATCCTAAGTGATGTAGGTAGATAGGAGGGTTTCAACTCCATCTGTCTCATGTTATGTCTTCCGAAAAATATATCTGGGTGCAAAAACTAGAAAGAATAGACCAATGTTCAGTAACCAGAAAGGGCTAAGCTCCTTCTCCAGTTCTTTATTTTGAGAATCTTCAGAAAGCACAGAAAAGTACAAAAAACCAATACCGTAAAAAGCTGTATGCCCGCCATATGGATCTGCCAACTGTTAGCATTTTGTCATATTTGCTTTGCCTTTATTTTATTCAAAGAAATAAAACATTACAGATCGAGGTACATCCTTTCATCCATCACTTCCTGTTCTATTACCACCAGCCTTGTCAGGACCACTAGCCACAGTACCAGAGCATGTAACCGGCCAGCCTGGCCCATCTCAGGTCATCCTGGGCATATATTTGTCTCCATGAGGTAATATGTCATAGATACGTTTTTATTAAATTTTTATAAATTGTATCATATGGAGTATGTACAGAAGCTGACTGTCTTATTTCTGAGCCCTATCTCTTCATTGACTATATAGATATAAACACAAATTATTTGGTTCACTCCTTTTTTTTCTGGCTCACTCCTTTGAATTGCATTGTAACATTTAATTATTTTAATTTTATTTAGCCATGTCCCTTTTGATGTACATTTAGGAAATTTCCAATGTATTGCCTTTATTTATTTATTTATTTATTTATTTATTTTTGCAAGTTAAGGTTATTCCTTCTGTTTATTTCAACAGTCTACAGACTCATTATTTTCAGAAAGAAACGTGAAAAGAACTCAATAGATTCTTATATTTTCACATTCTCTATACAACACAGACAAATTTTAGAATAGGTAAATAATATGCTGTTCTATCAGAGCTATACCCACAATATGGGACATGAGGCTGATCCATCATCCTTATGATGATTTGAAGAGCCAGGGAAAATAAGTAGAACATGGCGTATTAACCAGAAAACACACATTTTTTTTTAAAGTCATTTTTGCATGACATTCTACTCTCACATGCAAACAAAATTATTTTTTCCCAGCCTTGCTGAGGTATGATCAACAAACAAAAATTGTGTCATTTGAAGGTACAGAACTTGATGTTTTGGTGTGTGTATACATTGTGAAATAACCACCACAAGCAAGCTGATCAACAGACAACAGCGGGTCTCCTCCCATGTCTCCCGGTGCACAAGTGTGTTTCTTTCTTTTTTGAAGCCTATTGTTACAAGATTAATAAACCAGGAGAATGACAAAGATGCAGTGTAATCATTTCAGGAAGGCATTTGAAAACCCCTCTCATGACCACATGATGGAACAATGGGAAAAATGTGGGCTGGGAGATCATACCTTTAAGTGAAGTTATAAATGTACAGTCAAATCCATGAGAACAGTGTTAATTAATTTCTAGGCAAGGATCTCTTGTGTTGTGACCAAGATCTAGAACTTTATTCAATAACCTCATCATCCACCCACCCATCTGTCTACCCATCCAGTGTTTTTCAGCGACGTTTTACCAGGCACCATGGGGGACACTGGACATTGACGGGTCAACAGCACATGGAATAGTTCTTGACACATGGTTGGTATCTAATTAACATTTGTTAGTTGACAGATGTGGTCAGTGCCCTCCTAAACCATATACAGCTGCTACGACTTTGATGAAGATTCAGAATATGTGCTTTTGAGATTTTATGATTTTTTTTTTTTTAAAAAGGAGCTAAGAATACTTGGCAGTAAGCCAGATGAAAGAGATAAGACATCAAATTCTTTCCATTTCATGAAGCTAATTAAATAAAACTTATTATGGGTAAACGTGACATCAGGAATAAGCATATGTATACACACAAATATATACACAAACTATGTATGTACTAGGTCTAAGTGGAGAGAGATCCATCTTGGCTCTAATCATATAAAATATACACTCAAGTTTCCAGTTGAGCACAAGTTCAGCATGAGCCAATGAATGGTGTGAACTTAGAAGACTATGAACACTAGCTGAGTCCTAGACTAATTGGGGTGTTTGGACCAACCTTTGGGTAGTGTTAATGACTGTGTAGTGAGTTTACTAAAAATCAAAGGCATTATTAATAGCATTCTTAAAACAAACTCTAGCTGTCTCAATTTAAAGAGGAAGTAACTGAGGCTCAGAGAGGCTGAGAGTCCTGTCTCAGGTCAGACAAGTAATAAGAGGGGAGTAGAGATTCAAATCTGGCCATATATGGCCCAGTGTCTTAACCACTCCACTCTGCTGCATTACCTCCTTGTCTACATAGATCCTACCTGAAGATGTGGCCAATCCAACTCAATGGGATCATTTTTGAGGGATGGGAAATAAAACAACAGTCACACAAAATGTCATTAATCACCACTAGAATGCAGTAATGTCCCTCTGTGAGCCAGTATGACCACAAACTCATGGCCCCAGTGTGGGCCTTTCTCGGTGGACCTCCCCAAGAAACTGCTCTCTACTTAAGAGGGAGCCACACATGGGTACAAAGTCAAGTCTCTCCCAATGCTAGTCCTACAATATTTCCAGGCAAGGCACAGAGATTCAAAGTCTAGATGTGTCATGGACAGAGGCATCTGTATTTCAGGGTTGTTTTGAGGATCAGAATGAATACATGCAAAGCCTACCATCACGCCCACCACTTAGTAGGGGCTCAGTGAATGGTGGTGATGATGGCGAAATTGTTGCTGTCTCTGTTGTTGCTGGGAGGCATGCTTCTTGGAAGCTCTTTCACGTGGTTGTGGGTCCCAAAGGTACTCATAAGCAGCCTGCCTTCCTCTTACTTCTTGGAGGAAGAGGTATATTTTTCTTTACACCAACTCAACTGCCACTTATTAAACCAAGACCTTAATGGGCTGTGTATATCCAGAGGGACACTTTTTTTTTTTTTTGTAATTAATCTGCCCAGAGGGGACACCTTTTTCTAATGTTTATAAAGTGCCTCATTGCTTAGCTGTGTGCCAGGGTCTTCCCATCAGATAATTTGATACCAGAACAAAGACCAGTCTCACCTGTCCTACCTTTGACTTTTCTAAGACCTCTTCTACTGACCCCCAAACAAAAGTTTCTGGTTATAATTTTCAAGCAATACCATAAATGTGAGAGTCATCATCAGGTGGAGGAAACAAGAGGCTACCAGCTGGAGCTTAGAAAGCATCGCCAGCTTCTGGATCCAATAACTTCTGTTGTATTTTTTCATTTGTGGTCTGTGATCGCATATGAGAGGATGTGTCACCTCCAGTGGGCACATTAAAGGACTTGAATGAAATACAGCCATGGGAAGACTGACAGTCCCCTTGACTCACAGTAAAGCTCAACAAAGAGCTCGACAGTCCATCAAAGAGAGAATCCAGGGAGGAGGAGAGACTGCAGCCCACGTCTGTAATGTACACCCACAGACCGAGAGACAGGCTTTGGGGCTCAGCAAGGAGAGGAAGGGGTGGACCAGGCTTCTTAGGGACACATGGCAGGGCGAGTTAGATGCGTGCTCTAAGCTTTTGTCTTGACATTGGTCAACATTTGCTATAGTCCTTGACATTACTTTGTAACATCAACCCTTCCCTCTTGCTTGTGTTTAATTCAGTTCCTGTTATGGTGATTTAGTGTTGCAGAAAAAAATACCCTCCCCCCATGGTTAATGATTTAAAGCAACCATTTTATTTTGCTTAAGATTTTGTGGGTCAAGATTCAAGAAGAGCTCAGTTGGTTGGTTCATCTCAGATCCATGTGGGGTCAGCTGGGGGTGAAGAATCTCTTCCGTGATGGCTCCTCTAGTCACATGGCTGGCACCCTGCTGTTCTATGGCCTCTCTCTCCACATAACTTCTCATCATTCAAGGCCTCTCCGTATGGTCTGAGCTTCTCCAAGGACAGCCTCCAGATAGACTACTTATGTGGTGCGGTCTTCCACCAGAGCCAGTGTTGCAAGAGAAAGTAATTGAAATCTGCTCAGTTCTTTAGGCCTGGACTTGGCAACAGGAAAGGGCCACCTTCACCATATTCTGTCAGTCAAGGCAGTCATACAACTCACCTACATTCCAAGGGAGGGGACATGGACCCTCAAAGAATTTGCGGCGCTTTACAATCCACCAGAGACTCCCAAGTCCCTCTCTTCTACCTCCTAAATCTCTCCAAAATACACCTCCTGCTCACTATCTCCACCCTGACCACCTCAGACCAGGTCCTTGTTGACAGTGTAGTCCCCCATCCAGTGTCCCTCTCCTCCTCTCTTCCACACATTCTCCACTCTGAAGCCACCATCATTTCTTTCCACTGCAAATACGTCCATATCATGATTCCACTTGAAACTCACCGAGAGCTCTCATCTACACTTCTTCGCCTAGTAGTTCTCCATTTCTCTCTAAGCCCTGCACCTGTTCCCTTGCTCTGGGTAAGAGCATTCTTATTTTCCTTTGGGTTACCACCCTTTTTTCCTCTCTTAGTCCTTGTAGTTCAGGGAGGGCTGATATCCCCTGTCCCCCATGCCTGACTCTAGCAGTGAACATAGGACTCAGATCTGGCCACTCAGACTCCTCCACACCTGTGCACACATTGATCATTTCAGAGATGGGCACACAACTTCAACTGGGCCAACAGAGTCATACCTAGGACTCTGAATGGAATTATATGTAAATAATGTTTTCATAAGTATGAGGGGTGTTTTGGAGTTGCTAAAGTAGTAGGGAAAATGCCAGGTGACCACTGTAGTTTGCTACCACCTTGGGAAAGCCAACACTGAGGAAAGTGGAGGCAAGGAATAGTCCCTGATGACATAAATAGACCACCTAGATATAGCCATTCCTGAAGTCCCTCTTGGCCTTTTAAATGAATGAACCAATACAATTCTTTTTTTTTGCTTAAACTTGGGTTGGGTTTCTGTCACTAGGAGCCAAAAAAAGTCCTAACATGCCCACTTCTCATGATGCCTGACTCTCTTTGTCACCTGGATCATGTTGGCCTCTCCATATCTTTTCCAGCTCCTGGTATCCCCATAGCTTATGCCCAAGTCATACTCTCTTTATCTGTGTTCCCAAATCATGCTTTACTCTTTCAGGTCTTTGCCTAGATATTCTTTGTGCCTGGAACAAGCTTGCTGGTGTCAGCCACAGAAAATTCCTGCTCATTTCCCAAGACTCAGCTGACTCATCACCTTCTACCTGGGAGATTTTGGGGTCTTTTCTCTGCCCCATGCCCTCATCCCCTCAGCTTGCTTTGCTCTCAGTATTCTCCTGGGGTATTTTATTAATCTCTCTTTCAGCATTTAGCATATTTTGTTAAGTATTGTATACGCGAAGCTGTTTCCTTCATTTTACCCTAAGCTCTGTTAAGGGTCTGACCCTGTTGTACTCGTCTTCGAGTACCCCGGGGCCCCAGCCCAGTTCCTCACACACAATAGATATTCACCAGACATCCGCAGAACGACTACAATTTTTAATCCACAAATATTTGGTTCCAAAGCTGCTATTGTCTGTGTCACTGCACACTTCAGACCCTCCTTGCAAAGAATTACGCAGACAACCACAGACCACGTGCTCAGTCCCTTATCTGCAGTAACCCAAGGGGGTCTCAGCACTTCTTTAAAAATTAATTTGTTCCTTAATTAAGAAACATGCTTATTTCTAATTAACCAACCTTCTATGTGATGTAAACAGATTGTAAGTAACTTAACAGCTTCGTCTAGCTCGTTGCATGTCTGAGAGGAGTATGGTAAAACCATTTTTAGCACATCAGCTGGGAAGCTGGGGAATATGTGGAATGCTCTGACTTGCACAGATAGAATTAAGGGAACTTAAAGAGAGGGAATTTGTCGGCTCTTAATCCCTACCTAGCAAATTAAATTGCTGTTACATGATATCATTACCTCATTTTCAGAATTTTTTGAGATGCGAAATTCCCACGGTTATTAAAGAGGTGACTCAAATTCTTTGCAGCTCAAATCCATATATATTATAGCTATGGATATATAGACTGCCCACATGGTGATGTGACAGAAAGTAGATATTCTGAATAGAATCCAGCTGGTTTGCAGCAGAGTCTCATGGAGGGGTATATTTACAGTACGATAAGTCGGAGTTTGAGAGGAGGCAGGAGGCAAGATATTATGCATTTTTAATGAGAGACCTGTCATTCTTTTGACACCATCAGCATGTGGGAAAGCATCCGGAGACAGACTAATGGTTCTGTAGTAACAAATGCTAATGGAGGAACACACAGCCCAAGGTGTATTCATTAAACTTCTTCTACCTTGAAACAATTCATTGACCTGGATCCACTCATATCTTGAAGGGGGTATGGGTTCCAACTCAGATGCTCTTCACACCTTGACAATGCAAAATGCACAACCCAGGAAACTCTAGTTGGGTTTGAGAGTTGAGAAAACTGTTTTCTACACAGATGTTACAGTATTTAGTCAAATATTAGTGAATGTAGTAGCACATATACTGATAGTTAATTTTTTTCAGAAGAGAAAACATGGTTTCTTTAAAGGCCTGAATAAAAAAATACTAACAGTCTTCACTTTGCCAAAAGCAGGTATCTCTGAGTTTAGAAACCAATGGGAATGCTAGGAATCTTCTTAAAGGTTACATAGTTATTCATTTGTAGTGGTTAAATGGATGCAAAGAAATTCTCTACCTTGAGAAATATGTCATTATAGTTAGATACATCTGAAACCCAGTGTTGATTCTGCCAAAATCCCAGAATTTTCAGGCCAAGGGGTTGGACTAAGGTTTTGCTTTTGTTTTTCCCATTCAGAGCACAGGAGTCTGTCTTTGATTTGGGGAACAGCAGCGAGAACATGAGAGAAGGTTCCCAATGTACATGGACTATCTTCAGCTTGAGCCTTTAGCACGGCCTTCCCCACTCCCCGTCACTGGAGCCTGGCCTGAATGGATGGCACAAGCCCTCACTTCCCAGTGAGTTCAGAGATCAGAAGGTGGGGCAAGTGGGTGAGGTCAGGGTGCTTATTCCCCTGCATCGTTCCCTTCCGAGTTCCCCTGGGCTGGTCGTATCTCACCCTGAAGATCTCTGTTCCCCCCAGAGTATCCGTCTCTACACGACTCCCCTTCCAGGTCAGAATGTTCCCTCATTCCCTAGGGCTGGGGATGATAACAGCTCTGTTCTCACTGGCTTGGGTTACACCCCCATCCCTTGCAATTCACCTTTAAAATAGGTCCCCCTACAACTGTCCTAATGTGAGCGTACCGTCTGTTTCTTATTGAGATGCTATTACACACAGCCAACACTTTCAGTATCGTTTTTCAGATATTTGTTCAATATCACAGAAATCTCCAAATACTCCCAAACTCCAATCCTGGAAAAGTTGTCAAAACCCACATTAAAACTGGTGACGTAACTGATCGGTTCTATTATGACAACAAACAATTTAGGAAAAACGATTTTAGTGCTTTATGTCTATAACATTTCTGTTGGTCTTTTATAAAGGTTCCATTTGACTTCACAAAATGTCCATTGCTCGGCTTCCCTGGACCCATATTAATAGAAAACGAGGACTCCCTCTATGTGTTTTGCTAACTGAGAACAGTGTAATGCCATTACTTGTCTCCTTGACTAGTCTGCATGATTCTCCCCAGAAAGCAGAGGTGAGTTAGGTCTTCCTGGATCTTCTATGTCTGGAGTCGACCTGACACATGACTGATTTTGCATAAATATTTCTCGTAGTGAATTTGGGGGAAGAATGGCATGGGGAGAAAAAGGTTCTCATGCCACATAACATGGCCCGTGGATTAGAGCCTTCATGATCTGAGCTAGAACACAGTCCGTCTTTGGACTCTGGTACCAGAGCTGACTCAGAACCAGCCTGCCTGAATCTCTGCTCCTCCTTTTACCAGTCAAGTGATCTTGGGTCCAATGCCTTAGCTTCCCAAGACTCAGTGTTCTCATCTATGAAGTGGGGATGCAGTGGAACCTCCCTTATGAGGCTGTTGCAAAGGGTGAATGTGAAAACCTTAGTGCACTGTTGGTCCCTGGTGGGTGCTCAATGCATGCCGCTATTTGCTGAAGCTTCAGCCCAGTAAACATCTGAACATCCACTCAGGTGAACCCAAATAGTCTGGGTCCTGGGCCATCCTATCTCCCCATGGTCATTGCTGTGCATTCACAGCAGGGTCTCAAGCAGCACCTGGGAGAGGATTAGATTAGCTCTCATTGAACACATTAGCTCTTCTCATAGCCTTCCTGCAGTGTGGGTCTCCTTGGGCACTCCAAGGACAGTGCATCCTGAGATTGCCAAGTTTCCCCCTATTTCAGTCATTCAGGGACTACTTTTATCATATGTGAGTACGACCAGTACCCCGATTTATTTATTTTTCAATATACTTTAAATTGACCTTTAAAACTTAACCTTGTTCTAAGCAACTTTATGAATAAAATCATGGGAATGATGTACTAGGTATTCTTCAGCTAAGCATCAAAATAAAAAGCAATTAAAATAATAAAAGTTCATCATTCTTCCACCTAAAATTATCTTTTATACTGGCAGAGGTAGACAATGCTTACGTTAGGAAACAACATGTTTTTAGAAAGTACTTCTGCGACAGGGAGGAGAGAAAGGTATATTTGAGCTTGTAAGGAAAGTACAGTGTGAAGGTGGGTTCTCTCTGTTAGGACTGGAAGACCTGGACATGTCTGTCCAGCAAAAGGAGAGGGATGATGGGGAAAGTGGGTGAAGACCAAGAAGAAGGGGTTCATGAAAGAGCAGGGCCATGGAGAGTCCCCAGAATCTGGAATTAAAAATACAGGAATTAAGACAGGAAGAGGTGACCTCTCTCCCCAGATATTAGAGAGGCCAGAGATGTTGGAGTTCACAGGTAGGTTCAATGGTGTTCTCAACACAGAGGGCAGGATCAGCAGCAGAATGGGGGCAGAGAGACAAGCCAACCGCGGGCTGCGTGCTAGAGATCATTTCACTCAGACTTTGTTTTCACATGAGCTGTCACACATGGGTGGCAGGCTCCTTGGGGGCACCTACTGCTCCTAGAGAAGGGACGCTGGTGTCACCCATGGGAAGTGCCCTCAGAGAAGTGATCGGTGGATGGGTAGGACAGGTGTCAAGACTAGAAGGGACTCTCTAGTCACTCTATAGGTCTGGCCCAAGTGCTGTATTTTAGCATCAAGAATGATGGAAGAAGGCATTCTTGCTGGGGAGATACACTGCCTTTAGGAAATGAGTCAATTTTCAAATGTTTAAGGAAAAAAACAACCGCTAGAATGAATGGTGAAAAATCCAATGATGACTTAGAGACAGAAGATGGTTTGGGAGTGAAAGACATATCCTAAGTTGTGACTTTTAACAAGCAGTCATATTATTTCCCCAGTTAGTTAGCATGTAGGAAAGGTAAACCTAAAGAGAATGGGGATTTGGGGTGATACTGCATTAATATATAATGGGTCAGTTTAATATCTATCTTATCTACATACAAATACTTGTAGAATTATGAAAGCAGAGGAAACAGAATGTGAGCACTGGACTCGGGCAGATACACCATTAGAAATGAGCTAGGACATTAGTCACTGATCCTATAAAATAAGTTCAATGGCATATATGCTAAAGGAGGACTTTCAGCAAGTCTGCAGGGTACGTGATCAACATTCTTATATATGGAATCTAAAAACGCTGAACTCCTAAAGACAGAGAGTAGAATGGTGGTTACCAGGGGCTGGGGTGGGGGGTTGGGGGAGGTTTTGGTCAAAGGGTGCAAACTTGCAGTTAGAAGGTAAGTTCTAGGGACCTAATGCACAGCATAGTGATTGTAGTCAACAGCACCATCTTACATACTTCAAAGTTGCTGAGAGACTAGATCTTAATTGTTCTCACCACAAAAAAGAAAGGATAGTGATGTGACGAGATAGAGGTGTTGGTTAATGCTACAGTGTTGATCATACTGCATTGAATCAGCAGAGTGCACATCTTAAACCTACACAGTGTTGTACATTAAACTCACACAATTACTAACTAGTAATATCCCCCAATGTCCACCAACTTATGAATAGACAAATAAGATATAATAATAATGTAAAAATGTCAATAAAATAATAACCCATATAATGGCATATTTGGGAACGAAAAGGAACAGAGCATGTATACCTACAACATAGCATCATCTTGAAAGCATTATGCTAAGGGAAAGATGCCATAAAAAGCCACATGGTATATGATTCCATTTATAGGAGATGTCCAAAATAGGCAGATCCACAGGACAGAAAGGAGATCGGTGGTTGTCGAGGGCTGGGAGGATTTGGAGAAAAATGAGAAACAATGGCTCATGAATACAGGGTTTCTTCTGGGGATGAAGAAAATATTCTAAGATTGACATTGGTCACGGCTGCACAACTATGGGTCTACCACAAAACACGGAACTGCACACTCTAAACGGGTGAGTTGTAATTATATTGTTAACTATATTGTGGTAGAGCTGTCATATATTAAAAAAACAAAAGAAAAGCAAATGACTAAGGACTAAGCATGCTGGTGGCCCAACGTGTGCTAAGTGTTGACATAAAATGTGCTGGGTGAAGGGGCACGTGTCTGTCTTCTTGATCACGTCTGTGTACGGGGCACGCCCAACAGAGTCACACTGTCGCCGTGTCCAATCCACGATTCAGACATCCTTGGGATTCTGGAAGGGGAGACAGGCCGGGAGAGGTTGTGTTCCTAAACAAGGATGCTAAGGGGCCGATCAGCAGGGGATCCTTCCAACACACCCATTCCACATGTGTCTCGCAGGAGAGCGTCCAGGGAGACATTGAAAACCTGCACAAAGCTGAGGCCAGGGACTGCCGCGACGTTGGTCATGGAAGGTTTCGCTGAACGGCATTAACATAGCAGCTGATCCCGATTGCGGGGATGAGGCTGTTTTCTGTGTTCGTGTCCTCATCAAATTGCAGCAGCTTGAGAAAGACACCTGCTCTGGGAAAGCGAGGTGACTGGCGGCAAAGTTACTTCTGAAAGCTGAGCGGGCCTGGGGACTTGTCCGTAAAGCCTCTCAATGCCATCGGCGTGGCCTCTGCGAAGGACGATTCGCTGTGATTAGTGGCATCATGTGACTATCCAAAGAATTAATAATTACAGAAGCTTCATTCGCATGTGTGGCTAAACACGTCCTCAAAGTTGTTTGTGATGCGGTTTTCACTGAAGAACGATGTTGATGCCGGGAATACTTGAAAACGTTAAGTTAGTAATTCATTTGAAATTGAACTTTGGACAGTTGTTAAGACAGTTTGTGAATTTGTGTGTTTCTCTTGAGTTCGGTCCTCGGTTTGGCTATTTCGGTTTTCATTCTTGGGAAAAGCCACTTCGCTCATCGGCGCCAGACATGGAAGGGACTGGGATGTGGATACCGTGTGCCTTTTCTACTTCTGCTGTCACCAACTAGCGGCTTCACAGTGTCTGTGGGTCAGGGGTGTGGGCACGGCGGGGCTCATGTGGGTCTCAAGCCGCCGAAATCAAGGTGTGCACAGGGCTACATTCCCTACCATAGGCTCTGGGGAAAATCCTTTCCAAGCTTCTTCAGGGTGTCGGCAGAAGGAATTTCCTTCTCACGCTTTCCATGCGGCCCAACCCCATCCTCAAGCCAACAACAGCTTGAGTCCTTCTCGGGCTTTGGAACTGTCTGCACCAGGCTCTGCCTGTTCTCTCAAACTTCCCTCTTCTGCCGCATCTTCTTACTCTCCTGCCTAGTTCTTCTGCTTTTATGGGCTCAGGGGGTTAACTGGATCCACCTGGAGAATCTAGGAGACTCTCCCTCTTTGAATGTCAGCTGATTAATAACTTTATTTACATTGACAAAATCTCTTGCTGTATTAAGGCAACATAAGCGCAGGGGTAAGACCAGGGGGTGGAGGTCATGGGGTCAAGGTCAACATTCTGCCTCCAACATGGTGATGGTTAATTTTACGTGTCAACCTGACTGGGCCACGAGGTGCCCAAACGTTTGGTCAAACATTGTTCTGGGTGTGTCTGTGAGGGGGTTTCTGGGTGAGATTACTGTTTGAATCAATAGACGGAGTAGAACAGATTGCCCTCCCCAAAGTGGTGGGGCCTAGCCAATCGACTGAACACCTGATTAGAACAGAAAAGCAGAGAAAAAAGGCACTCCTCCTCCTCCAGCCTGACTGCTTTGAGCTGGGACGGTGGTCTTTTCCCACCTTTACATTCACACTGAAACATTGCCCTCCTTGGATCTCGAGCCTCCTGGCTTCTGGACTAGAACTATACCATCAGCGCTCCTGGGTCTCCAGCTTGCTGACTGCAGAGCTTGGGAATTCTCGGCCCCTGTAACTGTGTGAGCCAAGTTCTTATTAGCTATAGATACAGATATTTACTACTGATTCTGTTCCTCTGGAGAAACCTAATACAAACATCCATTAAAGAAAGTCCAGAATTATCACCCGGCTTTCACTGGCCCCTAGGCTAATCAAGCTAACCGCAGTTCTGGCTCCATTTTTCCCATGACCCAATCAATGGTAAAAGCCACCATGAGTTTAAACTCACGGTCTCCATCTTGCATGGCAATTTTCACTTAGATGCTCTATTTTATACTGACGTCCTCACATGGGGTAGGGAAGATACGGAAGGAAGTTGTGAGATCCCAGTAAGGTGCCTGCCCACTAAGTTCCAGGTCTTTCTCTGTAAATAAGAATAGCTTTATCTACTTTTGGGGGGATAATGCAAGGCTGAAATGAGGGGATGTGTCTGAAATCTGTAGCTTCATGTCCTGCATATGATAGTGATGGCAAAACTGGGCACCAGACCACAGGAGAGCAAGGCAGGCAAGACCTAGAGAGTGAAAACACAGCTAGCCACAGTTCCAGTAAGAGTCACATGTAGGAAATGTGTCATTTTTCATTTGGGCTTATTATGTCCATCTTCAGGCTCCTGGGTGCTCAATTTCCTACCAAGGACCTGGACAAGGGATTGGTCTTCATGAGAACAGGGAAAACTCCAAAACAAATCAAACTCCCAACACTCTCAGGTTAATATTTATGTGACATTTTAGTTCCTTCAGCAAGGTTTTTATTCTTTGAATTTTGAGGGGCTTTGTGAAGGAGGCTAGCTGAATCTGGATGGATGAAGGTGGAAGGAGGGACTCACGATGGGGTCCCTATGCCCAAATGACTCACAAGTGCCCTTTCATCCCCTGGGCGCTGGTCTTGATGTTTCCAAGGTCAAAACTCTACCTGACATTCTACAACCTTCTCTGATGTTCATGGTCTTGCTCTCCTTCTTGAATCCAACCTGGGGCTCTAACCACTCTTCTGGGAGGGGGCAGCATGCCTGCTCAGGTATCTCATGATCCAGGAGTTCACTGGCTAAGAACTACCTTTCCGAAGTACCTACCATACCCTGCATGCCAGGCTCACAGAACCACCTGCCTGGGACAGATTCTTCAGTGCTGCATCATCCGGAGGTGGACAAGACCATCAGCATCTTAAAGTCTCTGAGAACTTGAGCAGTAAAGAAACCAGTTTGATTGATTCCTTCTTTTATTTAGCCAAGAAATCCTTTCAGTGATGCCCCCCAACTAATTCTCAAGCTCATAGTAAAATCATAGAAAATGCTGGTTACTCCTGCATTTTAACTTTGTAAAAGTTGGGTGAATCTCTTAAACTTTGGGTATTATATGGGGGCCAGTCACAGTTAATCCAGATCTATTCTCAATTCCCTCCTCCCCAGCCCATCATGCACACGCACACGTCCATGTGAACACACATGTATATATGTGCACACACACATATGTAAATACCGGGTCACACATGGTTTCTCTTGCAGCTAGGGGTAATCATACAATACAGTTCTGCTCTGGGGGTTGTTAATAAAAGACTGCTGAAGGCCTGTGGTAAAGACCTTGCATCCTTCATGAAAAGCACAGACATATCTCCTGCTCCCTCTCTCTTCTTCCTTTAGATATAGCGGTGAGTTTAGAGCTGTGACAAGTCCTACAGCCACAAGAGAAAGGCCAAAGACTCACAGAGATGCCGACTGTCAGATCAGTGAAGTGAAGGAAGCAGCCCACCCACCTCTCAGCTTCTGGAAATATGGCAAAAATCAACCTGAGATGTTTAAGCCACATTAATTGCTATTTTGTTTCCTGCAGCAGAAAGCATTCCTCAATGATACATTAAGAGATGAATTTAATCTCGAGACCCCTGTTACAGTTTTTCCAATTCAGAAATTTTTCTTCCAGGTGGTGTTTGCCCTTCTGTAATATAACTTGACCTTACCCTTTAAGGTGTAATTAGGACCAGGCACATCTGGACTGTCTCATGCTGTAAGGAATCATCCCCATGGACAGGCATGACCTAGAGGAGCTTCCCAGACTGCAAACTCTCAGCTGAAGCCACACGGCTGTTTTTACTGCTTGCCCGTTGTATCTCCCACAAGCAATAAAATAAACATTTCCTATTTAGATGCAAAGCCTTGGCTGGGAAACAGCACTGAATGCTTACATCAGAGACCACTGAATAAGGGTAAAGAAGTCTTTCTGTGGAGGATAAGCAGGAATACTAAGAAGTAATTAACCCATACCAAGACAGAGGAAATGCAGTCTCCTTGGAGGAAGATGGCATTTGAGGTCAGACAGACCCAGACTCAAAGTATCTCCTCTGAGAATCTGTGTCAACCTCTCTGAGCCCATGCTTCCTCATCCGAAATATGGATATGATGATCGTCAGTATCACCGGGAGGATGAAAGAGGAAGGCAGATCTGGAAGCATCCATTCTGATGTCCATCACCTATGAGGCAAGCTGTGATGGCTTGTTCAAGGAGCAGAGATGTCTGTTTGATGTGGCACCTCACGGCCAAGGGCAAGGGTAAAGGAGAGAGGACGAATGAATGTCTTTCACTCACAAACCTTGGTGAAATAAGTCAGACCATAGGATGGTTGTTTTCAACAGCTGTCTTTCACTGAAGCTCATACACCCAATAATGACACCTGCCATAATAGAAGTAGACTCGGACTGACAAAAGTAAAGGTCTCAGATTACTTTACGAACATACGGGTACTGGTGGAAATCTATGAACGAGTATCTAACTTGAACCAACCGTGGACAGGAGAAACTTGACATATTAGTGCAAATTGGATTTTTTCCCCAAAAAACCATTTTGGGATATATGGTGAACAAACTCCTTAGAAAACACTTCTGAGGGGCGCCTGGGTGGCTCAGTTGGTTAAGCGACTGCCTTCGGCTCAGGACATGATCCTGGAGTCCCGGGATCGAGTCCCACATCAGGCTCCCTGCTCAGCAGGGAGTCTGCTTCTCCCTCTGACCCTCCTCCCTCTCATGCTCTCTCTCTCATTGTCTGTCTCGCAAATAAATAAAATCTTAAAAAAAAAAAAAAAAAAAAAAAGAAAACACTTCTGAGTAGTTCTTTCACTTAATCAGTTGGAATCTTTATTGCTGGGGATCCCTGAGGGTGACAAACATAAAAGCAGGTGACAAACATAAAAGCAGATGACAAGGAGATGCGCTATAAACCCACGCAAAACAGGGAGGGACCATTTCTTGAGGGGTTGCCATATGTCGGGCCTTGCTGCCAAGAACTTACATATATTATCTAATTTAATTCTTATTAAAAAACTTCAGGATGAGTAGAGCTCAGGTATGCTTTATGGAAGGGACACATTCTCGGATACCGCAAACAATCGAAAACGTGCAAAATTCAAGAGTAATCTTGATACAGAATGGTATATATTCATCTTTGCAAGCTAAAGCAGCACCAGCTGTGGCAAAAGCAGATTTATTTAAAAACTGAACTCTGTATTTGGCGATAAAAAGGAATGAAGTACTGATACGTGCTCCATACAACACAGATGCACCTTGTCAACACGATGCTGTGCGAAAGAAACCAGTCACAACGTACCACGGATTGTGTGAACCCACTTCCAGGAAATGTCCAGAACAGGCAAATCTACAGAGGCAAAAGAAGTAGATCTGTGGTCTCCTAGGGCTGGGGAGTTGGGGGAGTTGGGGGAGGAAATGGGAGATGACTTCTAATAAATACAGGGCTTCCCCTGGGGATGATGGAAATGGTCCTAAATTTCATTACACAAATGAGATTTTAAAAATATTTCCACACTGCATCATTTCAAATTTGCCTAATTCAAACTCATGCAAAAGGCTGCCATTGTGGATGCTCACCAATGCAAAATAGGGAACTAGACACTCAAATTCACACAGCTGATAAGACAAAGAGCCAGGATTGGAATTCGGCTTTGCTGGCTGGCAGAGTTCTTCCTTCCCCTGTAAGGTCCATCATGCCCTGCCATTGGGGAAAAAAGTGGTTGATAGTGACTAATATTTATGGCACATGTAGTATTTATTTTGTTAGGATGGTGCTCAAGGCTTGATATCTATTTTCTCATTGAAAAGCTACTCTTTGGGGGCACTACCATTATCCCCATTTTGCAGAGGAGTTACCCAAAGCTCAGAGAAGTAAAACAACATGTTCAAGGGCTCTCAGTTAGCAGTGGAAATGTAACAGAAAACCAGATCTTTTGGACATAGGAGTGAGTGGTCCCAGCCCGTGTGCTGCACTCTTGTTAGAACATATTGATCTCCCGGATGAACTGACAGGCACATCCTCATGATGCATTTCCAGTTGACTCACTGGCAAGCAAAAATATTAATATTCTCTGAAAACCTCCTAGAGCCCTCTTTACATTCCTTGTATCCTTCCCCTCCTTCCCTAGTCCTTGGGATGTGGACGTGAGGCCAGCACATTGATGTAAATGGCAGTCACCCGATGGCGTGCATTGTTGGAGTATTTTCAGACAATCAGGGCTGACTATGGTCTGAAATTACTGTGATAAGAGAAAACCAAAACCACTATGCTGAGGAAGTTTCCATGATGGGGCACTGAGTAGGTTTTTAATCTAATAAGGGATACCTAATGACAAAGGCCTCAGAATGCTTTCTAGAAAGACCTCTAAGATAATAGAGGAGACAAAGACTATTTTTGTTCCAGTAAAGACTCAATTTTCTAATAACCATACAAAACCTGGTGGCATGAAATACACAGAGAGGAGTAAGTGGGTTCGAATGTCTTGGGCAGCATAGCATAGCAGTTAAAAAGCATGACTTGGAGTCAAATTGTCTGGGGGCTGTAATTCTTACTGGTTGAGTGGCACTGGATATGTCAGCGGTTATTAGATTTGGTGACGAATACAGAGAAGCCCACGTATAACAGTGAGCTAAATGGGACAGAAGTTCATTAAAGTCTCATGTGAAATAATTCTGGAGAGGGCTAGTATAACATTCCACGGACAACAGAATCCAGTCTCTGTCTTTCATCATGGTTTCCATCCTCAAAGCCACCTTACAAAGCACAGGGGCTGCCTGAGGTCTAGCCCCCACCGCTTCATTCCAGCCAAGACAAAAGGGCACTCTTCCCAGCCCCCGTGGCTCCCACCTCCTTCCGAGAGGTCACAAAACACTGTGCTTAGAGCTCACGGGCTGGTACTTCATCACACGGCCACACCTAGCTGCGAGGGAGCCTGGCCAGCGTAGTTTTCCTATCGACACACTGCTGTTGTCATATATTGGGGGCTCTTACTCATGAAGAGCAGGATGGATACTGAGGGAGAGGTCTCTGTTGTCCTAGAAAAATTGTCTCCTAACCTCTCTAGGCTTTGGCATCCTCATTGGCAACATGAGATGATCACGTATCTGCTTTGTAAGATCATACAAAGCAAGTCAGTGGGAAAATGCACAGGGAGCCCTTGGCATAGCGCCAGGCCCAGGGTTCCCCACCCCCCCAAGCCATGCTCACTGTTAACTGCAGCTACATGCTACGGGACCTTCCTGAGAGGAGCACGCTCTGGCCATCGCCCATCCTGGGGCTCACCACGAAGAGGCACTAACCAATGCCTACAATCCTCCAGACCCCAGGTGTGAACTTTGTAACCAAACTCATCATTTTCTCCTTCTAGGGCAGGTTTTCTTAATCCTGGCACTATTGCCATCTTGAGCCAAATCATCCTTCATTGTGGGGGCTGTCCTGTGTGTTATGTTTTGCAGCATCTCTGGCCTCTACCCACTAGATGCCAGGTGCACCCTCCCCTCCCCCAGTGTGGCGACCAAAAGTGTCCGGGGGGTGGGGGAGGGCCAACCATCCGCAGGTGAACCACTCTGTGGTGTCTGAATCCACATGACGTGTTTCTTTGACAGAAATGGCAGAGGTCTCTTGGGTTGTCTGTTTTAAGTGCATGGGTCAACATTTCAAGTTAAAACTTTTAAACACACTTTCCTAAACCAGTGGAAATCTAAGCAGCCGTTCTTGGGTGATGTGTCACACAGAAAGGACCTGGCTAACTTAATTTCCTATATGTAAGTTACCGTTCAAGCTCTTGCCTCTAACCCTGGCTTAGGACTTTGGTGCAAGCCAGCGAGCACAGAACCTCCTCAGCAAAGAGGGAGGGGATCAGGTTGCAAGAGCAAGAAGCGAAGCAGAGGGATGGATGGCCAGCAGCTCAGTGAGTCTGGTTTTGATGGCCCAGGGAACAGGCCCTCCGTTATTCTGAAATGAGGCCTTCTTAAAGACGAAGAGGCCGACTACAGAAACCCGAGCCCCACCCTGTCCTCCCCACCAGGAGGGTCTCCGGGTTAGCAGCCCCTTCTAACCACAAACATAGCAGATAAAAACTTTGGCACCCTGAACACACTTAGAAAACGAGAGCGAGAAGAAAACAGTGAAAATCCCCCAAACCAAACTTTTGAAAAATCTTTGAAATGAGCCAGTCTTCTGAATAATAAAATAGCTTTGGGTACTATGCTTGGCCTGACAAAAAATGCAGCCATAATTACAGCAAGAAAGCTGTAAGTCTATTAAAATTTTTTCTTTGATATTGGAAAACTCAATTCATGACCTATATTTTATAAAACATATACTTGAAAGGGATTTTATATGCCCTCTTCCCAGTGAGCTTAGAATATTGAATCTCTTCCATTTACTTATGAAGGGAGGTCGTTCTGTACATAAATCACTCAGGACTTCTTTTAGTATATCGTACATATATTAAGAGGAAGGGATTCAAAAGTATTTGTATAGATAGATGGAGACAGCACTCTGCACTCTGCCCTTCGAAGGGATGGTATTCTTAGCGCAATGGGGCTGCAGTAAAGAAGCTGGTTTTTCAAGCTCTCTGCTGATTATAAATCTTTTCTAACTGACATTTGTAGACTGTCTTGATTGATGGTCTAACATGCCTTATGAATCTTCGAGAAGAGTCCTCCTTGAGCCTCTCCCAAACTACCGCTAGGGGGAAGATCTGGCTCTGTTTGAGAAGGCCACCACCAGTCACAAGGGCTGCACTGAGTTACCTGACCAGCTAAGCTATAATAAAACACCTTTCCCTCTTCCCTCACTCTCCTTCATCTACACACACACCCTACACGCACGTGAACATACACACATACAAATATATATACACACACTCACATATGCATATAAGAAAACGTTCTCCAGACTCAGGGCGGCAAATCTGAACTGATCTTAACATTTTCCCAGATGAAGTGGTTAAAGGACAGTGGGTGTGATAGATGGAAAGGAAACGAAAGGACACAGGAGTTAGTCTGAATGTGAATCCCTGCTTCATCACCCATTGGCTGTAGGTGACTTTGGGGAAGTCACCTAACCTCCCTGAGCTTCTGTTTCGTCAGTTGTAGAAAGAATTGTAAGGATTTCATTGAAAGACAGATATAGAACCTAGACCAATACCCAGTACTAGAAAAATTATACTGGTTACTACCACTTGTTTCTTTACTCGGGGCGGGCATCATCGTCCCCCATCGCTCCTAGTGAGAGGCTCCCAGGGGCCTGCCTTTGCCCTGTGCAGCAGGCTGAATTTATTTTCAGCTTTCCTCAAGTCTGCAGACCCTATGGAGTCAGGGTGGCCTGGGTCTGTTTTATGCAACACCCTGACCCAACCTCGTCCTTCCTGAGAAGCAGCTTTTCCTCATACCTAACAGGCACTCCAGAGATATGTGTCAAAGTCATGAATGAATTGCCAATAAAGACAACATTTATTTAAAAATCAAGGGGCGCCTGGGTGGCTCAGCTGGTTAGGCGACTGCCTTCAGCTCAGGTCATGGTCCTGGAGTCCCGGGATCGAGTCCCACATCGGGCTCCCTGCTCAGCGGGGAGTCTGCTTCTCCCTCTGATCCTCCCCCTCTCATGCTCTCTGTCTCCCATTCTCTCTCTCAGATAAATAAATAAAATCTTTAAAAAAAAAAAAATAAAATGAAAAGGGAAGCTTCGAGTGATTCATACTTTCTACCATTTGGGCCCACTTGTTCTTGCATGAAATATACCGAGGGGCTGCTGTGTGTTTGGAACTCTCTGAGATGCGGAAAATTAAGAATGAAGAGAAGATAATCTGGTTCCCTGGTCTGTGGCTTATGCTTTAGAAAGAAAACTGAAGGTAAAATCTGGTTCGTCCCTGAGGAAAATTTATAAACCTATTATGGTTTACAGTATTACCCTAGTTCCATATGGATGGCATTGGCTACAGTAATCCAGTACCAGAAGATAAGTCAACGTTCAATATTCCCCCATCCATTATGGGTTCAGTACAAAATCTTCCGTGGCATCTTCTTGCCACCTCCATTGTTCCCACCCCATCCAGGCCACCGTGCTGTTGAGCCTGGGGCGCTGAAGTAGCCCTGTTGCCCAACCCCCGTTCAACACAGAAGAGCTCACATCCTCTTTGAACAGCAAAATCAGATTTTACCACTGTCCTCCTTAAACCACCCAAGGGCTTCCTACTAACTTTAAAATATAATCAAACTTATGGAGTTCTAATCCAGGGTTCTGCAAAACATTTCTGTAAAGGGCACAGTAAAAAATATATATATTTATTTTTAAAAGATTTAAAAATATTTTAAATATACATTTCGTTTTTTAAAAATATATCTGTATTTAGGTTATGTATATATTTGGCTTTGTGGGACATATAATCTGTGTTCCAACTATTCAGGTCTAACGGCAGCTCATGAAAAGAGCCATAGTCAAGGCTTAAATGAATGGGCATGGCTGTGTTTCAATAAAACTTTATTAACTTTCTTTAAAAAAAAAAGAAAACAGGCAGTGGGACAGCTTTGGCCCATGGCCCAAGGTTGGTGACTTCTGTTCTGATCTCATGCTTCCCTATCTCCTTGAACTCATCTGCCACTCTTCTTCTTGCTGACATTCTCCCACCACGTTGGCCTCTTCTCTGTCCCTCCATCTGTCCTGCCTGCCTCAGACCTTTGCACTTTCTGATCCCTCTGCCTGGAACATGCTGGCTCGATACCTTTACAAAGGTAGGCTCTTTTATTCTCAGTAGTCTCAGCCTAAATGTAACCTCCTTAGAGAGGTCCTTCTTGACCTCTCCTTCATTATGTCACATCACCTTGTCTTACTTTATCCAAATTATTTAAATTATCTTTTGTTTCATTGTTAATTTTTGTTCTGTTTCCAGTAAAATACAAATGTCTTAAGAGTTGAGTCCTAAATAGTCTTGGCCACTGCCATATCTCTAGCACTGAGAGCATCCTCTGATTCAAAAAAGCTGCCCAATAAATATTTGTTGAATGGTTGTGCTGAACGAAATGGTCAGCAAGAATTGAAGTAAGAATTTCTCTGAAATTATAATTCTTTAATGCCCTCGTGGATGTGCTACTGGGCTTCACTCATCTGCAGCATGAAAAGTTCCTAGGCTATTCAGAGTGGATCCTTCGGTATGAGGGATGGATTTCAAGGCTTTGGTATCTACCATGCTCTGCACCGTAACAACTCAAGGACTTTCTCATTTTTATTTTGCAGTTGCTCAACTGTCATCCGATTTCCATTTTGGCTAAAAACTCCCATCAGATTTATTCTTTCAAAAGGTTATGGAATGATCACTAAGTTTCTGAAGCTACTGATGCTTCTTTTCCCTCTCTCCACATCAAAGTATGATTTCATTTTAATTAAGCTAATTTTTTACTTTATTTTTCAATATTTGATGTCATAAATCCTTCTTTTTCCCCAATGTAGAGTGGTGGAGGGATGACTCCCAGCTCAACTCTGAAGTATATTCAACAAATTAGTGGGGCATGCATGACTGCCAAGTGTTTATTTTTAGGAGGAAGTAATCTCCGTGACCATGGGAGCCATATCTCTTCAGTTCACCAGGTTATCCTCAGTGCCTAGAATGCAAAGATCTGACATGAAGGAGTAGGAGGCTGGAGGACTGGCAGTAGGGAGACAGACACACAAGGCTGGCCAGGAACAAAGATTTCCTCTTAGAGAGAAGAGTGATTCAAGAAACGATGTGTCATCTGCCTCTTGAACTGGTCTCCAACCCCAAGGACTCATACAGGAATTTAGGTGGAGAGAGGGCTAGGAATAAAAATGAAAAGAGTGGTTTTCCAAGTTGCCCACACTAAAGATGAGACACATAGTTTTAGTGGTTGGGTATCCTTTTAACAGGATAAAGGGATCCAGCTTTCTCCCGTGTCTCACAAAGTCTTATAGTATCTCAAAGTCTCCAGTGGACCTGCATCTGTTGGTCTAAAATGTGCAGTGGTGTCCATCAGAGAGGGACTAGGGTAGAAAGGAGGGAAAATTAGTGGCTTGTTGTTGTTGTTGTGTTGTTGATTGGCTTGGTTTGGAGCCCCTGTAAGACGTCATCTGGGGTCCCCAGGCAGGGTTAGGAGCAACTTGGCAGAGATTCCGTTTCTTGAGTAGCTAGCAAAGTTCAGATAACTCAACACTTTTGATACACTTTATTTCTGGAATTCTCCCTTTGGGAAGAGGTCTCTGATGGGATTGTGTAACTTATAAATTTTGTTTTATGGTCCGCTGCCCTGGAGTGATCTGTACCATAATTCAAGTGCTGCCTAATGCAATCTGAACGGCACTATGGCACATTAATGACATCTGTTCCTTGGCACCTTCCCTCAGCTAAGACTCCAACAACGACCCCAGGAGAAGAACAGGACCCACAGTAATAGTCTTCTTCTTGATCACAAAATCCGGAGAAGGTTCCAGAGCAAGGCAGTTCATGACCTACTGATAGAGTTTGTGGAATGACCACAAAAGCTCAGAGACGTTGGGTATAATCCAGAAAAACAAATAAACAAAAATGTCCACCAGCATGTTCAAACGTGAAGGGAAAGGTTATTGTTGTATCCTCAAGCATGAGCTCGGCCAAGATGCAGATAAGATCCTTTGATCAGAAGCACCACCCCGACGTACACCAAAATGTAATAAGCACACCCTCTATCCCGTCAATCCCACATGGATGGATTTATCCTAAAGATTGTCACGCACATGGGAAGAGAGGTGTTCTCTCCCATAGAGCTGATTATAAGTATGGAGAAGTGAAAAAACTTAAAGCAATACAGGATGGCTAACTAGATGATGGCAGATCCAGACACTAGCTGTTTAAAACAATGATGTAGCTTGACATTTATTGATTTACAAAAAAGTCCATGCAACCCTGCAGAGTGAAGAAAGCAAGTTATAGAAAGGAATGTACGGCTCCGTTTCTATCAAATTGTGTAGCACGTCCCTGGGTGTGAACATGCCCGGACAGAGCCCTGGAACTCTGTGCACCAAGATGGTGACTGTGGTTTTCTCTGGATGGTGAGATTTGAGGGTGATTGGATTTTTTTTTTTTTTACTTAAAAAAGCTGAACAAAACCTGAATTCCTTCATTTTTAAAAGAAATACATCTCCTTAAGAAAACAAGGAAAAAATCCAAATAGTCATGTGCCCAATATTCCAGAGCCCGGAGGATTGGCTGGGATGGTCAAGAACCTACTATGTGGATGTCCAAAGTACCCACGAAAGAGAACTGGACAGTTTGGTGGACAGAGAAGCCACATTGCAGTTACCATGATAAGTGAACAGGGGGCCAGGAGTGGCTTTACGACCAGGTCATAGAAACAACTGGAGGGTTTGTCCTGAGCTAGGGCTCAGATACCAACTATCACATAGAAAACCATTGTGATGATTTTGGAAAACAGAGAGTACCAGGCAAACCTGAGCTCTCAGGACAGCCTCTTGTCCCAAACGCCAATTGATCGGATGTTTTTCCTCATGTCTGTCATCGTAGGATTTTTTAAAAAAATGAAAGTACTATGTCTTGAATAACAGAAATTCAGATAGATCCCAGAGGAAAAACAAAAGACAAAGCCCCTACTCTTCTGACAGCACCTCTTTAGGGAGGCTGGTCTGCACCCCTCTGGGATAGGCATCCTGTGTGGTTGCATCATAGTGCTTCCCACATTTCAATTCTTACTTGTTGCCAGTCTCCCTGCTCGGCTCTGCAAACCAGGAGGGAATGAGCAGCATCGGACAGGTCCATGGCTGCCCCCTCAGAGCTCAGAAGAGTGCTGGCCCAGAGTAGGTGCTCAGTAATGGTACCGGATGGAAAAAAATAGAGGGAGCAAGAGAGGAAGTCAGAGAGGGCAAGGGCACCTGTGTTCTCAGAAGTCAGAAGAGGATTTAGCTGTTAATCTCTACTTCTCTCCACCTGCTCAAGGAGAAGTGTCATCTCTCTTAGGAGTCAGAATGTGCACCTCCAGGTCCTGACCCCTATTTAAAGAGAAAGGTCGGGGCACCTGGGTGGCTCAGTCAGTTAAGCATCCGACTCTTGGTTTCGGCTCAGGTCATGATCTCAGGGTCGTGAGATTGAGCCCAGCATCAGGCTCTGTGCTCAGTGTGGAGTCTGCTTATCTCTCCCCCTACTCTCTCTCTCTCCCTCTCTCTCTCTCTCAAATAAATAAATACAATCTTTAAAAAAATCTAAAAAAATAATGAGAAAGGTCAACATCACATTTGTCCTTCTTGGTCATGCCTTTTAGAGACTAAGATAATTCCTCCCATCACCTCCCTCCCCTGACATCTCTCAAAGCCGCTCCATCCATCCAGGTGGGGGGTGCCTTCCTCCAAGCTGCCCCTGCTCACATTCAGGCTGGTCGAAAGCACGGAGGGCAGAGCACAGCTGAGGCCAGCCCAACGGCCAGCTTCTGTATCCTGTTGGAAGGCTGCCCCTGCTGGCTCAGTCCGCAAGTGGCCAAGGGTGCCTGGGAATTAAAGTCCCTCTGGGGATAGTTGGTGGCCACTATCTGATGGGTGTGTGGGGATGCATATTCCAGCTCCCCTGGGCCGGGGTAACTCTAATGTGTGTTTGTTTATGTCATTTCCTAGGGACCCCCCCACCCCCCCACCCCCCAAGGGATCAAGCTCACAATTGCCCACCCTGGTAGCTGGCCTCCCTTACCTGGAGCACTCCTCATCCGGTATCCTGCACCTCCCAGGTAAAACACGTACCCTCAGACCTCATCTCTGGGTCTTGTGGTTGGCCCTTCTCAACGGTGCCCAGAAGACTAACTGGTGGCAAGACACCGGGGAGTTGGTCCTAGTAGGCACTGTGGGGCGCCTGCATGTGTGCCCTCCAGGAACTTCAAGGGCCCCAGACCTCTGTCCCCACTCATGAGGTCCAGGCATGCCTTGGGCATTCAGAAAACACCAGGCTCACACAGAGCTCTGGCTAGCCCCACAGAGCAGCCAGGGCTGGGGCTTGGGTCCCATAAATCAATGCCTTGTGACTCCATGAAAGGAATAGCTCATAATTTGTGAAGTTCAAAGACCATCATTTTCTGTTGATCTTCCCTCATCCAGTACTGATTCCCCAAAATAACACCCTGGAGTTTTAGTGCTGAGCGGCTGGAAATGGTCTCCTGTCTGCACATACAGATAAATATGGGTGACCTTCCTCCATGACGGTGGTGCTGATGGCATATCCAGGTCCACTGGGACATGAAAATGATGCTCGGTTTGTCGGGAGATGAATGTTCCTTCGCACAAACTGCCTGACTCTTTGCCTTACCTCCCCTAAACGGTACGCTGCAGGAATAATAAGAATAGGGGGCATTAACAATGCACTAGCATCTCTTGAACCTTTGTTCTATTGTAAGTGCTGAGAGAAGCAGTGTCTCATTTAATGCTTGCATTAATGCTTGCATACAGTTCTCTAATGCACCCACCCCATTTACAGACAAGGTGACTGAGGTTTCTAGAAGGTTCAGTAAGCTGCCCAAGGTCTCACCTGGGTAAAGAGCTGAGTGGAGCATCAAGCCAGCCCTGGACCACAGTGCGGTGCTCAGGACCAGCTTCATAATTGAGGGGGGGACCCCAGTGCAAAAGGAAAATGCAGGGACCCTTGTTCATTACTTATTAAGAATTTTAAGGTGGTGACAGCAGAGCCTAATACCAAACGTGGGGCCCTTTGGAACGTGGGGCCCTGTGAGGCCGTGCAGGTCACACCCCACGACACTGGCCCTGATGACTTGACCTCAGAAGAAAACAACGTGAGTGACAACAAGGCCCACACGTAACCCTGTTCAACCTCAGAGACTGAGCAACATCACACGTTATACCAAGTGATTCGATGAGCTGGATGTTTGGTCAGAAGAGTGGTTTACTTTCCGTCAGAAGCTCCATCAGTTCCGCTGATAGAGCAAATACTTGCCCTCTGGCTGGGACTGAAAAGAGTCCATGGTGAAGAATGGGAGGGAAGGTGGCCAATGCCAACCTGTACACGGGAGCCCGCCCGTGCCTTGAGCCAGAGACGCAGACACAGATTCCGACTCAGCCACCAGCTGTGGGACTTTGGCCAAGTGTCCGGATCTCTTTGAGGTTCACTTTCCTCCTATGTATGATGGGGAGAGTGTATCCACCCCTCTGGGGAGGGAATGGTGGAGTGGAGGCAAGGACACTAGGTCATAAAGGTCTTGGCACACGGTAAGCACTCAACCCCATGCTGCCGTAGTTTGATGGCTGTTTTCACCATGAAGTTTGTGGGGCACTTGAAAGAGCGCATGAACCCTGCCTGAACACTGCCCCTCATCTATTCTTTATGTGAGCGAGGCAAAGTCACGGAACTCTTTCCAGGCTCAGCATCCCCTTCTGTAAAATGGATCCGCTATAGCGTCTCCAACACGGAAGATTCCACCAACCACAAAGGAGCAGGGCATTATTTCTACAGCTGGTCAGGGCTCCTTGTTTTAACTTGTAAGTGGTTTAGGTTGGGGAGGGGGATTGGAAAGGGATCCCAGCCCCTGCTCCAGATTCCCACCGCCCTCATCAAGGCTTCAGGGGCCATCATGCCTGAGATCCCTTAGAAGGCGCTGAGTGATCTAGGTGGTGTTTCCTCTAATAAAAGTTTTCTGCAACATTTCCACACTCTTGACCCCAGATCTGACTGACTCTCTTTCAATTCCTGCTTTAAAACCAAACCCAGAGGGGGCCGAAAAAAAAACAATGATTCAGGCCAAATTCTGCAGAGCTGAAAGAAGCCACACAGCCATCCGCATCTTTAGGTATTTTTATAGGATAGCACCAATCATAAATAGGAGTTGGAGGTGGTTCATGTTTTGCTGGAGATCCGTCCACCCTAACCGAATTACTTTGTGCTTTAAGAAATTCAGTGTACATAAAAGATTCCATTTTTCTTTGAAAATGTGACATGTATATAAAGCAGTAAAATTTGAAATTCTTTCTGAAACTTTAAGGAAGGGCACAGTGGGAGGAAAATTGGACATCGTCTAATCATATACACACATAATATACAAAGACATGCACATGCTCACAGCCGTCTCCGACGTAAGCATTGTCATTTACATTTAGAACACTTTCCTGGCCCCGCTCAAATTCCAGTCACTCACAGACAGGGCCCCAGCACCACAGATGGAAACTGGGAATCATTTTCCTGTTCTGCTCAAACTCCAGCCTCTTTAATAGCTTTCCCCATCAGTTCTCCTGACTCGTCCCACACATCAGCTTGTTTAAGAAGGTATCTGTGAACATCGAACCCCAATTCCAGGGTCTCTCTCACCAGAAGCCCTCCTTCCATCAAAAGCAGCCTACGGGGTGGGGAGAGGTGCCACGGGAAAGGCTTGGCCGAAAGTGATCGGACCCACCTTCACCTGCTGCTCCCCATCTTTCTAGGCCGGTTGCTACTCTTCCATCTCCTGGGCTCCCCCAAATGCCCCCTAGCACCCACAGGAAATCCCCACCCCTTTTTACAGAATGCCTTCAAATGTGGGAAAGGAGAGCTCGCCTCCTGCCCCTGGGGAGCTGATGAAGTGCAGGGAGACCCAGCTCCTTGAAGCTGGAAGGAGGTGTGGGCACCTTGCATACAATTACTCATGGGGTAGTCTAGGCAGGTTACCATGACAACGCTTGCAGAGCCTTACATATCTACATGTTATTGATATATCCCATCAATTCAGCAAAGGGGGAAAATAGAACCAGTCAAAGCAGTGCTCGGGCTTCCATCTCCCGTCTGGCCAGCTGAATGACTTATTTGTTTGGGCATAACCTAGACTCAGCGACAGTGAGACTCTCCCTATGGTGCTTCCTCACCCAAATGGAGTTTAAAGCTTAAAATCAAAGTCCAGTCTCATAATAGGGATTTTTCGACTTTGCTCTTCACTTGCTCAAGCATCATACTCAGCCGTGACTTTTGCTGCCAGTCACAGAATGCTTTTATTGGTATCTCTTGCACCAAAAAAGGGAGCTCTAAATTTTACAACCTTCCCTGATAGGAAGGTTAAGTGTGGAAAAAAGATAAGAGGAGCTCTGTCGTAACATCACAGTAGGTGCATGTGTTTCCAGAGAGAAATAAAACGTCTTGCCTTTGGCCCTTTGACTGAAGACAAAAGGTTTCTCCATGCACCTTGTGTAAGGAAAGGGAAAAAATAAGTCCTACCTGGTTTTTTCCAAAATGGTTCTTATTAAAAGACAATGATGAAAGGAAGAAGCGAGGAGTTTGGTGGGGGGACCTTAATTTTCTTCAAAGCCCTGTCATAACACAAAGCTCAACCTTGGGCCCTCACAAGGGTGAGTTACGTATTTATACAATGTCTACCATCAGCCGTGCATGAGAGACTTAGATGTTGGTCATCCTTGAAAGATGGCTTTCAGAGATGAGGCGAGAGACTTCCATAACCTGCAACACCCCAGTCCTGTTCTGAGTTGCAGATTTGTAGCCCTTGCTTCTACCCAGGGAGATAACATGTCAGTGTTGATGCATACCAGCAAGTTGAAGCAGCAACAAAACAGTCTCTAGAATCCCCAAAGATCGCAGCATGCCACTTTCCAAGCCATTATGCTAATGTAAACCAATTTAACATACCTGTTGGCGATCCTTCCATGACATGGCCAATGTAGGGGCCTTCTCGAAAGATGGGTCTGTTGTCATTCTGGTCAATCACAATGACTTCCAGAGGAACTGGCCCCTCGAGAGTTTTGCCATTGACATCAGTGGTCTCCACAAATAGCTATGGGAGCAAAGAAATCGGGGGAGAAAGAAGGCATTAATTCATTATGAAAATTGAAGTCAGGTTCTCTGGAGAAAGTAGGTTATATCAGCAATTTTATGAGCCCTTGGCAATATTCAAATTTCGGTCTCAAAGGATAGTCGCTGGAACCAGAAAAGAAACTAAATATTATAAAATAAATGACAAATTTCAGTTCATGTTAGGTACGCCTTGGGAAATTCACAATTAATTCATCAAATCTGCAAAGGAAGTCCAAAAAAGAAAGAGAAAACACTCGCAATCAGCCATAGCTAAGAAAATGTGCTTACATTGTTTGTTTTTTCTAACATCATTATGCTTAAAAGGAATGTTATGCTAATAAAAATAATTGACTAAGCAGTTATGAACAAAGCACATTAAGAAATAACCGAAAGTGTTTATGGTAATGTTTAGGAGAAATTCAGGTCAGGAAGAATTTATAGAGAGCCCTCCTGAGGCAAGGAAGGCGTTTGCAGGGGTCCGGAGTGTGACCCTGGGATTGCTGCCCACCAGGCCCATGTAATCAAGGCAGGATTTCACAATCCCATGTGACACATACAGAGCTACCTTCAGATCTCAAGGATGAAGAAAATAATATATATATATAAAAAACAACAACAACACCCCAGCTATATTGTTTGTCTTGGAAACAAGGAATTATATCATGGCATTTCCAATGAGACACAGCGGCCTTATGCTGTCCTTTTCCGTGCCTGATTCCGCCTCGGTCTAACTCGGCAGCAACAGTAACACTTCTCCTCGGCTTTGAGTTCTGGTCCCTGCATCATCCCTGAAACTGTAGCTCGTGGGGAACGGGCCCCTGCAGTTGGAATCCCAGCCCCTCTTTTCAGGAGCTAAGTGGCCTTGAGCCATTCACCTTCTCTCTCAGTTTTCTCACCTGTAAAATGAGGTTAATAAAAAACACCCATTATTAGGAATAATAATCAACATTATCCAGGGCTTACCAGGCGCTCTACTATGTAAACTCACTTGGTCTTCAGTCGGTAACCCCATGAATCATTTGCAAGGAAGGAATGAACGCAAATTAGAGGTTAAGTGGTAGAATCTGGATTTGACCTCATGAAGTCAGCCTCCAGAGTTCATAACTTTAGCCACTATGAACAATGTTCTTAAAGCACCAGCTCTCCTGCTCTCCCATGCTATGTTTCCAGAATACTAACTGCTCCTACGGTCGCTACCGCTATGATCAGCCCTATTGTCAAAACAAGCCCAGATTAGGAAAGTGACAGAGAAACACTTTCATTTACGAATCAGCATGGTCGCACCCCACCTGGTGGTACTGCAAACTGCTATCATCCTTTTGGAAAGTAGCATGGGAAAATCCCACAAAAGCTATAAAGGACTCATACACTTTGTTCCGTTTGGATACCACTGTTTAGTCTGTTTGAGTCAGGTTGCACTACATCTATGAAAACATTCACTGACTGTTATTTCATTATTAGAATAATGACTCACCACTGGCATCCGCTAAATGCCCAGGGACGGGGGTGGGGGGCTGGTTGACCAAATGTTTGTTACAATGTCATAGAATACAGCCATTAGATAAAATCATTATTCCACTTTGTTGATCCACTTAGAATATTGTGTGTAAACACAAAAAATTGCATGTGACTCGTGTGTGTGTAATTTGTGCATGTGCACAGAATTTGAAGGCAGTAAGCAAAAATGAAACCAGGTATGCTTGGCTAGAAGAATATCTTTTTCATTTTTCTCTTTCACATTACTTCATCCTTTCACCAGGAAAAAAAAAAGCAGAGACTTTTAAGATCAGCACACAAAGGAGAACTCGCAGAGAGTGAAATTCTATACTTTTTCTGCTGTTTTTTAAATGCTATGAGAATTCTGCTAAACAAAGGAAAGCAAACAAAACTCTGGGGCAATTTGGTGTCATAATGATGGTCTGACCTTTTGTCCTCCCAAAATAGGCAAAGACTTGACTTTAACTCAACCAAAAAACCGGTGTCTAAAAACAACAAATATCTTGGATCTGAAACCTAAGCTTCCTGTGGGTTTGCAAACCGGCCCCACACACGCAGGGCAGGGAGAGCGGGGAGAAGGAGGCAAACCGCTCCAGGTGGGCAGGTGGCGGTGTTAACAAGCGAGGGAGATTACTCACGGGGCTTGTCTGAGGCAGCTGCAAGACGAGGAGGTCTCTGCACCTGCCCTCCAGAATCTTACAAGTTTATGTAGAGGCCTGGCAGGGCTCAGTCGGGGTACCATCCGTTTGCCCCCAGCAGCACACTGCTGTCTCAGGGCTGCGTCCTTGACGATGGCTCCCACTGTGGGAAGGCTGGGCGGACCTTATATCCAAGGACAGGGGAGGGGTGAGAAGCCTCTCTGATTGCCTGAGTTCAGCTTTCGGGTCAACCGGGGGTCATGACCTCGGTCATGACCTCTCGATGAACTTCTCCAACACTTCCACACGGTGCAAATCTTGGGCAGTATTGGAAGCCGCAAGTAGGGTAGAGGAACAAAATCCCTAGAATTCCCGAATGTGCAAACCGTTGGAACTGAGAGGGGCAGACTCCAGGTCTATTTCAATATAATGGAAAAACAAACAGAAACTAAGGAGATGTAATTGATTAGGATGAATGCAAAACGTTGAGCTGAATGTCATAAAACCAACTTTGTAAGAATACAACCTGATGGCAGTTTATGTTACAATACTACCCTGAGTTGGACTCCTGGATTTTTAGTGGAAAGCAATATCATCAGAAGCTAAGACCTTTGGAATAGCATTTAAAAAATAGCAAAGTGCTCATGGGGCACCTGGCTGGCTCAATTGGCAGAGCATGTGACCCTTGATCTTGGGGCTATAAGTTCAAGCCCCAAACTGGGTGTAGAGATTATCTAAAAATAAAATCTTAATACAAAAAAAGCGAAGTGCTCCTAAGGGGCATTTATTAAAGTCAGTGTAACAAAAATTTGCTGAGATATTACTACATGTGAGTCCCTACCCTGAGTGTCACATATCCAATCCAAGACATGCAAGCATGAAGAGACAGGTAATAAGCAATATAGAACGTATGAATAAAATAATTTCAGTTGGAGATCAGAGACATGCAGGGCTAGAACAGGTTCATATGTTAAAACTACACTGTCCAGTATGGAAGCCATGAGTCACATGTTTAATTTAAATTAATAATGATAAATAAAGTAAAAAACCCAATTCTTGCATTGTGCTAGCCACATTCAAGAGCTCATTAGCCACATGCAGCTACTGTACTGGACGATGACCTTGGTGCTCTGGCTTCTCAGGCGTTTGGACCTGGACTGGAACCTCCACCATGAACTCTCCTGGTTCTCACCTCTTTGGACTTGGACTGAATTAGCAACCAGATTTCCTGGGTCTCTAGCCTGAAGACAGCAGATCGTGGGACTTCTCAGCCTCCGTAACTGTACGAGTCAACTGCTTATAATAAATCCTCTTTGTGTGTGTGTGTGTGTGTGTGTGTGTGTGTGTGTGTGTATTTATTTCTCTGGAGAACACTGACCAGTACAGGCTTCCAGGGTGTCTTTTCAAATCTCTAATTAATTTATGTCACCCCATAATAGACACTTCTCAATGATTTCTCATCTCTTTTAGGATAAATAGCACATTCTTTTACTTTGACAAGTCTTTTTATAATCTGGCTCCAGCCCACTTCTCCAAACCCATTTCATGTCATAAGAGATCCCCTTTGTTCCTTATGATCCAACTACACCAATCTTTTTTCAGTCTTTCCAGCTTACCCCATTCCTTCCCAGTACATGTAATCCTCTTAGCAAGCATGGACTTCCTTCCTGCTGTCCTGGGTTAGCCCCTATTTAGCCTTCAGATCTCAGCTCCGATACCACTGGCCAAGAAGATCTTCCCCTATCCCTCTGGACTAACTAGGGCATCCCTGGTTTACACTCCCATGGTACTGGTGCCCTTTCTTTATAACATTTTCCATAATACAGCTTATTTATTTGTAGGATAATTCAATTAATGTCTGCCTCTCTGACAGGTCCCATGAAGGCAGAGGTGTCATGAATATTCTTGACCGTTAGCAAATCCTCAAGGCTGAGACCTAATGCCTACACGTAACAGCCACCTGCTTCCATACTGATTGCATAAAGCTGACCTCACACTGATGAAGAGGCAGTACCTCTTTAAGAGACTGGAGTCCAAAGTTTGACCTCAGCTTTGGCCATCTGTCCTTTCTTTCCATCCCTGGCACATAAGAGCTGACAGTTGGTCCCAACTCCATGGACTATAAGTCAGTGGACTGTGCTGTCTTAATTCATGAATAAGAACCACAGTGGATAAACAATACCTAAGTACATTAAATTAATTACTTGCCTCTTAAAGAAGGGAACTAACATTTATTTGGTGTCCAATACGTGTCTGGGCTTTTTATGTATTATCTCATTTGGCTCAAAACAACCTGAAGAAGAACCCACTGCAGCAAAACCCAGAGAAATTTAAGTACTGGTCTAGAAGCAAAAGCTAGTTTGTGATCCAGCTGGATCCAAACTTAGGTCTGACTCTAAAATTCGTGCTTTCTTCCACTACGCCCTTGTTTGCCAAATGCTCTTTCATGGACTTCCCGTGCCTTTTTGTTTTATTCTCTTTACTGTATTATTTACTTAATAGTAACACTGATTGCTATGTTTCATTGTTGCCTCATCCGAGGCGAAATTACCCATGAATTTAGGCATATGATGAGCTTATTATAAATTTTTCCTAATAAACATGAAAATACATATTAAAACACTATAGGCTTATATATAAACTATATATATATATATATCATATATATGATATATATATATATAGATCACCCTGCCACTTTGGCAAATTGGGGAATGTTACAGTATCAGCCTAGCTACAACATGCTCCCTTCTACAATGTCAGACTTTCTGAAAAGAAAGAAGTTTTCCCTCGTATAAATGTAACTCTAAAATGACCATGGTGAATAGAATGGGGAGGGGAACTTCGTATGCAAATCACCCCTAATCTGTTCAAAGCAAAATACTTTACCCAAGAGTGGAGGCATGAAGGTACCGCATGAACATGAGCTAAGTTTCCCATTTCAAGGGCATGGTACATGGGCAACAGGTTTCCATAGAAATAAAGAAGCCCACAGACATTTTTATGTAAGGATGCTATTGTGAGTTTATTTATAATAGATGATCTCTCAAGGTTGAGAATGTTGGAAGATTTTTATTTATTTATTATTTATTTATTTATTTTTAAAGATTTTATTTATTTGACAGAGAGAGACACAGCGAGAGAAGGAACACAAGCAGGGGGAGTGGGAGAGGGAGAAGCAGACTTCCCGCGGAGCAGGGAGCCCGATGCGGGACTCGATCCCAGGACCCTGGGACCATGACCTGAGCCGAAGGCAGACGCTTAATGACTGAGCCACCCAGGCGCCCGAGAATGTTGGAAGATTTTTAAAAACCAAAATTTCCACCATGGGTATAATGTTTGTTGTCATAGGAAAG
Organism: Halichoerus grypus; assembly: GCF_964656455.1. NCBI lineage: Eukaryota > Metazoa > Chordata > Mammalia > Carnivora > Phocidae > Halichoerus > Halichoerus grypus. Next base: position 5,235,808 of record NC_135726.1, read on the forward strand.
AAAAAGATAAAACAAATCCTAACTTATTTGGTTAATGTGAAACTTAAATTGCCCTTACATTTTGCATCTGAATTCTTACTTATTTAATTAATATAGTATCATATTCATTTGTTATAGGTTTCTCTGATAGAAACTTATGTATTCTGCATGGGAGAATATACTCATAATCCAATTAGATCATAAACAACTGGAAGGCAGAAACACTGTTTTCTAGGTATTCCTTCTATACATAAACAAGTGCCTTGAATAAAGAAAGCACTGATAGGTTTTGGTTTTTTGTTTTGTTTTGTTTAGAGAGGGAGACGGGGGGAGGGGCAGAGGGAGAAAGAGAGAGAGAGAATCTTAAGCAAATTCCACACTCAGCGCAGAGCCCAGCAGGAGCCAACGCGGGGCTCCATCTCACCACTCTGAGATCATGACCTGAGCCAAAATCAAGAGTCGGACGCTTAACCGACTGAGCCACCCAGGCGCCCCACTGACAGGTATTTTTACTGAGTTTCTGTTTGCAAGTCTCATGCCCTCCCTACCTACCAACATCTCACAAAGACTGAACCAGACTTTTCCATTGAAGACATCCTCATTGATCACTGAAATTACACTAGATTTAGAAAGCCTGCCTTCAAATTTTGGCTCTGCTACCACAGAGTGAATGTAGCTGGCAGAATAATGGTCTTCCTAAAAATCTTCACTTCCTACTCCCTGGAGCCAGCGCATATGATAGGTTACATGGCGAAGTAGAATTAAGGTTGCTGATTAGCTGACCTTAAAATAGTGAAATCAGCCTGGATTATCTGGGTGGGCCCAGTGTGATCACAGGGTCCTTAAGAGTGCGGGAGAGGAGCAGGTCTGAGGGATGCAAAGGGAGGAGGCTTGAGCCGCCATCACTGGCTTTGAAGATGGAGGAGGAGGCCACCAGCCAAGGAATGCTGTAGTCCCCAGACACTAGAAAAGACAAGCGTCCAGTATAGAATTCAGAAGTGAAGGCAGGCCTACTGGCATATTGCTCTTAGCCCAGTGAGGTCCATGTTGGACTCTGGCCTGTAGAAGTTCAGGATAACACGTTTGTGTTGTTTCGAGGCAGACATACGTGATAATTTGCTGTAGCAACAAGAGGAAAATGAGACTGTGGTCACATAATTTATCGTTCAAACTGGAACATGTTCTAGAATGAAAGCGGGTGCTACTGACAAGTACGCCCAAACAGGGTTACATGGTAATCCTATGTTATTAAGAAACTTCCACCTCCCAGGTCAGTCTGCACATGTAGCAATGGTGTTTAGAATGTCCTTCTCATTTTTTTTTTTTTTTTTGCTTTGAATAAAAAGATAAGTGAGTACGTATAGCACAGTTATTGGCACTTAGGCAAGTCTAGGGTTTGGTGACCTTGGCGTTCATTCACTCCCAACAGACCTTTATCGAGACTTTTGCAGATGTGGATGCAGTACCCTCGATTCAATTCTGACTTGTCAGCAGCCGTTAGTTACCCCCTTCAAATTGCTCTTCTATCACAGTAATCCACATTTCTCTTTGACACCAATTACTTGCATTTCAAGTTATTTTTCTCAGCTTTATTCATTTATTGAAGTTGAATCTCATTATGGACCAACTCCTGGAAGGTTCCCAGGGAAGAGATATTTTTAGCTTTTGTGGCATCTCCCCGCCTTTCTCTCTACAGCCCTGGTGCCCTCTCCCCCTTGATGGACTGGATGCAGTATTTACAGCTCCCTCAAAAAATACCAAAGGGGTGATACAAGTCTCCTACTTGTTAGATTATTAATTAAAGATCGTGATATACTGTTACCAAATGTTCTCTGAAAAGCTTGTTCTGCTCAGACTATAGTATTCCCTTTGTTGATCTGAAATTATCCTTTTAAAGTATGTTTTCCACCAAGCATAATGAAAACATATTTTTCTTATGTATGCATGCTCACAACGATGCTGGACTTGGAGGGCATTGTTTCTATTTAACTTTTGAAGTAATTTTAATTATGTGGAAGAAATCTATGCAGATATTCAAAATAATTTTATTTAAACAGCTTGGGTAAAGTCCCAGTGAATATCCTCTACCCCAAGAGGGGCACAGGCTGAAAATTTTAATTGGTTCAAGGAGAATTTATAGAAATCATGGATATTGGAATTATGCCAGGTCTATTAAGGATATGTACAGGGTTAAGGGGATTTTTGTACAAAGATGAGAAATATAATACTTTTGAAAACAAAGCTGTAGGAGAAAATTACTGGAGATTTTATTTTTACTTGCTCTTCTCCCTCTCTAAAAGCAAAATTCAGAGGAAGAGAATGGAATGCAATACTTTTTTTTTTTTAATTTATAAAGCTAAAGTCATTTTCTTAAATAAGTATTAAAATGTGTTTTATAAAGCATGATATTCCCCCAAAATTAAGGTTGATATATAAACCCTTAAGGTATGGCCTAATAAATTTCAGGTGAATCACAGTATTAGGAAAAAAAGCCATTGAATATTTATGCAAAAGAGTGGGGAAGGCCTTTCTAAAGCAGTATTAAAAGTGTAAGTTATGTGAATTATTAAGAGATTAAAATACTCAAAGGCAAGTTTTTTATATGACTAAATATCATAAGTAAAATAAATAGAAAACTGAGAATAAATAATGTTTGTATCATACAAAACAGAGGTTTACTACCCTGAATATATAAAGAACTGGTTAAAAATAAGGGAAAAAAAACAATTAGCAAAACAAGAAAACAAAAGAGCAACAACCATATTATAAAATTAAATGAGGTACCTTTTTGCTTACAACACTGACGAAATAATCGGGAAAACCTAATAATCAGTGTTTGGCAAACTGGTGAGGAAACAAATTCTCATACATGATTGACAACATTAAAACATCTTTCTGAAATGCAGTTTGTCAATATGCATTACAAGCCTTGGAAACACGTGATTCTGCTTGTAGAAATTTAGCTGGGGGGCTAAATCTGTGTGTCCCTGCTCGCTCCTGGGGTGGGGGTAGGTGTGGGGTTGGGTGGGGAGGGAGCAGGTGGGGTGGGGGGTGTTCAGTAACATGTATACTCATTTCAATACCGCTTAATAAAAATAGGAAACATTACAAACAACACGATGTTCTAACAGGATCTTGATGCAATAAATTATGCTATCTACACAAAGTAGAACGCGACCTTGCAGAAACACTTCAGGGAATGAAAACACACATTATGGTATGGTGCTCATGGTCTAAAGTAAATATTTGATTGCAAATGAGTATATACTATATAATGTACTTTTTGAAAAACAGACTAAGACTTTATATGATTAAGATTGTACTGAAATATTAACAGTGGTTTTATTGCACGTGATTTTTTAAGTTTGCTTCTCTACACTTTTCTGGACTTTCTATGAGGGGCCTGTGTTAATTTCAGAGTTAAAAAGCATCTATGAAGTTTATATTAAAATTGACCACAGACTGGCTACGGCTTATCACAGACGGGGAGCTGGGGGAGTGCGTTCAACTTCAGGACATCTGGTGCCTCTCAGCGCGGATGACTAATGGGAAGCACGCAGACGTTAAGTATGGACGTGATCGTCGGGATCACAGTAGAACACAGAGAGCGGCAGGCTTCTCCCCGCTCCCGGGTCTCTGAGTTTCGGATAAAAAAAAAAAAATCTCAGCGCACCTGACAGAACTCTGTAACTAGACCCTGGGCTCATCCACTGTGTATTCCGTTACACTGTTTCGGTGTTCACTTCACTGTTAATCTTGCTGACCTATTCTCAGAACCAGGAAAGAGCCGAGGCTCCAAGCCTGGACCGAAGATTTAGGGTCCTCATCTTTAAAATGGGAGAAAGGGACCTCTCTCACAGGGTTGATGCGAGCTAAAATACATGAGGTTTGTAAAGCACTTAGCGAAAGACCTGGCACCTACTAAGTGCTAGCAAAATAGAAGCTGCTAGTTATCCTTAAAGTACTTCGTGAAGCAAAAAAAAAAAAAATCTCTGTAATGTTAAGTTCCTGATTAGGGTTCACAGTCTCGGGCGTCTAAAGAGAGCCTTTGACAGATAGCACAAGCTGCCTGTAGGAAGCTGAGGCTCATTTAGAATGAAGAAGATACCTCAGCCTCTTGGCGCTGAGTCCCCTGTTCGGAGCTCCACGGGGGGAGTGGCTTCGGCCAAGGTCACGGGCCCCACCCATGTCTCTCCTTCCTGCCTCGCTCCCACCCTGTTTCCAGAAGCATGTGTTCCGAGGAAGGTGTCAGCGCCGGGCTCCAGGCCCACACAGGGGGGCTTAGTTCTATGCTCTTGTGCATCACCACCATCAGGAGACAGAATGGTTCCATATCTAAGGTGTCTCTCGTGTGGAAGAACAATGCTTGAACACTTTTAATTTGCATTTCACTTCTGGGATATATACAAAGGGATTGAAAGCCGGGTCTGGAAGACATGTCTGCATACCCATGTTCCCTGAGGCATTATTCACCATAGCCGAGAGGTGCACGCCACCCAAGTGCCCATCGGTGGATGAATGGATAAGTAGAGTGTGCTACATATACATACACGATGGAATATCATCTAGCCTTCAAAAGAAAAGGAATTTGGCCCCATGCCACACATACCACAGGCTGGACCATGAAGACTTTCTGCTGAGTAAAAGAAGCCAGTCACGAAATGACAGATACTGTATGAGTCCTCTTTTTTTTAAAAATTTTTTTTATTGTTATGTTAATCCCCTGTATGACTCCTCTTATATGAAGTATCAAAAGTCGTCAAGTTCATAGACACAGGACAGTGATGGCTCCCCGGGGGGGGAGGGAGGGGAGAGGGAAAAGGGAGTTGCTATTTAATTGGTCTAGAGCTTCAGATGTGCAAGAAGAAACTGTTCTGGAGATGTTTCACAACACGTGAATATCATTAACGTTATTGAACAGTACACTTAGACATGGTTAAGATGTTTTCATGATGTGCTTTTTTTATCACAGTAAAAAAATTTAATTTGCCTGGGAATCACCTGGTGTAATGCAGAGTCCCGAGGCCCAATGCCAGGGATCTTGTGGGTGCTGAGCAGCCGGGTCTCTGCGTTGTCACCCCAAGTCATTCTGATGCAGCAGAATGCAGCTTTGGGAGACCCCTTCTGGGCACCTCTTCTCCTCATTTCATCACCAAACAAGGTGCTAAGACCCAACAGAGACTATCTCTGGCTTGCGCAGGTGGACTAGCAGGGTATGGGTTCAACAAACTCGCTTGCTGTGCTGAAAATGCGGACGGTAATGAGCAATGCAAATGATCAGGACCAGCTGGCTTCTGTCAGCACTGGGACGCAGCTGAGTCGTCCCCTTTGCCCTTCCACATTGTCTCCTTAAGCATTCACTGTCTTCGCAAGAGAGGAATCAAAATTAGCTCCAAGGTGAGTGGTGGTACTGAGGGGAAGAAGCCTGAGGCCCACGAGCTGATGCCCAGTCCTCTTCACCCTGTCCTGTCTGTCAGCTGGTCCTGTCAGCTGGACCTTGTCCGCCCAGCATCCAGCCACCTGTCACCACCTGTTGGTCACCGCAGGGCTAAGCCCCCTCTGCCCATGGTCCTGCTAGCATCTCTGAATTGCATTCTCTGCTCCTACACTAACACACACTCCCGGCTCACCACGCAGCTCCCCCGTTACCTTTCAAAAAGCAAATGGGGCTTTTCACTCTTTGGCTCCCCAATCACCCCAACCTCACTTGTATCTTAAGTCCTCACGGTGGCCCACACAGTCCTGACATGGACCTTGCAGTGTCCTCGGCCACATCCCCTGTCACAATCCTGGAATCCTTCCGGTGCTCCTAAGCCCGCTAAGTTAACTTCCATTCCAGGGTCTCTGAAGATGCTGGTCCCTCACCTATAACATGCTCTCCAAGGAGTTTGTGTGGCCTGCTCCTCATTCCATTATGTCTTTCCTCAAAACAGAGGCCTTCCTGAACTCCTCGATCAAACCCAGTCACCCCTCCATCAGTGTCCACCCCTCTCCCGATGTATCCATGGCTCTTGTTGTCACAGGCCTACAATGCAGTGCCTTCTTTAACGTCTGCCAGAAGGACCGCTGATGGAGGGCGCAGAAAATGTAAGGCGCACAGAATGTGAGCTCGTGAAGGCAGGGAAGTTTGCCTGCCTGGTTCACACAGGTCAGTAAAACACTGACTCTCATAGAGCAGGTTTTCAATAAATGTAACAAATGAACAACAGATGAGCTTTGAGTTTATAGGGAAATCTCTTTTTTTTTCCGAGGGGACAGATCAATAGACAAGAAAGAAGTGACACCTGTCATTTGAGAATTCCCTGAGGGTGAGACCAGCTAAGAGGCGATGCATTAAGGATTCAACAAGAGCATTTTCTGCCTATTTCAGAGGAAGAAACCGAGTTCAGTAAAGTTGTTATAACTATCTAAAGTGTGCAAACATATTTTACATGGGATTATTCATTGTTTGGCAATGACTGATAGAAAATGATTTTGTTCTGACACACATATTACTAATAAGCATATTCAAATGAAAGAAAATAAAGCAAGTGGAACTTCATATAAATTCTAGCTCACCAAAGTGATCCCATCTGTCCCTGCCTTTATAAATGAGGCGATGCAAGCTATAGGAATTGACTCATATTTCTCTCCAAAATCCCTCTTTACCATTCTTATAATCCTAGGTCAGCATCTCTTCCTTGATTTTTTACTTGTGCACAGAAATGCCTCAAACAACCAGACGTGACTGTGTCACCATCAGACGCATCCTGTTAGATTCTCCTGGATTTCCCCCCAGATTGCTCCATCTTTTTTCTCTGACTAGATGCCCCCAGCGTGGTGCCCAGGTTCTGTGCTTCAGAGTACAGAGAGTCCACATTACAACCAGCCTGTATTTGGCTTTATTCTGGACCATCCAGACTCCCCGGGGACCGTGCCACCAACTTCCTCAAGTATCCTGGCCAGCCCAGGATGAAAATGCCAACGTCACTTGTTACTTTGATCATGACGTTCCTTCTGCATGTTTCTGGGCCAACAGGAGAGAAACTGGGAGTACAGACCTCCCCACCAGCCAGCCTGGGCAGCAAATGGCCCAGGAAGCATCCTACCACCGTGTAAAAGGCACACGCTAATGAACTATAATTCGTCTGACATTGCCCTTCTCTGATGAATTTTGTGAGGATGGACCACGTGAAGTTGCAAATTTGGTAAGGTCAAAAATAATCAAATATTGGTAATTTCAGCTCAAATCTAGCCTGCTGTCTGTTTTTGCAAGTGAAATATCGGAGCACGGCCATGCTCATTCATTTACCTATGCTCTGAGGCCACTTTCTCACTAGAGCTGCAGGATTGAGTAGCTGCAAAACAGTCTGCCCGGCTCACAAGGCCAAAAGTATTGATCAGCTGGCCCTTTAAAGGAAAAGTTTTTTGATGCCTATTTTAGAACATTCAGTGCAAAAGGAGGAATCCAGAAAGTACCCAGGGAGAAATGAAAGTTATGATGTAGATTATAGACCCATATTGACAACTTGAGGTCTTGTTAGCTAAGCTCTCTCTCGTGCTTCTTTATTCATTCAACAAATACATTTTATGCCCCCTCATACTTCAAGTTCTACACGAGATCCTCCATTTACAATAGTTAAGAAATACAGTTTAAGGATTTTTAAAGCTCATTTAGTGGGATTAAACAAGCACCATATAAATCATTATTACACAAGAAGGACATAAGAAGAAGATTCCATTTAGACTGTGGGTGGGGCTGGTCCAGAGAAGACTTCTCTGATGGAAGCTGACAGGGTAAGAGGAGGGAAAGAGCCTTCTGAAGAACTGCACAAAAGCCAGAGGGAGTGAGAGAATGAGAGATGGGGAGGGGGGCAGAGTGACCTGGGTCTGGATTGAAGAGGTGGTAGGGCCAGGTCAGCGGTGCGGTAGACAAGGTTAAGCATTTTGGCTTCTTTTCTAAAGGCAAATGAATACCACTGAAACCTTCTCATGGAGCCACTTTGGAAAACAGTTTGGAAGTTCCTCAGAGACTTAGGATGAGTTACCATATGACCCAGCAATCCCACTCCTAATCATACACCCAAGAGAAATGAAACACAGGTCCACAAACATGCCCATGAACATCCACAGCAGCATTATCCATATGCGCCCAAAGGTGGAAACAACCTAAATGCCCATCACCAGTGAATGGATAAACACAATGTGGGCTCTTCCTACCATGGGATATTATTCATCCATAGAAAGGAAGGGAGCCCTGACACCTGCTATAATCCGGATGAGCCTGGAAAAGCATACTACATAGAAAAAAAGAGACATAGAAGGCCATCTAGTATAGAATTCCATGTATATGAAATGTTCAAAATAGGCAAATCCATAGAGACAAGAAGTGGATTGGGGGTTGCCTAGGGTTGAGGAGGATGAAGAGAATAGAGGGTGACAGCTAATGGGGACAAGGTTTCTTTGGAGGAGATGAAAATGTTCTAAAATTGATTGTGGTGATGGTTGTACAAGTCTGTGAAGACACAAAAAACCATCAAATTGTATACTTTGAGTGAATTGTGTGGTGTTCTGACTTTGTTAATTAACATTTGTTAAGGGAGAACAGGGTGCCGGATGGTGAGACTCAGTTCAACACAGACCACAAGAGAAACTGGAAGAGAAGCTTATTACCCACCAGTCTTGGAGCAGGTCCACGGCACACCCTGAGGGGCCGCACAGGGAGGTGGAGGCAGAGTGCGTACGGAGAGAGTGCTAGGACCCGAGGCACGTACCTCTGTGAGGTCTGTGAGTGCAGGGCTCTGGGGATCTTGGGCTAAGGCCACAATGGTCAACTCAAGCCAGAAGAACAGAGTTTCAGTAACTTGACAGAGGTCTTACACAAGAGGTGTGCCAGGGGAAGGCCCTGGGAGGCAGGGCGACTACTGATGGCCAGGAGTACTGGGGAGTCACGGCAGGAACTGATATTTGCACGGGACCCTGCAGTTGTTACCCAGGGCGTGTGGTGAGTGCCGTGTGAGGGGCGGTGTCAGCTGGAGGCTGCTGCGGGCCCAGAGGTCAAGGCAGCTACACCAGGGAGCGTGCAGCTAATGCTCAGCATGTGGCGTGTGATTTACATCTCAATAATGCAACCAAAAATGAAACCTCTTACAGGTTAGGAGGTAGGGGATGGTATGAGGAAATAACTCCGATGTGAATTTAAAAAGAGGGTTCTGGAAGACCCATGGAGGAGGGACTGAAAAGGAACAAGAGGACGTTGGACAGCGTAGTTGAGAGTCTACTGAAGGAGTCCAGGAGGATGGTGGTGGCTTGCACCTCGGGGGTGATTTCCTTTATGGAATAATGGGGAGGAAAACTCGTGTTTATTTGGAACACTTAAAGAGTGGTCTGTTCCACTGAATTCTGGACTTTGGGACCAGCAGTTGAGAGCAGGCGATTTGGGTTTTAATCCTGTGCTCAGCTGCAGCTGGTTTGGGACCCTCGGCTAACTATCGCCCCCAGTCTCTCAATGACACAGTGTCAATAGTAACACCTGACCGGCCTCCTTCAGGGGGACAAGTCAGACGAATGGATATAAAAGTATTTTCCAGTGCGGAGCAGCACATTCTGTGTGGATGCCAGGTTTCAGAGAATTAAAACTTAAGGGTAAACACTCCATGCCAACTAAATTAAACAAAGTGTAATCCTTCTCTGAAAATTCAGAAAGCGGTTCTGAACTCCCGAAGGCCTAGGAATCATTGTTATGAATATCAGTGATTAATTACAACCTGTAGGTACTGAGGAAGTAGAAGACGGTCCTGACATTATAATGACAGTAGCATCACAGGCTGGATGAAGCTTTTAAAAATGAATGCATTAGGAAAAGAAAACCTAGATGTTGCATCCTCCGGCAGATTTTTGACACTCACACAGTTAATTCCTACTCTGGGTGGCCGCAGCTCACCGCAGAGACCCCCAGGCAGCCTCTGGGGCACTGTTCTATACGCCGCTGCTCTCCCCCCACACCCCAACCCCCCAACCACTGAGGGTAAGGACTGGTTTAGGATTCATCTCTGTCTCCTCCAAGTCCAGCGTATAACTGCGAGCTCCATAGTTGGTGGTTGAATACATGAATGGCATTCATCACTCAATGAACAAATGGACAGTCATCGGATGACAAATGCACCGCAGGGCATTTGTGCTTCTTTTTCTTGAGAAATAAGACATGAGCACTGTCCCCTGAAGCTACTGATCCATTTATGCTTTCTGGCTGCTCCCTAACTACAGAAGCCAAAGCCTCCTCGCAAGATGCCCGCTGTCTGCCTTCCTCTAATTTCCATCTCCATGGAGGGGGGCCGGTGCTGCTTCCAGACTGCTCCAGGGAGACCCTGGCCCTCCAATGTCAAAGGCTCTAATCTCATCTCTACTCTCCTCAACAGACATAATATGTGTGTAGCTGGGGCCCTTGGTTGCACTCCTCAGGTGCTTCTGAGCCCCTCAATTATCCCAGCACTCTGGGCTGACCCGGAATGGCCCCTTATATTCCTGAGGCCAGTTATTTTTTCACTAAGTGAGTTTCCAGTTCACAACGAGCCATACTGAATTTCCTGCTCCAGCTGCCTGGCACAGCTGACCTAGAGGCCCCTACACCAGGCTCCTACCACCTGATGACCCAGGGGCTGAATCTGGCCTTGACATATTCAATGGAGTTAGTTCTTACAATGTTTTAGAACTCATTTGCCAACATCTTAAAGCAGGAGTGAATAAGATTCTAGCTTTTCCAGATTAAAAAAAAAGGAAGAAGAAATAAAGACCAGGAAAAGAAAGTTAGAGAGAAGGTTTAACAGCCTAGTGGCTGTCTTTCCCACATGGCAATCCACTAAAATGACAGTGATTCTCATTTTAATGGTCCTGTATTTGCCTCTGGCCCCCACGACCCCTTATTTTCCCCCCAGAACTAAGGCTGAGTGAGAATTTCCTTTTCTTTCCATGCTTTCCCTGTGGTTTTCCTATATCTGCACTCATTTGCAGTAATAAGTCGTGGGTATTTGGGGTTACAGCACTTGCAACCAGTGGGTTCCAGACCAATCTTCACTTCCTTTCACATTTCACTTACCCTATACTTCGGCTTCAAGACGATGCTTGTCATCTCCTCTAATACCTTAGTATTTTGCAAGAAAAATAGCTGTGTAGCTCTTAGCAGTCAACGCCAATTTAAATAATCCCATTGCCAATGAATGATGTGTAACATGCTTGCAAAGTGATCAATTTGCTGTGCTACTAATTAATTCTGTGAAATTACACCTTGCCAAGAGCTTTCTGACCAACTCTGTCAAATGGTGTAAGAAAAAGTCAACTTTAGAAAGGTAATTCCCGGTGACACGACCTAAATTAGCATATTAATAAGGGACAATTGCTCCACTGGGGGATGGGATGCCTGTTTTTGCAACTTCAGGCCCAGCCCTTTACAGACTGGTTTTCAAAAGGATAAGGTAAGACATCCACAAGTCCCCTTAATTCCAATTTCCCTCTATACGCATTCCGCGTACTTTATCGATGAACTCTGTGAAATGTTGCATTAACCTTCAGTTCTCGTTAAAATATTACCTGGTAGCATCATATGGTTTCTGTTTCCTTTCATAACTTTGCACTTTATAAGACTTCAAATTCAAACTAAGATATTGGCCTTGGGATATTTTTTTCCTTCTCAGACTTACTCCACAACAGTTCCTAAACCCTTGCTTCCCTAAGTCAGTTCGGTGACTTGCAGCTTTCCTGTCCCAAGCCAGAGACCTAATGGGCTCCAACTGGGGGCTGATTGCCTGGCTGGCGGGGATGTGTTCCTGTTCCCAGTCCCCACTCTTGATCTCCCCCTTGTAATCTGCAACTGGAACGATGACAAGAGAAGCTATAAGCAGCTGGATTTCTTTTTTGACTTGCAGCACTGATCACCTGCAAAAAGTCTTTAGAATATTTTATCAGGAAAAAAGTTGGTTCTTATAGAAATAATAGTTCTTTTAATGCTAATTGAGGTGAGTAGGGAAATAAATACTCTCATGGGTGATAAACATTTTAAAATTATTATCTGATTACTGTCATTTGTTCCGACCTATTTGTTTTATTCCTAAATCTGACAACTGCTTTATCTCATCTGCAGCGTACCACTCTCTAGCAATATCTGGACCTCCGAACAGTTTATACTTCTCCCCAATGGGTCTTGGACAAGAAGTCCTGTTTCTTGGACTGATTCTTTTTTTTTTTTTTTAAAGATTTTTATTTATTTATTTGAGAGAGAGAGTGAGAGCAAGAGAGATCACAGAGGGAGAGGGAGAAGCAGACTCCCCACTGAGCAGGGAAGCCCGATGTGGGGCTCAGTCCCAGGACCCTGGGTTCATGACCTGAGCCAAAGGCAGACGCTTAACCGACTGAGCCACCCAGGCGCCCCATGGACTGATTCTTATAAGAGTATATAGTCCAATCCAAGCATGACCAGTTGGGCCATGAGCAGTGGATTCACTCGAGAACTAACCAGAGTCCAGTTCCTGGTCCTCTACTGTGGGTGGGTGTGATTAATCACTGCATTTACTTAGAGTGTTCGAAGGTTTTGAGTGAGCTGGTTTTGAATGAAGGTTCTGAAGAACTGGAAACAGTCATCTACTCACTTGTTCCCTAAATTTTAACCTTGACCTGATTATTAATGTAGAGCCTATTCAAGCTTTCCCTGTACTTGCATTCCTAAATCCATGTGCAATTTATTTCTCTCCACCTGTCTTCTCTCCTGCCTGGCATATTTTTTGTTCCTGCTATTTCTGTCACAGCTTTGCAGATATGACATGATGTTTTATGAAACCCGCTTCACGCCTCTATCACTAGTTTTGTTTAGTAATTTAAATCTTATTCTCCTTGTTCTTAATGAAAAATATCAATGATTTCAATAGTTTACATTTCTCTCACCAAGAAGTAAATTGTGAAGAAATGATTGACTATTCTCTGATAGCCCATTCATTCTGTTTATCACGCACCCAGGAACAGAAGGAGATGCTCATGCTAGGGTAAGAGGAACGAGCTCACTGAAGTCTCTGTGTCTACTTTCTAGCCATGGCTTTGATGATTTCTAGGTGTCAACTTTGCAAACCATAAAACTGGAATGCTACCCTTGCCAGGCAGTTAGAACTGGGGAACCAAGGCCAACAGAGGGAAGGTCAAAGAGAATCCTAGATGTCAAGCCCTTGACACCCAAATATGCAAAGATCTTAAAAAGAGAATAGCAGTTATCATATTAGTAGGTAAACATGTGCACCAAAATAAAACATATCCCTCTCAATTGTTGTCAAGTGAGAGACAACAAGAGGCAAGGAAGGAGCATTACCTTGTAGGATGTCTGCCTGGAGAACTCTTATCCATCTTCAAACCGGGCCCAGGAACCAGTCACTCTCTCTGCAGTCTATCTATTATTATGCCTTCATAAGGTTTCATATATACCTTAATGAGTAATGATTGAATGATGATGTTTGTTTTGTTTTTCTTTTTGTTTCTATGAGCCCTTCAGATGCAGAGACAAGATCTTACCCATTTCCAGTTTTTTAGTACCGGGCATAGAATCTGGAACAATCATTGGGTTAGCCCAAAGGTGCCCATGACGTCCCAAGCAGTGACCTGAAGAGGCTGGTGGCACCACTGTCAGACCACCAGGAGAGAAAATGCCTGTATCCAAGAGTACGGATGCCTGGTCATTTGTTCCTGACGGATATTGCCAGGATTCGGGAGGACAACGCTAGAGCTCACCAAGAACCCCGTCCTGTGATTTCCACAGCACCGCATGGGGAGGATGTACTAGGCAGCATTCTCACTGAGCACGAGAACTGCCTCCAAGCAGGAGTCAGGGCGCTACAATCCTTTCAGATTGTTCTAGAGGTCAAGGTGGAACCACAGAACGAAAGTGGCAACCTGTGCTAAACTGACAGAATTAGGGGGTTTCACTTGGGATCTTTCATTCAAATCAAACCTCGAAACGTTCTGATTGTCTAAACTCCATGTGAATCCCTAGCGTTCTGCTATCAGAAGATGAAAAACAGAGAAGCGGGCTTTCACAGTAGAAATGACTTTTAATCAACAGTTCAAGGTCAGACAGCCTCCAAATGCTAAAATTAACTGAAAAGATACAAGAAATCGAGTCATTTGATTGGAAACTTAAAAAAAAGTTGGGGGGGAGGGTGCCTGCGTGGCTCAGTCCTTAAGCGTCTGCCTTCGGCTCAGGTCATGATCCGGGGTCCTGGGATAGAGCCCTGAGTTGGGCTCTCTGCTCAGCGGGAAGCCTGCTTCTCCCTCTCCCACTCCCCCTGCTTGTGTTCCCTCTCTCGCTGTCTCTCTCTGTCAAATAAATAAATAAAATCTTAAAAAAAAGAAGGGGGGTGGGGGAGAGAGAGGAGGTGGATCAATTTCCCCAGACAACTCACACCCAAGGAAGCACAGGAAGAGCTTCCTCGTTGGAAATGAATCCCTGTCACCTTGTCAGTTCCAGCAGCGGCCACCTCAGCAGCTCGGGTTCACGAAATACTCAGAATGTTTTAGAAACCGTGTTACTGTACACGGCTGGCTCTTTGATCTCTCTGACACAGTCTGGGATGGACAGGTACCTTATCCACTGTATCCAAGGAGAAACTGAGGCTGACTGCAGCCACCTTCAGTAATCTTTCCTGAGGCTGAACTCCAATAACACAAATCCAAACAGAAGCAGCGTAGGCTAGGTAGGAAGAGGCAGGACAAAGCTTGGGTTCCAGTCCCAGCCCTGTGGTTGCTAGCCAGGTGACCTAGAGACAAGTCCTGTGTCTTTCTGGGCCTCTGTTGCCTCATTTATGAATAGGGGCATTGCTGTGGTCAACAGGATTATCTGCAGCTCTTGGCTGGCTGTCGCTGCCATGCATCTTGAAGTGCCTTCAGGGAAGTTGGAAGAGTAGACAGCCTGACTCTGGTGACTTCGGACTTGGCCATGGCATTTGCTTTTGGTCTATGGAGTTCAAGTAGATGTGACATGTGGGTTGGTTCATGTCACATCTGCTTGACTTTCATTGATCATCCACTGCTATCCACTATGGTAGGGTTTCTCCACCTCAGCACACTTGACATTCAGGGCTGGATAAATTCTTCATTGTGGGGACCGTCCTGAGCACTGTGGGATGTCTAGCAGCATCCTTGGCTTCTACCCACTAAATGCCAGTAGCAACCCCCTCCTCCTAGTTGTGACAACCCAAAACGTCTCCAGGTATTGCCAGATGATTCTTGGGGCACAAAACCACCTCTACCTGAGAGCCACTTTGCTATCTTCTCATAGCTGGGCAGCCACTTGTTTGAGAAGGAGGAAGCCAGGGACCCAAGCCAACCTGGAGCCCAGCCCAGGACAGATGGACCTCAGCTGACCAGCAGATACGTGAACAAGAAAACTGCATACTTATTATTGTAAGCCACTGTGATTTTGAAGTCTGTTTGCAGCAAAAAGCCTAACATTCTGGCCATGAGGACAACATCACATACATGGTGGGATTCCATGCACAGTGCCTGAGGACACTGGAGGCACTTGCTGCTGCTAGTATGAATACTGCTAGCCTCGGTTAGACTGCCTTATGAAGTGATTTAGTTTGTGATGCATCTTACTTCTGTCCCACAGAGGCATCCCCTAAAGCCTTCTCAGCAACCCTCACCACTCTGCTTCATGGCCCCCATTCCCTGGTATCTATGACTGCGTCCCACCACCCTACACACGCCCACTCCCAACTCTGGAGCAGCCTCCATGGCCAGGCTGCTCTCCTCCAGCTCTTGGGCAGCCTTAACTCTCTTTTGCTTTGCTCCCCCTTCTCCCAGGTTATGATGAACTGAAAAATCCAGAGCCGTGACACATAGGAAATAGTTTAAAATAGATGCTCATTGAACTTGGTCAGCATACCAATTACGGGGGTAATTACTCAGTATCTGTATATGGGTTTTAAGGTGTGACTTCCAAATACCCACCTCTTATAAGGGCAGGGACGATTTTGTGTCTATTTTGCTCTTTATGTAAAGCCAGCACCTAGTACCATTCCTGGCCTGGAATCCTGGTGAACTAAATGGATGGATGAGTAAAAGAGCTGAAAGAACATTCACTCTTCATAGCAAGCATGCTAATAATTTAGATATAAATTGATAGCCACCTAAGAACCTTATTTAAATCACGAAAGGTTCAAATGAGTTGCCCAAAGTAAATGTCACTAGATAATGTGGAAAGAAACATTCAGAACTCTATGATAGGAGAATACATTTAGCAAAGAATTAAAAGTTTTCTTAGAGCTTAGCTGCTTTTTTAAAATTTTAATCCAGAGTTTGCAATGTTTTTGTTGATTCTTTTATTCCCCTCACTCCCCGCCAAAGAAACTCTTTCACAGAGCACAAACTGATAATGAAGTACATGCCTATAGGTCCTATCTGGTATTATTCAGCCAGACAACATCTATCAGTACTGAGTCATCCAGGGGAAGGAAGCAGTGATGTCATGGAAATAATTAGCATACACACAGGGTGGTCGGAGGTGAGGTTTAAACAGGCATACTTTTAGCTCCAAGGTTCTACACTATCGTTTGGGGTTTGCTTCTTTGCCCCGTGCACAACCTAGCTATGACATCAGAGTTTAGTGTCATCAACTCATGGTCAGAGCAGTAAATTCCATGTTCTCAGCACTCTGAACCTCACCTTGCTATAGGATCTAAGGGTCTGCCTTGGATTCAGTAGAAGTGCTGGTAAGAGGCCATTTGATCTGTCCTGGCCTTCCAGGTACGAGTTTGGGATGAGCGAGGATCACAATTATAAATATCATCCACAGAAAGACTACCATTGTGGTGGACATGCTTCCCTGTTCCTTAACTCCGTGATTCCTCACTGTCACTTTGTAACCTAACCTTGGCAGGAGTACCCACTCTGTGGTTGAGGTAAGTGCCTTGCCCAAGCACACACAGTGGAGAAATTCAAATACCCTAGTCAGTCCTTTCTAGGACAATACCACACTGCCCAGAGGCTGCCCACAAGGCAAATGCCTGAGAACCCGCAGGAACCATCAACTAAGGTAGAATATCTTGTAAAAGTGCTTCCCACACAAATCCCATTTCTGGCCCAGGATCCCAGAGTCCTTAGAGTGAGGTTCTATCTTATGCAAAGTTTGGAATGTAAAACCAACATGTGAATTGAAGGCTGCAGCCAAACTTGCTTTTAAAGTCAGTAAAATCACCCAGAAAGTACAGTACAGAACCCTCTCCAGTGAGTCCAACATAGCCAGGTTTTCCTCTATTGTTGGAACAGATGGCTGACCTTCAGCTGAGTCCCAGATGAACTTGTGGGCTTATCTTCATGGGATGTAGATGAAAAAAACAAAACAAAACAAAAAACCAACACATAGACTCTCTTAGATGCTAGAATCCCACTCAGCTTGGGCAGATACTCTCACTCGGAAACCAGAGCCGTGGAGCAGCTTGCTCTCCTCTCTCACTAAGGGCATGTGTTTACTGAGTGCTAGGGGGAAGAACCACCCACACCATGTAAATGGTTCTCTCTCTCTCTCCCTTTCTCCAAGCAAAATATTTGCCTTTGCATAAACTCAGCATACATAGGATTTAACTAGCGGTTTGGGGGCGTGGGTTTCCTGTCTGTAATGAAGGGTAGATGGTGTCCACGTAAAGGTGAAGCGTGTCCATGGTATTATCTACCTATTTATGAGAAGCCATGCGATTTGAGCAATGCAAATGGCGTCGACAAATGGCACAACTGAACACATTGACATGCAATCTCAGGGAATATTTTGCCCATCATGGGACAGACCGATCTTATTTAACAATCCAGTCAGGCTCTCCAAACCTGAGAGAGGGCTCCATCCCGGAAGCCACATATCACCCCAGCCACTGCAGTTTAGAAAATTACTTGTCGTATTAATTATCAGTCTCATTTTTAATACCATATCATTTTGATAGTTCTCCTATGCCTTTCTCTAATCAGCTGGTACCAAGGAAGACATTTGAAAGAACAAAAGTATTCACGTTTTTGTGAATCATGACACCAGTTGGGAGGATAATTGGTTAAAGAAGAAGAAGAACACAGAAAATATTATAGATTGTCAGTTTCCCAAGGTGTGGTGGGGGTGAACAAAAGTTTATTAAAAACAACTAATACTAGACACAACATGCATAGCTCATTACACTCAGGCATATTTTTGATTAGGGCAATGCTAGACAACAGCTCTTCAAATGAGATTTGACAGCAGGTAAATTACACAGTGTAAGGGTTTAAGGTGATCTACGGAACAACAATGTCTTGATCATAAATAGGATTGGTGTGCTGGAAAATACATTCTATCATTAACGAAACAGACAAATGAACTGAAAAACATCATATTGCACCATAGTTTTAAGTAGCTTACCTTAGCAGTGTAATATGGATAGTAAGTCATGCATAAAACCCTGTAAAAGCTCATTAAGTCAGGATCAGTTTATTCAAAACAGCACATATATCAAGTAACTGTTCTTCCTTAGCCAATTCCAGACTCTATTGTTTAACATCAACTAAAATAATGGAAAATGAGGCAATCGTAATCCATTCTAAGTTGTGTCTCTCTAAAACTCTTGCATTTTATTTTATTTTATTTTATTTTATTTTTATTTTCAAGTGGGCTCTGTGCCCATCGTGGAGCCCAACTTAGGGCTTGAATTCATGACCCTGAGATCAAGATCTGAGCTGAGATCAAGAGTTGGATGATTATCCAACTGAGCCACCCAGGTGCTCCAAAAAACTCTTGCATTTTAAATTGGTGATCCCAGGTACCTCAAATGCTTTATGCTGGTAAAAATCCTTGGAGGTCATTTCCTTGCACTGCCCATCCTATACTCAATGCCGATGTTTCCTCTAAAAATCTTCCATGGCCTGGAGCTCTTTCAACTTTGGGCTGAGAACCTCTACAAATGTCAGTCTCACATTTTTTTTTTTCCTTTGAGGAGTCTTGCTGCTGTATCGGGTTATTAGTATGGAGCAACCTTACTGAAAAGGCAGTTGTTAGATTTCTGGCCAGCTGAAAGTTTAGTGGCAACATGCTTCTGAAGGATGCCATGAGACATCGAGTGGCCCATAGAGAAGGTTGCAAATATTGAGTTGGACATCAATATCTACATTTGCAGAGTCCACAATTTCAAAGATAATTGCTCTCAAAGATCTCAAGTCACCAACACATCTGTCAAAATATCAATAGCTGTGAAATCTGCCAGTCCTTCAGAATTCAAAGACTCCCCTTTAAAAAAAGACTTCATTTATTCAATGTTCCCAGCTATACAAAAGTAAATAGCCCAGGAGAGAGATTTACGAGAGTTTCAAACAGTCTGCAAACCCATGAACATGTGCGTGGGCTTCACTTGCTGGTCGTGACCCTAATCCTCTCTACATTAGACCCAGACGGGGAGAGTACTGACTTCCCAGGCAGAAGCTGCACCATCTGAAAGCAGTCCTGGGACAACCTGCCCTTTATAGCCGGCTCTGGCATGGTGGGCTCGAAGACCAAGGTAACACAGCTAGAGGTGCCAAGATGAGATCTGAGTACAGATTGTCTGAGTTGAACTCCTGGCTTTTGTCACACACACAAGCTGCTACCTTTACTGCTGCCAAAGTCTGCGAGCAGATTCGGTTTCGGTTTGGAAGCAACAGAGAAGTAATTCAGATTTTCTGATTTTGTTTCATGATATGATATGGGAGATATCTGTAACTTTTGACTTCCTTGCATCCCTGTCCCTTTTTTTTTTGTAAGTAACAGTGCCCCACCTACCTGTGGGCCATTACCTCTCCCCTGTTCGATGTCGGTCCAGTGGGCCTGTCAATCATAGGCTTATTTCCTCCAATCCTGCCCAAGAGTGGTGGGCTCGTGACCCAACCTAAGCCAGTTGGAAACTCTCTCTTGGGAATGGGAACCATAATGCAAAGGGTACAGTGGATGGAAGGTGGGTGCAGAGGATTTATTCCGCAAGTTCTGCCTAAAAGAGAGTCTTCAAGAGTTTCTGGCTGGGATCCCCAAAACTGAACCCCCTTCTGTCCTTTCTGAGAGCCAGCTGTCAGATTTTAAATCTGTAGAGTTTGGCCAGCATTCACCCAATGATTCTCTTACTGCCTCGGTTGGCCAGTGCTTGCCTGTCCTTCAATCATAGAACCCTGAGTGGTTCACAGGAGAACATTATCCTGAGCTGGTCCACATCTGCAAGCACACAAACTCCACCAGCTCGTCTGCATCTGCCTGCAGTGGGCTGACCAGGAGAGAAGTGGACTGTGCAATCAAGGGCAGAAAACACTAAAAGGAACGTGGAATAAAAATGTGTCCATCAGCCAATAGGAAAAAAAAATCAGGAGCATATTATTTCCTGAGTTTCTTCCTTCTTCAGGAAGAGGTTATATTTGTCTCAGCTGAAGAAGGTGGCTTCGAAGAAAAGAGCCTACTGGGCATCCTGGAGAGTAGCAGGTCTCGGAGTGACACTGATTTGGTTCAACCCTGAATGCCATTCCTTACTGTGTGGGCTTGTACACCTCACTTTCCCCACGGAGACTCAGTTTCTGACTCTGTAAAATGGGGACCATATGACCAAAAAGACAATGTTTGTGTATGCACGTGTGAATATATGTGAACACACACTGTTCACACACAAATTTAGTACGTATGCCTTCAGAAATTCCCTGATACCAGGAAGGCTTAGGGAGATAGTCTAGGGGAAGGAACGGGATTTGACACAAAGCATTTACTCTACATACATATGGATGTCTACATATACATACGTGTGTCTACACATACATATGTAACAAGTTAGAAAAATTTTTTTCAACAAATCTCCTTGCTGCAAAGCAGCCTCGTTGCACACATGGGGAGCACACATCCTGACACGGGAGTTGACTTAGTGCAAGTCTCACAGACGGTCATGGAGGGATGGGGACAGGCGACCGAGACTCCAGAAGAATTTTAAGCTCTACTGATTCATTTGACAAGTAGGAACTTGAGACCCAGTCAAGGATCTAATCGGCACAAGCGGGACATCACAGACATGACAGTGTTCTGAAGAACGAAACGACGTATGAGGAGGCGAGGGAGGAGAGAGGCTCCGGGAGGAAGGAGGGGGCACGGCCATTGTGGCATCAGCCCTGGCAGAGGACAGCCCTGCCATCATGGCGCTTCACCTGGGCTGGGTGGTTCTGGAACCAGCTGGATGGGGGGCTGGGCTGAAAATAGCCGCAGACTCAGACTGCTGACATCCCTTCAACTGAACACAGGCTCCCATGGGGTCTGTTTCTCGGTCTTCCTAGAGCCGTGAAGCAAATGGCTTGCAAGAAAGGAGCCAGGGCCTCAGGGATGGCCCACAGGGTTCTCTCCCCTTGGGAATGGTAGCTCCATGAGGGGCAGGTCCTGTCCAGGGCCCACAGTGCCACCCAACTCACAGCACACGCACAAGAGTTGAATTTGAAGGACTGGAGGAAAGAGGTGGAAATGGCTGGAAGGAGAGCCGAGGGAGCACAGAGAGGTGGGAGCTGGCCTGGTACGAGGCTCCTGAAGGAGCACAGCCTTGGCTAAGGTGTGTGCACCTGTCGTGCTTCCCGTGTGAACCTTCATGTGACCCTCCTCTCTGCCTCCACGACACATGCTTACACACGTGCACACACGCATAGACAGTCACGCAGCTTTAGCGTTCTCAGCGCTTCCACTATTCATTTCCTGTTTCTCAACCAACAATCACAGAAACTAATTTACCTTATCAAAAATGCAATTACTCAGTATCTTAGACTTCTATTTATTTGACAGCCTTCTAATTTTCTCACTTTTACCTAATTTGACAGGGAATATTATAGACATAACTAGTCTTTCAAAATGACTTTCACAAGGTTAGTTCACTTGTTAATTGACCCTCCATGATGGCAATTTATGAAGCATATTAATTTCATCTGTCACTTCCAACACAAAGTAAATGTGGAAAATAGTCTATCTTTCATAAGGGACCTTGTAAAAGAAGTATGTCGGAATCCTTAATTAATATATGCATATCCTTTCAACCATTGATATTGTGCAGAACTTTTATACCCACTCATCTGAAGCTCTGTCTCCCTTTTATAAATGTTTTGTTATTCCTTTATGAGGAAGGAGAGACACCTTCACTGAGGATTATTCTGCCAGGGATATAAATCACCACCTCAAAAATGAAGCAGCCATTTGTCTGGAAGGATTTCTGGAGCCCACAAAGAGAAAGTTGAAAAAAAAAATCCCATGAGAGGGGTAGCAAGAGGAAAGCCCTCCCTTCCAGGAGGCAGAAGCTAATGCCCTTTCACACCCACTGTATGGGTACTCTAAGGAATGAAATCAGACACACCACTTACCCACTTTAAGAAAGGAAGGTGGGGCTTCCAGAGGCTATACTGGACCTTCGAAGACACTTGCTGAAGAGAGAGACCTCACCATGTGGATTTGATTTGATACAGACTTTTTTCTGAACTTCCTGATCCCCTCAATTCAATTTCAACCTTAGTCATTCCAAAATCACTTCGGAGCCTACCAGTGGGTAAGCACTTGGTATAAAGCTATAAACAGAACAGACACAAGCTCGATGCTCATGGAGCTCACACTGATGCAGAAAAAATAACAAAGTCAATAGAACACAAACTAGAATTATGATATGGAGTGATAAGCACCAGGACAGAGTGAGGAGGGGTTCTGAAGCCTGAGGCATAGTGGGCTGACAGGAAGGAATGGGTCCAGGACACAGACAAAGGGAGTTCTCTCAGCAACAAACACAGAGTGACCTGGGCTTTCCCTCTTTCTCCCTGTCTGAACATTCTTGCTGTGGATTCCCTGGAACCCTCCCAAATTCCTGACTCCTCCATGCTCTCAGCTTATGGAGTTCCAACATCTTAGGAAGCACCTATTCCAGATTTGGCTCCAGCAAGGAAGCCTGGCCTCCTTCATAGTTACGAGTGTTGAATCTTGGCTCTTCTGCCTGTTTTGGTTTTGTTGTTGTTGTTGTTTTTTGTTTTGTTTTTTGAGAGAGAGTGCACATGAATGGGGGGGAGGGGCAGAGGGAGAGGGAGCAAGAGAATCCCGGGGTTCAATCTCACAACCCTGAGATTATGACCTGAGCTGAAATCAAGAGTCGGACGCTCAACTGACTGAGCCACCTAGGCACCAATTACCCCTGGTTTTTACCCAGATCTGAACTGTCCACACAGTAGCAGGGAGCCTCCATGAACAAGGGCTCCATTTCTTCATCCAGCCAATGCCCTAGCTAAAACGTTGGCTCAGGAAGGGGCCTTTACGTGGATGCCCATCATAAATCATCCAGGTTCAGCATTAACATTCTCTTAAAGCCTTTTAAAAGTAATAGTGTCTTTGCCTTTGTGATCTCAAGTGTCTTTTTCCTGCCAATTGCTCCACATTGAAAAGCTCCTACTCCCTCCCTTTATGAGATTAAATGCAAAATTTCAAGTTTGAAGGTCTTCATGTAGGAGATCTCCAGAAAAGATTAGAATCCCCTGTTGAGGTTTGAAATCTTACACACACACACACACACACACACACACCAGGACTTCTTAAAACTAAGTTTAGCTTAATCATTTATGTTTTCTCTGATCAAATAGAGAATTTTACTTTCTCTCAAGCATCTTGCTAATAAATCCCCTAAAAGATCATTCCTGGTTTTGAGCTAAGCACAAAATATATATTTTGGTAAGAAAAAGCCTAATCTTTAATTTGACAGTAATGGTATTATAAGAGCTGAGGGTCTTCTTTGTTGAAGTAGCAAATATATATATGGAATAGTAATGAAATTTAAAAAACTGTGTTTAAGCATAGGTATCCTGATTTTTTCTACAATATATTTAATAAAAGCACATTTTAGAGTGTTTACAACGAGAACTATTTGACTTCTGATTGAGATAGGCCATGCCAATGATTTACACTCAGAACCATTTTAGAAAAATGCAAATTATAAAGGTGGCATGCTGTAATGTCCTCATCAATCATGAAAAGTACATATTTTGAATAAGTGTTGAGATATATAATCTATACTTCATAGATCTCAGCATGGGAGCATTGCTGCACCACGTGTACTATCGGAAAATAATTACTCCCCTGTTCTAATGTTATCACACGATAATAGTGCTAAAATGCTGTTCTGAGCGATAACATTTCTGAGGAGAAGAAAATTTCTTCATTTAATCTCATAGCCAAAAAAATGTTGTGGGGTGAGGGGGGGGGGAGTGTGCTGTGTGCGCGCATGCTCACTTGTGTGAGATGGAGTGCCTTTCCTTTCTCTTCAAGGTTAACAAAAATACCTTTTACAATACTTCTCCGTTTTTATTAACAAAGTGACTGAATTGTGCCCCCATACCTTCCAGACAGTGAAGAAATGCTGTTTTTTTATTTTTTATTTTTTTACCAAACATAATGAAACCCCGAGGGAGGAAATTCATGGTTAAATAAAGTTTTCATGGCTTGAAGGATTGGATGTTCCTATTAGTAAAATTGCCTTCAAATGTATGGTCAGAGCTACATCGAAACTACCACGCATCTGTGGACACGTGCAGTTACCTCTCAGGATAGGGTGGAGGAATTCTGGCATATTCCTGTTGCTTTAAGATTCCACCAGTGAAGACAAAGAGATGTAGGTCTGAACTGACCTTTTTCCTCCCAAGGGAAGAGCTAATAAAATGAATAAAATAAAATAAAATAAAATAAAATAAAATAAAATAAAATAAAAAATGATGGGATGGGAAAAATAATTATACTGGGGCTAAAACTGGCACTGAATCTCAGTTGTGTGCTTATCATGGACCTCACTCAACTTGATGGACAGTCTTCCGAAGTGGATAGGAGCAGTGTAGGGGCAGGGGCACCATTTACTCCTGGACCTCTGGGGCTGGGGCAGAAGTGACAGCAAACCCCATACCACAACTTTGCTCTGAGGGTGGGTTGTGTGTGGTTTTTGTCTGGAGCTGAACTGGGCAGTGTTTATTCATGCCAAAGGCTTCAATTTCTTGCACTACCCTCACTTGTGGGTTACCATCTAGGGGCTCAGAAAACACAATCTTCTCCTCTTTCTATGTCTTTTCACAGCTTTGTACATAAGTGGGAAATAGTAGCTACCCTGGCTTATGGAACACTTCCTAGGGCTAGGCACTTTCTTCTATATTCTAGAACAGTCATTCTTAACTAGGGCTATGTCCCCCTCCAAAGACATTTGGTGTATTTGGAGATGTTTTTGGTCATTACAACTTGGGAGCTGGTGGGTGTTGCTGGCATCCAGTGGGTGGAGACCAGGGATGATGCTAAACACCCTACGATGCACAGGGCGGCCCCCACAAGGAAGAATCATCCAGCTCCAAATCTCAGTGGTGCCGAGGATGCCGTTGAGAAACCCCATTTTAGAAGGATTACTGTAGTGCTCATGTCACAAGTGTGAGTTTGGTTATTTTTATTATTCCAATGCTGCACATTAGGACACAGGGTCTAAGAGGTGAATGACTGCAGTAGCTGTAATTTATTGTCTGTTTTGTGCTTGGCTCCCTACTAACTGCTTTACTATATACTGTCTGCTCATCAGCACTATGAATTCAGTCATAGTAACCCCGTTTTATGGGTAAAAGAAAATGGAACCTCAATTGCTCAAGGTCATATAGACATGAACTGACAGAACTAAGATACACACTCTCTTCTGCTTGGCACCAGATTCTATATCCCTAGATTCCCCTCTATCCCCCTGAGTCAAGGTCATTGCTACTCAGGGGCAGGCTCAGGGATTCAAACTCAGAAGGTGGAATTCCAACTTCTAGACTTTTTCAGCAATACATTGTTGCCACACAAGGAAAGACAAAACCCTCCAAAAACGCACGACATGTAAATGTTCTGGGATTAGATCGAAAACTTGAAGGCATCCACGCTGCCTGGCACTCAGGTAGATTAAAAGGACCTTCCAGAGAAGAGACCCGGGATGGGAGTGCCTAAGCAGGAGGCTCTCTTTGGTCATCGGTCCCCTCCTCCGCACAGCTGGAGGCCAAGAAACAGATGATGGTAAATATGTCAAGGGATCAGTTCACTCCACAGCTTCTGTTTGAGCAATGCTTCCATTGTGCAAAGTCATCAAAAGTAGGGCAGTCCTTTTCATATAGGGACAGGGAGGCCTTCAAATGAGTCACCTCTGGTTTTAAAAACTGACCTTATACTGGGTGCATTTTATTTTAGATGGCAAAATCTTGCTGGTCTGGGGGAATGCATAGCTTATTTCAATTACAATACTTGAAGCTTAAAGAGAAAGCTCCTTCATAAAGTATGTGGAGAGGGAGATTGCTACTGAAGACTCTCACCCTTATTAGCAGCTTCAAGTTGATTAAGTCATGAGAATTTAATGATTAGCCTATTAACCCATAGAATATCTGCTCGATGCCTTGCTTATAAATATCACATCCACTCTCTCCTTCATACAACATAAGTATTATCATTATTCCTTATTTCAGTCAATAACTTGTGCCAACGGGCATTTATAAAAGGTATTCATTTATTTGTCCAGCTGCCTGATATCCCATACGTGCTGAGGACAAATATCTATTATTTGATGGTTGTTCTATATTGGCCACATCAGATCTGAATGGCTAGTGCCAAGATTCTGACTTTCCTAGAAATGGTACCACTTTCATCTAGATCTCCAGGGAACCTTGAAAACTGCAGCAAAAGTTGGAATCACCACCTCAAGCTCCCTCCCTCCTCAACTCAACCACTCAACCACTTAACCAGACACCTGACCATCACCTGGTCCCATTCTGACTCCATCTCGAATTCCCAACACAAATTTTTTCCCCAAGACTCTAGTCTGGTTCCACTTTCCATTCCATTGAGTGAGCTGTTCCAGATTGGACCCACACATCCAATCTCATGTATTCTCCTGCTTCAAATCTTTCAGTGGGGTGCCCAGTTCAAGATAAAACTCACATTTCTTAGCTTACAAAATCCGTCCTAATCCAACCCCTATCTTCCCCTCCTGCCTAATCTTGTATCACTCATTTGGTCTCTGTGCTGTCCACTGACATAGGGGTACTTAGAGTTCCCTGAATAATTGTGATCTTCTATACTTATTGCTTCTGCACATCCTGGGATGGTTTTCTCTCCACCCCTAACACTAATAGACTAGAAAAGATCCTCTTCATCCTACAAGACAGGCCAGGTCTTAAGTCCTGGAGAAAACCTTCCCTGTCACCCCCACATGCCCCTCCCATCCAAGATGCCCATCTAAGCCTATCATGAGAAGCCTGTGACCTTACCAGGGTCTAGGTTTAGGGTGGATGGGTGACTTAATTCTTGCTTAATGCTGAAAAGTATGTGGGGGCTTCCCTTCCGATACCCCTCCTCCCCAAGAAGATAAACAAAAGAGATATTCTCTCCTTTTCCTCCCTGAGGTCATCATGTTGGCAATTTCTAGAGGTATCTTGGTACCAGCCAAGAGCTAGCATTAGACTGGAAATGATAGTGGTCAGGATAGATCAGAGAGATTGAAAGAATCTGAGACCTTGATGAAATTTTTGAGCCATTGTAGTTACTGCACCTGGGAGTTTGCCCTTCTCCTGACCTCCCAGTTTGATGAAATTTATTTTCTCACTTAAGTTTAGATCAGTTTGAGTTAGAGATTTCTGTTATTTGAAGCTAAAGTCATCCTCACTTCACTGCCTTCTCTGACATCCCTGCTCTTAGCTCTTGGCTCGATACTCCTCCTTGGTCTTTGCCTACCATGCCTCTCATTACATTTATTTGTAATTCTCCTTTGACCTGTCTGACTTCACTTATTAGACTGTGAATCCCTTAACAGCAGGGACCATGATCTTATTAGTCTTTTATCTCCTAGTTCTTGATGAATAGCAGATGTTTATAACATTTTGCAAAATTGACTTTGCCGAATATCTACAGGTTAAGGGATAAGGAGTTGGGAAAAAATTTATGTTGTGTTCTCTCTTATACCTACTTATTTTCTGGTATATAAGGAGCCCTGTTTGTGCAGTGTGAAAAATGCCTTCTTGACTTAAATGTTGGGTTCTGCCAATGTTACGAGTCAGATTCAACCAATATTTACTGAACATCTACTCTGTGCCAAGGACTTGTACACATTTTGCCTGACTTGGTTCTCATGGCCTTGCCTATAATGTCAGCGTTACATCTCCCTTTTACAGATGTAGAAAAATGAGGCGGGAGGCTAAAGTAACTGATAAAGGATGCATATTGAGTAAATAGAAGCTGGGTGTAAAATTAGGGCTTTGGCCTTAGGCCAAGAGCATTTCCTATGATGTCATGCGGTCAATAGTGGTACTTTGGAAGCTTACTCTGCATTGGGAAGTGAGCTAAGTACTTTTTCTGCACTATGCCCCATAGTACTTTCAACAACAACATGAGGTAGATACTGTGATTACCTTCACTTTTCAGAGAAGGAATGTAAGTAGTGGACTCAGCATGAGCCTGAGGCCTTAACCCCAGAGAGGGCAGAGGACAGCATGAGGCCAGGATTGGCCTTTAGAGAAATGAACTTCCAGCCTGGAGGTGTCAACAGTTACTCCTAAGGCCTCCCGGGGCCCTGCAGATGGCTTTCCTAAAGTGACTCCTCCCAAGTAGGGGGAGAAGGCCCAGCTCTGGTCTGGCTCTGTTTGGCCCATCAGTTCTGATAAACGAGGAGCCCCGTAATTAAACAAGGGGCTAGGCCAAAGCAGCACGATGCATCTGAAAAAGGAAAACCATGGAGAGGGAGGCAGAGGGGATACATCTGTTGAGGGAGTGAATGGTTTTGAAAGAAAACCCTAAGATACATGGATCAGCTCACCAGGTGTGGTGAAATGTCAGCCACTCAACACCTTCAGGAAGACTCACCACCGTGGGGGACCTTATTCCCCATCCCTGTGCTTTCAGCCACATCTTCACTTATTTAGTGTCGTAGGTACTTTTTCTGTATTATTTTTGAAAATATTATGAAATTAGAGCTTTGTGGAATACTATGAAAATGTAGGCAATTTTATAAAAATTCTATGAAAAAATTCATTGTATGTTAAATGAAATTTAATTCTATGAAAAAATTCTATGAAAAATTCTATGAAATTCTATGAAATTCTATGAAAAAAATTCATTATATGTTAAAAAATGAACTGTGAGCCATTGTGAAGTAGAAAAACATTGTACGTATATTTTTTTATCATTCACATCTATAAATAAACCAGAGTAAAAAGGGTGTATAATCTCAATTGTAAGAGACCGTACTGTAAAGGAGCTAAAAACTGGCTTTTGAAATTATAGTTTAAAATTAATTTGAGATTTGAAAGTATAATTTAATCCTTGGACATGTGACTTACGGTTGTTTTAATCCTTTTTTAGAACCACTCTATTGAGTTATGACTGACATACAAAAAGCTGTAGATAATATGGTGAGTTTAGAGGTAAGTACATATCCGTGAAACTATCACCACAATCTAGGCCTTACGTGCATCTATCACCTCCAAAATCATAGTCATAGCAATAACAGTAATAATAATAAAGAGGGCAGCAGCCAAGTCCTCTTTACCAAACTATCTTAGTGCTATGTGCCCTTCCTTCCTCGGATGTTTTAAAACCACCATGCACCCAGGTAAGTGTACAAATCTTCAAGGTGCTGTTGGATAATTTTACAATATGTAAACATGCATTTGTAAATATTGAACACACCATGATCTATAGTCTTTCCATCCATTATAGGATTTTAAAAGTTTGCAATCATATTTTGTGTGAGATTATTTGACTAACACCTCATGCTGACCAGGCATGAGGTTCATTCAGGACAAGAACCACGTTGGCTGTGCTCTGCACTGTGTCTTGCCCTCTAGCACGTGATACTCGCGCATACATGTTTGTTGAGCCAACAGATGAACGGGGAACAAGATGTAGGCGACTCAGCTGAACTTGCCAGTGCTCGGTTCATCTGACTTTAAATTTGCTGTACCTTCCCTTCCTGCTTTCCAGGTTTGAGAAAATCAAATAAAAATATTGACAAAGAAGTATGGGTAGTAAGCTGCAAAACCCCATATAAATAACGTTAAGTGTACCTTTAGAAAATGTAAATATGTTGGCTATTTCTCTTTGTCTCTACACATAAAAGCAAGTCTAAATGTGAAGCTCCATAAATTTCCAGGACTTCAGGCTACAGAGCAGCATTTTCTAAGTTAACCTTTTATATTAAATAGTTTGTTTTGGTTATTATCTGTAAGATCTATGAGAGTAGCACTGATTCCCAAGACGGTCTTTGATAATCTCTGCTTCTTGGTATTTCTACCATTGGGTAATCCCCTGTCCTTGAGTGTGGGCTGAACCTAGAGACTTGCTTCTAATGAACAGAATATGGCAAAAGTGATGGGCTGTCACTCCTGTAATTGGCTTACAAAAGACTGTGACTGCCATTTCTCTGGCGCTCTCTTTGTTGCCTTCTTTGCTTGCACACTGTGATGAAGAAAGCTACGGTGTGGAAGAGACCCACATGGCCAGGAGCAGTGGGCACCCTCCAGCCAAGCCCCAGCAAGGAACTGGGGTGGGGCCCTCAATCTGACAATCCACAGGCAACCAAATTCCGCCAACAATAACGTGAGCTTGGGCATGGGGCCTTCTTCAGTTAGGCCTGGAGGTGACCAAAGCCCTAGCTGATACTTTGATTGCAGCCTGCCAGGGACTCTGAAGCAGAGACGAGCCACTCCCAGACTCTTGACCTAAAGAAGCTGTAAGTTAATAATTGTGTGTGGTTTTAAGCCACTAAGTGTTGGGATCATTTGTTTTGCAGCGATAGCTAACTAATATAGGTTCCATGAAGTTCTAGTCCTTCAAATACTGTTATCTGGTCTATCACTCTGGCTTTATCATTAGTCTGTGACCCTTATGAGAGCCGGATAATGGATGTTTTAGTCTACACTAAGTAAAGTGAGGGTTTTGCAAAGTGCTGACATACAGGAGTTGCTCAGCAAGTATTTGTGCAATGACTGATGAATAGTTCAGTGAAACAAGATGATCTCTAATGAACCTAAATGACAATCCAGGGAAAGGCAGGTGAGCAATGGGGATCTGGGTGGGGGGGGTGGGGGGGAGGAGATGGTGGCTTCTCCTATAGACAATGCAAATAGCAAGCATGTAAATACTGCAACCCTGGGAAGTCTACATCTTCTGAGCTATGACAAGAGCCAGGAAGTGTATGCTAGGGCAGGGCCATCTTTATGTACCTTTCTCTATGATCCTTTTGCAAATGCATCTTACTTTTCATGACCTTAAATAGAAACTTGAGCAACCCAAACATCAAAAATAAGGTAATAATAAAATAAAGGGGAACATCTACACTGTGTATGTTCTGCAGTCATTAAAAATGGCAATATATGTGACTTAGAAAGATATTACCTTCATTCAGTTTGGATAAAACAGGTAGCAAAACAGTACCTTTGGCATGATTCCATTTTGGTAAAATTATGGGCGTATTTATATAGTAAAAAGTCTGAAAGGAGATATATGGACAGTGCTTATATTTTGGTAGTGGGACTATGGGTGATTTTTACTCTTGTTATGTTTTTTAGTATTTTCTAATTTTTTTAACAACAAACATGCATTACTTTTATACTCAGAAACAGTAAAGGCTATATAAATTTATTGCTAAATAATAAAACAAGGAAGATGCCCTAAAGATAACACTTTCCTGTTAATGCTATTATTGGAAAAGACATCACATTGTCTAGAGTGAAAATTCCCTCAGCTCTTGTTACTTAAGGTTCCTGGAGCTGCAACATTCTCATGCAATCCTTGGTGAGGCTGGTGGGCTAAGGGGTTTCATGTGGGGGCCTTCTGAGCCCCTGAATCTTTGGTCCTTCCAAGTTCAAAGGTTAATCAAGAGAGATTGGTGTCCCAGCTGTTTTGAAAGGTTTAGTCCATATTAGATGTTTCCATAACAGATCCTTACCTCTTGGGGTTTTTAAGTCCTCGAGAAGCGTGGTTTTAACTCTCAACCAGTGGCTCTCATATTTTTTTCAGTGCAGTGGAATGAGCTGAGGAGCTTGTTTGAAGTTCTCTTTCCCTCTCTGAAGGATTAATTTTGTAGTTTTGGGGGAGGGCCCAAGAATCTACACTTTTACACATGCACTTGAAAAATTTCTATGTCTATTGTCTAAGGGCTACATATGGGAAATTACTATTTATTTGCAAAAGTGATCATTCCTACTGGCTTGGTTCCATTCTAAGATAAATAATATATGTGTGTGTGTGTGTGTGTGTGTGTGTTGATATCTTCCATCTTCTTAAAAAAAATTTCACCAACTGTACAGGTCAGAATACAGACACATGCTTCCTTAAGAAGAGTCTGGATCTCCTTTTGAAACAGTTACAGGCATTTAAAAATCTAACTTGAATGTCCTTCAATTAGCATATTTGCTCCATCTCTTTGGTCATTTGTCCATGTATTCACCCATGGGATGTTTTTATGTGTTATGTGCTAGGCATCGTTCAGGAGGCCAGGCTTACAAGGATTCATACCCAAGTCCTATTTGACATTGAAATCCCCTTGACTGGTTGAAGTCTGTCAGGTTCTATTTGACTGAAACCTTGCATGTACCAAGAGCTCTCTCCAACACGTTGGCAAAGGCATCTGACACCCAAAAACCACCGCGAACAGTGCCTGGCATACAGTAGGCGCTCACGAGGTGTTCAGTGAAAGCCAATGTGCTGGTGCTGGCAGAGGAGTTTCAACTATTTGGAACAGTATTTCTGGCATTCATTCCCCTCCCCTCAGATGTCAGAGTGCCCTGCCCTGACTCACACCTTCTTTACCCGCCAGTACCGCTGTACTGAAAATAGACCCACAGTCTTCCGGCCATCCCTCTCTCCTTCATTCCATCTTCCACACAGCTATTTCCAAAACACATATCTGACTTCATCACTGCTTTATTTAGAAAACCTCTCACAGCTCCTCACCTTCTCCAGTAATTGTTCTCAATCTGTGGAATATTCCAACACATCACAAAACTAGGTTCCATCATAATGCACCCTTCCCCCCACCCCCATACGTTTCCATGTTATGGGGTCTACGTGCAGTCTGCTCCTGTACTTAACAGTTGGGATACGTTGCAGAATATTCAAATTATAGTACAATTGGTTAGAGTATATTTCATTCTGAAACAATTACCTCTGTCATGAAAACCGTGTGCCCTACCAAGATGACTGGGATCCCATCGGGGGTGGGTGTGTGCACTGCCAAGTGAGAACTTGTTTGCGGCATGGAGACCAAATGCCTCATGTTCCTGCTCCGGCTTCTTGCACTGCTCTTAGGCACACATCACTAGCAGATCACAGACCTCCTCCATTTTCCCACTGTCGTGTCTTACGCCCTGCTCATTTCTAAACACGTCTGCCCTTTAATTATTCTCATTACTCTTCACGCTTACTCTTCCCCACCTTGAACTTGAACTTCTATGACTGATGTCATGTCTTGACAGTTATCTTTCAGGAACTGACCACAGGACATACCTCCCAACTGTGGCACTGACCCAGGGCATGTTATTGACTCTCGGGACAAATGGGTTTTCTTATCTATATAATGGGGGCGTAATGTAAGTCATAGGGAAATTCTAAAGATTAAAAGAGAAAACGCAAGTGAAATGCTTAGCAAGGTTAGCTGATGTGATGAGAGGGAAGGAGGCAGTTGAGGGAGAGAAGAACAAAGAGCAGGAGGAGAAGCTTTCTTACAGGGATGGACATTTGCCAGGACAGAACGCATCGGCACCGGGAAGAGAAGATGGTGAATGTGGGAAGCTCTTGGTCAGAGAAATTCACCCTATGAGGTCATCCCCACAAGGAAGGTTAAAGAAACTTCTGCAACAGACTTGAGTTTTCTCAAAGATTAATATACTTGTCCAGACACAACTTTAATTCTGTCAGTTGACAACAGTCTATCAACAGAAGTCAGGAGATCCTTGGTTTCTCACTACAAATTAATACATCTGCATGCTGGTTTACATATTCATCTCTCATGAATTTCATTCATAAAAGTCCATCTTTAAGACATAACTCACCTCTGGATGCAGAATCAGGCTTCTGATCTATGAAGAAGGCGGCTCTGCCCTGCGCTGTTGACATAGGCCTTATCCCAGGTGGACTTGTCCTGGAA
This sequence comes from Halichoerus grypus, assembly GCF_964656455.1. Taxonomy (NCBI): domain Eukaryota; kingdom Metazoa; phylum Chordata; class Mammalia; order Carnivora; family Phocidae; genus Halichoerus; species Halichoerus grypus. The sequence goes on from NC_135726.1 coordinate 5,269,947, forward strand.
AATGACCAACCATCCCCGGATGATAACTGACCACACCCCGTAATGACTGGGAATTTGAACTCCCTTTTCTTTGCAAGGCAAGGCTGCCACATCTACCTTTTTTTTTGCACATGCTGTAGCTCCCACAATAGAGCAAGAGCCCCGGGAGGCATGGGTCAGATCAGATGTCTTTCTCTCCTCAGCCCCCGACTCAGTAAACATTCAATAAATGTTTGCTGTTAAAAATAACTTAATGAAGGCCCTTTTTTCCATAACAAGGTAGGTCTCTGACCTCTTATCAAAGGATTTGATATCCATCCTTAATAAGGATCCTTATCAGATATGTGTAGCACAAAAATCTGTCAGAAAAGTTCAGTGCATGTTCCGTTGCCGATAACCCATCCTTTAAAAAAGAGCCCTTTAAAATCAAATATCATGTTGCACAATAATTACTGTTGGGAGAACATCGAATGCAGTGTTCGCTGCTATTGTGTAATTGGCCCAAGTACCTGCTTAGTCACTTCAGTCCAAGGGACATATTTAATTATAGAGTCAATCATTTATCCAATACCAAAAACCATGGCATCAAGGATTAGGAGCTAACCACCCGACAGGATAACCATTTTCCCAAAGCAAGCTCATTTGTTTCATTAAAAAAATTACTTACTTCTGATTCATATATTATTCCATATAAGTATAAATAAAGAAAAAGGAATCAGTGTACACTCAAGCTAAATTAATATAACCGTTCAAGCTTTTATAAGACCGATTTTCTGAATGTGCCCTGAGGAAATTCACAGAAATGGAGTGCTAATTGATGGACTTAAAAAAAAATGAGCATCCCCATGATTTCAATTCAAATATTTATAATCATTTTTATCATCCAAAAGAAATGGCCAGCTTGGTGAGAATATTTGATATATCGGCCTTATCCAGGAGAGGTATAGAGCTCTTGCCTTTTGAATTGGGCAGACTTGTTCAAAACACAAAGAGAGGTTGCAAGACACAGAGCTGAACTTTGTGCCAATGTGGCGGAAAGCTGCTTTCTTTAACAACACCCTCCGCACCACTGAGGGGAGAGCCAGAGTGTTCTCCAACAAAAGGAGAGCAGAAGTAGTGGAAACACATCAGCCCCCTGAAAAGCTCCACATGAAAGAGTGACCCCAGGACAGGGGACAGAAAGGGGCAGACGTGGGTAAAATGAGAAGAAAATCAGAACAAAACCAGAAATGTAATGTTAATGGAGCCACTTCTAAGAGCTTCATTGTGTGGAGGAGAGAATATCACCAAGTTCCATCATGATTACAACTGTATATTAATTGAGATTTACCGCTGTCTGCATTCATGCTTCAGTTCAAGTTGTGAAAGCTTAAACAGAAACTAACTGCATCGATCTTATGTCTAGTTACAACCTGCCACTTCCTAAATTTGTACTTTCTGAACTAAATGTAAACAAAGGTGGTAACATAAAGCCAGCCAGAAAAATACCTGGAGGACATTAGAAGTTAACTCTGTTAAGCAGATGAATTCAATCACTCATACCCACTGGGAGCCTATGATTAAAAGTGATGTAATAAATTTGTATCCCAAAAAATAACTTTGGTGAACTTTGATCTGGTCAAGGTGACATTAGCTACATGGAAAATAATCACAGAAAACACCTCTGGAATATACACAGGACCAGCTGTACAAGATGTATGAAGGGGCAACTCAGGGCATTTTTCGGAAAAATTCAGGCAGAAGTCCCACTTGGCGTAAACTCAGGTCAAAGTAAGTTAGAGTTGAATTATCCAACTTTTCTTTGCTGTAGACTCCACTGGTTTTGAGTTATGAGTAATCAGGGCTAGTTTTATTTTTAGTTACATCATTGTGAGGGCCACCTGGAAACCTTTCTTTGCCCCTCTGGAAATAAATCTACTAAAAGTCTACCTTGGATGGTCTTTCCATTGGGTTAACAAAGCAAACTTTGAAATGCACCCATAATTGCTAGTCATTGCTCTAAATAGAAGCCCAAGGAGAAGCTGTGAGCAGACACCAAAAAATAGTAAGATTAACATAATTGGGTCTGGAAGTTGATGCTATGATTTCTAGCAGTAGAGGCCAAGAGGGTCCAAGGCTGGGTTAGGTACTGTTCATTTCCTGACAACCAAATTAATGTCCATTCATATCCAGATACTAGGTTCTCTCTTTCTGGTCTTGGCCTTCAGCAGTAATGTGTCTTGTTGGTTCTTGCAGGGGAGTGGGGGGCGGGCAGCCACCGGCTTGTGATGGGCCTCACTCCTGTTTCCCTAAAAACTCGCTTAATAACGGTAGGAGTTTCCCATTTTTTCCTTCCAAAAGGGCAAGGCATGGTGGTGTTTCAACCCCCCTAAGGGGGGCAGTGAGCAGCCAGAGTTAATGTAAACCCAGGTAGGGTGATTTTCTTCTGCAATACAACTGATACCTCCCTTATGCAAATCTAGTCATACGCTCAAAAGGATGCAAATACCATTGTCTTTCTGTCCAACATCCTTAACACTTTCAACCACTGATTTCATCATCAGCATGAATTTCCATCCAGACCCTGCATTTCAACTGACTGCACCATAGCTGTTCTTTTTGCCAAGAAATGAAGAAGGTGTCTACTTGAGTTTTACAAAAGGAAAAAGGATTCATTTTGGGGGTAGGCGATATCTGTTGAAGACTCTTTGGGAAAAGGTTAAGCAATCAGCTTCTAAACACAAATGTTGGGTGCGCGCTTTCTTTTCGGTAACTCTCTGCCACGTGAAGTGTCACCGCCGAGAGGCCCTGGGTGCGCAGGTGGCTCTGTGGAGGATCCTGCCGCTGTGGGCACGGCTTCCATGAAGCTCAGGGGGCCGCCTCACGCTTGCTCTCGCACCTTCTCTCCTGCTCTTGCTTCACCATGCCCTCCTCTTCCTGGTTACTGAGCATGGTTCGAGGGATGGGCTTTAGACCTCATGGAGTCCGTCCCCCTCCACCTAGTGTGGACCTTGAGCAAATTATTCAACCTGCCTGCTCTTTTGTTAATAAGAGACCCAGCTGCAAATGTTTGGAATTTAAATGAGCTGGTGCAATGTTAAATCCTAGCACGATGTCTCCTATAGTCCTCGGTGATGGGGACTAACCAGGGAGGCAGCGATCCGGCTGGACCACAGGGAGGAGAGCGAGGCGCTTGCTTTCTGCACCGACTTAAAGGAGGTAGCAAAAGACTCAGTCGTCATCAAGGTAAATGATATTTTAACGTAATATTTTACAAGTTCAAAATTAATGCAGAAAACCCATGATGAAAAGGCCCTCAAATTTTTAAGTAAAGACAGGGGCGGTCATGGTGATGTGGTGAGCCATACTGGAGCCAGAGGCAAAAGGGAAAAGCATCAATACCGATGCTGTCTTTATTTAAAATTCTGGTATTTTGTTCATTATAGATTTTCTGCATTAATTTTAATCTTGTCTTCATTTAAAAATTTGGATATTTTGTTCATCATGGATTTTTTGCATTAATTTCCAGTTTTTAAAATGTTGCATTAAAATGTTATTTCTCGGGGCACCCGGGTGGCTCAGTCGGTTAAGCGTCTGCCTTTGGCTCAGGTCAGGATCCCAGGGTCCTGGGATCGAGCCCTGTGTACGGCTGCCTGCTCAGCGGGGGTCTGCTTTCCCCTCTCTCTGTGCCCTGCCCCCGCACTCCTGCTCTCTCTCTCCCTCTCTCTCAAATAAAAAAATCTTTAGGAAAAAATATGTTATTTCTCTTGATGAGATTTTTGGCCCCCGAGACAAGTCTCTCAATGGTCTCATTCACTTCACCTTAGTCTGGCCTCCTCTGGCAATGACCACGGGCCATGGAAATCTCTGATTGCACCCCAGCCATGTTGGGGCTCTTCTCTTGATGGGCTTCCTGAGCACTCCACTGATTTTTGCTCAATAAGCATGGCCTATAAAGTAATTTGTGGCTTTGCAAGCATTTATGGCCTTTCATACACGTACCTGACTCTCTCAGGATAACCTGCAAGCTCTGTCTCAAGCAGGTGACTACAATGGAGGGAAAGCATGTCCCGGGGGAAGGGAAGAGAGGGTACCAGCAGGAGTACCACCTATGGTTTTAAAAGTTGTAGTGTGCACGAGAGGGGGGCAGGCTAAGGGGACAGAAAATCCAGCCCATGGGCCTGATCCACCTACAAATAGAGAATATATTTTTAAATTTGGCAGCGGCATCTTCCGTATCCCTTTTGTACACCTGCGAGGCCGCGCATGACCAGAGGGGGCGCCTTTTTACATGTGCACAAAGACACCATACGGGCTAGCAGAAGCTCTGGGGCTCAAAATATGGAAAAAGTATGTGTCGAGGTAAAACAACTTTAATACAGCATGCGACTGACAGCGTGCAGAGAGGGTCGATGGGGCTGACGTGGGACAAAGAACGAAGGCTCACCCATGTTTGGGTGAGTTGTCCCCTGGAATTCAATTCATGCTTCAACACTGGGAATAATAAGAAGCAGGAAAGGAGCTCAGACAGACTTGCTAGGCAAGTGGAGCTGGGCATGGGTCACAGTGAAGTTGGCTGACCCAGAGATTTCTTGGGGCGCGATGCAGGCAGGGACCCTCCCACCCTTCTTGGTCTGCTTCTTTGCCTCCCCCTTCCCACTGCCCTCTGATACCTGATAACAGTGAATGGTGGGTTTTTTTTCTTAAGAGTTCATTGGATATTTTAATGCAAATTTGCCAATTAAATTTGCCAGCAATCCCAGAACATGATCTAGAATCCAGTGATGTCAGTTACTTGGTGAAGCCATGAGGTAGACCCCACCCCCAGATGAACCACAGATGGGTCAGCTCAGTCATGGCATAAAGGTGCCCCCTGAGTATCTAAAACAACCACATAATTACTTTTCTAAGATTTCACTTCCAACAGACAAAAATAATTAAGAGCACCAATGAGAAATGAATGGGGATCAGGTCACTTCAGGGAAGGATGAGCACAAATAAAACGATGTAATGACTTTTTTCCATGAGACCTTGTCTTTGTTTCGTGTAGGACTTGATGCGTTAAGACGGACATGTTCTCTCTTGCCGAAAGTTACAGATAGGATCACATGGACAAAATGTGCTTCCTCTAAAGATTAAGGAGCTGCTCCAAAATAACACAAAAACCAAAGCGGGGGTGGGTCATGGATGAGAACAGCTAGGTGCTGAAGTGGGGCTCATGTGTGTGCAGGGAGCATGTGGGAAAGCCTGCCGGATCTTTTGTAGCTAAAATATAGTCCCTAAAGAGCTGAGACCAGCTCCACAGAACATGGTTTCCTCAGTGTCCTACCAGAATAATTTCACTATCAACCTTGGGGCTCCGTTTTCTTCAACTTATTCCGAAAAGGGTTAGAAAGAGGTATATACATACTGTATTATGAAACATACTATACTATTTTATGTTATGTTAGTCCTATATTAGTTATATCCATCACATATCAAGTGTGCTATTTATTATGTTAATCATACTAATTATATTTATTAGGTTAATCATACTAATTATATATGTTATGTTAATCATACTAATTATATTATTATACTCATGTTTATTATTGTGTTATATTATATTATGCTATGTTATATTATGATATATTACGTATTTAAATAATTTGCCATTTTCCCTGTACTGAATTAACCAGAGAAGTTCTTAGCCTGAAACGTGTCTCACAGTTAGGAATGTGAGTTTCCTCCCTCCATCCTCTGAAAAGTACTTCAGTTTTCTTCAGAGCGGCCCATCCTCCTTATCTGAATCCCGTTTTTACTTCCTCTAGGCCATCACTCTGAGTGTTCACTACGGGCCTGGTGTTGTGATAGATACATTCAGATGAGTGACCTCATTTTATTCTGACCTGTGAGGTAGGTGGTAGTTGCACCTTCCGTTTTGCAGGCGAGAAGACTGATTTGCCCAAGGTCAAGCAGCCCACTCCTCCAGCACCATCTAGTACCCACTCCCTGCTTTTGACTCTTTGGGGTCTTCTGCCAGGTGGTCACTGTGCTCAGGACTAAAAATCCAAACCGAGAAGCCACAAGTGAGGGTTTTACAAAGGCCCTGGAACTATGGTTGATATGACACGATTTCACTGTGGACAACTCCATGGTTGACAATAAATCCACACTCTGAAAAGTGTCAGCTGAGTTGGCTGAAAAAGTCGTCTCTATGAAGATGAGTATTTGATAACCCAGGGACTACAGGGGCTTCCTTTCAGATCCCAGGAAGAATGGTGATTGGGTCTAAGTCTGCGTGGAGATAAATATCTGTTCTTACTCATTTATATTCATTTCTTTATAACTTCTGAGCACTTGCCATGTGTCAAGTGCTGGAACAGATAGTAAGATAGATATGATGAATGAAATAAGATCCTTGGCCTCCAGGAGCTTCCAATTTGAGATAGGAAGATAATTCACAAGTATATTTTATTGCAATAAAAATCTGTAAAAAGCCAGTGCATGGAATGCTGCAGGGGTTCAGAGTTGGGGAGAAGGTCTTTTCCAGCTGAAGCTAAGACTTCACTAGGCAGAGGCAAACAATGGCAAGGTGGGTTGGCAGAGGAACCTTGAGGATAAAGGCACCACAGTGAGAATTCCAAAGCATGTTTAAGGTGAAGTGTCTCCTCTGGCTGCACATTACCATCTTCAGTGGAACTCCTTCAAACACACTGGGTCACACAGGCCGAGGTTCACGCTCTGCTGGTCTGAGGGCGAGTCTGGGCATCATGGTTGTCTAGTAGCTCCACGGTGATGTGCACATACAGCCAGGGTGGAGGACCCCTGACAAAGTCTGGATGAGGAAGGGCCTTGAGGGGAGGGGACCCTTTACTGAGTAGCCCCATCATGTAGAGGGAACTTTCCTGCTGCTGAACACACAGTATCTCACTTAAATCTCTCGATAAGTCCTACGAATAGGGGTGAAGCATTTGAAATCACTGGGAGCTTACTGCAGCTCAAACTCCGTTAGGAGCATTAATTATCTCACTTAGTTGAATATAAAGTGTATGAAGTTTCATGTTAGCTTGTCAACCATAGACACACACCGAGGCTGTCTGGGCAAAAGAATGACAGGACAAAACACATGCTTTGATGAAAACCCATCCATCATCAGCCCTGGCTGAAGGGCAAAGAAGTGTTCTGAAGCCCCTGTCATGGTCCAGATCAGCTGGCAAGAAAGGTGTACTCTCTCAGGAGTGGGAAAATTTCTTTCTCTGCTAACTTTTCTTCCATGTTATTTGTCTCTTTTTTATTGATTCACAGAGGCTCTTTTTATATTAAGGACACGAGCTGTCTGTTATATATGTTACAAGATTTTTCTGTCATCTTGTCATTTATTTTGTAGCCTTATGGTCTCCCAAACATATGGGAGTTTTAGTTGCTTACATATTTTCACTTAAAGTTTCTGGGATTGGAGCCTTGCTTAGGGAGGCCTTCTGTAAGCCAAAATTATATTTTAGCATCTCCCCATATCATCTTTTTGGTATATTTTATGGTTTGTTTTTTATTCTTAGACCCATATCCATCTAAAAGTGTGCATTGCTATATGTTATGAGGGAGGAAGCTAATGATGTTTTTCCCAAATATATATGCAATCGTCCCAACCCCATGTATATGAATAGCCTGCTCCTTCCAGAGTAATTTAGATCCATTAATAAGGATGGGTAAAGTGCCCCTGACCTTTAAGGTGAGATTTATTACCTGATTTTAGCAATGATCTCCAGAATGTGGCAGATATGGGTGGTATTTGAGTGATATTAACGTTCTCCCCAACCTCTGGCATTTGCGGTTCAGCTATTGTGCTGTGGTTTTCCCTAATAGAATTTTAAAACAATTATTTTGTATGTGCATCCAGGAGCCCCTTGGCATTGGGAATATTTTAAATTCAAACTCAGGAGTGGAAAGGAGGCATGTAAATCTCCACTAACACATCCTCGGGGATGGCGTATTTACTTTCTCTTCTACCTCAGATCTATAAAAATATGTGGCTTACAATGACTTAATTAGAATAAATCTAGCCCTGACATTAGCCCTGCTTGTATCTATTATATAGAAATCCTACCTTAGGACTCCCAGAGAACCTAGAGCAATTTCCTGTGGCTGAATATTCAATTCAAATCTAATGATGTGAAGAAAAAAATGCTAAAACGAGATGAAGCTACACCAAAGTAGTCAGAACCCAAATTCAGAATTAGTTGATTCATTCTTCCAAGAAGAGCATCCATTACAAAGAAAAAAGAAAAAAGAATGATCCTCTTCTGATTGGGCTCTGCCTCTGGTCCAGGCCCCTCAACAGGTAGGATCTTCAGGTCCCCAGCTCAGTGGGCTCACCCCCGCCCCATCTCTCGCTCCAGGTGTGAGATCACCAGAGGATGAAACAGACATTCCCAAGGAGCTTCCTTTGGTCTCTAACGTGCTTTGCTATACTGTCCTCTCCTCCTTTCTTCTCCGGTGCCGCCCATAGAGGACTATCCTGGAACAGTGCCAGTCTTCAGTGAGAGGGGCAAAGGCCTGACAACAGCATTCCTGCTACCTCCTCCGGAGCCTGTGGCTTCCCTCCCTAGCACGGTGCTCAGTGATGCCAGGCCGGTAGCTTAAAACCAGGAACGGCAAGAATATTTACACCACGGAAATGGGCAAATGCTACAAATCAGGCCTTTGGAAGCACTGTATCAGGTGGCTAAGCCTTGGAGTGGCCTTTTGCTTAGAAGATGCTTTTGGTGAATGGGAAAGGACAAGAAGGAAATCACGGGATGGCTTCAAGCCGGCTCTGGTTTAGGCTTGGGGAGCGAGAGGTAAGGGGAGCCAGATAGATCTGTCGTTGCTTAAAGTCATTGTTCTGCATGCTTTCATTGAGCCAGGTTTCAGCCCACATACATACAACATAAAATGGATAACTTCAAATTTACCAAAGTTTTGGGAAATCTGGGGGATATCACGAAATGTTTTTTCTAAGCAAGGAAAACAAATCTTTGGCGGCTGGTCCCTTCCTAAGCTACAATGCTGCAAAAACATCTCACCGTCCTTGGAGAAGAGAGGCTATCAGAACTCCTAACAAGAGAATCATAATTTTATACAAATTTAATAGACATGGATACACTATTTGATAGAGCATTCAACTGAATAAAGTTAGAGAAATTACCTTTTAAACAAATTTAGGCTGTCGCTTGATAGTCAAACTTTCTGGTCTCAGGACCCCTGTTGCTCTTAAAAACATGGAGGACCCCAAAGACCTTTTGTTTGTGGTCATTATACCTCATCAACATTTACATATTAGAAATGAAAACTCTGAACCTAAAAAACACTTATTTGTTAATTCATTAAAAAATAACAAATCTGTAACTTGTTAATGTAAATAACACATTTTAAATGAGCAAATAACTATATTTTTAGAAACAAAAGAAAATTTATAAGAAGAGTGGCACTCTGCTTGGTTTTAATGTCTGGGTTGATGGAAGACAGCTGGATTCTCTTATTTGCTTCTGCATTCAGTCTTTTGTAATAGCAGCCACCAGGTAGCCTCTGGAAAACTCCACGGTGCATTTGTGAGAGAGGAGAGGGAGAAAAGGCACAAAGCACCTTAGTGTTGTTATGAAGGTAGCTTTGACTTCATGAACCCCTTGAAAAGGTCTCAGGGATTCACAGGGACCACATTTTAAGAAACCCTTGCCTTTTTTAAGCCTTTAAAAAGATTTCCAAACTGCTCCCTACACAGGAGCTTGTTAAAATAAAGATTCACTGGGCCCACGGGCAGAGTTCTTTATTCAGTATGTTGCCTTAGGCATCTGCATTTTTAAACAACTCCCCATACTTTGAGGAGGACCTTCATCTTACAACCTTCAGTAGGCTTTGTTTGGTCTTCCACATGAAAGCTAACACATATCTGCAAGTTAGCTGAGTTCCCATCCATCCTCAAGGTCAAAACCATGAACAAGAACACCTCCAGCTGAAAACCACACACCTCTGCTGTATGACAAGAGGAGTTTCCGGGAGGAGCAAGGGAACAAAGGTGTCTATCTATCCAGTGTTTATTGAGCACCTACTATGTAGCAGGTCCCATACTAGCTTTGGAAACTCAAAGGTGCCTGAGAGACTGTCGCTGGCTTGAGATGCTGGCAAGTCATATGAGGAAACAGTGAAATCACTGGTGGGGAGAACACAGCGGGGTATGGGGGCACCTTCAAAGAGCTCACTGATGAACCATCCTGCAGAAGGTTGGGTGGTTTCCTGGCTGGCTCCCAAGAGGGAGGGCTAGGACCAATGGGTGGAGAACAGATCTCAGCTTCTTCAGTGAAATATTTCAAACAGAGCTACTGAGAGCAGGCATGACTGGGATGAAGAGGGCTACCCCCCTCAAAGGGGTTCAGGCAATAGGCTGAGAGGGTGGGAAAGACTTTGAACTGAGTGCTCATTATCAGCCTGTTCAACCCTGATATTTTATGATGCCGTAAACTGTCTTGCCCTGGGTATTCAGAGTCTATTAGCTCCTTTCCTTATTAGACACGTTTTCTTCTATTATGATGATTTAAATGGTCATAATGAACTTGTGGTTTTCATTATGAGCCACCTCAACTTTTTTCCCAATACAGGACATAAAGCATAAAATTGAAAGTACTTCATCCATTTGTAAGTTCTTGAGGGCAGTGCTATGCCTTATTCATGACTCTCCTTCCCACCTCTCTGCACCCCAACCCCGATGCTTGGCTTCCAAGTAAGTCCATGCACAGGACTTATTTGCTCTGAATCGAAGACCTAATTCACACAAAGGAGGCAGTAAGGACTATAAAGCTGACATATAATCAAAGCTTTTCATAGTTATAATCAACAGGGGGTAGCCCCTATTCTCCAAGCTAGAGCTATGAGGCTCACCCCTGAATCTTCACTAATGCCAGTGAGGAAAATGGCACCCCATACTCTTGAGCCCCTCATGCATACTTTGTTAGTCCCCCCATTTCTTCAATCATCCAACAATCCAATATATCAGGACAATACACAGAGCTCTTCATCAGAGAAAAGTTAAGAAGCCTGGATGAATCTCAGTGTTGCTTGTTGATTCTAAAGGTGGGGGGGGGGGGGCACTTGGCGCTCACCATCTGAATTCAATTAATCTGATCAGACAGGAAATGAGCAGTCGAAATTGCCTTTGTGTTAGGTGGACATGACCCAAGACACTTGGAGAGAAAGCGGGATGGCTGCCCTAATTTCTCAAGTGTCATCTAATCAAAAGGAAAAAAAGAAAAAAAAAAGTCAATATTATCTCAGGCAACTGGGGCCCAGCGTCTCTCCTTTCCCAGCTCTGTAGGGCCTTGAGCACTTTGACTGTTCCATGGGGCAAGTTGTTCATTCATTCAAACATTTGTGGGATGCCTACTATGCGCACTGTTTAGTGAACATTGTTGTGGCAGGAGCAACCGGGTCAAAACTCTCTGCTCTCTTGAGTTTATATATTAGTGGTTGGTGACAGACAAGCTCTTTGGATAAAAATGTGGAGTGCTGGGTGGGGTGGGCAGTGGGCCAAAGACTGGAATATTAAACAGGGGGTCAGAGAAGGACTCGCTGAGATGACAACATTTGAGCATACCTGAATGGGAAAAAGGTGTGCAGAGACTAGATTTTATCTGCTAAGAAGGAAGTCCCCAGACTCATCCAAATCAGATTCAGCCTGGGAGCTTGCTTACAAACACTTTCAAGTCTACCCTTTAGGAGTTTCTAATTAGTAGATCCTGGGTGGGGCCTGAGACTATGCATATTTAACAAACACTCTCTGCCTATATTTACATAATCATTAACTAATCCTCTCTCCCATCCACCTCCCAGAAAACCAACCTGCCCCCCTGCCCCTTATGCATTTAGCAAGTTATGCAGATTAGACTCTATGCTGGGAGTGAGGATTTCCCTGGGGAAAAAGACAATCCTTTTCTTGTGGAAATACACTGTTTAGTGGGATTTATAGAAATTAATCAAACAGCCACATAAACATAAGTTCAAACAGCACTAAGGCCTTAAGGAGGGCTAGAGTAAGGAACTGTAGACCGTGACAGTGTCCTGAGCAGGGGTATCAGAAATGGCCTCCTTCAGGGTAGGCGTCAAAGAATGAGCGGGAGGAAGAACATTCTAGAAAGAGGGAAAAACATGCACCAAAGGGCCTGAGATAGAGAAAAGGTTCCTGATCAACAAGCCATTCTATCAATATAGGCTTTCTAGAACATTCTCTCCACTTCCAGCCTTGGTTGAAACCAGCTTTTCCCCTGAGGCCACCTTTCTGCCCACTGCCCTGCCCAGCAGAACTGTTGTCACTGAGGAAGGACTGTGGTGTTGGCCATGCAGAGGGGGAAGGCTGGAGGGCATGAGGCTGGCTTTAAGAGACTAAAAGTCTAAGCCAGGAGAGGTGGGCCGAGCCCAGGTAAGGGACGCAGAGGAAGAGAAGAAAATGGGAGCAAAGTGGTCAGAGGCGAAATTGGCAGCTCAACACGTGGAGGCCAATATGGGTCAGGGGTTAAGGAGCTCTGATGTCTGCACATGCAGATACCCTCCAGGTTCTCTACTAAATGTTGGATCGAGGGCAGTTTTTCACCTCTTAGGTGCAGTGTTCTCATCTGTTGAATGTGGAGATAATTAAACCTGCCTCTTTGGGTGGTTTGAACATGGAAACTGATGACTGCTCTGTAGCATTGAAGTACTCCTCCCAGGGGAACCACAAGAGATCCACAAATGGTGGGTTAATTTGAAACCATATCTTTAAAGCATGTCTTTGTTTTTCCAGAGCCCTATGTGGTTGCTTTCAAATGGGCCACCCTGTAGGCTTCTTAAAAACTGATATTGTTTTAGAGCCACTTTGCTTGATTAAAGAAGTGATATGCACTGTAACCAGGGTGAAAGAATGCTCAGGAAATATCTTCTGGTTCCCCGATAAAACAAGCGCTGTAGTTATAAGATAAGAGCGTATTCTTTAAGGACCAGTCATGAGCACAGAGCGCAAGAATGATAGTGGAGGTTGGGTTGTTTGAGCGGCAGTGTGCTTCCTGTCCTATATTAACAACTGGACACGGAAATGGAAGGTTTGTTTCTAGCAAACGCATCAGTTAGCTCTGAGAGCAAAATCCACTTCTGCAACCCCCATAGGGTTGACGGAACCCCGCCGGATGGTGGTGCCAGAAACTCCAGGCCCAGGCAACAGACCAGATTTCCCACACTGACTCCCCCACAGCTCCCCCTTCAGTTTCAATGTTTGAGAAAAGCTAGTTAAGTGTGTCCAGCCCAATCAATCTCCATGAACAGGGGTATTTCTCCAGCTTAGTACATCCTTCAGGACCACACAGGCCTATTGACCCAGATGATTGTGATTTGCTGCTTATTTCTGTGCAGCCTGGTGGGCCTGAGGCCCAGGAAGGCGTGAAGAAATTCGGTGAGCTCTTAACCACCACAACTTTGGATATCTACAAAACTTATAAGCACGTCATAAAACAATATTTTTTTCAGCCTTGAGAAACTCACATTTTAACAACATGGAAAAAGACTCACACGTGGCATGAAGTTGTAAGTGCAGGATGCATTTCTACCAGTGAGGCTTGAACCAAACATTCCCTCTGCCTGAAATGCTCTCCTTCCAGCTCAGGCTTTCCTGTTGTTCAGGGCTGCTCGCCCTGCAGAAGGACTAAGTGGTCCTTGTCCATCGTTGTCTCTGGACCTCTCAATCCTTCACAGGCCTTATTGCTCCCCAACACTGGGTGACACACTCATGTAAAATTTTAAATGTATCATCTGTCTCCTTCACTAGAATATAGTCTTTGTAATTGGAAATTCGGTCTATTGACTGGGCCTGGGCATTTCAGGCACAAGCATTCTGTGCAGATCAGTCAACCATGTGGTGATTTCAGAAGTGGATTTGGCTGTCAGAGCTAACTGATGAGGCTGGGGACCTTGTCTTGTCTGGCCTGCATCCCCACTGAGTAACACCATGCCTGAAACACAGAGGTACTCCATAAATTTTTGTTGAATGAATAAATAAGAAGTACTCAAATATGAGTTAAATGAATTAACTATCTAAAAATCATTACAAAAATTAAGAGAGATAATGGATGGGAGAGCACTTTGTAAACTCTAAGGCACAACACAAATGTTTACTTACTATCACTGTGATATGTGGGATGAATCAAATCAAAAATAATTTGCAGTGACAAGATCTTCATATGGATCACTTAGGTTTGAAGAGATTAATCCAGCTCAAGAGGATTGAATATAAACTATTACTTCCCAATTGCAGTGGCAGAGATGATTGGACAGTAGCATTTTTATTGGAATTGATTTATAGTCAATATCTACATAGAATTTATTGTGAAATTTTTCTCTAATTATTTGAAGTGAACAATTACGGTTAAAGACTTTTCAGGGAAAGATACAAGAAGGGCTTCTATAAATAAGGGTGGCTCATGAGCACTACATTCCATGCAAGTACCATGAATTATTTCCTTATTTTCATGGAGAAACCAGCAATATGATGACTTTATGGTCTTAGGTGTGCATTTTGTCTTTCTTTTCTTCACTAGTACTTTCAGGGACCACCTTCTTTAAATAGAAGCTCATTATCCTGGGTTGGAGTTCAGACAGCAGCTGCAATTTTCGTCAACTTTGCCTCATTGTGGGCAGAATTGCTGTGTAGGTCCAATTCAAGAACACAGCTAGTGGTCTTAAGCCAGGGTTAGGAGAAGCCCAGCTTGGGAGCTGACTTGAGCCCAAATCTGTAAGATTTACTAAAATATCACTAGAAATACAATGAGATGAACAAAGTTTTAGCTCATAGACTTTATCCAGGGAATATATATATGTATATACTATGTTTTCTTTGAAAGACTACTGGGGATGGGACCTAAGCCCTCAAAGAAATAGATGTCATTGGTAACAGGCAATGAACTGCCTTCCAAGAAGTCACTGTAGAATTTTATTTGCTAAGTCAAGCTCATCAATACCTGCAACCCTCCGTTCTTCTAACCACCAACTCCTAGTTGGGTCTGATAGACCAAGAGCTAATTTTTCTGTCCTGCATAAGTAAAAAATGAATCATTTGATAATGCAAGAATCTCCTATTTTAAGGCACATTTTCAGATATGTGGTTCATTGGTTCATTGGTATGTCTTTGCGTTGAGTTTGCCTGTGAGCAAAGAGCATCACTACCTCTTCCATCTCGTCTTGGAGCCCTCGGTGGTGCGTGTTAGCCTTTCAGACAAAAACAAGAACAGAGAGAGGATGAGTCTACAACTTGATGCTGCTCCTTGGTAGAATTCTAAAACCAATCAGTAAACACTCAGCCCTAAAGGAAACTAGTAGATGTGTGTGGATTACAACAAAATGCTTTTTCTCGGTGGTATGCAAGATTATTGTAGATGGTATAAAGATGAAAATTTGCTTTTCTTGTTTATGTTGACATGGGATCAGCCAACAATAAGTATCACATAAAAATCTATGTTTATATCAGTATTATAGAATTAGGATCAAGTAACCTTGGCACCGAAATGGAGGACAAAGCATGAAGTTGAGAAGTGAATGACTGACGCTGGGGAAACATGGCATTAATGCTTACAGCAAGCCTGCCTCCCGGGTCTCTGCCATGGCCGAAACCTGCAGCCCTAAGTGATGTGGGTTAGAGCCTCCAAGGGCTTGAGTTGGTTCAGTGTGAATGAGCCCTGTGTACTCCTGCTGAGGGCCCTCCCCGAGCCCCTGAGAAGTGCAAGCTGCTTTGTCTTGTCATGGTGCCAATTTCAGGAATTCTATTTTGCATATTTAAAAAAAAATTGGTGGAGCTGAATCCGGAGCTGCCTCTGAATAAAAAGGCTTTGTTTGCAGAAAGTTTATAGATAGTGTGACTTACAAGGTAGTGGAAATTTGGAGGAGGAAACAGGTAAAGGGAAAATGGAATCATAAGTTACGTTCTTGTAAGTGGAAGGGGGAAGGGAAGAGGAAGGTGGGGAAGGGTAGGGAAACGCAGAATCTTTAAAAATGTCTTTGGCACTAGGGAAAGAAGCAAATCTATAAATGTAAATGATGTGTAAATAATTCTTATCATGAGAAAACATGCCTGGGAGGATAGGAGATGATAGATAGGAATGTGTCTTGAAAAATACGAAGCATCCTCTGAACAGGAGGGAGAATGATTAAGTGTGAAATCTGCATAGATGAATGCCTTTGTGCATAGAGACAGCGATCTGCATTCATACATGGATTCGTACCCACACATATGTGCTGCGGACGTGCCCAAGGATTTATACACATCTTTCCCATGGACGTCGACATCCATAATTCATGCTTTTTCCTTGGTGATTTAAATATTTTAAATTTCACAATGGGGGTGGCTCAGTAATGAAAGCTTCCCATTATACAACAATGACTGTAATTCTCAGATGCCCAAAACAAACCATATTTCCTTTTGGGCATATTATTGCAGTGAAACAAAGCCACATCCCAAAATGTAAACCCTGAGCTTGTCAACTTTTCTGTATAGAGCTGCTTCCTAAATATACACTTTATTCCACCCAAACACAGCATGACAGGGCCATCCGAGCACTAAAAGAGCCATTAAATACTCATGTTATACTGTTTTAATTACAAGCTGCCCCCTTTTCGGGCTTATTTCAACAGATTATTGCCCTGCTGTGTAACAGTGTATAAAGAATCAGCAGTATCTCTTGCTGGTATATTGTGGAAATTAAAATTCTCAATACTACTTCAGTAATTAATTTCCAAAGAGAAACCAGTTTAGTTTAATAAAGAGATTAATGAAAATGTTGCAGAAGATATATTTCTCAGGAGGCGTAGCGCATTATTTTCTTGCATTCGAAATAATATACCATTTCGAAGGACTTAGTAAATCTAGTCTCAATCAATTGTGTTTAACTTAGCATAGGGGGTTTAAAGAAGCAGGGCAGACAAACCAGATCAGACCGTCCCCAAGGTACAGAGGGATCGAGGGGTTCCCCAGCAGGGAAGTTGTCTGGATGGCGAGTTGTCTGTCGCGTATCGGGGGCTACGTGGGGAAGAGCACGTACAGGAGGATGAAGTTGGTCGCTGGTCAAAGGTGAGGTCGGGTCTTGGGTACAGATGGGCAGTGTAGGAAGTGATGTGACCCAATCCACTACTACCACCACCATGTATTAGGGTCAACAGAACCCTTCTTTTACTGACTGCTTTTTACATGTATTGATCACATGTATTCGTTACAACATCTCTAGGATGTGCACACTGTCATCAAGCTTATTTCATACACGGGGAAGTAAAGGTAAAGGGAAATTAGGTGACTTCCCGACATTTCAGCAAGTGAATTAGAAAGCTGGAACTAAAAGTCAAAACTTACTCCAGATCCCATGTTGTTAGAACATGCCCCATTCACTGTGTCAGATGCCCATTTAGGGTTTTCAGACTACATCAACTCTAGATTGGGGCCCTGGAGTAAGGATTTACCATGACTGGGGTGGGCTTGAGGACTCGGTGGGCTGAAAAAGTGTTCTTTGGCACAAGAAGAAACCATGAGGAAAAAAAAAAAAAAAAAAAGAAGAAACCATGAGAGGAGAAAGATGGTGTTGCTAAAGACAAAAGAGTTACACTCTCTTCCACCCCTCCCGTGGAGTCCTAAAAGGTGTACAGAAGCATGGTGTGTTGTGAAGGAAAGACACACTGTTTAAACTATGCCTGTGGTGGTAGATTAAGTGAAGGCAGCAAACTTGACTGATAACAACATGAAGTTCCAAGTCTCCGTGGTTTCACAGAATTGGCCCATTTTACAGCTGGGACCGCGCGAGCACATTCAGTGCAGATCTGTGGACAGGAGCACTGTGAAGCCAGAAACCCCAAGCACTTACACTTCCATATTTTCTCCAGAGGCTTTCGGGACCGGGGTGGCCTCAGAACCCTGCCCGGGCTGGGGATCACCCCTCTGAGCTCCCGCAGCCCTCCGAACCTTGCTGTAACCCTCTCCATACCTGTCTAACAACCGTTCATGAATTTGTCTCATGGGCTGCATCTTTATACCTTCCAGCTCCAGCTCCAGCTGGATGACCTGGCACAGTTTACGTCGTCACAGTTTACGTCGTCCATACACAGAGGACAGTGTGCCTATTTATCACACTTACAGAAATAATATGTTACGTAATATTTTGATGAAACGTTATAAACCAAATCTGTGGTGACAGGCTTTGTCCTGCACTTTAAATATTCTCTGGGGTCCGGGAAGGAGGAATGTGACATGGGGGCATGCCATCCAGCGTGTTCTCTGCCATGATGTAAATTACATTATGCGACAACACAACAGCTGAATTTTTAAGAAGCCTCATGTTTTCAAAAAGCAGGATAGAAAAGCAGTTGCTTCTCTAATAGAAAAGAAGATGCTTGAGAGTTCCGGACTCGGTAAGTCATTGTTTTTCTGTTTAAAACATCAACAATAAAGGCATCTTTACAGATTAAAGTGGGTTTGATTACTGACAACTGAAGCTGAGGAAGGTGGCTGGTCAGAATGGAATAATGGTGCTTCTTTGATACCCTCCAGTCTTTCTGTTTTGGCCTCGTTCTTGCACTCAGCCATGGCCAAGGTCACCGCCAACAATGAGAACCAAAGAATGCCGGGCAGAACCCAAGAATGGGACAGGCAAGCAAAGCAGCTCGAGGCCTTTCTGCTGTGTCCTCAGCAACTAATTTCCGAAGGGCCCATGCCCAGCTACCATCTGCCCCCAGTAGTGGATGACAGAATATAAATCATATTCCTTAGTCAATCACACTGCGTTCAGTTCAAATTTTGACAACTTTTTAGTGTAGGAGGAATGCCGACACCCAGGAATATAACGGACCAGGATGCTACACACACATCGAAATGTATATTTCATTTCATGCCATTAATACTCTCCAAAAATGTTCTATAGAGAGTTTATATGCAATTAAATGCAACATGAAATATTTTTATAGTTTGTATCACATACGTGAATTCACAACTCAGAAAAAGTAACTGAAATGCTGTGTGTCCTGACGTTGGTTTGGCTGGAGACACTGCTGCCCTGTCGACCCCGCCATGGTGCGCCAACCTCCCCGCCATGCGTGCGCCAACTCCAGGCAGCCCTGCTGTGGACAGGAGCAAGACGTGCCCCACACGGCAGCAGCACGCGGCCCGCACACAGAGTGTTACCATCCAGCTGGTCCCTTGCTTGTGCTCCCAGGGGACTCCCTATATTTCCTTCTTTTTTTTTAAATAAAGATTTTATTTATTTATTTGGAAAGAGAGCAGCATGCACATATGAATGGGAAGAGGGGCGTGGGTGGGGGGAGAGAGAGAATCTCATGCAAACTCCCCACTGAGCAGGGAGACTGACTCGGGGCTCAATCCCACAACCCTGAGATCTCGACCTGAGCTGAAATCAAGAGTCAGACACTAAACCAACTGAGCCACCCAGGCGCCCTGAATAATTTCTTTCTCATATATTGTAGAGGGTCCGTAGGACATGGATATGGACACACACACATACATGTGCATACATACACCTGCATCTACATCACTGTGCTGAACTGCAATGCAGCTGTTTTAATGTGTGTAATTATTATTATATCAATTGCTGTTATCAAGGGTTTACTGTTCCTATCACTGTGTGGGTGTATGTGCGCACGTGTGTGTTTGTAGGCACATGGGTGTATGTGTACGTGTACCCATCTCTACCCATCTCTAAACCTTAATCCTTATCAGAGCCCTTGAAAGGGGATGCTGTTGCCATCACTGCACCGATGATGCAGCCATGGCTCAGAGAGGTGAAGTGAGGTGCTCAAGGTCACACAGCTGTGGTTCACTGAGGTGGGATTAACGATGAGAGGCGCTCCCTTCCAAAGCCTGGTCTATTGGCTATCATTTTATCCTGCCTCCTTCTCACGGACAGGGACCATGTCTTCTGATTGCTTTGATACCCAGCCCAATGCCTACAAGAGAAGCCAAACTGATGGCCTATTGGATGTTGGGGCAAACACAGTAATGAAGGAAGGAAGGAATTGAGGAGATGCAAACGAAGCAGGCACTTATTACTTATTTGAAGTCCTTCCTACTTGGCAGAATAATCAGTTACATTTGGGTGTCTACCATTTTCCACCAGGCCCTGTGGCCACAGGAGGTGTTCCCATCCAAATTCAGGGATAAATTCTAATAATCTACCATTCGTGGTCACCGCCTTTCCCTTGCTAGTGATCGGTTTAGAGGAGTCCTTCCCCCGGTCTGGCCCGTGAGGCATGAGGGCGCATGAGCTGGGGATGTGGGCATCTGGGAGAGTGGTGACAAAGACACACAAAGGGAGAGGTGGGTTCTTGCTTCACCTGAAGCCGATATGCCTGCCAGCAACATCTGTATCCATACAGCTGTCCTGAGCACAGGGAGGGAGGGTCAGCCTGCAGGACATCCCGCGGGCTGAGAGCGACCAGGCAGAAAGGCGGGCAGAACCCGATCCTCGATGCTGGTGAGATGCTACATGAACCATCCCAGGGGCTTCCCGACACCTTCAGGCTCTGTTTTGTGAGATGGTGCACTTCCCTCACTGTTGACAACAGTTGGGTTGGGATTTCTGTTACTCGCTTCCAACGGCAGTGTGTTTTAACAAAGACTGTAGGTCCTGGCTGCACTTCGGGGTTTCACCAGCTCCTCCCCACGAGATCCCTGATGCCAAGGAGGAAAATGAAGCTGGAAATCCTGGCATGGAGATACTGAAGTCGACAAGGTGATCTGGGGCAACAGCGATCCCAGCTGATGTCAGCTGCAATCCGAGCGGGACTGGAGAAGGGAAAAGGGGCTGAAGGCTCAGCGAGAGACAGAGGTGCCTGGGAGTCACAGAAGGTGAGGAGGGGGCTCCATGCTCGAGACCAGTGTGGTGGGCGAAGTGCAGGCTTCACCAAGAAGCACTTAGAGGGCTGAAAGCGAGGCCCCTGGGAGAGAGTGGCCTCACCGGCCACCACGAATGAGGTGAAAGGCAGCCAGTTCCTGCTGTTTGTGGAGCAGGGACCCTGAACCTCCATACGGGAGATGCTTGCTCAGTGCTTGCTACGTAATCTCTTTTTTAGGCTTCTTTGCCTTGACTTAAGAGGCTTGGTAAAGAGCAAAGTCTGCCTTTCTATTCTTTTAGGTGTTTCCAGGAATGTTGAGAGGGGAGACCACTCCCCAGAAACCAACTTCTAGAAGGGACTATCTGAGGACACACGGATGAACACACTGATAGGATCGTTATAGACAATGTGGCTGCCATTAAGTGAGGCATTCAATTTTAATAATATCCTATGTTATGGCCAACTTATATCCTGAAGGTCATATTTTAAGGGGCTGTTTTTCCATATCACACCATACAGTGAAGGGTGGCCAGGAAGGAGGGAAGACTCTTCATATGAAGAATGGTCAAAAGAATCTGCCCTCACATATCTGAGATCTGGTATATGGAATGGTTAGTAGATCTCTGTGTTTCTCAAGAAGGAAGAACCAGAAGGAAATGAATGTTTTCTAACAGGCAGATTTGAGCTCAGTGCAATGCAGTTTCCTCATACCCTAATCTGAAAACGAAAGGTTACTGTTCTATACTCACTGATCACTGGAAATGCTCCAAATGTTTAAGACAAAAAAAAAACAAAACACAAAACTGGACGACCACCTCAAGTAAGAGGACGTTGTGTGCAAAAAAGGTGGAAGAGTTGATTTCTGTAATTACTTCCCATCTGAGGCCTTATGAAAAACCTGTATCATTGAATTCATAGAATGGAATGCTATGTCTCTTTAGGAGACATGGCTCCTTTTCTTCTGGTATAATCACCCTCAGCCCATCTGTCTTCTCCCTCCTCAGTTATTTATATGTATTTCTTACAGTGTATTCATTTATTAAATAAAACGTGGGGTGCCTGGCTGGCTCAGTCGGTGGAGTATGCGACTCTTGATCTTGGGGCTATGAGTTTGAGCCCCACGTTGGGCATAGAGATTACTTAAAAACAGTAAAATCCTAAAAAAAAAAAATTCTATTGCATACCAAATGATATGCCAAGATCAACTTAAAAGGAATATAGCCTTATTTCTTATTAGTCACTTAGTCATTCTTAGGACAAACAACATAGTATCAATTTAGCTGGTTGTTTTGAAATATAATTACACTAAAGCCTAATGAACTTACACTGTTCATTAGCAAAAATCTTACTCAATTGGTAGTACATGCAAGCAACATAAAAACATGATGGGAGAAGGTTTTTAAAATAGAAAACACAGATCATCAAAAACTATCCCAAATATTTTAGAAACATCTGCAAAAGAAAAGCTGTTGATATTTTTGTTTCCAGTTATTCCAATCTGCTTATTATAGCCCATCTCATGAATTTTTTAGGAAATCCTTTCACTTGAACGTTACGGATTTTGTTTTGTTTTGTTTTTATTTATACTTTCTTCCTGCTTCAGGTTTCCTTTTTCAATTTGGATACCTCTTCCCGAGGTAAAGATGGGGCACTCCAGTAAACAGTCCCCAGGGGCGCCAAGCAAATCCGGGTCTCTTAATGGGCAAAACATGTTCATACTTCCCAGTGGGTCATGGTGTAATTAGAAAACCTCCAGGCTCTTCACTTGGACCATTCGGTATTTGAAAGGAAGTGAAATTTCCTCTTTTCAAACAAAACGCCTTCCCCAAGTCTACTTTTATTGATGAGCATTTCAGGAGCGAGCGCACGGGGAAAAGCTTCCTCCAGCTCTTGGAGTCTCCCCGCACATCTGATGATAGCAAAGCAGATGTCACGCTCTCTTCCCTGTGGGTGAACCCGAGAGAGGGAGGCCCATTACCCAGCATGTAGTCTGGGGGAGATTACAGTCAGAGGAGGTCACAGGAGGCTAAACCACACACCCCGGTCTCCAGGGGTGCTTGCCGTCACCCTGTTATATTCCATTTATATGACTGAATATTAAACGCGAATAAACCAGTCGTGTGTCTTCCACCTGGATGTTTCATGAAACTCCATGGCTATTAACACTTGGTAAATTCTCACTGTCCTAGCATGAAGACAGCTGCACCAGGGAACCTCAGACACGATGCCTTTCCACATGTGGCCATTAAATTAAAACCTGGTAGGTTGGAATGACTCCAGAATAGAACAGAACCAATCTGATCAGCAGAGGGGGAGCTCACACACTTGTTAGGAGGTTTCTAAGATTCCCGTCTGAGTCCTCTTCCTGCCCCTTCCTTTCCTTGCCAGGCGCAGGCAAGAGGCTATTTTTCAAAGGTGCAGTAAAGGAGGCAGCCTGTCCCGGAACCACACAGATCTGGGTCCGAGTTCTGGCTCTGCTCCTTCTCAGTTTTCCCACCTTAGGACTTCTACCTTGCTTTCCGTCATGCATAAATGAGGCAAGAGAGAAAACCACCATCCTTCAGATCCATTGCAGGGTTTCTCCACGTTAGCCCTGGTGACATCTGGGACTGCGTAGCTTCCTTGTGGGGGGCGTCCTGTGCATTGTAGAACACTGAGCAGCGTCTCTGGCCTCTCCCCACATGCCAGCAGCACCCCTAAGCTGGCTGCGATGACTAAAAGTGTGTCCAGACATAGCAACTGTCCCCCGGAGGGCAAAGTCAGCGCCAGGTGAGACCCCCACTGGCTTATTGTGAGGACAAAGGTAGCAAGGGGCGGCTTGGCATGGAGGGTAAACTCAGCAAAGTCTGCTTTTTCCCCTCTCAGTGTCATTTCGATCACCAACACCCCCACGTTCTATTGCTGTGTCTGCCGGCCCAGGCACTCCTTCAGATGGTGAGTGAATCGTGATTGCCCTATGGTAACAGTCGTGGTGGGTCTATCAATCAAGGAGCTCTGTTCTCCCCTGGTTAAGGAGAACACCTGTCACTCAATCGGGCCATTTGAACCCCCCTCTGGAATTGGAGTGTCCACTGCAAGGACCCTTGGTGTTGGTTAATTCCAGTGGTCTCACCTGATGAGAGCGCACCGGTTCCTGTTCCCACAGCCCCGAGTCTCCCGCTCCATGGCCCCTCCAAGGATCTGCTTCATCAGTTTTACTGTCAGTTCTCGGAGCTTTTCAGATACATTCCTTTTTGATTTTTAACTTCACCCAAGTGGTTTTAAAAAATTTTTGGCAAAGCCATATTAAATGACATAAGCAGTCCCTAAAAGTCAGTGGTGAGACAAGATGACCTTGAAGGAGAGAAGGGGTGACAGTGGATGGGTGTGTGAGTGGCTGCTTGGAAACATAAGGCTTCATCTGTGTACCTTCTCTCCCCTCCCCCTTCAGACTATGGTCCAGGCCCAGCAGCATGGGCAGCACCTGGAGCTGAACGGTGACACACAATCCCAGGGCCACCCTGACCCCCTAAGATCCCAGGTAATTCAAATACACATCTGTTTGCAGAAGCACCCCCTCAAGGGGAGCCTGTTCCCACAGGCTCCCCTTGATGGGATGCTGGGCCATGCGCGACCCACCTTGTGGTGGAGGAGGCAGAGAAAAATGAGAAACAGATATTACTAACATTTTAATTCTTCCTCAAACCCCAGACACCTAGCCCCACTCAGCCCTGTCCTTCCGTGTAAGCACTTCCATAGAAATATGTTCTTACCTAACACCTTGGATCAGTGTTTTTAAAACTGAGTGTCACAATTCATTTACAGATCATGAAATCAATTTATAGGTCATGGCCATCATTCTAAATAACATGAGAGAGTAGAATAGAAACTAGAAAGGGAACACCACCTATCGTAAGGATAGTTAGTATTATCTGTGAAACTTTGGTGTGTGTGTGTGTGTGTGTGTGTGTGTGTTGAGGGTGCTGGGGTGTGATGTAACATCTATTTTTTTTTTTTTTTTTTTTTTTTACTGTGGGGCTCTATCCAACTTCGATCTTCCCCAAGAGTTGTTCCAAGAAAGAGCCGACGAGGGATCATTTCATTTCTTCATCTTTTAATTGTTAAAATTACTCAGGAACTACTTTCACTGAATTCCATGATGACCCATCACGGGTTCTCCTTAGCATTTAGGCCCCGGAGAAGTTTGCCTCCTTCCTTGGTAGAGGTGCTCCGGTTCATGGTTCAGGGGCTGCGAGAGCTACGTGAGATGCTGTGTTTCTTCTTGACCTCAGCGCTGGACGCCCCCGGTTAAGTGTGAAACCCAACCACAGTGAGCGTCCTTCGTCAGGATTCCAGACTGAGACCCTTTCGTAAAGGACTTTGCCTTGTCTTATGTGAGTGATTTTCAAATGCTTCTCCCGTGAGTGTAATGATGTGTCACACATCCCTTTTTTAGAGGCATCTGGAACCTAAATTGATGAAACCACCCAGCATATAACAACAAGCACCAGAACCCCACCGGCTGCCCAAACAAGGGCAGAAGGCAGTTACTGTGCCTGAGGATTTGTTTTCCCCGCGCGCAGAAGACACACTCTCACCTCGGCGTCCCCTAACCTGTCCTCAAGCCTCACTGCATGCCCATCACTGTGCAATGGCTCAGAGCGATTCTCCCGTCTCATCGGGAAAAGCATGGGTGATGTGGGCGCTTGATCCCCTCATTATCTCCATTTCCCAGGGGAGAAGACATGCGCAGAGAGGCTAAGTGGCTTGCCCACCACCCTGATTCAAACCTCGTCCTCTTTGCCACTGTCCCATCCTCCCCGTCACCCTCACGCCACCTCCAGTGGGCATCTGTGCCTTGGGATCCCAGCACAGCCACCCTGGGAGGACACAGTTTCCCCCTTCCCACCAAGATGCTGAGTACGCGGCTAGCAATCATGGGTGATATTTATGACATCGCACACGAGCCTCCTTTTATCTTTCCCAGCTCCCTTTGTTTATATATCAAATGGAACAGTGCTAACCCTCTTCAAAGGAAGGAGAGGCAGTGATGTGGAATGCATCTTTTAGAAGTAGAGTTTGACGGTGAGTGAAAGATTTATTCAAACGAGAGGGTACGGGGACCGGTCACATGCCTGTCATTTATAGCATTGCAATGTGCTCTATGCCATTAACTTTTAATTAACTCAATTAGAGCAGAATGTCCAACACCACAATGAGCACATCTAAACACCCCTGTTGGTGTCATGTTAAATTAATGTCTCTGAATGGCAGATTCTCTTCTTGCATTAATGGGTTTGCCACCCTGGTTCTGTTCATTGTCCCTGGCACCAGCGTGTTGGTCACATCTGAGAAGTGCCCATGGTTCCCCGTGCACACTCAGCCCCAGAAAGCCACACCTTGGACAGAACGCTCCGCACCAAGCCCTTCACAGACGGCCTTCCTCTCATTTTGATGAGCAGCAACACTATTTTCAGTGCTAAGGCTCCGCTGGTATTTTCTCCCCTATGTACCCACTAAAGCTGGCTGGATAAGGTGGAGTCTAATTTTTTAAGCAGTTTCACCTTAATAATCAGAACCCAGGACTGTTAAAAGTAAGCCCTTTCCAATAGGGTGTTGCAATTTCAAATCAGATACACCTTTTTTTTGGCTCTTCAGCTGAAAATATTAGCAGTCAAAATGGTTTTCTACAGTCCGACTTGAGCCGTGTTGCTGTGAAGCTAAGCTTTTCCACTAAATCAAAGCCTTTGCTCATCTTAACGAACATTATTACTACAATTCACTATCTAAATAAAAAAAAGTAGCTCAAAACAACCACCCATTTGTGCTTGGTTATAAAGGCCCGGTTTAATCTATCACCTCCCACATTTAATCAAGAGTAGGCAAAAATAAATCTTTAAAATGATCACCACTGGGGCGCCTGGGTGGCTCAGTCGGTTAAGCGACTGCCTTCGGCTCAGGTCAGGATCCTGGAGTCCCAGGATCGAGTCCCGCATCGGGCTCCCTGCTTGGCGGGGAGTCTGCTTCTCCCTCTGACCCTCCCCTCTCTCATGTGTGCGCTCTCTCTCTCTCTCAAATAAATAAATAAAATCTTTAAAAAAAAATAAAGTGATCACCACTGCTGGTGTCTGGTCCCACTGGATTCATCTTCCTAACAGATTCACGGAAGCACCTTCCCATGACTGGTTCCCTTTGAGAACTTCTCAGGTTGTAGACCCAACATCGGAGAACGCGGGAGGATGGGGACAAAGAATGGAGCCTAAACACTGGACCGGGTGGAGAGGGGATGACATCCCTGAACCTTGGCCTTTGGGATTGGCTTGAATGCTCCTTCTACTTCTATCTTATCCTTTCACTTTTAGCAAAAGAGAAAATACAGGTGGATTCCACTTAAGCTGAAGCTATACGGTGCTTCTTCGAATTTGCCAAACAAACCACGTTTTCCCCTCCTCTTAACCTTTGCACATTCTGTTCCTCTGTCCACGAAACACCACTTTCTTTCTTTGGTTAACTCCTGCTCACCCTCGAGTAAGAAGTATCGGTCACTGCTTCTTCAGGGGAGATTTCCTCTACCCCCAAATTTGGTTAGAACCTCCCATTCTGCATTCCTCCAAAAGCCTTCATCACTTTATTACTCATTCAGTGTCTGCTTCTTTACTCCTGGGGCAACCGCCTTTGCCGACTGTCCCCCACAACACATAGCATACAGGCCCTGAGGAATATGTAACAGGTGAGCAATAAATATTCATGGGAGAGAGGAAAGGTCGTGGAGCATGGCATACATCAGAACCCACCACAGCTTCTGAGGGTGAGGCCAGGCTGCAGGTCTCTGAGGGGCTCAGGAGGAACTGCCTGCTGGCGGCGACCTTGGCCCCTTCACTGCAGTTGCTATATATTTTTTTAATATTTTGAAAGGTATTCTTAATATCCTTATGGCCTGGAAGGACTCTGACTTGGCAACACTTAAAATGAGAGCATCTGTGGGTCCTAATAACCTCAAAAAATCAATTCCTCATGAATACATACTTGAGATCTTTTTAAAAAATCACTGATGTTAAGCTAATTTATAGACACCTGTGTAATCTTTAATAGCCAGAGGAGGTTGGGTGTCTATGAGATCCTCCCAGGTTTGACCACAATCAGGCCACGGGCTTCCCCTTTCTGACGCCTACTGTGCGCCGAGTACATTGCCGAGTACATATTTGACCTACACTGTCCCACGCGATCTTCTGAACAGCTGTATGAATTAGGAGCCAATCCCACTTTACAGACAAGGAGACAGAAAAAGCCAGGGAGCTTGCCCCACCAGGAAGAGGCAGAGCTGACCGTTGAACCCAGCCCTGCTCACACCATAACACTATTACAAATACTGAAAATATCACAACCAAGGTTGTCCTGTTTTCATATTCATCCTGCTCTCGAACCAGGAAAGCAATGAATCTAGATGCTGAGAAGGTGATTTTCAAGGCTTATATAAGTCATTGACGTCTGGACCAGCACAGGCTTGCAGAGGAGCCAAGCTGGAACAGGGTAGTAATCAAGTCTGCAGGACGTGTGAGCCTTTCTTTGTTGAACATGATGGCAGGGACTTTCTCATGTGGAGGAAATGCCAAATCACTGAATATGCTCATGAAGACATTTTCCAACATTTAAAAGCCTTAATTGTCTTTATCTGCGGGAAAGCCACTTTCTGCACACATTCCTAATTTTCTAATGCCAATACAAATACACACCTTGCAACCAACCCTAGTTTCAAGCTGGGGAAGAGGGTGGAGACCTGGCCGTTTGGGGCATCTCTCCACTTCTCTTTATTTGCAGAGCCCACTGCCACGGCCCCACAGCCCATGCTGAGAAAAGTCGTAATGTGCCCGGACTCGGTACAATTAGTTTCAAGGACTGAATCCTCAATCTTTTCATTAGTCAATTTCCTCTATAGTCAGTATTTTTTATTAAAAATAATAGCAAGAGGTTTTGTGCATTCCTGCTGCTTCACGAGCCATCTGTCACAGACACCTTGGGCAAAGAAGCTACGAAAAGCATGAGGAGCACTTTGATCAGAAGAAAAAAAAAAAAACCCAAAACAAGAAAGAGCCGGCCTCCTGCTTTTGGGCAGAAGAATTTTAGCATCTCACCCAGCATTTTTCCCCAGTAGAGACATTTTTACAAGGAATTTAATTGATCCTATTAGACTTGGTATAGGAATCAGTTATCTTTAGAGTTACAGTAAGCCAATAAGAGAGGCTGGGTGAGTCACTTTTATTGTTGGTCTCAAATTGGAAGAAACACAAAGAAGCTAAGCAAAATCCTGGAGAATTATTGAACAGATTCAAGGTTTGATTTTTTTTTTTTTTAATGTATTTATACCCCATCTCGATCCATGCTGGATCTGAAGTAGCTTGCACAGCAAAGCACGGTAATGGGGAATTACAAGTAGCTGAAAAGAAGGATCAGAGAAAAGAGAAAATGAGTGAAGATCGACATTGCATGCCGTCCTCAGATGTTACTATGCTGGAACCACCACTCTGACCCTGTGTATCTTGTCAGCCAAAGCAAAAAGGAGAAGTATGGTCAGTAAATTCGGTAAATTGCTCACGGTGATGGTGGGTGAGCGAGAACACAGGGCACGTTATCAAAAGCAATCCTGGTTCTTAGATCACGAGTCTTGCAAGAGGACCCTGGAGCCATAAACCCTCAATTCCACCTCACGTAGCAGGAGGACTGGGTCCAGGCAGTGAACTAAGTGCTGTCTCCTGCATTACACGGCAGCTCGGGGACCTGGTTGCAGCCCGCATCTGACAGCTGGGGAGGCCAAGACTCAAAGAAATGAGGGAACCTGCACGAGGTGACGTGACTAATAAGACGGAGCTGCAGAGGTGTCCAGCTCACTCCCACACTTCAGAGTTTCCCCTTTCCTGCCTCCATCTAGTCAAGGGAACACTGAGGGACCCCTCCTTGTGTCAGAAACTCAGACTAGACCCAAGGCCACTCATTCTCTTGGCCTTGGTGGGCTGGCTCCATCCACAGATTGATTCTGAGCAGGTTGTTATTACCAGAAAGGTTTGGGAACATCAAATCCCATTATGTGTATGTACTATATAGGTCTGAGTGTGAGCACACAGTGCAGAATGCCCAGAGTTTTCCAGAGATGCGCATCTCTCACGGAGATGCACCTGCACATGCGCACAGACAGCTGTGTGCGCATCAGGGTGCATCTCCGCGGAAATAACAGTAATAGCAGCAGCTAACGCTTAGAGCACTTCCTGTGTGCCAGGCCCTGTTCTAGCACCTCCTGGAATCTTAGTTAAGAGTATTTGGAGCAAGGCAGCAGCCTGCCTGGTCAAACCACTACAAAATGACACCTGAAAAAGCCAGGTGGCTGGTCAACCCTCAGGTTGACAGCTTCCTAATGTCATCAACTCAGTTCTGCTTCACTTTCTCCCACCTGCTTTACAACGAACTGCACAGGCATCTTATGGCTGGTGTGCTTGGGTCTCTCGGCAGGACCACACAGGCTATCTCCTGCTTCCATCACAACTGGTGAGAAGTGCAGGGGCAGAAGGCAGCTTTCTAGGGTCATAGTCACGTGACACACTGAGCTTTCAGGTGCAGAATCCAGAAGAATGGGCTGGCCCAGGGTTACTGCTGCGAGATGCCACACCCGGAGGGGACCAAGTCCCCCTGCAAACTACATGCACATGGGAAGCCTTTAAAGAATCATGAGATAGGAAAAAAATCCAGCTTGGAAAATTTTGATACCAAAAAATGAAAAAAAAAAGCTTGCTTTCTTGCTTTCTTTAAAAGATTTTATTTTTAAGTAATCTCTACACCCAACTTGGGATTTGAACTCACAACCCTGAGATCAAGAGTCGAATGTTCCACCCACTGAGCCAGCCAGGCAGCCACCCCCCCACCGAAAAGCAATTTTTAAAAACTGAATTTAACCTGGTTTTAAAGGTTTCCCCAATTATTTTATTTTGAGGAGGGTGACAATAAGAACAATAATAATAAGAGTTACGGTTTTCACTTGTTTACTGAGTGCCTCCTCTGGGCCAGGAGCTGTGCTGAGGACTTGACCCGCACGGCCTCCGAGCTCCCAGTGCCCTGTGAGTGAGCTCTGATGGGCAGACCTGCTTTGAAACTCAGGACTCAGAAGTTCAACCAGTTGAGGTCACCTGCCTAAAGTCAGATGGGACTGGAAAATAAGGACATATGCCTCCTGAGCCCATTGCTTTAACTCAAGACTTGTTACCCAAAGCACTATTGATGTAGGGCCTAGGTAATTCTTGGGGGGGTGCTGGGGGTACCGTCCTGCACACCGTGGGATGCTAAGCAGCATCCTCATGCATTAGATGCTACTAGCATTCCCCTCACCTTTCACGACAATCAAAAATCCAGACTTTGCCAAATGTCCCCTGGGGGGTAATCACCCCCGTCCACCCCCAATCAGGTTGAGCCTTAATCAATGTGCTCAACTTCCTCTGTGGCTGGGATACCAACGTCTACCAATTGGCCACATCACACAATGGCTTGTGACACCTGATGTGGCCCAGCTTGAGTCTCCAGCGGTCTTTAGCACAAGAAAGGATGATGAGATTTGCTTTAAAAAACAGGTGCACTCCTAAAATGTTTTCCATAAACACAAGTTTATAATGGTTTTAAGATGATCATCCTTGCTTAATAAAATCTTATTTCCCCATTTGCATTCATTAGGAAATTATGGCCATGATTATATTAACCGTAATATCCTAATAAATACTTGCCTAAAGATGCAGCAAATATATCAAGAGAGATTAAAACTTTCTCTTCAAATTTTAAGAATGCCACTCATATCCTAAAATAAAAATATACTTGGGGTAGGGAGGCTAGCTCATATGCATGCTTGGCACAGGGATGTAAGGATGGAAAGGGGGAAATTGTAAAACCTGGGATATTACCAGAGCTTAACCCCCACTCCCACCTGCTGTGGATGTCTACTCAGGGTGAACCTAGCCTCTGAGGGTCTTCCTGGGGATCAGAGAGAGGCACACCCTCTGGGTCTATGTGTTAAATGCTTGAAAAGCTCAGCTGGGTGAGGGAAGTCACCTTTCCCCATATGTACCTTCCTCCAGGCAACCCCAGCTCTGTGTCCCACCCAGGCAACCTGGAGCTGTGCCCCAATTCTACCACCAGAGTCCTCCTGCACCTTTCCCGGAACAAAGCCTCCAGCTGCCATCCAACGGTGGTCACCAAGGTGGGGAGACAGTGTCTCTGTTCCCCAGCCCAGCCACCTCCCTCTCAGAGGCCTGGCCTCTCAGCTCGAACCCCTGAGACAGGTGACTCACCTCCTGATATTTCTTCAGCTTTATGGAAAAGCTAACCTGGACTGAAAGCATTATATCTTAAACGTAGTGATAATTCACAATCACTATCACTCTAACACCCCATGGCTACAATCATTAGGCTCTAGGGCTTGCTATTAATGGTCTCAGGTAACTGGGGTTATTGGCCCCTCTTTGTCTCTTCATCATGTCCCTATTACAAAGAAAGAACTACTTGGTTGGTCCACGACAGTGCTGTTTTAGGGGGTTGTTAGCCAAGCATTTATAGAGAGAACATGGAGTTACAATGTTAACAGATGTGGATCTTTTATTGGGAAGTTCTCATCCAAACAGGAGACTGGAACTGTTTCTGGTCCAATTTTTGTTTTCATTTTTGTTTTTTCCTGTGTGTGTGTGGATAATCTCTAACACCAATTTCAAAGTTTGCAAATGCTACTTGTTCCAAGAATGCAAAATTTGTAAAGTCTAATTCATTGTAATTTCCAGTACCACTGTCTTAGAATATACGTCATTCAGAGACAGAGATATTCATTCTCAGCCGTGTGGTGTTGAGTCTTAGTTTTTCCTTGGGTTTGTTTGATTTGCTACTGAGTGTCCATTTGCTTCACCTGTAAATTGGCTGTATCGATGGGACCTCTCTTCTAAGATTGTTACAAGGATTAAATGAGATAAATTGGTGAAGCTTTAACAGAGTGCCTCAAGCAGAGAAAGTTAATGTCATTACTAACTGTACAAGACATTTTAAGTTGAGTAGGGGCAGTGCTATGCTGGTAAATGCTTAACAAAACCAGCTCTCTGAAAACGTGAAAAAGCCTTGGGTTATAGTGTCTTCCCACTCTGATGGTGTAAACATTCCTATCACGGCTGATACCGAGCCACAAACATTGAACATGGAATTGGAAAGAGATTCGAACAATCACCGCAGGAGAACTGGCAGGCTGAGCACACTGGCCACAGGTTAGAGGGCACAATATTCTCTTCTTTGTCTGTTTGATGAATCTCAAAAACAGGTTCTGTGTGACACGTAACTTGCTAAAGAGAATCAAGTACTGGGAATCACTCAAGGAAAGCTAAGGTCAAGGTCCAGGCACTGAACACTTGGTGTGAAGCTCTGGGGGATATCCCTGAGGTACCCGGATGGGAAATGGCATTGCATTTTTCCTCCACTCAAAATTATTCTAGGGATGCCTGGGTGGCTCAGTTGTTTAAGCAGCTGCCTTCAGCTCAGGTCATGATCCCAGAGTCCTGGGATTGAGTCCCTCATTGGGCTCCCCGCTCAGCAGGGAGCCTGCTTCTCCCTCTCCCACTCCCCCTGCTTGTGCTCTCTCTCTCTCTCTTGCTTGCTGACAAATAAATAAATAAAATCTTAAAAACAACAACAACAACAACAACTATTCTTAAGGGTCATGGGGAGACCACAATTTCCAGTTCAGTCTTTGAGGACAAAGAAATGGGGTGAGGGATGACGGACTCAAAGAATGAAAGACATTAGCAGATTCTTTGCCAGAATTAAAGGCACAAGATTAATGGTGAGTTTAGTTTTGGGATACACCAAGGAGAAGGTGCAAAAGTTCATCTGGGGATGATCCACATGGGCAGTGGACAGCACTGGTTTTTAGGAGAGAGCACTGGGAGGGACAGGGGAGCTCCCGGCTTACAGTGCCGGGTGGTGAGGCTGCGGGTTTGGTTAAGATCGGAAGAGACAGAAATAGACAAAAGGAAAGGGAAGAAACTTGGGGAAGTCTCTGTTTGAGATGAGAGGGATAGAAATTCATGAATGTTTCCAGGAAAAGTTCTGAGAGACCATGGGAACCTGGAAAGTTAGTATCACAGAGTCTACAAGAAAAGAGATTTGCTACACTGTATGAATTCTCTTCATCTGCCAACCTGCTGATGAGGCTTTAGTCTTACTTTCACTTGAGGTTATTAACTTTGTGAACTAATCTTTAGTGTGCTACCCTTACACCTGCATATCACAGTGCTTTCTATTAGGGATTTGGTGCTAGGGATCGAGGGGCAAGTCTCTGATCAGCTCCCAGGAGCATAGGCAAGGCTGCCAACAGCCGCAAACATACATCCACTCCTGAAGAATACAGCCCCAGAGTTTAGGATTTTGACTTCTCTGTTCCCTCTCCTTCTGCCTGCAGGCAGACCTATGCACACTGTTCGGTCCCTTCCCGATCTCCTCTTTCTGTCCCCTACTTGCAGCAATCCTTGCCCTAGTTCCTGCTGATGGGAGTGATGGGCCTGTGAGCAGGACAAGGCCAGTGGACTCCCACAGTGCTCCTTAGCACCCCACTAATCAGGCGGGGTTGGGGGGCCCCTCAGAAACCAGAAATCATTAGCCTTCCCTTCCAGATTCATCTTGTCTTCCCACACTGTCCTTTCTACTTCTTCTGCCCAGCAGCCTGGTACCCCCTAGACTTCTGAGACGGAGCTGTGGGGACAGTGACAGAGAGGACCCTAACACACAGGTGACATTTAAAGAGCAGCAGCTCTCTTTAAGAATCATCTGTCCTTTAGAAGCATGTTTTTATTTGCCACGACTCACTAGCTGATATTCAGGGGGTGCATTGAGGCTCTTGATCTGATAGGGAAACATTGGTGGGCCTATTGAAAGGATTTAGAATTATGGGTGGGGTGAACACCATAAATGAGGAAAGCCAATTCCTATATCTAAAATTAAATTCAAAATAAACCAAATAGTTAAAATGATACAGATGATAACTTCTCTCTCTGTCTTTTTTTCCCCCAGGCTTCATGGAAAATCCAAAAGTAACCCCAGAGGAAAACAAAACAAAACAAAACAAAAAAAACCAAGCCAAATAGTTAAAGGTGATTTACAGCAGGGTGGTGGTGGTGAGGTGATATCCAAATCTGAATAACATGCATGTCTAACAAATGTTTTATAGGCAATGTGCCAAGCACGGTGTCCATTTTTTTCCATACAAATGATGACAGCGTGCACTCCATTCTCAAGATGTCCACAAGGTAACAGAGGAGCGTGACGGAATCGTGACACAGGGGAGGGGTATGTGCCATATCAAAGCACATGCGAAGTCTGGCTCTTCACAACTCAGCCACTGAGATCCCCATTTGGAAGCTCATTCTCCCCAGGTGTCCAAGTTAATTATATCTGGTG
Source organism: Halichoerus grypus (assembly GCF_964656455.1). Classification (NCBI taxonomy): domain Eukaryota; kingdom Metazoa; phylum Chordata; class Mammalia; order Carnivora; family Phocidae; genus Halichoerus; species Halichoerus grypus. The sequence continues at coordinate 5,305,197 of NC_135726.1, forward strand.
CAGAACATGTATCTCTAGGCCCTGCCCACCACTGGGCTTCGATGAAATGACCTGCCAGAACCCCTTTCTCTACAATCAGATCTGTGAACTGGTTCTCCCCTCCTTTCTGGGATGGCATAGATCAAACAATCTCCAGTTCTACAAATTCATAGGATCCCTGTGTCTAGAGCTTAAGACCTGACTCAAACATTCCGACATCCATTTTCAGCCCTCCCCCGAATCAAATCAGACATCCCTCCTGGTTCATGCCAATCATCACCAGAATGTGGAAGTCCCTCCAATTCCCCATTAATGATGGATGTGCAAAGGTACTGGGGCAGCAGGTGACACTGAAGAAATGAGAAGCAGTTCACTGTGGCAAGGGCAGAAGCAGTATCTGGAAGGACTAGAGTAGAAGGGGAAGGAGAATTGAAGAAGGAAGCAGATGGTGAAGAGTCTATGTCCCATCCGGGCTTATCCTGAAGTTAACAAAGAAGCACTGGCGGTTTAAGCAAGAAATCATCAGATCCAGCGTGAAGCTACTGGCAGCAACACTGGAGAAGACTAGACACAGGTGTCTCAAAGCCAAAAGGGAGTGTCTCACTTGTTTAGATGACTCATAATGAGCATTACACCTGAGAAAGTGATGCTGGATGGAACCAGGGAAGACGGATTTCATAGATCAAACCAATAGGAATTGGTGATGGCTTTGAAAAATGTACATTCTAGAAGCCAAATGACACCAAAAGCAAATGGAGGTGAACGAACCATGGAGAAGTGTAGAGATGAAGAGCATCAGGCCAATGGTATGATTCAGAAGTTATGAAATCTCAGGGAGGGCAGAAGTTGGCAAAGCAGAAAATCTAAGTGAGGCCGTGATGAGCCTAAGATTAGGAATGTGGTTACAAATGCAGATGGAAGAAGTAGACAAGGAAGGAAATAATCATATACCACTTGAATGGGGAAAATAGTAATTTTTACTAATAAAACTACTGTGTCCTTTTCAAGATTTCACATAAAATTTCCCACAGGTGAATTTTTAAAACTTCCTCTTAGAAAATGTTAGTGCAAATCAGGCTCTTATTTTATCAATGATTCCAAAGCTAATGCATCTGGAGGATGAATAAATTCCAGTCCAAATACTTAACTAAATAAAAGCCTATTGTAGGGGCACCTGGGTGGCTCAGTCAGTTAAGTGTCTGCCTTCTGCTCAGGCCATGATCTCAGGGTCCTGGGATCGAGCCCTACATTGGGTTTCCCTGCTCAGCAGGGAGTCTGCTTCTCCCACTGTCTCTGTCCGCTGCCCGCCCCCCCAGCTCATGCTCTCTCTCTCTCTCAAATACACAAAATCTTAAAAAAATAAAAGCCTATTCTAAAATCTCATTGTAACAATAAATAAGAACTAATTCAGATTTAGGCAAAAAACTTCCTGGTGCTACAAGGAACACGAATTTGATTAGGCTTTTTAATAGGCTGAAAACACATTTAAACTATATTTCAAAGCTCAAGATCTAACCCTGGTTAATGTCCCCTGTGCTGAGAAACAGTTTGAATTTACATTTCAAATGAGAAGGGCAATTATTTAGTTAACAGAAGACTCCTTGATTATTGGTTTGTAAAGACCACAACTAACAATTCTTTTTTTTTTTTTTTAAGATTTTATTTATTTATTTGACAGAGAGAGACACAGTGAGAGAGGGAACACAAGCAGGGGGAGTGGGAGAGAGGAGCAGGCTTCCCGCGGAGCAGGGAGCCCGATGCAGGGCTCGATCCCAGGACCCTGGGATCATGACCTGAGCCGAAGGCAGACGCTTAATGACTGAGCCACCCAGCTGCCCCAACACAGCTAACAATTCTAAGTCTGGATGGGTTTCTTAGGTTTTATATTCCAAGGAGCCCGGCTCAGCTTCAGCATTTTCTCTCTTAGTACCTCTGAGCAATGTCTGAGATGTTCCTTAAATTAACAATTATCTGTCAGTGCTGAAGTGTAAAGTAAAAGATAAATCATAAATTTTAAAATCGTCTTTTCCTGCCATGGATTTTCTCCTGTGTTTGACCTTAAGTTTAATGAGACTGATACCATCTTCCCACCAAAACTTCTTGTGGTCATTGCCTACAAAGCAAACATCTTCTAAGATGCTCCGTTAAGGGACAGTGGGGGGTTGCCCCCCTGGTCAGGTGAAGCTGCACCCTTAGAATCCACAGGTAAAGAAGCCAACTCAACTGACAGGGTGCAGAAAAGAGCTAACACAGCACGCCCAAGTCAGCCTGCTTCCAAGGCTGCCTCTTGCCCGGCATCTGGAACTTGGATTTTGGGAGGGTTCTCACTGTTCCCTAACTGATATAAGGGACTCTCTGTGCCTAACCTGTTTGTGCAAAAATACATGGTTTATGCTGGATACGTGCTTTCCTTCTGGAAGTCTGGAATCTTGCCACGTGCCAGGCAGAGGATGTCTACTATGACCAGTCCTCAATAACAACCCTGGCACTTCATCTCCAGTGAGCCTCCCCAGCAGGTGTTCCTGAGCTGACACAAGTCATTGCTGGGGGAATTAAGCCCGTCCTGCACGGTGACTCCATTAGGAAAGGGACCCCTGCAGCTTACACCTGGTTTCCTCTGAACTTTGCTCCATGCACCTTTTCCCTATGTGGATCTTGCTTGGTCTCCTTTCGCTGTGATAATTCGTAGCCGTGGAAATGACCACATGTTTAGTCCGTAAGTTCTAGAGAACTACCACAACTGGGGGTGGCCTGGGGGACTCCTGACACACAGCATCCATCAACATTTGTCCAGAAACAGTGTTCTGAGTAACATAGGGAAACACTGCTCGGTAGGCCAGATGGATCAAGAGAACGCACGTCAGACAGAGCGCAGTTCCTGGCAGGTAAGACAGCAGAGGGCTCTATAAAATTGTTCCTCTGACACTGTTATTAATAATAGTATAATTCTGGGGAAATTAGGAATTCCTGACGCCACACCTTTGAATATCAGCCACGTGCTGGGCGTACCGCTCCACACACCGTAACCAGCCGCTAGCTGTTTGGGGAATGAATTATTGGGCCTTTATTTACAAGGAGCTGTGCCAACACGGTGAAGGCCATCGGGAGCGTGCTGTCTCAGCCCTCTCGGAGCTCACAAATCTAAAACACACACTATCAGTAAAGACAGAGCTGGAGACGGAAATACAGAGAAGTCGGCAATAAAAAACAAATGGATGCAGAAAGCAAGTGGTCAGTGCACCTTCCCCAGGCAGAAAGCCTGGCACTTGCGTCCGTTTCTAATTTCCGACGCAGAAGTGCAGCCGGATGTCAGAATTCTCCCTCTGTGTTGATGTGGCCTGGGGGGCCCCGTGAAGGCCTTCTCCGCAGTCGGTAAAGACCATGTGCAAAGGCTTGTCAGCTAATGCGGAGGACATGCTGCAAACGGCGGTGATACACTTCCAAAAAAAAAAAATCTAATCTAAGCCAGCTGGGATAAAGTGTTGGCTCGATAGATTTCTTACTCCAGTAAAACTAGAGGCTGAGATCTCAAATCCAGACTCCATGTAAGTACGATGGCCTTACATTCCAGCTTGCCAGCACGAGGCTGGACCGATGACTAACCACGTCCTCCTCTCTGTGCCTCAGTTCCCTCAACGGCCAAGGAGGGCAGTAACACAGCCCCTGCCTCACTGGGTTCCATAAAGGGCAGCGGAGGCTGTCTGCATGGTATCTGGCACACGGTACGTGCTGGAAAACATGAGCTGCTTGGAGGGCACTTCCATCTGAGCCAGGGAAGATGAGAAACCAGCTGAACGAGGACAGCTGCATGAGTGGCGTGGACGTCTGTTTCCCAAGAAAGATGTTGTCGGTTGGTTGTGCTTTTCTTTTCTGTCAGTCTGGAGGCAGCCTCAGGCCTCTGTTATGGGCTGAAGCGTGTCCCCCTGAATTTCATATGTTGAAGCTTTCACTCCCAACACGAATGTACTTGGAGACTTTAGAGGGGTCATTAAGGTTAAATGAGGCCATAAGGCGTGGGGGCCCTAATCCCCTATGGCCAGCATCCCTATCAGAGGAGGAAGAGACACCACGGTGCACACACAGAGGAGAGGCCGTGTGAGGTCACAGCAAAAACCCAGAGGTCTGGGGAGAAACCAGCTCTCTGATACCTGGTCTTGGACTTCCGGCCTCCAGGATGGTGGGAATAAATTTCTGTGGTTTAAGTGCCAGTCTGTGGCATTTTGCTGTGGCGGCCGAAGCTGACTAATACAATCTCCAAGAAGACAATCCCCTAAAACAGCTTCTGGGGATTCTCGCAGGTGCTGCTACTGTCCCTGGAGCCAAGACTTCTGCCTGTTCCCTGGGTACCCTCCCTCACTGATCGAATGCTCTGAAGGCACCTGGATCTTGTGGCTGCCACTGTCGTCGGTGGGTTCACTCTGCCGGGACTTCTCACCTCCCTGTAAGCCCAGCCCATCCTGACTGGGTCATTCACTTCCTCCAGACACGTCTGGTTTAGAAAAACTTGGTTTGAGTTTACATTGGCTGCAATTCAGAAAATGTTGGAGGAAACCCTTTACCACCAGAAGATGACCAACCTGTCTGTCTAATGGCGTCTCCATATGGCACGGGCTTCCTCTGGGCACCTGCTCCTCCCAGTCACCCCACCTTCGTACACGGCGATCTGTCCTGCCTTTTGACTCAGGGCAAACATCTCCCAATCATTCTCAATGCCTCTTTTTCTCACATCCTACCTTAAATCCAGCAGCAAATTCTGTTGTCTCTTTCTTCTAGACTCATCTCCCATCCAACCCCTTCTAATCCCCTCCACCTTGAGTGCTTTGACCCGAGCTCTACCCTCTCTCAGCTGCTTGCTGCCACTGCGTCCTGTCTGGCTTTCTGTGTCCACTACAGCCCCCTTCAGTCTATTTCCCGCAGCCTGCCAGAATTCCTGGTGAAAGACCTGTGACGTTGCATCCTGCCTCAGCTCAAAACCTTCAGTGTTTCCCATTTCACTCAGAGGTCAAAGTCCACACAAAGGCCTGCAAGACGCTACATGATCTCCTTCCTCCCGCTCCTATCTTCCTTAAACATACTGACCTCACTTCTACCCCAGGGCCTTTGCATGTGCTTTCAGGGCTGTTGAAAGGGGTCCAGGCCCTGGGGAAAGAATTGGGGCCACTCCAGCAAAGGTAGAGCTGCTAAAAATCTTTCCCTAGGATTTTCCCTGAGCTCCTTCCCACACTGTCGGACCCTGTCTTTTGTAATATTCTCTGCCCCAGTCGGGCTGGCTGCTCACCTGTGTGGCTCTCTTGCCATGCAGATTCCTGCAGAGCTCACATCCTTCTCTTTCATCAGGCCTCTCCTTAAATATCTCCTCTTTGCAAAGGCCAGCCCGGACCATCACATATAAAATAGGATGTCATTCACTCCTTGCTTTTTCCATCCTCCTCGCCCAGTTTAATTTTACTCAGGGGCATTTATCATCACCTGCCTGCTCTCCTGCTCTAAGTTTCCTGAAAGCAGGAACTCTGGGTCATTGCTTAGTGCCCCGAACAGTATCTGACAGGTCACGGGAGTTGAATAGTCATCTGCTGAATTAATGAGTGTATGAATGAATGAGTGAGTCGGGGTGGGGGGGAAGATAAGCACCCTTCAGAGTAAGCAAACAGAGTCACAGGAAGTAGACTGGCTATAATGATGCCATACCTTTCTGTCTTCTTGACATGCCGGGGACCCCAGAACCTCTGAGAGAGGTTTGTAGTTAAATGGAGCTATGCGGAGCCGGCCAGCATGATGCCCCCAGCTCAATGGGTAACAAAAGATGACCGTCCTGGGGTCATGGAGTTGTGAATCTTACCATGGCAAATGGATGTTTTTTCAGATTAAAAGATATTAATTGCCTTTCTGTAGACAATCTGTGCTGAGAAAGGGCCTTCCCCTCTTCCCTCACGTACTGGTGGCAAAGCATCCGGGCAGTAAAGCACTAACTTCATTTCCTCCTGCCATTCATCTTTTTTATTTCCAACTTGAGGAGCTAACCCAGCTGCTCTCCCTCTGTGGTGATAACTTATAACGGAACTACTGCTGATCTCTCACGTTAATGAAACCTCATTCTGTTTCTCTTAAGAATGACATGGGCAGGGCGCCTGGGTGGCTCAGTTGGTTAAGCGACTGCCTTCGGCTCAGCTCATGATCCTGGAGTCCCGGGATCGAGTCCCGCATCGGGCTCCCTGCTTGGCAGGGAGTCTGCTTCTCCCTCTGACCCTCCCCCCTCTCCTGTACTCTCTCTCTCTCAAATAAATAAAATCTTTAAAAAAAAAAAACAAAGAATGACATGGGCAGGGCTGTTAAACAGCCAGTGTGACAGATGGACAGTGTATTTAGAGTGGGAAGTGAAGCATTAGCCCCCAGACCAGCACTGATTCTTGGCTTCTTAAGCTTTCCTTGAGCATGTAACCGGGATACTTTCAATAGCACACACAGGACATTTTGCAGTGGCTGATGCATCTCTCAGATCTGAATAAGAGACTCACTCCAGACCCCAACTCTTTAGCCCACAGGTGAGGATGACAGGACACCTGCATTCTTTACAACTAAAGTCAGAACAAAAGAAGGCGTCTTGCCTCTATCTATGTCAGACCTAGTTCTCTAGGATTTGGAGACAGCTTTATGTAGAAGGAAGAAGAAAGAAGTCAAAATGGGATATTCACGATCTTAAAACACAAGTCAAGATTGGTTGAACAAATAGCATGTCTGAAAGATTTGACTCAATCAGAACTTTCAGGGGGTTCGGATGACAGAGACTAGGGTCTTCTCTGCTAGTCCAGCCCAGAACCTACCTGGAACCAACCTATGCAAGAAGCAAAGACCACTGTGGAGATAGAAGCCCGCTCACACACTCACGAGTTTTCCCTAGGATTTCAACTGCTACTAATCCCATCTCAACAAATAGAGCAGCTCACCTAACGGACCAGTGTAAGGGGAAAAACAAGACCCATTTCTCAGTCCCCATCTCATTCTCTTGATAGAAATGAACTTGGCAACCAAGCATTCAAGGGGAAGGAACACAGTACAACAGCAAGCCAATGGACCTTCAGAACACCTGGGAATAAATTCCCACTCATTTACCTTCTGGTTGGTTATATGACCCCGAGCATAGTTACATCACCTCTCTGAGCCTCATTTCTTCAAAGCACTGCGGTGTAAAGCCTGGATGAGTTACCAAAATCAAAAGGCACAAATAGTGTTTAGCAAAGCATTCATTAGATGCTCAGTTCTGTGCACTCAACATACAATATCTCCTTTCATCTTGACAAAAGCTCTAGGAAGTAGGTCCTATCATTTCTCACTTTCACAGAGGAGGAAACTAAGGCCCACCGATTAAGCAGCTTGCCCTGAAGGACATAGCTAGTAAGAGGTAAGGCTAACACGAACACAGACTTGCGTGATGTTAAAGGTGGCTTTTTCACTCATGATGTCCTGGATCTGCAGTCGCCTACGTAGTAGCCACCAGCCACGTGACTATTTAAATTAAAATGAACTAAGATTAAATAGAGTGAAAAATTCAGTTTCGTAATTACAGCCATAGTTGCAGAGCTCAGGAGCCACCACATTGGACTCCCCGACATTGGACAGCAAGATACAGAAATTGCCATGCTGCACAGATTTCCGCTGGACCACACTTGTCCAGTCCTTCCCTGTCACACAGGGCACCTGGCTTTAGGCAGGCACTGATGCGTGTGAAGCTTGACAACATCGGAACAGACACCGGCTTCACCAGGCCACGTCACAGGGGCTCATCCAGGCTGTGGGGAAGCTGAAGGGGATGCAATTTGGGGGTCCACTTTAAGGAGAAGAACGCAAAGTCACAACACAACCCTGGGAAGAGGGCTTCAGAAGGGGGCCCTAAAAGTTCAGCTTCATTAGTGTCATGGTCCCCTGCTTCCCTCTCGGGAGTAAAGACATTCGCGTGGCCCACCAAGCTGTGGTCATGAACACACTACCACGGTGTGTGTTCCCGTCAGCTCTCTGCTGAGGTGGGCAGACCCTGCCCTTTCACCCTCTCTCGATGGCCAGTCTTGTATACTGAACCTCTCTTTGGGCTACATTTTCCTCATATTGTCTGGTACAGATGAGTTGTCCATGCTGCTTTGGAGAACACGGCAGGACAGCCCCCTGATCTTCTTCATCCCCCTCGGCCCTGCCCACCTGTCTCTTCACCCCCTCAACCCCCACCCCTTCCTCACACCTGGGTTTCCTGCCCTGTCATTCCCTCCTCTCTCACCATTTTTATTTCCCATGATTTAAAGAACATGGAGGAGAATTCACCAAATATACAATTTTAAAGTGAATAAGTGAATGGCATTTAGTGAATTCACAATGTTGCACCACCATTACCACTGTCTAGTTCCAAAGCATTTTCATCATCCCCGAAGGAAACCCCATACCCATTGTTCCCTAGTAGTCTGCTTTCTGTTTCTGGGGAGCTGCCTACCAGACACATTTCATTTGGGTGGAAGCATACAACACGTGATCTTTTGTGTCTGACTTCTTTCCCTTGGCATCATGTTTTCAAGGATCCTCCACATTGTACCTCATTCCTTTGTATGGCTGAGCAATATCCCACTGTGTGCACAGACCACATTTTTCAGCTCACAGACTCACCTCTTGGCTGACTGAAACAAGAGGAGGTGAGAGGAGCCTGGTTTCCACTACATTAATGGAGAAAGAAGGCCCCAGTGTCTCCAGAATCATTTTTCTAGAATGGCGGGCCATATAGCATCCCAGGAAAGTGTGTTGGCACTACTAAGCATCTCCAAGCCGACTGCTCCTTTCTGATCTCATTAATTAAATACTTTTTCTCACCAACATTATCCACAGTGTGATTTTTTTATAATGGTTAATAGTTCTTATAGGAGAACACTGTTGAAAGTTTGGGTTTTTTAAATATGCGGAATATGAGGGTTTAAACAGGCTTCTCAAGTGCAGGTCTCTAAAATATCTTTACTGTGTTAAATGTGCACTGTGAATTTTAAAGAAGCAATTATAATTTTCAATGTTTCCCAAACTTTCAATGTTTCCCAAATATTCCCAAGGGAGTGTGTGTGTTGTGTATATATTTATGTGTGTGTGTGTGTTTGTGTGTGTGTGTGTGTGTGTGTGTGTGTGCGCGTGTGCTCGGATGGGCATCTCTCAGTTCTTATATTTTCTCAGAAAAAGCTATGCTGTGTTAATATCTGAATCCTTTTCAGGTCCACATAACTGGGGGGGCTGGAGTCCAGACACATTAGAGATTGAGTGCTTCTGCCAGGCTTAAAATAGGTACATTTGGAATTGCAAGTTAAATATCTTAAATGCATTTAAATGCAAATCATTCCTGAATTAATCATATAAGCGATATAAAGTGTCATGAGTTTGAATTGCAGTCAAATGGTAACAACCCATAACTTATAATATCCATTTGGAAAATATTTTAATCCTTCAGCACTTCATAGCACACAAGTTTGAGGATCTCAAAGGCAGAGAGCTATAAAAAAAGGAAAAAAGTATCTTTGAGAAGTGCACATTCCAGCATGTAACCTCAATATATGTATTAACACTTAAAATATAATCTGCTTAAGTGTTCCGTATAGTTGGAAATTGTGTTTCTGAATAATATCTACATAATTTTCAATAAAAGTAAACTTGCAGTAAATTATCGAGATCTTAAGGTACCAGAGACAAATGGCCTTTGCTGGAATTAGTTTTCCCTCAGGAGTAAGGAAATGGAAAAAAAAATTAAAAACACCACGAAGAATAAAAAATGCACACTGGCGAGCTCCGCTAGAACATTACTGGGTGCTTCTCAGAATTAAGCGTGGAGGAGTTCGGGCCAGGTGGAGCCGCGACGAGCCAGGGGGCCAGCTCACCTGCAGTCTGGTTGCTGAGAACCTGGCCTGGTTAGATGGTAGGCTCACCGCCTGAGCACACACGCTGTCACTTGCGAAGCTCACTGCGAAGCTCACGGCGACCCTACCGGGCAGGTTTTATTCTCATTTTATCCCGGGGCTTCTCAGCAGGGGAACGGTTGGCTTTTGGAGCTGGATCATTCTTTGTGGTGGGGGCTGTGCTAGGGATTGTAGGAGGCCTAGTGGCATTCCTGGTCTCTACCCTCCACATGCCAGTAGCATCCCTCTCCCAGTTGTGGCAACCAGAAATGTCTCCCGACTTTGCCACCTGTGCCCTGTGGGCCAGCGTCATTCCGAGTCTAGAACCACTGGCTTACAGTGAGCGAACCAAGCACTCAGTACTTGCATGAAGTGTGGCAGAGTCAGTGTGTGCCCAGTGCTCCGGAGGGGAGGAAGTGGGTTTGTCCTTTGGCTCCTTCACCTACCGGCTATGTGACCTGCTTCCTGACGTTTCCCTAAGCCTCAGTTTCTCCAAATGAAAAAAGGCAAAAAAAAAAAAAAAAAAGAGTATCTTCAAGCTTCTTGGGAGTAGATGCTCCTGAGGGGGGCAATGAATGTGTTCCATTCATTCTGAAATGCCTTGTGCCTAGAACAGTGTTTCTGGCGTGCTAGGGGGCTCTTGGAAGAGATTGCCTAGGAAGTGCATCGAGTTCAAGCCTGATAACAGGCCCTGCACAGCCAAGATGGGCTGTTGCTATTTTGTTTAAGTCGCCCTGGGGCAGGAATCTGGAGCTGCCTGGGTCCAATGGTGAAGACTAGCTTAGGGTCAGAATCAGGTTGCTGGTACCCGCCTACTGAGGCTGAGTAATCAGTACTCCATCCACGGGTTAAGAGGGCTTCAGAGCAGGTCACTCTTTGGGGCCCACCTTGTGCTAAGTGATGGATCCAAAGCAGCTCTGGAATGAAACGAAAATCAACCATTCCCCGACTCTCATTTGCTCTGAAGAAAATGATCCTCGTAAAACACCACAATGAAACGCTAAACACTTCAACATAAACACACTTCTCTTCAAGAAGAGTAACGAGGATAGTGTGAAAGGCCTGGACGTTTGAGCTCTGGTAGGAAGACCCATCAGCAAGCAACAAGCTGCCTCCAACCTTTAAGAGACAGAATCCCAGGGCTGCCACAGAGGGTCAGCTGGGCGTTTCCTCCCTCTAGTTCTCTCTGTCTGAAGCCACACTGCCGGCTGTGCCATCCGTCCCCAGATTCGGGGAGTGACCACGGCTGGGGCTGAGCCTAAGATCATCCATCACTTACCAGCTGTGTGACCATGCATAAATTCCTAACCTGCTCTGTGCTTCTACTTCATCTATAAAAGGGGGTATGGTGATAGGCAGCATGATGGCCCCCATAGATGTCCACAGCCTAGTGCCTGGAAACTGTGGCCATGTTAGGTTCTAGGCAAAGGGGAGCTAAGGTTGCAAATGGAATTAATGGGCTGCATTTACAATAAGGAGGTTATTCTGGATTATCCAGGGGGACCCCATGTAATGGCAGGGTCCTTAAACAGGAGACAGAGAATGGGTAGAGACCCAGAAAGATGTCAGTGTGAGCAGGGTTCAACCCACCATTGCCAGCTCTGAAGATGGAAGAGGCCACAAGCCAAGGCAAGTGGGCAGCCTCTAGAAGCTGGAGGGAGCAAGGGAATGGATTCTCCCGAAGCCTCCAGAAGGAACCAGCCCTACCTGCTGCAACCTTGATTTTAGGCCAGTGACACCAGATTTGACTTCTGGCCTCCAGAGTAGTAAGAGAACAGATTTGTTTCGTTTTAAGCTACCAAGTGTGTGATAGTTTGTTATGGCAGAAACGGGAACAAAGGGTTGGAGGTTCCTAATACACTGAGTCAATGCAAGGATTAGAGCCCCTCTGCTGAGGCCTGCATGCAGCTCCCTGAGCAGTGCTCTGGAGAGGGACCCTGCTGGGTGAGAGAAGCAACAAGGAGCTTTGTCTTGTATGCTACCCCTGCAGTCATTCTCCCTTTGCAAAGCCTTTTCCAACCACTGTTTTACTGACTCAAGAAGCAGTATGCAAATGAACCTGGGCAGCCCCTGCTCATGATTGGGAAATGGGGCTTTGCTTCTGGCCTCTTTCAACTCTGGGTCCAACAGCATCCCCGTCATTTAAAGGGCACACACATTTAGACTTCCCTGGGAAATCTCCAGAAAAGGGGAACTTATACACTCCCTTTTGGGACTGACTATGGTCTCAAAAACTCTTAAAATCAGATTATCAACAGACTGCGGGAGCTGCCAGTTCCTAAGGGATGTGAAAGTAAGTCTAGTCCAGGAGTTGGCAAACCTTTTCTGTAAAGGGGCAGAGAGTAAATCTTTCTGGTTCTGCAGGCCATATTTTGCTGCTGTTGTGTGTAGAGTTTATTAGGCTCTGCACTGAAACTCAAACAGAAAATGCATTTGCAACGAATTGTGAGATGCCAGTCACCTGGTTTTCTGGGCCTTTCTGACTGGCTGGCAAGACCTCTGCCTCACGTCTTCGCCTGTGTTGCACCCCGGGTGTTAGCCATCCACTGAATGTGTACCCCAAGCCAGATGAGTGTGATCAACTTGGAAAAGCACAGGGCTCTCATCCTGACTTCTTACTGTCAAACGTGGTCAATGTGGTCTTGGATCCCATGAATGTTGTTTGACTTGCTAAGTCATCATTGGGTAAGAATGCCTTCTCACTAAATTCTCAGGCTTCCTTCACTTTATTCCACCTCTGGGGTGCCTGCTCTGGGATGCTGAGCCAGGCTGTTTGGCCCCAGCTGCAGGCAGGGAAGGAGCACCCCTGGGGGACAGAGCATAGTCGAGTCCGATTCAGTGAGCAGTCATCTTTCCAACATGGTACCAGGAAGGATGGCCTTTGCTTAAAGGGGCCTATTATGCAAACTTCTGCATCTTCAGAAGAAAGAAAAATAATATGGAAATGATCTTTTTGCACCTAATGCCTCACTGCGAAAAAAAGATAAGCCTTCTTCATAATAAAGATCTTAAAACAGATGCCAATCAAACGAATCGATAGCTAACAGCTCCAGCCAAGTGTGTTTAATAAATAATCTTGAGATAGCACACCGATAAACCCCCATAGAAAACAGAACTAAAACCTTGGAATTTTAACAAAGAATGTTCACTTGGCCTGGAGACTGAGCCAAACTAATGGGAAGGAGCAGCCAACACACAAAGCACCCCAAGTCCTCCACACGTGGATTCAGAATAAAGAAAAGTTCTCTGGTTTACTCTCGTCTACAAGGGAACTTTAATGCTGAGCTCAGGGAAGGCAGGGCTTTATCTTTTCTCTCTCTCCCCCCAGTGCCTGGTAGGTGCCGGGTTCTCAACAAATGAATGCATTTTTAAATTAATTTCTATTTCATGGCAGTTAGTTTATGTTATTATTGACTTGTTCAAATAAATCTTCCTGAAATGCCAATCGGATGTCACTCCCTTGCTGAAAACCCTCCTAGGCTTCCTTAGAATAAAATCCAAGCTCCTGACCCTACCCTGCAAGGCCTGGCAGGACCTGGCTCCCCAATTCCTGCTATGATCCATCTCAAAGTACAGTTAATATACTCACGATGAGCCTGGACGCCCCTCCTGGGTCTTCCTGGGTGAGAATGCTATTTATCTGATCTGTGCCACTCTGGCTTCAGAGACCCGGAGACAGGACTTGCTAGCTCCCATGCATTCTTTGCAACCAAAGCAGTCCTTGCCAAATCCAAATCTGATCATGTCACTCTCCAGCCTAAAAACCTCTATCATCTTCCTGTCACCCATGGGTACGATGTCTAAGCTGATTCTTTAGCACTCGGGTCCCACCTTCTCCCCGTGCCGTGCTCATTTCATGTCTCCCAGGGGAGCCCTGCTCTCCAGCTCCTCTGGAGATGTCTGAAGCCCTTTCTTCTGTCCCCTCACCTTGGAACACTCTTCCTGACCTGTGCCCCTCCCTGTCACTTGGCTAACTCCTTACTCTCAAGCACTTGCTTTGATGTCATGTCTTCTGGAAGGCTGGAAGGCTGGTCCTGAGCCCTGCCCTTGCCCTAGGGCGATGTCCCCAGCTCGACTGTGAGCTTTACAAGGACAGGAGCAGTATCCCTTAACGGGTGCCCCAGCGACAAACACAGACCTCTTGCCTATTCAAGCTTGATGAGTACTTGAGTGACTACACCATGGTCCGTCTTCAGACCCTCTGAGAGGCCAGCCCCTGGCCAGCGCCTGCAGATCATGGCGCGCATGGTCTGTCCTGCGCATTCTAGGATACTGAGCGACATCTCTGATCTCGACCCGCTAGATGTCCGTGGCACCAATCCCCCCAGTTGTGACAACCAGACATTGCCAGATGTCCCCTGGGGGGCACAAACACCCTGCTGACCGTGGCTGACACTGTGGCTGAGAACCCCTGCCATCAAGGACACCCGAGAGGTCAGGACAGCATTCCTGCCCTCAGACTTCCCATCAGGCCTGCCGACAAACGTCCTCTCCCACCCTGGGTGCCAGGCCCATGCAGCATCTCGTATCCTTCTCTGTAGGTTTAATCTGCTCTGCTTTTATTCCCTGTACTTAACAACCACCTGACATGTTATATACTCACTAATTTCCGTTTATTGACAGAGTTCTGTACAGGAACTTGGTGGTTTGTTCACAGCTCTGTCCCCAGCACCTGGAAAGGGTGACTGGCACTAATCAGGCATCCTGTCAGTGTGCGCTGAATCGTTCTTGTGGGTGATCTGGGTCCTGCCTGATGGGGCTGCTGGGCGTGTGCCCGTCCTGAGACAGATCCGTCCTTTTGGGGGTCCCAGGTTGCCTTCCCACAGGCCCTGCCCCACTTCCCTCCACCTCTCTTGGCTGGAAGAGAAGCTCCATGGGCAAAAGCTTGTGTTCCTCCTTGCTCCCGTTTACCCTGGGATTCTGTGCACGGGTTCTCTCCATTTCAGATCTGTAGCAGTTAAGGAGTCCGCCCCCTTAAACAGTAAGCAGCCGGCCAGCCAGAATTGAGGTGGGTTATGGGTAACCTGGAGGCTGGCCGCTCCCCAGTGCCGGATGAGGACATGACTCATATTTGTATTAATCTCCCATCATGAGAACGTCCAGCTTTCAACCTGCTCAAGGGGAACTCAGTCCCCATTATGATATTATTCCCCAAGTATTTCTTAGGATGTCCAAAGCTAGTTTCACAAGGGCTCCCAATTAATGTTGTCTTCTTCTTCCCCTTCCTTCTTCCCACTTGAGGGCCCTTCACCATGGTCATCTACCCACTAATTGCCAACGCTTCCCACACCAAAGTGCTGCCTGGGTCTCAGGGGTCGGGGTGGGGATGTCTCTCTTCTGAATTACATCATCCTTTGTCACTTGGCTTCATAGCCATAGTGTTTGAACCGAGAATTTTACCCTGTCTTTTGTACTTGGTTTAATTAGCTTCTGGTCCTCACCTCCAATTTTGCATAGTATCTCATAAAAAAAATAATTCCCATCATTTTCTGCCCTCTAACCCAAGAGTGCCAGAGGAGAAGCACAGCCTGTTCTGATCTTCTCATTTGTGCTTCTTTCTTCCTCGTCCATGCCCCTGAACAAATTCCTTCCCTCCCTGGCTCATTTTTACCAAATGAAAAAAAAAAAATCTTTATGCCAACTGATGATTGCAGCAAGTGGGGAAGCGAGCAGTGGGAGCTAACAGGGACGTTTTATCTGTGTCTGCAGGGTCTGGTCCCAGAGCGGTCGGCCACCATGCCTGCTATCGAGGGATCACAAAACATGGGCAGTGGGTTTTGAGCACTGGGCGTCAGAGCTGTTGCCCAATAAACTCGTTCTTATTTGCAAACTTAGCAGTTTAGAGTAAACGGGTCTAAAGGCTCTTGCTGTCGTGATGTATTGTGATTCTTCATTCGCGAAGAACAAACACCCCCAAGCCGTCACGCTGAACGGTCGCCGTTGTTAGATGCGTGGAGAGATAAGGGACGCATTGTTGTCACGCGTCTAGCGTTCCATGAGTGCGTGCGGGTGCAGCCTGCGGGCCCGGCCCGCGGAGGAGCAGGCTGAGGGGCGCTGTGTTTGCCCACCTGCCAAGATGCAAGCTGCACCTCTTCTGAGGAGTTTGTGCAAATGAGGTCTAGGAAAGCACATTCCCGCAGCCCTGAGTGGGGAAGCAACTTTGCTTAGTGGACCAAAGAAACAATCAGCCAGGAGCACCCTGACCCGGGGACGCGGCGGGCTCGGCGATGTCGCTTAACCTCTTCATGCCTCAGCTTCACCAGCTGCGCCTGGCAGATAAGGCTGGATTGCAAAATGAGGTGCTTGGAAATGTGAAGAGCGGAACCGGAAGGAGCCAGATGGAGATGCTCGGGGGTACTGGGGTGCGGAGAGGCCGCAACCAAATCCTGAGTTATTTATTTTTTTTCTAACTGTAGTCACAAGACAACCTGTTCATTTGTTTATCCAATTCTGCTTTTCTGCATTTCGGTTTTTTAAGTGCTGTGTCAAAACAGATGCCAGAAAGTAGTTAGCTTCCGATGTTCACGCAGAGTCAAGCGGCTGACTGAGGGGAAGGAAGACCTTTGATTTTCTGCTCTTCCGTGTTAGAAACTCCTCTGTGTGCTGTCTCACTTGAGATTCACAACAAACCTACCTGGTGGGGGGTGATTATCCCCATTGGTTTGAGTAAACTGGGGTACAGATGGGTTAGATTAATCCAGTGGTTCTCCAACTTGGCCACACAATGGAAACACCTGGAGTTTTATAAACGTACTGATGCTTGGTCCCACTCCAAGACACGCTGATTTAATTGGTTTGGAGAGCAGCTTGGGCATCAGGAGCTTTAAAATCTCCCCAGATGGTTTTCATGTGCAGCAAAGTTTGAGAACCACAAATAAACTACTTGAGGCCCCCAGATGTAGTAAGACAGAAAAGCCCGATCTGCTGACCCCAGGGCCAGCTTCCTCCTATCAGGAATTATCTTCTCCTGTACCTGTTCAAATATTCTGAAGACAGTTTCATCTCTGGCCTAAAAGGCCGGTTTCTGAAAAATAAGCAAACACTGTCACATGGCATTTAACAATCATCCAGCCTCTAGACAGGACAGAGCGAAGAAGCCTGGGCCCGATCTGCCTGGCTCCCAGGACCCATTACTGAAACAAAAACAAGGCAGTTGTGAAGAGTACGAGCTGGAGTGTGGAGGGCGTCCACATGGCGGACCAGAGCACCTGGAGAAATAAACACCTTTAAGGCACAACTGGTTTCCCCCGCAGGACTGTAACGAAATCGGCTCCAAGGCCACCATCAGTGACGCAAATTAACACGTCGAGCCAGCCAGCTACAGTGATGCTAAGGCTCAGGAGCACTGAGAGCTGGGGGACAACGTCACGTGAGGTGATGGCCTCTGGCTCGGGAACACTTAGCCAGTCGCTGTACTGAGCCCTAGTCTTGTACATCCCACTCACCAACCGCAATGAAGCCAGGGCATGATCCGGCCGTCTTGCCGCCCAACGTAAAGATGAGAAAACGAGAAAGAATTAAACAACTTGCCAAAGGTGACACCATGAAATGGCCCATATTCACCCTTTGTTCACCTGTACAAATGGCAATTTCATATAGTTCCTACGACAGCAGAATCAAAATTCTAACCTCAGTCGGTCTGATTGCAGAGCCTGAGCTTTTAACCCAGGGTCTCTGTCTCCTCCCAATCAAGGTTCTTTCCAAGGTCATGTGTGTTACTGATTGACAGGCCCGTAATAATGAGAGAAGCTGGGATCAGAGGTGTGAAGCCACACACTCTCCTGGGCATGGGTTGGTGACCTGCCCTCAGACAGCCGTGCCTATCACTGACTGTCTCCTCCCTGGAATAAGATGGTACCAATGATGTGGGGGCTGACGCTGTAGACCTCAATGCTACCCAGAACCCCTTGCTAGCTCAGCGACAGTCCTTCCTATGACCCAGGTTCTTCCCTGCAGACATCCTGGCGTTAGACTTGGCAATGGAAGTGGGACAGAAGGCAGAAGTTCTGCTTCGTGGATCTACAGTTCAGAACGCATGCAGTAGGAATCACTGCACATTTATGGGCAGCCAAGGCAGACCCCGTTCTGAGCATCGCAGGAACAGGGTGGCGGGAAGAGGTGGCAGCAGTCTCTGCTCTTCTAGAACAGTGGTTCACAATTTTGCCCCTATGGGACGATTGACACTATCTGGAGACATTTTAGACTGTCAGGACTGGGATTGGGGGTACTATTAGGATCTAGGAGTTCGAGACCAGCCATGTTTCTAAACACCCTGCACTGCACAGGCCAGCCTCCGTAACAAAGAATTATCCAGCCCCAAATGTCAACAGTGCCAAGGCTGAGAACCCTTGCTCTACAAGAGTGTCATCCAAGGCTGGGTATTTCCTATAGCACCACCACTGGTCGTGTCCCACGTGAGCCAGGTTATTGGGTCCCTTTGGCAATTACATAAGCTCCCTGTACCCTTTAATAAACCACTTTCTTTATACACGAGTTGGGAGGGATTTTGAGGACTACCACCAAGAATCCTATCTAAGAAAGATGACCATGGGGGCGATCAGACTAGAGGATGAAGAAGGATGTAACTTGTTCCTCCAACTGCAGGCCAGGGGAACATTCCAAGCACAAATATTATCAAGGGCAGTGCAGTCCTATCACGTAATGCATGCATGATCCATGTAGACCATGGACATTATTATAAACAGATTAATCACCTAAATAACTCTCCGAAGTGGGTAAATCTACATGTCTTGGTTCTCTTACAATCACTAATGTTATGAAACACGTATTTCGACTTGACAGCAGCATTTTTCACTTTAATGTATTGTCTGCCAAATTGTCTTGGAGCTACCTATGGGTTAGAAATAGGGCAGAGCCACATGAGTGAAAGGAAACACAGGAGGAACCTTCTTTCTGCCAGGTGGATTCCAATTCTATGGCAATAATCTTAACTACAAATTCAAAACGTATCCAAGAAATTGGCTTGAAGGAGAGCAAGTTATAGTCCAGAAAATGTGAACAAATATTCAGAAGGAGACAGTGAAATCCTGCTCATGTGCTGAGGCCAAGAACACAGGTTGTTCCACTTACTGGTTCTATAACTGGGCAAGATAACATTATTAAGCTCATCTTTGTGAAGATTAAATGAGATCATCATTTAGGTATTTAGCACAAAGCCTTGGCGCATTGTAAATGTTCAATAAACATTAGCACCAACAGTAATAACAATAATGTATCTTGGGAACCACTTTGGCCCTCAGCTAACACATCCATAAAGGCAAGATAATAAACCAGTTTCATAGGTTTGTGTATCTAGTACTCTAGAGAGCTCTTGGGCACCTAACGGGTGCCTAGTAAATGCTAGTTCTCTCTCTCCTTTTCTCCCACCCAGCTCTGACATGCCCAGTCCTCGGTATGTCTCCCAACGGTGGACAACAGAACAGGGTGAATATGCCCTGCCCATGATACCTGCCCACCTCGATGGCCTGACTTCCTGTTTTGCCCCCTACCTCCTGTTGAACCCAGCCCAGACTGCCTACTGGCCCCCCAACCTGCCTAACAGACTCTGTCCCCCACTCGACTCCTGTCCTGCCATATTGACAAATTCGCAGCCAGCAGATTATATTCACAGTGTGAGGGAATCATTACCACCTGCTAATATTTTTATAGAATTTCATAAACTTGGTCATTCATGAGTCATTTACAGTACTTTATTCCAATGAAGAGTTCACAAATCACTCAAATGCTGGCAAAATGCATAATAATGAGTAATATTTCAGGAGTCTTTGCATTAACATGTCAGCTTCCAATACTGTAAGAACTAAATTATTTTACCGGGTGCCACTTTGGGTCAGAAGCTTGGGAAGCCCTTTGGGGGCTGGGGTAGGGAGAGTGGGCAGGTGGCAGTAGGTCATGGACGAAGACGGTATTTAGGAAGACATCAATCATCAAGCCAATCACACCCCCTTTCCAGTCCCAATAAGGGGAGTTCCTGACAAAGAAGGCTGGAGATGTGCGGATTAGGTATCAGATTCTAACTGAGGGTAAAACTGGCAGAAGGATTTCTTAGTGGTTGGAAGCGCAGGGCTTTGGAGGTGGAGAGATGTGGATATGGATCCCAGATTCTACACACACCAGCTGCGAGACCTTACAAAAGTTATATCACAGTTATTTGCTTATCTGTAAAATGGTGTTAACATCTACTTCTTAAGTCTCCTGGGTGAAATGAGTTAAATAAGAGAACGTGTATGAAGTGTTTAGCGCAGTATCAGCCATGTAGTGTTCAATAAACGGTAGCTTTAATGATGATAAAAATTCAGGGGCCCAAGGACCAATTATCCCTGGTTATTTCTTATTGTGCAAATCCCCAAGGCTTAGTTCTGAATGCTTTCCTGTTGGGTTTGGGAAGTAGCAAGCAGCATTTGACTTGCATGTGAGGAGCCCTTAACTTTAAAATAAACAGCACCAACAATGGAGCACTTACGATGGAAATTTATTCGCCCACAGGCTTGCTGCTTCTCAGAACTTGCCAGAGGGGAAATGAAAAATGTGGGGATTGGAGGATCCAGCTCTTGAAAGAAGCTTGTTTGCTACCAACCACGATGACCACCGTGAATGGGATGGATCTAACTGCCGCTAGGATAGTAGATTCTTTCTAAATGGGTGCTTGAAATGGACAGGAGTTGCAACATTCCTGTGTGCAAAGTGTATCAACTAGAGTAACCCAGTAAATCTAGAAATAGGAGAACCAAACAGAGGGTGATGGGGACATTCCTCAGCAAGGACAGGAAGGAAATGGGACAAAGACTAATAAAGGAGCAAGCAAGAGGCGTGGGGGGTATAGTGTTAGAAACAGGGCCCCTAAGGCTAGGGGAGAGTGGCTCTGGGCCAGGCTGCTGTTGGGCTGTTGTAAGACCCCGCATTCCCACCAGGACCAGCATCTCCCCACTGCGCACTCGTGGCCCTGTGCCCAGGGGTAAACTAAGCCACATGATGAACAAGGCACCGTGGGCCAGCAGATCACACGCGCAATGGTGAGGAGTTTAAAGCAGTTCATTGTGAAACAAAGCCTAGGCATTAAAACAAAAGCTACGTGAAGGCTGGGAACCCGGTGTGTCTGGTTTCCCACCAGATTCCCCTAACACCTTGGAGGGAGTGCCTCACTCTGTAGGTCTTCAGTCAAATATATGTAGAAAAAAGTGAATAATTAATCAATATGCTATGAAACTATAAAATAAACTCAATATCACCCATGGAAAGTTCACGCTTGAGCTGGGCAGGCTGGGCTACAACCGTCCTTGACCATCCATCATGAATCTCTCACTCATGTGGTAAGACCATATAGTGCTCACGGGGTTTCTGGCATCATTCTGAATGCGTGACACATATTAACTTATTTAATCCATTAAAATCCTCTAAGATAGTATTATTATCATTCCCATTTTACAGACGAGAAAGTTGAGACAGACCCCCTGCCCAAGTTTCCACAGCTAGTCTGTGACATCATCTGGTGCAGCAAATGCGGCTGCGTACAAAATTATGTTTTTAATTGCTATGATACTATATGGCTTCACTTCAAGGAAAAAAAAATATGAGAAGTTCCAAGCCACAGACCAGGCTCTATTTTACTCACTGATGAACAACTGAAAGCTGATTAAAGCTAGCAATTTTAGCTTCTACAGTCCTTAGAGGCGCTAGTACTATCCCCGTTTCATGGACGAGAATTGTAAGATCAGAGAGGGTAAGTGCATTGCCCGAGATCACACAGCTCAGTAGGTAGCAGTGCTGAGCCTCAAATAGCAATTTGCGACACGAAGAGCTCTTAAACGTGATCACTGTGCTATGACATTATAAAATGTATTGTATCCTTAGTTTCCCGTGTCTGAAAACTAATGGCTCTTCCCATGATAGGCGTGGAAAGAGACGAGGCCATGCACCTATGGACTGGTGCTGGCTTTTCGGGCAGCAGCTAGACTCCGACAGCTGCCACGTTCCCTCTGGTTGCTGTCGAGGTCACCACTTTCAGAGGGTGCAGCATTCAGTTTCTGCAACAACCAGGTTCCCCGCAAGTATACACTAAGGACACTCTGCTCACCCTTTGGTGATTTCTGACAGATGGTACCCCTGCAGATGCTCGCAGCATCTACCCTTTGGCAAAGCTTCTGAGAGCGGGGTCTGGGAAGCACCCTCGTCTTCCCCGGACCCAGGACCCTTGGGCACGTTGCTCAGCATGAGATCTGCTGACAGAAACGGTTCCAGCACCTTCCCTGGGCAGCTTCTACGTGTCCAGTTCTTGGATTCCTCCAACACCCTCACACTGTCTTCAATGCCCTGGAAACTCAGAGCAATCCGATAGGGAGATGAGGGGGACTCGAATTCTATGGATGGGATCCTGAGGACCAGAGCTTACATGGTCTTCCCAAGGTCAACAGCTCGGGATGACAGGGCAGGCCAGACCCCAGGGTACCCGTTTTCCATCCAGAGCACTTACTTTTCAATGCACTGTCCCTCTACCCTCTGTCTCTAACAAAGGAACAACACAGGTTTGGGTGAGAGAGAGTAGTGTTGCTGCCGTGGGATTGGATTATTCTTACGTGGTGTTTTGACCAAGAAAACCAGAGATGCTAAATCTTGTCCTATAAATTGACCACCACCTCCTGACCCTGATCCAGGGAAATGCACAGGCCAAGGCCATGACGACGGAACACAAACACTGCTGGCTGAGCCTTGTCCCCACGGCGCCTGTTTGCAGCTCAGCGCACTGCGCCCCACGGAGGGCATTTCCTGAAAATGGCCGAGAATTCCATCTCATTTCTCAAAGAATGAGCTCATACCCTCAGAGGCCTGGGTCTGTAACACAGGCTGTGAGAAGGGAAGTTTTGGGGGGTGTTGTAAAGAAGGGAGAGGACTGACCTCAAGCCCATATGAGAGTTAGTGCTCACCCCAATATCTGTTTGCCACTGCTCTGGTCTGTGTGTCCTGAATGGGTATCCACTTCTGAAACTACCCTTTTACAAAGAGCCTTTTATTTCTCCATAAAAAAGTAACTTAAGGGGCACCTAGGTGGCTCAGTCAGTTAAGCGTCTGACTCTTGGTTTTGGCTCTGGCCATGATCTCGGGGTCCTGGGATCGAGCCCCGCATTGGGCTCTGCACTCAGCAGGAAGTCTGCTTGAGCTTCTCTCTCTCTCTCCCTCTGCCCCTGCCCCCGCTCACTCTCTCTCTAAAATAAATAAATAATTCTTTAAAAAATAAACTTAAGTACTTTGTAGAAAAATCAGAAAAACAAAGAAAAAGTCAGTAACACCCAAATACAACCATTAACACTTTGATTTTTCTTCCATCATGTTTCTTCACAAATCTACACCTGTTGTGATATGTGCAAATACTCAATTTGCATGGAGGATACCATATGTATTTGTGTGTCTGTTTCCACTCAATATCTTGAATTTCTCCCATATAACCAGAACTTCTTCAAAAGTGTTTTAAATGTACAAAACCTCCTTGCAAAGTTGTGCCATAATTTAACCACTCCCCCATTGCTGAATATTTAGCAAAATTGGTTCCATTTTAAGGATCGTGTCTTGCTATAACAGCATTACACAAAAGTCTAAATTCCTCCCTATTTCCTTAGGGTAGATTTCTAAAAGTACAATGATCCCATCCAAGGGTTCACACCTTTTATAGCTGTTCATAATTGAGCCAGTTTTTGGAAAGCCCAAGCTGCCCTCGTGGTTCTGACCTCCTCTGAGATCCCCCAAGGGTCCCCCTTCTTGGTCTCCAGTGCCCAAAGTCTCACAGAGGCCTGCAGGCTCTGCTGATGAGAAAGGGGCCCCTACTGTTACCCTGCTGGGGTTCAGTGCCACTTGGCTCTCACAGAGACACACTTAAAGCCACACAGCTCCAGGTTTGATGAAGCACAGAAATAACGAGCTCAGTGGGAAGACAATAGTCTCAGAAAAGCCACACGTCTGCAATTCAGGGTGGGCACTTGAGGAACACTCACCTGATAAGTAGCGATCGCTTCTCTGTCCAAGGTCTGTGTCACGGAGACGCTACCCGTGTTCTCATTGATTCTGAAAATTCCTTTAGGCTCTTGATCCACTCCCTTTCCAGTGAGCCGGAACTTGGACCCTTCCGGTCTGTCACTATCGACTACCTGGTCAGAGAAACAGAATGACATTTAAGACTCTGGCTGGAAAACACAGAGAAAGCACATTTTCAGTATAACTCAGTGACCAATCCACTAATCACAGGTGCCACCGCAGGGCGGCCAGATAAACTCGACTAAGGCAGCATCACCAAAAATAGCATCATCGCTTAACACCTTTCATCCTGACATGCAAATCTTTGCGGCTTACAGCTGGGGAAACTTTCCAGCATGGTGGGAGGGGGACGGACACGTAGGGATAGATCTAGATGGGAAATCACTCCAGGACATTCAAGATTGGACATTCTTATTGTTACTCTCAAGAAAAAGATTTTTTTTTTTTTTTCCTGCAAGCCAGACCAAATAGACAATGGGAAAAAATGAGTGGGCAGTCCTGTAGTGGGCAGGCATTCACCGAAGTTCTAACTATTTACAAAACTCAGTCATCAATTATGTCACCTGCACCATTGGTTCTGGGTAGCAGGCACGATGCTCAGGAAGCATTTTTTTTTTTAAAGATTTTATTTATTTATTTGACAGAGAGAGACACAGCGAGAGGGGGAACACAAGCAGGGGGAGTGGGAGAGGGAGAAGCAGGCTTCCCGCTGAGCAGGGAGCCCAATGCGGGGCTCGATCCCAGGACCCTGGGACCATGACCTGAGCCGAAGGCAGAGGCTTAACGACTGAGCCACCGAGGCGCCCCGCTCAGGAAGCATTTTACACACATTTACACACCTAAAAAACCCTCGCACCAATGCTGGTGGTAGGGGACATTATCATTTGTACTTCATGGATGAAGCCATGGTCAGAGCTGCTAAAGAGATGAAGACGGGATTCAGAACCCACCTCCCGTTTCTATAGGGACATTGCTATGCAACGTTGACACTTCTGAATTTAAGATAATTCCCTACAGGTTGTCAGGCTTGATTTGACATTTGAAGAGAATTCAGGTGATAAGATGCAGGAAGATGGTTCTGGCAGAGGGAACAGGACAGACACAGGCGGTAGGCCGGCAAGGGGGAGCCTACACGACTCCAGAAACGGGGAGTCATTAGCATGGTTTGAGGGCGGTTGAGGGGTAATTAGGAGACAAACTATGTTTTTTTTTTTAATAGTGTTTGAAGATTCCCAGCTAAAGAGAGAACCATTATTTGCATGAAGTGGTTCTTGAGTTTGTCCAAGGATTCGTGTATATTTAATGTCACTTTATCATCAATATGCGAGCATGAATTCAATGGTAACAACTTTTTCCCCCCGATGGTAACAATGTAAAGGTCACCTGACCACAGTAGATATTCAGGACAGACAGCAAAATGAAAGCTGATACTGATCCAGCTGTAACCAATTTACAAATGACCAGGCACCTATTGGAACACTGTCACCCGTGCCGGAGGGTTTTGGGGGACAGGACAGGAAATGGGCCTTCTGGTGGAATCAGTCTCCCCCAGACGCCATTGCTGTGGCGGCCATGCCTGCAATTCCGATGTCTGCCACCAGGTGGCAGTGGAGCCTAAGGCAGCATGACCCTCATGCCCAGGTTCCTCTGCTGTGACCAGTTGACAGACCGGACACAGTTCCATAGAGCAGTGTTGTTGTTGTTTTTTTTCTGATTTAAAATTTTACTTAAATACATTGAGGGTTTTGATTAAACACCAATTATCTCTGCATTTTTAAGATTAACATAAAATATCATCTAAAGCAAGACTAAAAATAAGGCATGTGGTATCTTCTGATGAAAAGAGTTTTTTAATCACTGCTTGACTTGATTTAATCCAACTGACATTCTCCCCATGACCCACTCCCTCCTGCTGGGGAGCTCCACGAGGTCAACAGCCTCAGCATGTTGGGATCACCCCGGGATCCCAGTGCCTGGCCTACAGCCGGAACCAGTTCCAGCATCTATTTACTTTAGAACACCACTGTTCAGACAAGCATAGGCTCTCATCCTAGCTTGGCCAGTGGTCAGCTCTGGAACCTGGAACATGGTTCTTTGCCTACTTGGCTCTCCATTTCCTCATCTGTAAAAATGAGGAAAACACCGCTCACGTCCCAGGGTTGCTGAGGGTTTAATGAGATAGTGTGTGCAAAGTGCACTTCTTGGCTCACAGAAGGTACTCAATGAATTGTAGCTAACGATCACCATACTGAGAGTAATAATCACAGCAAAATCACACCGACACAGCTTCGTTGTCATTGGGTAAGACGGAGACTTCCAGGCATAAAAAGAGCATCTTAACCATAGTATTAAAAAAGAATCCCTTTCTAAGAGAACAAATTTCCTTTCAAAACACAAGACTTACAAACATCTCTGGTTTGAGACGAGAAGTGCTCTGGAAACAGGCTTACTGTGGGAAGGGGCCACTGCTCAAAATCTGCCTTCTTTGTCACCTCCCTGTTTATTCTCCCTTCCTCCCCCCTTTTACCACTTCAGTGTGGATTAAAACCTCTTCCTCTTGCTCCCCTGAGCACACTTAAGGTAGGCAGGTCCTATCCAAAGGCCGTATTAAGTCAGGAGACAGTGTGACGGGAAATGAACATGGGCAATCTACATGAGCTGTGGTGCTCCCAGGAGTGGACTTCTGACCCCATCTGTGTACCAGACACAGCTCACTGGTGAAGCTCTGCCAGGGGAGGTCTTCTGTGCTCTGATCTCCTTTCTGGACGCTGCCCTGCTCAGAAAGGGCTGGGAGTACAGCCTCCCAGACTTTCTAGAAGGCACACAGTCAGAGATGGTCCTGAAGGCCCTCTTGGGGCAAATATGGCCACCCTCCCATTTCTGTTTGCCCCTTAGCACTGAGTTCTGGACCCAGAAATCCCCCCCGGAGCCACCTTTCCTCCTGCCATCAAGGTCAGTTCTGGGTCATTTCCTTGCTCTCAGAGAGCTTGAGCCACCTGACCCCACAGAAGCAGGGTCTTGGCTGCTGGATTTAAATGACTTCTTCGCAGAGAAGAAGGAAGTCCTGCTGTGATCACCTCTGCTTTGTGCTGCATGACTCCCCTCTCTCTCAATATTTCTGTTTTTAAAGGCTTGGCTTTTGACAGATCTACTGAATCTGCCTCCCGGTCCTCAGAACCATGTCCACTTTGAAGGAGCGCCCACAGCCACACCAAGTATGGCACCCCCAGACTAATGAGCATTATGGGGCCACCAGCCCAGGGACATGTCTCAAGATGTGGTTCCCTGGACCAGCATGGGCATCACCTTGTTAGAAATGCAAATTCCCAGGCCTCACCCAGAGCTCCCAAATCAGGAACCCTGGGGATGGGGCTTGGTGACGTGGGCTTTGACGAGTGCCCTGATAATTGCGACGTACGCCACAGTTTGAGGACTACTGATTTAGACAGATTTCAGCACCATCCATACCCGTTATAACTGGTGCTGGTTTCCACTGCTACCATTTGGAGCATTATGCTGACAAAAGGCTGGGTCTGTTTGCTACTCCTCTCTAGACCTAT
The DNA here is from genome assembly GCF_964656455.1 of Halichoerus grypus. Taxonomy (NCBI): domain Eukaryota; kingdom Metazoa; phylum Chordata; class Mammalia; order Carnivora; family Phocidae; genus Halichoerus; species Halichoerus grypus. Next base: position 5,332,687 of record NC_135726.1, read on the forward strand.
TTTAAACATATGACACTATTAGGAACTCTAATTTAAAAACCTGTTTTCTAGAATGTCAGTAAAGCAGAGTTGCTACTTCCCCAAGACTGACATCTCCAACTGCGTCCAAACACCCTACGGTTTGGAGAAACCTTGGAGGGGAAAGCATGGGGGTGGGGGTTGCGTTCCAGGGAAAAGCCAGGAGTCCTGGCTCGGTTGAGATTTAGGAATCACCCACCATATCTCCGGCTTCTGGGTCCCCAGCTGGGACTTCAGAAGGACCCCAGCCCACTCCAGCCTCACTGATCTGGGGAGAGAGCAGGTGTGCAATGGCCACAAACCCAAGGAGACCTTGAGCCACACATCGGAGCTATCCCACCCTAGTCAAGAGGGTTTGCAGACGAGCTTTATTACACTATGCTCCTCTCGGGAAAACTACCCTGTGCTGCTCCAGGGCTGTGGCCCCAGGGGGGTAGTCCTTTTGTTGTTGTTTAATGTGATGGGATTTAAGACATCCAGGGCACTCCTGGTCAGAACAAATCCTGCTGTGAGTCTCTGCTCTTGTGGCAGCTGTTAACACCCATCATCCCACAGAGCAGGGCTTCACAATTAGCTGGTCTCTCCTATTGGTCTTTGTAATTCAGCACTTCTTTTCACAGTGGGATTTTTTTTTTTGCCTTCCTTACTTATCCTCTGAGTTTGAATGGAAAAAACAAAAAACAAAAGACATAGCTAATGATGAGAAAGAACTCTGGCCCTGGGTGCCAACAGCCTTAAAGGCATGTGAATAGCACACAGGCATCTTGCTATGTACCTGGGTAAAGTGACTTCCCAGGTAGCCATGGGGCGGTCAGCATACCGGCTATCGGGGTGGCACGGCTCCGCTGGGACCAGAGTCCTCTGCACCCACGGAGGGACAAGAAATACGGAGGCAGTGATTGCTTGATCTGAATTGCAGAGGACGGTCCTGCTGCATATTTCTTAGACTAGCACATTATGGGCAAACCAAGGCCCTCCTCTGAATCCCCTAAGTCCTGTTCCCACCTCTGTCTTCTGGTTGTGTATAGTTTTAAGGGATTCTTCCATGAATTTATACACATATGCACTCATAGAACATACAGCAGTTTTGAATGTTTTTACACAAGTAGGATCATTCTGTATAAATTTTTCTACAAATTTTTTTTTCTATTCAATGTGGCTGGGATACATTAAAAAAGTTTACATATAAACTTTCTGGGGGAATAATTTTACATTTACAGAAATGTTGCAAAGATAGTACAGATTTCCCATTTACCTTTCATCTAATTTCCCCAAATGTTAACATCTTACATACCATGGTCACAACTGCGTGATACATGACTATGAACTAACCAAGATCTAGATTTTATGTATTCAAGTTTCTCTAGTTTTCCCACTTCTTTTTTCTGATCCAAAATCCAGTCCAGGACCCCACATGGCCTTTAGTCAATGTGGTTTTTAATTGTTCATTCTGGTGTCTCTGTGTGGTTCAGAATTTTCTTTCATTGTACTGACATCGGTTTTCCCCCCATGGAAGATGTATTCCATATATAAACATGACACAGTCATCTAGCTTTGTATACCATGTTTGCTGAAGAGTTCTGGCCCCGACTTCTTGTGTGTATACTTGAACTCAGATCTCCACTAGAGACTTTTGTCTGTTTTGTTCTAAGGGCCTAGAATGGTACATAGTGCAATAAATATTTGCATACCGAGTAAGTAAATCAATGTGATAATCACCTCCTCACTGGCCTGCAAGTTTCTGATTTCTTTTTTCTCATCTCCTGTTCTAATTGCAACCAGAATGGCCATTCTAGAATAGAAACACAAATCTCACCATGACAGTTCCCAGGCTAGAATTCATCATGGTTCTGTACTGCTCCCAGGGTCAATTCTCAGGGGCCCTCCTGATGGGTCTGCACCTGATTCTACAATTCTAACTTTGGCCACAACCAACCACAGACCTTTTGAACTTTGTTCACTTTCTTTGGACCTAGGGCAGCTGGACTTCTGTCCCCCAGCCTGTCTGTCCGAGACCCCTCCTCCTCTTTCTGGACTCAGCACCAGGATTGCCCACTTACTGAAGCTTCTCTTGACCTCCTCCGCCCTGCTCCATGAGGAATGAACCTCATCCTCGAGGCTTAGCCCTGCTCACCAGCGAGGTCTATTAGAGCAGGGAGAGCAGATGGCCTCTTTGTTGTTGGTGGTGATTATCCCTTGGGCTATTTATTTCTTATTCTCTTTAAAATTTCCTGGGTCTGGAACACAGAAGATACTTGATGAAAACTTTGAGTAAAGAAGTATGACTTTATTTGCAGGTTTTTATATGATCACAAAATGCTCATAAACCCAAACTCACATTTTAAAAATAAGGTCTTTTGTCCTAACCTTTAAAAAAAATTGTGCAACATCAAAACCTTTTCATTTCTCTTTTTACCTGTGCAACATCAAAACCTTTTCATTTCTCTTTTTACAAATCCCTAAAGTTAACTTCCTAGGCAGTGGTAATACCTAGGAGTCAGGAAGGGACTTAGAGCCCTCCCCGTCCTAATAATCTGCAAAGGTCCCCTTGTGTGGAGACCCCTTGTCTAAGGAGACATTGTGCTTGACGGCAAAGAAGTTCCAAGACAAATACCCTGGAACTTCTTCCCAGTCACAGCCAACTAAAGTGATGACTCTAATTCTTCTCTATTTAGAAAATCAGGAGACATTTCTTTTCAAAAGATAGAAGACTATATGCACGCATGTGCACACACACACACACACACACACAATATGATCAAAAGGATGAACAACTGAAAAATAATTCACTCCCTCCCCCGCAAATCACCAAAGGGAATAAGTCACATGTGAACAGCACAGGTCTTTGGAGGATGGAGGTTGGGGTATATTTTTCCTTCACCCTTAGAATATTTTTGGTAATCACTTTTTTAAATACGTAAGAGGAATTACTAGAGCTTGATGTACATGCTAATTTTGAAGATGTTGTCTATTCCATGTTAAATAGGAAAAAAAAAAACCCACTTACTGCCTTCTATAGTTATTAGAAGGCATTTGTTTTAACATTAGATTGGTTCCCTAAGGTGATCTGTAAGCACTAATTAATTCCCAGCTGTGGTTTGGTCCTTGACATGCCTTTGAACTTGGCTGTTCAGCGGTCTGGGCAGCTATTAGATCCATGCCCTTTCCTCCCCCTCGTGCTGCTCAACTACTTTCAGCCACTAGGTCATAAATTAAGGAGGAGAACTAGGGAAAACCCAGGGCCGAGAGTCCCAATCTCCTGGTGCAGAAACACTGAACCAACACCCTGGCAATCCACCAAAGGTGGATGATAGGCACAGACCCACCATAGACTCTTGTGGTTCTCATCCTAGCTAGGGCTGGCTGTGTCCACCATCATGTTCGAAGGGTTCCCATTGTGCCATGGAGGTCATTAAGGTTAAGGGCAAGGTGGTGTCCTTGGGAAGGAAGACAAGATGAGGGGATGTCTGAATCCACTATCCTTACTCTTCATCTCTTAGCACTATCATCACACCAGCTTTGTTTCTCTTCTTTTATAACAAAGACATTTAAGATTATGCCTAAGTACGGCTTATGCTGAGTTCCATAGCTTTCAGTGTTAATTTGTGGACAATTTTGTGGCATTATTTTCTGATAGTTTATACTTCTGGGCTATTTTCTCTAGGCTGTAGAATTTTTTAATGAGACTATTTCTTAATTTATAAGTATTTACAGTATTTTAATTATTTATTTCCAACTTATATAATAATGTGGCTTATGAAATTTCTACTTTTGAGGTTTTAAAAAAATTTTATCAGTGGCCACGTGTGATATCATCTTTACTAAATGATCCAATGACACATGGAAAGAGTGAGTATTCTATAGCATTATTCATGAGAGCCAAGATGTGGAAGCAACACAAGTGTCCAACAAAGGATGAATGGAGAAACCAAAGGTGGCATATCCATAAAACGGATTATTACTCAGTCTTAAAAAAGAAGGGAATTCTGACACATGCTACAATATGGAAGAAACTTGAGGACACTATGCTAAGTGAAATAAACCAGTCACAAAAAGACAATTGTTGTATGACTCCGCATATCTAAATTTGTAATTGGCAGAGTGCTGTTCTCACCGCAAGAACACAGTTTATGTTTGTTAATAATATATACCAAACTTATACCACCATTCACTTAGCCTCATGGTTAGTTTCTCTCTCATGACTTTAGAAAAGGTGTTTCCTTCCTCTAACACACAGTCTCCCTCCACCTCCTTTTCTTCCATTCAAAGCATTTATTGACCATTTATGAGTCCCAGAGTCCTTGCCATCCCCAGGGGCTCACACTTCTATGCATTCCCTGAAGTCTAGATTATGCAACATCACACATGTGCTGGAAGATGCTACAGCAGATCAGAGAAAGAGGGTCATTTTTGGATTATTCAGTCATTATGCTTTTCTTGTCTGGACCCAAAGTCCATTCATTGGCCATCAGTATCACACTTTTTCATACTTTATTGTCCAAGAGAATAAGCTAAACATTTTCTTTGACCTTAACTCTTGTTGTTCTACTGAAAATCAAGATGGTCCCTGAAATCTCTGGTAAAAACTCTAGATCTTTTATACCTGCAGTCTATTCTATTTATGGATGACTTATGATAGTAGAGAGTAGTCACTGAGGCTGTGCTTTTCTGGCTCCTCTCCTTCTGGGCACACAGTAGGACTAGATTTCCCCAGCCACTTGAAGTTGATTGTGGTCATATGACTTGTTTTGGCCAATGAAGTGTGAGTGAAAGTGACATGTGTCACTTCAGCTATTTCTGAGCAAAAGCTCTAAGAGCTGTGGTGTGCTTATCCATGTTCTTTTCTGCTTTCTCTACGTGACCAGCAATTTTCCAAATAGTGGTGACTTCATCCACCTAGATCCCAAGGAAAGAATGATGGTGAGGAGGAGCAGAGCCTCCACCTAACCCTCAATGGACATAGAGCTTAATTAAACCTCTGTTAGTTTGATCAACTGAAATTGGGGATTGCTTATCACTACAGCAGGGCCTAACCCATCCCGATTAATGTGTTTAGGAGAACAGGGTTGGAAGATAGGTAAAGAGGTGTCTGCATCCCAGCTCAGAGCTCATGAGCAATGGGGACTTTTGTAAGCAATATGGCCTCTCTTAGCCCCACTCCCATCCTCTGCAAAATGGGGGAAATAATGCCCATCCTAAAAGAAATATGGTGAGTAAATGATCTGGGAGATATGCAATGCTTAAATACATAAAATGTTCAATAATGCAATTGTTCTTTTTATAACTATTAAATGATGATAATGATGAGGAGGAGGAGGAGGAGGACAATGACAGAGCTACTTTTTATTGAACACGAACTCTTTGCCACACTTATTCTAAACATTTTACATACAATAGTTCTATTTAATCCTTACAACAGCTCTATGGAATAGGTACTGATATTAATCTTTACTTTACAGAGGAATAAACTGAGTCCCACACACCTTGGCAAAGTCAGCTAGGAAACAACTTTGGATTTGAATCCAAGTATCCAGAGCCCATGGTTTTAAGCCAGACTCCATATGGCCAACTAATCAATGTATGCTGGGTTGAGTGGAAACAGCCCAGAAGTAGAATCAACAAAGCTTCAGAGCCTGGCCCTGTTGACAGTGCTCCAGTCTGGCCTCCTGGTGACATGCCCACCCCATGAAGGCTGAGAGCAGAGATGTTCATCTCAGGCCTTACGCCAGTGGCAGAGGCAAGATGAGGGACTTTCAAGTCTCCATTCTCAGATTTATATGTATCCAGTGGGTCACCCATTCTCCCCATACATCAAATTCCTGGCAGGAATATCTTTACCTTCTCACACCTTCTTAGCTTTGTCATAGTAATGGCATAATTTGGAGGTTTCTGCATGCATTCTGCCATCCAAAAGGATAATAAATTAATCATGCCCTTGGGCACTGTTGAAATATACACACTTAATCTCTTACCAACTTTCCTTCCTCGCCATTGCTCTGCTCCTCTCCCTTCCATCAGTTCAGAGTTTTACAGTTCCCAAAGAAATATCAAACCAAATATTTATGCACTCATCTGAACCACAGTTCAGAGAAAGCAATGTAACAAAATCAGCATTATGAACCTGGAGCTATTCCCATTTGGAAGTAATAAACACGAACAATTTGAACAATTTCTCCCTGGAAATGCCTGTTGGCTGCCATTTTGCTGAGAGTTTCAACACTTATTCTTACTATTCTTATAATTCAGGACAAATTTTAATGTTAAGTCCGATGCTTGGAAACACAAGCAGTGTCAAACATAAATAAAATGTCAATCATTTTCAACTTAAAGCCTGATACTCTATTCTGCCTTGCATGTACCTTGGTTAGAAGGACCTGTGCATGGCTTCAAAGTTCCTCATTTCCTGAAGCAGCTACTATCTCTCACAATCGGGTCATACATGATTAAAATCTTTCAAAAGCCCTCATGCCATCACTTTCAGAGAAAACTCAGGCTCCTTCAGTCATGCATTCAACACTCTTTACAACCCACCCCCTGCCTCTGTTTTCAGCCTCATCTGTTGCTATGTTTACACACATCCTCCCATCCTGTTTTGCTGCCATTTCCCCCAAAGTGCCTTGATTGGGCCTACCCCTGTTTCAGCCCTGGGGTTACCCTCTCCGGAACCAGAGGCTCCTAGCCAAAACCTGAGCCTGGCCAATCAGATCATCTCTTTGGGAAGCCTAGTATTGGGACAGGGTGAGACTGAGTCAGTTAGTTAAGTAAGGGCTACGGACTCTGAAAGTCTTATCAGTGTAAAAGCCTAATGTACCATTTTGGGGAGACCCTTTCGGGCCATAAGTGTGGATCTTGACAAAGAAAATAGTCTACTTGGAAAACAGAAAGAGAGAGAGCAATGAATACTTGTGTGTATACAAGGCCCTGTAGATGGTGAATTATCCTCTCCAGTATTAATTAATCTTATGCCTCACACATGGCCTTTAAATTATACTTTTCTACCAAAATATCACAGTCCCTTTTCCAAATGGTGTCTGGTAAATGGCTTTAATTCACCAGGATATTACCAGGTATATATCTGTATAGCTCATTCCTTCACTGTCCCTGAGTTCTTGAATTACATTCATCTATTCAGTGAGGACTTCCATGCCCACCTTATTAAAAAAAAAAATAGTGGCTTTCCTTCCAACATCATTCTCTATGTCCATTGCCCTGTTTTGTTTTTCTTCACAGAACCCATCATCACCTGACATAGTTATCCGTTTATTATCTCTATTTACCATTAACATACATGCTTTATGTTATCAGGGACTTTTGTTTTGTTCATGGCTGTGAACAGTGCATGGTGCACAGGAGACAACTAACTATTTTGTAATAAATAAAGAGGCTATATAAAGAGAAGCTGAAATGAGAGGCTATATTGTCAGAAATGAAAGGAAATAAATGCATAAATCAATGAGCTTGCACAGCTATCTTGATTTAAAAATGGCTTATCAACTTCTGGTAAGGACCAGCTTTGTTTCTTGGGCTTGAGTTATGAGAGATACTCTGGTATCCTCCCAAGAGAATAATTTCGAGGGGCTTGCCTAATTAAATGATCCCAATGAAACACATATTTTTAAGAGTAGAGCGGTGTTCTCCCTGAAATTAACAGGCAGCTGGAGGCAATGGGGTCACCTTGGGTAAACATCTTTCTAAAATATGGTTTTTCTAAGGGAAGCCCAATAAGAGAGGATCATACAAACTATAAGTAAATACTTTGGCGAAGGGTTGCAAAAGATGCACAATAAATGGAAGGCTCTTGGTGGGGTTCGTATGGGTTTCAGATTCCTCTCAAGATAGGATAACTAATCCTTTAAAACAGCCATGGGTAAACACAACTGCCCATTAACTGCCTTGTGCCGATTACTCCGGAACAGATCACGTTGTGTGGTGTGTTTTCTCCCAGGGATATGGGGATGGGTAGAGGCTACATGAGGTAGGGACCTTGAAGGAAAGCATGTATTTGAGGGAGAAGCAAGGTGGTCTGTTCTTTTTTTTTTTTTTTTTTAAGATTTATTTATTTGAGAGAGAGAGAGCATGCAAGTGTGTGAGTGCGGGGAGGAGCGGAGGGAGAGGGAGAGAGAGATAGAATCCTAAGCAGGCTCCATGGTCAGTGTGGAGCCCGATGCGGGGCTCGATTCCAGGACCCTGAGATCATTATCTGAGCCAAAATCAGGAGTCAGATGCTTAACCGACTGAGCCACTCAGGTACCCCAAGGTGGTCTGTTCTATATAAGATTAACACAGTGAGACCCCTTAAATGATTAGAAATGTAGAAAGGGGGGCAGGAGGCATGGTTTTGGGCATCACCTAAAGACCTACAGAAGAGGAGATTGGCTTAGTTTTGCTGTTTCAGGAAAGTCAATCAACATAAGTTACTGAACAGACAGATTTCAGCTTAAAAGAAGAGAAACATTCTAAGGTTGGAGAGTACTAGCTGATGGCATCAGCTGCCGGGTGACAGAGAAGCCTGCCTCTGTCGTGTCCAGGCTCTCACCACCCTCTGGTACAGGTGCTGTACAGGTGACCAGTATCAGAAAGACTCTGAGGTTTTTCTCACTCCTTGCTGCTATGGTCCCTTGAGTCTGAAGCTTGGAGCAGTCCTGAACACGTGTGGATCAGCACTGCATGAAGCCAGCAAGGAATGAGACACCATCCAGGGATCTCTGTTTAAACCCAACTCAGCCACTCTTGACCCATTGAGGGGCAAGGATTCTCTTCCATTCCCTGGACTTCATATCTCTGGGTGCTAAGCAATATCTACCACTCCTGCCTCGGCATTGCAGTGGTTTAGAAAATGGTTTGAGGTCAGCTTATACTCTGGCTCTAATTTGTCCTTGGGTTTGACGTTGAGTGAACCTTTCACCCCTCTGAACATCAGGTCCTTCTTCATCTCAATGAGGATGAGAGATCCGAGCTCCCGAGGTCCTGGTGAGCACAAGGTACTGTGGCTGGCACCCCGTGGGCACTCAACAAATACTAACAATTACATCTGAGTGTGTCTAAACACAGCAACATGTCAATATGAGGAAGAGTGATTTTATAATTAAGAGGATTTTTTTAAATCTTCAAGTTGCATCCTAGATAATAATTGCTTTCATCAAGGTCTTTATAAATGTCAGGCAACATGCTAAAGCTTTACGTATATTTTGCCAGGTAGTTAGTGTTATTTCTGTTGCAGAGGTAGGGAAAGTGAGAGTCAGGAGAGCAAAGTCATTTGTCCAGCTGGGTTACACAGCTAGTTCTGGGGGCACAGCCAGACATGGAGACCTCGGAGACCAACTGATTCGATCCAAAGCTTCACATGCTGGTGTGATGCCAACTCCTGGCTGCTCAATTCCTCACAGCTAGACCAGACGCATCCTCAAGGAGCAGGGCTGGGGTTTTCAAGGCTTTCGCTGGATTAGGAAGGGGATAGCTGGGTCTTCTTCACAGGGCTCCTGTTGAGCACACAAGCATGCTCAGAGCCCAAGCCTACATGGCACAGTGGGTGCTCACTATTACAGGGCCCAGGGCCCCAGCCCGTATGTGCAGATATACATGCTATGCAGTGGAAAATGAATGCATGCACAGTCCTGGAGCTTTCTGACTCAAAGCCAAACAAATTTACACAGGCTCATTTGTCAGCTGCCTAAACCCCCTCCCTCCCAGCCTAGCTCATCCCGCCTCCCAAGTTCCTTAGTTGTTATAAGCTTATCACAGAAGTAAATCAAAATGTTCTCAAGAGGAGAAGAAAAGATAAAAGCAAAAAATGCAACATCCCCAAGAGAGGAATATTTTTTATAGTTCCACAACTCTAGCAATTCTGTCTTTAAAAAAAATCCATTATTTAATTTTAGTACCATGGAGGTGCTAGTGATGAGTAATGGCTCCTCTTCTACCTTCTAGTATTTCTAAAATATTAATACTGGTTGGATACCTCTCTCCTAAGGGGAAGTAGGACTTGAATCTTTTATAGGCTCCTGAGCCCTGTTCCCATCCTATGAATTTATTCAATTACTACCAATCATATGCTCTGGGTTCTTCAAATTATGTCTGCACCAAAGGATGGGGGCCACCCAGTGAGGTGGAAAGGGTGAAATAGGTTGCTAAATAATTGCTTTCTCATTATTTTCTTTGTCCAAATCTCTACTCTTTTATTATCCATCAAGACGCACCTCCTGTCTCTACACTGGACTTGGGATGTGAATCACAAATGGAAGCCACAATGAGACATCCAACTTCTCAGCCTCCAGGGCAGACGTCCATCACGGCTAACAACGGTTCATGCATCATTAGTGGCAAATTGTTGGCATTAAGTTTTGAGTACCAAGTCCCAACTGATTTATTCTTACAGGTCATAATGTTGTATGTCTGTGTATATAGTGTGTGTACGTGTGCATGCTCTCCCTTTACACTTGGGGGACAGGAGAAGAAGGAATGAGGAGACGGTTTCAGAATAAACTAGAAATATGACTGTAAGTTGTTGTAGCTGCAATTAAGTTTTTTTTTAGATAAAAAATCAGGTGTACTTTTATCCCCTTTACAAAACTGACATATGTACATTAAGTAAAATCTGGAAAGCAAATCAAAATAAAAGCTAGACGAACAATGTGCTATATATTTCAACTGGATGCTGGATGTTATAACTCTTTTAAAATATCGATGACTTCCCTCCAGTCTTTTTTTTAAAGATTTATTTATTTATTTATATTTATTTATTTATTTATTTTTTGTTTGTTTTTTAAGATTTTATTTATTTATTTATTTGAGAGAAAGAGAGACAGACAGAGAAACAGCATGAGAGGGGAGAGGGTCAGAGGGAGAAGCAGACTCCCTGCCGAGCAGGGAGCCCGATGTGGGACTCGATCCCAGGACTCCGGGATCACGACCTGAGCCGAAGGCAGTTGCTTAACCAACTGAGCCACCCAGGAGCCCGAAAAGCCCAAGGCCTCCTGGGCCATGCCAACATTATGTTATTTAGAAAAAAAAAAACTGATCTAACTGATCTTCACACTGTCAGATGTCGGGATCGGATATCCTGGAGGATTGTAAGGTGGAGAATCATACAAACTATAAATACTGCAATGCAGAAAAAATATTCCTTGTGTGAATGGCAGTGTTTCTTTTCTTTCTTTTTTTTAGAGGGGGAGGGGCAAAGGGGGAGGGAGAGAGAGAACCTTAAGCAGGCTCCATATCCAGTGCGGGGATCAATCCCATGGCCCCAAGATCATGACCTGAGGGGTTGGGGGGGTGGGTTGGCCTGGTGATGGGTATTAAAGAGGGAACGTATTGAATGGAGCACTGGGTGTTATATGCAAACAATGAATCATGGAACACTACATCAAAAACTAATGATGTAAAGTATCGTGATTAACATAACATAATAAAAAAAAAAAAAAGATCATGACCTGAGCCAAAATCAAGAGTCCGATGCTTAACCAACTGAGCCACCCAGGCACCCCTGAATGGCAGCATTTCTAATGGAAATATTTTATTCTTTTTGATTTTCCCTCCCCATCTTGTGGGGGCAAGGAACAAATCAGAGAGAGATTGATATTAATTGTCTGCTTTGGGACAACTTGCTAGGGGCTTCTCTTGTATTATTATATTATTTTTATAATCTAAAGAGGCATTGCTAGCCCCATTTCACAGAGAAGGAAGTCAAACACTAAACAGCTGGAGTGGATTTTCCAAGAAGAGCAGTCAAGCAAAGCAAGGCTGGTATGATGCAGGGTCGAGTTCTGTTTCTACCACCCCTTAGTGAAGATGCAGAGCAAGACAGAAAAGGAGCCAGTGATTTAAGTTAGAAGCAGATACAGCAATGAATCAACCAAGTGCCAAAGATAGGAACCCTCAAGCTCTCTGGTTTCTTGTTCTTAATTTTTTATTACTTTCAGGGGAAGCTCTCTGTTTTTGAACAACACTCTTGCACAGATGAATGGAATACGGAAATTGTGGGAAAATGTCACCGGGAGACCCTGCTTGCTTCTACTGGGAATGGAGTCTCATACCCTCCATCCTGCAGAGAACCTGGGGCCAGCACCAAAAAAATAGAGCTCTCCTACCCCAAAGCCGGAGGAAGAGAATATGAACAATCCTTGTCCTGTGTCCATGTGTGGAGTTCAGAGAACACAGTGGGCAACGTAGAGCTGGGGGTTCAAGTTCTCGCTCAGCCATGTAATTACCTGTGTGTCAGAGAACACACGACGAATCTCTCTAACCCTCAGCTCCTTCCACTGTAAAATGGGGATAATACCCACGGGGAGGGTCGTTTAAATATTAAAATAGAGATAATGTAGGTAAAGAGCTGGCACCTGGGCTGGCTTAACATCTGTTAGCAAGGTAGCTATTATCAAGAACACCCTGCCACCTTCTCTTCAAGCATAACTTCCACATCTCCGTGGATGCTGACTCTACTTCAGTTCACAGCGGCACCTGTCCAGGCAGAAACACTTGGTTCACCAAGCGAGCCAGGCAGCTAGGTATGTGCCCTTTGACACCAAGATTCCACTTATAACCCCCACGGAAGCCTCCATCTTGGCCAAATATCCCACTAAAAAATACACAGTTTCAATGTTCCTTTAAGCGATGGTTTCTGTGGGTTTGGGGGGGATAAAGGCACGTGCACCATTTAAACTCTGCAGGGAAAATCAGACCTCCTCTTGGATGTATTGTTTCCTCTGTGTGTCATACAGTTCTCAGCCTATCCACGCTTATTGGGCACTAGTTGGGGCAACACTGTACTGGTGTACACATTTTGGGCCAACTAGAAATGAAGGTCCTCTCAACCTTCCAGAACTCAGCCATGGGGCTGGCTCAGGTGACACACCACACAAATACCCACGCAGTCCCACATTTCCAGCTCCCTGTGAAACACGGCAACACGGAACGGCCAAATCTGGGTCCGTGCAATTAATCACAGGAACTCAGCTCCTGCTACTGCCCTCATTCACATTTCTTCTTTGGGTATGGCTCTGGGGAAATTACTTTTCTCAGAGCGTGATGTCCTTTTTATATGGGGAGAGAGTTAGAATCACACAAAGCACCATAAGCAAGATCTCATCTTGTGATAATAGCCAGAAATGTCAAAAAAGCACCGGGATCATTTTGAGCAATTCATCCAAAGGCCACAACTCCAAACAGCTCAAGGAAGAAGACCCTGTACTCCCCCTCTCCCCCATATTCTCTACAGAGACGAACCCACAGCACCGACCTGACATGTACTGCACACTCAGCATTTACCTGTTGAACACTGTGAGCACACACGGGTGAAGGAGGAACGCTGTGGACACACCAGACGCCATGCCCGTATTTGCAGTTTCATTTCCAAGGGTTTAGGGGCCCGAGGAAAGGCTCTCCCCTGAGCGTGTAGCAGGCGCTGCACCAGGTGCTGTGAGTAACTCAACAGCGACTGAGCAGTCAGTGCTGACGGGTGCTGGGCTTGCTGCGTCGTGTGCATTTCCCGTCCCCTTTGACCTTCACATTAATCCCATATGCTTTTCTATCTATCTTTTTAAAAAAGATTTATTTGAGAGAGAGAGAGAGAGAGAGAGAGAAAGATCACGTGAGTGTGAGTGGAGGAGGGGAGAGGGAGAGAGGGAGGAAGAGAAGCAGACCCCCTACTGAGTGTGGAGCCTGTCTTGGGGCTCAGTCTCATGACCCTGAGATCATGACCTGACCTGAAATCAAGAGTTGGAGGCTTAACCATCCAACTGTGCCACCCAGGCACCCCCGCCTTTCTATGTTTTTTTTTTTTTTGTCATCAAATAAACTCTATGAAGCAGGTGGCTTTATCATCCCCATTTTACAGAATGGGGACCTGAGTCACAGATCGTTGAAGAATTTTGACCAAGTTCCCCTAAGACTGCATCAGCAGCAGCCTAGATGAAACATGAGCACCTATGATTTATTACAAGATTATGTCCCAGTGGTGCTAAACACTTAAAATGTCTTATCTCATGCGACCCTCCCCAAAACTTTACGAGGTAGATTCTTACTATCTCCATATTACATGCAAAAATCCTGAGGCTTAGGCAGGATAGCAAATCTTCCCTGAGGATCACTTAAGCTTTTCTGCCCTTTGAACCTTTTCTCTGAATCACTACATTCAGCAATCGGATCTATAATTTGCAAAGAGATTAACCAAATAAGAATATTCCTACCCAAACCTGCCCTTTAGGTGACCAAAATGAGTAGACTGAGAAATGGTCAGGGCACTTGTTTGGGCCAGCTTAGTAATTATGTAGTAACAAAGGAGATTCAATCAATTACTTAGCAATTAGCCATTATGAGAAGATGGGGGGGAAAATCCAATTGACTGGTAGAGCAGGAAGCATTTTAAATGTCACCACAGTGAGAGAAATATTTGCAGATTTGTCTTCATAATGGTTAACTAATTGCAATCTTCAAATTTTATTGCCTTGGAAAAATAATTCATGAGATGGAGTGGTAACACTTGGGGCTATTTCTCCTTTGTCTTAGTTAGCATCAAAGGGAGGCATGCAAATCAATCAATTCCTATAATCTAGGAAGACCCCCTCCTAAGGAACAGCCTCCTTGAGGTACGGTCAGTGTTCTAGTCATCATTTTATCATCTCTATGTATCTGGTACAATGTGGGGACATACGGTAGGTGCTCAAGACGTGCTGGATAAATTGAATTAAAGTTGAACAGAAATGCTGGCATCTGTCCCCCCAACACTGAGTTCCCCTCAAGTGAAATTCTAGAGCTGTGTATGCAGTTATAACTGTAGGGAAGGTTGGTAGCTGTAGATTACCTAGCAGACTACCCACCCCTTCCGGTATCAGCCCTCCCACCTGCCCCACGACAGTCAGCTAATGCCACATCAGTGTGCCATGACCCCACCCACAAAGGGATGTGCCTCTGGCCAAACTGAACCTATCTGGCCTTCGACAGCATCATTTATGGGCATTTGCCCAATGTTGGATCAAACATTATTCTCCCCAGGCTTTTCTTCGAGAGCTCGTGGGGGTGGGGGAGGGTTTTCGCCTTTGGTGATGATGCTAGGAGGCGGTTTGTGCTGTTGGGAGAAAGTCTGTACAGAAGGAATGAGGCCACCATACAAAGGGGGAGCAGAAAGAGTAATTCTTTGAATCTGGGACCCAGCTGGTCTAAAGCCAGATGCACCCTTGGATTTCCTGGGTATGGGGGTCAAAAAATACCCTTTTGCTCCAGCTATCTGAATGTGCTTCTGTCACACACAACCTCTCAGTCCTGATGAACAGAACCCCTTTCTACCCTACTGTAGTTACTTTTGTTCCAGCTTGTTAGTTTGGGAGCAACCAAAAAAAGAAAGAACCAGAGGTTGAGAAGAGAATTTGGAAGGAGGCTATAGAGGAGGGTTCAAACTTTGAGATAAGACTTGGGGAACTCCCAGGGAAGCTGAGTGCCAAGCAATCCTGCTCAAAAGGAGATATCCTGCAGGAGGGGCTGGAGGTGTGGGCTTGCAGCTCGGTGTCTGGGGTTCCAGAAGGACACAGGAAGCAGGAAACCACAGAGGCCGAAAGTCAGAAAGGGCCCTCAAATTAGGATGGGACGCGCACACACATACACACACACACACGCATAACGCAGGTTTTCATGTCACCTGTCACAAAACAGCAACAACAAAAAAATGACTTAATTTTGTTGAAACAGAGAATTATGTTCTTTTCTAAAGATTCTATCAAGCATAGCTAATGAGAATGGAAAATGCACCATGCTGTATCACTAATGCAAGATGAGTAAATGTCAGCGAGCTTCGATGATGAGATTCCATCCCTAGAGTGGAAGTTAAAAACACAGGTTCACCAATGGCCTTGCTCCAAACTTCCCTGGCCCTCAAGGTCTTGGTCAGTGGTATGCAAACCCACTCCGACAAACAAGGGAAAGAAAAGATGGTAGCATGTCAGGCAGCCAAAGAAGGCACTGTAAACTATAATAATTGCTTGTAAAATTTTATGTTTGGTCATTAATCTTAACCACCTCAATTTCTAAAAAGAAAGATTCATACTCTTTTTAAATAGACAAAATTTGAGTTTATGGGAAATTTAATAATATTCATGCTGATGCAATAAGAAATTCCAAAAGTCTTAAATTTGTTGCAGACTTTGGAGTGGAGGCAGCCTGTTGTAGTCGCAAGAGGACAGGACTGAGAGTCAGACCCGTGGCTGGAGCAAGCAGGTCCCAGAATCTCTCTGAGCTGCAATTTCCTTATCCAGGAGATGGGGGTGGTGCCCTCTTTGCAAAACCACAAGGATAGAAAAGAATGCAGCAAAGTTCACAGAGGCGTGTGGCCTGGCATGCAGGCAGCGGCCCTCCATGAAAGAGCTGTAAACATCCCTCCAGAACATTTTCCAAACATCAAGAATCAGATCATGATCGCCTCTCTCCCCTTCTACCAGTGCAGCTCTGGGCTGAACCCCATCACTTGCAGAACCTGAATGACTGCAATGCCCCCTGGCCCACCCCTTCCCCTCTCCCCACGGTGGTCTACTCTCCGTCCACCAGCCAGAGAGATTCTGTAAAGACACACTGGATCTGAAAACCCTCCTGGGTGTGGTTTTCTCTCTCAGCTAGAATAAAAGCCAGAGTCCTTCTGGTGGGCTACAAGGCCTTCCGTGATGGGGCCACACCTCTTCTCCTGTCCCACATCCCCTTGCTCTCTCTCTTCCAGTCCCCCCCTCAGCTTCCCTGCTGTTTCCAGAACATTCCACACTCCTATCCCAGGCTTTTGCTCCCTTTTGTCCCTCTATCTAGGATGCTTGCTCCTGAGGTAGACGTGGGCTTGCACTTGCCCCATCAGGTGTTATCCCTGAAAATGCTTTAAGACTGCAACCCGCACCCAATCTCTCACCTTTGGTTCTCCATACCCCCTGTCAAGACCCTTCTTAGCCACTGGCGTACCATATATTTTATTAACTTTTATTTGTTGACCTCCCTTTGCAGAAAGCAGACTCTAAGAGGGCAGGATTGGTCTGTTCTGGTCACTGCTGTATCCACAAAGTCTACAGCAACCTTCATCAGCGCTCAGTGCATTCTTGCTAATTGGAGACATCTGCCACCAAACTCCCCCAGACAGGGGAGCTCCCAGCTGCAAATCACCTCTCCTGGGCTGCAGAAACTGTCCCGCTCACCCTGTCAGAGATTTCCCCTGCCGGCACACCCCATAGGCCCCGAGGCTTCAGGCTGAGCTCTCTCTGATCAGGACAGGAGAAGAAGATGGTGGAATCAGAGCATTGGGGTTTGCCCCAAGCCACAGCTTGCTCTCTGAGAAAGGGGTAGTGGGTCCTACTGAAGCTGGCATTTGAAAAAATTCAACAAGAAACATATAAATGCCAGGTTCATGAAGGTGCTGTGGTAATATGAATGGCCTTCTTTCTTCAAATGATTGTTGTAAGGATTAAATAGATACATGCTTATGAAATCATAGGGTACAACTTTTGCTTAAAATCTCCATCTCCCTGTTTATCCTTCTTGTCCTTCACCGGGGCTGCCATCCCTTATGCTCTGGCCCCGTGTTCCCCACCAAACTCGTCCTCCTGGGGTCCCAGACTTCCAAGACAAGTTTTGATTTTCCTAGGTTACAATGAGCCCATCTGACAACTTTAGCACTGAGAAATTTAATTTCTTGTAACTCTTAATCCAGTGGTTCTCAACCCTGACTATACATTCGGATCTTCTGCAGAGTTGTACAAGACAACAAATGTACAAGACACAGCTCAGAGGATCTGGTGTACTATCAGTGGAGTGGGGCTTGGGTGCCAGGATTTTTCTAGAATCTGAGTGATTCTAGGGTGCTGTCAGATTCAGAAGCACTGTTGTTATCCCTTCCAGGAAAGGCAATTAGATGTAAGTGGGGCCTCTTGGAGACAAGTCACCTTAATACAGAACTTTTTCCAAACGTGAAGAATTGAAGGCATTATGGAGGCAGCTTATTGGCCTTTCTGCTTCATTCAAAGCATCCCTAAAATGTGTTTGTCCAGCTACCAATATGCAAAGGCAGTGTGAAGGCAAATGTTGGGTCAACGATAGACACACTGGTGTTGGTGGAGTCCACCTCGATGCCCACAGATCCATGTGAGTCTCTGAAGAGTCTGAGGCCACAATGACCACTCAGAAGAACAGTGGGAAGAGTCAGGCTCTTGCTGAGTGCTCAAGAAAAACCTGGAGGCATATTTCACCCACCTGCCCCATGAATGTACTTGGGACAGCATGCTTATGTGCATGTAATAGACATGCATGAGATCATAAGAAACATACATGTGATTAATATTTTAGTTGGTATATATCTTCTGGATGTACTCTGGGTCTTTTTTTTTTTTTTAAATCAACTATGACCTGAATCAAGAAAATACACTCTTCAATGTTATTCAACAAAAGACAGAAACAAAACAATGATGACCACAACAAAACACAGAACAGGAGAAGCTAAAACGTGGGAGGAAGATCATGAAGCTGTCCTGAGAAGTCCAACAAATACGAGGACTTTCAAAATAAGATAATCCAATCTTAAAAGCACTAATTTCATGACTAAATGCTATTTTATTGGAAAAAAAAAAAAGAACGGCTCTAAGGTATAATTTCCTTTCTTCTACAAGACAGTGCAGGAACAAAAGGGAGATGATACTTGGTTTCCAGACATATTCCATGGAGAAGATGGGAGACTCTCAGGGCACACATGGAGGGAGATGGCAGGGGATCAGGGAAAATGTGTCAGATGCATGAATCAGGCCATGAGCGCTAGGGAAAAAGGAGGAACTGGACGTTCTGAGCTGTTGCCATTTACGATCCTGTTCCTGGTAATTAAACCAAACAACTGTGCCTGCTTATTTTATTGATTATTCTTGTTCTTGTTATGATAACCTGCAAAACATTTCCAGAAATAGGCCGGGTCAATGTGTAAGTGGTAGACATAGGATTACCTCAACAGTTTAGAGGATACAAGTGGGAATATAGCATATTTAGGACGATTCCTTAGCTGAAGGGATATTGTTCCAAAACCATTCAGAGAAATAAAACCACCTGTAGAATTTAAAATTCTCCAGAAAATACAGTGTTTGGCATCAAGTGTGACAAACTGATCTTGAGGTCTTCCCCCTTTATTTACTCTAGAATCTTTAAAAAGATCTGTTTGGGCACGTAGTTGATGATTTCTATAGCAACACAGCAGCTAACTGAGAGATTGCTATGTGCCAGGTGATGGGTTAGGTGCTTCACATTCATTCCTTCTCTTCTCAGACCAAGCTTTTGAGTTATTATTTTTATTTTGTTTTCCCATTAAGAATTTGATAGCGGGAGGAGGAGCAAGATGGCGGAGGAGTAGGAGAACTAAATTTCATCTGGTCCCAGGAATTCAGCTAGAAAGGTATCAAACCTTCTGAAGATCAAAGAAAAGAAGAGCAGCAACTCTCTGAACAGAAAAGCGACCACTTTCTGGAAGGTAAGACTTGCGGAGAAGTGAATCTGAGGCACTATTCGGGAGGATAGACGGCGGGGGAGGGGCCTCCATCAGCCACTACTGGCAAGTGATAGAGCGGCGGAGCACAAAATTGGAACTTTTAGAATCTGCTCCACTGAGGAACGTCGCTCCAGTGGCTAAGGGGGGGGGGTGGAACCCTCGCTGGGACAGTGTGGTCTCAGGACCCTCGGGGTCACAGAAAGACCGGGGGTGCCTGAGTGCCGCAGAGCTCCCAGGTATCGGAGCGGGGAAGCCGGCTGCAGAGACGGAGCCGAGGGGTGAGCTCTCAGCTTGGGGTTGCCATAAACCGTGATCCGCGGCACAGTCGGGCCACTGCTCCTCCAGCAGGGACCCAACAAGTGGCAGATCTGGGGAGACTCACCTTCTTCCCCCGGGAGGAGAGATGCGGGAGCGCACCGCGGGGATCTGCTGGGTTTGGAGACTCCACACGGGGTCGGGTGCAAGATAGAAACGCTCGGTCACAGGCCGGGTGAGCGTGGAGTGTGGCCGGAGACCGGGGAGATGGGAGTGACTGACGGCTTTTCTCTGGGGGCTCACTGAGGAGCGGGACCCCGAGTTCTCGGCTCCTCCGGGGCGGAGACTGGGAGGCCGCCATTTTCACTCTCCGCCTCCAAAGCTGTACTGAAAGCTTGCAGGGAACAAAAGCTCCGGAGAGCAAACCCGAGCAGATTACTTAGCCCGGACCAGGCAAGGGCGGGGCAATTCCGCCTCCGGCAAAGACATTTGGGAACCACGGCAACAGGCCCCTCCCCCAGAAGATCAGCGAGAACAGCCAGCCAAGACCAGGTTTACTGATCAGTGAGAACGGCAGGACTCCAGAGCTAGGGGAATACTGCACAGAGAATTCATGGCTTTTCCCCCCTTATTCTTTAGTCTTTCAAAGTTAATTTTTTTAATTTTCTTTTTTTTGAATTTTTCTTTTTCCCTTTTTCAACCAACATCTTATCAATTCCTTTTTTAAAAATCTTTTTTATTTTTCATTTTTAGAGTCATATTCTATCCCTTCATTGTAGTTAACCTTATTTTTTGTATATATATGTTTTTCTCTCTTTAAAATTTTGGGATACAGTTTCTTCTAACAGACCAAAATATACCCTAAATCTCTAGTGTATGGCTCTGTTCTAGTCTCCTGCCTGATCACATTCTCTTCCCCCCCTTTTTTTTAATTTTTCTTCTTTCTTTTTTCAATCAACTTCTTATCTTATCAATTCCTTTTATAAAATCTTTTATAATTTTGATCTTTACAGTCGCATTCCATCCTTCATCACATTTACCCTTATTTTTGTACATATATAAGTTTTTCTTTCTTTAAAATTTTGGGAGGCAGTTTCTTCTAACAGGCCAAATATGCCCAAAACCTAGTGTGTGGCTCTGATCTATTCACCAGCCTGATCATATTCTTTTTTTCTTTTTTTCTTCTTTCCCTTTCTTTCTCCCTGGTTTTGGGTCTCTTCTGATTTGTTTAGTGTATATTTTTTTGGGGTCATTGTTACCCTTTTAGCATTTTGTTCTCTCATTCATCTATTCTCCTCTGGACAAAATGACAAGACAGAAAAACTCACCTCAAAAAAAAGAACAAGAGGCAGTACTGACTGCCAGGGATCTAATCAATACGGACATTAGTAAAATGTTAGAACTAGAGTTCAGAATGACAATTATAAAGATACTAGCTGGGCTTGAAAAAGGCATGGAAGATACTAGAGAATCCCTTTCTGGATAAATGAAAGAACTAAAATCTAACCAAGTCAAAATCAAAAAGGCTATTAATGGGGTGCAATAAAAAATGGAGGCTCTAACTGCTAGGATAAATGAGGCAGAAGAGAGAATGAGTCATATAGAAGACCAAATGATGGAGAATAAAGAAGCTGAGAAAAAGAGAGATAAACAACTACTGGATCATGAGGGCAGAATTTGAGAGATAAGTGATACCATAAGATGAAACAATATTAGAATAATTGGGATCCCAGAAGAAGAAGAAAGAGAGAGAAGGGCAGAAGGTATATTGGAGCAAATTATAGCGGAGAACTTCCCTAATTTGGGGAAGGAAACAGGCATCAAAATCCAGGAGGCACAGAGAACCCCTTTCAAAATCAATAAAAATAGGTCAACACCCCAACATCTAATAGTAAAACTTACGAGTCTCAGAGACAAAGAGAAAATCCTGAAAGCAGCTCAGGACAAGAGGTCTGTAACCTACAATGGTAGAAACATTAGATTGGCAGCAGACCTATCCACAGAGCCCTGGCAGGCCAGAAAGGATTGGCATGATATATTCAGAGCACTAAATGAGAAAAATATGCAGCCAAGAATACTATATCCAGCTGGCAGTCATTGAAAATAGAAGGAAAGATAAAAAGCTTTGAGGACAAACAAAAAACTAAAAGAATTTGCAAACACCAAGCCAGCCCTACAAGAAATATTGAAAGGGGTCCTCTAAGCAAAGAGAGAGGCTAAAAGTAACATAGACCAGAAAGGAACACAGACAATATACAGTAACAGTCACCTTACAGGCAATACAATGGTATTAAATTCATATCTTTCAATAGTTACCCTGAATGTAAATGGGCTAAATGCCCCAGTCAAAAGACACAGGCTATCAGATTGGATAAAAAAACAAGACCCATCGATATGCTGCCTGCAAGAGACTCATTTTAGACCCAAAGGCACTTGCAGATTGAAAGTGAGGGGTTGGAAAACCATTTGCCATTCTAATGGACATCAAAAGAAACCTGGGGTGGCAATCCTTATATCAGACAAATTAGATTTTTAACCAAAGACTGTAATAAGAGATGAGGAAGGACACTATATCCTACTTAAAGGGTCTATCCAACAAGAAGATCTAACAATTGTAAATATCTATGCCCCTAACATGGGAGCAGCCAATTATATAAGCCAATTAATAACAAAATCAAAGAAACACATTGACAACAATACAATAATAGTAGGGGACTTTAACACCCCCCTCACTGAAATGGACAGATCATCGAAGCAAAAGATCAACAAGGAAATAAAGGCTTTAAATGACACACTGGACCAAATGGACTTCACAGATAAATTCAGAACATTCCATCCCAAAGCAACAAAATACACATTCTTCTCTAGTGCCCATGGAACATTCTCCAGAATCGATCACATCCTAGGTGACAAATCAGATCTCAACCAGTACCAAAAGATTGGGATCATTCCCTGCATATTTTCGGACCACTATGCTTTGAAACTAGAACTCAATCACAAGAGGAAAGTTGGAAAGAACTCAAATGCACGGAGGCTAAAGAGCATCCTACTAAAGAATGAATGGGTCAACCAGGAAATTAAAGAAGAATTAAAAAAATTCATGGAAACAAATGAAAATGAAAACATAACTGTTCAAAATCTTTGGGATGCAGCAAAGGCAGTCCTAAGAGGAAAGTATATAGCAATACAAGCCTTTCTCAAGAAACAAGAAAGATCTCAAATACACAACCTAACCCTACACCTATGGGAGCTGGAAAAAGAACAGCAAATAGAGCCTAAACCCAGCAGGAGAAGAGAAATAATAAAGATCAGAGCAGAAATCAATGAAATAGAAACCAAAAGAACAGTAGAACAGATCAATGAAACTAGGAGCTGGTTCTTTGAAAGAATTAACAAGATTGATAAACCCTGGGCCAGACTTACCAAAAAGAAAAATGACCCAAATAAATAAAATCACGAATGAAAGAGGAGAGATCACAACCAACACCAAATAAATACAAACAATTATAAGAACAATATTATGAGCAACTATATGCCAGCAAATTAGACAATCCGGAAGAAATGGATGCATTCCTAGAGAAGTATAAATTACCAAAACTGAACCAGGAAGAAATGGAAAACCTGAACAGACTCATAACCAGTAAGGAAATTTAACAGTAATCAAAAAATCTCCCAACAAACAAGAGCCCAGGGCCAGATGGCTTCCCAGGGGAATTCTACCAAACATTTCAAGAAGAATTAATACCTATTCTTCTGAAACTGTTCCAAAAAATAGACATGGAAAGAAAAGTTCCAAACTCATTTTATGAGGCCACCATTACCTTGATCCCCAAACCAGACAAAGACCCCATCAAAAAGGAGAATTTTAGACCAATATCCCTGGTAACATGGATGCAAAAATTCTCACCAAAATACTAGCCAATAGGCTCCAACAGTACATTAAAAGGACTAATCACCACGACCAAGTGGGATTTATTCCTGGGCTGCAAGTTTGGTTCAAAGTCTGCAAATCAATCAGTGTGATACAATACATTAATAAAAGAAAGAACAAGAACCATATGATCCTCTCAATAGATGCAGAAAAAGCATTTGACAAAATACAGCTTCCTTTCTTGATTAAAACTCTGAAGAGTGTAGGGATAGAGGGTACATACCTCAGTATCATAAAAGCCATCTATGAAAAACCCACAGCAAATATCATGCTCAATGGGGAAAATCTGAGAGCTTTCCCCCTAAGGTCAGGAACACAGCAGGGATGTCTACTATCTCCACTGCTATTCAACATAGTATTAGAAGCCCTAGGCACAGCAATCAGACAACAAAAAGAAATAAAAGGCATCCAAATCAGCAAAGAAGAAGTGAAACTGTCACTTTTTGCAGATGATATGATACTTATGTGGAAAACCCAAAAGACTCCACCCCAAAACTGCTAGAACTCATACAGGAATTCAGTAAAGTGGCAGGATATAAAATCAATGCACAGAAATCAGTTGCATTTCTATACACCAACAACAAGACAGAAGAAAGAGAAATTAAGGAGTCGATCCCATTTACAATTGCACCCAAAACCATAAGATACCTAGGAATAAATCTAACCAAAGAGGCAAAGAATCTGTACTCAGAAAACTACAGAATACTTATGAAAGAAATTGAGGAAGACACAAAGAAATGGAAAAACGTTCTATGCTCATGGATTGGAAGAACAAATATTGTGAAAATGTCAATGCTACCTAGAGCAATCTACACATTTAATGCAATCCCTATCAAAATACCATCAAGTTTTTTCAAAGAAATGGAACAAATAATCCTAAAATTTGTATGGAACCAGAAAAGACTCCGAATAGCCAGAGGAATGTTGAAAAAGAAAAGCAAATCTGATAGCATCACAATTCCGGACTTCAAGCTCTATTACAAAGCTGTCATCCTCAAGACAGTGTGGTACTGGCACAAAAACAGACACATAGATCAACGGAACAGAATAGAGAGCCCAGAAATGGACCCTCAACTCTATGGTCAACTAATCTTCGACAAAGCAGGAAAGAATGTCCAATGGAAAAAAGACAGTCTCTTCAACAAATGGTGTTGGGAAAATTGGACAGCCACATGCAGAAGAATGAAACTGGACCATTTCCTTACACCACACACAAAAATGGACTCAAAATGGATGAAAGACCTAAATGTGAGGCAGGAATCCATCAAAATCCTAGAGGAGAACAGAGGCAGCAACCTCTTCGACCTCAGCCACAGCAACTTCTTCCTAGGCACATCGCCAAAGACAAGGGAAGAGAGGGCAAAAATGAACTATTGGGACCTCATCAAGATAAAAAGCTTTTGCACAGCAAAGTAAACAGTCAACAAAACCAAAAGACAACTGACAGAATGGGAGAAGATATTTACAAATGACATATCAGATA
Organism: Halichoerus grypus; assembly: GCF_964656455.1. Lineage (NCBI taxonomy): Eukaryota > Metazoa > Chordata > Mammalia > Carnivora > Phocidae > Halichoerus > Halichoerus grypus. Next base: position 5,357,854 of record NC_135726.1, read on the forward strand.
AAGGGCTAGTATCCAAAATCTATAAAGAACTTATCAAACTCAACACCCAAAGAACAAATAACCCAGTTAAGAAGTGGGCGGAAGACATGAACAGACATTTCTGCAAAGAAGACATCCAAATGGCCAACAGACAGATGAAAAAGTGTTCAACATCACTCGGCATCAGGGAAATCCAAATCAAAACCTCAATGAGATACCACCTCACACCATTCAGAATGGCTAAAATTAACGAGTCAGGAAACGGCAGATGTTGGCAAGGATGCGGAGAAAGGGGAACCCTCCTACACTGTTGGTGGGAAGGCAAGCTGGTGCAGCCACTCTGGAAAACAGTATGGAAGTTCCTCAGAAAGTTGAAAATAGAGCTACCCTATGACCCAGCAATTGCACTACTGGGTATTTACCCCAAAGATACAAATGTAGTGATCCGAAGGGGTATGTGCACCCCAATGTTTATAGCAGCAATGTCCACAATAGCCAAACTATGGAAAGAGCCAAGATGTCCATCAACAGATGAATGGATAAAGAAGATGTGGTATATATGTATATATATATATATATATATATATATATATATATATATATATATATACACACACACACACACACACGGGAATATTAGGCAGTCATCAAAAAAAATGAAATCTTGCCATTTGCAACGATGTGGTTGGAACTAGAGGGTATTATGCTAAGTGAAATAAGCCAATCAGAGAAAGACAAGTATCATATGATCTCACTGATATGAGGAATTTAAGAAACAAGAGAGAGGAGCATAGGGGAAGGGAGGAAAAAAGGAAACAAGATGAAACCAGAGAGGGAGACAAACCATAAGAGACTCTTAATCTCAGGAAACAAACTGAAGGTTGCTGGAGTGGTGGGGGGTGGGAGGGATGGGGTGGCTGGGTGATGGACAGTGGGGAGGGTATGTGCTATGGTGAGCACTGTGAATTGTGTAAGACTGATGAATCACAGACCTGTACCCCTGAAACAAATAATACATTATATGTTTAAAAAAAAAAAAAAAGATAGTAGGAAGGGAAAAATGAAGGAGGGGAAATCGGAGGGGGAGATGAACCATGAAAGACTATGGACTCCGGGAATCAAACTGAGGGTTTTAGAGGGGAGGGGGTGGGAGGATGGGTTAGCCTGGTGATGGGTATTAAAGAGGGCATGTTCTGCATGGAGCACTGGGTGTTATACGCAAACAATGAATCATGGAACACTACATCAAAAACTAATGATGTAATGTATGGTGACTAACATAATTAAAAAAAAAAGAATTTGATAGAGGCTTATCAGTTTGCTCAAGGAAGGTCACATAGCTTGTACTCCAAGAAAAAAGGGTGAATGTGGTGTCTTAAAGAGTACACACTTAGGAGCTAGGAGTCAGGCTGCTTGATTACAGATCTTAGCCCCTCTGCCACCAGCTGCAGAATCTTTAGGATTCTGTGTCTTGGTACTGTTATCTGTAAAATGGGGAATATAATAGTATCTGTCTCATAAGGTTATTGGGAAGAGATGGAAAGATGGATATGCACGACACACACACACACATATATACATATGTATACATACAATACACGTACAGAGTGCTTGGACATCACGGATACTAAATGAGTTAATTATCTGTATAGTATGGGGCAAATGTGTGTCAAATATTATTACCGTGATCCATCAACATCCACCGTCTTCACATTTATACTCAAGCCTTGATGTCTATGAATACCTCCCCTCTCATTGCCCTCCCTTCACGTTAATAGGGTGCTTCTTTTGGCTGCAGGAGGGTACAGGGAGCACAATCCCACTGAAAGGAAAGGAGTCAACAGTTTTAGTTTTTTTAAGAGTTAAAGGCCTATTACTGGATTCAACAGATGAGAAATAAAAGCACTGTGGTGAAAGTTTGGCTCTCATGAGCCTCCAGAGAGCGATGTTTAATGTGAAAAGATACTTGAGCCCGGTTTGGAAACAATGGCTCATTTTTCTGACCTTTTAAAATTTTCCTGATGTGCTTAACCATAAAGGCTATGGGATGCTGACCCATGCGACGGCAAATACCTTGCCTCTTGGATTTCTGTCCCATCTCTCCAATCTGTGACTTGGCTTGGGTGCTGATGTTCAAACTGAGAAATGGTGGTGCCTTAGGGACTTCTTGCCCCTGACTTTTTGGGTTGGGGAAGGACCTGGCTGATAGGTCTAATAAGATTGGGCTCTGCCTCCATCCTTCCTCCTTTCTTACTTCCAGCCAAAACCAATTCACCTGTATCTGCCTTATCTGCAGGATCTGTGGATAGGATTTTATGTGAAGAATAGTTGTTGACACTCAGAAGACTTTCGACAATACTGGTTTAGATCCCTTCCAGTTCTGACACCGTGATGCTCTAAGGTCAGACAGCTGGCTTCCGACATGTCCAAGCCTTCTATGCAAGGTGCTTCCTTGGGCAGCAGAGACAGATGCTGTCCTATTGGGGGAGGGACACTGAGGCCAGAATGAAATGGAAGCCGGCCTGAACACACACTGACTTTTGAAAGTAACCAAGATTTCTAATATTCATATTCTAAATGATGCTGCTAAAAACACCCCAAGAAAAGTTGAGTTTAATTCCACCAGTTGAAGCTATAGCCATAGTACTGGATTTTTCTAAAGGACTTGGTGTGTACCCAATTCCCATGTGTAGCATATAACTCACAGATTTAATTATAGATCTTCCTCAGTCACTAGTTTCCTAGGAAATAAATCCATGGCTCATGTCTTGTGCATGGAAGGTCATAGCAAGAAGATAAATATTTTCTGCATTTTGAAACTTTATCTAGAGGTCACAGGTCTGCAACTCAGCAGATGAGAGCTCTTCAGACAATAGCCAAAAGCTGCTATGTTTGACTAATATCAATGATACTTAAAACCTTTTGTGTTTATCTCAAATAAGGCACTTCCTACTTAAACGATTGAAAATTTTCACTATATCTCTTTTCCTTTTTTAAGGCTGAAATACAAATAGGATGAGAAGTTTCCTTAAATGTTTCTTCCTGCTCAGTTAAGATAAAAGTTATGTTCATAATAAAAAAAAAAAAAAGCATTATCTGAAACATCCAAGCTAATTTTAATCATGTGCACTTTGCAGGGCAAAGATCTCTCTTTATTTTGAGTCACGCAGAAAACTGCCACAACTGGCTGGTCGTTTTGAAGAACTAAAACAAGAGGCCAAGCCCACAGCAGAAAATTCAGGAAAGCCAAAGTACAAATGCCTTTAAATATACGAAACAAGATCACAAAGTAAAGAGACAGCTTTTTCCTTCTGACTCGGGGAAGTCAGGCTCATCGTACTTTATAATTTTGTGTATTTAACATTCTCTGAAATTGGTTTCTGCTTGTCCCCATTAGTGCCACTAACATTTTTAGTCCTATGTGAGGATTAAATGGGAAAACTGAAGTAAAGTACTTTGTAAACCCCAAAGAGCTATACAAACGTTAGCTACCTCAGTTAGGGTCCGTACCATAAATTCTGAAATGCAGTCCTTTTGATCCCAGCATGGCAGGACTAGCTGAGGGTTTCGAGTGCTGCGTACTTGAAATGACAGAGCACAGAGATTAGGGGTGGATGGATCTTCTTCCATTTTTACGTGGAGACCGTATAGTAAACAAACAGGTCCATTCAATGGAACTCACAGAAACATCCCAGGGGCGTTCAAAAGATGAGCCATTTTCCCAGCAGGCACAGCAAACCCATGGCAGAGAGAAGACCAAGGGGTCTACGCCTGGTTTTACAACATTGTCAGTTTCTCCTGCAACCGCAGCAGAGCAGTTTATGGCTTTAGTGGGAGACCAGATGCACCAGGACAAAGCACTTAGCTTTACTTGTCATTCTTTAGGAAGAGACCCAAGTCAGGAGAAAGGGACTCTAAGTGACCTAAGGCATGAATAGTAGAAGGTAGGGTATTGCTTCCTTTTCTCCATGCATGACACACAAGTCACTTTTTCTCAGTTGAGAAAATATTAATTAGGATAGAGTTAATATTTATTGAACAATAACTAAGTACCAGGCCACATATACTTCTCATACGTTCTCATGCAGTGCCGCAAACAGCCCTGTGACGCTGGTAGACCACACCTGGGGGAGGGGGGGCATCAGCTCGAGTTTGCAGCTAATAAATAGAATGGATGAGCCCTAAGTCAGGGTCTTGGTCTGCTGCTTGTTTCCCACGCAGTGAGAAGGGCAATTCCCACCGCTCTGCAGGCAGCCTCTCTGTGGGCAATCAACACAGATAGTGATCCTCCTCTCTCCAGATAAACTCTCTCTCTCTCTCCACACACACACTCACACACACACTGCCTATCATTTCAGATGTTCAGAGGTTCCATATTGTCCTTCTGTGAACCAAACCTCGTACACACCAGGTTAAGAACTTCTGTTCCACAAACCTTCCTGGCTCCTGGTTGCCCTTATATCTTCCTCCCTTCTTTTCAACACAACCAGCTCAACTCTACCTTCCTTAATTTCTCCTATTTTAGGCTCAAAAGACCCACCAGACATAAGATTGCAGCTTAAGATCATTTTAATGGTAACTTAATTGAGGGGTGTTTTTGCTTTACTGAAGAAAAAGCAAATGTCAAATACCACAGCCAAACATGTGCTCAGAGAAGCTTTAAGCCTAATGGGACTTCTGGTGCTATCCACACCAGTGTGGTTCCCTCATGGGGTCCCTGGCTCCCTGGGCCACACAACCGCCCAGGGCTTGCTATCAAGAAAGAGCTCTGGTCCCCATTGTGAAACTAGGGCATCTGGGTGTGGGGTGGCGGTGGGGCCTCATCCTACACCGTGGGGAAAATGGCTTTGTCGATTTGGGCCACAGGGCAGTTAAACACCCCCTTTGACTGAGAAGAAACTAAGTACCCAAATACTAAATGACTTGCCTGAGTCTCATTTCTTGTCGGCAGCAGACCTGGACCCAGGTACAAGGATTCCTGACTCCCGTCTGCACATTTCTATCTCAAATGCCCAGTAGTGTGATCAAAATTCAGTCAGTAGAACAATCCATTTAAACAAATCAATGTGTTGAGAGAATGAATTTGAAATACTCAGTGCTAGTGCGAAATGAAATATTTGTGATTTATTTCCTTAAACCAATAATGTCCCCAAATAGGATGCTCATTAAATCACTATAATAGTGATGCGCGGATTTAAATCTGCTGTAACGGCTTCATTTTAGAGAAGAAGTCCACTTTTAATAGGATTGTGCTTTCTCTAATGAGGAAAAAAACATTTTGTTGCAAATTGTGGATTAAAAGAAATAAACCACCAAACGACTGCAGCAGCATGGATTAGGCGGCCTTTGTTTGTTTTAAAGAACCGTTATCTAGGATGGCCATTTTGGGGGAATTAAAATTGGCATGCCGAGTCTAACAATTATGTGTCTGAAAATGGGGCACGGTTTTGGGGATCCAGACAGCTCTGGAATAATCTGGGATGCGAGTGCCCTGCATGTTTGGTGTAGGAGGCACAGGGCACACAATTCCAACCCATGGCTCCTTGTAGACGGTGACTTAAAGGCTGGGGCACCTCTCTGCAGACCTAATGATGACTTGGCATCCCTGTGGCTGCTGGCACATTGTGGGGCCTGCAGGGAAGGGTCTGACACTCCAGGCCATTTATTTAGTTCCATTCCTTGACACACTTTTCCTTCTTTCTTTCTTTCTTTTTCTTTCTTTCTTTCTTTCTTTCTTTCTTTCTTTCTTTCTTTCTTTCTTTCTTTCTTTCTTTCTTTCAAGAAAACAGACTGTGACATTTCTTACTAAGAAAGTTTCTAATTAGTTTCTGTTGTTGTTGCCATTACTGTTTTTCTAATCTCATCTTCATGACAGAAAAGGTGTGGAAGGAAATATATCAGATTTTAGCTGATTTCTCCCCTTGCTTTTATTTCTTCCAAAGACCACAACAGCACAAATAAACTTAGCTGGAGACCATTTCAATTACCTTAAAAAGTATTGACTGATTTAATGCTGTGTGATGAAGAGAATGATTTCATATATAAAAACCTGATTCTATAGCATGGAGGACATTAGGAGAAGAAAGGGAAAAATGAAGGGGGGGGGGAACTGGAGGGGGAGAGGAACCATGAGAGACTATGGACTCCGAGAAATGAACTGAGGGTTTTAGAGGAGGGGGGTGGGGGGATGGGTTAGCCCGGTGATGGGTATTAAGGAGGGCATGTACTGCATGGAGCACTGGGTGTTATAGGCAAACAATTGATTCATGGAACACCACATCAAAAACCAATGATGTATTGTATGGTGACTAACATAACATAATAAAATTAAATTAAATTAAAAAAAAAAAAAACCTGATTCTAAGCTGCCATAAACCAAAGGAAATTTAAAAAATATGTAATCACCATGCTCTGATGTCACTGTGTTTTAGCAAAGTCGTGTTTTCTCACTAACTAAAATAAAGCTTACTTTTTGAGGGAGGGAAATCACAGTCTCAAAGCGACAATCATGAACTACAATTAATCTATGCATTAAGATCTTGTGCCCACAGACATCATTGACAGGAAGTTACTATCCAGTCGTTTCCCCCTTATCAGCACTTTCAAACTTAAAAAACTTAACCTGCTCTGTTATGGATATATGTTGAACCAACTTGTAGCTAAGGACTGCTCCTCTGAAGTGGAAAAAGTGGGTGATTTCTATTTTATCCTCAATCTAGGGAAAATATCAGTAAGGGAGAATTTTGCAGATTCCAGAACTGTAGAAAGCTGAATTCACAGCTGAATTGGCTGTGACATACCTGTGTCACCTAGTGACATACCAGCTCGGTGACTCCAGGCAAGTTATTTAACACTCTTGTTAGTAAAATAGTGGAGATGATCATACTCATCTGGGGAGGTTTGGGAGAAATAATGAGGTAATAACATGTCGTGCTTGGGACACTGTGTGGAACATAATAAGTACTCCAATCTGATGGGGAATATTGATTTCACATCAGTGGTACCTAGGAATCCGAAAGACCCCCCATTTCTTGGAATACTGACTTTTCCAGTGAAGAGGCCAGCTTCCCACTAGGCCAGGCCATCACCACAGTAGCTCTGATGTCAGATTCCAGTTCCATGATCACGAAAATAGTGGCACATTTATGGAGTCTTCATACACACGGGTTCTATGCAACAAATATTTCTGCAAAAATATAGCCCCGTATTTGGCCAAGGTGTATTTTTCCTGTACGATGAAATGCATGGGCACAGTGTTGTAGAAAACAAATGCATGTTTCTGTGTGGCTTCCAGAACCAACTTCAACAAATTAGAGGGGAGTGAAATAAACATGAAGAGGATGGGGGTGGAGGGAAAGACCAGGCTTTTGTGTGCCTTAATGAGCCCTAATTCAAGGTCTTATTTGGGGGAAAACAATGGAAGATGGAAAAAATAAAGCCAATCTCTCAATGACTGTATGGGTGGATTCTACAGACATAAGCTGTGATTGTTCGGGTTGTCAGAAGGCACTCTGACATTCAAGTATAAATATTCATGAACACAGAGTGGGCAAAATTATACAATCCATTTAAATAAAATCAACCGTATAACAGTTATAATTCACAAAGTGATCACTTTTAAAAATAGAAAATTGAATTTCAAATCAACATTTTAATGGCCCAGTGATCCAAATATTAAACTGATAATCAGACCACAGTGATTTCCGTGAGTAGCTGAAAATATTCTTATAATCCTATAATGCTCTATGAAATGCCAGAAAATCCCCATGTTCAGAAATATTTTGTCCCAAGTAGAATCTCAGACTATCAGTGCTGGAGGGGACCTTGAATATGATGTAAATCAGTGGTTCTCAGCTGCAGGTGATTTTGTCCCCTGGGCCCCATTTGATGATATCTGGAGACAGTTTGGTTGGGGCAGAAGGAGGGAGGAAGCTACTGGCGTCGAGGGGTTCGAGGCCAAGTGTTCTGCTCAGGACGATACATAGGGCAGCCGCCACCACAAAGAACTATGTGGCCCCAAACGTCAACAGTGCTGAGGTTGGAAAACTGTCATCCACATCCGCCTCTTTCACGATACTGAATGGAGAAGCCATGACCATGGCTTTTCATCGGATCAATGGTAAGTTGTTGACTACATTTCAGGGCTCCTGATACTATTTATTTCTTCGCTAAGTTTTACATAGCTCTTTCATTCCTGCCCATCTGCCCACTTTTCCTCAAATCTATCACTTGAGATTTAGTAAATGCCTATCACGTATCTGGCACTGGGAATACAGAAGTGAACAAGAGCAAACACAGTTTTTCTCCTCTGCATTTATAGATGGCGGGGAAGGAAGATGTAAGACAGATAATGATACCAAGAATCGCCACTGTGATAAGTACTGTATGAAGGCATACAACCAGGGGCGCCTGGGTGGCTCAGTTGGTTAAGCATCTACCTTTGGCTCAGGTCATGATCCCAGGACCCTGGGATCGAGGCCCGTATTGGGCTCCTTGCTCAGCGGGAAGCCTGCTTTTCCCTCTCCCTCTGCCTGCTGCTTCCCCTACTTGTGCTCTCTCTCTCTCTCTCTCTCTCTATATATATATATATATCTGTGAAATAAATAAAATCTTAAAAAAAATTTTTTTTAAATTAAAAAAAAGAAAGCACACAACCAGGGGAATCCAATTCACTTTGACATCTCCTTGTTCTCAAGTCAATTCTCTAATACTAATACTCTACTATGCACTGAAATACCCTTGAAAGAGATTTTGGGTGCCCGGCATGGGTCCTGACCAGTAATCTGATATTATGGAGGGGACCTTGCAACAAGGTTGGAGAGATCAGTAATGGCCACCACTCGCTGGAGACTTACCCTGTATGAGGCATTGTACTAGATATTCTCCTATGTTTCATCCTCACTTTCACAACAAGGGGGAGGTACTGTTGCCCTATAACCCCCAAGTGATAAACCTCCACATTTTGGGGGCTACTAGCATGGCTTGGGGATATGCCCCGGTCTACCAGAGCTGAGTTAAATGTTAAGGAAAGTGACTGAGTTTGACCAGCTCATTCAGTGAGGGCCTCCGTTGTGATGGTGTGGACTTGGGGTCAGGGCATAACTGGTTTGTAGTCTCTGCCCTTGAGGAAATTAACAGGGGAAGTAAAGATAGTTTGAAGTAACCATCTGAGCATGACATGGATTAATAGGTCTCGTTATCATTTGCCATATTTAAGATAAAGCATAGTGTGAAGATTTTAGTATATATTTATTTGAGGCTTGGAGTTACATCCTTAGAACTGCTCTGTCCAAAATCTCAGCCACTAACCACCTGTAGCTATTAAAATGAAAACGATTAAAAAAGTCTATTCTGGCTTGCAGAGGTTCTGAAAAACATGAGAGGTCATTTGTTTTTGCTTTGCTTCAACCCATAAAGCTTTAAGCAATTCTGAAGCCCTGGTCAAGATAACTGAAACATATTGGAAAGAAAGACAACTGAATTTTTTATTTTTTTTTTAAGAAAAGGAATGCCAAGTAAGAAGATATGACTTATGAGTTCTCTGAGAGGTATCATTAGATGCAGTGTTAATAAAAAGGGGTGGATTCTGGAGAGATATGGATGATGGGATTCAGGATTCAAGACATACTCCAGTGATTCACAGACACTGAGCTGACCTGATCTTTTTTAGAAACCCATTTCCCCCTGAACATGATAAGCCTCCAACTCCCCTGGAATGGAAATGCAGCAGAGAGATACTGTAGGGGAGGTTTCATACCAACCAACCAACCTCAAGGTTTTGAATTTGGGGTCTATGTGCATCTGCCCTCATAAGTCCCTCTCTTTTTGGAGTGAAAATTAGAGGATTGTTGAGATTATCTGACTACATGTCTACTTGCTGGTGTGACGGTCACTTTGGAATCTTCAAGGATGTGCCTGCCCCTCATCGCAGCCATAGGGTCATAAAAGACAAGAAGCAGCATCTGGTAGGAACCCCACTGGTGGAAGGATGTGGGTCAACAAGATGATCGTTGGGAAGGTAACAGGACAGAACCTCAGTTTGGGGCCAACCTTCTTTGTTTCCTAAAGACACATGTCACCAGAAGATAGGGAGAATCGTGGAGTTTTGCTGTGTACCCCTTATTTTTCAAAGCATCTTTTATGTAGATTGTTAGATTTAGTAAGTAAAAATATAGGATGTGCCAATGCGATATTTGGGACATACTTATACTAAAATATTAGTCATTATTTATCTGAAATTCCAATTTAACTGGGTCTTATATTTTATCTGGCCACTCTATCCATGGAACACCAGTCCCAAGAGATCTCCCATGGTAAAAAGAGTCCTACTTCACTGTGCACTGGGAGGGCTGCTTACTTTGCCATGCTCTGGAAGATCCCTAAAGACACTAGCATATGAAAAGCTCCAAGGGGAACCCTACAGCAGATACTTCCACTCTCTTTACCACAACACCGTCCAAACTTTTGAGAACACAGAGCCCAGCCATAAAGAGTCAGACTGCCTGAGTTCAAATACTGGATTCATAACATGGTGGTGCCTCTATGACCAGGGATAAGCAATAATGAGAGCCTGGGGTGGGCATCTGTATGTGAGGACAGCCAGAGCCCCTGCCTCATAGGCTCAGGGTGAGAGTGATGCAAACCAGCATAAAGCACACAGCCTGAGCAGGGTACCTGCTCCGTGACCATCAGCATGTATAGTCTCGTCAGTGGCGGGAATCTTTCCCAACAATGGCTGTCAACATCCAGGGGAACCAGTAGGCATATCTAGGACATTCTGAAGATAGAGTGGGGTAGGGAGAGTGTTAGCTTGGTCCAGCATGGAAAGAACATCCTTCACTGCCAGATTGGCTGGTCTTGAACTTGCTCATTGTGGTAGATAGAATGAAGATTTCTGGTGCAGCAGGAGCTTTTGTGGATCTAATGGTCTAATGAAACATGCCCCACCATGGGGGAGCTACTTAGCCTTCTCTGTTTTCCATTAGCACTGTATTAGCAAACACCACCTACTAGGTGGCACAAACAACAGAAATTTATTGCCTTATACTTCTGGGGGCCAAAAGCCTGAAATCAAGGTATCGGTAGAATCCGTTCCTTCTGAGGGCTGTGAGGAAGAATCCTCTGCTTCTGGATTCCATGCCTCTGCTCTGGCTTCTGGTGGTTTGCTGGCGATCTTTGGTGCTCCTTGGAGCAGGTACATCACCTAGACCTCTGCTTTGATGTTCACATGGCATTCTTCCTGTGTGTGTATCTGTCATTGTGTCTGAATTTTCCCCTTTTATAAGGATACCAGTCAACCTGGATAGGAGCCCCTCTAATGACCTCATTTTAACCTGATTACCTCTGTAAAGACCATACCTCCAAATAAGGTCACATTCCGAGGTACAAGGAATTAGGACTTCAACACATGCCTTTTTGGAGAGCACAATTCAACCCATAACAGCTACCTTCTAAAATGGGGCTAATGCTAGCTTCCTTTCTTACCACACAGGATTGCAGTGAGGCTTAAATAAGAGAATGTAGAGGAACAGATTTCGAGAAATTTGATAGCACTATAAAACTGCAAGAACAATGTTTAATTTCGTATGTTGATCTGCACCGGAAGTGATACTCAAACCTTTGCAAGAATGATGTCAGGAAACTGTTAATCATCCCACAATATTGCCAGGAAACACAGAGATAGGGACTTCATCTTTCAGAAAGACACACAGATTCGAAAGAGATGGAAGATGCATGCCTGGAAACGAGCATGCTATTGCAATGCCACTAAATCCCCTGACAGCACATAGGAAATTGGAGACAGAAACAAGGAAATGAAGACAGAGAACACAGATCTTTCAAAATTTACCATGCACTTATCTTGTGTCAACCAAAGTACTGGGTACAGGGCTTGTCAAATCTTAATCCAGGAAACTGAGATTATTTATGAGCCACCTATTTTAATGGAATGGCTAACCTTATTAGAAAACCTTCCTTCGTACAAAAGAGAAGGTAATTCTGGAGGGGAGAGGTTGCGGGGGGGGGGGGGAAGAGAACAGAAATGAGGGAAGAGGGCTAAGTCAAAGGGTTATCAATTTCACAGTGTTAGCTGAGACTTGCCTCTGCTCTCTTTTCATTTTCAAGAAACTAGTTTCCATTGATCTTGAAAAATGTAGTCTAATCAGGAAACACATGCCTGTATCTCCTATACTTTTCATAAATATTTGTGCTCGGTGATGTTATGAATTCTCAGACTTTTCATTTTACTGCATCATCAATAGGCCTTTAAAATTGAGATAATTTAAAGAGATGGATGCTTAGAAAGACCTCCCCCCGCCACCCAGTTTTAAGGAATCTTCGCTGGATGCCCAAAAGCAGAATCTCTTGCTCCTTACTAAAATACCTTTGACGAAACAAATTATGTCCAGAATTCCAACCATTTTAAGTACTAAGATGGACAGCACAGGAGAATCTCAAACTGAAGGAACGCTATTGGGCAAAATTGAATTAGGATTTTTCTACGCTTTGCCTCATGAAACAGAGTGGTATTTCCTCCTGGAAAATAGGGAGATGCCATGGCCCTTCCCTGTCTGCGATCTTGCAGTTCGGGAGCTCTGCTTCTCTAGGAGAGTCAAGCAAGCACTTCTCTGCTTTCCGATTTCTCACCTGTCTAGGTGCATCGTGAGACACAGTATCAGCTTTGAGAAAGTAACAGTCACTGAGGGCAGGAAACTGCAAAATAATACAGGTTTTTCTTTCTGGAGCAAAGATTAATGCAAAGATAACTAAAGCCATTTTGAAAACAGCATTTTTCAGAAGGGCTTGCCCTACCATATATTAAGACACGTTATAAAGCTACAAGTGTTTGAATAATGTGGCATTATTGCAAAATATAATAGATAGGGTGGTCTCGAAGTAAACATAGTATACTTAAATTTAATCTTGCACAAAAACCATCTCCCAAAACTGGAAAAGAAGTGATTATTTTATTTTTTGTTTTATTTATTATATTTTATTTTTATTTTTTAAACTTAATTTGACACACAGAGATTTAAAATTAATCTATTTAAAATAAATCTATCTAAAATAAATAAAACAGGGGCACCTGGGTGGCTCATTCGGTTGGGTGTCTGCCTTTGGCTTGGGTCGTGATCCCAGATTCCTGGGATGGACTCCTGCGTCTGGCTCCTTGCTCGGTGGGTAGCCTGTTTCTCCCTCTGCCTCTGCCCCTCCCCTCCATTTGTGCTCTCTCTTGTGCTCTCTCTCTCAAACAAATAAAATCTTAAAAAAAAAGTCACCAGTAATTTTTAAATGGCAAAAAAAAGGGAAATAGTAGTTTATCATTTTCTTCTATCAGAGTGACAGATTTAAGCAAACTTAGCACATAATGCTGGCAAGAAAGAGGTAAACAGGGACTTTCATATACTTCAAGTGGTAATAAAGTATAGTGTTGTTTCTTTGCAATGCATTTTGAAAATTACAAATTAATTGTCAAATAAATTTATTTTTTCCAATACAAACTTGAACATCTAAGGATCAATGCTAAAAAGTTAGGTAACCTTAGATACACATCCGTGTACCTAAATCACCATCACAGAATTATTTAAAATAATGAATTTTGGTGGAAAACTAGTTAACCAACAATAAGGGGAAGCTTAAATTAATTGATAGCCCATAAAATGTTTTCTTGGATGAACATTAAATATCATGATTTTGAAAACCTCAATGAAAGGAACATTCCCACAAGAAAAAGTGAAATTTTAAAAGTGGAATACAACCAGAGTATATAATTTGATGCTACATACATATATGTAAATGTATACACCCTCTCATGCGTATTTTAAAAATTTAATTCTACTCCTATGGGCAGAAAAAAATAGACACAAAAACACAAAGTGTTATCAGAGGCTGCTCTCAGTGGAGAAGTTACAAGCTAATTTTACTTTCCATTCATTTTTTTATTTAACAATAAGTATGAATTGCTTTTACAATCAGAATAAGTTAATTATAAAATAAAATACTGAAGTCAGCATCTACAGTAAGTTAGAATTTATTCTGTTTTATAAGCATTTATGAAATGGCTACTATTATCTTAGCATTGGGCTGAGGGGAGGCAGAGCCATTTGGAGAACTTCCTGCTGGAAAGAATGATACAGTTATTCACAATTTTTTTTTTTTTTTTTTTGGATGGCGCCATCCATTGGATGGTGCCTAATGCCCAGCTGAGCTATTTGACCATGAAAAGCAGAGGGAGGAAGGGAGGGAGGCAAATTTTGAAAATATTCTGATTAAGAAAACAATCAGAAATGATGTTTGATCTGAATGAATTTGGTAAGAGAGCTTTAGGAGAGGAGAGGAGAGGATGTGGTAAATGGTACTCAGAAAGATGAAGCAAAATGTCGGCAAGCACGCAGCTCTGATAAAGCCAACAGTGGAGTCCAGGTCCCTCCAACTCATAACACTTTTCTTTTTCTTTTAAAGCCACCATATTGTACCTACTGACAGGAGTCTAGTACCCAATCAAAACCGAGGTCTAGAGCAGGAAAGTATCATTGTAAATATGTTTGCCAATTAAGCAAGTTAAAATATTCCTACAGCTTAGTGGGATGATGAAAACACAAGGCGAGATCTGCCATGCTTCTGTACATAGTGCATGCATTTCCATGTTGATTCCCACTTCTCAAAATAAAAATGCACCAAAGTGAGGCGTTTTTCAAACGTAAGAGTCCAATTGCTTCATTCATAAAATCTTAAGGAGCTAATTATGGGGAGCAAAAGGCAACTTTTTTTCCAATCAAGAGGATCTCATTTTTTTTTTTCAAACATTTGGAAGATTTGCAACCCTGTGAACATGTTTCATGAATGGCAGTAATATGTGTTTGGTCTTGCTTCATAGGAAGGCTAACAACATCTCATTCTGCAAAAGATACTTGATGCCCAATGAGCATTTTTTAAAAATCTAAATTGGAAAATGGTATTTTATCAATGCAAAGTTAAATGTGAACTTCAAAAGGCACAATGTTGGGTATAAACAGAAGACGCTCGATCATAACCGCGCCTGAATACATTAAGTATGGAAATGAAACCGGGTGAGAGCCCAGCCTAGATCTCTCTGAACTGCCTGCCCGACCACATAAATTAATCAAATGGCAGGGCAGCGGAAGCCGGCTGGAAAGCCTGTGTTCCTCACCGTTTCTTGGAGCTTAAATGTTTCTGAGATAATAAATATCTGATCTTGGAAGGAGGGGCGGGAGGAATCAAGAGGTTAATTATCGGCTGACTTGGATGACTCTGGAGATGTGCTTGTTTTACTCCTCTCTCATCTTAGCCACTACTCTTCCAGTCAAGGCTGACAAGTCCTCAAAACTCCTTCCTGCCTAGGATGCTTCTTCCTCCTGCTCCCTCCCGCTTAAACATCGCCTTAGCATCCGCGATTTATATAAAATAGTCAGGTCTGCTATTTTGCACCTCATTGTACCTGGGCAGCACTTGCTTATTCCTTAACAGAATCAAGAATTCACTCTCTTAATGCCAGGGATCTGTCTTTGCTGGACTGGTTTGCTGGACAGCCTTTCTTGCCGAAAATACAGCTTAAGATCTGGTCCCAACAACCAGCTGTCAGCCTTGCTGCCCACTGCTAGCGGCCAGATGCTCTCTGACTGAGGAAGACTCTGTCTTTCCTCACACTGCACGTTCTTCATTTTCCCCACAATTTCCTTTTTATTTTTTGCCACTTCAAAAAATGATCCTTTGAGCTAAATGCTCTCAAGCCTTGGATTCTATGCAGACCTCCCACCTCTGTGATCACTGCTTATTTCAGGCTCCCCTCTTGCCTCCTGCAGAGAGACCCTGCTGAAGGTTCTTTCCAAAGTCCTCTGCGCTGTTAGCACTTTCCCCAGTCCCTCCAGGAGAAGGAGCAGGCAGTGACCTAAAGCCCCCATTTCTACTTCTGACTTCTGTCCCGAATGCTGGCTCTGTAATGTCTATTTTGAGGTCACACAGGTGCCTACCATCTATTTCTAAGCCATCTTGCAAACTAGTTCTGTCTCCATCTTTCCCTTGATTTACACCAGTGTCACTGGTGCTCACTTCCTTACCCTTCTCTGCTGTAATCACTGATTTGGGGGCTCACCATTCCTAACCCTGCCTTCATCAGCCTCCTGACTGCTCTCTCTGCTATGATCCCTGCATTCCTCATGACAAACTTCCTTTCCACAGACCTCGGCTCCCTGCTCTGCAGCTTTCAAATACTCCTCCCTCAAATGCCTTCCCTGATCGCTGTCCAAAGTTTCCTCTAGCAGAGGCTGATAGGTTTTACATAATAAGAAGGGTACTGTGATCAAAGTAAAATTAGACGAAAACAATGAATCGTGGGTCACTACATCAAAAACTAATGATGTATTGTATGGTGACTAACGTAACATAATAAAATAAAATTTAAAAAAAATAAAAAAATAAAATTAGAAAAGAATAGTTAAACACACAAACTAGTCCCCTCACTACAACAAATCTTAGAATATCCATCATTTGCTGTGCATTTTGATCTTTAAAAATGGCAGCGGCTGGGTGGCATTTCTTCACTGTTTGCCAACAGAGTGCTTAGCCAAGAGGGTCTTGGGGGGATTCGTTTTAAGGGTATGCTCTGGATCTCCAGGGTAAACTGAGAAGACCCCACTGATTATTCACGGTGAATTGCTAGACTTGGCCATTTTTCCTTGAGCCTCCCATCCTTCTCCTTCCTCTAGCGATTCCCAAACTCCTGCAATCTAAGTTCTTAAGCCACTCTTTCCCCGCTTCTCCAGCTCCTAGTCAACAACCATGGGCACTCTCCACCAGCGATAAGAGCCTGGACTCTGCTAACAGCTCAGTGCCCGGGCCACAGGGTGTGCTGGCCAAGTGCAAGGTTTTGGAGTGAGACTGCTTGGATTCAGTTGCCAGCTCCAACACATTTTTACCTGGCCAGCCTGTGGCAAGCAACTTAAACTTTCTGAGCCTTGGTCTTCTCATCTGTAAGATGGAAATAATAATGCTTACTGCATAAGAAAATTGAATGTAGTATGTGCATAAGACCATTTGTGTCATGCTCACTATACTGAAGGCATTTTAATAATAGCATGGGCTATTGGTAGTCTCTATTACTGGTAGCAGCTGTTATGTTAAACCTCCACCAGAAAGCCAGGTTGCTCACTTCAGCTAGACTGGGAGCCTGAATACTACTCTACCTACTGAGCCACAAGAAGAGGGACGTAGTTGATTCTGCCAACTTAAAAGGCAAAGAAAAATGTCTGCTTCCTGAGCTCAGGGTAATGGGAATGAGACCCTCAATGACAACTCCACTGGGTTCTGCCACCCGTACTCAACCCACATGTTATGACTTCCAAGAATTGTAGGCCTAGGGTCCCTGAGGTTCCTAATCTGTTCTTTTACCAGATCCTTGGATCCCACCAGCCAGTTTACCTGGCCCTTTGGGAATC
Source organism: Halichoerus grypus (assembly GCF_964656455.1). Lineage (NCBI taxonomy): Eukaryota > Metazoa > Chordata > Mammalia > Carnivora > Phocidae > Halichoerus > Halichoerus grypus. The sequence goes on from NC_135726.1 coordinate 5,375,286, forward strand.
ACCACAGACTGGTCGATGGGAGACCTGGGAAAGTGAAATCATCTCAGGGAGGCCCCGGGGACTGGGAGCTGCAGACTCAGTTATGCCCCTAACCAAAGGGATTTGGAGGAAACCCGAAGCATAGCTGCATGTGCCACCCACCCCTGTGCTTATTTTACAGGATGAAAGCATCTACGGGCTGGCCCAGAAGGTGTCAGGGAGTGATAGATTGTGCCACCTCCAGAACCATTGTTAACCCATCGAGGCAGAGCTGTCTGTGAATCTCCTCATCACGATACTCCTTTGTTTCCAGTTGGTGCTAGACTTACCCAGAATTATCTCATTCAACCCATTTTGCGGAGAGAGGCTAAATAGTGGACCCAAAGTCACACAACAGTGCATGGTGGGGCTATAGTTTTAACTTGAAAAGTCTGATACAGATTCCTGAAATCTCAGACCGTGTTAAATACCCCAGTATATATGGCTTGGGCTCCTATATATTTCTTATACAAGGTTAGAGAAATCAAAATCACCTGCTTAGACACCCTGGTTTTGAAGTGATGCTTCGTTTAAGAGTGAGAAATACTGGGGTTTGTGACCTGGTTCCACCATATACCTGGCCTTGGGATAGACATTTCATCTCTCCAATCTTCAGTATTTGCACTGGAAAATTAAGACAATAATGCCCACTTTTTAGAGTTGGCCCAGGACTAGATGTGACAAATGTCTAAAGCACCATCCCCCGCAGGTAAGCAGCATACATTATTGAGTTTTGGCTAAACACATGGGCTCTGGAATCACACTGTCTAGGTTTTGATTTCTGTCTCCTCAGTTACTGGTTGTCTGACGTTACAGAATGCACTTAATAGCTGTCTTACAGTGTTGGGGGTAATTATTAAATTAGATAATGCTTTCCAAGTGTTTGGTGTAGTATTCAGCACATAGTAATTTTAATAGTTTTTAATCATAGTTAATAAAGGTGATTATTGACACAATGACGTTTTTTATTGGGTAAGATAGGCTAGGTTTTACTGCAGAAATAAAAACAGAATAAAATAAAATGAAATCTAAGAGGCTTAGAAGACAAAGGCTCCTGCTCATGCTTTGAATTTGGTGTGATTGGTGGGAGTGCTATGCTGTGTAACAGCTCAAGGACCCAGACTGAAGAAGGCTCCACCAGCTGGTAGCTGGTACCATCTAAAATATGTCGATGGCCACCATAGCAGAGAAAGAGAGAGCATGGAAACAGCATGCTTCGGCCAGCACTTGCCAAATGGTTCCATCAGACTGCAAAGGGACTGGAAAATAGAGTATTTCTGTGTGTGTGGGAAGAAGACGAGTGTTGGATACGGGTAAGCACCAGTACCTCTACTACAATGATGATGGCAAGGACAACAAAACAAGGTGATGAGCTTCTAGCTTGGAGCCTTGCACTCAACAGGTGGTTAATAATTAGCAGCCTTTGTTATTTTTGTTATATGTTAACTGAGTGAGGTGCAAGTCTTGATCACATGACGGGTAACAAGATGGGTGTCCCAGAAGGAAGAGCTGGACTCTGCCCCAAATCTGGAAATAGAATATTAAGGAAAGCAGAGGTTTCCCTATACAGGTGAGTGTGCTGGACCCTGGAGCTGTCCCATCCAGCTCTATTAGGTAGGAGATCAGGTCTCTCAAAGGTCCCCAATTCCTCTACAAAATAATTTCTCCAAGTGTGGTCCAAAGACCACCTTCCTAGGAATCACCTGAGGAATTTGTCAAAAATGTAGATTTCTGACTCATCTCAGACCTACTGAAGCAGAATCTGTGTGTGTGTGTGTGTGTGTGTGTGTGTGTGTGTGTCAGGCGGGGAGGTGGTAGATTCTGCAATATTTATTTTTACAAACTCACCTAATGACTTTTAGGCAACCTGAAGTTTGAAAACCATGCAAACGAACACTTTCTGCCCTTATATCCCCATGGACACCAGCTCTGACTCTCACACTCAGGGTGCCCCTTCAATATCATGCCTTGTCCAAATTCTGATGCTGAGGTTTAGCACCACAGAAAGCCAGATTCAATTTCTAGCTCTATCATTTACTTGCTGTGTATTCTTGAGCAAACCACTTAATGGCCCTAACTTCAGTTCATTTACCTGTAAAATGTATACAATAAAATGGCCTAGCATTTTGTTGGAAGGATTTATTGATATCATGTAAAAAAAAAAAAAAAAAGCATGATGATGGTGATGATGCAGATGATGCTGATGATAGGAATGATGCAGATGATGGGGATGATGCTGATAGGGATGATACAGATGATGGCAATGATGATGCAGATGATGGGGACGATGCTGATGATGGGGATGATTCAAATGATGGGGATGATTCAGATGATGGGGACGGTGCTGTTGATGAGGATGATGCAGATGATGGGAATGATGCAGATGATGGGAATGATGCTGATGATGGGGATGATGCTGATGATGGGGATGATGCTGATGATGGGGATGATGCAGATGGTGGAGATGATGCAGAAGGTGGGGATGATGCAGAAGGTGGGGATGATGCAGATGATGGGGATGATAAGGATAACAATGACAATGACAATAATGCCTGAGCCTCATGTATGTAACAGATGGAACACCATGTGTGTTTTTTGTTATCTGTAACATGGAGTGTAGGCCTTGGCTTACATGATGGGTAAGGAAGTACCAGGATTATATGTAATGTCATATCTGAGATGTAGTTCATATTTAACCAATGTTAGTTCTATTTTCCTTTAATTCCTTGTAAAACAGACCTTATCCCTAAGCAAAAGGGCTAGCTGGCTTTACTTATTTTTAAAAGCCAGGGAAGTGGAGAGAGAAATTTGTATTGATAGAAGACAATATATATAGAAACAATGTTTCTAGAAAAACATGAATTCCTAAGTATAGAAGAAAGTCATATTAATAGTGATCAATTTGTCCTCTGGTTCAATTGCTATCTTACTTTGAGTTGCAATGTCCTCAAACAACCATGCTGAATTATTTGACGTAGTGTCTTGGGCTTATGAAACTCCCATGTTGGTAAGATTTTTAGAGCTGGTATTTGTTGTTGATTAATGTAATTAGTTGGGGAGAGCTATACTGTGAGAGTGACAGAGATGGATGGGTAAGAAATAAAGAGTGTGGATAAGAAACAGAACCACGGTGGGCAGCCCTTTTAACTTTATAAATATGCAAACCCATGCAGAGTCAAGGCGGGGAGAGAAAAGTTGGTGGTTTGCCAAGAAACAAGGTGTGAATAAGCAGCAGACAGAATGAAAAACCCATAATGTCTATCTAGTATCTGTGTTTGTTTGATCAAAATCTGATTCTAGCTCCAAATAGTTAATAGGAATCTTTGATTATAATCTGCCTCCTTAAAATGTTCCCACTCTATACCCTGTTCAAATAGAATCATAATTGTTTAAAAACTATAATAAAATCTATCGAGAAAACATTATTATTCATTTGATGATTTATTCAGTATCAAAATTCAATGTTCAAATACTGAACACTGCACAATTGTTGTTCTCAGTCTTCTACTCAAATCCAGCACTTTATGGAGGTATGAGCACATTGCTCTGGAAACCTGAGGTCTTTCCTAATTAATTTGTTCTAAAATACATGGTAGTCCAATCTAGCTTTTAAAAATCACACGAAACAAATAGCATCAAAAATTAAAAAGCTTTCAGAAAGAGTTGCCAATCTTCTTCATACATAATGTATAGGAAGGCTAGGCATGCCCACACTGAGTCCTGTGCACAGGCAAGTCTCATTCGTGTAGCAATGCAGTGATCTCAAGATTTGTGACTGCCCTGGGTTATCCAAGTTTTCCTCCAACAGGAAAGCTTCTAGCATTGCATCAAGTCCCAGTAAAGGAAAAACAAGTGTACTGGGGGAATTAGACATGAAGTCCCAGGCAAACATTTGTGTAGAAACTGTTTTTCTCACCTTATGTTTAAAAACATCTTCAACATCCTTTAAAACACCGGTTGCCATGGTTACGATTGTTGTGCAGGCAGGGAGGTTTCCAAGCATCTCTGAGCTCATCAGTTAATGCCAACAGATCAGAGATTTTTTGAAAATTGATATTTATAAAATATCACCCCTCTCTTTTTTTTTCCCTCCCAGTCATAAGTCACATCATTGAAGGCAGCTGGATAGGTTTACAGGATTATTGTGGTGGTTATCACTGTGGACCTGGCCTTTTGAAAGGCCACATAAGTGCCATATTGACCATATGCTAAATGTGGCCTTTGATCTAAGTCCACATGTGGTGGGTCAAATTCATTTGCTGACATTCACAAAAATGAAGTATCGCCATTCTGATAAAGCAAAGCTGTCATGCGTCACTTCCATTGTCATGGACCTGTCCCTATGACAACCATAATCCTAATTGCTACCTGCTTGAAGATCACACTAATCAAACTTTTTTTAAATATAGCCCTCTTACAGAATTCATAATTTAAATCATGACATATCTAAGATCATGGGCTAACAGGCTTTATGTAAGAACTTTAAAACCAGTCCAGTTTAACTTGATGCAATTTCACATGCCTGAAAGATGATGTTGTTACTGAGTTGGTTAAATCAATTCCATGCATATTCAGGCGAGAAGTTAAAGTTATATCCCTTTTAGTGACCACCATGTCCCAACATTTGAAAAGTCCAGGTTTCTTATTTTCCAAACGTTCTTTTTTATATGTCTTATTTTAACACCTACTCAAAAATTCATGGGAGAGATTCAGATTTAGACATCAGTGTCTACTTTTGACCAGTTTGATTCTCCAATCAACCTGATTATCTTTCTCCCGCAGACCTTAGCTCATCATTACAAAATCATAAACCCCATAGTCCTGACCCCACGACACTCATTAATTGTCCAGAAAGTATTTTTGAAATATGTAAATGTGATTTGACTAAAAGAAAGCTGTTGATTCAGCAACTTCACCAGAAAGCAGCCTTTGTAATAGTCTCCTAAGTCTTTCATTGGCTTTATTTTAAAAAGCTAGGAATAAATTTAACTCAACTAGAGTCACAGAAATTCACAGTGTTGTTTAGAGATATAGAATCAGCAAACTGATGAATGGTCTATTTTTTTCTAGGGTATTTTTAAAAGCCAGATTATTTTCAGTCCTCTACTTTGGGCAAATGGGAGATTTTACCAAGGCAGAGAAAATAGATAAACTACAAGACATGGAAGGGAAGAAGAAGGATCAAGTTGAAACAAGTTAAGTTCAAGGTCTCTGGCTATCTGGGGATTGAGAGTTAAACAGACCCGGAGCTCAAGTGAGAGGTGAGGGATGGACTTCAGACTTGTGAATTATTGATGTGTATGTAGTAATGAAGGTCCTGTTAATAAATGGTGTGATCCAGGAGGAGTGAGCAAAGTAGAGACAGAAGGCAGCTGGGAAGAAACCCCAAGCAAAACCCAGCGTTCAATTATTCCAGGGCAAAAAGGACATCCAGCAAAGCAGGATGAGAAGAAACTCTCCAATAAGTAGTGGGGGAAACATCCAAATATCCTGGCGAAGAAGTTGAAAGAAAAGACTAACAAGAATGAGAAATATTTATTCACAGTAGGATGAGGTGGATGGAGGCTTGGGATTGCCTCTTCTTGTTTGTTTCTCCAAGAGACCAGGAGCTCCCAGGATAAGGAAAGGACCTCTGTTTTCTCTATCATATTCCCAGAACTCATTTAGCTCCATGCCTGGAACAGAGAACCCACTCTATAACTCTTTGGTTCAATGAAAGAATGAAAAGGTCAAAGGTACATGACAGGTGGAATGAGTCTACTGCTTGTGTTGGGTGGGGGCCGCTGAGGACCTTCCCAGGAAGAATCTGAGGGGCATAGAGACCAGATTTCTCTCTTTCACTGCTTAGGTAATGTGGTGTTATCCTGAGGGGTCCTTTTACATTTCCATAAAAAGAAAAGTCTAGTTCCCTTAAAAATGATCTGACATAGTTTTCACAATCAACTGCATTTAGACTTTAAAATGCAATTAAAATGTAACTATAATGTAAATCGGGTTAGCCTGAAGATGTTTCCAAAATCTCTCTGACTCATCCAGAATGGGAAGGGAGACCAAATCGTAGCATCCTTAATATCTCCCAGCCGCCCACACCCCACCCGATGAGTCCACAAACGGTTCATTATGTGACTGGTGATCATCACAGGAGACCACCCAGCTGATAACACTGGTCTGTTACCTGTAATCATCTCAACGCTGGATCTGAATCACAATACTATTAATGAGATGGATTGTGTGGCTATTAGCTATTAAAAAGCAATAAAAAAAAGTCTCAAATTAATCTAAAAAGTCAATTCCATGACTATCTCTGGAATCCCGATTGGATAATAAGAAACCTGATTGCGGGGAGCATTCTGAAGGAGCCGCAGCTGACGTCACTGGAGTACTGGCATCCACTGCCCTTGATCTGGGCAGATGATAAGAAAAAGACAAGGAAAACACCATCTTATTAACTGAGACACCCTTGTTTGCATTTTAGAAAATTGCTCCTTTGAAGAGCACTGTGGGGGAAAAAAGCAGGCCTTATTTTCGTCTGCAGCATCCGAATGAGAGGTTCCCCTGCCTTCCAGATCAGAGAGACATGCCCATCTATTTGATGGCAAGCCTCTGAATTAGTATAAATATATTATGGCCATAAAAACATCTGTGCTGAATGAATAAGGAAGAAAGTAGCATAGGATTTCTGGAAGGAGGTAACAAAAATGAACGCTGTCAAATGCTAGTTTCCTGTCACCGAGACACCACAGCCAAGTCTTGGAAGCAGGTGAGTCAGAACTTGATCTAGTCCTATTAGGAGCGTGTTAGTTGCCTGAGGTCCCTTTTATCTGAAGTCTTTGAAAACATCAACCTTTGTGCAACAACCACAACAAAATCAATTTTCTTCACCTTGGAAGTGCCAGCCTCCCTCAGTTTGGACACACAGGCAACAATTTCCCTAAAGGAAATGCTTCGTACCTTCCCCGGACATGTCACTTTTGTAGATCAGTGTGTATTTTAGATCACCACGTATGTGGCCCATTACTAGGATTAGACCCTTGAAAGGAAGATGCTTTCATTGGATTGGTTAGGGATGTATGTTGGAACTATGGAATGAATCATCAGGTAGAATCCGTTAATACTCGTGCTTTTAAAGAATCAGTGACCCTTAACAAAGACGGATGAAAGGTGTTGACACGTCGAAGTGAGCCGATATATTATGACTGTGTATTGATTCAACTCCAGGAGTTTGGTTATTGTTTAATTTATACCAACACTCTGTTCAAAGCACAAACAAAACCACCTCCTTCCTACTGAAGAACCTTTGCTACAGGAGTTCTCTTCGTCTGGAATGTTTTTCTCCCCTGGATAATTCCCACCCAGCCTTCAGACTCACATCAGACCTCTTCTTCTTCATACCTGCAGCCCCTGATCTCAACCTTGGCTGCACACTGACTCACCTGGGGAGCTGTAAGTCAGTTGGATGCCCGAGTCCTCCCCAGAGATTCGCATGTCCTTGGTATTGGGGTGTATCTGGGATATGTTTGGACACTGAGATTTTTTAAAGCTCAGATGATCATGAAGTGTAGTCAAGGTTTGAGAACTTCAGTTGATAGCATCTTGTGCTCCTCTCTGCCAGGATGGCCTTCATGAAGTTCCCCTTCGGCTTCACTAAACTTTAGACAGGTTTCTTCCTAACTATAGGCCCCTCATCTCTTTCCTTAAAGAATTTACTTTAGAAAACTTGCAATTGTAATTCTTTCTCTGCCTTTTAAAATGTAAATCTTCTCCCAGTTTCTGCCAGTTTCGCCACTTCAGAGTGTCCTTCTCAAGGACCTGTCCACCATTCCTCTGACATGTGACCGCTGAAGGAGATAGTGCCCCTGTCTCCCAGGGCCCAAGCACATTAACCATGCTGCCCCTTCATGTCCTCCAGTACTTTTCCACTAGCTCATCCTGCTGCTTCAAAACCCCCCTGCCCTTCATTTAAGTGGGGTTAAGTTCCATCTCTCTCCTCTGGCGCAGTAGCCTGAAATAAAGTCTTCCCTGCCTGTTTAACTCTGGTGCAATTTTATTCTCGCCTAGACTGGACCACACTGCTTTCATATTATCTGTTTGGGTTTCAGTCTTCCCTGCTCCTCGAGGTCTCCTTTTTGTCTTGTTTTTGTTTTATTTCCTTTCTCTCCTCCGCATCTAGCCCAGGATAGGATATATAATGCCCCCCTCCCCAAATGCATTTCCTTTTACATTTTTATGTATTTATTTTTAAAGATTTTATTTATTTATTTGAGATAGAGAGCGAGAGAGAACATGAGCTGGGGGACAGAGGGAGAGGGAGAAGCAGGCTCCCCACTGAGCAGGGAGCCCAACATGGGGCTCGATCCCAGGACCCTGGGATCATGACCTGAGCCGAAGGCAGACGCTTAACCGACTGAGCCACCCAGGTGCCCCATCCTTTTACATATTTAAACTGTACTAAACATGGGTTGCTTAATGTGCCCATGTAATTCATTTGACTTCATCTGTGTGCAGCTATTGAGGGCAACACGCAGGAGAGAGGGGCTTGAGGGAGAGTCATTTAGAGAAAGAACAGAAGACCAAGAAAGGAACCAAGAAAGAAGAAGACCCTTTGTTTTCCCCATTGCCTTTTGCCCCTTTCAAATTAGACCTTGGCTTTCACTGCCCCAGAGAAACAGAAGACATTAAATCTTGGCTTTTGAACTTCTAAAGGCTCAGGTCTGGGCAATTTAAGTACCGCGTAAGGGACTTTCAAGGATAATTTTGACACCATGCAATTTTTGCTTTAGAATGCTGACTTTAGAACATGACCCTTCTGTCTTCACCCAGACCTGCACTTCAGATGTGTCTCCTCCTTATATAATCTGTTGCCTTCAAACATTCCTCAGGAAGGGATAACTTGCCTTTGACAACTTATTTGGTTGCTTTCAAAGCTCACTCCTTGAAATTAATATTCTTTAACTGTAAAGGAAATAAATTTGACTGTTTCCACAGAAGTGGTTTTTACCCCTTAATATAACTTTTAATAGTGTCTGAATATCTCATTTTCCAAATGAGAATTAAATAACTGAATGATTAACTTAGGTTTATTTTTCACAGGAGTTTCTTTCCCTAAACCATAAAATTTTAATTGGCAAACTTTATATTTGTACATGTAGTTCAAGATTCCAAGAACCACTTTGAATATGAGAGCACTTAAAGATTTTTTTCTCTAGAAAAACCAATTGAAATAACATGGTTTAACATTTACTTGCAGGTGTTACAAAAAAAAAAAGTAGACCTGGGGCCAAAAATTTTCATATTTTAAAGGCAAAGGATACACATTTTAATGTTGGTTCCTGGATCCAGGATCTGTGTATAATTTATTACTTCATCCCAGCACATAACCTAATAGTTGCTCAGCAAATGTTTTATCAGTCAGCTTAGGCTAAATTTTGCTGGGGTAACAAATGATCTCATCATCTTAGTGAGTCTCATTAGCTCAGACCTATTTCTATCTCATGTTACAGGTATATCGCAGGTCAGTTTCAACTTTGCTCTAGGTCTTCATTTTAGGGTCCAGGCTAAATAAGACTCTCCTCTCTAGGATATGCTGGTCTCACCAGGAAAGGGGCAAAGGTGGCAGAATCAGTGTTACTTATGTTTCAGTGGCACATGTAACTTCCACCCATATTTCATTGGCTGAGGCAAGTCACATGTTCAAGCCTGATATCACCAGGGCAAGGCTTTCTAGGGAGGGGCCATATACAGAGAAGAAGCAAATATTTTTGAGTGATAATACAATTTTGCATAATACTAGTTGAGTTCACAAGCTCCTTTTATTCAGTGCAACTTCATTTTCTCTACCTGCCCTGGAATTGTTCTCGTTTTTCAAGCATAAGGTAACTATGATGACATTCATATTAGTTTTCTTGAGCTACCATTACAAAGTACCACAAAGCAGGTGACTAAAACAGAAATTTATTGCCTTTAGTTTTGCAGATCAGAAGTCTTAGATCAAAGTGATGGCAAGCTTGTTTCTGTCTGAGACTCTGAGGGAGTTCCATTCCATGCCTCCCCACTAACTTCTTGTGGTTTCCTGGCAATCACTGGCACTCCTTGGCTTGTAGACACATCACCCCAATCTCTACCTCCATGTTCACACACCATTCTTCTTGTATGTATATGTCCAAATTTCTCCTTTTCATAAGGAAATCAGTTATATTGGTTAGGGGCCCACCCTATTCCAGTAGGGCCTCATTCTAATTAATTGCATCTGCAGTGATGTTCATATTTTGAGGTACTAGAGATTAGGACTTCAACCTATGAGTTTTCGGGGATATTCAACCCATAAGAAACCTATATCATGTTTGTCCAAAACAGTCCAGTTTTGTCTGTGGTCCTGGTAACACTGTTTCTAGAGATCCCTCATTCATTCTCAAAAGTGTCCCAGATTGGACCATCAATTAAACAGCCACCTTAAAAATAATACATGATTGGGGCACCTGGGTGGCTCAGTTGTTAAGCATCTGCCTTCAGCTCAGGTCATGATCCCAGGGTCCTAGGATCGAGCCCCACATCGGGCTCCCTGCTTGGCGGGAAGCCTGCTTCTCCCTCTCCCACTCCCCCTGCTTGTGTTCCCTCTCTCGCTGTGTCTCTCTCTGTCAAATAAATCAATAAAAAATCTTAAAAAAAATAATGTATGATCATTACAGAAAATTTGAAAAAATAGAGAAAGTTAAGTTGAAAACTTAAAAGGAATCTCCTTTAAATACTAGCCTATTTGAAATCCTACTATTAACATTTTGGTATATAAACATAATTTTTAAATAAAACTGGAACAATAGTACAATACCATTTTGTAACCTGTATTTCCCCCTAAAATATTTTTGTCCATTTTCCTTAAAAAGGAAAAGTTAAGAACAGGATTTTTAGGGCGCCTGGGTGGCTCAGTCATTAAGCATCTGCCTTTGGCTCAGGTCATGATCCCAGGGTCCTGGGATCGAGCCCCGCATCGGGCTCCCTGCTCCGCGGGAAGCCTGCTTCTCCCTCTCCCACTCCCCCTGCTTGTGTTCCCTCTCTTGCTGTATCTCTGTCAAATAAATAAATAAAATCTTTAAAAAAAAAAGAGAACAGGATTTTTAATGACTGCATAATTGTCCATCATATCCACTCCATTTAATGACTTATTTAATGATTTCCTTATGTGGGCCATTTAGGTGGTTTCCAAGAGAACACTATTTCACGAAGTCATTTTTGGAATATAAAACATCAAACAGCAATTTTAGAAAGATGTGGCAAGAATTTCCTGCAGTTATGGGTATGTTTCTCATAACAGTTTAATCACAAATGATATTCTACATGCACATTTCCAAAGAGACTTAACCTCTTTTTTTGTCTAGTTTTACTTAAGTTCCCAGATGTCAATGGCTATAGACCGAACCACAAATCTTTTTTTGTTGGTTTGTTTTGCAAAAAGCTTCTTACTGATTTTATTTTTGGTAGATTAAGTAGTTTGGGCTTTTATTTTTCCAAGGCTATTCTGGAAAAAAAGTGGCTGCTTCCTTGCAACCTATCAACTCCTCTTAGAAAATATTCTTTGAAATTTCTTGTCCAAATTCCACTTCATTTCACATGAGCTGCATTAGAGAAAATTAGTTTGCAGGTTTAGGCAATGATGGCCATCACCCCATAGCTGCACTTTACAGGGGTGTGTGCCCTGCTGGAAGGAGCAGTGACTGAAGGCTTCAGAGGGGAATAATGGGAAGGAAGGCATAAAGAGGGACAGGGAGTATTCCAACAACTTTAATTCATTATTTCAGGGAGGGTACACTCTGTAAATCTTCATTGAAACATCCCAGGTAATTCTAATGCAGTTGGCTCATGGATCACATCTTTGTCATAGAGCATGGTGTACCACCATTGTTCAATTATGTGTTCATCTCCTGATGGGACTATTAATCTCCTATAGGACTTTATAAGCCGTATTAAGCTTTGGGTCTTTCTCCTCTGGGCAACAGGGATCCACTTGAATGATTTGAAGAGGGGAGTGAAAGGACCAGATCTATGGTGTGGAGAGCTCCACCTGGCTTCTGGGTGGAGAATGGATTAGAGGAGAACAAGTCGGGATGATAAGGGGCTCCAGTGGGCACCAGGGCCTTACACTTGGGTGTACAATGAAGCCTAGTAGAGAAGGGGGAACAGACAGTCCGGGTAGAGAGAACATGTTGGATGTGTGGCAACATCGCAGGGGGAGGGTACACATGGAATTGTGGCATCATACCTAGGAAGGATGGGGTGGGAATGCTAGAAATTAAGATGGCAGGAATGTAGGGTGCTCAGGTGAGGCTGAGAGCCTGCTGGGTCACTGAAGAGTTTAAATTTTATCTATACACAGTGTCAGCCCATTGAAGGAGGTAAGAATGGTATCCGATTTGAGTTTTAGTAAAATTATTCCGGAGGGAATTTTGACATTAGTTGGATTAGAAGAGAAAAGTACAGGAGGCAGAAGTTTTCTCCTATAGTGGCCTAGAGGGGAGATAGTGGAGTACAGTGAAGATAGGGAATATGAATTGATGTGGAGGAATTTTAGATGTAGTTAGCAAGCCTTGGTTATAGTTGAATGGGGGTAAGGGAGAGAAAAGCTTCCAAGGTGATTCTGAGATTTATTTTTTTATTTGCTTGATTCAGGATTTTTTATGTATATTAGGTATGTTACAAAAGAAGCAATATTAGAAACCAGGGGGAATAAATAATGAACTCATTTGGAGATATGGTGAGTTTAAGAGATCTGGAGAAAATCAAGGAAACTTGAAACATGGAGTTGGAAATTCAAGTCTGGAGATCAGTAGAGCCCAAGTGAGTAGAGCTATAGATGTGTGAGCTGTCATGGTCCTAGGCTAAGTTAAAATCATGAAAATGGATGAGGGTGACCACAGAGAGGGTAGAATATGAGGAAAAAGGAAGCGAAACCTGGAACCCTAGGGAACATCAACATTTAGAGAATGGTTGTTAAGTGCAAGACTGGCTACATAATTGGTGGGGCCCAGTGCAAAATGAAAATGCAGGGCCCTTTGCTCAAAAATTATTAAGAATTTCAAGAAGGTAACAATAGAGTATTAAACAAGGCATGGTTCATACTAGTCTCCAATACTGTTCCTTTACCATGTGGATCAATCTAGCTTCCTCCCCTTTTCTTGTCTGTAAACTCTCACTCCAACAGTGAGAAACCTGACTCCCACTTTCCTCTACTGATGTATTTAATTGTTCAATTCCAGTACACATATGGTATGGTTTCAGAATTGCTAACCTGTAACCTCACAGGGAAGAACTTTACCAACTATAGTTCAATGCTATATACAGCTTCATTTCTTTTTAGTCTAAGGGATTCTACTCATTTCTGAACTATTTAGGTCATCAGTTTTTCCTCTACTCCTTTCTATGAGGTTGATCCACATATTTGTGAAACTATTAGATTCTTTTGCCACATTCTGTATTCTATCCTGGGATCCTGTGTCAAGTTTTATGGGTACTGCACTGTCTTGATTACTCACACTACCTAATTTCAACCTTTATATTGTCTTGAAATTGGGTAATGTGAATCCTCCAACTTTGTTCTTCTCCTTCAACGTTGTATGTTGAGATCTACAAGCGATATTGTTAGGTTTTCAGTAGGGATTGTGTTGACTCTATAAATCAAGTGGGAAGAACTGACCCCTTAGCAATGTTGAATCTTCCAACTCATGAACATGGGGCCTCTCTTCATTTAGTTAGATATTCTCTGGTTTCTTTCATCATAGCTTTGCAGCTTTCAGCACACCTATTCTGTTAGATTTATACTAAGTATTATACATAATGTATAAGCAATTGATTGACTTTTGTACATTGATCTTGTATCCTGTGACCTTGCTATACTCACATAGCTGTTTTGTAGACTCTTTGGGGATTTTTACATAGATAATCATGTCGCTGACAAATAAAGACAGCTTTACTTTTTCTTTTCCAATACCTATACCTTTTCTTTCCTTTTTATTGTATTATCTAGAATTTCCAGTACAATGTTTGATAGGAGTGGTAAGAAGGAACATCCTTGCCTTGTTCCTGATATTAGTGGGAAAGTATCCAGTCTCTCATCTGTAGGTTTGATGTTACCTGTAGTTTTTTTGTAGATGCTCTTTATCAAAAGTTGAGAGAGCTATCCACTATTCCTAGTTTGCTGATTATGAATTGGCATTGAATTTTGTCAAATGCTTGTTCTAGATTAATTGACATAATCATAGAATCTTTTTCTTCATCCCGGTGACATAATGTATTGATTTTCAGATGTTGAACCAGCTTTGTATACTTGAAATAAATTCCACCGGGGCATGAGTATAATTCTTTACATACAATGTTGGATTTGATTTGCTATTTGGGGAAATTTTGCATCTATGTTCACACAGATATTGGCCTGTATTTTCCTTTCCTGTAATCCCTTATCGGGTTTGACTATGAGGGTGGTGGGTGTTGGCATGATAGAATGAGTTAGGAAGTGTTTTCTCTGCTTCTATTTTCTTTTCTTTTTTTTTTTTATTTTAAAGATTTTATTTATTTATTTGACAGAGAGAGAGAGCAGCAGGCAGAGGGAGAGGGAGAAGTGGCTCCCCAATGAGCAGGGAGCCTAATGTGGGCCTCAATTCCAGGATGCCGGGATCATGACCTGAGCCGAAGGCAGCTGCCTAACTGACTGAGCCACCCAGGCGCCCCTCTGCTTCTATTTTCTGGAAGAGATTGTGAATAAGTAGTATTACTTCTCCCTTAAATGTTTGGCAGAATTCACAGTGAAGCCATTTGGACCTAATACTTGATAGAATTTATTCGTAAACCATCTTGGATTGATTTTTTCTTTTTTGGTAGGTTATCAATTATTAATCTAATTTCTTTAATAAGTATAGGCCTATTCAGGTTATCTATTTCTCCTTATAGAAGTTTTAATAATTTATGTCTTTCATGGAATTAATTTTTCATCTAAGATAGAAAATCTGTGGGTCTGTAGTTGTTCATAGTATTCCTTTGTTATCCTTTTAATGTCCATGTGATCAGTAGTGATAATCTGCCTTTCATTTCTGATATTGGTAATTTGTATCTTTTTCTTCTTTTCTTGATTAGCCTGGCTAGAGGTTTACCAACTTCATTCATTGTTTCAAAGAAGCAGCTTTTGGTTTTGTTGATTTTCTACTGTTTTCCTGTTTTTAATTACATTTATTTTTGCCTTGATTTCATTTTTATTTCTTTTCTTCTGCTTGCTTAAGTGATTTATAATTTTAGAAGATCACTTCAGCTGTCATATGGAGACTGGACTAGAAGGGAACAAGAGTGGACATGAGCAGACCAATTAGGAGTCTATAGACCAAGTCTAGGGAAGAGATAATGGTGGCTTGAATCAGGGTGAGAGAACTGGAGAGCAACTCAAAAACTGCTGCTATCCAACCTTAATCTACAGATGCAAAATCGACCTCACGGGTGTGTGTGGAAGGGGTGTGGGAGAGAGAAATAGATACAGAAAGAAGAGGGACAAATCTGTGAAATATGAAGATATGATCTCAAGTCACTACTTGCAATGTTTGTCCATTTCTGTGGTGTAAATACTCCCATCATGGCTGACTTCAAGCCACTAAAGTGGATGAATAGAGAGCTGGGAAGAGATGCATACCAGCTGGTGTAAGCTGGCATGAGCTGGCTCCAACACACCTCACCACAACACACAAAGGTTCACATCCTTTGTTGTCTCTAGGATTTCAGGAGGAACTCTGGAGAAACTAATACTGATGATAGGGATTTTAGACCTCAGTTACATATGCTTTCTTTATTAGCCTTACTGTTCTGAATGTTTGGTAGTACACAGAACAATACTGTAAGTATTTTAACAGACAAAAAATAGACTATGAGGCAGCTCCTACCTCATATGTGCCCATTACACAATAAATTGAGTTGAGTTCTACCATATTCCTTCTGTCTTCACCCATATAAAACTATAATTTTCTCATGGTGGTGATCTTATCTTGGACCCAATGAATAAGTAATACTAACCACTTGAGTTAAATTTAGCACTTCCCCATGAAGTGTCATTGTCATCTCTTTCTCATTAAGAACTCCCTTGTAGTTCCCAGTCAAATGAGTATAAATGTGGTTTTTTTCTGCTTTGTTTAATAGGATAACCCCAGAGCATGAAGACAATCTCACCACCTTGGTTTCCACCTCTGAGGTCGTTAACATGATATATTATGAAGCTACAGGAAATTAGTTGCTGAATATTTCAATATGGAGAGGAAATAGTGTAATTCCATTGTTACCATAGAACCATGAATTCTTGGAGTAACCTGTCGCCATAGTAACAAGATAAGGACATATTCCTTAAATGTTTAACTATGATTCTATACTTCACACACATTCAAGTACAGTTGATTTTTGTTATTTATAATTGAATTGAATTAATTTTCTGATACATTCTGGGTCTACTTTTCAATAGTAGTTTTCAATTATCTTAATTTAAGATTATGAGTGTAATAAGATTTTCTTTATGCCATTTTATTGGAACAGGAATAGAACTACTTCTTGTATAAAAAGGAGCTTAAAGGGGTCTTTAAAAATGAGTAAATATTTTCAAATGAGCCAAATAGTGTCTTTGAGGATAATGTTAGGGGTGTAAGAGTAAATCTATCTCTGGATCTTCAAAAGTGACATTCACACCTGCCCATCATAAGTCTTAAGTACAAAGATATTAACTGTATTAGATATTCATACAACAATAGTTAATATGGTTTGAGAGTTTTTTATGTACCAGAATACTCTCAAAGATTGTCTTTAACCCTCGGGAAAATCCTATGAGGCAGGTACTATTATCACCTCCGTTGTGCATATATGGAAACTGAAGTGTAGAGACGTTGCATATCAAAGTCATCTGGCTGGTGCGTGGCAGGGTGGGAATTGAAGCCATGCAATCCAGCTCACTAGCCCATGATTTCACCCACTGCTCCGACTGCTCTGAGAGCTCTGCCTGCCAATCACAAAGGGCCTGGAGTCCATCGGGTGCTGTCCATGTTCTCTCAGCCCTGGTGCCTGTCATTGTCTCTCCAGTTCCTGAAAAAATTATGCCTCAAAGAGTAACCAGGCTCCTGATCTTTCTATTAATTCCACTGAATTCATTGTTACAGCTTATGTCATGGGTGGGTGTTGCGCTTGGAGCAAGAGAACCCAGATGAGTAAGGCAAGGTCTCAGCTCTCTACAACCTCAAAGACCAGTGGGAGGAAATGTGAACAAATAAAGACCTCTAGTGTAGCAATTTCTTCAGGAAAAAAAAAAATGGAAGAAGGGCAAAGCAGCAAGGCAAAAAGAGCCCTGAATGGTGTGTTTATTTTCATTTGCTGAACTGTGTTGACATGGCCCTCGGCATCTGCTGAACAATTAAACCAGTGTGAGAATGATGACCACATTGTTGCTGTTAATAATGACAACATCACCTGTGATGTGCCAGGAGCACTCTCAGCATCCGGACTTTGTTCCAAGCCTCCCATCTTCAAAACTGCATATCCTCTCTAAGTGATTTTCTCCTTTTCATTAAGCTTGGCAGAGTCATAGCTCTTGGTTCTCAAACAATACATATCAAACCAAATACTGTTGCTGCCCAAGATGGGCGATTGGCGGCTGATGGTCCAGTCAGTGTCACCCCTGCTCTGAGTCTGTCGGGGAACAAGGCGGCATTGTGGCTCATGGCACCCCGACAAATAGCTCATCACTGTAATTAAAGCAGAATTGGATGTCCTACTATTTTGTGCTTCATCTCCCTTCATGTGGACAAATAAATTGGAGGATCAGCATATGGATAGAGACCAAAAATTGAATATAATATCCCCATGCTTATATCAGCAAGGGCAAGCAGGAGCGCATCCGCAGCATCTCCACTTGCAACTGGACCATCTGCACAACAAACTCATGATGCCAAAGCAGGCGGCATCACGTTCCTGCCGCCACTCTCTGGCAGTCTGCACGCTCCTCTGTCTCCACCGACCATCGGGTAGCACAGGTCGAGCAGGCCCTGTAGCTGCTCTTTGTCAGAGAGCAGGTCATTTCTACCAATGTTTTGCATAAGGGGATGCTCTTCTTAAAACAGACACCTGGCTGGATGGAAGCTTCAGCTCTCAGAAGCTGGAATCCCTAGCCCAGCTAATGAACTCATTCTGACAGCTGGGATCTTATGTGATTTTTCAGGGAAATTTAGCCCTGAGCGGGGAAATAAAAAAATAGACAAATAGCTGGATGAGCGTCTCTCTTTTTGCCTTCATTTTTCCTTTGACAGGACTTGGGCATGGTATAAATGATACAACATCTGCGGGAAATAGATTATTTATTCAGTCAAAAAATTATGGTACATCGATGATGTTCCGGGCCCTAAATATACAATTGTGAACAGACCAGATCTCACAATGCTTATATTTGGATTTATTGCTGGATATGTGTTCTCACATCTTCAACTAGAAGAGAGAAACTGGCAGATGGGGAGAATGGATCACTGATTTAAAAAATATATATTTTAGGGGCACCTGGGTGGCTCAGTCGTTAAGTATCTGCCTTCAGCTCAGGTCATGATCCCAGGGTCCTGGGATCGAGCTCGGGCTCCCTGCTCCGCGGGAAGCCTGCTTCTCCCTCTCTCACTCCCCCTGCTTGTGTTCCCTCTCTCGCTGTGTCTCTCTCTGTCAAATAAATAAATAAAATCTTTAAATATATATATATATATATATATATATTAGCATTCTGTCTGGACAATGCTAAATCAAGCTAGTATCCCTTATTAGTACAGTAACATACAAATTGAGCAGTACACTTATATGGTAACTTTCAATCTTTGGAAGGTATATGGTAACTTTCAACATGCACATACCTACAAGCCTATTCCTCCTGGGGAAAGCTTCACAAGCACTTAACACCTTTGTAGGAAGATTTTGGCCAGGAAGGGAGAGGAAGAAGGGAGAGCACATTGAGAGAGCATTTGCTATGGGCCAGTATGATCAACTAGGTGGTTTCATTTTGTCTTTCCCCAAATGTGGACAGTAGGTGTTATTAGCCTTGCCTCATATAAGAAGCAGAACTCCCATGGTTCAACTGACCTGTCCAAAGGTCAAACAGCTGATCGCTAGCAGGACAGAAACCCAATCCAAGTCTGTCTCCTCCCATTTTTCTGAGTTTATATCACAGGATTGAGAAATGCATGGAGAATGATTTTCCAGCCCACTGTAATTTCAAAGCAGCAAATTCCAAGAACTAGCTAATCTTATTAGGAGCAAGCAGAGGGACAGCAAGAATGAGGGGCGGATGAGAGCACCTGGAGGTGGAGAAAGAGATCAGGAAAGTAGAAAAGGCACATATGGAAACATGGCAAAATGAAGTCACTTCACTTAGGGAGCATATGATCCCTCCACATGCCCCCAGCTTCGGATGGTGTAACACAATTCCATTTGATAGTCATAATAATAAAAGCCACCTTTCCCTTAATATATGGATATGTTAACTTCAGTTTACTTTCAGACAGGGCACTACTGTATGAAATATTACAGAGATATTGGCATCTAAGTGGATCACTTTTTGAAAAACATTTTTGCTTCAGTTACCTGCAGTATTGACCTACAAGTAACCATTCTCTCTACAAAATGAAATACAGGAAGTGTCACCTCACAAAGGACACAAAATGTACTTTTTACATAACATGTTACATAATAGAAATTATATAATATGTGAATACTCATATATTATCTTTAAATTTCTGAAACTTTCCCCAAATATCTTTTCTTCTACCAAATTCATCATTTTACTCAGTTAACAGTAAATGATATTAAAAAAAAACTGATACAAAACCCATCTAAGAAAGGAAAAATTATTTTTCTTAATCCCAAACTTAAAGGCATCTGCATAGAAAAGAATATATAGGTGCCTGTGGGCAGAGGTAAGGGTGGGTCCTTTCCTGTTAACCTAGTGTGGAGAGACCACTGGAATCGACCTTTTTTGACCACTCCTTTACTCATTTATTCATTCAACACATACTTATTGAGAGCCTAGTCTGTGTCAGACGTATGCTAGATGTTGAAGATAAAATGGGAACAACACAGGCAAACAACCAATATAGAAATTATGCTCTCCAAATTAGCCCGTTTAGGTTATTTAAGTCACTCTCCTCAAACAAAACAGGGGTTACACAGGTGGGATCTTGCAGTGATATATTCCCAGTTCCTGGAGTTTTCACCTAGCTCTTTCCTGTTCAAAGGCTGGGTTGGTCCGGTAATATGCTCTGACCTTGGGAGGACACATTGGAGCCATCAGCTGAACCCTGAGGGTTTAACCACCCTCTAAGAATGCTGCCCAAAGCAGTGAAAAGATAAGGGACAACATCAGTCTCAGTAGAATGATCCTAGAGATTATTGGCCCCTGACATCAATCACGGTATGGCATACTAAGCCTCCTAAAGACCTGGGAATTTTCCAGACTGGGCTCAGGAATTTTCCAGTGAAGTCTCAGAAGACCCGGCGTAGGCAAAAGGCACCAGAATGAGGGGCAGGAGATTAGGACTTTTCATATCTTTTGACTTTAGACATAATTTTCCATCTTATTTATAAAGTGAGGTATTTGGGCCATCTCCAGGGTTCCTTCCAACTCTAATAGTCTATGATGTCTGTGAATTGAGAGAGGGAGAAGATTGAAATATCAATAAATACAAACATAACCAAAGAGCAGCAAGAGCTGCAAGGTGGATTTCCCTGGCTTAGAAAGGGGACTAGGGGCCACTTCAGACACCTGGTAGTTCATAAGGGATGTCAAATGAAGATGGATATACGAATTGTCTGTTCAACGATGGTTCAACAATGAACCATCAGTGGGGTCAGAACTCCTGGCCATTTACCGTGTCGCAAGCCTTCCTGTATCTGAGGAAAATGTGTTGTTAAGGGTCTTTGGTACCATAAGCCTTGGGTCATTCCATTCCAGAAGGCAGAAACGGGAAAAAACAAAAATTATGATGAAGTATTCTTAAGTCATTTTTTATTATGGTCCATGTCTTAAGAATTTTTGCATGATGGCTACTTAGTAATATTTCTAGGAGACAACAGAAAAAGGTGGGCTTACAGTGTCCCAATTAAGAAGAAAAGTTTGTGATTGGAAAGCACCATTGGCTCATCAGAAAGAGGTGGGAAATCTTAGTATAAAGAAGTAGTAACCAAGTTATGTCCAAGGAGTTTGACCATAGACGAATCCATTTTTATTATTATTATATTATCATCATCATTATTATTATTGCCAGTCCTACCTAAGGAAGGGCAGCTCAGATGTATGAAGCAATTCATCCTCGCAGAGGGTTGAGAAACCACTGTGGCTAATGTCTATATTTTTTAATGACATCTTGATTAGCAAATTAAAAAAGAGACTTTGTTAGAAAATCCTTTGGAGGGATAGATGAACCATGAGAGACTATGGACTCTGAGAAACAAACAGGGTTTTAGAGGGAGGATTGGTTAGCCCAGTGATGGGTATTAAGGAGGGCACGTACTGCATGGAGCACTGGGTGTTATACGAAAACAATGGATCGTGAATCACACCACCAAAAACTAATGATGTATTGTATGGTGACTAACATAACATAATAAAATTAAAAAAAAAAAATCCTTTGACTTGGTGTCTGTTTCTTGGGGTCCTAAACTTTTCATTCTTTGGCTTATAAAGTAACCTATTGGATTAAGTTAAAACCTGTTGAAAACAATGAAGTCTCCCTGACTTTGGCCAAGAATTCCCATAAAACTGGCTTCAAGCTGTCTCATCCTCAGGATCTTGGGAGTGGGAGGAAGAAAGCCCTGTCACAGAGCCCGCTTCCTTTGAATGGACACCAGAAGCCTGGAGATGGCCTCATATCATGAGGATCAACACAGATGGAGAACCAGTGACAATCTCCAGTTCTTGATGGTGAAGGCAACAGGTTCTGCTGTGATCCAAAGACATGGAATGGGCCTCCACTATGGCTGATATTGATGGCTGTCACTACTGAGTCAGAGAGAAACTGGATATATTTTTCATTAGAAAAAAAATAAACAAATATGCCACCCATCCTGCTCCCACAATTCATTGTGGAGTCAGAATAATGGGTTTAAAGTTCAGCTTCTCTATAACCCACTTTGGCAACTGTTTGGCAGAATCCACTAAAACTGACCCAATAATCCCATGGTTAGGTATATACGGAACAGAAATGTGTGTATATGTTCACGTAAAGGCATGCATGAGAGTGGTATCTCAGTACTATTTGTAATGGCCCCAAACTGGAAATGATCCCAATTCCCCACAAGAGTAGAAAGGAGAGAGTGTGGTATATTTAGAAAATGTGATACTATGCATCTGTGATTCTACAAATGTGCCCAACAATAAAGACGGATCTCACCAGTGTAATGCTGAGCAAAAAAATTTAAAAAGCCAACAGAGAATACATGCTGGATGATTCTATTTATATTATGTACCAAATGGTGAAACTAACTCATGGTGAGGAGGGTGCTGGTTACACTGGGGGGATGTGGAGTTAGTGCCTGGAAGGTGACATGAAGGGCTCTCTAGGGGCTGGTCACATTCCATTTTGTGATCTGAGTGCAGACTTCATGGGTGTATTCAGTCTATAAAAAAAATCATGGTGCCGGACCCTTATGATTTTGCACTTTGGTGTCTATATACTATACTTCAATAAGGAGTTTTAAAAGTCCTAGCTTCACTGCTCTGAGGCATCAGAGAAGTGCACTAATCACTCTGTCCTCCTCTGTAAAGGCCACAGAAACACCACCTTTGCACAGAATTAGTTATGGGGTCCAGAAAGCACGGAGCATAGTATACTACAGGTAGGGGGGGATTCTTAGAGTCAGAGAGAGGGGGAGCACAAATGAAGCTGTTTGTAATGATGGGAAGGAGAAGGTCAGTGAGGATGATGGGCAACAGTAGGTGGAACGGGAAGGCTTCTGGTGTATTCCTTACATTCCCAAGCGTGCATGGAATGTATATATCCAATTAGCTGTGTTGTTAATCCTCGGCAGGGCTGAGGATATGTTGCCCCAGATGAAAGCTGCACAGCATAATGAGAACAAAGATGTTCTAGACCTGGTGAGTATGGGGATGGGTGGGTAGGAGAAGCCGGGGGTGCCAGATGGAAGCAGAGCTGGAGTGGAGATGGGCAGAGAATGCATCAGAGCAGGGACCCAGTGGATTCAAGCGTCTCTCAGGGAGGAGTGAGTCAGCTGGCTGTTTCCTGAGATATGCTATTAAATCAGCTCTTGGCTGTTAGATTCAAGTTTCATATTAGGTAACTATAGATTATATATATATACACACATACACACATGCCTGTGTGCATACGTATCTATGCAAAGTTTATGAATGGTGGCGATCACAGCAATATGATTTACCACTAGGAGATGTAGAGGGAAACCACTAGATGTCATTCATTGGGGATAGTATGAGGGTTTTAACCATTTTGTCTAATGCGCTCCTTTGGTCGCTGGTAAATCATGTGGTATCCTCCTCAAGGTAATATTTTAAGTGCAAAACAAACAAATAAACATTGGAAAACCAAGGGACCAGATCTACCCACGGAGCCCCTCGGGATCTGTAGACCCCACATTAAGAACCCCTGGAGCTCATCAACAGCCAGACCCATGACATGTCACACCACGTGGCCTTTCAAAATGCCACGGAAGAAAGACTTTTGAGGACATGAGAGATGTTTCTGAGATGTCGCTGAGTGGAACATCAGGGAGTACAAGATGGGCCTGTGTGGGTATTGCATGTTTAGGATAGAGTCTCTCAAAGTGTGGGCCACAGAACTGGGAGCATCAGCAGCCCTGGGGTGCATGTGAGAATGGGGAACTTTGAGGCCCCGCTCCAGCCCTAGGGAACCCACATGTTTGATGGGATGAGGCCCGGGATCCTGTGCTTTCACTGATTTGTATACACTTTAGAGACTGAGAAGCACTGCTCTGGGGCCAACAGTGGTTATCTCAAGTATGTGGTGGGGGGCTGGAGCTTGGGAGATATTTTATAGTGTTATTGTTAAATATATATTTTTCTTTAAAGTTTTTTTATAATGAACATCTCTTATTTTTATAATAAGAAAAAAAATTATGAAAAAAAGAAAGAAAAGCCAGATTTATTCCCTGGCATGTTAGGAATGATTTCCAGATGCAAATAACAAAATAAAAGCACCACTTGTGAGGAATTTCAAGTTGTCAAATAAATGAACTAAAAATTGAGCAACACAGAGCCTGTGAATTGTGTATACTAATGCATAGCCAAACATCAGCATTCAAAGAAGAAATTACTAAGAAGAAATGTATTTAGAATGAATTCAAGGCTAGAAGGCCAACAGTGAACACAGCTGTTATGTATTTCTGAGCTGGCAGGAAAAAAAAAAGATTTCAAATCCACAGCCAGGAATGCCTGAACTAAAATCAGTAGGCACGGATTAGGCAGGATTTGTGTTCACACCTGGGAACACATGGCAAAGGGGCATCTGAAAGTCTGGTCTCCCACAAGCCTCCTTGGTGCAAAATGAACCTACTCCCCAGAAGACTGGCTCTGGATCCAGCCTGTCTGTGCACCTCTGCATAACATGCAGGTAGATCTGTCTCCTCTGGAAGCACTTCCTTCTTGCTTCACAGAAGGGCCTCAGGAAAGAGTGAACTTAAGAGAGGAGGATAAAACAGGCCCCTTAGTTTCATGAAAGGTCCACTGACCCACAGCTAAACCCTCCATCCGGGTGACTTGGTCAGCATCCTACAGAGGCACGATGTTCTCAGCTAAGAGGGGTCTTCCTCTACCTCCCTCCCTCCCCATCAAACACTCACTCCCCAAGGCTGCCCAGCTCTTGACTCAGTGTCTTCTCTCCTGTCCCCCGCCACTTCCAGACGCAGGAGCCCTGCACTGTCCACCTGGGCTGTTGTCACAGCCGCCATCCGGGTTTCCCTGCTTCTGGTTTTCTCAGCCTCCAGATGTGATCCCCTGCAACCAGACTGATCTTCCTAAAATACAAATCTGGTCATGTCATTCCTCAATGTGTAACCGACACCTGCAGAATGAAGGGTGAACTCCCTGGAGTCGTGTTTATGGTTCTTCATCTTAGTCCCTGATTCTTTCTCTAATTTTATTTGTGACAGGTCCTCCTTGCATGGCAGCCACATTCAATTATTCTTGGCTTTTCAGATACACAGTGCTCTCTCTTGGCTCTAGACATTGGATCACGCTCTTCCCACTACCTGGAGAATTCTTTCCATCCCAACTTCACCTTGCCTACTGGTATGCAGCCATTCGGGAATTACGTTCTCTGTCTTCTCAGGCCTCCACACTCCCACAGCTCCTGATCACGGTCTAATCTGCCTGTTTACGGGTCTGTGTCTTCCCTAGTTGCATGTTCTTTGAGGAAGAATCCATGGGCAACAGTCAGTGCAGTGCCTGGCCCATAGTAGTTGCTCAATAAATATTTCTAAATGAATGAATGAATGAATGAACGAGACCCAATTTTTCCACCTAGGAAGAACATTTGCCTACCCAAAAGGCCTAAGCTGGGGCTGTTCTTCACTTCCTGATCCAAAACACCCAATGTGAAACACCCACAGACAGGACCATTTAAACTTGCAACAAAGGGTGTTTGTGTCCAGGATCTTCCCCATTCCTGCTTACAGAGCACTACACTGAAGTCTCTTCCCTATCACTCCATCCAGGAGCCAAGGCTAGTTCTAAGCTAAAAACGGAAATAAAGGCGAGTTCTTCATTCATCCCTCCCCCTCTTCAGAAACCTGTGTATGGGCCTGTTTCTGTCTCCATCCAGCTCTGCCTCAATCCTCTTCAAAGCTGGGACTGGAGGTCTGACCACAGAAGGGCCAATCCATTCCCCTCAGTGCCTTGGGCTCTGCTCCTTCATAGCCCGTATCGACTGAGTCAGATGTGGCCTCGTCGCTGAGAAAAACAAGCGGTGATAGCTCTTAATTACACCAAAGATAGCCTTTTCTGCTATCACTTTTGTTCCTTGTGGCTCTTTTGAACAGGATTGTCAGCAGACATACCAACAAAAACAAAAATTGTGGCCTCTGGAGCCAGACAATGGCTCTCCTTCCCTGGTGAAGAAAGTAGTTTTCTGCTTGTCAACACGTGGTCTATTTTTTAAACTAAGACACGACCCCCAGCTTTGACTCAGTGTGCAAACATGCACATCAAATAGCTGTTTGTGAAGTTCACTGCATTGCTCCACGCGTCAGAGAATTTTCTCTCTCCCTTCCTCATTTTCCAGGTAGAATTGGGACAATTGTCACAGAATTTGTCAGCCTCCGGAGACAGACTCGGGATTTTTGTGCAAAGGAGGAGAGCTGTGGCAGAGCTGAAAGAGCACAGGATCAAGGTCTGCTTCTCCTTAGCACTGGTTATGAGGCCTGAGACAAGGCACTTAATGTGATGCAAGGAGCAGAATTATCCCAAATGACCCCTGGTGCTCACCTTGGACAAAAAACCACAGGTAGATGGGTAAGCCACTTCTCCAAGCTGGAGGTTCCACTCAAGCATGGCTCCCCATGGGGCCAGTATGTTCCCTGACCCACTGGCATCCCATTCCATAGGTCATGGTCAGCCAGGGCTAGCTCCTACTTCTTTGTGAAAGTCAATTGTTAAATATTCAAGAAGTTTGCAAGTTGGTAGCTTGAAATTGGTCACTGTGGGAATACTTCCACCAAAGAATGGCAAGCATTACTAGTTGGGGCTTCCCCCCAAGAGCCTGTTAACCAGCATATCACTGTCCAAGGCATCTGGCTTTGAGCGTCTGGAATCTTCGAAACTTCTATAAGTCTGGATACCCGTGCTCAGGCTGCCAGACATCCCAAGAATTTGATTTCTGTCCACTGACAAGGTTGTAGTCAAGCTGGCCTAAGAAGGGGGAACCATGGCAGCCGAGGGCATCTTCTGGCAAACCTAGACGATATTCAGCTCTCTGCCCAGACCCTGGCATAGCTCTCCATGGGGTGCTATGATTCTCATCTTTGGCTGACCCCTGGCTTCTATGTGTTCTCTTTCTCCAATAAAGCCTATTCCTTACCCCATGCCATGTGCTGTTTTGAAATCCATCCAGACCCCTGGTTCATGGCAGGTGGTAATGCAGGAGCTTAGCTTACATGACAAATCAGTTTATACCCATGTTGCATGATGCTCTAGCCTCAGTTCCTCAGTGGTACAATGGGGATATAATACTGGTCTCTTGAGAGTATGTGTGAGAGTCAAATGACAATTCACGTGAGCATGCTATCCAAACAGCAGAGACCCATGAGGACTCAACATTCATGCATGTTATGGTGCTGAGATCAGTGACTGGCACTCAAGACCCCTAGGTTTTGAGGGTTGCTGGAGTGGTGGGGGGTGGGAGGGATGGGGTGGCTGGGTGATAGACACTGGGGAGGATATGTGCTATGGTGAGCGCTGTGAATTGTGTAAGACTGTTGAATCACAGATCTGTACCTCTGAAACAAATAATACAATATATGTTAAAAAAAAAAAAAAAGAAGAAGAAGAAAGATAGCAGGAGGGGAAGAATGAAGAGGGGGAAATCGGAGGGGGAGAAGAACCATGAGAGAGGATGGACTCTGAGAAACAAACGGAGGGTTCTAGAGGGGAGGGGGGTGGGAGGATGGGTTAGCCTGGTGATGGGTATTGAGGAGGGCACGTTCTGCATGGAGCACTGGGTGTTATGCACAAACAATGAATCATGGAACACTATATCTAAAACTAATGATGTGATGTATGGTGATTAACATAACAATAAAAAATTAAAAAAAAAAGACTCCTAGGTTTGGATACTAGCTTTGCCACTCTTTTAACTGAGTAACTTTGGGCAAGTTGCTTAATCTCTCTGATTTCAGTTTCCCCATCTGAGAAGTGGGTATAATATTTTGTGGGGTTGTCATAAGAACTAAACAGGACAACAGGGGGAGCCATGTTTGGCTCAGATCCTGACACTCATTAGATGTTGAAGATTCTAGTTGAATTAGAAAATTCCTCAACTCTCCTGTCTCCAGGGTGCTAATTCACGCTGAAATGCCAGATCCTTTAATGTTCACAAATAATTAAATATAAATTCAGTCCGAGGCGAAATGTACATAACAATAAAGCCCTGGGAATCTTTCAAATTGAGAACTGAAAGGGTGATAAACTCAGGGCTAAAAATATTGCTTCCTCCATAGGCTCAGATGCTTTTATTTGCTGGGTGTATATCACGGAGGGCATTTTTGCATATATATGTATTTGGCAAACAACCAAAACAACTCAATTATGTTTTATCATTAATTAAATTTTGCAGAAAGAGGGCAACATTTGCTAATGGTGAATAAATGCTTTTATTAGACTTAGTCAAAATAACTTAAAATTAAGTCTGTTCAGTTGTGAATAAAGTTTTGAGGTTTTTTATTTAAGGGGGTTTGAAATATTGTATGTATGAGCAAATATGGAAATAACAGGCACTCTCTCCTCTCTCCCTCCCTCTCTCTCTCCCCTCCTCACACACACCCCACACATAATCCATCAACATCAAATCTACCACAATCTGCTAAGGATACTTATTTGACCTGACATAATGGTTGACTGCCAACCAATTTATCTGGTAGCCTCACTGCCATTGTGGAAAATTAAATTTTGCTAGAAATATCCAGACTGATCATATAATGGTCTATTAATTCCATTCTAACAACAAACTAGGCTGTGATCACTTTAACCAGTGAATGCCTTATCCAACTAGCCATAGGCCTAACCAGAACTCAAGTCAAAGAATATTTGAGTCCCCACTGGGCGTTAGGCAGTGTGCTTGTATTACTATACTTGAGGAATTATAGTTAATGGAAAAACAAGAAAAATACAAAAGAAACTATATTGCTGTTGCAAATGTGTTACATGCAAGCAAAGAGGTATAAACAATGTATAAAGGAGATCACACAAAAATTCCAAGGAGGAGACTATATCAAAAATAGGCTTTAGCTCAGCACTGACCAATAGAAATACAATGCGAGCCATACAAATAATTTAAAATTTTCTGGTAGCCACATAATAAATGAAGCAAAAAAAATATGAGATTAATTTTAATCATACCAATATAGCCAAAATGTTTTTATTTCAACATGGCACGAATAGAAGGATTATTAGTGAGGTATTTTCCATTCTTTGTGTATACTACATTTTTGAAATCCTGTGTTTATATTACATTTACATATCAATGTAGATACTATATTTTCATGAGAAGTATTTGACCTGTACTTAGATTAAAATTTAAGTGGAAAAGGTAAATTTCACATGGCAAGTTGTTCCAATAACTGGATCAAACAGTAGTTTATAGGTTTAACATTACTTAAAATTAGATAAAATTTAAAAATCCAGTTCCTCAATTGCACGAGCCACACGTCAAGTCCTCCATGGCCACATGTAGTTAGTGGCTACCACATTGGGCAGTGTGCACAGAACTTTCTGCGAGGATGTAAATGTTCCACTAGACAGTGAATCCTTGAATGTAAATACATGTACCCCCTGAGGAGGGAGGATGAAGGGGGTGTGTCCCAGGAAGAGGAAAGAGTTCAAAGTCATAGAATTAGGAAAGGCGTATGTACCAGTGGGGTTGCTGAATGTAGAAATAAACCCTGTTATTCATCTCAGCAAGAATTTTTGAGTATTGAGTTCTGAGCTCAATACATCTTGGAGCTCTTACATTCAGATTTCTCTTGTATACACTAGCCAGGGCTAAGTTGTAGTTATTGAGTAAAATGGCTAGTTGTTTTTAAAAGGAGAAGTTAAACAGCTGTAAATTTCTGAGAAGAGGCATGTAGTCAGACTTGAATAAAAATGTGAGGCAATGGATTTTAAAAGGGGTGGAGGGCTGATGGCAATTACACAGAATGAGTCAGGCAATAGGATGGGGCTGAGTCTATGTTTCAGTGGGAGGGTAAGATGGAGCAGTACTAGGGATCAAGTTTCAGATTTCTGGCCCAGCTTCTGAGGACACAGCTTGGCACCCCTGGGTTCTCAAAGTGATACGTATGACTATTAAATGGAATAAAGCAGATTCAATTCTGAGACACCAGATTCCTTGGCACCTGTTTGCATGGGTGGGCATAAATGGGGAGGTACAGAACACCTGGATGTAGGGAGATCCCGAATAAACCATATGCTTAGAAGTCTGAGGAGTATTTAGGGACTGCCATAAATTATCCTCATGTATTCATGACACAATCAAAGCAGAGTCCTGATTGAGTGGTTTTCATGATTTGGTCTAATGATCTATGTTGATTCCCTTTACGAAAAGCACATGGTCCAATTACATATTTCTTCCATCCTGGGTTAAAGATGTCCTTCTAAAGGCCCATTCTACCAATTTATAGGGGATATAAAAAAAGGATTTTCAGTAAAATGTACTTTCATTGGTTTTGATGAAAAGGGTTTGTGATGAAAGTAGAATCTCTAATAAGCATTTCATAAATGACTTGTCTTTCAAACTTAATATAAAACAGAATAAAATACGTCTCCCAAAGACCTCCTTGCTGCCTCACAGATTTAAAGTCCCCTGCTCTCAATCAATCAGGCCCAAGAACTCAAAAATCTCTAAAGATGCAATCAAATATTTATCAGTGAAAGTTGGTAAAACTAAGAAATTATTTATGGCCCAAATTTTGAAATAGTCATACTTTGAAGGGGGAAGGAAAAATCACATGTTGGGAACTACGCATTTCTCTTTAGGGCACAAGCCCCCAGATCCTCGCTGCCATCTAGAATTCAGAAACAAGAAGGAAATCACAGGTTTGAGGGAGTGTGTTCACAATTGGGTCTTTAACCCATTTTTCAGAAACATTGAGAGAGATGATGGAAAAGCAGTCCCCTAATTCCAGTAATTTAGCCACTTACCAACTAATTAATTATTTGGAAGATAAATAAATTATGCATCAGCCAAAACTCTGTCTGATCCCTAGAGCTGCCCTGCATGGCCTTTCTGTCAATATACAATTCTACATAGCACAGCCTCAACTGAGAACACCCCCCACCCCGAGAGTGGATTAGCTGCAGCACCCTTTGATGCCTTGACCCTGTAGTGTATGAGTCTCCTTTCTTTAAAGCGATTCAGATCGTGATAAAATATGGCAAAAAAAGAAAAAGAAAATAAAGAAATAGATACTTAAGTCTCCATCCATCCCCTTGAAGTTCAAGATAAACAAACAAAAAATATTTTTGTGCTGACATGCCAATTCCTGTGTGTTTTGTGATAATTTTGTATTTAGTTAAGCTTAATTTTTTTCCAACATTGTATCATGAAATTTACAAACGGAGGAAAAGTTGAAACAAGCGTTCAGTGATCAACCTTATGCCCACCACCTAGATTCTACCATTAACATTTTACTATACTTGTTTTATCATATATCTATCCATTCACCCAGCCCTCTATCCATCCTATTTTGTGTGTGTATGTGTGCACTTCAAACAATTAAATTTAATTTTAATGCTGTTTTAAAGAGAGTAATTGTTAGCAAAGACATTTCATTCCATGAAAGAAAATTCTCAAATTGTACTTAGTAGCACTGAGCATGCTAGTTAAGAGCAGAGACTGTGAAATCTCAAAGAGCTGGCATGGAGCTCATCTCTGCTACTAACTGACTGTGACTCCAGACAGGTGACTATCCCTCTGAGTCTCATTACTCTCAGGTGGCACTTTGGAAGATGATCCTCATGGGGTTGCTATTATGAGAATTCAACATAAGAGATGAAAGATGCTTATACTTTATAGTATTGGACAAATAATGCATTTGTGATGATTTTTTCTACTCTTCTGTAATCCTGTGAGATTAAGGACCCTGTCTATTCCCTTTTGTCATTAACTCTCCAGCCCCTCACACAGTGCCTTGTAAATAGCAGATTCTGAATATGTGCTTATTGATGTGAATTGACATGAATTTCAGAGATTTTCCTGCCTGGGATGCTGCGAGTATTTATTAATGGAAAGAAGCAAGTACAGTCAGCTTCAAAGGGATGAGACAAGAAAGTTAGTTCAGAAAATGAAATGGGAGCAGAAGATGAGACAAGGAAAACCTGGCCTGTAAAGCAAGAGTATTTATATTAAGTTCAGTGATGGAACAGAATCCTTCAGTGCCCTGTCCCCGCCCTTGGATCTCACCTTTTCAGGGCACACCAGCAGACTTCCAGCTGTCTCTCCCCGGCCTCAGAAGGCCCTTGTGCTGGAGCCAGAGCACAGGGAAGGCTGGGTGTGCTGGAGAATTTACACCTTTGGGAAAGACCCTCAACCAAAGACGGATGGGTTGGTGTATAAACACCCCAGCTCCCTCCCCTGCAGAGTGTGCTTTATACCATTTCCTAGCATTTCCCCTTGGGATTACAATGCAGTCACCAACATACAGCCACAGTTGCCTTGATAAACAGGCCTCTCAAATGGCTGCTTTCTTTCCCTGTCTCACTTCCTCACTCCCTTACCAGTATTCTCTTCATCTCCTAAATAAACTACTTGCCTTAGAATTCTTGTCTCAGGGTCAGCTTCTGGGGGAAACCAAAGTGAGACAAGTATCTTTATGCTTTCATAAACACAGAGTCTCTACTTCAAATGGCATCCTACACTGAAGTCTGATATGTGATATTTATAAAATTAGAGCTGCCTGACTCAGAGAGTTTGGGTGGGTGGGTGGGATATGTATCCTTTCTCCCCACCTCCCCAGCACTCTCTGAAGATACCCATATACTCTCTCACAGTTCAGCAGAGCATCACTTGTTAGCTATTAGTGGAGTTGATGAAGGTAGGATATAAAGGATATAAAGGAAATAATATAATAGGATATAAAGGAAAGGATAAGATGAATGAATAAAACCAAGCAGGCACAAAGACGAAAAAAGTTCTTTCAAAGGCATAAAAAGCATAGACATACAGCAAAACCTATTCACAACCAGGTGGTGCTGATGCTGCTGGTCCATAGCTCCTCTTAAAGTAGGACTGGTTTAGGCCAGTGGTTTCCAACCCTGGCTGCCCATCAGAATCACCTGGGATTTAAAAAAAAAAAAATACAGGGGCGCCTGGGTGGCTCAGATGGTTAAACATCTGCCTTCGGCTCAGGTCATGATTCCGGGGTCCTGGGACTGAGCCCCACATCGGGCTCCTGGCTCAGCGGGGAGCCTGCTTCTCCTTCTCCCTCTGCCTCTCTCCCTGCTCATGCTCTCTCTCTGTATCTCTGTGTCTCAAATGAATAAATAAAATCTTTAAAAAAAAAAAAATACTGATGCTTGGTTCTCACTCCTTGACCAACTGAATTGATCTTGGAAGGTGGAGCCTGGCATCTGTATTTTAACTGCCCTAGGCAACTCTGATGTACAATGAGGGTTGACAACACCAGGCTTACATAAAGGTCTAAAGAGCAAGATGCAACTTGGTCTCTGAAACTGTGTGGGGGCAGAGCCTTGCAGACTTGAGGAATCTGGCCCTTGGTGAATGCCACCCTTGGCTTCAGGGGCACCTATACAAGGGCCATCACAGTGGTTAGGGCTGTCCAAAGGCAGGGCTCATCAACCCCACTGCTGTCCACTTGGAACAGCTCTGGTTCCTTCTGCATCATGTCCTGGACTCCTGGCAAGATTTTGCTTAAAGAAAGGTGTCTTTGGCACAGTGATAGTTTAAAATCACAAATACGGTGATTACTAGGACTTTGGATTATTGATGCCTTTAATTTCCAACAGGAAGAGATTTCTAATAGTGCAAGTTACCCTCACTTCAGGTCCAGGTCACCCTAAAACACCCCTCTTGGCAGATCTTTCTGTGTCCACTTCTCCTGACCACTCTGCTCCCACAAATCATTCCCTATGAGGCTGCCTTGGGGTCTTTCAGCACACACATGGGGTGAACTTCCAGTGGTTCCTTGATGTGTACACAATGAAATTCCCACTCACCATGGTCTCTGGAGGCCCTACGACAGGCCAGCTTCTCTGACTTCAGCTCTTAACACTCTCTTCCTTGCTTGCCTCATTGCAGTCATCCAGACATTTTCCTCCCCAACTATGCCTCACTCTTTCCCACCTGCAGACCTTTGCATATGCAGTGCCCTCTGCTAAGAATGCAGCCTCCCCAGATCTTCCCATGGATGTCCCTTTCTCATCTTTCCAGTCTCCAATCAAACACCAGGGTCTCCAACCAGCATTCCCAGCCACTTGTGTGAACACTTCTGTCCATCTACTCCCTGGTCTGGCCATTTACTCTCTTTCTGAAGAGCTGCTTCTGCTCTTCACAGAATTTCTTATCCTTTGCAATTTTCTTGTTTGTTTATTTACTCATCAAAATATCTGTCTCCCCACTACCATACAAGGTCTATCACAATCGGGGCTTCTGTGCTGTTCATACCAATAGTCATCCAGGCCCAATCTTGGAGTCTGCCATATAACAGATGCTCCTTATTTATGTAATGAATGAATAAATAGTCCAATAGAACTAGGCATTAAGGTCATTTGTTGAACTAACCACCACTGTTCAAATTCTGTGATGACCAAAAGATACCAACTGGTTTAAATTTGATTCTCCATGTTGGCTTTTCTAGGGGAAGAGGATGTGTTGACCAGGCACATCAGTATTTCTGCCCATTTAACAGTAAATATTTCTTCCTGGAAAAGTTATTGCCCTGACTCATGCAACAATGTTTTCTGGGTCTGGTTAGGATGATTTAGTTCTTTTGATCTGGTTTAGTTTTTAGAGAGCTGACCCCGTGGTGCTCCTGGACTTACACCTTTGAAAACTAGGTTCTAGGGGTGCCTGGGTGGTGCAATCATTTGGGCCATCTGACTCTTGGTTTTGGCTCAGGTTGTGATCTTGGGGTCATGAGATCAAGCCCCACATTGGGCTCTGAGCTCCAGGTGGAGTCTGCTTAAGACTCTCTCTCCCTCTCCCTCTGCCCCTCCCCCTGACTCTCTTCCTCTCTCTTGAATAAATAAACAAATCTTTAAAAATAAAAAAAGGAAAAGAAAACTAGGATCTAAATAAAAAGGCCATGTATCATCACATTACTATACTAGTATAGTATAGCAAAGTATCTGACTGGTTGCCTGGACGTGATCTTAAAAGCAATGAATCTATTTCTTAACAAATGACATCTTACAGACATAACTTTAGCATTGTTATTTGCCATGTAGCTCTCCAAAGCATGATATTCAGAGGGGTTATTATTGTTTTTTTGTAAATACTTTTTTGTTGTTTGATGGATTTTTGTCATTCTTTTATTGGCAAAACCATCATGGCTTCTTATCATAGAGGAATAGAGACCGATTTCAGGTGGCCACCAAGACAGTCAAAGTCAGCTTGCCTTGTGTATGCTCTCCTCTTAATAAAAACATGCCTTTGTTATGTCATTTGTCTTTTGTCTGACTTACCTTGCCAACATCTCTTGGGAAAGGTTGTCTCTGATTCTCTGGAATTAAAATGGGAGATACCACAATGGACCTCTTTTGTCTTGGGACAGGAGAAGTTCTTGCAAATTTAAATATATCCTAAAAGAGAAAAAAACAAAATCAATTGACAAAAGTCCCTCACGGAAAGAATGTATCAGTCTGCTCTGAGATATGGTTCCTTTGTTGTGAAAGCATACAGCTGTTTGGACATTGTTAATTTTATTCTATCAAACCTCATTAGTGTTAGCAAGTACATCGTTAGAATCATACTAAAGCTGACATTGTGATTCACAATGACTATCATTAAGCTCTTTAATCCCATCTTCTGAATCATTCTATTCACAATGTCAGTCTTGATTTATACATCCTTCAGTACTTGTATATTCCCGTTCTTAATCTGCCAAGTGAGGAGATTACTCACCTGATCACTAACCCACAGAACCCACTGGATATAAAAGTGACTCTCCTCATGGTCAACTGCAAGGTCCTTATGCTCAAAAATGAATAGGGATGAAGGGGCAATCACAAAGGTCCAAACTATATCAGGCAATATGGGGACTCCTAGTCAATGTTTTCTCGAGGACTATTTGTTATTATTAGTAGGTCAACTGTTGGAATGCACTACCCATGCAGTATATATGCTCCAAGCTTCAATTATTGGAACAGCACTGTCAAGATTTCTGCCCTGTCAGTAATTTACCTATTCAATGACATAAATGTGCGCAAAAAAGGAAACTTTGTATCATAATTTAAACGAAGTACCTGTATTGCTTTCCATAAAAAGTAGGAAAACATGAAAATAAACATACTGGAGACCAAATGATGGTATTCAATTTGAGCTAGAAACGCAGGGGAAAAAATAAGGTCCTCTTTTCCTTTTTTATTTTTTTTTAAAGATTTATTTATTTGAGAGAGGTGGGGGAGGGGCAGAGAGTCTCAAGCAGACTCCGTGCTGAGTGCAGAGCCTGATGTGGGGCTCGATCTCACCACCGTGATATCAGGACCTGAGTTGAAACCAAGAATCTAACACTCAACGGACTGTGCCACCCAGGTGCCCCTAAGATATTTTTAACAGGGAGATAAGAAAGGTGTAGTGGGGCATTAAAGGATTGTGAGCACCAAGCTCAGACTTTCCCCTTGATCTGATCAGAGGACTGAAAGAGAATTGAAAGGGGAATATCACTTTCAGTATATAAACCAATCTCAGTCAATGCTACCTACTAACCGAAATTATGTTATGTACCACCAAACGTAAGCGTCTCAAACTTTGGGCAACAGGCTCCTACCAAAATCAGGTGGCAAATGATATTTAAGTACCATCACTGATCCATGCCCCACAAAAGTATGTGTGTATATGCATGCATGTATGTGTGTGTGTCTGTGCGTATAGTTTTAAAGGAAAATCTGTATAAGAAAAGTCAAACAGGAAACCAGATCAACTAAGGCTAAGAAAGCTTCTGTAATTTTTCTCTAGATTTTGGTGGGAGTGTAATCTGATGGTCCTCTTGTGGGAAGCAATCAGGCAATATTTAGTTATTGGGAATCTTACAAAAGTACATATCCCTTCACTTGGCGATATCAGTCCTAGGAATCCATTCAAATGCTAAATTCAAAAGAAGAATAAAACTGTATGCAGGAATGTATTCAGCTAGACATTATTTATTAGGGGTAAAAATGGCAAACAACCTGAATGTTCAATGGCAAGACAAAGTTGAATTTGGGTCCATCAGCAGGAGACACTCTTCGATAGTTAGCAGTAATGCAGCCTTGAAGAGCATGTTCTAATCACGACTACCACATTTGACTGCTTCCACAATCACCACCACAGACTACTCTAATAATAACAATTTCTCACGTGTGCCCTGGGCAATGTGCTGGGCACATTACATGTGTCCACTCTCATATTTGCAGTTAACTTCTCAAGTAAATCTTGTCCGTCCTCAACTAATGAGGAACATCAGGTTCAGAGAGGCCATATGACTTGCTCAATTCACCTAGCTAGTGGAGAGAATACGTAGGAGAAAATGTGTAGGGAAACACAGAACACCATACTAGGCACTTCCGATCTTACATAAACTATAGTAAGCATAAAAGAATAACATTTAACATCTCAATGTATGAGTGCAAATAAAGACTCTTTGGTTTCTGGGAAGACCAAATAATTCTATTCAGGTAAAGACAGAAAACTAGAGTGTTGTATATGTAATCGAGTAAAAATAGCAAGGGTTAAAACAACAACAACAAATCCACCCATCCAACCACCACCAACAACAAAATAATGCAGCCCAGCCAGGCAAAAAACAGCATAGAGAAAGAGAGAATGGAACAGACCATGATCAGACAATGAAAAACCCAGTGGATTATATTCATAGAACACTGATGTACATAACATCTGTGAAGATTCTGTTGGTTTGTGAGGGAAAGGCAAAGGAATAGAAAATATGTAAAATATGTACAACATATGAATCTCACTTACAATAAAAGAAATCTTGAGGTTTAGATGAGAGAATGTCTCAGCAAGCACTCTGAAAAGACTTAAAGTTCTATGCAAATATGAGGGGTTGGTGATTTGGCTCTGTGACACGGCAAAGGTAGGCTTCAGTTCATGATGACAACAGGTGTAATGTTTCTAAAGTAATGAAAAAGCATACTGTGTCATCAGTAACAAAACTTTCCACTGTTTGTAGTAAAGGGCTTATTGGTGTTTGCAGGTCTGTGGATGGGTGATATTTTTGTCCTCATGGGGACCTAGGGGGTCAGGCTCCCGAGTCTCCATTCCTACAGCTGGTGGCCTCCCCGCTCACCAGTGAGCAAGCCTGCAGTGGCCAGTCCCCGTCCCCAGCTCTCACGGCATCCCAGAAGCTTACCAACCAGCACAGCTGTGTCAGCTCTTGGGTCTAAAGTGCCTAAGAAAAGAAGCAGGCAGCTCTGAGTCTCAGAATGGCAAACAGCATGTGTAGAAGAGAGCAGGGTAGAAGGTGGGAATGGCTGATTTTAGAGATGCTTCCGTGTGCATCCGAGAGCCCTCCATGGTGAGCGCAGGAAGGAATTCTGGGGGCCGGGACCTCCTGTGTCTCCCAACTTTTTGCCTCACAATGGCAGGGACCTCAATAACTATTTGTCCGTGGCTGTGTTTTCATGTCAGTTGCTCTGCTTTTGTCTTTGGCTGTGATTTATGTGTAAATCTACAACTATGTGTTTGTTGACAAATGTCTACCTTGATACGTGCTTCTGTGTCTTTGATCAGGTCTGTGCTAAAGGGTTTGTGTGCTCTGAAGCCATGTGCTTTCGTGTGATGGGGACCACATAGGAGCCAGAGCATCTAATGTGACTGACAGTCATACACCTTGTGCAGATCTAGACAGGTGTGCTGTGCAGTGTGTTTATGCCCGACTGTGTGTGCTTGTATCTGTCAGTCCAGGATGGGAAGCCTCTGAATGTACCAGGCTGGGGCGGGGGGGTAACCTCAAGGAAAGAACACAGAAGCCGAGGGAATATAAAGAATCTGACCAACCTAAGAGCTGTTTATAGAAGGAGAAGAGACAACATGTGGGAAAGAATGGAACATCGGGGTAAAGGAGCAGCTGTGTGAGGATTTCCTGACTTCTGATGTTGCCATTACCAAGACGGTGGGCGAAGAGAAAAAAACAAAACAAACAAAACAGCAGTTCTGGGCACAGGTGTTGCATGCTGTAGACTGGTAGACTTGAGGGGCTGTTGGGCATCCAACAGAGATTTCTAGAGGGCACAGAAAGAGTTGTCTTCGGGAGGGAGCAATGACTGAGGGAGAGAGATGTCACAATCACCCAGGTACAAGGGTAGCTGGACAGAAAGGAGAAGCTGACGCCACGCACAGTATGTCAAGAGGGGAAGGGGAGGGCTCAACCATCCGATGGGTTTCTAAAAGGCCAGTAAAAGCCACGGAAAGGTTAGGTGGCAAAAAGGGGGAAACCAGAAGGATGAAGAGGTAAGAATGTCAAGAAGGAAGGGGTTGCAAGGCCATATCACACAATGCAGACATCCCTTCCAAAAAGCCGAATACCATAAGGAGGCTGTTGGACTGGACAACGAATAGGTATTGATTTTAGAAAGAGCAGCTTAACAGTGTGTTAGGGCTGGGTGTCAGGGAATCAATGAGAAGCGAGGGCTTTGGTGCAGAAGGTAAGGAGAGACACGGAAAGAAGTTTATCATGTCAGTTATTAGAGGGGAGGCCAGGACGTGTGCCGGGCACAGGGAGGAAAGGGCTTGCAGAGGGAAACCGTGGCGTGGGGCGAGCGCAGGGGGCAAGTGATGAGGGTGCGTGCCCATGGGGATGGGATGGGGGTGGATCAGTAGCAGTCAGCCCAAGCAGGGAGGATGGAAACTGCTCTTCTTGAGGACAGAGAAAGGGTGAAGGGGAATCTCTCATCTGTAAGGGGGGATAATCTGCCCATGCTCTTGGTTCTCAGAATGAAATGAGAAGTTGTGCATGGAAGTGCTCTGTGCTCTCCAAAGAACGGCACAAAAGTGAAGGATGGGTCTTATTAATACCAGAACAGGGATGTGAAGAAATGAAGACAAGCCACTCAGTCCCTTTTACGAGTGAGTAATTCAGCTGTCGGTGGCATAAGGCCAGATCTTAACACAGACCCACATAGACACACAGACGCCTCCAGATTTCCAGATTCACTAGACACCTGAACACTGATGTCAAAATTCTCATCGGACACAAATGCTCAGGCACACCACGTGTACACACACACACACACACACACACACACACACACACTCATGAATAAATACATATGCAACAGCCACACACGACAAGCCTAAACCCAAGGACACATAAGACACACACAACACACCTTCCTGCTTCAGACTGAGGCAGTTTTCTCAGCCACGGGGGCACACATACAGGCGTGTGCCTCCCATGGGGCCCTCCCTATGGCCCTGCAGTTGCTGGACGATGATCTTCCGCATCTTTGAGCCTGGAAGAGAAGGAGGCCTGCAGCAGCCTCATCCAATCTTGCTCAAGTCAAAGGGGCAGAACCGTGTCCTCGGGGAGACTCGCTCATGCAGGACTTTATTACAGGAGAATCAGCCCCTTTCCAGAACGTCTCTCATCTCCTGCGGGCTCACTGGAGCCTTTTGTCTTTCTGTTGTAGGGTGTTTGGGTTTACAATCCCATTTGCTTTCTTCTCTGCTTCTCAATGTCAGGAGAAATTGGCAGTGTGTTAGAAGGAAGTTTCACACTCCCTGAGGGTGTCACATCACACAGTGAAAAGAGCACGCTGGAAATAAGGGGGGGGGCATCCTAATAACTGTGGCCAGCGGAGGGGCCGGGGGCTGGGGAAGGAGGAAGGAGGAAAGAAGTGAAGAATGTGAAAAGGGGAGGAAGACTGGATTCATATTCATTCATTCATTCATTTTTTCAAATACTACCCATGGAGCCTTCCTCTCTACCAGGAGTAATTCTAAGCATCTGGGAAAGTACGGTGCAGGAGACAAACCTCTGCCCCATGGAGCTCACATTCTAGTGTGGGGAGAAAGACAAGCAGAACAATGGCCCGGAGCACAAACAAGCAAGGTGTGCGGGGTGGATGGCTGCTGAGGTTTTTGCCAGGGAGGCCAGGGGAAGGGCCGCCTGGAAAGGTGGAGGAGGGAGCCATATGCGCATGGGGAGGAGGGACCGCCAGGCAGCAGGAGGGAGGCGGCCTGCTTGGCCAGAGCACCTGGAGGAGCACCGGGAGGAGCATGGGGAGGAGACCAGCCAGGGACCTGGGAAAGGAATTTAGATGCTGGCTGGCTAGGAGTGGAGTCCACAGAGAGGACTCTGGCTTTTACTTTGTGAGAGATGTGAGTCTTGGGGGGTGGGGGTTTAATCTGAAAGGTGACAGGAGCCCACCTACAATTAAAAAGACTCACATGCCGGCTGCTGTGTGGAGAACAGACTTCAAGAGGGAACGTGAGGATGCTCATTTGTCGCATTTCTTCCTTTTCCCAGCCCTGCCTTCACAGGGCACAGAGGTTCCTCCGAAAATGCAAGTATGAGTGTTCAATTTGGAGAGAGGCAGAGTGGAGTCCCTCTGTCCTCTACTTCCCACGGCACTTTGAAATTGTTTTCGAGGTAGAACTTAAGAACCATCAAATGCACCCGTTTTTAAGCGTGCAATGCAGTGATGATCAGGAAATTTACAGAGCTGAGCAATCATCACCACAACCTAATTTTAGAACATTTCCATCATCCTGAAGGAGAGCTGGTGCCCACATTTAGCCACTCCCCTATTCCAAGCCCCGGCCACAGGCTATCAGGAATCTACTTTCTGCCTGTACCCATCTGCCGTCTCCCGACATTTCAGGAAAGGGAATCACAATATGCTTCCACAGTGTTTTCATGGACTTGCCTCCATGGTGTGAGGATTGTGAAGGAGAAAGGGATGGAGGCGACACCCAGTGACTGTAAGGGGCCCAGGCCCCCGGCCTCCAGTGGGACCATGTGCAGGTGTCCAGGGTCCCCGCTGGTCCCATGATGGTTGAGACTCCTGCTGTTCTCACTCCCCCATAGGTGAGGATGCCAAGACCTCTTCCCGATGAGCCTCCTCCACACAGGTGTCCCATGACAAGATTTATTCCCACAGAAGCCACCTATGACACCCAGGTGTCATAGGTGCCCAGAGTAGATACTGCAAGGGCAAGGCGCTCCAGAATAGATACTGCAAGGTGCCCAGAGTAGATACTGCAAGGGCAAGGCGCTCCAGAAATGAAGGAGAACAGAAAGGCTTTGGGCCGCATGGCACTCCGTCACTGGGACCACACTCCAGGCTTTGGTTCTCACTGTCCCCTCCCACCACACCCAGCTGAGACCCCCCCAAGAGCATTGAGATTTGAGAGAAACAACCCTGTTCCCTTCACACCGAACCCTAGACCAGAAAGTAGCGTCAATCTGTCTTGCCACCTGTCAGAGGATCTTCATGAGCCAATACTCACGTGGGCCAGAAGTGACCAGAGAACTCAGGTCTGCCTTCCCCTCCCTCCCAGTTCCTGTTTTTGTATCAGGTAATAAATGAGAGGGGAAAATAGCACCAACTTAACAAAGAAGCCACAAGAATCTGCCTTTGTTCTATCTCCTACTATTGTAAGTCCTGGGCAAAGCCGTGTGCTAAGGGGAGATATTTCAACAAGGCGAAACACTGCAGAAGCTGGGAGCATCCTCTCTGATGAGGCAAGGAGTTAAGGGAGGGCGGTGCCACGTGAGACTCAGTGGTCAACCTGGCCCTGTGTGTGGACAGTGTTGTAGATCAAGGTGGGAAGGTCAGATGTACTCCTGAGCAGTGAGAAGCCTTTACTGGTTTCATGCAAAGGTGTGATGCTTTGGGTTTGAATTCCACATCCGGTTGAAGGATCCTGAAGATTATTCCTTTGGAGAGTTTGAAGCTTGCATTCCAAACTCTAGTCATAAGGTCGTATAGCCTGTTCCTTTCCCATCTTTCTAATCCGAAGATTTATTTGGCATCCTTGTCCTGGACTCACCAAGTCTGCAGTAGCAAATACCGCCATTTATGGGGTAGGGATGTGCCGGGTGGATGCTAGGCACGCGGGACCAGTATCCCATTTACTCCATCCAACAACTCACAGGTAGAACCACCATGCCCATTGGCCTAAGGCTCAAAGATGTAAGAGACTTACCCAAAGTCACTTAGCTCTTGAGCTGGTGACCACCTTTACAAGGAGGCCTGCATCCATACAGAGTTCCTTAGCCCTGTTTACTCAAGTGTATTTGGAGAATCACAACTCTATGTGTGCAGAGGATAGAGAGCAAACCTCAATCAGCCTCTGGCTAAAAGGATCAGCTACCTGTACTGCAGGGGACAGCTTAATTGTCTGCAAATTTCTGCAAAAGAATGGAACTGCAGAAATCAATCTCCAATTTATTCCATTCTTGAAGCTGATCTCATTGTTCTGAGAGTTGTCAGGAGGAGGGAATCTGTGTTCCTCCGTTCACATTTTGTATGCAATCAAATGCACAGTTCAGCCAGCTTTGCTGTACCTGGGCTGAGACTTAAAATTTGCTTTATTAACTCCCGGGGCTGAAGTTTGCCTACTTAAGGAAGAAATAATCAACAAACACCAAACTTTCCACAGCAAATTTAGGAGGCTTGAGAGCCGAGATACTGATGAGAGCTCGCTTCATTTACTATTTCCCCAATATTCTGGAGGCCAAATGTCAGCGGAGCTGTCATCTGCTGTGGGCTCACTGCACAGAGTTACGATGACAATGACAATGGGGTGATGTGGAAATTGCCCATTAGTCCTGCAGAGCTCACCTCATGGTATGGCAGCGGGCGTGATAGAGCTCACTTGAAAAGTAGGATCAAAGGGGAAGATGATGGGTGGTGAATTCATAGCGTGGAGTGAAGCCGATCAGCTCTTGTAAGTTATGCCATGCCTGTCTCTCAATGGCTGCTGGTCTGCAAATGGGAGAAATGGGCGCAAGCCACTGTTTCCTAGAGTCTCCACGCCTACCTGCTTTCCTAGAAGTGATTGCCAGCGATATCAGAAACAATTTCTCCAATGATGAAAGTCGTCTATCAGAGACTTTGAGGATGGCCGGTCTAACAACAAGGAACTGTGCAATGGAAGGACCAATATCAGAACCTCTGAATGATTAGCACGAAGGAAAGAACACATTTCCAAATGTAATGAATATGACAATCATTTCTGTCGTTATGGGTGTTTAGGGTGGAAAAGAAATGGCTTTGCCCAGAGAAGTCAATGGAGAAAAGAAGGATTCATCAGAGGAATTTGCAATTTGAATGGTGACTCCAGAATTCTCTGTCTAGCAGCCAGGAAGATCTTTTAAAACATCCCCTTTCCCCTTAACAATTCCATATTTGCTTCCCCTTGTCAAAGGATGGAGTTTCCAATGCTACCAAGGCCCAGGAAGGCCAGCAGTTTTGGCTTTGGATGACATATGTGACCTCAGGGGCCCTCATGTCATTGTGGCTCTGCTTCTCCCACACAAGCCCTATCAGGTTCTGCAGGTATAATCGCTTACCTGAGGACTTTTCACCTAGCAATGCCCCTCCCCAGCCCTCC
The DNA here is from genome assembly GCF_964656455.1 of Halichoerus grypus. Taxonomy (NCBI): domain Eukaryota; kingdom Metazoa; phylum Chordata; class Mammalia; order Carnivora; family Phocidae; genus Halichoerus; species Halichoerus grypus. Next base: position 5,419,829 of record NC_135726.1, read on the forward strand.
CTTCTGGTGCCTGGTTGACCACCCCCATCCATCCTCCCACTCTCAGCTTAAGCACCATGTCATCAGGCTCTTCGCTATGGGGATTGCCCGCAGCTTGCCCTTTCTATCCAGAGTCTGTGTCTCAGCTTCTGACTACACATTCACTCAGTGCCATCAGCCCATCAATGTCTGTCTGTCCCAGGAGGCTACGGGTCCCAGGAGGGCAGGCACCATGTCTCTCTGGTTTGGTAGTGTGTCCCCTGGCACCTAGCACAAGGCCAGGCACATAGCAGGTGTCCAAAAGGAATTTTTAAAATAGTATTACATTCAAAAATTATTAAATAAATATATGGTTATTGTAAAAATTAGGGTAATCTAGGTAATGGGCTTAGCACAGCGTCTGGTTTAGAGTAGTTGCTCCACGGTTATGTCTAATAAGTAAATGAGCAGGATGCCTAGGACTCCTTTTTATTTCCTCTTCACTATGGAAATCTGCTCTCTAACAACAATATTACTGCCACCCTCAGTTTGGACTTTTTCATCCTAGAGTGCTCAGTGCTTGGTGAAGTGACAGAATCTATAGAACATTTTCAGAAGATCCACCCCTTGGACCACTCAGCGGAAGACCACTGCTTTCTGGAAGAAATGACAATGAGGCTGAGATCGGAAGACCACGTGGAATTCAGCCAGGTGGGGGGACCAGGAGGAGGAAGAGCTCCAGGCTTGGGGAGCGGCAAGTGAGAAGACACAGAAGCAGGACACGGCCAAAGACCAGAAGGGCTAGAGCAGAGGGGCAAGGGCTCCCAGGAGCCCCAGAAGAGGCTGGAAAGAGAGAGTGGCCAGACCTGGTCCACAGGATTGTTCTGAATCCCGAGGACCACAAGAAGCCACTGAATGGTTTTCAGCAAAAGCCTGGGATCTGACCCTGCCTTTGATTCCGCCTTGTCAGAGCTGCGGAGCCATTCCTGGAGAACACATTTTCCTAAATGGGCTTTCTTTCCTGCTCTCTGTACCCTAAGCCATCCCTATATTTGAAAAGTTGAACTTAAAAATAAGACACAAGTAAAACAACAACACCCCCCCACACACACACACATTCTACCACTTACTCTAAAATGTCAACTTCCCCACATTTGAACTGCTAGTTACAAAATAAAATAAAAGCATATGCTTTGGATGAAAATTTGCCAAACCACACTTCCAAATGCAACTGCCTCCAAAATATTTCGTGAATCTAGCAGGAGCAATAACAACACAAATCGGGACTTGCTAGTTTCATTGGAGGTGAAAAATGTTTTAAACATATTTAGATTCTTCAGTCAGAGGTCCGTTCAACCACATGTGATGGTGATGGGGATATAATGGATACAATTTCTCTCTGTCTGCTCTGGCATTGATAAAATATTCATGTTAAATAGCTATTCTGAACACCTGGAGGCATCTTGCAGCGTTTTACAGATGGACTTGTTTTTCTAATACACATATGTACTCCTGACTCAACAGCTGTATTAACTTGAGTATGTATTCTAGATGTGTGAGCACGTACCCCAGATCCCACACTTTCTGGTCTGCATGAGCTCATAAATTTGTGAGTAGCCTTTAAAGAAAGCCCCCATTAGAAAATCCACATGTGGAAAAAGAATTCTTTTCAATTCAGTGGGTATTTATTGGGTGTTGGCTACATGATTTCCCCTAAGGAAGTTCCATCGTAAATGGTACAGGACTATCCTGCAGGCACCTCAAACCCAGCATGTCCTAAACCAAATTGAGAATCCTGCCCCATCCACTCCTGCCACAACCCACAGGGGTGTCTGTCTCCCTCCCTCAGAGTTGAAGAACTACACCCATACGGCCCATGGATAGTTTACTTCATTCCCACCATATTGCACTCCCAAGTGGTTACCACTTCCAGAGGGGTTTCCCGAATCCATCCGTCCTTCTCTAGTACCATGTTCCCTGCCGTGATCATCACATTTCCCCAGCTCACCTGTGGATCCTTCATGTCTCATCATTTCCTCTTATACATGAGCCTACTGGATGCTAGAATCATAACAACCAGGACCTCACACCCTTAGTCTGGACTACCCAGAAGCAGACACCGAGATAAAGATTTGAGAGCAAGTAGTAGTTTAATATACTTTCTAAAGTTTCTATAATGAACCTATTCTCCTTGGAATCAGGACAAAAAATGAATTCATTTACTCGCAACCCTGTATCGTACAAACAGCATTTCAGTGTCCTTCCTTCCAGGTTTTAACATACTTTCTGCTTAAGTTGAGATTGAAGGGTCTGAACAATTTTGTACCTTGCTCTTTGAACCTAATGATAAAAGCCAAGCTTCTTTCCCTCCTGTGTCACAGATTCTATAAACATAATTTTAGTAGCAGTACAATACATCATGTGGATGTATCAGCATGCATTTAACCATTCCCTTGTCCTTATGCTTGTCAAATTTAGGTATTTCCAATTCTTTATTATAAACAAAATGCAAATAAAATATCAGTGTACATGCAGTTTGATTTGCTTACTTGTTTGCTTTTCTCTAACAAGCAGATTTTGGAATGGACTAACGCAAGTGGGTTTACTAGGTCAAAGGTTATGAACATTTTAAGGGATCTGTGACATATTCCCAAACCAGCATCAGCACTGAAAACAGATCTCATGTTGCCATGGCAGGGCATTCCCCAGTGGTTCCCACACCTCTCTCTGGAGCCCATTACTATGTTCCAACCATGTTGCTCTTTCCCAAACATGCCGTGCTCTATCACGACTTTATGCCTTCATTTGTTCTGTTCCTCTGACTAGGGTACTCTTCCTCCCTCGCTTACTTCCAGCCCTCTCTACCTGCCTGATAACACACAGACACACACACACACACACACACACACACACACAAAATAGGTGTCTATTATACATTACCTACTTATACATTAGTTATACATTAACCTACTTAAGCAGTAATCTCCCTTTTACGTAGCTCTCTTCAGTGAAGTCCCCAGTCAGCATGTGTCATTCTCCTACTCAAGTTAGATGGAGGCTTCTGAATAGTTCCTATTAACTTCGGGTTTCTTCCGCCAGTTCCTATTAGTATGCAAATGCAGGCCTCATTCTCTAAACCTTAATAAAGATGATCTGTTTAATAAATATTTATCTGTTTAATAAATGCTACCTGATATCAAATGGCAAGCTGATAATATCTCTTTCCTATTTTTTTCCAAAGGACTTTTTGACTTTTCCACGCCTTAAGGTGACCTCTGAGAAGGGAAGAACCTTGTGTCTCACTGAACACCTGATGCATTTAATCATCAGATTGGAAGGGACGCCCATTCCCCTCTCCCCTGAAGCTGAATCGCCTCATTAACTGGCAGGAGACAGGCCTGGCTGTTCCTGCAGAGACAGCCACCCTACAATGAGGCTTGACCTCACGTGTGCCTGGCTCCAGGAGGGACTGCATGCTGACAGATGTCATTGAGTTCCTGTAGGATGGAATTGGAGAAGAACAGGGTAGAACTTCCTCAAATACAAAAACAGGTGCTTCTTTACTGTTTCACCCCAAGTAAAACCCAGCTTCTTAGGCCAAATCTTGTGGTGATCAGGGAAAGGAGGGCCCCAAATCGAGCTTCCCTGAACCAGGGGGTGCAACCAATCCTCCCCTTTGGAATGGCGCATTCCTGTCTCAGGATCCACAACAGAGGGACCCCATTTAAAGCGGTATCCTGGCATTTAAGGAAAGGAAGTACTCATTACCAGGACTCAGTCTCTGCATTTGGTCTGTTTTTGAGCTCTTCGCTCCTCCTGTTTTTATCCACTTGCTTTGTTTTTGGTTGTTAACTTCTTAATGTTATGGCTGCAAGCTCTAAAATTAGAAAGCTATTTCCCACACTGGCCGCCAAAGCCAATTGCCTCCTTTGTCCAACCAATTTTTAAATATCCTTCATGATTGAAATTCAAGATTATTTTGCTTTGGGAGTCGTTCCCAATATTTCACATAAATTATCCTCCTTTTTCTCCCCTCTGTAAATTTCTTCTCTTTCACTGACGCCTCCCCCAAACTTCCAGTACTATTCCTCTTCCTCTTTTGTTAAAGACACTTTAATTAAGACACCAGGGTTACATTAACCTACTTAAGCAGTAATCTCCCTTTTATGTAGCTCTCTTCAGTGAAGTCCCCAGTCAGCAAAGTGTCTTTCATCAGCCTGCCCCGTGTCTCTCTCCTCCCTTTGTTCTGTGGTTTTTCACTGGATTACAGATCCTCACATTTTAATTCAGCCCCCACTGCTGTTCCACACGATGCACTTTACATCAATAAATGCATCTTCACGATGATGCATTCAATGTCACGTGTCTCCCCACTTCATTGATTACTGCGGCCTTTGAAGGTTCAAAGTTGCATCAGATCTACCAGGAATAAGGGGAGAAGAAGACCACATTTGATATTCTCCAACATCTGAGGTTTCCCTGGGCCCCGAGGTTTTGATGTCAGGATGGTAAAACAACAACGGCTTGAAGGGAGGAGAGCGTGGTAGAAATATTCAGTTGCCATGTGGTGCCCATTCTTCCTTAAAAGACGGCAGATCAGGCTTCTTTTTCAAAGTCAGGATTGAAACTATTTGATAATGGAGCTCAAAAAATCTATTATGGGACCAAGAGAAATATGTTCGCATCCCAGCTACTCTGTGAACTTGCCCCACAGGAAGGGAGCGCTTCTGTTTGTTTTCAAATGCTTCACATTAAATTCTTTGAGCATTTTTACAAAGAGGAAAGTATCTTTGAAAATCAGCGAATTCTAAATGGCAAGAGAGAATATTGTTTGAGCGCTTACCATGGGTTTGACACTAAGACTTACGAACACTTTTCCCCATTAATGCTCACAAAATTTCTGTGATGTCAGCACCGCTACACTCCCATGCTACAGATGAGAAAACTGAAGCCCAGAAAAGTTAAACAGCTTGCTTAAGGACATATTACTGGCGAGTGAGGAGCCTGGGCTGTCACCCACTCTATGTCTTCCCTCCTGCATGTGCTATCTTGACACGTTACAATTTTAATTACTAAAATAATTTTATTTAGGATCTTTTCCAGTTAAACTTATATGTAGCACATTTATCCTTTATCTGGTCCATGAGCTCAATTTTCAAAATATGTTCAGACTTTCACTGTTTCTCATTCCCTGACCCTTCCTACAACTGCCACTATCCTGGTCCTGGTTAACATCCTCTTTTGTCTGGATTATAGCAAAAGCCTTTTAACCAGTCCCCTAGCCTCTGCTCTTGCCTCAACAAGCCCCATTCCTCCTTCCCAGCAGCCAGAGTGGTCCTGTTAAAACCTGAACTGGATGATGTCACTCTTCTGCTTCATAGCTTCCAGTGGGGCCTCCTACACTTGGAGTAAAACCAATATCTTTGTACTGGCCTAGAGCGTTTTATGTAATTTGCTCCCTGCCTCCTCTTACCTCAAGTCCCCCTGACTTACTCTGGCCCAGTCCAGTTGTACTGGCATCCTAGAACATATGTTCAATCTGCTTCACCCCATTCATCCTCCAACCGTATCTCCTACAATTCTACCCTTTGCTGACTCCACTCCAGTGGTACTATCCTCCTTGAAGTTCTTGGATCATAAACATTCCTACCTTCGGGCCTTTGCACTTGTTCTACCCCATCCAAGAATGTTCTACACTTGCATCTCAATGGCTTATACTCTTACTTCAGTGAAGTCTTTCCCAGCCCCAGTATCCAAGATTGTATGATTTCCCCCAGCATTTTCTATTTCCTCTCCATGATTTATTTATGTTCATATCACTGTTACCATCTAACATACCACATCTTTAACTTATTTATATATTTTATGTCTATACTCCCACTCCACACCAATATATAAGATCCATGAGGCAGAGATCTGATTTCTACTTCTTATTTACTATTATAACCCTAGTAAACCAGAACAATTCTTGGTACCTGGTAAGTGCTCAAATGACATATGAATGGAGTGAATGATGAATTAATCTAATCAAGAAGGCAGAATGAGCCTGTGTGGAGTCATAAAATCCATGAAGATGCTAAGTTGTGTTCACTGACTGTTAGCAGAAACAGAGATTGTGCCTGAGCAAAGCAATCAGGATAGTGGGCTGAAAGGTGACTTGTTTTTGCAGGATGGTTAAGGTTTGGATGGACAAAGCAGGAATCAAAGTAGGTAGAAGAACACAACAGAGACAACAAGACCACCATCTTACACTTACTGAGTGCTTGCCATACACCAGGGACTATCCTAAGTACTTTACAGATGAATCTTTGCATTTCATCCTCAAAATAGCATTTTGGTAGTTACTAGTATTAACCTCATGCTGCAGATTAGCAAACTAAGGCACAGGGAGGTTAAATAATTTGCATAGAATGTTTCAACGTTAAAAGAAGCATAGAGTTTGGAGTAGTGGCAGTGTGGATTGTTATTCTAAGGATCAGAAGTAATAGAAGTAAAGCACTTTGCTCCTAGAAGATTCTCTCTAAATGATGGCTATCATTATCAGTGCAACAGTTAGGCCAAAGAGGTTAGCTAGAATTTTGGCTTTATGTCCTTTCTTTCTTATGCTGTCCAGACTGATACATGAGTCCAAACATGTTTGTGAACTCCCTCCATTTCACCTGCAGAAGTTTCTGTCTTCTGTTTGATACCCTGGAGAAACATCAGTGAGTAGGAAGTTCGTGTCCACTATATTGTCTAGCTAGAAGTCTAGCTTCTAAGATTATGGACATTTTCTACCTGAAGTAACTCACTATCTAAGCCAGAGACTGGAAGATCAGACAGTAGCTCATTGCCCTGTAATGAGCATCTTCTATGTCCTTTAACATAGGATATTTGTAACACAGGTGCCCTCTGGATCTATCAATATCTTGCTGTTGGTACACTTGGCTGTCATCTACTGTAAGAAGCAGCTTAGAATAGTGGTTGCAGGCATGACTGTTAAATTGATGGTCTGTATTCAAATCCTAGCTCGGCCACTTACTAGCATTGTGCTAAATTTGTTCAACTATTCCATGCCACAGTTTTAACATGTATAAAATGGAGATTATAGTATCTACATCACAGTGTTGTTGTAGGTATAAAAAGTGTGTGTGTATACATGTACATGTATATGCATGTATGTACGCACATGTTGTATATGTATATATTTTGCTTCACAAGTGTTGGATATTACTTTTCTTTCAGGGAACATTCTGTAATGCTATCTCTCCTCGTCTTGAAAAGATAGTTGGTATTGGCCTCAAAGAAGCAACTATCAGTTTCAATTAATCTGTGCAGGCCCATATTTATTTTACCTCTTTTCCCAGTGCTCACATCTTATCTGTTTCAATGCTCTCTTGATTCACCCCTCAAAATGTTTCTTATCACAATCAAAATGCTTCACACCAGTAAGAAAAATAAAATCTTAAGAGCAGCCAGGGGGATAAAAAAGGACACATTACAGAGGAAAAAAAGATAAGGATGACAGCAGATGTCTTGTGAGAAACAATGCAAGTCAGAAGACCATGGAGCAAATCTTTAAAATACTCAAAGGAAAAAAAAATCAATTCAGAATTCTAAACCCAGGGAAAATATCTCCCAAAGTTGAAGGTAAAATAAACACTTTTTCAGATATTTCAAAGGTGAAAGAATTTACCACCAGCAGAACAGCACCATAAGAAGCATTAAATAGTCCTTCAGCTGGAAGGAAGGTGATACCAGCTGGAAATATGGGTCTACAGAAAGGAATGAAGAGCACAAGAAATGGCGGGTATGTAGGACAGATGACTTTTTTTCCCTAATTTTTAAAAATATGCCTTGAAAAGGTAACTGATTGTTTAAAGCAGAAATAATAACAATGTATTGTGGGGTTTATTTACAGCATATGATAAAGTAAAATGCGTAACAGCAATGCTGCAAAGGTTCTCCACCAAGGGAAAAATGGAAGTACGCTGTTGTAAGATTCTTATACCATATGTGAAGTGCTGTGATATTATTGGAAGGCAAACTGTAATAAGTTGAAGGGATATGCTATACACTGCCATGCAACCACTAAGGTGATCAAAGAATGTTTCTCAATGCCATGCTCTTCAGTTTGGTCCCAAATACTCCTTCTATGTGCCATACCAGTACCAGGGCCATTTCTCATCCAGATCAGCCCCATACCCTTCCAACATGCTGCCCCTCTTGCCCTATAGTCTCATCCTCCTTCAGTCTGAGATATGCTTCCAAACTAGGCAGTCTGAAATACTATTTATCAAAGGTTACCTTGAAGCTAGCACAGAATTACACAGTGGATATTTGTTGTAAGAAGAGATGAATGAGTGAAGTCCTGACTCCTCTTTTGCTATAATATAGTCCACTCAGTCTTCTGAGCCTGACTTTCAAGGCCCTCTGAAATTGGAGCCCAGACAAATTTTTTAATTTCTCTTTTATATTGGAATCATGTGCTTTAGAGCAATGCACATTGTTCACTGAACAAGTTTTATGTTTTCCTGCTTTTGTATCTTACCCCATAGCATCTATCTTACCTGGAATGTCCTTCTCACCTAAATTACAAAGATGCCACCTCTCCTCAGAAGCCTTCCAGTCAGCAAGTTGTGGAAGTTAGGGAGGAAGAAATTGTCTCTAAGGTGGCCAGACTGTCCCTAGCAATTAGTGGGGTATTGGCTGTACCAGTGAGATCACCCTTCAATTTCTGCTCTAGTAACTCTGCCATAATAGTAGGTGTTTAATTACTTTATGGACTTCGATCATGCATGTCTACACTCTTTGAGTTTTCAGCTTGCGAAATCTTATTTTTAACGAAGAACAATGCAAGGTGTACAAAAGGCCAAGCTCGGAAGAAAAGACCAACATTGTAATAGACTAAAGGCAAATCTAGATTATTATTGTTAAGGATTGTGCTTTCTCATTACATGAACTTTAATAGATCTTGGGCTGTGTGTATGTATGTGCAGAAATGTTTCATGTCTCTTAGACCAAATGCTTCTTTTTAATGATAAAGGCAAAGACAACCAAATCACCCATCCAAATGGTAATATCAACTTTTGTGGAGCAAAACTGAGGCTTAGCAAGGTTAAACAATTTGTACAAAGCATGAGGAGAATCAGTGACATGTGGGCACATATTGATTTAAATCTATATCAATATTTCTCCAGAGGTATATTCAATCTTTACATTATTCAAAGGACAAGATTAAGATTTTTTTATTGTCAAAGATGTTCAGAGGATTCTTTTATGAGATTGGAAAATACTTTAGCATGGTCCTGACTTTCAAAGGCACAAACACTTTTCCCTTTAAACTAAAAGTCAGATATTAAGAATGCTGGTGTAAAAATCATCATTTTCAAGTGCAAATTGAACAGTAGTCTTGAATCTACTTTTGTGGTAGATCAAAAGTAAAAGAGAAATGCAAGCTCGCCAGTCCCTTCCCAGTACACAACTGTGGTCAGTCCAAAGGGATTAAACCCAAATTGACTGACTGCATCGACACATGTCTGTAAAGCCCAGGCTTTCATATTAAGGATTTAAATTGGGATTCAGCAGAGACTCTCAGTCCTGAAAATTGAAATCATGAGTCGTGATGAAAATAAAATGCTCATGGAATGTGGTCATAGCCTAGGGATAATGTTTCTGTGATTGCACCTTCATTTCCGTGATCAGTCCTTTAGCTATGGTACTGAGAGGATGCTTTCCATCTCGAATTACAGGAGCTGTTGGATAACTTCTCCAGGAGCAGGGAAATTGTCAAAGTGTGCCCGTACCAGCCGCAGATCCCTGACAGAGCCTTCTCTTCGGGGTAATGTTTGGTTTCTGGCTGCTCTCAGAGAGATCTGTGGGCTCATATTACAGCTCATGATAAGTGGACTGGTCCCCATGTTGCTGGTACAAAATCAGCATATTAAAGTAACCATGGTGTTTCCTCAGAATAAATCCAAATGTGTCCACTTGGAGAAATCCATGTTATAGAGTCAATTATTCCAATAACGTTGTAAGTGTTGGAGAAGACAGAAACTTGAGAATGGGGAGGACATAGAGCAAGAAGTTAATGTCACTAGGAGTAGGCAAGGTATGATGGTTTCTTTTATAGATGGAGTTTGAGTCCACAACTTCCCAAGAGAACTAAGTGAGCAACATTAAGGAGGAAGAGAGCAATAAGGCACTTGGCCAACCATCCTCACTCTCACATTCCCATCAGTAGATGCTAACCACAATGCCTTCCCCTGTCAACTCAGAGAATTATTTAGCTTCTTTCTGTACAAATCTTGGGCAAAAACAGTATTAGCATTAATTCTGCAAGTAAAACAGCCCTGCAAAACTTTCAGATCTTCACCCACATTGTTACTGAGCCATGTTACACTTAAGGAAAATTAATTTACTGGATTTGCAATCTCAACAGGATAGCCTAGATTTGCCCAGGGAGTCCAGATAAGGTTAGTTTCCTACTGTTTGGGGTAATAAGAGGTGTGTTTGGGAAAAGCTAGATGTGCCTGGATTTCCAATAACTCAAAATGTACACTGAAAACAGAATGGCGCAGCCAACGAGAGACACAGTTTTACTTTTAAAGTGGCAGAGAAAGAAAGTAGAAATAAAAGAAAGAAAAAAAAATACTAACAAAGGAAGACAAATGAAGCCAGTTTAAGGTTTCTATCGATTTGCACTATTTTATTATATCAGTATGGTGCTCAGAAGGAACCAGGGCTGACAAGTTAATGGACTCTAGTTAGAAATTTCCAGATGAAGCTGAGAATGGCATTAGCACCTGCCTTGTCCTAATCATCTGAGACCTTGCCTTGCAAAAACGTCTTGATCATTACAAGGAGCCCAAATTATGTGCACTAACAATAACCATCAATCAAATGCTAAGAAGACAAAGGTTGTGCAAATCAACGTGGGAGTAACGGAGGCAGTTAACTCAAAGCAGGCTGGACTTGAATTAGACCGAGGTTCTAGTCCCGGCTCCACATTTAATAATTGTGTCACTTCAAATAGGTCTTTGGAATCTTCCTGAGACCAAATTTGCTTCGATAAAATGCAAATAATAGTGCCTATCTTGACAGACCATAATAAAGATCGAATGTGTCATAAGGTATGGATTACTTACTATTTTAAAGTTCTACTTGGTAGGATGATGTCGAATGAATTAGAACTTAGAGGTTCTTTTACACCAGGGATTCTTAATGCCAGCATTGCCTGGTGTCCATGGAAAAAATTTCCAGATTCTTTGGACCTATTGAAATTATTTGTGAAGTTGTATTTGTTCACACAGAAGCAAGGGATGCACTTATTCTCAGAAGGCTTAAGAACCACTGCTTTTCTGATCTTACAGGTTTTTTTTTTACCATGACTCATAAAACAAATATTTATTAAGCACCTGCCATGTTCCACACACTGTTCTAGATGATGGGGATACAGTAGTGAATCAAATAGATTAAGAAGGAATCCTTCCCTCAGTAAGCTCATATTCTAGTGGATTAATTCTTCAGGATAATTTTATGTAATGAGGTATTAACATCTAAAGTTCATATTTAGAGAAGAGTAGGAATAGAAAGAAACTTGTGCAAGACCAATCCATGACTTTGTGGCTGAGCTGAGCATCAGGACCTGGTTTGAGGCAACTTAGCTCTCAGTCAGGACTCATTGCAACAGCCCCAGGAATGACTGCAGTTATAAGGGGCTGGAATTAATATCAGAGTTACTCAGTTGGCCTGGTGGACATAAAATGTGTTTAGGGTGTCATCCTTTGAGATTTTTATAGAAAATGTCAATACAAGACTGATTTGGCCATTGCGCTTCTCAAACTATGTAGAAAGGGAAGGAATGTTCTTCCTCCTACTGGCTGAGAATGTACCTTAGTGAAATAATTCAAATGCTCATGGAGCATTGTTTTTCTGATAATAGAAGATGAAGAAGGAGGAAGTAGGGAGAGGACAGAAGAGGCCGGTGGGAAAAAGGAGAAAAGAGAGGAAGAAGGAAGGAAGGAGAGAGGGAGGGACTTCTACCTACCCCATTCACCAGTTTCCTCTCCCTCAGAGGGAGGAAACCACTGGAATGTTTCACAAAAAAACTGTTTCCTCTCTCTCAGAGGGAGGAAACCACTGGAACGTTTCACAAAAAAACTGTTTAATGTTCACAAACATTTTGGTTTGTTGACTACAGGTATACTGTGCAGCCTTTAAAAATAGTAAGATCATATGACAACAGAGAGAATGTTGATCATATAACAAGTGGCAAAATTACAATACACACTTGTGTATGTACTATGTGTACATATGTGCAATGTATCTGGATGAGAAACAGAAGGTAATGTTCACAGAGTATTCTGCAGGGGGATCATGAATGACTTTTTTTTTTAAATTGTTTTAATGCTGTGATAGATTTTATAACACAAAAGCATAAAAAGCATATGTGCCCAAATTTGTTTTTATTAGTCTGTATTGTAATGAATGTGGAAGTCTGGTCTGGAAACCAAATTTGCTTTGAAAATAAAGGTCTAATTATTGTTCTAAGTTTTAATCACTAGCTTGTGCAGTCTGAGCAGACAGGCTGGGAAGACTTGCGAGTCAGTCTGACAGAATTACTGAGAGTGAAGAGTCTGTGCTAGAAACGCTGCTGGCTTTCTTCACTTGGACTTGAACAGAGAAAAAAAAAGAAGTCTCAACATCTCTACCAGGGGTCTGGCTAGGGTGGTCTGAACCATGAAGTAGGCTGGGCTGGGGGCAAGGAGGAGCCTGAAATTGGGGAAAAGCATGGGCTAGAAGAGAGAGAGAGGAAACTGGTGAATGGGGTAGGTAGAAGTCGCAGCCTTTTCTAGGATGAGGATGACTCCCAAGGTCTCACATCTACGTGGGGTGATCACAGTTTTGGTCCACACTGGGCTCAGCTGCTTAAACCCTGGCCTTTAAGTTTGAGAATCCACCCATGTCTTGCTTCCAGCATTAAATCTGAGGGCTCTTAGAGGAACCTGACTGTTCACTGGTATCTTGCTACTCATAGGATGATCCTCAGAGCATCACCTGCAAGCTTATTAGAAATGCTGAGCCCTAGGCCCCACACATGGAATCAGAACATGCATTTTCAGAAGATCTCAGGTGATTTATTCATATGCACATTAAAATCTGAGATGCATTTATCTCCATAATCCCTGAAACCTTTTGACTCTGTTAGTGTTTCCTGAGATCCACCTCCTATTTCCAGCCCTTAGAGCAGTCATGAGATAGAAGTGAATGGCAAATAAGCCATCACACTATATTTCATGATATTTGTAATCTACAGAGCATTCTAGAAATCAAGAGTGTGACCTAAAGGCAATTTCCCACTGGGCTCCTTCTCCCACCTCCAGGGCAAAGACCAACCCATGTGGTTCACTGATGTAGTGGCAGGACTTGGCACCATATATGATAGTACTTGGTGAGCCAAAGTGATGGGGAGGGTGGGTGTGATTAAGACCCCTGGAGCCCATAAGGTATATGCACAACAGCTTGGAATATAAGCTCCATGCTGATAGGAGGCCTTTCATTAACTCTATGCCCAAGTGGATGGAACGATGCCTGCCACGCAGCAGGTGTTTCTGGAGTGATGATGCAATAATAAAGCCATGGCATTAATTAGACAATGGAAAACATCTTTATAAAGTAAAATTAAGGACTGAAAGGCTATGAGCTAATGATTAGATGTGTGATTTGGTGTTAATGGGCTGGGAGTATACTTGGCTCTGCCTTTATAAGCAGTGTGCCTTAGTTTATGTGTCTGTAGAATGGGTTTGATGCCCACCTCACCGACTGTTGTGGTATGTGACCAAATGTATATTCGGATCTGAATCTATAGAGATAGAAAGTAATTTGCAGCTGGGCATGGTGCACGTGCCTGTGGTCCCAGCTCCTGGGGAGGCTGATGCACGAGGATCACTTGAGCTTAGGCGTTCTACACTGATCAGGTGTCTGCACTAAGTTCAGCATCAGTATGGTGACATCCCGGGAGCAGGGGACCACCAGGTTGCCTAAGGAGGGGTGAACTGGCCCAGCTCGGAGACAGAGCAGGTCAAAACTCCCGTGCTGATCAACAGTAGGATCGCACCTGTGAATAGCCACTGCACTCCACCTGGGCAACATAGAGAGACCCCCATCTCAATAAATAAATAAATAAATAAATAAATAAATAAATAAATAAATAAAAAAGAAAGTAATTTGCAAATTCTAAGCTGGGGGTCAGCAAATTTTGTCTGTAAAGGTCCAAAGAGCAAATATTTTAGGCTTTGTAGACCATGCCCTCTGTTGCAACCACCCGACTCTGCCATTGCAACCAAGCAGCCATAGACAGAATATCAGGAATGGGCATGGTGTGGTCTAGTGAAACTCTGTTGATGAAATCAGGCAGTGTGCTACATCCGGCCCAGGGGCCATGGCTGGTTAACTCCGGTTCTTGACTGCTACAATCATTACTTGCCAGCTTCTACATGTTGGCAAGAAACTTGCAATAGAGCTCATTTATTTATCTGAAGTATTATCTTTTTTCTTTTATTTTAAGAGAGAGATAGAGGGGGGAGTGGGGGGGGGGGAGGGGCAGAAGGAGGGGGAGAGAGAGAATCTTAAACAGGCTCCATACCCAGCAGAGAGCTTGGGGCTCCATCTCATGGTGCTGAGATCATGACCTGAGCAAAAATCAAGAGTTGGACGCTTAACCGACTGAGCCACCCAGGCGCCCCTCTCTGAAGTATTTTCTAATCTATAAAGCTTTAAAATATCACATGAGCACATACAGAGAGCTTTAAACACGTTGAGTCATGAAAAGATCACGTTTCTTTGGAGAAGCTCTGATTATATAGGGCGTTTAAATACTTAATTTTCACAATAATCCTGTGGTGTAGGTAATGATACTTTTAGTCGATAAGACAGGGGCCGAGACCCAGAGAGGGAAACCGGTTTACACAAGGTTGTATCAGAAATGGCTTTTGGACCTAGGGGCTGCTGATCGAGGTCAGACACATTTTACTAAATCCTAGGCTTTGTGATGTGGTTCTGTGGGCAAACATCACCTGGAAACACAAAAATGTTCAAGGAAATGAAAAGGGTATCACAAATTGTGTCCAGAGAATGTCAACAGCCTGCTATTAGTTCCATTGTCATAGTGACAAGGCTGACATTTAAAGTCACAGCGCTGTGAGTTATAAGCCTAATAGGCAGCAGGTAAGCACAAAGCCCCTGAAACTCGATAAGACACCCTCAGCGTAAGAAAATAACATGTCAGAGTCAAACTGGCCACGTGTCAACACAAGCTAAAGACACAGGAAATGAGAAGAGTCTTGCTGTCACGAGACCAAAGGGGAGTGCACATCTAGATTAAGGCAAAGTCTGAACAGCAGGTACTTTTAAAAATAATTCTATGATTCCCAAGTGTGTGTGAGATAACCGTTCATGAAGCCCTTCCCAGTCATGGGGCCTGTCCCAAAGTAAGTGTTCAATAAAGGTGGTAACTACACTTCTCCTTCCTGCTTCTCTTATTAGTTAACATTATTGAATCATCCCACTAAGCATCCCTCAGTGTATAGGTAAGGACATCTGTAGTTAGTACTCATCTTGTATCCAATGAAAATTAGACTTAATTGTTGGAAAAAAAATGTTCTTGGGTTTAAAAATTCAATGAATGCACAAGAAGTTAAAGAATAATAATACGGATTTTTTTGTGCTGTGGGTGCCATGTTAAACAGTATATTTACAATGAGTACAGAATGTTTTAATCTCATTATTTTGAGCTTGCTAGCTTTTTATTCATATTTCAAGGCAGTTAAGATGAATTAGAATTAGGGCGCCTGGGTTGCTCAGTCGTTAAGCGTCTGCCTTCGGCTCAGGTCATGATCCCAGGGTCCTGGGATCGAGTCCCACATCCGGCTCCCTCCTCAAGGGGAAGCCTGCTTCTCCCTCTCCCACTCCCGCTGCTTGTGTTCCTGCTCTCGCTATCTCTGTCTCTGTCAAATAAATAAATAAAATCTTAAAAAAAAAAACAAAAAAAAAACCAAGATGAATTAGAATTATATCAACAATTTTCACCCAGTAGTATTTCTTAAGCAAACTCTATTTAGCCAAATTAAGTCATTGTTCAGTTTTCTACATAGAATAAACAACTTCAGAAAAAAATTCAGTTTTACTTTGTTGAAATTATTTTCATCAGGATTAATTGTGGGATGTATACGTTTTAGGCCAACTATTTGATTCATTGATTTTTTTTTTTTTTTTTGTCAAATTAAATTTTGCCAATGGGAACTTCTGATTTGTGGGTTCTGCTCTGTGGCTTTATTCTACCAAGACCAATTTTGCAGTTCTAGAGTTTTGAAAGAAGTTTTGATTCTGGCATTCATTTCTAGTCAATAATAAAATTTCCTCTGTGTAGTTTTGGCCATGTTCATTTTATTTTGTTCTCTTTCCTTCCACCACGTTTAATTTTTCATAGGATATTGTTTTGTGTGGTTTTCCATGATGCCGGCAATATTTGATATTTCAGCCAATTTTACCTCTACAATGTATTCTACTGTTTGCGGTTTTAGCCACTGCCTGTTTTAGTTTTTGTGCATGATTTCTAGAAGCAATATATTATGAATTGATTCAAGACTGGTGGTCTGTATTTATTTCTTGAAGCGAAGAATATCAGCAAAGCAGAGGTAACACCGGAGTTCAAAGCATGGCCCTCGTGCCAAGGTCAAAGCAGTAGTGTCAAAATATCTTGCTTTGAAAATCAAAGCTATGTAAGACTCTAAAACATGGAGAATACAATTTCGACTTAACAAATGGATTCAGTTTAGCTCAGCCCTTAACAAGGGATCTGGGCTGAAAATGGCTCCCTATCTTGCAATGAGCACTGTACAACCATTACCCCATGGAGTCTCCATTACAGCTCCAACAAGCAGAACAATCCCCATTGCACAGATAAGGAGGCCAAGGCTCAGAGTATCTTGTTGGGGATCACATGGCTTATAAATGGCAGAGCTGGGATTTGAACCCTGCATCTCTTAGCCACTAACACCGTATGTTGTCTAGGCTTAGGGTCTCAGTGGGTTTACTTGGCAGGGGTGGGGGTGGGGTGGGGGGGTTGCGCACATATGGCTGTCCTGCATCATCAAGGCTATAGCTGAGAAAACCTCTCTTAATTTTGCCTTAGATCTGACATCAGGGGCCTGCTATCTGAGTTTGGCATTCTATTAATAATTTTTCATTGGAGCCACCGTCTACTTATCATGGGACCCACTCAGAAGTCCTGGTGTCTTGATTTGTTCTCAATTAGAACAAGGTTGTGCTGATTTGAGACAAATGTGTTTCAATTTCCCAATAAAGGGTGTGAGCTAGACATAAGACAGCATTCCACAGTGCCACTTAGAACACTTCTGAATTAATAAAGATTCTAAGGAAAATAATAGTAGGAGGTCTATGTTTACTTTGGCAAAATGCTGACTATCACAACTATGCCCCACTGAGGGCCTCAATGGGTATTAACATATTGAAAGCTCTGAGAAGTCCTGTAAGCAGGAAAATAAGGCCAGTGTTCCCCAAATATGTGTATTTGAGCATACACCTATAGTGACTTGGTTGTTTGTCTCCCTAACATTTATTTCTTCGCTCCTCCTTGCTATAGAACTTGGAGTTTATTCAAGGCACTGATGGAATGGACAAATGCTTGCTGTTCCAGCCTCTTATAGTTGGGGGTAGCTGTGTGATAAGGTTCTGGCTTGTGAGAAATAAATACTAGACTTCTGGTGGCTTCTGGGAAGACTATCTTTATTGCAAAGAGGACAAATGTATCTGGCTTAGCCTTTCTCCCTTCTCCCTGCCTTGCCGATGCAATAGTTGGCTATGCAGCAGCCATCTTGCAACCATGAAGGGGCAAGTGCAAGGGTTAAAGTCAGCCAACGAAGAAGTGAAGAAGTAGAGGGATAGCTTGGCTTTCTCAGAGCATTGTTAAGCAGCTAAACAAATCCCAACAGTCGTCTATCCTGGGGCTACTTGTTCAACAAGAAAAATGACCTCTACTTATTTAAGCTATTCTTAATCAGGTATGTTGGTTACTTGCAGCCAAGTACATCCTCAGTTGATACTTACTCAATGTTTGTTGTATAAATGAATACGTTTTCCCATTATCTTGAAAGCTGAAAGGACACTGCTTTCTAAAGGTGTTAACGTGGGTTTTTCTCCACAAATGTGCTCTGAGAACAGGGTCACATAGTCATTCTGCTACACAGTGACCAAACCCCAAAGGGAAGGTAACTGCTTCTGGATAAATGTGAAAGTAAAAAAAAGACAAGAAGAGGCAAACAAAAACTCCTGACATTCCACATCAAAACAAACTTTTTCAAGGTCATAGATTCTCTCCCTGACTACCCCTTGCTAAATTTGCCCCAGCCACATAAATTTCCCCCAGCCAATAATGCAATCAATTATCTCCACTCTTTTGTTTATGTGATCATTAGTTTAAAACCAGAGACAAGCAATTTGTCGGGTGTAAAAAGTGCCACCTATGGCACCCAAATTTACATCTGAAAATTGATTTCTGTCACATTAGGATTTTAGGAAGCCCTCTCCTGGAAGTCAGCGCAGCCACAAAGCATAATAAAAATTATGATGGGTCCAGAGCAGCATGCTAAACTTATTGTAAATTTCTGGTCTCCAAAGAGCCACGGTAAAGTATTATTGATGAGGTGGTGAGACTCACCTGGAGCCATCTTTCTTGATGATTAATATTGAGAACTCAATAAAACATAACTTGGGATAGGCAGAAGAGAGTTTTAACAACCTGACACCCCTCATTATATTTAGCTTCCCAATCAGATGATTAATATCAGGCACGTTAAACAACTAGTGGGCTGCCAAGATTAAGAAATTTCTAAGCATCGAGGGAGTGGAAGTCTCATCATATCACAGCTGGAGGTGCATATTGAAAAGAAGTTACCAACTATAGTTTTGTTGAATTTGTCTTTGAGTTGGCATCTTCTCCAATACCAGTTTCATTTTTCATATTATTGGAAGGCAGCACAGAAGAGAAACAGAATTTTAGGGGGCTGATGTGGTTTGGGGTCTGTTATGCACTAGTTCTGTGATATTGGGTGTGTCAGTAATTTCTCTAAGTCTCAATTTCCACATCCACAACATGGGGGCAGTGATCTTACTCTTCCACCAGCAAGCATTAGGACTGCACCCATCTTGCCTTCTTTCTAGCTTTCCTATCCTGATTATCCTTTCTAACTTCACCATATCCTTGTTAATCCTGTTCAACATGGAGCTATGGAAACTGTCCTAATGTTATTGAAACAGGTGGGACATACCCAGTGGAAGTTCCCCTCAAAGGTATTTTTAGAATCCAGTAAGATGCCATATTTAAAACTGTACATCTCATACTAGCACATTATCATTTCCACTTTAGTTATGGGAGAGCCTGAACTCTTATAAATATCCAATTACTATATATTTAGTGGAGATATTTAGAGAGCATGAAAGCACATCAGCTTCTATTGTGGTTCTGAATCATTCTTATTAAGGATCAAGTTAATTGCTCCCAAACTTATTTCTTATTTCTCCATAAAAAAACAAGCCATCTTACCAGAAAAGTTGAAAGGGAAGACACCACTCAAAGCATATCGTCTGGGAATAGATATGAAACATTTTTCCTTTCCTTTGCATGCCTTGTAAAACAAACGTATGAATGTGCTGCTGCTATTGAAATGGCAGCCTCAAATGCCTTGCTAATTAATATTGACCTTGTGGTAGGGGAACATTTTCTGGTCTTTCCCATGTAGGTTGTTCTCATGCCAAATCTCCTGATTCTGTGCTTATTGGTGCATCATAATTCTAGAACTAAAATTTCATCTCCGTTGCTTTAGTCCATTGTTGCAACTTGGTGAGATCTTTCTGAATCTGGAAAACTATCACCTCTTGTACTGGCTGGTACCCTCTGTATGTTGAAAAGCATGCTTATACCCTCTTCTCTAAACTCTAGAAATATCCTTGATCTAGGTGATTGGCCCTGACACATGTCCCAAGCACCGTGTAACACCCATTTAGCACAGGTGTAACCCCTTGTTCAGTCCCTGCCTTCCTCTCTACACCATCAGACTCATGTGATACAGACCACTTCTGTCTCATTTGCCAGCGTATCCTCAGGGTCGGCCATTGTCGTTGATACATACTGGTGCTTGATAGTTAAAATGATCAGATTGTTTTGAAGTTAAAAGACTGTCTGGCCCAACAGATCTTTCTTTACTAATAGGGAATGCAAAATAGCCCACTAACTTTCTGCCAAGGTTCCCATGCCATGCACTGATGATCTTCCTTGTGGGTTAGAATAAAGCTCTTCTCATCCCTTCTATTATATACTGAAGGATACACTTTTTACTCTTTAGACTGCAAAAGACACAAGCAGACTTCTCTGATTTTAATAGTGTAAGACACTCAGAAAATATATATCACTGGGACCCTGTAGACACTGGGGCTGGTAACTATCTGAATCTTAATTTTATAGCCTTTAAACTATGGCTAATAATAGGGTATGTTTCACAGATTTGTCATGAGAATTGAATTAGAAAATCATCGTGCATGCAGAGTGTTTAGTGGAGTGCCCAGGAGGAGGAGGAGGAGGAGGAGGAGATGTAGTAGAAATCGCTCCCCCTGTCATGTATTCATTCCATAAATGTCTGGAAAGACAGTGAGTGGGAGTGAAACCAAATCTGCCCACCATATTTTCACACACAGGCATTCAAATTTTCCTGGGTGTGGATTTCTAGCCTTAGCGAATCGAGACCAAGCATCTGGCTGTCGTCCCCAATAGGACTTGTGCCTGCCCTGAACCATCTCCAGACCAGAGAAACCTGAGGAATGAGAAAAAGGGCCCTTCCTACTATGGATGCTCCTGGAGAGAGCACTTTATCATCATGACGTCTGATACTCCATCTCCACAAGGCAGAGCCTCCTTGACCTTTACCCACGCCACAGCGTCGCCGTGAATATCTTAATGGAAAAAAGCTGATGGAGCACTTCAATTTCCTTAAAAAGGGATGAGGCAGATACGTCATTTTTATTAGTCCAAATATGAAAGTACTTTTAATGAGCATCAGAGCTCCTGAAATTTGCTACTTAACTTTATCTGGTTGACATTATCCAGTAAGTACTAGGCTGCAATTAGAAATAAAGTTGTTTTGTAGGATTTCCCCGCCACCCCGAGAAATTTGCATAATATACATATCTGTAACTTCCATTTTTTTTTCAGAAATCATGGATCACCCAAATAAACAACTTATCTTTCTAGTAGAGTATTATGCAGCCATTGTGTTCTCAAAACAATCTGACTGACATAAGAAAACCCTCATAATATATTTACTTATAAAAATGGAAGAAACATACCACTTGTTCCCCAATCCTCTATTTATATAATTATGAGAATTCTGAGTGAGAGCAGAAAGTGAATGACAAGGATAATGATAACAAGGACAACAGAAAGAGGAAAGTAACATCTAATTTGAATTTATTACCTGGCAGAGTTGTACTAGGCGTTTAAATACATTGTTTCATTAAATTACTGTTTGCGTATGGTGGAAGTATTATCCTCATTAAAGTCTCATAAAGCACATTTATGGTTGCTATTCTTATCACCCCATTTTACAGTTGGGGTAATTTAACTTTAGCTCAGAGAAGCTGTCCCTTGCTTCACTTTCAAATCAACTATGTGTCAGACTCATTTATGTCAGAGCCAAAGTTATCACAACAGCAGTTAATGAAAATAATATTAATAACCAGTAACACAAGATAAGGTAAATAACTGATGGTACATCCTTACAATGGAATATTCTGAAGCCACTGAATAGGATGTGCAGAAGATCCCACTTCCAGTATAGCTGAGTAGCTCCTATTTGACCATCCTATAGGTAACAGCCATAAACTCTTGGCAACATATAATAAATACCTACCTGGGAGACCTGGAGAGTGAAATAAAGCAGAAAGAAGCGAGAGGGGTGTGAACTTTGAAGGAGAAGATGGTACTGGATGAGTTTCCCATGTTTATGGCTCTTCGTCTGAGAGGAGGACCAGTCAACGCCAAGGAGGCAACTAAAAAAAAAAGTCTATTGGAAAAACCACAGAGCTGGGCGCTTACAGGATACTGGACAGGTTTTGGATCAATAGCCATGAGACAGTAAATGGGGGAAACCCAGACAGAGGAGACTCAGAGACGGAGTCTTGACTTCTGTGTATAAACTTGCCCTAAACTCTGCTGATGGTGACCTTGAGGCATGCAGGCATGGGCAGTCTCCAAGCTTTCGTATTTGAGCTTCCTTCCACCCACTGCAGAGGAGATGGAGCATGCGGGCTTGAGTTTAGCCCAGCTAAAACCAAAACAGACAAACAAACAAAATGCTCTTTTGGAGGAACAGAACAGAATCCAGATTTTCTCCATCATATCCTTTACAATGTTCAGGATACAATCTGGTATCTGATGGGCACTAAGAAGAAAACAGCAGGAAAATACGACCCATTCTCACAAGAAAAGGCAATCGATAGAGACCAACCCCAAGGGTCATCCAGATTTTGGAATTAGCAATGAATAGTTTGAAAGCAGCTACTATAACTATGATCAATGACCTAAAAGAAAATATGCTTAGAATAATGAGATGATAGAAAATCTCAGCAGAGAAATGGAAATAACAAAAACGAACCCAATGGTATTCTACCCCTGAAAAATAAAATATGTAAAAGACAATATTCACCAGTTGGCCTTAACAGCAAAATAAAGATGAAAGAGGAAGGTCAGTCAACCTGAATGTAAATCAATAGAAATTATTCAACATGAAGAAAATGGAAAGAAAGAAAAAACATGAACAAATCTTTTCAGGTACCTGTGGGACAATATCAAAAGGTCTAATGTGAATAATTTTTGTCCCAGAGTTTGGGCAAAAAAAATATTTGGAGAAAGAGTGGCTGAAGACTTCTCAGATATGGTAACATACATAAAATTATAGAATCAAAAGCTCATCAAATCCAAAAAAGGACAAATATAAAGAGAACTATGTGTGGGTCCATTATGGTCAAACTGCTGAAAACCCAAGATAAAGAGGAAATCTATAGAGCAACCAGAACACACATATATGACCTCTATTTTATTCATAAAAATTAAATTTAAATGGGTCATAGACATAAATGTGAAAGTTAAAACAGTACAGTTTCTGGAGGAAAACATAGGAAAATGTCTTCTCTACTATGGGGGTAGGCATAGATTTCTTAGACTACACTGAAAGCTATAACCATAAAAGAAAAACATTAAACTTAGACTATTAATATTAAGAACTTCTGCCTGTCAAAATCATGACTGAAAGAGCCACAGACTGGAATAAAATATTTGCAAAATATATACTGACAAGGGTCTAGTATCCAGGGTATGTAAAGAACTCCTACAAGTCAATGATGAAAAGACAAAAAAAAAAAAAAATTGGGTAAAAAATATGAAAAGACACCTCACATAGGAAGATGTATGAGTGGACAGTAAGCACACGATCATTAGAGTAACGCAAATCAAATCCACAACGACATACCACGACGTACACACGGGAATAACTAAGGTCAAAAAGAGCAGCAACATCAGATGTTTGAAAATGTTTAGCAACAACCACGCTCAAACACTGTTGGGGAATGGAACAATTCCTTTGGAAAAAGGACTGGCAGTCTCTTATAATACTCAACATGAATCTGCTCTATGATGCAGCAATTTTGCTCTTAGGTATGTACTCAAGAAAAATGAAAAGCCATGTCCATACATAGACTTGTACATGGGTTATTGTTTATAGCACTATATTCATGGTTGCCAAGAACTGGAATCAACCCAAGCATCCATCAGTACAGAGGGTGGATTTAAAAACATGCCAAATTTAGGTGATGCGATTCTACTCAGTAACAAAGAGGAATAAACTACTGATATTTGCAACAACATGGGTGAATCTCAAAAACCTTATGCTGAGTGGAAAAAGTCAATAAAAAGCATATATATACTGTATGATTTCACTTATATAGAATTCTAGAACAGACAAAAGCAATCTATGGTGGAAGGAAATCAGAACAGTGGTGGCCACTAGGGGGTGAGGCAGATAATTATTGGGAAGTGTCAGGAGGGAACCTTCTGGGGGATGGGATGGTTTCTGTCTTGATGAGGGTTTGGGTTGCACATTTGTATGTATTTGTCATAATGTAAATGTTACATGTAAGATTTGGGGTATCATAGTAGGTAAATTTTACCTCTAAAGGAAAAGTAGAATCTTAAAGATATCGAACTTTAATTAATAATATGCATGCAGAAGTATTAGGAGGTGGTGTGGTAGATATTTGTTACATACTTTGAAATACACCAAAAACAGGATGGATTGATGGAGGTATAGAGAGATGGATTTACGTGCATATGTGTGTATTATATACATGTATATGATAAAAATAAGTAAAATATTCATTGCTGAATTTAGGTTATGAATATCTGATTCTTCATATGAACTTCTTCCAACTTTATGTTTGAAATGGTCATAATATGATGTTGGTTCAGAAACTGTTGTATGAAATGGAAGTGTGGGCCCCCCTAATGGTGTAAACGTATCTGCATCTAGCCAAGGGAGGCTTGTAGGTCTAAGCATCCCCAACCCAGACAACAAGTTCTAGAAGAAAAAGGCGTGGTGTTGGGTTTTGATCCAGACACTCGGAACACATAGGAGGCAAGAGAAATGCTTTAGTCATGAACTGGTTTATATGAAACATTTGGGAAACTTGGCTCTACGATTTTCTTTTTGGAATATTATCAAACAATGCTCAAAAGCTCTTTGTGCCAGAGGAAAACTGCCTGGCCATGCCATCATGTCGAGTCTGATGCCCTTAGGAGCCACTTGGTCTCCTCCCAGCTCTTTTTTGTTCCCTTCCAGTTCTCTGTGTCAGGCAACATGTCTGGAATCAGCAGGCCTGAGTCCTGGCTCTGTCACTTGTCACTTTTCAGCCATTCTGCAGACTTCCCTGAACAAATTTATTTATTTATTTATTTTTTTATTTTATTTTATTTTTTTAAAGATTTTATTTATTTATCTGACAGAGAGAGAGAGAGAGAGAGACAGGAGAGAGGGAACACAAGTAGGGGGAGTGGGAGAGGGAGAAGCAGGCTTCCCGCCGAGCAGGGAGCCCGATGCGGGGCTCGATCCCAGGACCCTGGGATCATGACCTGAGCCGAAGGCAGCCGCTTAACCGACTGAGCCACCCAGGCGCCCCTTCCCTGAACAAATTTAGACCATGTTTTCTTCTCTTTAATGGTTTGGTCACAAAGCTGATTCTGCCACTTAAAGGTAAAATCTAGCTCTACATCTGCACTGAGGGGATTTTTACAGCAATTCTGCCCATGAATATGCTCAGTATCAGAGCTTTAACTAGTCTGACTTCTAAAATATACCTTCTATCTGCAGAGCTAATTCATGAATCTGCCACCTTTGCCAGAAGCACGGGGAAAATCCGATCACAAAGAAGAAGCAGCCCTCTCAAATAAGATTGACTTGTTTCTATTGGAAAACTCAGAAAAATCCCACATACAGTATTTCCTTGCAATCATTTTGCAGGGACCCCTTGTGTAATTCAACATACACAGTGCAGAAGTCCGCCTCACATGGGGCATCAAAGGTAATGTGAACTGAGCACTCTAAATGTGTAGCCGCGTAACAAAGGTACGCATCTGGGGCAACGCTCAGAAACCCCAGTCCGCTTCCCTTTGCATCCACAACAATTTTATTGGATTCTGCCTGGGCCATTCTAGCTCCAGCATGTTGTCATTCACCCAAGGTGGAGACAGGTGAAAGTGGCCGGGAATGACATGCCCAGCTCAAGGGCTTCTTATGAAACATTTAATGCTAAGAGGGAGATCTTCGTGGTAAACCTTGGTCAGGCCGTTGTTTAAAGTTGATCGGCATAGGGCCACTTAATCTCTCTCCTTGGGCGCCCCCCCCACTGCAGACCCTGAGGCAAGCATATATATATATATATCTATACATAAGTATGCTATATATAGTACATAATATACATGCCGTTACAGTATAGTCCATATATTATAACACTTCATAATATACTTATAATAAGCTATATTATATGAACTATATTATCATAGCATTATCATCATCACATTATAATATCATATATATTATTTTAAAATTGCCATGGAGAGCTACAATATCAGGGTAACTGATACAGGATCCCTTTGTAACCAGGCAGGCCACATTTTTTTCTCTGCTTCCCTAAGATCAATATATTCTCTTTACATAAATAAAGTCTTCAGGAGGAGACTTTGGAAACAGCTCCTTTAAATCTAGCTGGTGTATGGGGGATGGGTGAAACAGGTGAAGGAGATTAAGAGAAACAAACATCCAGTTATAAAATAAATAAGTCACAGCAATGGAAAGTGCAGCATAGGGAATATAGTCAATAATGTTGTCATAACGTCGTATGGTGACAGATGGTGACTACACTTACCATGGTGAGTGTTGAGTAATGTATAGAATTGTTGAATCGATATGCTGTGCACCTGAAACTAATATAACACTGTATGTCTACTATACTTCAGTAATTTAAAAAACATATAGCTGGTGTGTTCCCAGGAGAATTTTACGGGGAGCAAACAGGGAGGGAGATGTGGAGAATTCTTACCACCCTGTGGGTGACTGCCTGCCTATCTTTTGTGACAGGGTTATTAAACAGTGTCACCTTATTAAATATACAGAGAAAGTCACGGTTCCAACCCTCTGTTTAACACAAAAAGAAGAGAATATGGTAGAGTAATTGAGAAAGATCACACACACAAATGCATGTGTACACACGGGCACACACACTCGGACACACACAAGAACTCAGTCGCTGGTATGGAGCATCCCTGCTTCCACTAGAAGCTGTTTCTTACCAGCACAGTGACTTCCTGCTAGCTCTGCAACAAGACAACTCCTACTCAAATCTCAGCTTCACAATTACTAGCTTGCAAGCCTGTTCCAGTTATTTAACCTCCCAGCTTGTATATCCTTACCTGTAAAATGGGGGTAGCCGTAGGACCTGGCAGGGTAGTGATGAGGACTTGATGAGCTACTGGGAGTAAAGCATGTGACACACCCCAGCACCCAGTGCATCTTAGGACTCTTACCATTTGAGACATTCTTTCAGATCCTAGTGTATGAAACTACCCTCTGAAAGGCCACACCATCTTAAAGTACCTGCATTTCATTCTAACATCTAGAAAAGCAGAATTTCAGAGCCCATGGGTAATTTAGAAAACTTCTGGGGCAACCTTTCTCCAACTTTTCTCCAACTTGGGGATCTCGTTAAAATGCAGATTTGGATTCAGTAGGTCTGCGGTGAGGCCTGAAATTCTGCATTTCTAGTAGTGACGGCGATGCTACCAGCCCAGTGATCATGCTTTGAGAAGACTAACCCTCTCCTTTTCCACATGGGCTCTAGAACACTTATGTTGAGTTGCCTCAAAGCACACAGCTAGTGAAAGAAGACTCGTAGTTAGGATTCAGGTGCTCTGACTCCGAGTTTGGTATCCCACTGGCACCTGGACACATATGTTGCCTGGCTCCGGACAGGAGCTTCTTCCTAGGTGGTTGTAAAAAGGAAAGGCATTTCTACTGAGTTTCCATGGAAAGGGGGACCCAATGACGAGTTAGAGTCCTCGAGGGAAAACTGTGCAAGATGGGATTGTATTTTTTTTTAAAGATTTATTTATTTATTTTAGAGAGAGAGAGCACACAAGTGCACACAAGAGCGGGGGGAGGGGCAGAGGGAGAGAATCCTCAGGCAGACCCCCGGCTGAGCACGGAGCCCAATGCGGGGCTCAATCTCACGACCCTGAGATCATGACCTGAGCCGAAGCCAAGAGTTGGACGCTTAACCGACTGAGCCACCCAGGCGCCCCAATAGGATCGGATTTAGAGGCATGTCAGATGTCTAGCATTTCTAGTATTATAAAAAGCACATCAGCAATCCAGTCATTGTCGATGGATTGATTCAATTGTTAGAAAATTTAAGTATCTTTGAAAACCTCAAATACATAAACCTTGTGTTTTAACTGTTCATTTTATGAACCATGAATACAGATTAAGTATTTCTAGTGAACACTTAGTATCCGACTGAGATGTGCTCAACATAAAAAGTACACACAGGATTTAAAAGACTAAGTACAAAAAAGGGATGCAAATTAATAATTTTTATGTTGGTTACATATTGAAATGATATTTGCATGTATTGGATTAAATAAAATATATTATTCAATTAATTTTACATGTTTCTTTTCCTTATTTAAAATGTTGATAAAAATTAGAATTGCATATGTGGCTTAAATTATATTTCTATTGGACAATGGCTTAGATAGATGGAGGGCTAGATGGGCGTATAGACAAGAGATGGGTAGAATCATCCCTATTCATTTAATTTACAATCTATTCATAATATAAATTAGAGATATATAATCAAATTATTTCAGCATTTTCTCACACATACCTATTCTCGATTATATATACACAGATGTACGGTATGGATTTTAAAATGTTTGTTCAAACATTTAACATGGTTAGATTTCTCCCACATAGTCTCACACTAAAATTGCCTTTCTATGTTTATGACTTGAAACAATGACTACTCCTTCCAACATGCTCATGCTTGAAAGCTGACTTCATGAATTATTAGTTTCCCAATAGCCTGGGGAGAGGGCCTGCAGCTCCCCTAAGTGAACATGCCGCCCTTCTTCATGGACATGTGCTGTTACTTTGCAGCAAGGCAGTGAATGTCCTCCTCCCCCTCGGAGAGCAAACGGCCTGGTGCTTTAGCAGGAGCCTGAAGGAGCTCTCCAAGAAGGGCAGCATGGTGATTGGGAGCACAGGTTTGTAACTTGGCTCTACCACAAAAGAAGCATGGGAGCGCCTTTTGGCAAACTATTTAACCTCCTTAATCCCAGTCCCCTAATCTGGGAGAAAAAGGGACCATGAATGCGTATACCTTACAGGTTTGTGTGAGGTCTAGATTACGAGTTACTTGTAGACGACTTTGCTTGTGGTCTGGCACAGACCAAACCCTCAGTCCACTCTGGTTTTGGTGATAGAGACTTCTGATCCTCATACATAATCAGTTCTCCTTCCTTCTGAGGATGTAGAGAAATAGACTTTCCCATCCTCTTTGCAACTAGATGAGTCTATGTCATTATTATGAGTGGTGGATTACAGTAGCAAGTGTCATCTGTCACTTGATGGACAAAGTAGTCGTGAATGCAGAAGTTAGAATGCCCTCTTGCTTTGCCATGGAGAATTCACGTGTATCATGTTAGGATGGTGCTATCATGACATTGTGGGGACATGACTGCATGGAGCAGAATGCCCCTCTAACAGATATTCATGATGTAGCATAAGCAATAAATAAACTTCTGTTGTTTAAGTCGTTGATATTTGGAGGGTTGCTTATTACTGCACGATAACTTAACCTAGCCTGTTGCAACACTATTGCCTAAGGCAAATCCCCTGCTGATGTAGGTCTTTGGATTTCCCAGGCTTTCCCATAGCTCCTGGTCTACAACCTCTCACAGGGAAACAGAAATCACTTGGTCATTCCCTCCAGAGTAACAGAAGGTCAGTCATCTTGGGTGTCTCCCTCCTCTTCATTCACTTCCACCAACTTTCTCCCTCCTCTACCAAGTTACTACAAGGTTTTCTTCTGAGAAAGTGGATTACGTAAGTCAATGTTTACTTTCCTAAAACAACTTCTGCTTCTAAAACAGCTTTTATGACCAAGATACTTTTTTTTTTAATACTGCACCAAAGCTATTAAAAAGAATGGAAACTACAGATCATAAAAATGTCAACAGTGAAACACTCATTTCAATGCAAGTTTTGAAATAAAATCAATATATGTTAACCTATTCCTTAAGAACAAAGGAAGATAAAGGGATATCTCAAATATTTTTGTTATTATTTCATCCAAACTCATGGATCCATTGTTGCTTATGTCTAGAAGGAACCCCAAAGGTTATCATGTCTAACACCCTCAAATTGTCAGTAGCAAATTCATAGTGGTTCATGTCAAAATATCTAGTTATAGGGACAGAGATCACAAGTACTTCCAATAATACATTTTTAAAGAATAGTTAATGATTTTGCAGTTTTCCAGAAGTGAAGAAAGCTGAGATTTCCTGCTGCAAGACCAGAATTTCTTAATAAACATGCCAAGAAGCAAGAGGATTCCAGAACCGCTAGTGTGATATTTTAGGTGAAAACAGTTTTTCCTATCTAGAGAAGCATCAATTCCTTAGAAACAGAGTCAAATTTTCCCCAAAGATCTTGGGAATTTTTCAAGTGCCACTGGCCCAGTTTTTTCTCCTTTCCTTATCCGGTCCCTAGCAACTAGTGACTGCCACTTCACCTGTATTTAAGAAGAGAGGACAAGAATTAACATTTATTTCCAAAGCTCTGCTTTCCCCTAAAAGACAATTGCTTGCCCTTATGAGGGACAGAACCAGTGTGTTCAACTTGGTTCAGAAGACCAGGCCCTGTCCATGTTGGATCAGTGGTCAGAGTGAACATTTGGGGAGAGCTAATAAGGATGAGGATGGTCCCAGGTCAGTGAGGCTGGAGGAAGAAGTGATAGTGTTTTTGAGAGGAGGCATAGCCTAGGGCTAAGGTTCTGGTGCCAGACTTCCTAGATTTGGATCCTGGCTCTGCATTTTCCAGATGGGTGATCTTGGATGGTGTCTTAACCTATTCATACCTCAGTTTCTCATCTTCAAAGTAAGGATGATATTTAATGGTCTCTATCTTAGAGGACTGTTACATAGATTAAATGTGCTCTATACTTAGAAAGTACATAAAACGATACCCGGAGTATAGTAGGTGCCACCTCTTTGGGTGTTTCTTAAAGAGAAGATAATGGTGTTGCCAAAGTGATATCGTCATATTTACAAATGGTGTTTATTAGTCGGAAATCTGAAAAACACCTCAGCTTCACAGTTCCATTAGAGAACCACTTGTGTGGATTGTGGCCAGTGTTGGAACCCTGATAAAC
Source organism: Halichoerus grypus (assembly GCF_964656455.1). NCBI lineage: Eukaryota > Metazoa > Chordata > Mammalia > Carnivora > Phocidae > Halichoerus > Halichoerus grypus. Next base: position 5,450,876 of record NC_135726.1, read on the forward strand.
ACAAGTGGCCTTATCTGAGATTGAGGCTCCTGCTTATACCTCTAATGAAAGACGCACATGGACATAATTCAAGATGTGTGATTAAAAAATAATTTTATTTGATGTTTTATGGGAAAATTTAAGAACATGCATTTGGGTTTCTGAAAAACTTCCTTAAATTGAAGAGGTTACTGCCTCTTATTCTTGGTACCTGGACACTCAACTGAGGAGCATGGGACATGGACAGCTTTTGCCCCCAAACCCAAACCTTTTTTTCGCAGTGAAAACATTCTGACCAGTGGGTGGCAATCATGTGTCATAATGCAAAAGACCATACTTTCTTCAGAAAGTTTAGACCCTGGGCAGAAATTGAAGAACAACAGAGTAGGGGGTAGATAAGGCTGAAAAAGTGGCAAGCAAGATGGACACAGACTATGCCCTCACTGTGCTTAGAGTCTTCAAATGAAGTAGTGAAGCTACAGGAATGTGAGACATTAAAACCCCTCCCCTCCCAATGGCCTGCTTAATTCTTGTAGAGCTAGGGCCTATTAGAAAGTACTAGTAGCAAAGACAAAGACCATGGGGCCAGTCTCTGTGCAGGGATGGCATGGGCCCATTGGCCAATCATGAGCACTGCCAGGGAGCTGGTTCAGAAGACCAGGTCTCAGTATTTAGACAGGCAGCCTGCAACAAAAAGGAGCAATGAATGTGAGAATTCTATTGCTTCCTGCTCTTGGCTTACTTGACCTATGTTTGCCAGATTCTGAACATTACTGCATGAGTGAGAGTGTAGCCTATTCCTATGAGACTCGTCTCTGAAGTTACAGGGTCCTGAGATATCCTACTTAATAGCTATGTGACATTACGTCAGTTTTCATCCATAAGTCTCAGTTCCTCTCTCTGTGAAGTGGGAATGAAAATCATTATGACAATCTTTTAGAGCTTTTTAGAGATTGAGATAATGTCTATAAAGTGATCAGGACAATGTCTGGCACTTAGAAGATGTGTAAAAATAGTATTATTATCCCATTGGAAGTTGGCATCTGCTATGATTCAACCCATAAGATCTGACCATGGGCACCTATCTCTCACTGATGCTCTGAGCTGTCCATTTTGGCTGAGGCTGCCATTTTGCTAAGCCTAGTTGTAACTTCTATAGAACGGTGGTGAGATCGCATCTAATAGAATAGCTGGGGAGATTTTTTTGGAAAGATTTTTTATTTGGGGGAGGCAGGAAGGGATAGAGGGAGAGGGAGAGAGAGAATCACAAGCAGACTCCCTGCTGAGCATGGAGCCTGGTGGGGGCTCAATTTCATGACCCTGAGATCATGACCTGAGCCAAAATCAAGAGTCAGACATTTAACCAACTGAGACACCCAGATGCCCCTAGGATAGCTGGGGAGATCTAATGAGACAATGGGCTGATCATACTCCAACAGCCCTACAGTTTAGACAAGGTGAGGGCTTCCCAGCCCAGCTGCAAGCACTCCTGTTAGGTCCTCCTTCAAGATTTTGGCTTGAGCAAGTGGTAGATTGGAGGGAGGAGGATGGATAAGGCCTGACACACTCTAACCTTTAGAGGCCAAGGAGAAGAAGAGGAACAAGAAAAGCAGGTGAGGAAAATTGGCCATGGAGGAAGGAGAAAAACCAGGACAGATTACTATACTGCTTTTTCTTTTTTGACTAAAACACCTTTCTTCATCTTGTCCTGTTTCAACATTTACTCCAACTGCTCTTCATGCTCACTCAGCAGTCTTCTGATTATGATTTGGCTGTCCACAGAGGATGGAGTAGACGCGGAAAATGTGCTGATCATGTGGACCTGGAGTATCCGGTCTCTTTGACAGTAATTTCTCTTTGTAAATTAACAGATTGACTCCATGCAGGGAGAGAATATGCTGATCATTTGGACTCTGTGTATCTCAGCACCTCTGATAGTCATTCGCCTTTTAAAATTAATAGGTTGGCTTCGTATAGGAAGAGAAAATGCTGATCATATGGACTTCGAGTGTTCCGGTCCTGTCACACTCATACCTCTCTGCAAATTAACAAATTGGGATGCAGGCTTTGTAAGCATCAGCCCTAAGAGGTGGTTCTTGTCTTTGGGTTGACAATATCACAAGGTCTTCATATCAGGTCCAATATCAGATTGTTGAGTGACCAACTTGTCCCAGTTTGCCCAGAACTTTCCTGTTTTTAGCTCTAAAAGCCCCATAGCTTGGGAACCCCTCTGTCTCAGAAAAACCAGGACAGCTTGCTTAGGACCTTCTTGGTTTTAAAACATGTTTGGAGAAGCCCCTCAGTCCTTGATTACCCCATAGCTTAGCTACTTGGAGAGGAAAACCCAGCATCACCATGTAGCTGAGAAAAAGCCAAAGTGCTCCAGAAATTACCTACATGCGCCAAATTCAGATTTCATATCTAGTTTTAGAAGGACCTTTAAGCTGTTACTGACTTGACATCTTCTAGATATTACACCACAATATAATCCATGAGTATTTTATTTTACAGCTCTTATACTTAAGACATTTCACAGAAGGCAAGCTTTACACTAACACACAGAAGTTAAGATGATTATTTTATACCTGGACTGCATCCAAACTGCAGTTCTTCCTGGCTGAAGACAACCTACATTCTTATTTTTAGATCCCAAAGCCATTTGCTGGTTGCTACACGGTGGTATGATGTGGCCTAGCAGAGGTTTTGCAAACAAAATCTTCCCAGCTGCATGTGCTGCTGACCCTTTTCTCTACCACCTGAAGGGAGTAGGAAGAGAGTGTGGGAACAATAACACATCCAAAGAATGAGCATTCACCATTAGTCCTTGGGCTCTTTTTTCTCTCTCACTCCTAACTAGCAGCAACTCTGTGTTGACTCTGTCTCTTCTCATCTTTGCTCTAGCATCCACCATGGCTTGCCACACCCCCTTCCCCAGCCTTTTCTTACCTCTGCAATCCCATACTTTCCTGCTTGTTCTAGCCTCAAGCTTCTTCTTCTTCTTTTTAAAAGATTGTATTTATTTATTTGAGAGACAGAGAGAGCATGAGAGAGAGAGCGTGAGAGCACGAGTGGTGGGGAAGGGGCAGAGGGAGAAGGAGAAGCAGACTCCCCACTGAGCAGGGAGCCCAACTCAGGACTTGATCCCAGAACTTTGAGATCAGGTTCTGAGCTGAAGTCAGAGGCTTAACTGACTGAGCCAGCTAGGTGCCCCCATCTAACTTTTTTTTTGATATCTCCACTTGGACATCTCACAAATTTCTCACACTTAGCTTGTTCACATCTTGATTCCTTCTCCTCAACAAGCAATTCCCCAATTATCTCACTGTTCCCAAGCCTCTCCCCTAAAGATGCTACAGAACTGGCTTTGAATATGGAGGAAGAGGCCGTGAACAGCCTCTAGAAGTTGGAAGAGGCAGGGAATGAATTTTCCCCTGGAGCCTCCAGAATGAACCAGCCCTGCAGGGACCTTTATTTCAGCCTTGTAAGATCCATTTTGGACTTCTGCCTCCAAAATTGTAAGAGAATAAATTTGTGTTAAGCCATTACGTATGCGATAATATTTTATGGCAGTATTAGGAAATCAAAAGAGATAAGTGGCATCACCCTATTGGGTCTACCTCCAATTATTTGTAAGCCAATCCACTTCTCCCCATCTCCATCTTTATAACCTTATGCTGGGTGTACTGTAACAACTCCTTAACCCGTCTTTTCTTGGGGAAAATTAAAAATGGCTACAAAGTTTTTGGTCAACCTTCCCATCAAGAGGTAGAGTCTATTTCTCCTCCTCTTGAACTTAAGATAACCCTGGGCTGCTCTGCCCAACAGAACACAGTGGAAGTGATGGTGTGTAACTGCCAGGGCTTGGCCTTAAGAGAGATGTAACTTCTGTTTTCACATGCGTGGACTGTTCCCATTGGAAGCCAACCAGCATGTAAGACCTCTGCTTAGCTCTGGGGAAGCCCAAGGTACCAAATAGAAAGGGGCCACCCTGAAGAAGCACCAAGGCACCAGATCTGCAAATGAAGCTTTCTTGGATCTTCGAGCCTCGCCAAGTCAGCAGCTGAAAACAGCTGAGTGAAAGACCCTACTGATATGCACTTGAACCCTGCTTGAATTTTTGGCCAACAGAAACACGATCAAACAGAATGGTTGTTATTTGAGGTCTCTAACTTCGGGTAGTTTGTTACACAGTGACAGATAACTGAAACACCTCCCTCCCACTCAGGTGACTGCTCTAACCCCCCTGTGACATACAGCCACACAGCCGTCTCAGTTACTCTTGAGGGTCGTTCTCTTGCTTCCCACTGCACTTAGAGGGAAACTGAACTTCTATCCTCTGTCATTCTTCCTATTGATCCCTGGAACCCAGCCATCAGACATCACAGGCATCACTGGATATTTATGGTCTAACGGCTATTCAATTAGAAACGCACTTATTAGTTCGATACCTCTTTAAGCAGCACTGACAATGTGCCAGGCACTGAGTTAAGTGTTAAGGACAGAGTGGAGAACCAACTGGCAGGGGAGATCCACACAAAGCGAGAAAAGAAACAATGCTTTTAAACATTACAAAGCATGACAAATTCTGTGAATGGAAAAAACATACAGAAACACAGCATGGTGATAGAAAATTAAGAGGGTGTACCTGAGTTAAGTAAGGTAATAAGGAAAGGCTTCTCTGAACAGATGATGTTTAATCAGACATTTAAAAGTGAAGACCTTGGTATCATTATTCTTAGACCAGGCTCTATCTTTCCAGATACAAAGCCCAGAACCCATGTCCAGGAGAGACCACATAACTCCTCCTCCCTCGGGTCCGAATGTCTCTGTCATTCTGTCACCATATATTTTGCTAACATTCCTCCTTCTTCATTTTCCCCTGCTCCATAAATCGCCTCTCTGCCCCGACTCACTTTCTCAGCTTCCAGCCTCCAATCCCATTCCCCATAGCGTCCCTAGAGGGCCTTTTTCTCAGATAATTATCTCCAGGCCTATTGTGACATGGGAGTGCCCACATTAGCTTAAACATTAATACAAACAACTGGCAAACCCAAGTCTAATTACTTTTCAGTTCTGCTGGGGAGAGTTTATTCACATTTGCTATATTTGGGGGATCAGACAGGGCTTCCTTATGTTTGCTCTATTGCTTTTATATATTTATAAATATTATTACAAAGTATTTAACTTCATAAACAGAAGTTTGGTTTCAGTTAACTGTGGTGGAAAAAGCAACGTGAGCTCCTTAGTGTCAAAGTCATTTGGTGACAATTTTGCAGTGGATGCCCAGGATCCTCTGATGTTGGTCCCCCAGCACATGGGAGAGCATCTTCCCTAGCATACCAGTGATGGGTGTGCAAGAGGAATTTTCACCTGGGAAAGGCATTGCTCACTCATCATCTGCATGTGTTCCTGCCAGTTACTCATTCCCCTGTGTTCCAATGTTGGCAGAGGGAGAAAGTCACTGGGAAACCATTTTGGAAAAAGATTTCACATAAACCATGCTTCTGGGAATTCACACGGTATGATTTAAGAGATAGGAAAAAAGTCTGTTCACCCCAATAAGGCTCTTCCGCCACCTTGGTGAGGAGCTTCAATTGTATACCATTAGAACCACTTCTTAGATTGTCTCTAGGAGATACTTATTAAAGTGTTCATGTCCACGGAAAGGGAGCAAGCTATCAGAAATGGAAAACACCCTAGACCAGGAGCCTGGAAGCCTGGGTTCCAGTTCCAAATTTCCTCTACTGCACAGTACGACTTTGGGCAAGATTATTAGTGTTAGAAACACAAGACTATGATTCTCATCTGTAAAATAGAGAGACCAATATATGAGTCTATCCCCTGACTCCTGTATTCACTCTGCCACAGAAGATTAATCAAGTACCCGCTATGTACCAGGCCCTCTGCCAGGGAGTATAGGAATGAGGGTCATTAGCTATTGAAGGTAAGCACCTTGGGGGTAGCAACATGCTCCTTACAGGTGAGAGGTCTGGATGGTTATCAGGCAAGTGGTCCAGGCTGAAATAGGTCGTGTAGGGAGACATGAAAGGAAGCTAAGTAGAGACAACCCAAATCTGTGTGTGGCACGATGGAGGACAACAGTGTCCCCATCATGGCATCATAACAGGCTGTGAAAAATGAAGGCAGCTATGAAAGTAGGCATTTTTCACCCACTTCACTATTTTGCCTAAACCAATGGGTCTTAACCCAGAGATCCAAGGTGCTTATATAGTGAAGTAAGGATAGCAATGTATGGGGTGCAAGAGCACAGGCTCTGGTCAGACCTGAGCCCAGCTCTTCTTGCCTCTCTCATTACCTACAAGTTATGAGACATTGGGCACGTGACTTACCCTCTGTACACCTCAGTTGCTTCTCTGTGCCTCTTCTGTGATTGGATAACATCATATGAATTAATACAGGGAAAGCACCTAGCACAGTTCTGGCTCAGAGCAAGGGCTCAGAAAGGTCAGGAAGCCCTACAAAAAGTGGAAGCCCTTTCCACTTTTTGTCTTGTCATAGGAGTACTGCAATTCATAATCCAAGTCATGTTTTGGTCCTACATAGGAATGTTGGAATTTTAGGAATGGAGGTTTATATATTTGGTGACAGATCATAATTTTTCAGATGGATTGAATGTCTGGGTCAAATTACCAGTGTTCTCTAATTCAGTCCATTAAAGTTGTGGCAAGAAAAATTATCACCTCCCTATCTCTCTGATATTAAAAAGATTGTTTTATCAATTTAAGGGACATTGATAAACCAGAGGAAATTATCTTCCTGAGGAAGAAATTCCTTGAGAATTTCTGAAGCCACAGCTCCTTTGAGTTCTTAAGGGCCAAAGTCTTAGATTCAGAAAGACGGTGACACAAGGAGGTTCTAGTTATACCTGCTCATTTCACGGGGGATGGACACTCTCTGTCTCTAAGCTCCACTAAAGACGCACCGTGTGTTAAGGACCCAGAAAGTCAGTCCCGTGAGCCAGGGTTGCCCTCTGACTGACATGTTATGGAACAGTCTGGCTCAAACCATACTGGTAGCCAAGCCATCCTGTGCCCACTCTGAATGATGACCTCTCTGAAAGCTGGAGCTCCTGAGGCTGTGGCCAGCACCCCGTCCCCGCCTGTGCCCCTGTCACATCCTCGCAGGCACCTCTGACTTGAGTGGCCACTGTGTGCATGGCCTGGCCGTCCCAGGGTCCTCCCTTAGCGCATGTGACTACAAGTCATTCTGCCCAAGATTTTCTCTGACATATGGAGGAACTTGTTCCTTGAGGCAGTGGACACCCCGTGGGGCCACTCTCCATCCACGGGGAGTGGGGAGCCTGCGCATAAAGACTCCAACCTCTCCATCTTTCAGGCAATGATTCTAGGAAGAATTTCACATGGTTCTCAGAGGTTCTGGTAATGCTGAATAAATTAACCCTGTTGACAAGAGAAGCAACCTCAGTATTACACCTTATGACTGGCTTTTCCTCCTTCTCCCTCTCTCGCCTTTCGCTCGCTTCTGCTTCCCTGGACTCCCTCCCAGATACACGTCCTGTACCCAAGTCCTCAGCTCGGGCTTTTCTTTCTGGGGAACCCGAACTAAAGCGGATGTCCTTCAACCAGTCCATCTGTGTCTGCATGAGAATGGATTAGCACACCGCGAGGGGCACTGTCAGGTGTGGGGAAGGGCGAGGAAGCAAAGCAAAGGAAGAAACTGTCCTCCAGAGTCTGTTAGTGTTCTGGAAAGAGAGAGCATCTCATTATCTGACGGTTTCTCTGAGGTTGGTGGGTACCAGCAGGAACTCTTCTTTTCTGACTGCATATTTGTGTTTAGGACCACCCCAGATGCTGACTTCAAAAGCTTTCTAGTTTGTAATGTGCTATATAAGACTTCTTTTGTTCTTTCCAGAGTATCTCATTCCATTTCGGCAGGAGACACACAGAAGAACATCATTATCATGGAAATGTCCTTAGTATCTCCTCCCTGGCCTGGTCAGGGGAGCTCGGGGAAGGACACTGGCTCCTGAGGCCCAGCCCTGTCTTGGCAGTCAGAACCCTCTGTCTGTGCCATCCTTCAGCACCATCATGGAATTCAGGCAAGAGGATTTGTCAGAACAAAAGATATCCCTGTAATCTGTGAGGTCACAGGAACACACACAGTGGAAAAAGAGAAATGAATTATTTGACATCCACAAACTAAAACAGAAAAACAGCAAACCATCAGGGAGGGACAAATATTTTTCTGGAAGAATTTAGCCAGTGGCACACATGAGAAGCCCCACTCGAATCAGACATAAAGGCTCAGCTATCCAGGCTTTTTTTTTTTTTTATGTGAAGTGAAACCTGGTTTTTCCACAATAAATAGTAAAGATGAGAAAAAAAGAAACTTCTTGAAAAAGGGAAGGGCTAAAGTCACGCAGCATTTAACTGACAAAGCACACAAACAAAATTTGCATTTAGGGTGAGAAAATGTTACTTCATGGTTTGCATTTTCCAGACAACAAAGATTTCAAGGAATTCTTACTTTTAAAAGTAAAGTTGCTTATGAGTCATGGTAATCTAAGACACACTATTTTTTTCTTTTAAGTTATATTTAAGACATCTCCCCTACCCCATTTCAATGTCTTTAAAAGTTAGGGATGTATCTTACAATTCATGTTAAGGAAGGACTGTGTCCACATTTAAGTGCCAACATATTTCCTTCTTAATGGTATCAAAAAAATACAGGTATGCTCAACTCACACTCTGGTCTCAACGCCTGCCCTTCACCACTTTTGGAGCAGGAGGGAATTTTCTCTCCTGAGGTTTAAAGTGAGCATTGCCAGTTCTCAGGAAGAAGGAAGATGGAGCAGGCCACAAGGAATGGTCTAGAATGGATGCTAACACCTGGTTTTAAAGGGGTTTGTGTATCAGACTGAGGAGTCAGGCTCCAGCTTCGAGGGTGGCTACCCAGTCTCCTTACACCGAAGAGTGACAAGAAGAAATAGTTGCTAGCTCACCAAAAGGAAGAGGCATCCAAATGCCACTTTTCTTGTACTTGTTTTCAAACTTTTAAAGTATACTATAATGTGCAACATTCATTTATGAAACTGCAAAAATATAAGTGTACAGTTTGATGAATTCTTTTTGTAGTGAATATACCTATATAGTCACCATGGAGATGAACATATAAACACTATCATTGCCCCAGAAACGTCCTGATGCCCCCTTTTAGTCCTCACCCTTACAAAGGTAACCACTGTTCTCATTTTGACCACCAGAGGATAGTTCTGCCCACAGCTGTTTGTCTCCATCACATCTGCCTCCTGGTCATGCAGTGTTACATCTATGAGGTTCTTGAGCATAATAGTAGGGTTTCTTTTTTTTTTTCATTGCCACATAATGCCCATATACATATCAAAATTTATCCATTTGTCTCTTGATGGGCTTTTGGGGTGTTTCTAGTTTGGGCTATTATGAATAGTGTTGTGAACATCTTGTAAGTGTCTTTTGGTGTACGTATGTATATAATGCTTCCAGGTAGCCACAGAAGTCAAATTTCAAGGTCAAAGGACACTCTGTTTGCAGGGTGTGAGGGTTTCAGTTGCTGCATGTCCTTGCCAACACTTGGTTTTGTTAGTTGTTTTGTTTCTAAGCCATTTTGGTGTGTGTCTGTGATAGCATTTCTACATAATCTCTGTAGTTTTTAACTTTGCATTTTCCTGATGACTAATGACCTTAAAAAACCCTTTTTCTGGGACGCCTGGGTGGCTCAGTCAGTTAAGCGGCTTCCTTCAGCCCGGGTCATGATCCCAGGGTCCTGGGATCGAGTCCCACATCGGGCTCCTTGCTCAGCAGGGAGCCTGCTTCTCCCTCTCTCTCCCTCTGCTTGTGCTCTGTCAAATAAATAAAATCTTAAAAAACAAAACAAAACAACCCTTTTTCTATGTTTAGTGGTCATTTGGACATCTTGTTTTGTACAAACCTGTTAAAATTCATTACCCACTTTTAATTGGGTTATCTGTCCTTTTATTAGTGCTTTGTAGGTGTTGTTAATGCATACTGGATAAATGCCCTATAATAGACACACATATCACAAATATTTTTCCCACTCTGTAGCCTTTCCACTTGCTCAATGGTGTATTTTGATGAGCACGATTTTCTACTTTTAGTGAAGTCCAATGTATTCATCATCTTATTTACATACATAAGATGAATGTCTTATAATTTTTCTTTCCTTTTAAAGTCCACATCAGCTATTGTGGTGAAGGTTATACCGCCCTTAAAAGAGAAGCGGAAAAAGGTTTCACCTTTTCTAGCTTCTAGATGATTTTTATGAGACTAGTTTAGTTTCCTCCTTAAGTGTCTGGCAGAATCCACGATGAAGTCACCTGGCCCGGAGCTCTTGGAGGTCCCAGAGATGTCATTTACTGCATACAGAACTACGGAGATTTCTCTTTTTCTTCTTGTGTGTTTGGTAAGCTTAGTTTTTATTTTTTGAGAGAATGTGTCGGTTCTGTTTAATTTTCAAATTGATTTTCACAAATGTATTCACAGTGACCCTTTTCTTCTCTTTTTGATATTTGAAGAATCCCTAGTGATATATCTCCTTTTACATGCCTTTGATTGGTAAAATTGTGCCTGTTTTCTCTTTCTTGGTTATCCTTCCTGAGGGCTTCTCAGTGCATGGACATTCCAAAGAACCAATTTGGAGCTTTGTTGCATGCTTTCCTATTTATATCTATTTTCTTTTTTAAAATAGATTTATTTATTTATTTGAGAGAGAGAGAGAGCACACAAGCAAGGGGGGAAGGGCAGAGGGAGAGAATCCCAAGCAGACTCCCCACTGAACAGGGAGCCCCAGGCAGGGCTCAATCCCAGGACCCTGAGATCACGACCTGAGCCGAAATGATGAGTCAGACACTTAACTGACTGAGCCACCCAGGTGCCCCTCATCTTTTTTCCATGTTATTTATATGTTTATTATTTCCTTCCTTCTATTTTCTTAGAGGTAAATTTACCATTCTTCTTTGATTTAGATCATTCTTTTTCAGCTTTCTGAATTATGCATTCAAAGCCCATATGTTTTTCCTCTATTTTATCTGTGTCCCACAAGTTTTATGTTTTATTTTCATTATATTGTATTCCAAGTATTTTCCACTTTCCACTATTATGTCTTGTTTTGCCCATGGACTATTTCAAAGTATATTACTTAGTTTCCAGACATGTGGGGATCCTCTAAGTTTTCTTTTTGTTATTGATTGATTTCTGGTTTAAATCCGTAATGGTCAGAACACATATTCTGTATGATTTCTACTTTTTGATGTTTGTTGAGAGGTACTTTATGACCAGTGTATGATATATTTGTAACTATTTTATGTGTCCTTTAAAAATAAGTATATTCTGAAATTTTTAGGTACAGTGTTCTACTCATGCTGTTAAAGTTTTCATGATCCTTATTTACATTTAGACTGTTCTATCGGCTACTAAGAGATGTGTTAAAACTTCTAGCTATGATTATGAGTTTTTCTATTTCTACCATTAGTTCTGCTTTATATATTAGTTTTGTTTTATATTTGTGATTGGATGCCTCCAAATTTAGGATTGTTATATTTTCCAGTTGTATGGTTTTATAATTGTGAAATAATTCCTTTTTATCTGTAGTAATCTTTCTTTAACATCTATTTCCCCTGATAATAGCATAGCCACACCGACTTTCTTTTGGTTAACCTTTAAGTGGTAAACTTATTTAAATTCCTTACTTTTTATTTTTCTGTATCCTTACATTAAGCTATATCTAATTTAAGCAATATATAGCTGTTGTTTTAAGATGTAGTCTAATAATATTTGCTTTTCATTGGAGTATTTATCATTTTATATTCCTGGGTCCTCATCTGGACAGGTCCTGTTTGCATTGCCCTAATATGAGTCTGTCTTCTGACACATAAGAGAGAGGCTAAAAATGAGGATACACAGAGAAGCAAAAAGGTGGAGAAAGGAAGACTGGGACCTTGTGGCACCTATTGAGTCCCATAGTAAGCTGATGACATCCACTCAGCTCCCGTAGTAAGTTACAGGTAAAGCCAGAACTCCCTACCCTGGGCATGTCCCTACATGCACCCTGTTAGCACGTAATCTGTGGTCACCCTCTCTTTACTAGATACTAGTATTCATACCTACTATGCTCCAGGCACTGCTTGAAGAACTTCGCATGTATGATCTCATTCTATTCTCATATTAACCCTAGGAGGTAAGTTCGATTTTTATTCTCTTTTCACAGACAGAAAAAAGTTAAGTCTTACAAAGGTAAAAAAAAGAATCTGGCACAAATCACAAGGCAGATGAATCCCAGAGCTGGGAGTTTCACCCAGAAAATTGGACTCCAGTGTCTTAGGTACTAAATGTTTCACTTTTTGACATTTTTCCACTAGGTTTCTTATGTAGAAAGAAAAATCAGGATATTTTTAGACTTTGGCCCAACATGTACAACCCATTTACTTCCTCAAATATTCTTTTATAAAATGCCTATTTTATTAATAATTGCTAATGATCTGTCTTTTCCATTGTTCTTATTTAAAGTTTTATTTCTGAAAGTTCCATCCTTGCTTTTCTTAATGTTCTTAAATGTTTTATGGGTCTTCATAGCATATTTTCTATAAAATATATGGATTGTGGTTTTCTGCCATGTGTGGCAGAATTCAGGAAGAGATGAAAATATATGAACCTGACTTGTTAATCTTACATCTTATTTCTATAGGATGCTGTGCTTTTTCTTGCCAAAGAAATGTTGACAGTTTGAATTTATAACAATGCATTCAGAAACCTTGAGGTTTTATAACAGAAAATAATGTATCATTAGGCACTCTGAAAGGATAATGAGGCATTTACTACTTGCTCATTTTGGTAAAGGTTTCTAGAAATAAACATTAACTCGTGTGGACTTGGCATATGGATCATTCACGAACTAAGCAGAAAATGCACAATATAGTTAGCTGCTTGAATTATTTCTCCATAAATTATTCATGCTTTTAATTTATCTAACCATTTTCCTTCTCTTACAATATCTGAATTATTCTCATTTCCACATCACAAGGACAGAGTTAACAACAACAACAAAAAAACATAAACAAGAACACACACACACACACACACATATACACAAAAACCCCCTAAATGGTTGACCAAAGAAGCCATAGTCTAAATAAATCAAAGAAAGAAAGAAGCGTTAGAGCTGTATCCCTCAGGAGAAACAACCCAATTTGGGGTTTTAGTCTCCCTCAGAAACTTGAATACTTCATTCTTAATGAGATAATAAATAATATGCTAGGTACTGTAAGGTCAACCTACACCTATGTTGATGGTAGGTATATTAAGGCTCACATCTGGTTGTTGTGGTCAATAAGTAGAGATCTCCCGAGACATCTCACTTTAAGTGGCAACCCTAGCACATTTGTAAAGGGTCCTGAGCATTTTAATGAGATCCAGATTATGGAGCCCCCCCACAGCCAATCTTTGTCAATTACGTAACCTATAAGACTTGTAAGCATGTCATGTTTCTGTAACATTATTTTCACCATGATTAATTACAAATATCAAAAAAAGAAATCCATAGCAACTAGTTCATCTATTGACATTTACCATTTGTTTGGCTAAAATAGACATTATTAAATAATAAGTCCATGGTTCCCCTAATATCACAAATCCTAATCTGGTTCTCATTACAGTAAGCCTATGGTAACTATTTACACCTCCTGAAAGATAGGTGTAGAAGAGACCATACTATTTTTTTTTTTTTTTTTTTTTTTTTATTTTAAAGAGAGAGAAAGACTGCGAGTTGGGGGAAGGGAAGAGGGGGAAAGAGAATCCCAAGCAGACTCACTGCTGAGCATGGAGCCTGATGCTGGGCTCGATCCCATGACCCTGAGATCATGACCTAAGCTGAAACCAAGAGTTGGATGCTTAACTGACTGAGCCACCCAGGTGCCCCAAGACCATATTATTTAAGCGAACATAGAGGATAAGCAGCTTACTTCGGTTGGAGGTTCACAGGTTTGATGGGGAACAGTGATGGGTGAAAATAACAAAGCCAGTTTGGGGTCAATTTGAATGCTGCTCAGTAGGTATGAGAAGTCCCTGATAGCCTTTGAAAGGGGCATGATATGTTCCCAGCTCTTGGTGGGGAAAACAGATCAGCAGTAATAGGCATGTGGGTTGGGTCACAAGAGAAGAGAGAAAGTCAGACTTAATAGAGATGCCATTCATAATGCCCTGTCAAAGGCCAGATAAAAGGATATGATGCCTAAACCAGTTGTGGCTATCACCGTGCAGAAGAGTATAGGGGTAAAAACCACCTGGAAGGGGCGCCTGAGTGGCTCAGTCGGTTAAGCGTCTGCCTTCAGCTCAGGTCATGATCCCAGGGTCCTGGGATCGAGCCCCGTTTTGGGCTCCCTGCTCAGTGGAGAGTCTGCTTCTCCCTCTGCCCCTCCCCCTGCTCGTGTGCTCTCCCTCCCTCTCTCTTTCAAATAAATAAATAAAATCTTAAAAAAAAAAAAAAACACACCTGGAAAAGAGAAAGAATGAGAAGTGCCACTGCCCTCTCAAGGTGATATCAAAGACAAACTTAAGGCTGTGAGCTTGGGTGCCTGGGAAGACAGGGATGGCATTGCAAGAAGTAGAGCATCCAGGAAGGTGAGGTTTGGAGGTTTATAACAGTAAGTGTTTGCACACACACACATACACACACATCTTGAGAGGCCAGTAAAATACACAGGTGGAGATGCCTTGTAGCAGGTGGGTATGAAGAACTCAAGGTCAGAAACGGAGCCATAAATTTGTAGACATCCTAAAGAGGGGATATTTAAAGCCACTAAGTTGCATGAGGTTGTTGAGAGTGATAGAAAATAGCAGAGGAGAATTGAAATAGAAAACTGATGGATACCCCTCATGGCAGGAAGAGAAAGAAGAGGAGATAGAGGAGGAAAATACAAGGGGTTGCCATACATAGAAGCAGTGGGAGAACAAGGATAGTATAGTGTCTTTGAAGGCAAAGGAGAGAGCATTTCAAAATCATCAAATGCTGTGGTGGGAATGTAAAATGGTCCGGCTGCTGTGGAAAACAGTTTGGTGGTTCCTCAAAAAGTTAAACATAGAATTACCATATGGCCCAGCAACCACTCCTAGGTATAAATATAAAAGGATTGAAAACCAGTACTTCAACAAACACTGCACATGAATGTTCAGAGCAGCAATATTCACAACAGCCAAAAGGTAGAAACGGCCCAAATGGCCATCAGCGGATGAATGGATAAACAACTTATGAACAAAGTAATATTACTCAGCCATAAAGAAAACCAGTGAAGCCCTGACACAGCTACAATGTGGATGAAGCTTGAAGACACTACGCTAAGTGGAAGAAGCCAGTAATCATATTGTATGATTCCATTTATGTGAAATAGCCAGAACAGGCAAATTCTCAGAAACAAAATGCAGATTAGCAGTCGCAGGGACTGCAGGAGGGTGGTAGGTGTGAGGATCAAGTACTTAATGAGTAAGAGTTTTTTTGAGGAATGATAAAGTATTTTGGAAGTAGATGGAGGTGGTGGTTGCACAACATCATGAATTATTATATGTCATTAATATGTTCACTTAAAATGGTTAATTTTGTGTTAAATGAATTTCACTTCAATAAAATAAAACTTTTTTTTTTTTTTTTTTTAAAGATTTTATTTATTTGACAGAGAGAGACACAGCGAGAGAGGGAACAGAAGCAGGGGGAGTGGGAGAGGGAGAAGCAGGCTTCCCGCTGCGCAGGGAGCCTGATGTGGGGCTCGATCCCAGAATTCTGGGATCATGACCTGAGCTGAAGGCAGACGCCCAACGACTGAGCCACCCAGGCGCCCCTAAAATAAAACTTTTAAAAATAAAAAATAAGGTGCCAAATGCTTCAGAGAATTCAAGTGGGCTTAGGACTAAGAAAAAGTTTCAGGAAATCCACTGCTCAGTTTCTACAACCTTCCAGAGAGAACAATTTCCCCAAAATGTTGAGGGTAGGAGCCCCATTTTGGAGCACAGAGGTGTGAACTTGTGATGAAGTAGAGAGGTTGAGTGAAGACTATGCTTTGAAGAAGACTGGTGAAGGGAAGGGCAGTGATAAGAGGTGCAATGGCTTGGGGGAAATTTGTTCAGTCTGGGGAGATTTGGGAATGTTTGAAGATGGGGAGGATTCAGAGAGGAGGAAACAATGGATAGTATAGCAGAGAAAAGGCAGCATGTGATGAAAATAGAAGCACAAAGGAGCGACTTCAAGAGCACAAGTGAAGGGATGTGTCAAAAAGAGGGAAAGTCCGTCTTCCTCTGTGAGGGAAGGCAGTGGATAGAGATGGAAGAAGGATAGGGAAAGCTCAGGTTGGAGGATAGAAACTTTATATAGAGAGAAATGCAAGGCCAGCTGCAGGAAATTGTAGGCAATGGGGTAGGGCTTATTGCTTAAGACAAATCAGAAAATCTTGGAGTTGTGCTCAAGGTGATGAGCAATAAATTAAAGGTGAATAATTGCAGAGTAGCAATAAAGGTAGGAATCTGCAGAGAGGGAGTTGCTTTGGTTCCATAAGAGTGAATGCCTCATCAACCAAGTCCTTTCCACCTCATGCCTATCCTGTCTTCCAGAAATCTGTTTGCCTATTAATGGGGCTTCACATCTATACCTATTGATATTGCCTTACTAATTTCAGCCCATCCTTACAGATACTTGAGTTGTTTTTGAATCTTGCATCTATCATCCAGTTAGGATCCCAGAGCTGTGAGATTTACAAACTAAAAAACATGTCTTCATTTATTTCCATCACAGGGGATGAACTCAATCAGCTAGGGCCATTGACTGCATGCATAGAAACCATTCTCTTGGCTGACTGGATTATTTTTTAGAACTTTTGGTTGCAGCTCTTCAACCAATCTGAATTTACTTTACTAATATTTGGTAATAATATTCAGTTCATATTTATATAACTTGACAAAAAAGGTATAAGATGTTTTGTTAAATGCTTTTTTGAATAGTCTGAGCACAAAGCATGGCTCCAAAATATTCTAGTTGTAAGACTATGGGCAAGTCAAGGTCTTTTCCAAGTCTTACTTTATTCATCTGTAAAATGAAGATAATAGTATCTATTTCACAGAGTTTCTGTAAAGATTAAATGACTTAAGAAATGCACTGAGAGTGGTGCCTGGCACCAAGTTAGAGCTACGTAAACACTGGCTATGATCAGCATTATTAACATCAATATCCATTCCATTTCTGGCATTTTTTACTCATTCAATAAGAGTGTATTCAGTGCCAGGTATTATGGTAAGTGCTAGATTCATAGCATTGAGCAAGTCAGTTAGAGCTTCTATCCTTATGGAGAATATAATTTTATTTTACCTTATAAACCAACACCAAAATAGTAAGACTTATACAGAATTTGGAAAAAAAAACATGGGGGTAATAATAATAATAATTAAATACTATTATTACTAATAATTACTATTATTATTATTTTCATTGATTTTTCTTTGATTCAGTTTCTGGATCTTCTTTCGTAACTTTCTTTTTTGCTTCTTTAGAGAAAATGTTATCCAAAGGTCTGAATGAAAGAGGAAATCATAAGAAAACAAGGCAAAAAGAATGATGGTCATGCTCTTAGGGCTTAGGCTTTGCTAACAAGCTCCAAATTGAATAAGAAACTTGGAATAAAAAAGCAGTCGACCCTCAATTATGTGTGTTAACTGGGGTTTGTGAGAATGGACAGTGAAAGGAAGAAAACAATGCATCCTGATTTGCTGTCTTAAATCTCCTAGCACCGGCTTGAAAAAAAATAGTGGCAGTCAGACATCTGGTGACAGTGCTGGGCAGGGAGCAGTCTTCAGAAAAAGCCTGGTTAGGTTATTCACACCATTCCATGGGTCTCTTGGAGAACTACCACTGTTTATAGCTTTGTAACTTCAAAGGAAAGGAGTTGTAAAAAGTTGCTGTCAACAGAAGCCCAATTTTCCTGACATATTGGGGGGTTGGTTGACAATGCACACCTTTTGTCAAAAGGATTTGCTGCAAAAAGATGGAAAATTGGAGGGACTATCTGATTTCCATAAAGAGCTGGGAGGCAGGAGAAACTGTGTAGACATCAGCGGAAGGAAGAACCCCCTCTTGGATCTCAAGGCCAATTCCCTCTTACTGGTGGAAGAGACAATGAACAGAAGGGAAGATCCCACGTTGCCCCTTCTGAATTATAAGAAGGCTAGAGGGAAATCACTGGGGTCAATGGGGTCAGAGCAGTAAGCTCAGTCCAACTGAAGGCTGCCTCTCATTCATGGAGGGTATTTTAGAATTTGCTTGAATGATGGTCTCAAAATTTTTAAGCCCTTTTGGCCTTGGGCAGCCCTGGAATGTTTGTCTTACTCCATCCCGTAGGGAAGCTCTTTCTCTCTTTCTTTGTTTAAAGGCCTCCCCAACTGGCCATATTCACCAGTCTGGAGACTGAGACTTGCCAAGAGCGTTAAGATGCCATCTTTTTCAGTACGTGAATTTTCTCTCCTATGTGTGAGCCCACAGATATGTCAAAGTCTGAGACTGTATATGGGGTGTTACTTAAAGTACTTTTTTCTTTTGAGAATTTATCTTTTTTTTTTTTTTGCATGATAGAGAAAGAAGAGCAGGTGTTAACAAAAATCTATTTTTTTTTGTAAAAAATAAAAAACGTCATCATTCTTGGATGGCCACACACACATAATGTTTGCTTTATGATTGTTGCTATCTCTTGCCTTATTAAGACAGATAGAAGCAGGTCAGCAAATGAAAATATCCGGCCCTGCCTGGACTCCAGGAGGATATTGGTACTCTTGTTGTTGTTGTGGTAGCACCCCCAGGGGGGAAAGACCTGGGGGTTCTATTTCTGTTAACAGGATCCAGGATAAAGACAAACTCTGATGAGATTAGATTGTGGGCACAGGTGGAAAATACTTCCTATTTGTGTGACCCCTTGACACACTTTGATACTTTTTCCAAATGCTCAGACTTCTTAAAAGTTTGGGTGAAGACCCTATCATCTGACTGACCCAGGTGCTGGGGGAAAAAGGACGGAATGAATAGTATGTCTTCTCCCTGTTCCTTTGCTACCTAAATTTTGAGTATTGAGACCAAAGAACTAAATGGAGACTATCAATGTCTATATCAAAAGCTGTGTGGAGTTTTTGTTTGTTTTGATCAGAAATGAGAACCAGACTCTCACAGAGTGGCCTGAAGGCATTTACATTTGGAAATCTTGCTTTTCCTATTAAGTTCTGTTTCCAAAGGTTCTATTCACGAGGAAAGTTTTTAAAAAGCACCATGACAACATGTGGCTTGTCTACCTACCTAAGGTTTCCTCAGGATTCTCACTCGGTTTTGCATTTTTACTTATTTATTTATTTATTTATTTTAAAGATTTTATTTATTTGAGAGAGAGAGAGAGAGAGAGAGAGAGCATGAGTGGGGGGAGGGGCAGAGAGAGAGGGAGAAGCAGACTCCCTGCTGAGCAAGGAGCCTGACATGGGGCACCATGACCCCGGGATCATGACCTAAGCCGAAGGCAGCCGCTTAACCGACTGAGCCACCCAGGCATCCCTCACTTTTGCACTTGTAAAAAATATTTCTAATCACTTTTAGTTTTCCTCTGCCATTTCATCTCTGATGAGAGCAGCCACACTGACAATGCCATGGTGACCAAGGATCTCCACATGCCAGGTAAGAGGAGGGTTTGAAAAGAGGATCACCCCAATATTTACACTTAAGAATACACTCATACTTGATTTATGGTAATAAGAAAAGATAGGGGGTTAGAAGCATATTAGAGAGCCCAGAAAAATGTGCATTCCAGCATAGTATCTTATTCCATCCAAGATACCAGGTGAAAATCTATCTCTGATGATGCTCTATTGCTCTTACTTGAAAAGGCCCCAGCAGCTATTGGAAAGCAAGCTGTGGTTAGAACACTGGACCCAGGGATTCACTGCAGATTGGAATACTGAGGGCGCCGCTTGACCAGCTCTTGGACCTGAGACCTACCCTCCTGCTTCTTAGAGTCTCAGTTTCCTGACTCATAAAACACCAATAACACCATCTGCTTCAAGCCACTGTTGTGAGGATCACATCTATAGGATGCGTATGAAAACAACATCTTAAATCATAATTAAAAAATATAAATGTGGGGCACCTGGATGGCTCCGTCGTTAAGCATCTGCTTTTGGCTCAGGTCATGATCCCAGGGTCCTGGGATCGAGCCCCGCATCAGGGTCCCTGTTCCACGGGGGGTTCTGCTTCTCCCTCTCCCCCCCTGCTTGTGTTCCCTCTCTCGCTGTGTCTCTCTCTGTCAAATAAATGAATAAAATCTTTAATATATATATACATACATATAAATTTATATATATACACATACATATAAATATATATATACATACATATATATGTGTGTGTGTGTATATATATATATATATATACACACACATAAATGTAAGGCATTTTCCCCAGACTCTAGGACCATGAAGGTGAATGAGATAAATTCTCAAATAACAGGAACTTGCAGCCAAGGAGACATTTACATTTGGGAAACCTTGTGCTGTTTCCATAAGCTTCTTTCTCCAGAGATTCTATTCATGAGGAACGTTTTTAAAAAGTGTCATGACAACACAGGACTTGTCCACCTACCTAAAATTTCTTCAGGAGTTTGCTCAGCTCTGCATTCAGTTTTTTTATTTCTAACCACTTTTTAATTTTTCTATGTCATTTCATCGTCTTTACAGGAGAATAGAAAAGCACCAGTTCTGCTGTAAATGTCAGTATTACCAAAATAGACGTGACTACAGAAAATCAGAAAGCCCAGGCCCAGCTCCCAGTTCTGGCGCTTGCTGCAAATGCTGGCGTTAGCTGAAGCAGTCAACCTCTCTGTAGCCGGGCTCCTTCCACATCTGCAGGGAAGGAACCAGATCACCAACGGCACAGGTTGGTTATGAGGATCAGAGAAACAGACATATGAGTGAGAGCATCTAAGACCATGCCCTAAATATGGTAGGCACTCAGCAAAGGACTCTTTCCCTCCCCCTTTCAAAATACATGAAGCCCTGTCCCACTGGAAGACATTTGCCGCCTGTGGCTATTAAACACTTAAAATCTAGCTAATCTACGTGAAGATGTGCTGTAACTGGAACACATACACCGAATTCCAAAGGCTGAGTATAAATAGGAAAATATAAAAATTTCATAAATAATGTAAAAATTGGTTATTTGTTGACATGATAATATCTTAAAGAAATTATATATTATATATATTGGGTTATATATATATATTATATTTATATATATGTGGGTTAAACTTGTGCACGCACACACACACACAGTCTATGTTTATGAAATTTAACCCTGTATGGACATATTGGGTGTGTGTATGTATGTTACTATAAGGAAACTTAAAATTACATATGTGGCTCACATGATTTTTCTGTTGGACCACACTGCTGCACAACATGAAACCCTGAGTTTTCACAAGCCAATAGGAGGCTGTTTTTAGTAATGTAGACTTTCTGTGGGATCAGTTATTTTTCCCCAAGCATTTCAATTAAAATTAATCTTCAGTATACAGTTTTCTTAGTTCTGATCCACAAAGCAATCTGTTATATACTTAAATTAATGAATCAAAGGATGTCTTTTTATCTGTATTTGAATAGTATCCCGGAGCTAAGAATCATAAACAGAACAATTTAGGCATGTGTCAAAATGTAACAGCCTAATACCTTACTCTAGGCCCAATTCTTGGATCTGTACCATAATTTTCACACTATATATTTTCCCTAATTTGGGTGACAGTTAAATGGACACTCCCCTAATAGTAACCGGGGAGGCTTTTGCCATGCAGAGTGATCTTTCGCAGCGTCCTGAAGTTATCACACGTGTTAAATCGGAGCCTATCCACAGCTTTAATTCCTCGTTTCTTTACGGCCACTGTAAATGCCCAGAATGGTTCTCCACTGCAATGGTTTTAATACATATTTCTTGAGAGCGAGATCGATACCGATGACCAGGTTGACAGACTCCAAGCCACTCTCAGTCAATGTGATAAGATCTTAAAACAAGGCAGTTACCATAAGCTGGTGGCTCACATTCTCAGGGATGCTTTAGACAAACGAAGTCAAGTTTCCTGTGTGCGGCATGACAGGGGCCTGGGAGGTTGGATGGTATAATGGCCCAAGCAAACAGGATTCAAATGGTTGGCTCAGAGGTGATAAAAATTGGAGTTCATCTCAGTAACACATGTGCAAAAATATTTTTGTCTAGAACGTGTGAGATCAGGAAAGATGGTGAAGGAATAGACAGAGGTGACAGCAACTCACTGCATACTTCAGTTAAGAGTCACCAGTCTGTGACTGAGACCCTCTGTTAGCACTGGGATAGGCAGGATAGTAAAAAAAAAAATTTTTGTATACCCCATGCTGGCATCTAGACAAGGCTGGGAATACAGACAGCCACTGCTTCACAGATGAGAAAACTATACCTCAAAAGAGTTAGGGTACTTTTCAGTACCACCCGAATGGCAAGTATTAAATGTGTGATTAGATCCCAACTTGGAGTGATTCCAGGTCCCCGTGCATATCATGCACAGCTCAGCTAAATGTCACAGAGCACGCACATGTGCAGGGACAGTAGCTACCCAGCTGCTGCTTTGGGGCCCCCAGACCCACAATCCCTCAAGGTACTCAACACATGGAACCCGAGACTCCAGACAGGGGGTTCACTGCCCTGATCCCCACCAGGGCCAAGATACAGATTTAGCAGCGATATTAACATCGGCAGCTGAGCAGTCAATGGCATGTTTTATATTTTTATTTTAAACATTAGAAACAAAAACAACTGTTTCCTCCCAAGTTGTTCCTTCTTCTGATTGCTCCTTTTATTTTATCTTTCTGGAACTATTTGCATCCTGGTTCTTGAAACTGGATTAGGAGCCAAATTTATGTCATTTAAATGAAGAGTTTACAGTGATGGTGATCCACCAAGATAAGCAAGCCTTACATTTAGCTTTTTCAGTGTCTGTCATAACTTTCTCTATTCATTTTATTTGGAGGGGGGGAATGTTTTAAATGGCAAAAAAGGGGGAGGAAATTTTTTTTTTGCATTTAATAAAAGAACTTCATTCAGAGACCAATTTACTTTTACTAAGAACACCACATATTGACTTCTAGTGAACAAGCGTAAATGCTTCATAATTAACTTCTAAATACTGCCAAGTCTCTTGGTGTTTATTAAGCGGACCCATAGAAACTGAGAGTCCTGGAAGATTAGTCAGTGTTTCACACCCAGTGGACACCTGAGGAGTGAAATGGTAACGATTTCAGTTCACGTGGAATTCTAAATACCCTACAGGTGGTAGACCAGATAGAATTTGGTCATGGTGGGCAGGGGAGGGAGGGCTGGGTTGTCTCGATTTGCCAGGCTCCTTTGCTGAGCATTTATTATAGTCTGGCTTGGATGATACAGCGATGAGGACTAACTGGCATATTCATGGCACTCACTCTGTGCCGGCCACTGCTCTAAATGCTTTGTATATATTCACTCATTTAATCCTCACGACATCTCTATGAAGTCGATTCTGTTGTGAACCCATTTTACAGGTGAGGGAACTGGAGCAGAGGTGGTAAGTGCAGCACTGGGAATCAAGGCATCATGGTCCCTGAGTTCAGGAGTTCAGAACGGAGATGGGAAGCAGCACAAATTAAATCAGGCAGTTAAAATTTAGTGCTGTGATCGGGGAGCCAGGCGGGGTTCTATGAGGAACATGGAGGAAAAAAACACTTAATGATCTGGGGGGAACAGTCAGAGAGGTGTCTCTAAGGAAGGGAAATCTTGGCGGGCCCAGAAGTATCAAAGGAGCTAGCCAGGTCAATTGGTGCTGGCCATGGGGCCGCTGGGGCCATAGCAAGGGGGCCGCCACCAGCTGGGGCTATAGTGAGGGGACTCTTCAGGTGACCACTGGGTGTGAAACACTGACTAGGGAGAGCTTGGCCAATTCAAGAAACCACAGTGGTTTGGTATTGGAGTGAGGAGCCCAGAGTTCAGTGCAGGGAGTGGTGTGAAGGTGTCATGCATTCTACTCAAGCGTTTATTCAAAAGACAGTCAATGAATACCAACTGCATGTCAGGCACTGTGCAGAGTCCTAGGGATACAGGCATGGACACATCGGAAAAGAATGAAGTAAGGAAGGAAGAAAGGAAGGGAGGGAGGAAGGAAATAGGAAGGAAACAGACTATATTTCTGCCTCCAGGGAGCTTATATAGTCTTATCAGGGAGCCAGACTTTAAACACCTGAAATAAATGCATAATTTACAAACTGAGAAGAAGGGCATGAAGGAGCAGAACCATTGCTACCAAGGGAGACCCGCCTTTGGACAGGGAGCAGGGAAAGCTCTTGGAGGTCAAGCATTTCAGCAGGTCAAGCCACTTAGAGATGAAAGGAACCGGACTGGAGGGAAGGCTGCAGAGACCAGCCAGGCTCAACAGTGAAGGGCCCTTTCAGACATCTATGAAGGCGACAGAATATTATCCTAGGGGCCAGGTGGGCTGATGAGCTAGCAAGGTCCCATTAAGCAAGGAGTAAAGTGATCAGATTTGCATTTAAGACACAGCCCCGATGTGAGAGCTGGATCCAAGCCAGCCGCCCGCAGGCTCCCACACCCCTCCCTCCCGTTGCATTGTGCATCTCCTGCTCTGTTCTTGAGGACCCAGCTGTCCAGGTCATGGGTACCTAAATTCTACAGCTGCTTAGAGTGTGAACGCCCACATTTCAAGATGAAGCTGGTGGGCACAGTCTCTTTTAGCTCTCAAACTGGAATTCAAAATAAATTTCTACAAGCTCTCTGATGTTCTTACCTCCCAGCCTGACTTCCTCCAGTGCTGTAATTGATGTCAGTATTCCTTGCTATAATCTACAGTCACAGAAGCTACAACTTCTTAAGTCAGAAAGAAAAAATAAATAAAAAGATGGCTTAAAAAAATTTTTTTTTCAGTGCTAGACGTGAAATTGAGGTTGATGAGTCCCATTTGCACAGCGGGTAAAGACGTCTCTACCTAAGATGCATAAGGAATGAAACGGAGCTTGCCCATATAAACCATTGGAGCCCCCTATCCAAAGTAAAACTAAACAAATAAAAGCGAGCACTCTGCTGTCTTCCCATTCACTGTTGTCAGGCAGGAGGGATAGCAGACTCAGCGCGGACAAGCTGCTGTCTGTGCAGACATACTTCCATGAGCGCAGTTCATCATTACCTTCCCCAGGCTAGAAACCCCTCCTGTAAGCGTGGCATGCCTTGGCCCTTCCATACCAATCCTACCTCCCCTGTCCAAACATGAGGGACTAAGCTGCTCCTCTGCCCTCTCCAGTCTAAGGTGATCTTACACTGTCCATATAGAGAGGTCCTAGCTTCTGGGCAGCCAACTCAAAATGCAGAGACAGCTTGGGAGTCTATAATTAAGCTATTAACAAATAGACTTCACAGGTTTAGGCTTTCTGGCTTCACTTTCTCCTCCTTCCCTTGATCTCCGCCTCCTGTCTCCTGGCCTCGGTGAGATCACTTAACCCCCAGTAGCTATTCTTTCTCTAGAGGTTCCAATATGATACCATTGTTAGGATGGGTCACCTGGTGTTCTGGGCTGTGCCCAACAGAATGATTCTGTGATGCAGATTATTCTTACCCCTGTCTCATAGATAAGGATGTTGAGGTTTAGGGAGTTGGGTAGCTGGTCCAAAGTCACAATCATAGGTGGTGGAGTAGAAATTTGAACCCACTTAAGTTCAACACCAAAGCCAAAGCCTTACCACTATACTGTTCTTCCCCTAAGTGTTGACCCTAAGATCTAGTCCCATATTTTCTGTCATCTCTATCAAGATGTCCCCATGAGCCACCAACTCAACACATCCAAGCCTGACTAAGCAAGCACCTTTCCCAACCACCCCTTTTCTGACTGGTCCAATCCACCTCCATCCTCCTAGCCTGCACAGCTTGGAGTCACCCAAATGCTAAATCCTGGCTCTTTCCTCCTTCAAACCACACCTGCCATTTGTTGGTTTCTTCCATTGCTACTGTATTGCTCTGACTCGTGCCCTCATCTCTTGACCCATGGGCGGGAAAGAGAGTGAACGTTTGTACGGAGAGGCCAGATCTCAATCTCATTTCTGCCAATTTCAAGCTAGGGGATCTTGGCCAACTTTTCACATCTGGAGGAAGGGGTGAAGTCAGCAGCCCCACGGGGGAGGGTTGTGAGGGTTAAAAACAATGGACACAAAGCACAGACTGAGATGTACACCCTTGAGAGAGTCCCACTAAATAATATAATTTCTCACCCACCTCTATGTCCTCAGTTTCCCCCACCTGTAAAGCGAGGACAGTAGCACATGCCTCATAGGCGGTGGGGGAGATTTAATGAGTCAGCATTTGGGGCCCATGAGGGCAGCCCCGGCAGACTGTGAGGGCCATGAACGTGCTGGCTCTGTTACCAGCCCAGCTTCCACTGCCCGATCTGTTCTCTAAAAGGCACAGGAGAGCAGTCGGCCTTGGTGCCCTGCTTAGGGCTGTTTCAACATACTCGTTCGTTTTCCCTCCCCGCCCAGGAGCGGGGCTGACTGAGGGCTCACTGCTTCCCCTCTCTAGCGGCTGGCCGCTCGGCTGCACATAGGAGGGCCTCAAAATACCAAATGAATATCTCTTAAGGATTGTGTTCTCCTTGGAGGAATTCTTTGGCTAGCTATATTGTTTTCCTATCTTTTTTTTCTTTTTAATTTTTTTGGACTTTTTATTACAGACACATCTGGGCAGCTTCACGAGGCCTATTTTCAAACCTCATGAAATTACTGGAGGCAGGAGGGGAATGCCCCGTTCTGCTGGGGTCCGGCAAGGTGCACGGTGCCCCGGCCTCCACCAGGCTTTATGAGAAGCCGCCGATGGCAGCCAGGCTTTGTGGACAATGGGCTCAGACAAAGGCGAATGAGAAACGGCTCTGAGGGGCCTGGCCTCCAGGAGGGTGTCTCTCTGGGACTCAAGAGGCCAGTTCTTCAAGACTGAGTCTTTTCGTACTGAACCCCAGGTCTCAGAGCCTATCAAGGTGGAGTCTGTCCTGGGAAGTGCCCAGAATTCCCTCTGTTCTGCTTTAAGCTAAGCAGGATGACACTGTCTTTTCTGGATTTAAAGAGGAGCCTTTCATCACGATGAACAATGTCTGTCTAAATACAGCCCATCCCACATGCAAACCCCCTTATGTGAGTTTCTGTACCATTTACTTGTTCCTAAGAAGCACTTTGTGCCGCACATCCCAGCAATTTTGTGACTTTAGATATTTACCAAGTCATTTCTATCGCAAGTTAGTGAGATGCTGTGAAATGGTTAAGTAAGAGAAAAGCTTTTTGTGGTGCCAGTGGGTTGCCACACTGGGCATATTCATCAATATCCTATTTTCTTTGAAAATATCGGTGGCACAATGTGCATTCATTTTCAGCTTGCTATCTACCCTTAACTCACAGATTCACAGATATGAAGGGGAATTGTGGAGTCTGTCCGGTCTAGGGGTGACAAATATATTCCATCCCTGGAAACATCTCTGAATGATCAATGGATAGCTCCAGAGCACTGTATTGGGAAAGATACTCAGGTCAAGCTGGGGACAATTAGCCATATCTGCCATGAGTATGGTGACAGAATGGGGCAATGCACATGGCACTTATTGGCCATCCCAGACTGTTTCACCCCTCCAGTCTGCAGATAAAGGAGTTTGATGATTCTTTCAAGATCACACAGACAGTCTCTGTCTCTGCTCCCCAGCTATAGAATCGGTGTTCGTACCAACCCCCCACCCTCCACCGCTGAACAAAAATTTGCAGATAAAGCAAGGTTATGGGGAGTGTGGCAGATGGAGAAAGGCAGCAAAAATCAAGGCTTTGAAAAATTGGGTAAGAGCAGACCATCAAGCAGGAGCAAAAGCTAGCCACACCCAGCTGGGAACACACCATTATTATTGTAATTGTTTGGTCTGGGTCTTGCTGTGCGCCCTTCCTTTCTATCAAGAAACCAGAGTCTTTAAAATCTTGATGAAGGAGGGGTAGGTGAGTCCACGGTAGCAAAAAGTCTCTGGATGACACAATCAGGAAGTCTAAAGGGCAGTTGGTAGCATTCTTAAAGTGTGTAAACATGTACACAAGTACAAGGATCAGCATATGTGTGCATCTTGAAAGGAACGGGCACTAGATCATGGCAAAGGAGTGGTGCCATATGCAATGGCTGTCTCGTTATACAACTCTAGTGGGCCACTGTCTTCTTGCCTGCCCAAGCACCATTTCCCACCCTCAGACAACAGCATGCTAATTTACTTTGAGTAACTACCTATCTTTCACTCTCCGCCCATATGTCTTAGGTGGGGCTGACTCCACCCTGGCTTCAGGATGAGACGCGTGACTCAGACTTAGCCAACTAGAGCATCGCTACCCAATGGACACAGTGACTAGTTCAAGGATGAACATGTGATCTAATGAGAGCCAGTAAGATTTGATTTCAAGCATTTGTTGGCATTATCAGGAAGAGGTGCTTTCTCAGGGGACTTCAGGCTGGGAAAATGAAGTAGAGCTGCTGAGATCTCCACATTGGAAGGCAGAGAAGGATGTGACTGTCTAAAAGTGAAGCCAACAGAAGGAAAACAGAACCACAAAATGGGTAAGGCTCAAAGCTGGGGTCGTAACTGGGCATTGGTACACTGCCTTGCCTGGAGGCAGAGTTATTCTGAAACAGTTGCCTCGTTAGCCAATAAATTCTCACATACCACCTCCTCCCCCGAATAGGTTTCTGAGTTGGGTTGTTGTCCTTTGCAACAACAAAGAAGTCTTGGCCAATAATAAACCCAAGAATGATTTTCCACATAAGACATACAGACCCCAACGTTCCTCTGTGGACCCAGTTTATCCCAAATAGCTGTGTTACCTGCAAGGAGCCCTGGATGTCTTTCCCCCCGACAATCACGAGTTCTGCCATGTCTTCTGCATGGGGAGTCCGGGCGTGGATGAACAGAGTCTTGCCTACCGCAGTTACGTTTTTCAGGGCAACTAAGCTGCCATCATTGTTCACCTTGAAGTATGGGCTTGAGACCTCATAGTGTAGCTTGTTGTTTCCCTTGCAGTCACTGAAGGTCACTGGGGAAAAAAACAAACCAAAACAGAACAGGTGAACAAAAACAGAAAGAGTGTGAGTAGGTTGGGCAGTTTACTGCTGGAGAAATCTCTGACCATTAAATGTGGGTCACTGCTCCCCACCCAAATCTACAAATGCTTCCCCTTATCCCACAGCACCCCCCTGTAGCTCTCTAGCTCTGATTGTGCTGGGAAACTTCATTCATTCTAGATCTGTCCTTGATCACCTGCCATGTTCTAGGCAGGTACTAAGCACTGAGGAGCAGAGATGAACAGGATCTTTTAAGACAGCAGCTCAGGGTTCCAGAGAGTGGTTTGAGAGAGAAGAGAGGCCAAGAAAACCAGTCAGTCTGGTGTTGTACCAATGACGCCTGGCTCAGATTAACACACTAGTGGGATAGATGTGGACAAAATTCCTATAGTTGAATGGCTAAGTCATGTTTGGGAAGGAATAGGAGAAGCAGCTGTTCTTGTGGGCAAGCACAGAATTGTACTGCTGGCCTTCTTTCCTCACCCCACTTCTGTTTCCTCAGCTCTCTACTGAACAGACTTGTTTAGTAAACCTTTAACAGAAGCATAATACAGATACAGAAAAAGCACATAAATCAGAATGTACAACTTGATGTATTTTCATAAAGTGGGCATGCCCTTATACTCAGGGCCTAGGCCCAGATACAAATACTGCCAACCTTCCCCTTCCCCTCCCTCCTGAGCCACAATCCCCAGCTTCCTCCTTGAAGGCTGCACAATGCTGACTTCTAAAACCATAGGTCTGTTCCACATGCATTTGCACTTCATAAAAATGGGATCATCCAGTGTGTGCTCTTTTGTGTCTGGATTCTTCCACTCGATATTATGTTTGTGAGATTCATCCATGTGTCTGTGAGTCACAACAGTTAATCCTAACCACTGTGTAGTACGCCAGTATGTGGCTCTAATGAATTTCTCTTGATGGGCATTGGGACTATTTCCAGTTTGGGGCTCTCAAAATATTGCTTCAAGGAACTTTCTTGCGTGTCTTTGATGACAACATCTACCTTGGTCTGAGCACACTGTTAAAGCCATATAAATATTTGATGAACTAAGCTGATCTTTCTGTTCTGGGAGATAATTCTTACGGTGATAATAACCATATTAGCTGATAATGATAATAGCTAACGTGAATTGAACAATTTCCACACGCGAGGCTAAGTGTCAAGCATTTTACATGCATTATCTTATTTAATCTGCACAACGAATGAGGTACTTTTTTGACCCCAGTTTATAGATAAGGTAACTGAGGCTTGGAGAGAGCAAAGGAGGTGCCTCCCACAGTTTGTAAATGCGGAGAGACACATAAATTGTTTCATTATTATCGATTAGCATTCATCCACTGAAGGCACGCTGCTCAAATGACAGGGCCTGCTGGATGGCTAGGATGCTGGCTGGTTCTGGCCCTGGCCCCTGGGCAGGACCCAAGAAGACAGACCAAACTGGGGAGGACTAGGAGTGAGGAAAGACATACAAAATTTTGTGGGGTTCTAGTTTCGCCTTTCCCTTCCTTTCCTTCCTTTCTTCCTTCCCACATCCATTACGCCCTTCCACAAATATTAACTAGGAATCTATATTATGCTAGATGCTGGGTTTATAATGTTGAGCAAAGATGGACACAGTCCCTGGGTTGAAGTATAGTCGGAGAGAAAGACAGTAATTCAATACCCTTATAAGTAACAGAGGACCTACTCCAGGCAGAAAGAGCCACATGTGCAAAGGTCCAGTGGCATTCAGGGGATTGCAAATAAGCCAGTGAGATGGGCACAGAGAGCAAGGGAGAAAGTGGGGAACAGAGAGTGAAGATCAGCTGGAAATGTGGGGCCTGGAAGGCCACATCAAGACTTATTCCTTGAAAAAAGATTTGGACCCTCCCAACACAACTATAGAACCAACTTGCCTCTACCTGAGTCTCATACAACTACAGCTCCCCAGTGCAAATGATGCCAGCACCCAAGGTCCTCCATGGCTAAGCTGTCCATTGGCCTTGCCTCTGGCCTCTGCCCTCACTCTGTGCCTCACGCATTACTCACCCCTGCGCCAGCCTACACCTACTGTATTCTCCCACCCCTCTGCTCATTTTGTTCCCTCTGTGCAGAAGTCACTTCCCACCTTCCTCACCCTGTTAAATCTTAGCCATTGTACAAGAGTCAGCTCCATAACTTGTCCAAATATCCTCTTTGTGCTCCCCAAGTTTCCTGCACACAGGATCTTTTATATCATGTTATAGCAATATGCCCATTTTATGTATCTGTTTTTCTCATCAGAACCAAGAGCTGAGGGGTGCCTGGGTGGCTCAGTCAGTGAAGCATCTGCCTTCAGCTCAGGTCATGATCCCAGAGTTTTGGGATCGAGTCCCGAATCATGCTCCCTGCCCAACAGGGAGCCTGCTTCTCCCTCTCCCTGTTCTCTGCCACTCCCCCTGCTTGTACTCTCTCTCTCTCTCTCAAATAAATAAAATCTTTTTTTAAAAAAAGAACCAAGATCAGAAATTGAATCTTTCTACTTCTTCTTATTCATCTCTAGATCTCTAGCAATGAACAGAATGCTTTTGCATACAGGAGGCATTCAATAATGATTATACTTAATTCAGTTGCTCTCCAGGGGCAAAATGATACTCTAATAGGGGTGGACTGAGGGCATGGTACTTCTTTAATGCTGGGAGCAGAAGCTGCTGCAAGTAAGGGCAGGAATTGAAAAAGAAGGTCCCTAGGCCATTCTTGTCTTAGATGAGCAGGGGGAGGAGCAGAGGGAGAGAATCCCAAGCAGGCTCCAAGCCCAGTGCAGAGCCCAACTTGGGGCTGAATCTCACAACCCTGAAGTCACGACCTGAACTGAAATCAGGAGTCAGATGCTTAACCAACTGAGCCACTCAGGCGCCGCTGCTGTCATGAAATTTCAATGGCACAGATATACTGCATGTCTGTGTACTTATGTACCTCTGTGCTTTATACACACACACAAAGGCAATGTTTTGCCCCTCCCCCATGCCACCCTCTTGGGGGTATCATAGCCCCACTGAAAATGCATACTCTAAAAGCATCATTTTCCATTTTACGGGAAAACAGACTGAGCCTCTGAGATTGAGCAACTTGCTCGAGTTCATATACCCAGAGAAAGCAGGAACCTGTCCCCAGTCCATCTGTCTACCTCCATAGTTTAAGCTCTCAGTACATTCATTTCCTGGGAATTGATGCATAAGAGGGAATAGGGCAGTTGCCCCATCCTGACCCCTGAAGGCCACTCACTAATCCCTCTGGGCTTCTCAGAGGTCCCAAATAAGGGCGTAGTGAGAGACCACATCTACATTCAGGATCTGGCACATCATAGGCACCCAATATATTCCAGCTTTCTTCCCAGCTTGCTCTGTCAAATAACTAAGGATTGCAAAACTGGGTCTCTGTTTTAGACACCTTTACCAATTCAAGAGCAGATGCTTTAGACTGTGGTTTTTTCAAGGCTATGAGAATCATCTGGAGAGCATTTTAAAACATAGCAATACCTGCTCAACTCCCAACCAAGATTCTGATATAACCAGGCTGGGCTGGGGTCTGGACACTGGTATCCCTTTAAAGCTCCCCAGATGAATCTAATGCAGCTAAGGGCCAAAAACCAGGACCTCAGACAATGGACTGCTTGTCAAGATGCCAGGTTTCCACATTTCCCAGCCATCCTTGGCACAGAGAGGAGGCTGGGGACCTAGCATGCCAGGAACTACTCTTCCCATGCCCTAAGAAAGGGCAGTTTTAATGGTAGGTTTCTAAGCCGTTTTCCAAACCTGGCACATGTGCAGCAGCCCTGTGACCTTGGGCAGACCACCCATCCTCTTTGTACCTCAATGTCTTCATCTGTAAAGTGGGACAGATAGTAGTACCTCCCTCACAGGTACTGTAATTCTTATGGTGAGCATTCAACACAATCATACATACCTACATGCATAAAACACTTAGGATGGTGCTCCATGAATAAGAATTATTACCATCATTACTCCTGTAATTGTGGGCATTAAGGAAGCTACTTTTTTCCTTTTCCTACATAGCTTCCTGCTTCCAGCTAGTTTTCCACCTGCCTCCTGGGTCCTTCCATCTCTTTCTAGTCAGGTACCCATGCTCTGGCCTGCTGGGCCAAGTGTGGTTACCATGGAGACGGTTGCTAGAGGCGCCTCTGCTGGGGCCAAAGGAGTGAGGCAGATGATTCTGATCCAGCCTGGACCATCTTTGAATCTTCCTACTCTTCTTGGCAAAGCCCTACCTGTCTCACGTGAGAGGTTGTGAAGAAAAAAATGACATCAAAGAAGCGAAATCACAGTGCTCCACCCATAGTAGACTCAACAGAGTTTCATTAAATGTTCTTTAAATGGATTGTTTGTACAGATAACTTCCTACCAATCTAAACTCTTATTTTTCCAAAAAGCATGACACCGCACCGAAGGCTTTACACTCATGATTGCAGTGAATCCTCACATGACCAATTTGAGGTAGATTATTTGTTTCCTCTCTAGAAACTGAGACTTAGGGGCACCTGAGTGGCTCAGATGGTTAAGCGTCTGCCTTTGGCTCAGGACATGATCCCAGGGTCCTGGGATCCAGCCCTGCATTGGGCTCCCTGCTCAGCAGAAAGCCTGCTTCTCCCTCTCCTTCTCCTGCTCCCCCTGCTTGTGCTCTGTCACTCTCTCTGTCAAATAAATAAATAAATAAGTTAATTAATTAAATAAATATCTTAAAAAAAAAAAAAAGGAAACTGAGACTTAGTGAGGTTGAATGAGGGGAAGGCCACACAGTTCATGATAGTCTGCCTGGGCAAATATACTCCCTCCTTCAAACACCCCGCGTCCAGCCTCACATTTTCACCATATTTTCATAGCAGATCTATTATTCACTTAATATTTTTCTTTTATTTGTCTCACATTATTTATTCTCACAAAATTATTTGAAGATAACATTTATAATATATATTGGATGGGTCAGATGTCCTTTTTTTCCCCCCAATAATGTTAAATTAAATCTAAGGAGTTAAATAAAAACACATGTTTGTCTTTGCAGACACTAAAGCTCTCAGAGTGATGTGAGTTCCACCCTCCCAAAATGCTGGCCTGGGCTACATTCCTCTCTGCATATCCCTCATTTAGATAAATTCATGCCTGGCTCCACCCTAACTCAGGCTTATAACCTAAAAGGGATCTGATAGAATTCCATATGATTATTCGATATCATCTAGGAGGCCTTCTGATATTTGAAAGAATATGTCTAACATAAATAATGCAAGTTTGAGAAAGATGCACACCTTAGAAAAAGCACAAAACTCGACCTCGCCGATGACAGCAGCTTCGGCCGTATCTAAATGGCAGATCTGGAGTATATGAGGAATACTTAGTCAAAAGAGAAACAATTTACCACACTCATATTTGACTTCTTCCTCCCAGAAAAACAGACTCTACTTCCCCACCGATTATAATCTCACCTTAAATTCCCCATTAAAGGGTGCACCTCATAGCATCAGCCCTGCATCATTGTCTCATTTAATAACTTTGTTGAGACACCAAAATATCAGTGATTCTCAAACTTTTTAATAGAGATCAAGTCAGTGCATATTTGGGGGCACAGAGTTCAAAGAACATATTAAGGATGAAATTGAATAGTTTATGTCTACCTATTTTTTTTAAATGTTTGTTTCTATAGAGACACCCTCCTAAATATCTTAGAATGACACCATGAGGATAACTGAAAGGGAAAATTCTAATAAAAAATTAAGTTTGTGGACAAATATTCAAAATCTCTATCTGAGGGAGAAAAGAAACTACCTGTACTATTATGAACCTACAAAGGACTTCCTTACATAGTTTATCACTGTGGCATTTAAAATAGATTCTAGAAAGAAAAAATATATATACATATAATATACTGTATGTGGGGATTTATTGGAATCAATTGTACAACATCATTTTTTGAGATAATCTTTGAACACCCCAGGAGAAGAAATGGGGAGTGAAAACTCCCCACCTGGGGGAAAAATGCAAATTAGACAAATGGCACCACTCAGTGTTTCAATTATGCTTTCAGCATGTTTCCACTCAAAATGTCCTCTGGGCTTAATGCAAATGTCACAAAAAGACAAACTTTAGCTGGGAGACAAAACCACAATTGAAATGGGAAGTTTGGCATGTGAATTAAGGGGCTTAATCTTCCTGACCTTGATTTTATGCTTTTTTCTTTCTTTCTCTTGAACGTGGTTCTTAAGGATGAAAATCCAAAAGGCATAGATTTCTTACCATCTTGAAATGTGTGAGTGGTCAAATTAAGCTGTATTATGATCCCAGGAAATACGAAAATGCAAATGGATTTAAATTTATCCGCAAAATATAGATCAGCCCTGCTCATGTAGATAGGTATGTACTAAAATACGGACTTTGTGCTACTCTGGTAAGTGTTTTGGGGTCAGTCTATGATCCATACACTCACGTCTTAGATGGGCAAATGGTCCTAAATACATACATAGATACATACACACATACATACATTTGTAGAGCCATGAAAATTGGTCTGTATGTAAGTGAAAAGGCCTCTTAGAGTTGGTGTTCAGACTACTTGTACCGTGAGGATGCGTGTGGGTCGGGGGCCTGTGGGCTCTGAATCAATCTTCCCAAGAGCTGCATCTCCCTACAGGCAGATATGGTTGGATCTACAGATAATCTACTTCTAGCAATCTCCACTCGCACACAGAAGAAAGTAGCATTGTTTCAGCAGTATGATGGTAAAGGAAAAAGTCCTGATTCATATCATTTGCCAATGTCTATGGTGTAAATATTCTAAACATAGCTGATCTCAGCTACCAATGTGCCTTCAATTGGCTTGCAGATTTTCTAGAAGCTTAACAACCAGCTCTCAGGAGTCCAAGTACTAGCTGACGGCAGCACACCACTGAGACCAGTCAATGACTGTGCAGCAGAATACAAATTGTTGACTCTCCCTTAGGCTATACCAGATATCCCAGTACCCCTGGCCTAGTTAGTAAAACAGAATCCAGTTGTTCCATTAGCAAGAAGGGACTGCACATTGGTTGATTTGCTAGTCCTTGCTGGGACACAGAAATCCATGCCTTTCTGACAACTGAAGTAGCACTTAATTCAGATATCAGATGGACTCTCCCCAGGATACAGAGCAAGACTAATTGCTTTTCACATCCCTCAGTATCCCACTGGCATCCAGAGGTACCAACTTCCTTTAAAAGAACTCACAAGGCTTAGTCCAGAGGCTCTATGGATTTGCCCAACTGAGAGAAACAGAAAGCACTCCCTGTGGTTTCCCCGAACACCTTCATTTCTCAAATATTCTAGCCAATCAAACTTTCATTAACATATGTTTAGTCCTACCCACATTGGGCCAGATCCCTGGATGGTACAATAGGCACTTCCTCCGGCCTTCATTCATTTTACCCTCCTGATTAATGAGTGTACCGAACTGTATCCTATAATCCATGTTTGGCCAGGAATAAGCACTGACATCTGCAGAGCTTCTGTAAGGTTATGGGCGTGGTCTCCACCATGACTGATTAGCTCAGGAATAGATTTCACCTCCGAAGGCTTTATAGATTTGATAGGTGCAAGAATGCACAGTCTTAATACCATCTTATGTTTCAATTCCAACTTCCATAAAATAGAGTTTCAATTCTATCATGTCAGGCAAAGATATCATAGTGAATGATCTTGTCAAGTGATCTTCTGCAGAAACCTATTTTTACCATGTAAACCCTTAAGGGCTTCCTCTTGGAAGAAGACAGAGCCCACATCTGCTTTCAGGGGATTTTCTCTGCCTACCATTAAAACTGAGTTGCTAGTTTTGAAACTAGTCTTTTCTGTCAGGGTGTTACGTTTTCCTCTCGTTACAGATTCTTTAAAACATGGCAGATTGTTTCCTGAAAGAATACTGTGTATTGTCTATCCCATGGTACTTATAATCACTATAAATTTGTATTTCAAATTCGAATTACTTTCTGTGGCATAGCACCTGACACAATATACACTCAACCCTGTTCATTGAATGAATAAACAGCAGGACTGCAACTTGACAGCTAAGCAAATTGAAACTCTCCAAACAAAAGTGAGAATGATGGCCTAAACTCATATGAAGATTTGAGTAAGCCAACTGAAAGTCACCCGATCAGTGAAATATTAATCACAGACTCAGTAGCTTTGAGAATCACCAAGTCTCAGATGTATAGGGATTGCCTCTCTGTGATTTCATAGTACTAGCACGTGGCTCTTACATAGCCTTTAGTTTTTGAGTTATCTAGTAATTATGTGTAAACATGCCTCTGTGTAAAGGTAAATTAATGAGAAGAGAGATTTGCTCCACTACAACGTTCAAAACTTTTGGCCTTGCAGTTGGAGTTGTCTGGGGACATGTGGCAGTGTGTCCTGGCTGAGCCTAAATTGTGATTCAGATCCTGATTGTGTCTGATGCAATCAGACCTGTGATTTCCCAAGTACCTCTCAATTGCATGGGCAGATCTACATAGGAAGGAAGGGGCTTGTCAGGAGGACAACTTCTACATGAGCACTTAGAGAAATGCAGAAACAGAAGGAAGACAGAGAGAACTCAATATTGGTTTCCTAGTCCAGCCCCATGGGGTTGTAGCTCAGGGAAAGAATAAGCTATATATACAAGCTTAAAGATTCATAAACGACAGGAAATTTAGGTAATCTCATGCACTGTTAGTCTAGTTCCTCACAAACTGCTATGGTGAATGGTGGCTTGGCCCTCTTTCTGAATGGAATACACTTGACTTTGCTCTGGTACAACGAAGACTAAAGCAGCTTTGGGTCTTCCGGCATCATGGGGGTCCATGGCTGTGGGGATCCTAGAGATGGACTTGAGAAACAGCCTTCTCACAAAAGCAGGGAGGAGACACTTCCTTTAAGAGATTTTCAGGTATGTTAACCAACAAAGAGGCTAGAAGGAAGGGTCATGAGAGAATAATTTGTGAGTTTGTGTGAGGTCTTTCAAAAATAATCTCAATGATGGCCAGGGGAGGTGGGGTGGGTCTGTTGGGATTTTATAATTGTGCAGGTGGGGGCGACAAGAATGTGTAGTGCAAATATTAGTATTTGCATGAACTCATTGTTGTCCAAATACTAGAAAAGCCTGAAGAAATTCAGGGTACCCTTTGGAAGCTCCAGTTTTTTCTGGATGAAATAATTTGCTTGTCACTAGATACTCTGAAGTATAACCTAAATGACTATGCAGCAAGAATGGTGTGGAAGAGATTCTGGTGTTGGATGATGTCTCTTACAATTGGGAAATTCTATTATTCTAAATCTCATCTAGCAATCCATTAAAAATATCATTTTTTCACTTACAATGTGCAGGATAGTAGGCAGTAAGGGATAAATGTCAACATAAAGATGAATAAGGTAGATTATCTGCCTTCATGGTATTCAGTGTCTAGAAGATTGGACCACACAACCATCTGGAGGGTTGCCCTGTTGAAGGATGTGTGTTCCATTTCTTCATTGTATTAAAAGGCCAAACAAACATCACAGGGTAGAAATTACAAGCAAACAAATCATAGTTCAACATAACAACTTGTTTCTAACAGTGAGAGAAAGTCAACCAATGAGCATGCTCATCAATATCAGAAAGTATCCAAGATGATGGATTATCAACATATATTTCTCACTTTACTGAAGAGATGTGTTCTCTAAAAATTGCTTAGGAAGCAAATTTCTGTATAACTTTCCTATATTTTATTATAAATTTGGATGTGTTCTTTTAATCAATGTTTTGGCCTTAAGTCATAATAAAATCATATTTAAGAATGCAACAACACATTAGAAACATTTGAAGTGATGAATTATAGCTTTTCAGGTAAATATTGATACTAATACATAACCCAAAGAGTTAAAGTATGCAAATCACATAGGCACATTTTTTAATTGGCTAGGAGAGTTTGAAGATCTAATTATAACCTTGACCACCATCAATTTAACAAGACAGCATCATAAATCTAAAGGGCCTTTAGTTTTGACCCAATCTCTTCCCTACAACTCTAGGCGGGATGATCAACTAGTCTCTTTCAATGCTCCCATGAAATGTTTCAGAAGGGATGAGGAGGGCTTGGAGATGAAGGCAGGTAGGAGTGCAGCAGTGGTAACCCAACATTTGGAAATAAATTTAAATGTCCAAGATGAGCAAACAAATAAACAAAAATCCTGCAAAATGAGTCTTCAGGGAATGTGTACTGAACCAGCTTCTGATTTATAAACATTGAAACAAATGTATACAGTGCTATAATTAATAGAGAAGACACAGTCCCATCTCCTAAAGACGTTATAATCTATAATGTGAAGCAGTACTCAGTAAACAATGACCTCTAAATATTCAAGCCCGGAAGAGGAAGGTGGGTTCTGGAAGAAGTAGCCATTATGCTTTTTTTTGTTTTTTATGTTTTTATTTAAATTCTAGTTAGTTACCATACAGTGTAGTATTAATTTCAGGTATGCAATGTAGTTATTCAACAGTTCCATACAATGCCCAGTGGTCTTCACACAAATGCAGTCCTTAATCCCCATCACCTATTTACTCCATCCTCCCCCCTCCGCCCCGCCGTAACCCTCAGTTTGTTCTCTATAGTTAAAGAGTCTGTTTCTTGGTTTGCCTCTCTGTCTCTCTCTCTCTTTTTTCCCCTTTGCTCATTTGTTTTGTTTCTTAAGTTCCACATGAGTGAATTCATATGGTATTTGTCTTTTTCTGACTGATTTATTTTGCTTAGCATAACACTCTCTAGCTCTGTTCATGTCATTGCAATGGCAAGATTCCATTCCATTCCATTATATCTATATCCATATCTATATCTATATACACACACATATATATAGATAGATAATACTACACTATATATATACATGTATATATATACACACGCCATATCTTCTTTATCCATTCATCTTTATCCATTCATCAGTCAATGGGCACTTGGGCTATTTCCATAACTTGGCTACTGTAGATAATACTGCTATAAACATCAGGGTGCATGTATCCCTTTGAATTAGTATTTTTGTATTCTTTGGGTAAATACCTAGTATTGCAATTGCTAGATCATAGGGTAGTTCTATTTTTACCTTGTTGAGGAATCTCCATACTGTTTTCCAGAGTGGCTGTACCAGTTAGCCTTCCCACCAACAGTGCAAGAGGTTCCCCCCCCTTTTTTTAAATGTTTTTTATTTATTTATTCATGAGAGTCAGAGAGAGAGAGTGAGGCAGAGGCAGAGGGAGAAGCAGGCTCCCTGCCTAGCAGGGAGCCCGATGCGGGACTCAATCCCAGGACCCTGGGATCATGACCTGAGCCGAAGGCAGACGCTTAACCATCTGAGCCACGCAGGCGCCCCAAGAGGTTTCCCCTTTCTCCACATCTTCACCAATACCTGTTGTTTCTTGGGTTTTTGATTTCAGCCATTCTGACAGGTATGTTTTGATTTGCATTCCCCTGATGATCGATGATGTTGAGCATCTTTTCATGTGTCTGTTGGCCATCTATATGTCTTCTTTAGAAAAATGTATTTTTGTGTCTTCTGCCCATTTTTTAAAAGATTTATTTATTTGAGAGAGAGAGAGAGAAATAGAGAGCACAAGCAGGAGGGGCAGGGAGAGGGAGAAAGAATCTCAAGCAGACTCTACACTGAGTGTGGAGCCTGATGTGGGGCTCAATCTCATGATCCTAAGATCACAACCTGAGCAAATACCAGGAGTCAGATGTTTAGCTGACTGCACCACCCAGGTGTCCCTCTTCTGCCCATTTTTTAATTGGATTATTCAGTTTGTGAGTATTGAGTTTTATAAGTTCTTTATATATTTTGGATGCTAATCCTTTATCAGACATGTCATTTGCAAATATATTCCCCATTCCATAGGTTGCCTTTAGTTTTGCTATTGTTTCCTTTGCTATGCCTGAGTTTTTATTTTGATTAAAGCCCAATAGTTTCTTTTTGCTTTTGTTTCCCTTGCATCAGGAGACATATCTAGAAAGAAGTTTCTATGGCCCATGTAAAAGAAGTTACTGCCTGTGTTCTCTTCTAGGATTTTTATGGTTTCCTGTCTCACATTTAGGCCTTTAATCCATTTTGAATTTATTTTTGTGCATGGTGTAAGAAAGTGGTCCAGTTTCATTCTCTTGCATGTCGTTGTCCAGTTTTCCCAGCATCATTTGTTGAAGAGACTGTCTTTTTCCCATTGGATATTCTTTCCTGCTTTGTGGAAGATGAATTTCCCATATAGTTGTAGGTTCATTTATGGGTTTTCTATTCTGTTCCATTGATCTTTGTGTTTATTTACTGTTGAGCTTTTAACAAAGTATCAGGAACATAAGGTGAGGTTCTCTCTTGCCCCAATCTTCATAGGATATTTCAACTGTTTCACAGAGCGGAAATGAAGGACACTTGGAGAGGATGAGTTGTCCATGGTGCCAAGGTCAGTGATAGAACTCGGGTTCAAACCCAGGTTCACCACACTCCAGAAGTTCCATTGCACCACTCTGTGTACTCTAATTACTATATTTGAAGAATTATCCACGAATCAGTCAGTGAAAAAAGAGATTTTTTCACATAAAATGTAATAAGCCAACATGTACTGGGTAAGTTTTCCAACCTACTTGATTAAAAAAAAATGGACAAATTGGCTGGGTATCAAACGTTTGTAATAACATCAAACTTTGGTTTCTGAACTAGCTGAAGATTCTAGCAAGGCATCATTCATTCCAGTTCTGAACTAGCTCAGTGAACATAAATGGCAGTGGCATCCAAGTTATATGAGTGTTGGTTCATATGAACATGCACTGGGAAATATCCAAAGCATTTCCCTAGATCTTCCAGGCACTCTACAAAACCATAACGGTTCTTATTTTTCAGGTTTGACATCTATCTTCCATAACAGCTTCTTATGGAACATTTTCTACATGCCAGGCAGTGGGCTAAACATTGGTAAACATTTCTCTCACCTCTCCAACAGTCCTATAAAGATAAACTTGTAGAGATGAGGAAACTGAAGCCCAGAGAGATTAAACAGATTTCTTAAGGTCACACATTTGTAAGTAGCAAAGCTGGAATTCTGCTTTTTACATCTTTTGCAGAGTCCTATCCCAGATCCTAGGGGAAGACACGGGGGCTTGATTATTCCAGGATGCTGGAATCCAAAGTAAATGTCAGAAGTTATTCTACAGCCTAGGAGCATACAGCTTAACAGAAGCTAAACAGTCTGTCTAGAGCTGACAGAGGTTTCAAAGATGGAGTTGAGTGGAATCTTGAAGTAAGTGATTAGATCCATCAGGGGAAAACCCATAGAGCAGAAGCCAGAAGACTCTGTAGGTCAAAGTTTAGGGAATACTTAAACTCTGAAGAAGGGTAAGGAAAATGCATGAATGGGGTCCAGCCAGATCATTACGCAGCCCCAGAACATCTAAAAGTATTCAAGAGCTTTTACATGTATGGTTTTTTGAAGGCTGGGAGAAAAGCTAAGTGTGTAATTTGCTATCAGTGATCTATCTAAAACTTGTATCAAAGAACTTTTGAGATCTCAACTTTCTGAAGACCAACACCCTGCTATTCTACTACAAAGTCATCACAAATTCCCAGGTCACATCAAACAAAACATCATGGGTAGTAAGAGGAAAAAAAAAAAACCAGCATGGTAGTTTGATCTATAATCTTCAGAATGGTTTGATTTTCATAAAACGCATAAACAATCTGTGGACAGCAGGTGGATGAGTATCTTCTATATGAAACATCCTGAGGCATTTTGAACATCCCATCCTTTATTCCTTATGGATACCAGGAATGCTTCTATGCAGGGATGGCCTTATGCCACCTGCATTCCAGACAGGGGCTAGAAACATTTCCAGAAGACAAGAGTAGTGCTTGGGGGCCCAAGTACATTATCTGAGGCAACAATGAGTATCCTTCCTAAAGGCTATGCTCAAGATATTGACAAGGTTGGTGGCCTGATAATAACCAGCAACTATGCCAATCAAACTACAGCAGAGTGTGGAATGGCAGCTTCTACACCTTCACCATTTTCTCCTGACCTATTCTTTGGTAACCTGGGAGCTCTTCCAGGACAAAGGCCTCTTACAGCTTTATCTTCATCTCTCTGGCTCTGCTCAGTGCTGCTGGTCCTGGCAAGAGCTGGCAATCAAAAATATTAGTGGGCTCTTTGGTTGCAACCAATTCATTCATTTAGCTCTTCCCTAATTGTAGTGGGTGAGACGCTCGCCAGCTGTGATAACAAATTGGTTCTGTCTAGTTGACAAAACCTTATCAGGAAATTAAAATAAAATGATCTGGCTTACAATACATGAAGCACAATTAATTCTTGTATGCATATATGGTTTTCTGATGTAAGCAAGAAAATGATCATTGCTGTAGGTCATGTCTATTCATCCTCCAGTTGCCAAGAGATTTTTATTGCATCCCTTATGCCATATGGCATCGTCTCTAGCTTCAGCCTCGTGGGAATAGAGGAGGATGCCTGCCAAGAGTGTCTCATCACTTCTTAAAGGTGTCCCATTTTCTTGTGATTTCTTCACTCAACAACAATAGCCTGTGCTCATTTCCTTAAGAAGTAAAAGCCACTGCAACTGAAGGCTTCTGTGCGGCTTTCTACCCTATCTGAATTATCAAGGGATGAGCATGAGCCAACTGTACATCATAGCTTTCCATCAAAACTGGCAACTTCTACAATTGAAGGATTCTTATATGGGATCTCAAGTATATTACTGTGATTATACAAGGCCCCACGTGTCTGGAAATGTTCTTTTTGCACATACCCACAGCAAGTCTAAGGTTCCTGAAATTTATTGCTAGTGCTTTTTCTTCATATATATATATATATATATATATATATATATATATATATATATATATCCTGCAAGCTGAAGCATATGGTCCCACACAACTGTGATATTTACGATAATGAATCACAGATGTTTAAATGGATGTAATCTGAAAACACTTAAATGCTAAGATGCTGAAATCTTACTGCAAACATTGCAAAGTGAGGACCTTTGGATTATGTTGATTTTCAGATATGATCACTAGGAATAGGACTTTACATATCCTGGGAAAATAGCAGGCAGAAAGAAATGACTCCCCTCCCCCCTTTAAAGAAACACAGTGTTCAAAGTAAACAAGGAACTCCAAGGGTGTAGAGTTGATAACTGAATTGCAGTCCCTGCTAGAATTAAGGGTGAGCTTGCACAGTGGATATTTTTTCACTGTGCAACCATCTTATAACTCATATTGTATTAATGGTTGTTTTGTTTTTGTTTTTTTTAAAGATTTTATTTATTTATTTGACAGAGAGAGACACAGCGAG
This sequence comes from Halichoerus grypus, assembly GCF_964656455.1. Classification (NCBI taxonomy): domain Eukaryota; kingdom Metazoa; phylum Chordata; class Mammalia; order Carnivora; family Phocidae; genus Halichoerus; species Halichoerus grypus. Next base: position 5,495,430 of record NC_135726.1, read on the forward strand.
AGAGGGAACACAAGCAGGGGGAGCGGGAGAGGGAGAAGCAGGCTTCCCACGGAGCAGGGAGCCTGATGTGGGGCTCGATCCTAGGACCCCGGGATCATGACCTGAGCTGAAGGCAGACGCTTAATGACTGAGCCATCCAGGTGCCCCTTAATGGTTGTTCTTAAACACAAAAATTTAAAAATTTCACAAGAGTGAAATGGAAAATGCACCTATTTCCCATGCCATCCACCCCTCACTTGTCCCATTAACAACCACACAATTTGATATGTATTCTATCAGATTTACAAACTTTATCTACACACATCCAAAAAATAGTCTTGCTCATTTGTCTATTACATGCATTTTCTTCTAATACATTTTATGTAAATTCATATAGATCTATTTAATTCTCCATGATTGCATGGCACCTCTTAGTATGGATGTGCTATTATCAAGACAGTCCTCTATTGCTGGACACTCGGATTTTTCCTGTTTCATAATTACTGTGTAGTTATACCTGCCTTTTTGTGAATATGTGCAAGTATTTTTTCTACAGTTGAGACTCATCTTGGAAACTGCTGATTCAAAAGAAATGCCCATATAAAATTTAGTTAGACGATGACAAATTGTCCACCAGAAAGGTTTTATTGATTTGGACTCTAATCCAAAGTGCTTTAGAGTTCTCTTTCCTCACACTAACAGCAGAAAATACAGTTTTTATATTTTTTGCCAGCTGGATAGCTGGAAGAAAGGTATGTGGTTAATTTGTGCGTTAATGATGAAAAGTGAGGTTAGTAGGTACAGTCTCACAGTATTGGCCATTTTTATTTCCTTTTCTGTGAATTTCAGTGTCTGTCAGTGTATCCAGGAATTCAAATTGGCAAGTTGTCATTCAAATTGTTCCTTGCTTTTTTCCTCGCCAGACTCTGAGCTTCTTGAAGGAGGGAACTGTGTCTTGTGCCATGTTCCCTCTGTTGCTTAGCCAACACCAGGCATCTGTGTTTTGTTGAATGAGTACCTGCTTGTATGAAGAGGCTGATGTTTCTCCATCACTAGGCAGCTGCTTACCAGAGTCCCACTTTCAAAGGGGAAACTCAGCTCAAATCCCCCAGCCCCAGGCTCCCTTCTACCTTACCTCTGATGCTGTGCCTCTCCCTTACCAGAGTAAAGCCTCACACTTGCAGAGACTTGGTCAGCCCAGTAACCCATGTTTATCTAGTACTAGCAAAGAGCCTGACAAATAGTAGGCACTCAGTAAATATTTTATAAATGCACCAGTCTTTGTTTTATGATGTCAAACTCTTTCTATACCACATACCACACTGCCACCCAACTTTGAAAGGTGAACTGGAGTTCTTGATGTCCTTTCTGCTTTTCTGTTCATGTCCTGTGCTGACGGACAGTGGTGAGTCTCAGGGTTCTTACCGAGATTTTAATCCCACCTTTGCGGACCAGTGTTTGGGATGTATAAAGAGCTTGTGAACATGAGAAACAAAAAACTTGTGGGTCAACTTAAGACCAAATATCCCTCTAAGTCAGGAGTTTACAGCCTACAGATCAAATCTGGCCCACAACCTGCTTTTGTAAACAAAGTTTTATTGGAAGATAGCCCCATACCTCATTTACATGCTCTCTGTGGCTGCTTTTGTTCTGTGATTGCAGCATTGAATAGTTGCAGAAGAGACTGTCCAGCTCACGAAGCCTAAAATATTTATTATGTGGACCTTTGCAGAAAAAGTTAGCTGATCTGGGCTGTAGGCCAAGGTCTCATCCCACCCCCTGCCCCATATTTTTCAAGATATCTACTCTCAGCCACCTGAGTGCTCAGGCAAGTAAACTCATTCACAATGTATTTTACACTCAGTTTCATGATTAGCCACAAAGACAATCAGCAGAGTGGGGAAAATGACTCACATACACTTACCTAAATGTTATCTCAATGCCTGAGTATTGCCTTTAATTTTCCAAAATAAAATCGGCTGGGAGATATTTTCCATTCAAAATAGATCCTCAAGAGGTTTAACTTTTTAAATACACTTTTAAAATCCATTATCTGCAGTCATTAAATATATGGACAAGCTCTCATAGAGAAGATGAATATACCCAGAAAAGCAGAAGGGAATTGTGTATATCTATATTTTTTTATGTCTCTAAAGCAATAATTTAATTTACAGCCAAGAAATTAGCTGAGAATCATGCTTTTGATCAAGTTCACACATAAAACTGTTTGTCTTCAAGGTCTGTTTCCCACACTGAAAATAATCTGTCATCTTTTAAGGTGATTTGTCATTAATTTTTGTTTCTTTTCTTGTAGAGAGTCTGTCATTATTTTCCCCAAAATGACTAAGATGTCTGATTTTCTGCACTAAGTGAAGCCATTTGAAAATGTAGCTTCCTGGAAAATAAAATAATAATTATCGAGCCCGAAGGTGGTAGGGAAATAGTTATTTTATTTTATCTTATTTTTCTGACAAGGACCCAGCTCATTAGCAAGAAGCAAAGCACCATTTCTTTGAGTAAAGGGGCAAATAGGAAGAAAGACAGAAACCCCAAACTCAAACTGGTTTAACATCTCCATAAGGTCAGATGCTATGTGGGAACAGAAAAAGGACGGTCCCTGTGTGTTTTATGTACCTAAAAATCCACTGAACTCAGGAAAGTGCCACATTTAAACTAGAGCACATATTTCCTTTGTAATTTATAAGTTTGCTTTGGATGGTTTCCTGGGTTCTTACTTAGTGCTTTTTAAGCCTGGGTATCATGGATATGGATTATTTCAGCATCAGAGTCCTGAGGATGAAGGACCAAGTTCTGGACTCAGATGGGTATGAAAATGAAACCCGGCGATATTAACGTGGTAAGATTGGGTGAGAAAGAAAGAAAACCCCTCTCCAACTCTCAGGGTAACAACTTTGAAAATACTACTAATGGCTGGAATGATAAAGCAGGTGCTGTGCTCAACTGCAGCCCCCTCTGAGGAAGGTGGGTCCAGCCAGGTGCAACACTCCTGGCTCAATGGAGCCTCTTGTGGAGTTTGGGTGTGGAAATTCGGGAGGGTAAAATACAGTGGTTCCCAAGAGCTCTGCATAATGAAAGATGAACTGGGAGAAGAATAATTTAGGCAAGAAGGTGTGGGGAGCAGAGCTGGGGGTGGAGGGGAGAGAAGAAAGGGGAAAGCCAGAGAGGGCAGAAGGTCATGAATGTATCATATTCTTGGAGGCTTAAATCCTCAGTAAACTCTACCTTGCTCACAAATGTGTGTGTGTGTGTGTGTGTGTGTGTGTTAGCATGTGTGTGTTTGTGTGTGTGTGTGTGTGCAATCTGGTGCAGGGTTCTCACTGTCTACACAAAAAAAGCAGAAGACTTTAAGGCCCGGGACCCAGAGGCAAGACAGACCATGAGGACATGAACACTGAGGAATTGATATAAATTAGGGGGAGGGCTTTGGATCTCCACAATTTATGGGCTATGAAGATGGGGGCTCAATTTCAGTTGAACTAACCCTCTAGGTTTAGAGGGTGCCTGCAAACATCTGATTTACATTTAATATTTATTCAGCTCTTTCCATGAGGCAAACAGTGTGTTGAAACATTACATGCCTTATTTCAATATATTATTAATTTTTAACAACTCTAGGTGGTACTGGTATTATTTCCCCATTTTACAGATGAAGAAACTGAGCCTATAGGGAAGCCTTATACTGTGAAGCTAACCTGTGTCACAGGTATAGAGGAATTTGGTCTTTTAAACAAGTCTGCCTGACTTCAAAGCTCATGACTCTCACTATTTTGCTCTGCTGTCTCTCACCTGCTTAGCAAACTGAGTCTCAAGAATTGTGCTTAGTTCCATATGCATAAAACAGATGAAAGGTCAGCCCCTGTCTTTACTGATAGTGAGTCTGGTCAGCGAGTCAGCCATTTGCAGTAAGGCGGCATGTTGCATAATGGGGAACACAGAAGAATTTATGAACTGAATTCTCTGGGAAGAAAAGACGAACGAGCAGTCTGGCTTGAGCCCGAGCCATGGAAGGCTTCACAGAAGAAATGGCATTTGAGCTTTGCTTCTAACGACATGGAGAACCAAACAGCTGTTTCCCACAACTGACTGCAAATAAGTTTGCTGCTGGTGCCGGATGTCAAAAACGGACGCTGACGGATTCCACCAAAGGATGTTTCTAGTCTCAGCTTCAGAAATCATCTCTAATTCCATAAAAAGAAAAAGTAACTGATTCAGTAGGAGTCTGGGTAGCTATCACTAGAGCCTTCAGCACCCCTGTTTGTAGCAGATCCATCCATGAGATGATGTTTTTGAAAATATCCTGAGCAACTACAAAGTACAACACAAATTTCAAAGTAGGACAGAGAAAAGAAAATAGAGCAGAGAAATGAAATGTGTGTGAGATGGGGCAGGGTTCCTCTTGATTAAATTTTCTAGAGAAGATAGTAAATCAGAAGAAAATGTGAGAACAAAGATGGCTCTATGGTTTATACTTTTGAATAAAAACAAGCAAAGAAGCCAAGAAACCCCAAGTTTTCATTGATGAGAGTTAGTTATGTATCTCTGTAGTTCAAGTTTTCTCTCACCATTAATTCAAGTGGGAAGGGTTTTTACTGATGTTGAAAATAGTATTAATCTCTCTGATCTTCAGTGTGTTTGTTGGGAAAATAATAGGATTGGCATAGATGGGGGATTCTCGAAGTATGGCCCCAGGACCAGCAGTATGAGCATCAGTTAGGAGCTTGCTGGAAATGCAGACTCCTGGGCCCCACCTGAGACCAACTAAATGAGGGACTCCGTGTTTGAACCAGCAGACTCTGGTTCACACTCAAGAGTGACAGCTCCCAGCATAAATAATCTTCCAAATGATCAGACAGCTACATGAGTCAATAATTCGATTAAAAACATTATCCAGTATTAAATAAGCACTGTTTGATACTATTTTTTTTAAAAAAAGATTATCTATTAAATACACAGAGAGCTTTGCAGCCAGAGTATACAGATAAACCCTCCCAGCTGTATGAGATTTTGCACACAATCTCCAATAGTCAATTTCCTGATCTGTAAAATGGGAATAATGATGCCTATTGCCCAGAATTGTCTTGAGAAAAAAAAAGAGAATGTGAAGCATCTGTAATATAGGAAGACACTTAAAATAGTTGTATGTGTAATTTTGTTTAAATAATGGACTCAACCACTATCCTCTTTAATAAACATCATAATCTAAGCAAATGAAATGGAACTCTTATTGATCCACCCTACTTAATTGAGAGGGTTGTTTTTCTGGAACACTGTTTCCCAAAGGAGATATGTCTCTCCCAGAAAATGCAATATAATGGATGCTAACATCAAAAGGGCCAGTTAAGTGTCATTTAGTTGCTCATCCTCTTGAATGAGGTGGACCTGAAGCATCAATCTATGAAACTGAAAGGAAGGAGGGAGGAAGACCTCATTCTGCTCTGGACCACCATGGTCTTCCACCTGGGCTACTCCAATAGCTTCCACACAGGTGTCCCCAGTTTCCTCACCCATCCATATTCACCCCAAATGGTCTCAATGCAGCAAAGAAACATCCAGTTTTATGTTTATGTAACCCCTCTACTAAAAACCATCTCATCTGGAGTCAAAGCCAAGTTCTCACTCTAATCTACAACACCTTATGTAACTAGTTCATATTATATATTGTGTCCTAGTCTTGCTCTTACTCTTGTCTGCTCTAGCTTCACTGACCTCCTGGCTCTTTCTTAAATTCCCAGGCATGCTCCTGCCTCAGGACATTTGCATTTGCTATACCCTCTGCCACACTGGTCTTCCCCTATATACCCAAAGCTGTCACCCTCATTCCCTAACTTCCTCTTGGTATCTACTCAAGTATCACCTTTATTAGATGGCCTTTCCATCTAACATTTCAATATTTCCCCACCCTGATATTTCTTTGATTTTTTTTTTGTCTTTGGCACGTCTCATCATCAAAATGTATCTCACAGTAATGTCATTACTTATTGTTTTCTTCTTTCTCAAGAATGTAAGCTCAGAGTAGTCCAAGAGCCTGGAAAAGTACCTGGCACATGATAAATCAATACTAGTGTGAATCAACCAATGAATCAATGAATGAGTTAGTTTTCTTCATTTCTATTCCTCTACTTACCTATTGTCATCTACCAACCAATTAATGATGAGGGAAATTAGCAAGGTCAATAGATAGTCAATTGGTTAATTGAAGGACAAATACAACATGACCATTTGTAGTTATTGTTTGGCCGGGTATAAATATAGAAAAGAAAAGAAAGAAAGAAAAAGTTGAATGCATAATAATTTTAAGGCATTTCCTCATAAAGTTTTTTTTAAGCCCTAAGGGAAAGTTTCTCAAGGAAACAATGGAATTTAGAGTGAGAACTTGGGAACCACAGCTCAGAACTTCACAGATTATAAAATCCCGGACCAGCTAATCCGCATTCTGAACTGTGGTTTCCTCACCTGTGAAATAGATTGCATACTGATGCACACAACTCATGGGACTAGAGTGAAGACTAAGTGATAGGGTCAGCAGGTCCCTTGCCACAGTGTCCAGAAGAGAATAAGAGGTCAGGAAACACAGCCACAGTTATCACTGGAATTTGAGTCACTCGAATCTGGGTGTTCCGGAGAACATGGAATAGATGAAGCATTTTAATGGAAAATCAGATCATTCCTATTCAAGTGAATTTCAGGGACTGGAGTTATTCTACTCTAATTCAGCCAAACATCTCATTGCTATGAAACCAGCTTCTGAAGATAAAATCGCCACCATTTTGAAAAGATCTAGATTTTAAACATCAGTGATGGCTCCCAACTCCCCTCAAACTCTGTTGGAGTTATGGTTCACTTCACTTATTTTCTTGTTTACATAGCATCAGCAGCAAACCAGTAATTACAAAAGTGAATAATTCTCGTTTGGATCTGGGCAGTCAACAGAGACCGAGCAAATGACACCATAGAGAATGGTGTTATTAAAGCTGCACTCAGCAGTCAAACACTAGGCCAGCCTTCCCCAGCCCACCCCATCTCTGTCAGGCTTAGCCTTTGATGTGCCCCAGAGAGGCAGGTTTCAGCATTTTTCACAAAGGAACTGCCTTGAGGAAAGTAAGTTGTGTCAGTCAAAACCATTTACAAGACGGGGTCTAAATTTTGTTTTCTAATGCACCTGGGAGAATGTCTCAGATCATGTTATTTCTCTCTCCATATTAATGAAAGATTATATTATCACTTGGGTCTAGAAACATACACCCAACTTGGCAATAAACTCCTTCATGGTAATTAACTTTTGTGTTGGGATTTTTGTGTGTGTGTTAAAGATGTGATTGTGATTTGAAAGTACTCTCCTTGAGTATCCAGAAGATGAAAATTATCATAAGGTTCTGAGTTAAAGGATGTCTCAGATCAGCAATGTGCACCTAAAACACCAGCCATCTTATCCAGCAATTGCACTACTGGGTATTTACCCCAAAGATACAAAAGTAGGGACCCGAAAGGGTACGTGAACCCCGATGTTTATAGCAGCAATGTCCGCAGTGGCCAAACTGTGGAAAGAGCCAAGATGTCCATCAACAGATGAATGGGTAAAGAAGATGTGGTATATATATACAATGGAATATTATGCAGCCATCAAAAGGAATGAGATCTTGCCATTTGCAACGACGTGGATGGAACTGGAGGGTATTATGCTGAGCGAAATAAGTCAGAGAAAGACATGTATCATATGACGTCACTGATATGAGGAATTCTTAATCTCAGGAAACAAACTGAGGGTTGCTGGAGTGGGGGGTGGGGTGGGAGGGATGGGGTGACTGGGTGATGGACACTGGGGAGGGTATGTGCTCTGGTAAGCGCTGTGAATTGTGCAAGACTGTTGAATCTCAGATCTGTACCTCTGAAACAAATAATGCAATATATGTTAAGAAAGAAAAAAAGAAGAAGAATGTAGCAGGAGGGGAAGAATGAAGGGGGGGAAATCGGAGGGGGAGAAGAACCATGAGAGACGATGGACTCTGAAAAACAAACTGAGGGTTCTAGAGGGGAGGGGGGTGGGAGGATGGGTTAGCCTGGTGATGGGTATTGAGGAGGGCACGTTCTGCATGGAGCACTGGGTGTTATGCACAAACAATGAATCATGGAACACTATATCTAAAACTAATGATGTAATGTATGGGGATTAACATAACAATAAAAAAATTAAAAAAACAAAACAAAACACCAGCCATCTTAAGCTACTGACGTCAAGGACACTAAATGCAGTGCTGACCTGGACTGACTACATTTCAAAATGATTTGAAATTATACTGTAAATTGAAAATTAAGGACTTTTAACTCATTAAAAATGAACAACAAACAAAACACCAATACTAGGACCAGGATGTTCTCAATAGTAGAACAGAGGTGGTTTGGTTTTCAACCAAATCTTTCAAAGTCTACCACTCATTTAGAACCACTATCAATGAGGATGACCCTACAAACTTCTGTAATTTTTGCAGGTCTCTTAAATGCCCTTGTAGAAATTATTTTAAAGAGATTGAACCTACCACAAACATATTTTAAAAATGAAAAAAAAAAACAAACAGAACAAAGCAAAGCACACAGAAACATAGCCCTCTTGTCTGGTACAGGGGACCAATGGGGCTGCTCTTGGTGAGGATGTGAGAGTGGGCTGTGATGATTGTACATTGCTTCTTAAACACTCTGCACCATGAGACAAGTCCTGAGCGTCCAGGAGGAAAAGAAGGTGGACACACACATAACTGGAGATTCTCCTTAGTCCTTGTCCTTCATATTTGAAAGAGAGCATTCGGTGCCCTCCCTGGAAATTGGACATCTCAAGGCCTGAGTCCGTTGGTGGGAGTGGCCTAGCTCAGTGTGGAAGGGACACTGAGCTCTGAGGGGCCTCCCGCTTGTGGCTAAGGGACTTCACAATGGCACTTTAGGATCTCTGTGTGTAGCAGGAAGTAGGGAACTGGAAAGCAATGAGATTTGAAGAAGTAGAAAGAATGAAAGGGGGCCATGGGCTTCGGCTCTCTTCTCCTGACTTAATCTTTAAGTGGAGACAGCAAGATATTCATCCAAAATCCAACAGGAAAATGGATCTTCCTGAAGTAACGGAATCTTACCTCCACCCTCTGGGTTTTCCCAGGGCACATGGCTACTTGGCTAGAAACCACTTCCCTGCCTCCCTCACAGCCAAGTGTGGTTATGTGACTCAGCTCTGGTCAAAGGAGAATGGAGAGAAGTGAGAGGAAGACTTGCAGTAAATGTCCTTCAAAAAAAAAAAAAGCTTCCTCTCCTTTTCCTCCTTGTCCCCTTCTAGAAGCCTGGATATGATGTAGGACATAGGGAAGAGGATAGCTCCCTAAGGAAGTCAGAACAGGTCTGCCTCATGACCTATCAGTCCAGTGCTACTTGGGGTTGCAGAAGGTACGCTGCTGAAGGTAGCATGAGAGAAGGCCATATGTAGCCCTGATCTTTTCCAAACATGGGCCCTGAATCACATTGTGGAGTCACCTGCCTATCCTGACTGGTTTATGAGGAAGAATTACATTTCTATTTTATCTAAACCTCTGCTTTTGGAGGACCTTTATTGCAGCTACTAGCCAATCCCCTAACTAATGTGGATGCCCAGGACTGAGCTGCCACTATGGGTTGTTAATTCCGAGTTCTTCCCAACACATATCCTTTTGAGCCTAAAGAACCTCTTCTAGCCTTCTCTGTGCCTCTCTTTCTCCTTTCCAATCTGTGTCCCTGCCATCTACAAGAATGGCTGCAGAAGGACACCAGCATCCACCGGGACAGAGATGGGGACCAGCTCATCTGTGAGCAAGTCCTATTGCCAGACTCAATACTCTACGGTCACATTCCTTAACCCATGCATATCTCCTCTCCGAGCCTGCATCCCCCCTCATTCACATAGATCGTGTTTCCAGACAGTGTTTATTGAGTGTCTACTTGAGCGCAGCTCATTCAGTTGTCTTGATTCTCCTTCCTCTCCCCTTATTAATAAGATAAATAAGTATAGTAGTTACATGAAGCCAATCCACTTGGAATTTCCCCCCAAAACAAGTCAAATGAGAATACAAAAGAAGTGGCAGAGAGACATCATAAATATGTAAGTTCCTGTTTATAAAGAATTATTTAGGAGATGGAGTATGCCAGTTAAGCACTGTTACCGATCTTTAACTACCTTCCATCAAACATTCAGAGGCTCCTCTGAATGGAATTGTAGGAATTGCCCATGGGGCTTAGTAATCCCCTCTGTGCTCTAATGCAATGTCGGAGCAGGAGGTAGACCTTGGTTTTGGTTCCTCCATCAGTGTCTTTCTCTGGTTTCTTCTTGCAACTTCCTAGGACATGATATGCAGTGATCGATACGAGAGGCCAATGTGATCAAGTCTGAGAGGTTTGCAACTGGGTTACACTTGCTTGCATAAGAAATAAGGTACCTTCTCTGTGTTCTCTTTCCCATGTTAAGTGGCTGCTATCAATGATAAGGGGTGACTATCCTGATTTTTACATGTATTTATTCTCCCTACACAGCATTGCTCCTTTTGTCCCTGTTTGTGAATATAGCTTTTGGAGATGTTTCTTTAAAACACACACTTAAGTCATTTAAAGAGATAAATTATCAGTCCAGTGCTACCTAGAGTCACAAGACTACTGTAAGATTCTGAGGACATCGTGGGAGATAGGGATCCACAGCCCTTCTTGTTTCCCAAGGGCACTTCTCAGCTCTAAGCACATTTGCATTGACCTCAGAGGTATGCTGGGCTTATTGAGATTGTCATATGGGACTAAACACTTGCAGATGAATTTTAAATAAGATGACAAATATTTATATAAGACATTCCAGTATTGAGGAAAGGGCATTGAATTTGGATTCTTATTCCAGTGCCACCATATATGAGCTGAGTAATCCTGAGCAGAGCATCAGTGTTTTGATCTATTAAGTGGGGATTTTATACCTACCTCTCTAGGCTGTTGTAAGAATGTCATGAAATGATACACACAGCATATGCTCAACAAAGATATGCTGAGTAAATGGATAAACACAAGTAGAAGTTCTACATGTTCTGGTCTTCTCACCCTTGCTTACTTATAGTTCCTTCAAAATGCCAGGCACTTCCATTCCCAAGGCTGTTGACATTTCATATCCTTTTGTCTATAGGGCTTTTCCTCCAGACCCCTACATGATGCGTTCCCTTTCCTCCTCAAATCCTGTTTGAATGTCCCCTTCTCAGTAAGGTCTTGCCGGGTGATCACTTAATTTACAACCACACCCCTTCCCCTAATCCCAGTCTCCTGGTCCTCCTTCATTCTTCTTCATCACACTGATCACAATCAAATATCCAATACAGTTTACTTATTCCTTGGGTATCTGCACCCAGCTGGAATGAAAACATCACAAGGGCAGGGATTTTTGTCTGTTTAGGTCACTGTATTCATTTCCTAGGGCTGCCGTAATAAACTACTACAAACTCTGGGGTTTAAAACAACAGAAATATATTCTTTCACATTCTGGAGGCTTCAAAATCACGGAACTGGGCAGAGTCACACTTCCTCCAGAGGCTCTAGGAGAGGTTCCATTCCTTGCCTATTCCAGCTTCTCGTGGTTCCAGATGTGCCTTGGCTCACGGCCACATCATTCTGATCTCTGCCTCTGTCTTCACATGGGCTTCTCCTCCTTCCCTTTGTGTTGCTTCTTTGTGTGTCTCTTATTAGGACACATGACATTGAATTTAGGACCCACACACATAATCCAGGACCCTTTCATCTCGAGATCCTTAATGCAATTACAATTGAAAAGACCCCTTGTCCAAGTAAGGTCATATTCACAGGTCCTGAGGGTTAGGATGTGGACATAACTTGGGGGGCCACCATGCAACCAACGATATACACCGTCATATCTTCAGTGCCTACAGAAGAGGCACATTGAGGTGCTCAGTTTCTTTGTTGAATAAATACAAACAGTCCTTGGGACGTGGTTGGAACTTAAGCTAAGTTTCCTTTTTTCACCTGAAGAAGTACAGCTTCAGGTGTGCCTGAGGTGCATAGCATTCCTGAGAGGAATTCAGTGTGACGGCAAAGGCAGAATATTCTGCCACTTGGGAGGCCCTCCTGTGACTGCCCTCTCCCCAGTCAAAAGCGATCTCCACTGTGCTTGTGGGGACCCCCCGACTGGACGGGATTTGGATTCATTGCCATGCACGAAGTACATCAAGTGTTCTCTGGTCAGATCCAATCATCCGTAGGCATAAATGACTACACAGAACCCTTTCTGACAGGAGAAGCAAAATGTGAGATTCATTTCTAAGAACAGCACATCCATTAACATGGTTGCCAGATAATTCCTCAGAACCTTTCTGATTTGCATAAATACCTCCCAGTCCATTTCTATTTTTCTGAAATTAAAATGAAAGTGGCAGTTCCATGTCTGAGGCCCTGGCCACGGTCTGGCAGCTGCACATTCATGTGAGCAATGACAGCTTCAACGCTAGACCGCCGGAGTAGGAAGAGATGGAAAAGTATCCATTGTCAGTGTTGGCCACTATTTGCTTGAACATACTGCATAATCCTCACTTGCATGGACAATAAACTCATTTAAATGGGTTATAGGAATTCATAACAAGGCAAGGATACTTGTGCTAAGAGATCCAAATAGAGGTTTATAAATGCATTCTCAAGAATTTATTATTTTTTTTTTATCATTGCTAGACTGGTATAAAAATGGAATTGCCCAAGTAGTTCACACTGACAAACATGAATTGCTTGCCTCCTCTGTTCAGGTTTTATACTGAGGAGGCACTGCAGGGGGTTTTAAGAATGAATATAAAGTCATCTTTTCCCTCAAGGGACTTAGAGTCTATCAAGAGGATCATGACAACATAACCAGCTTAAAAGTAGAAAGTTAGAGCAGTAAGAATTCACAAAGGAAGTTATCTGGATTTTGAAGAAAGAGGTGATATATCTGGTTGGTAGTAAAATCCATGGGGCTTTGGAATGGGAAGCAGGAAGTGAAAAGCACTGAGGAAACAGAATAAAAAAAAATGCGTGCAGAACGAGGAAGACATAGCTCAAATCATGTTTTGTCCTTAAGACATAAATGGTGGGGAGTGAATGCACCTAGGGACAACATACACATACAAAAGTGATGGATAAGAAAAGATGTAATTATGACTAATGTTCACTGAGGTCTTACTCTGCGACAGATGCTCTGCAACATCCTCTATAGACCAGAATTTTTCAACAATACTATTGATATTTTGGGCTGGATAATTCTTTGTTGTGGGTGAATGTCTTGTGCCTAGTAGAATGTTTAACAGCTTCTCTGACCTTTACCCACCAGATGTCAGTAGCAATCCCCAGTTATGATAACCAAACATGTCATCAGACATTGCCAAATGCCTGATCACCCCCAGATTAGAACCGTTGATAAATACAGTTTTATCCCATCTACTTTGTATGAGAATCCTATGAGGCAACATCACAAGCCTCAATTCACTGATGAGGAAGGAAATACATGTAAAGGTTAAAGTATGTGCTGGAGGACACACTACTGGAAAGAGAGTCTTGCCCTTTGGGATGTTTGGTACAAATATATGTATTTTTTCAATACGTTATTTGCCTTCATACTTAGTTATAGAGCTTTGCTTTATAGCACAGGAGCATTAAAATTTTATGTAGCCAACTATATCAATTTTTCAGCTTATAGTTTTGATTTTGGTGACATGCTTAAAGTCTGCCTAACCACCAGAATATAAAAAATTCACCTCTGATTGATTTCTTCTAGTTTTTTATGGTTTCCATGAACATATATCTTGGTACCATCAGGGATTTATTTTTGATAAGAGGACACACACACACACACACACACACACACACACGTGTGTATATATGTATATATGGGCATATATATGTATACATATATTCTGTATCTGTATATAATATCTGTTCCTTCTTAAAAAAATAAAAGAGAAAAGGGTGAGAAAAATTGGTATTCTCCTAAATCCTATTACTTGGATATAGCTATACAACATTTTTGGTAAACATCTTTCAAGTCACCCTTGTGTAGTACAGGCACTAAGAGTTGAGCCATAGGAGTTTTGGGACTGATGAGAGAGAAAAACAAGAGCCAAATCCCAACAACATTGGGGAATATTTGCAATGAGGAAGTAGAAAGATAAAAGGGGTATAAAAAAGTAGTTAGAAAGTATACAGTTAAAAAAAAGAAAGTATACAATTAAATAAGGAGGCAAGTCAAAAGAATATAATGGAAACCAAGAAAAGAGATACTGAGATATTTTCATGATAGTTATACTCTTCAATCATCAAATGCAGTAGTGAACTTACTGCTGATGGAAAGAATGTGCATTTTGGTATCTGAAGAGACATCTTTGGGAGAATGAAGAGAAGAGTTCCAGTGTGCAAATAGACTAAGATAAATAGTCATGTGAATAAGGAAAAATCTAGAGGCACAGAGTAGAGTCTTCTTATCTAAGAAAAGCACTGCATGTTTAACAAATGCACATACTTCAAGTTCTGCAAGTATCCTTAGCTGACATCATTGCCCTGATGAGAGCTGCAGCTAGTAGTTAGTCTCTTTCTACTCTCTACCTTTCAAAATGACCCTAAAAATTACAATGAATATTGTAGTGATATGAAAGAAAATTATTTTAAAAGCCTCATAGACTAATGGGCAAAAACTGGACTTTTATGGTAGGTAAGTTGGAACTAAAATCCCAGTTCTTGTACATATTAGCAAAGTTAATTGTGCATAAGCCTCTTGAGGCTCAGTATTTTCATCTGTAAAATGGGAATAAGAACACCTTGGGCTCACCTTGGGATAAAATGAGATTATGTTAGATTATGTTAGATTATGTTAGAGATGAAATTGGGATGGGATTGGGGGAAATGAGCAGGGCAAGCTGTGCAAGTGCAAAGCCTGGACTTGTTTTTATTTAAAATGTTGATATTTTTTTTACCCTGGATTTTTGCATTAATTTTTATCTTCATAAAATATTGTATTAAAATATTAGTTATTCTGATACTGAGTGCTTTGGCACCCCTTCTTAAGTTTTGTGCCCAAAGAGAGTACCTCACTTGCTTCACCTTAGTCCTGGCCCCTAAAACCAACAATTACTGAACAGCTACAATGGGTCAAGCATTGCACCAAGCACTTTAATTGTATACATTTAACATTTAAACAGTAAATGTTTAGTATGTACCTACTCTAGAATAAGGCATCATCATCACCACCATTATCACGGTCATCACTACCATCATCACCATCATCCTCACCATCGTCACCATCAGCATCACCATCAGCATCACCATCGTCACCATTATCACCATCACCATCATCACCACCATCATCACTATCACCATCAGTCCCACCACTGTCACCATCATCATCACAATCACCACCATCACCATCATCACTATAACCATCATCACCATCATCACTACCATCATCACCACCATCATCACCATCATCATCACCATCGTCACCGTCAGCATCACCATCATCACCATCATCACCATCACCATTACTACCACCACCATCATCACCACCACCATCACTATCGCCACCATTACCATCACCAACATCACTATCATCACCATCACCATGAGCATTATCATCTTCATCACCATCACCATTATAATCACTTATTATATGTATCCACAATTAACACTGGGTGTTACATGCAACTAATGAATCGCTGAACACTACATCAAAAACTAATGAGGTACTATACGTTGGCTAGCTGAACATAATAAAAAAAAATCATGTTTAACTCAAAAACAAAAAAAAAGAAAGAAACTAACACAATCTCCTTATAAGGTGTAAAAATTAAACAGGGTTGTTCTTGTTGTTGCTATCATTAGTGTTATTTCTGATTCTAATGTATGACTTGGCTCTCCACAGAAAAGCCAGTGAATGCTCTCTGAGAAATCAAACAACTCTTATGGACATGGAGACCAGTCAGGCAGAGCAATGGGCAGGGCCACTCTGAGTCTTGAGTTGGCTTCTGGAAGCCTGCCTACAATTTTCACACAAACAAGCACACACTGTTCTCAGAGCTGACATTTCCATACTCATAAATCTCAGTGTTGTTCCAGTTCAGGAAGGTGATGAGTCACCAGGTAGAGGTGGTGGGAAGAGAAAGGACTTTACTCTGGTGTGCGTGGGGTGGGGTGGGGGTGGCACACACGCACACTTACAGTTTTGATTATTTCTCAAGTATTTTTAGATTTACAACAGGAAAGAAACATAATAACTTGCCAGTCACTACCCCACCCAGAAAACCTCAAGTCACTAATTGCCTTTTTTCCTAAAATGGAAGAGCTATCCCATCTGCCCAAAGGTTTCATTTTCTTTTGTGATGCTTTGCTCTGTAAGCCTTTTAATCTCATAAGGTATAGCCATATAAACAAACAGGGGAGAAAACAGGAAGATGAAAACTCTTCAGGTTCATCCAATTTTGAATCCCACTTAACAAACACAGCGGTACATGGTTTTGATAAAGGCTGTAAGGATTGTGATTTGACCTTCCTCTTGCCTCCATGTGAAATGTAAACACAGTGTGCTTCCTCATAATTAAAAGATATTGATTTCCCAGCAGCCCACGAGGGGGCTGGGTAATCTTTCTTCTGAATGGATGCAGCATGAACCCTCTTGTTATCTAGTTAAACGCAATCAGAAGTAAGCCATGATAGGCTGATGTGGTTCTGTACTTAAGGAAGTTGTATAACTGGGGAAGAACATCACTTCTACTTTAAAAATAATTGTTTGGCATGATTTTAGGACACACTATGGTACTGTCATAAGAGACCACAAGATTCAGTGGCTTAAAGCAACAAAGTGGTTTCTTTCCGCCTCATGTAGCAGTTTGGGCTGGTGGTTAGAATTGAAAAGGGTGGCTTGATGGTGCTAGGAATCCATCCCGTAACCATGTCATCTCCAGCTGCTGCCCTCTTAACTGAAGATGACTCACTACGATGTCTTCATTCCAGCTGCAGGGGAAAAGAAACTATGAAAGGAGAAACATATTTCTTTCCTTTAAAGGACAAAACTTGAAGGGCATACATCATGTCCACACACATCTCCTTGGCCGTCACCTAGTGATATGGCCACACCTAGCAAAGGTGGCTGGAAAAAGTAATCTTTGGCTGGGTGACCATGTGTCCAGCTAAAATTGCTATTGCTACTGAAGAAGAGAAGAGTAGTGAGACCTGGCCACAGGTGAGTGCGAATGAATATTTGCCCGAGTGGAAAGGGGTTTCTGATGTGGGGTCCCCATTCCAAGGCTCTTGGGTTGTGATGATTGATGGTGATGATAGAAGTGATGCAAATGAAGATAGCCACAGTGAACATTTGCTGATTCCTTGCTCTATGTCTCTTCATGCTAACTGCTTTGTAAATATTAAGCCATTTTATCTTCATGATTATCCTAAACATCAATAGTATAATTATCCTGAATTTACCCACAAAAAACTGGGATGTGTCAAGTTCAGAAACTTGCCCAAGGTCAGGCAGCTAGTATACAGCCAAATGGACTCTAAACCTATGTGTTTCTTTGTCTAAACTTACTCTCTTAGCTACGTTGCTTAGATGCTAATGGTGCTCTAAAGTGCTTCAATACTTCAAAAAGCTGAATTAAACTGCAAGCTTCTCCATAACCAGATCATCTGAGCTAGCTAAATGTGTTTGTTGGGGCCTGAATATAATCAATTTAGACTGGCCCTTCCATCTATCAAAGACTAATAAGAGCTGGGGCCCATACATAGACCTTGATTAATCTTGAAAAAGTAGGAAAATTAATGAATGACTGTTTATTAAATGCAATTTGTTTGGCATATAAGCTCTTTTTAGGCCTGGCTTCTAGAATGAGGGGGAAATAACCAGAGGGTCATCAGCTGAGTAAAGGCTGTAGACAAGGATCCAAATACTACTCACTTCAAGGTCTCTTTGCTGGGGCTGACAGAGGATATAAGCCAGAGCAGAACAGCAAGATCTCTGACCATCCCTAAGGGAGGGACCTCAGGCGCCCCAGTGAGTGAGCAGCATGTGACCTGGGTCAGTCCAGTTCAAGGGCTGTGTACAGAGACAAAGTGAGAGAGAGTTAAATATGTCGGTATATTCAGCCGTAACCAAGAACCAAATGGAATAGCAAAGCCAGTTAGCGCAGTGTGCGAAAGGTGGGCTCTGAGCTGCAGATGCTGTTGCTTCATGCATCAGCACATGAAAATGTTTGGGAAGGGAAGGGGAGTAGAGCATTCCTTCCCTCCCCACAAACAGATGGGTAATTAGACGGAGGGTGGGAACCAGATGCTATACTTCCCCTGAGACCAGCACCAGAGGGAATGGGCTGGCTCTGCAGAAGGCATTTCTGTTCCTGAAAAGTGATATCACACTGGAGAAAGAATCGGGGCTTCAGGCAGGGGCTTGGAGAGAGGGGTGCCAGGGGTGGGGGAGTGCCTCTTCCCTCCATGTTCATCCTCCGCCAGTCCTCTCTCCAGGCACAAACTAGCCAGGGGCTAGGTGAGTGTTGTCCTTAGGGGATTCCACCTGACCATAACCCTGTCAAAGGCCATTTCAGGAAATCTGTCTTGCTGGTTCCTGCCGATGGTCGCTCCCATGGTGTTTGTCTCAGGAACCTGTTTTCCGTGTCTTAGAGTGCAATGATACAGACATTTCCCCTGATATGAGAAGAAGCATTCAGCTAAATCCTAGCTGAGCAGCAGCACCCTCTGAACTATGAGCCACAATCTAACATAACGTGTTTGACAGTGATCCGGCTGCAATTGTCTGTTGTTAATGCAAAGTAACTTCTTGTGGGAAAGTCCTCCAACATCACCCCAAACACTACTTGGCAATGATGATGGATATTGGCTTGGCAACGATGCTGGCAAGGAAGTCAAAGATCAATTTCTAGAGTCTGCACAGGTTCAGTTTACATACCTCACTCTCCCTGGCCCTTTTTTCCAGCTGAGTCAGACTCCAGCATTGACTTAAAACCTGCAACAATTTAAATCAGTAGTGACAGAGTCATAAGTGTGAGCATTTGTAAGGTGTAAAGTGCTCTGCAGATCCAAGGAACAGTAGGATAGGCAGTGTCAGTACACTCTGGTGAGAGACCCTGAGGGTTCTAGAACACTACACAACTCTGGTCCCTTAGAGTGGGAAAGCATCACTAAGGTTCTGCATCCCACTCCACACTGTCCCACAACTAGTTCTAGGATAGTCTTTCTCCAAGTACAGAACAAAGTCCCACTTATCTGAGAAGCTAACCTGAAATTTTGTTGTATACATGCATATACTTAGCCCTGATGGCATACATCAGAATCTCCAGTGGATAGAGACCAGAGAGTTGATATTTTTCACAAGCATCCCAGGCGATCCTGATGCACGGTAAAATTTGAGAACTATTGATTCCAAGCCAAGCTCCTCATGTCACAAATAAGGACACTGAAATTGAGATAGGGGATATATCCACACTTGCTAATTTGTGACAGTCTGGGCAAGAACGCACTTCTACACTCCGTGAAAACCCCAGCCTGATAGAATTCTGAATTTTATCACTTCCTATTGCAGCACGAAGGAGTGAAGTCCTTAATGAGGCTAATCAGTGGAGTTCTGCTTCCATAATACTTACAAACCCCATGCCCCTCTCCTACCGCCCATCTCAGTGAGAATGGATTTTAACTATACAATCTGCCAGAATGGTTTCCTCACACTCTCTACTTTTGCATAGCTCATTCACTATACTCTTTTTGATTAGTATAAAATTCTCCAGTAAATTTGTCCAGGCCTCTACTTGCATCCTGGATAAGAATATAAAGAGGGTTTGTTACATTGGTGGAATGAAAATTTTAAGGTTTTCCTCCCTTCTTCCTCTACTACATTCAAGGCTGAGATCAGCTGCATTCAAACTTCTGCAGTTCTCCCACTCATAGACATTATCATGTTTATTGTCCAAGTCAGCAGTCCTTTCAATCACATTGTACCTTGTGCCGTACCCACATCAGCAGGTGATTGAGATCACCACGCCCCCAGATTATGTTTTGTCCCTTGATAAAGTTCTTATCACTTCAGCCATCCACATACCACAGGAAAAGTTTTATAAATTATAACCTGGAAATGACTATGGAGTGAGGTATTGGAGTGGAGTGGTGATTTCATAAGTGCTAACTGGGACTTGAGAGAGGCAAGAAAGAGATGAAAGCTGGACTGTGGGATAGTCTTACTGTAGGTGGTATCGAAAGTAAAGGAGTTGAAATCTGAGTTGAAGGTGAATCAACATAATGTTGCCCAATCTAGATCAAAACTACATCTTCCCCTTACAAGGGTTGCATAAAGACAAAAGTATATTAAAACCTAGATTTTTAAAAATATTTGATTTTTGCAAAACTTTGCCTTAACTTTGTCTCTCAGTAGTAAAAAAAAAAAAATTATTGTAAATATGATCTATGCAATACCTAGCAAGAGTGTGATCAGTTTTTCAGATGAATGTGCTGTTACAATGAATTGTTGATGAGTGTGCCGCTGTTCATTAAGAAAAGTTTTCAAGGCCATCAAAGTTGTCACTCTTGCTTGGAGAATGGTGGACTAGGAGAGAAGGAATAATGGTATCATGGAGATTTCTAGAACAATTAAAATTGTAAAAAAAAAAAAAATGACCTATGTTGAAACCTCCTATGAAGACATAAAAAGAGGCATGTTTTGAAATGGAATGCCAGTTACCACTTAGAGACTTCCAGAAGGCCAGGGTGCAAGATGGGGCAATCCCCAGACGAAGAATCAGGTGCTCACTTCTGGATTTGATCAAACCAAGAAAGGCACGTACATGGTAGAAATGGTACCAATGCTTCTTCGTGCTCTATTTATGGTAGGTACCACTACTGCCCATTTCTCAATGAGATCAGCATGCTTTTAGAATTATTCTCAAAGCAGGGCCATTGATTGCTGCTGACACATTGAAATAAAAGCTTCCTTTCATTCTTGAACCAACAGATATATGGGCCTTGGGGCTGAGACCTGATGAGAAAGTCATACATTAAAAAAAGACCATATGGTGACTTCTTGGTTTCCTTTGTTAGATGGTCATACAAGTGACTTGAAATTCTGAAAAAGTGCAGGAGGGACCCAGGTGAATCCTCATGTAATGGGGCTGTACCTGGAAGACAGAGGGAAACTGATGGGCAAAGGAAAGTGGGAACTACAGACATGCATTCCTGCTTCCTCCCTGCTGACTCATTCCAATAGAGGCATGAAGAATATGCCATCCTCCTTGAAATGAAGTTTGCATATTTCTCTAGAATCCTAGAACAAAACGCTATTCATTGCAAAGGCGAACTTGGGAGATGCTGAATTCAACAGTGATTGGCAGTTGTCTCCTTGACTTCCAGCCACAGGGGATCGGGGAAGGAGAGAAAGAGAAATTGCTGAAGGGGAGGGGGGAGTGGATGCAGAGAACAGAAGAAAAATCAGGATGTGACGCAGTATACATTCACTGGGGAAGAGGGCAGGAATGACATTTCACTAGGTGAGCTGAAATTAGGGCACTGCCTGACCAGAAGAGGGTCTGTGCTTCAGAACCCTGGGGATAGGAAGTGGCCACTGAGGGGAGCTGGTCAAGAAAGATGAGGGATAAAGAAGACAACGTTGCTAAACAGCCCTTGGCCGGAGGGCAGGAGCTGGAGAGCATTTCTGTAACAGGATCCCAGGCTGGTTAACAAGGGTGGTTTCATTCTGACCCCAAGGGATGAAACTAAAGTCTAAATGTAAATCTCAATACTTGGTTAAAGAGAAAACTGGCCAGCAGGGGGATGGAACCAAATCTGTTCTAGACAGGTGGGTTAAGCCAGGACAGCTAGGCTAAGTACAGAAGCGGGCATGACCCTGTATCCAGAATATAATGTGAAAGCTGAGATTTCTTCACACGCTGCATTAATAGAGAAGTCTCTGTAATATGATTGGATGACGGAGCTTCATCTATCTTGGGACCCTTTTCCTTTTCAACTGCTCACACTGCCGTGTTCCAGGTACAGGTGCAATATTCATTCATTCACTCATTCATTCATTCTTCATTTTCTTTCTCCCTCTCTCTCATCTTTATAGATTTTTGAAAGTCAATGTGTTCTGTGTAAGCCCAAAGCTCTCCCTAGATTTCAATTCCAAATTAATTAATTAATTAATAAGTCAATTTGTTGTCTAATGTCCTCAGGGCTCACTAAAGTACTGCCCAGAGTCTTCAGAACTGGAGATATAAAGAGGAATGAGACAGCTGAGGCCTCAAGGAGCTTACAGTTTAACCTGTGATGTCCTCATCTGATGTCATTTCTGTCTTCACCTCTCACTCAGAGAGCCTCCTGTCTTGTGAGACACCGCAATTTACTGATTGAGCATCCAGTTGTAATCTCGAATTTACCCTTGATTATTTGCTCTCTTTCTAGACCTTTCCAGCTTTGCTAGAAGATTCCATAGCTCTGGGCTCATAGCTTCAGCCTCCAATTTCTCTACCCGAGATCAGAGGTCAACAATCCAATCCCCCATTCTTCATGGACCGGTCAAGAAAATCCCCATTCCTCACCATGGAGGCCTCTAATATGTCTCTTTTTCTAAAAATAGTTCCTTACATTAAAAAGAAAATACACACATACACACACACACACACACACACACACACGCACACACACAGAGCACTTTTATTGCTTCAGTTTTGGCTCAGCTGCCTTGGGTCCCCATCAATCTTCAATGATTTAAAGAAGAGGGTTGTTGCTACAAGATATCGAAAACATAAACAAAGACAAGACAAATAGCTCTATTTCAGCAGACAGGGCAGTGCAATGTCCTGGCAGGGAATGATTTGCTGGGAGGAATGGGGTTCCAACCAGCCAGGGATAGAAAATGGTGAGATGAGGGGCTACTGGTTCATCAGATCGTGATGAACACTTCAGAGGGAGAAAGACCTCTCTGTGCTGGAGAGAGGGTCTCTTTTCAAACCACAGGACAGAGTTATCCTCACAAAGAGAGGGATGCGACAAGCCAACACAAAGTCCTCGAGTCTCTGTGTGACAGTGGAACCCCACAGACCCCTGCCGGGAA
The DNA here is from genome assembly GCF_964656455.1 of Halichoerus grypus. Lineage (NCBI taxonomy): Eukaryota > Metazoa > Chordata > Mammalia > Carnivora > Phocidae > Halichoerus > Halichoerus grypus. The sequence goes on from NC_135726.1 coordinate 5,518,534, forward strand.
ATGCAGCCATAGGGAATTTCTTGCATGTTCCTGACCAATGTTTGTGATTGAACCAGTGAAGGGCAACTTTAAAAGAAGCCATTATCTATTGGCTTATTTGTGCCAACAAGGGGCAGCAAGATCTCTGCCTAGGAGATTGAAAGATGGCTAATTAATTCAATAGAATCCTTCGTCTTGGGGAATTTAAGGGAAAAAGGCAAAGCAAAAAAAGAAACCAAGGAAGAACCAAGATAGAGAAGCTGAACTATGTACGTGGTGATGATCAGAGTGGAAGGATCAATGGAGGCAGCTTCTGGGAAAATGGCAAGGGAACCAGTCATTAGAAATGCATCTGGGTTACTCATTTGTTCTTTCAGTAAACATTTACTGAGCAGCCATTTTGTACCAGGCATTTTGCTGGATGTTGTTGATTCCTAAAAAGCAAATTACTCTTAGTTTTACCAAGTTAAGGTTGTGTCTAATATTTCCTTACATGGTCTATGTGATCTTCTGATAGACTTAAGTCACTTGAACCACCTGGGTCTGCCTTATACACCTTGCAAGTACTAATTAATAAAAATGTAAAAGAACTAGGGGACTTGGAGTCCCAGGTATGGTACAGTGACATAGGGTCCTAATTCTTCACTGTCTTGTAGTATTTGTACAGATTCATCCCCTTGCCATGGTCTTATCATTGGGCTGAGCCTTGTGATTGGCTTTGACCAATGGGTGCTATTGGACATGATACAAGCAGAGGCTCAAGATGTGTTCCCAAGGTTGGGCTTACCTACCGCACTTCTGCCATAACCAGAAGAATGAGAGACTCGTGTAACAGACCTAAGGCCCATCCAGGGCTGAGAGCTAAACTTAGCAGTTTAGATCAACTAAATTCCAGATGACCCTCAGGTATATGAGTAAGAAAAAGTGCCCGCTGTGATAAAGCACTAAAAGCCTGAGGTATTTTTGACATTGAGGGTGGTGGCAACCTGAATTAACTGGCAAGCTGGAGTTTGTTGAGGGCTTTTGTGACCATGGACTGGATTCATGGTGGGGATGGTAGGTATTTGAAAATGAAAATGAAAGCAAGAATGGGTGTTTTCAATAAAGCACCCCCTCTCACTGCATCAAATGTCAAATGTTTGTCATCAAACACAATGGAAATTAATGCCGGGATTCACTCTGGTTCCCTGGCGGTGAGGAGGCTCAGCTTCAGAGGTGATAACTCATGCTATCCTGTGAACATCATGAACATCTACAGAGTGCTTGGCTGGTCCTAACCCAGGCACGGATGGTACTTACACATCGTCACATTTGTGCCACAACAAATCTCAAATGTGTGTAAGGGTGCCACACAACACTTCAGGAAAGAGGAGACTGAGGTTCAAGGAGGGGGAGGGTGTTGCCCACGATCCCACATATGGCAAGTGGCAAAACCAGTCTTCAACCCAGTTCTGACCACCTCTGAAACCTGCGCACTCATCTCTGGAGGGCCTGGGTGAGAACTTCTCTGTAAGGGAAATGAGGGGGCGAAGCTGAGAAAATGTCTAATAAATAGAACAGTCATCAAACCACCATTTATAATCCTCAATGGAGCCATCAGATCCTAAATTTGATGGTACTTTTTTTTTCCCTCCAAAACTACCAAGTCTTACTTATTTCAAGATCTCTGAGTTCTGCTTTTCCTACAGAATAGGATGAATCATCCCCTAATTTCTCTTTGCTATAATAGAGATGCCTTTCAACTCTCCTTCCTTTATACTCCAAAAAAGTTCTCCTAAAGCCTCAAAGATACTGACACTAGCATTCCCTAGATGCCTGCATGTCCCACAGCAAAGAATATTAGGATTAAAGGACTCACATTTTCCTTCTGTAAAGACTCTTCAACACTTAGGAGAAATAGAGCAAACAATACCACTTATTCACCTTACTCAACAGGAACAGGTTTTGAATTTGATGTTCCCAGTCTCAGTAAGTTAATGCCTCAGTGTGTGCTGCCTTTTCTATTACCCAGACAGGGCTGAGCAAAGGAGAGGACACGAAGACATGAGTGCCCTGGCTTCACAAGAAACTACTGGGAATATTGCCGATGCTGGAGAGTTGTGACCCCTGCACTTTAAGTCCCAGGGTAAAAGCAGTGATTATATTATTAGCTAATAGTTATTGAGCACATAGTATGTTCTACCCTGGGTAAAGATCTATATACACACATAGTATAGCAGAGCCCTTAAAAAATATTCCAGGTACATATCTATATGTAAATCTCATCCCTATTTCTTATTAATTATGCAACCTTTCATGAGTAATTTAACCTCTTGGTTCCTCAGGTTTTTTCATCTGTAAAATGGTATTCACAGCTGAACCTAGAATGCAGGGAGTTTTTAGGAATAAATGGGCTAAGAGGTGTGTACTTGAAAGAGAGACTGGCATGCAGAAAGTTGAGTCTGAATGTTAGCTATTACCATTATCCGGTTCAATCATTTCAGTAAACCTAGGGAGGAGGTATGTTATCATCCTTATTTACAGCTAAAAAACGCAAACAAAAAACTGAGGCTCTAAGAAGCTGAATATCTTACTCAAGATCACTCAGGAGATAAGTGGCAGAGCCATGATTTAAATTCACTCCTGTTAGACTCTGATGTACAAGCTCTTAACCACATTAAAACAAACAAATGAACTTCTGATAGCAGAAAATGTTTCCAGTGTGAAGAGACTGATGAACTACTGTATATCTAAAATCTGGGGCAGTTTCATAGTGTGGTTTCCAAACTGGGCTGGCCAACAGAATTGCAAGGGAAAGAATTTGTTACAGCTTAATCCAGTTTCTTAGCCTCCTTCTCTTGAGCTCTTGATTTAGAACATTTGGGATTTTTTTTTTAATGGTTTCCCAGGTGATTCGGATAATCTACCATGTTTGGAAATCTGCTGGAATAGGGCATTCTGATGATCGTTGAATCCATGAAAATCTCTGATATGGAAGGTCTTATGATAGGCTGCTCAGTCCAGCTTCCCACCCACAGCTGAGAGCCCTTGTGTCTTTGGGAGATGCGCCTCCAGCTCTGAGGTATCTAGGGGAAAAGCCCTCTTTAAGTGAACCTGGGCCTGCTTCCTGGCAGCTTCCACCCATTGTTCCTCCTGTTAGAAACTCAGTGAACAATCCGTTCTCCCTCAGTCGGTGCCTGGGCCTGGAGGGGGTGGGGGGTGATGATTAACGAAGTGGACAAGGGCAGAGGAATTTCTGGAGACGTGCTCTGAAGCGAGCATGTGTCTTTGTCTCCACTGTTCAGGGTACACACATTCCCTCTCTCATACACACACCCCTGTTGAATTGTTCCAGAATCTCTAGTCAATTAACTGTCAATTTATGTCAAGCATGACATCAGCTCACAGCAGTCCTGTCTTACGGATCCCTCTGTTGTTTCTAAAACATCTCATTTTCCTCCCACTTTCTCTTCCTGGCACCAGGGAGTTTGCATTCTCTGAGTGCTCCCTTATTGGCAATCATAAATTCTCTGTGTCTGCCTGGAACCCAAGGAATCCAAGGAGGTGGGCTTCACCATAAAGCCTTGACCCTTCAACCCTTTAGTGTGTCAGTCCAGATCCAAGAGAAGCAAACACAAGATGGGATTAAAAACCAATGATTTTAGGGGTGCTTGGCTGGCTCAGTTGGAAGGCCAAGCAACTTGATCTCGAGGTTGCAAGTGTGAGCCCCATGTTGGGTGTAGAGATTACTTACATAAATAAACTTCAAAAATTAAAAAAAATAAAATAAAAACCAATGATTTTATTAGGGAGACAGAGAAAATGGGGAGAAAGATGGGAGGACCCCGGGGGACCATCAGACTGAGATACAAGTCTGACCTGGAGTGAAGGAGAGAGGGAAGGAAGGCTGGAGAGACGTGTCCCACCAGTCTAAGGAAGATACTGCAAGGCTGAGGGGTGTCCTAGAGCCCTGATGGGCTGTAAGATGAGTTCCAAGACTCCTCTGGGAACATGTCTGTCTTAGTATCCCTGCCTTGCTGAGTCCTTGGTGAGAACAACTAATAAGTAGGGCCCCAGCCCAAACGCTGTGCTGGACTTCAGGGGTCTGCAGCGGGAGCCACTGGTCAGTGATGCTCCCTGTGTTCAGGGGTCTGGGAGGCATATTCTCATAGTTGCCACATTTAGCAAATGTAATAGTTACCATTTAAAGGAGCATCCCTTCCACTCAGGTGGTGGAGATATCCACCAAAATGTTTTTACTTACTTCTCTTAACCCAAAATGGACAGAAAGATTCCTCATTCTTCAATAACTATTGAGAAATCTGGGCCCATTTGTAGAAGGAAGGTCATCAAGAGAAGAAACTGAATTGGTTATGATGAGTTTATTTGTGTTTGTGTTCAATGCAGCCAGGAGAATGTGTCTTGCAACCAGCTGGGGTATAAGACCAGCGTAGGTCATCAAGAGAAGAAACTGAATTGGTTATGATGAGTTTATTTGTGTTTGTGTTCAATGCAGCCAGGAGAATGTGTCTTGCAACCAGCTGGGGTATAAGACCAGCGTAAAGACAGACTAGGATGAAATCAGAAAGACAAATCTTCTGTAGAGAATTCATAGTTGAAACCATAAAAATTCAGATGATTGTCCAGAGAAACAATGTAAAGACAAAATAATTCTTATAGTAGCAAGCTAGTAGTAACAGAATAACGTTCTCTCCAAACAATGTCTATCCTAATCCCTGAAACCTGTGCCAGGGTTAGGTTATATGGCAAAGAAATTAAAGTTTCAGATAGAATTAAGGGTGATAATCAATTGACCTTGAAATGAGAAGATTACTGTAGATTATGTGGGTTGGCCCAAGGTAATCACAAGGGCTCTTCTGAAAGAGGCAGGGGAGTAAAAGCGAAAAATTTAAAGTACTATGCTGCTGGTTTTGAAGATGGAAAAAGGAGACATGAGCCAAAGAATGAGAGTATCTTCTAGAAGCTAGAAAAGGCAAGAGAACAGGTTTTCCCCTAGAACTTCCAGAAGGACCTGGATGACACCTTGATTCTAGCCCAGTGAAACGTATCCAGGATTTCTGACCTCTTGAACCGTAATATAAAAAGGCACAAAGCTTGTGGTAATTTGTTACATCAGGAATAGAAAACTGATACAGCTCTGAAGTCAGAATCTTGAAAGATGCCAGCTTGATATCAATGGCATAAATGCTTATTTTCCAGGGACTTTTCTAAATGTTTTAGTTTTTGTTTTATTTTTTTAAAAGATTTTATTTATTTATTTGTCAGAGAGAGAGAGAGAGCACAAGCAGGGGGAGCGGCAGGCAGAGGGAGAAGCAGGCTCCCCGCTGAGCAGGGAGGCCGATGCAGGACTCGATCTCAGGACCCTGAGATCATGACCTGAGCCGAAGGCAGACGCTTAACCGACTGAACCACCCAGGCACCCCTGACTTTTCTAAATGTTTTAAATGAATTTTAAATTCCTACTCTATGGAGTAGGCAGTATTACCCCCATTTTACAGATACATAGCCAAGATTAAACATTTCAAGTAACTTGCCTAAGATCACAGAGCTACTAAGCACTAATGCTGGAAGTTGGATCAAGGAAACAGGGCTTCATATTCCATGTCCTTAAACAGACTGCTATACATCCTTTCCAGAATGGAAGGATGGCAAGGAACAGCCTTCAGAGAGCGAGGCAGGAGGAGCGACTGGACTGCGAGCTATATAGAAGCCCTGGGAGGAGCAGGTTCCAGGCTGGGGCAAGGAGGGAGGACCACAGTGTTGAAGCTGCAGACACTGGGGGGTGTGGGCTGTGGAACAACCACCAGGAAGCCACCAGCTGCCTTTGAGAGGCTTATCGTAGTAGAAGTGGGCTGAACATTTAGAAAAACAGGTGCAATTCTGCAGTAAGGGCTGACTGTGTGCATGCAGTGTGGGGAGATGTATCAAGAACTGAGTGAAAAGAAGGGCTATAGGCACCCAAATGTTCATAGCAGCAATGTCCGCAATAGCCAAACTGTGGAAGGAGCTGAGATGCTCTTCAACAGATGAATGGATAAAGAAGACGTGGTTCATGTATACAATGGAATATTACTCAGCCATCAGAAAGGATGAATACCTACCATTTGCAGAGACATGGATGGAACTGGAGGGGATTATGTTAAGTGAAATAAGTCAAGCAGAGAAAGACAGTTATCATATGGCTTCACGCATATGTGGAACATAAGGAATAGCACGGAGGACATTAGGAGAAGGAAGGGAAAACTGAAGGGGGGGAAATCAGAGGGAGAGATGAACCATGAGAGACTATGGACTCCGGAAAACAAACTGAGGGTTTCAGAGGGGAGGTACAAGATACCCTTAATACCTGGTGATGGGTATTAAGGACACGTGTTGTGACGAGCGCTGGGTGTTTTACACAACTAATGAATCACTGAACACTACATCAAAAACTAATGATGTACTGTATGGTGGCTAACTTAATAAATAAATAAATTAAAAAAAAGAAAGAAAGAAATGAGAGAGCCCTTGCAAGAAACACAGAAAGTGGGATGAAGCAAAATTTTCATTTTCTGGGTGGGCATTACATGTGTGGTGGTTTGCTATTGTTTGTTTGTTTTTGACAAAAAGAAGAAAAACACCTAAAGGTGATGGAGAGAAAGGAACCAAAGGCCAGAACAGGCTTCCCATGGACCAGGGTGGAAAGACTAGCTAAGGAGTCAAACTTTAAAAAGAGAAGACATTCTCTCCTCTGAGGGGAGAAGAGCAGGGGACACAAGCAAGGGTGAGAGCAGGGCCACAGGCAGAGCTGATCGGGTTCCTCACACCATCATCCAGGCGTGGGAGCAGGGAGAGGGCCTCGAGACTGGAGGTTCAGAATGCGGATTGTGGTATGTGAGCTGGGGCAGTGAGAAAGTATGCATAAAGCACTCTTGAGAGAACTCATTTAGCAGGACACAAACTTTATGCACAAATGTTGAGAATTAATTTAGTTTTGAGATGTGCTGGTGAAAGGCAAAATGGAAGTTTATTATTTCCTTCCCTTTGAATCATTTTTAAATGACTAAGTGAGAGTCAGCAACCAGCTCAATGGAAAATATCCCCATAGAAATGGAGTCCCTTTTGAAAATTGCCTTCGGCTGATAGTTGTCTGTATGCAAGCCAATCACAGGAGGATGGGCCCTCTGATGATGCAGCTTCTGAGGCTCTCAGGCTTCCTTTGTGCTGAAATGACAGCATTTGGGGAGGAAACAGAAGAGCAGTCGTGTTTCGTCCTGAATCACCAACTGCGAAGCACCAGAAGGGTCTCAATGCACTCGATTAACGAGGGGAGCCCCCACCAGGAACTTCCTGACACGGAGACTTGGGCAAACTGTTGTTTCCTTTCGACCCTGTTGGATGCCCCGCCGTGAAACAAGCAAACAGAAAAACACTCATTTTCTCCACCATTATGAAGTCATGAGCACTGAAAGGTTAGGACCAGAGGAAACAAAAAGGTTCTTGGAGACCAACGCACCCCCAGGTGTCAAGGTCAGAGGGCTGTGGTTGTGCAAATGGGACTTGGCTTGAGCAAGTGTCTATTGCTCCCCTTACAACACATGGAAACTGTCACCTAATTTCCTAGATTCTTGGGAGGATGAAGGGATGTTTTACTTGAGTTCAGCACAGTGTAACTGTGGAATGGGCCATCAAACATCACACTTATAGTAGGTTTAAAGTACATTGTTTAGTCTTCTTAAATTTACAGTTCTATTAGTCATGTTCAATGGGCTGTCCCATGTCCAGCACTTTCATGACTTTGCTTCGTCCCATCCTGATCTTTCTCTGCTCTTCACCCTTCTCTCTTCTCCATTCTGGAGACCGGCCACTAGGAGCTCATTAGATGGCTGCTTGACTGTCGGACTTTGACCAGCTGGGGAGTCTGGCTGTCACTTACTGCTGACAGTAGAATGACTAGTCAGCTCCTATCTAATAGCCTGGCTTTCTCTCTGTACCTCCCAGGGCAGTGGGTCGGCTCCTTTACTCACCCAGGTCCCATCCAACCCTGCAGTCCACAGAGGACGCTGGGACCATGGCTGGGACTCTATCTTAGGAACTTACTAAACTGATTGGTGCAGAAGCCTTTAAAAATATTCGAAGGATAGGTTTTTAAAATGTATTCCAGCGGTAGTTTTATTTGTTCTAAAAATTCTGTTATGAGGAAACATAAAACTTCTGCTCTTCACTTCTTATCACTGTCCCTTGGGAGTGCCAGACTGCCCAGAAGAGACATGACAGAGGCAGACTGAGGAACCAGGGGTTTCAGGCCCTCTTCCTAGAATAAGCCAGTGGCCCGGCCTTGGCAACTGGAAAGCTTGCCCCCACCCATTCGTGCCAGGCCCGAGGGATGGAAGTCCTGATTCCTGATGCCACGCCACAAGCCAGCTGAGTTTCAGGCACTGTAATTTGCTCACAAATCAAACACTTGCTGAGTGCTCTCTTTGTGCCCTGCATCATACTTGGTTTTGTTGATAACAGAGCCTCAACAGCCCAGCTCGAGAGCCTGAGTGCAAATCCCACCCTCACTGTCTACCATGTGTGTGTGTCTGTCTGTAAAAAAAGTCCCAATCTCCACCTGCCTCAATTTCAACAGCTGCAAAATAGGCCTCCGAGGTGGTCACGAGGCATATTTCATACAACGCATGCAATTAGCACGGGGTCAGAGCAAATGGCCAATACTTATTACTGCAATTCACCAGGGGAACAACTAGAAAAATGTCTCAAAGACAGTTTTTCCTGGAACTCTGGCAGAGTGAAGAAGAGAGACATACAAATCCACAATTACAGCTGAGAGTAGTCCCGTCTCTCGCAGAGGCAAGAAGAGAGAGTCTCGGGAACCCGAGGTACAAGCAACTTCCTCCACGCAGGCAAGTCCAAGAAGTCTCCAGAGGACCCAGGATGTGGGACTCCTGTTTGCTAGCTGCTTCAGAGCCCCGGCCCTTCAAAAGCCCGGTCTCCGCGGGGGTGCCTCTTCCAGAGTTCCTACCTAATGAAGACGCTGCCCGTCTCCCGAGTCATCTCCTTTTCAGCTCTCGGCAAATCTTATCTCTAAAAACGCCTTTCTTTCCTGCCTTGTCAGTGTCTTTGCATTTCTTGTTCACTTTGGGATTGGCCTTCTGACCAGGCGCTTTCATGTCTCCACAATACAGAAGCCTTACAGTGCTGTTTTCTGCCGTTTATACAATCCCTGTTCTTCTCTCCTCTCGTGCGTTATTTAGTCCCAAAAACTGTTGGGAGGGGGGAGAGCTTGCAGGATAGATGTCAGGAAATGAGTTGTGTCTAATTGCATTATGCTGTCAACAACCCGAAAAGGAGACCGCTAGTTTTTGAGGGATGGGGGGATGGTGTGAGGGGAGCAGTGGAGGAGGGGGAGATAGATTTACTTGAAAATGAGGTATAAAATTATTTGCATTGAAATATGTGAAAATCTCTTGCAATACATTACTCTCCAGAAAGGAGAGCAAGATCTGCAGTAGATACTGTAAATTAGGAATGACTGATGTGAGAAATGCAATTATTATTATAATTACTATAACGATGAAAATATTATTTTTACTAACGTTGCTAACTACATGCCATTCACCATATTAGGGCTTTACGTTTATATCTCTCGGAACCCTCACAGCAGTCCTGTGAGGCAGGCAGTTTTATTATCCCTGTCATATAGAGCAGGACACCAAGAATCAGAGAGGCTAGGAACTTACCCAAAGTCACACAGCAGCTGTAGAACTAGGAATGACAATGAGCCCTGCTTCTGACTGCTAAACCACACTCCCTCCCCATTGTCTGGGGCTCTCTCTTCCATGGAGTCCTCACACCCTGTGTCCTCACGAGGAGTACTGCTTTTGTCTCCACTGATTCTCCATGCAGGCCCCTTGGGAGTCCCACCCTGGGTACCCTGATGACTTACATGCTCCCCCCAACTGATCCAGACCACAATCCAACCATAATCCAGCTACAATAGCCAGGGGCTCGAAGGTATCTCTATCTTGTGCTCCCCACCCCCAACTTTGGTTTGGAAATTCTGATTCTCTTGGTAATACTTACTTAAGCTTTATACCCATATGACTAAAAGAAATCAGAAAGTCAGATTAGGCCACATGAGACCAGGGATGTGGCGTCAGAGGCACCTCATACACAGTTAGAGGGGGTGTAGACCAGGGTAGCCATTCTGGAGAGCAATCTGGCACCATTTCAGTCAAAATGGGTCCTCGGCATAACTTCTATGTTAATTTTCCTCTTGCTGCTGTAACAAATTACATTAACTTAGTGGCTTCAAACACCACTTGGCTAAAATCAAGGTATTGGCAGGGTTGCATCCCTTTTGGAGGCTCTAGGGAACAACAATTTCCTCTCCTTTCCTAGCTTCTAGAGGACACCAGATTCCTTGGCTCATGGCCCCTCCCTCCACCTTCAAAGCCAGCAGTGTAGAACCTGCAAATCTCTGACTCAGATCCTTCTGCTTCCCTCTTTCTCTTACAAGGATCCTTTGTGATTAGATTATGCCCCTTTGGATAATCCAGGATGATCTTGCCATCTCAAGATTCTTGGACAATCCATGATTATCTTTCCATCTCAAGATTCTCATTTGAGAGAGAAAGAGAGAGGGAGGGAGGGGAGAATATGAGTGGGTGGGGGGAGGCAGAGGGAGAGAATGTTCAGGTAGACAGGTAGACTGCAGAGCCCCAGGCTGGGCTCAATCACACCATCCATGAGATCATGACCTGAGCCAAAACCAAGAGTCAGATGGACACTCAACTGACTGAGCCATCCAGGCATCCCCATCTCAAGATTCTTAAGTTAACCACATATGCAAAGTTCCTTTAGCCACTGGAGGTCACATATTTACAAGGTCTGGGAATTAGAAAGTAGACATCTTTGGGGACCACTCTTTGGCCTGCCGCACCTACAATCCAGTGACTATATTCTTAGGCATATATGATCCACAAGTGTGTCATTGCACAGTTATTTGGATTGTTGGGAACCACAAACGATGCTCCAGACTGAGACAAGAGAAAAGTGGAATATGGAGGACACACAGGCCAGAGGGATGTGCCGCAATTAGAACAGCCTAGATGTTCACACCCGAGCATAAGTGATCTTAAAAAGAGTGCTAAGTGAAGGAAAGTGAAAAATAGAATAAGGTATGCAACATAGGATCATTTATATCAATTTAAAAACTAAATATGTGTATATAAAATGGGGATATGCATTTTACCTGAACACTACCCAAGCAAAAATAAATATTTGTACCCATTTTTAGTGGCTGCCTGTGGGACTAGAGAGGGGAATGGGGTAGGGTGGAGGAATAAAGCAAACGAAGGAAAATAAAAATGAGACTTTACTCAAAACCCAGCCCCTAGTGAAGCCATCGCTTCCCCCAGGCGGAGGTGCTCAGCTCAGCGGTAGAGGTCTTCAACAGAGTTGTTGGGTACTCTCTTGTACGTGTCTGTTTGCATGTCTTACTTTCCCATGCTCTTCTTGAGAGCCGGGACTACATTTTGTTTCCTTTGTACCTTTGAAGCGTAGCACAATGCCTGCTTCACAGTGGGCACCTAATATGTGTTTTGTTCAATTGTAGAGTGAACAGTGGGAAAACAAGACATCTGGAGTGGGTGTCTCATATGAGCTGACACACAGAAATATTTCTAAGGACACCCAAATGGGCTTTAAAGCTATGTTTAGAACAGCAAGTTGAATCATAAAACCTATTTCTTTTACGTGAGCAAAGGAAAGGGATGGCAAAGAGAATGGAGACCTTCTAAGCATCTGTTTTGCCTCTCACTCCTCAAGACAAATGCCAGGAAAAATGAGCATCAGAATGAAAATGCAAAACTAACACAAGTGGAAGGGAAAAGAGCCCCCAAGTTGGGCAGCAAGAGAGCACAAGAGATTGGGAGATGGCCCCTCGGAGCTCAAGCACAAGAATGGCCGAGTGCTCAGACAGTGGACAGGAAGGTTATCTCCAAATACTTCAAAAGGTGGCGGTAGATTCTGAGATTCTATAATGAGACTGACATTGTTCTGGGTCAAGACTCCAGAACGGATCATTAAAGGATGGTTTTGAACACTTACAAAGAAAATAAAGGGGGTGATCTTTAGAAGCCTGTAGGGGGTCATTAAAATCAAGTTGTGCCTGAGTGACCTAGTTTCCTTCATGGACATGAAATGCAAAACAACACAGACTTGTGAGTTATCTTTTATAGGAATTTCAACAAAGAATTTGATAAGCTCTATCAAATAGAGCTTTTGGTTTTAAGGTCAAGGTGGATGCTTGCCTTGGTAACTCCTTCAATAAGCAAACCCAAATGGTGTTGATTCATGGAATGGTACCCATCTTGATGGCTGTTTCTGGAATAATGCTACCACCCACACTATTAAAGTGGCTGACACGTGTTGAATGTTTTCTGCATGATAGCCTCTGTTGTTGGCAGTTTGCATGGAGTTAGTGCTTTTCTGCATCCAGCAACTCTGTGGGGAAGGTGCTGTATTATCCCACTTTGCCTGTGGAGGGGAGGGAGGCACAGAAGGTGAAATATCTTCCCCAGGCCGCACGGCTAGCAACAACTAGAGACTCAGCCTCCAGCAACCCAGCTAGCCAAGCATGCTATTCTCCTAAAGAATTTTTACATTAGAAGCTGGGAAGTTGCCACCTTAGAAAACAGAAGTCAGCAATGCAAGAGCCCCTGCAGAAATGGAATGAGCATTGCCCTTGTCTTACTCTTCAACCACTCCCCGTTTCTCACCCCAGCACAGCTCTCACACTCAGATTCTGTCCGCCGGATACACCTCTCTATAGCAGCTCTCTGTGAAGGAGTCTGGTCAGCAACTGTTTTCCTCTCTTGTATTGGTCTATTTCTCACATGGCTTTATACCCCGGTCTTGCCCTGTGCTTCGTCAGTGCCCCTGAATTCCTGCTTTGAGATTCGACCTCACTCCATGTTGCCCTTCATCTAGACAGACCTTCGGTTTCAAATCTATCTGTGCAAGTTGCTGTGAAATATGAATAAGCTTATAACTGGATCCGGCAATATGGGACTTCCTGGGCTAGAGGGTTAATGACTTACACACCTAAAGAGGAGCCCCGCCCGGGCAAAACTCCTCAGAGCAATCACTGCAAACAGCTAATGGCATTATAGATATGCAGGCATTAGCCAGGGAAAATTAGGGAATCTCCAGAGAAAGGTAATTCAAACATTGAGAATAACTTGAAGTAAGAGAGATCATGAGTCAACAAACTATGGCCCTAGGGCAAAATCCAACCAAATTCCTATTTATGTAAAAAAGTGATACTGAAACACAGCCACATTCATTCTTTTAGGTATTGTTGATAGGGGTTTACACCATACAGTGGCAGAGGTGAGTGGTTGCAAGAGAGACTCTATCACCCGCAATGCCTACCTGGCTCTTAGCAAACATGTCTGCTGGCCTCTGGTTTATATAATGACTTGGAAGTAGATTCTAATGCATTTTAAGCCATTAAAATATTTATTATTACTCGATGCAGGTATGTGTAAGAATCTTCCTGTGAAAAGCTCACAGCCTATTGAGAGGAATAAAATGGCAAAAATAACCCACAAAACTATAAAGCCATCTGATGGATTCCATAATAAAAGGCTATACCAAGAGTTTATTGAGCTGCCAAGAAGAGAATAATTAGTTCTGCCTAGAGAGTGGAGATGGCTTCACAGAGCCAGAGATGCTTGTTGGAGTTTGAGTCCATTTCCGGATTAATGTAGGGAGTTAGAATTAATCTGGGCAGGGGAGAAAAGAAGCTCAAAAGTACAAAGAAATGAGAAAACAAAAAGCGTTCAGGAAAGATTGTAGTTTTAGCTCCCTTGTGCCGCCGAGCAGCTGGTAGGGCCGTAAGTGTGGCCTCCTGGGAGAAGTGCCACTTAACTCCTTTCGCTTCTACCATGAGCTTTTTAAAAAATTTTATTTCAAGAGTTAGTCAGCAAGAACAGACAGTAACTGGATCACTGGGTCTGAGGACTTCTCAGAAAAATAACAAATTCTCCAGATAAAGGATCCAAGACAAGAAAGTGGAAAGTGGCAGATAAGCGAAAAAAGAAGGGTTGAAGTGTGAGGATCCTTGGGTATAAAAACTGCATATTAAATTTCCCACGGGCTCAACTGTGGACAGTAGGAACATGAGAATAAATAATGATAGTAACAGACCATAACCCCACGTGATCAAGTAAGAATCCGGGAGACCATACTGATACGGCTTTCGAAAGAGAAAGTAAGTTAACAAATGGGAGAAAAGGGAAAGCCCTTCCTTAAAACAGAATGCCACTAATCAATGTAGAAGGAATCATGTAATTAGAAAACCAGCATTTGGCAATTATGACAGTAATAACTGCTTTGGGCAAACATTATCAGTGAAGGCCAGAACTAGTGGGTGAAAGTATAAAAAGAAACAAGATATTTGTGTAGTCTGAAATGACATCCTTATAATTATTAATTAAAAAAAAAAATTAAGTTTCTATAGGAAAACCTTGGCAGAAGCCACCCTAACTGAGAGATCAAAGTTAAGGTCACTGGTAGCTACAGAAGTAGACGCCGTGTGCTTCCTGAAGAGATGCACTAGGACACCATGATGTTTCTGTGGTATTCTTGCCATAAGTGTATAATGTGGAGGTAATCATAGGAAACATCACGCAATCCCAAATGATGGGACAGTCTACAAAATAAGTGGCCTATAATCTTAAAATATGTCAAGGTCGTGAAAGACGAACAAGGCTGAGGAAATTTTCTAGATTAAAGGAGGCTAAAGAGACGTGAGGTCTAAACACTGAAACCAGTGTAAGATCCTGGTTTGGATGCTAGATCAGAATTTTTTTTCTCTTGTGCTATAAAGAATGTCAGTACCATAAAATTGGCTACATTTGAATAGATTTGTAGACTAGATAATATGCTTTCAATAGCGTTAATGTTCTAATTTGATAATTGTTCTGTGGTTCTAGGAGATTAAAAAAAAATCTTTACTTTTAGGAAATACCACTCTGTAGATTAGAGGTAAAGGGGCGTAAGGTCCACAGTTTACTCTCAAATGGGTGGGGCAGGGGGAGGGAGGAAAAATTAAGCAAATGTGGTAAAATGTTAACATTTGGGAAATCTGGGTGACAAGCATAAAGGGATTGTTTGTATTCTTTTTGAAACTTTCCTGTAGGTCTGATTTCTTTTTTTTTTTTTTTTAAGATTTTATTTATTTATTTGACAGAGAGAGACAGCGAGAGAGGGAACACAAGCAGGGGGAGTAGGAGAGGGAGAAGCAGGCTTCCTGCTGAGCAGGGCACCCGATGCGGGACTCGATCCCAGCACCCTGGGATCATGACCTGAGCCGAAGGCAGACGCTTAAGGACTGAGCCACACAGGCACCCCCTGATTTCTTTTTGAAATAAAAAATAAACATAAAAGCCTTTAAAGACTTCTAGAACAAAGGCTCTAGAGTCAGACCAATCCATCACCGTGTGCAAAGCGCCCAGGACCGCTCCTGAGTCTGCCCCCCAAGGCATCTCAGAGGTCGGCCCAGATGTTCAGCCAGCTTGACGGACAGGTCCAGAGGACTTCGTTCATGCCCTGCCCACTTCAGGCCTCACCTGTGCATTTGGCTCTGTTGGACTGCTGTGCTACTAGGTTCCACCTTGCTCTTTAAAATAATCCTCTGTAGAAAAAGTAATAAATAATCATATAGTCAAACCAAAAGTTTAACACCTTTATTTTTCCCAACGTGGCTTCTTCTCTTCCTCCAGCTGAGAAGAGCATTCTCATTGCTAACCTGATTTGCAGACCTTTGGTTCTTTGGAAGAGAACGTGGGAAGGGAATGAAGATGAGGGTGAAGATACCAGAGGCAGTGAGGTGGGGAAGATGAGAGGCTGGGGGGGGGGGGGTGGAAGGAGAGCAGAAGATGTCAGGAGAAACTGCAGAGGTGAGGAAGTCCTGCTCTGGGTGAGAGAGAGAGGGTCAGCCTTAACGCTTTCCAGCAGAAGGGAGTTACTTTTTTACTGACTTTAATTGTTAGACTGTTATATCACTTGACGTTTCCACTTTCCTTTCTTAGCTCCTGGTGAGGGGATACTCTTGGGAGATAACCAAGAAGGACTCTTCCTCCCTGCCAGGCCCCCCTGTCCCTTCCCCTCCTTTAACGCCCTCAAAGTTCATGTATCTGAATCCTATCCGAACCAGGATGACAATAAAGAAACATCTATTATCAGGCATTTGGGCAGGAACGGATTAGGTAGAAATTGGGTGGGAAATGATATTTTAACTGTTGGATCAACTGTAGGTTGTTATGTTTTACTTTTTTAAATGCATGGATTTTGTTTTACTTTTTTAAATGCATGGATTTTAAATTACGCTACCCCTCACCTCCATTAACCCTTGGATGCTTCACATACACTTTTTTTCTCTCTATGAAGTGTAAGTTGATAGCTGCCTCCTATTTCAAATGGGGAGCATGATATTGATAGAAGTCACTTACTTAATTCACATGGCAGATGGAAAAAAGCCACAGCCCTTATTAATACAGAAAGCCCATGTGACTCCTCCCCAATGTGGGCAATTATCTTCTCTCCCTCTATTCCCTGAAGGTTTAGCAGGATAAGCCACTATCTGCTTTTTAAGATGTCCACCTGCTGTCACAGAGTCCCCCATCCTTATCACAAAAGTACATTGGTGGTGTTTTTGAGATTGCTGTATACTTGATATTTTCCTTTTCAGCTCAGTAAGCCCTTTGGGATATTTCAAGATAAAGCCATTTCATAAATGTAGCTGTATTATGGAATAAAATACTTTATAGGGGACTTCAAGAAAATTACATTAGTCTAGGCTTCTTTTTTTCAAGGCGCACTACCACTCAGATTATTTTGTACGTACAGAGCAGGCCCACTATGGGTTTATTAGATCCCGGCCATCTCTGTTCCTTTTTCTCTTCGGCATGTATTTCCTTTCTAGCGATTTTAGCATCACACTGTACAAATTGAGAGGCAGAGCACTGTGCACACAAAGCAGCCCGGGAAGCCTCAAAAGCCCGAAGCTCCACCGGCCCTGGCTGTTCCCTGCGTGAACGGCGGAGCACGGGACTCCCACAAAGGAGCCACTGACGTCCCACTGCTGTGTCCGGCTGTGAAAACAAGCTGTGTCTCTCTGTTCTTCCATGTGGCTTTCCAGTGGGCTCGCTATCACTCCCATGAAAGCAGGACTACAGGGCTGCAGAAGCAAGGCAGGAAAAGGCTGTTCCCCTGGGCTTCTCACCTCAAGGGGACGTGGGTATTCGGTGCATTTTGCCAATACGTGCGGAGCATTCGGCTAACTCTATGGGCTGCTTACTGTGCACTGGGGACTGTCCTAGGTGTTGAGGACTTGGTGGGCAAATATGAATCAGATATAGGCTTTGTCCCCGGGGAGCTCACATTCTAATGGGGGACGTCGGGCTTTAAATCAATCATCATAGAATATCATCTAATTACCATTGTGATTAGAGATACAAGAGAAGGTAGACTGTGGGAGAACGTAAGAGGGAGCAGACTCACCTAAAACAGGAGTTAGAGGAGAGTTTGTGAGGCTGTGAAGGGGTGAAACCACATGGAGGGGCACGAGTTAAAGAGCAAGCTTTGAAATAGAATTTCCCTGCGGAAGGGACAGAGGGGATGAAGGTATGAAGAAGACATGCTGAACCCCAGGAGCTCAGTGCCGAGGTCTGTGGGGTGCGGGTCCTGGCCAGGGACCCTGCACGGAGGACTTTCTTGGCAAAGGGGGGCAGTTAAACACCTTCATCAGAATGGGTCATGGGGTAGAGGGCTCTGAGAGCCATGCTCAGGACTGCATTTTTAACACCCTCCCCCCAAGCTGGCTTCTCTGGGGGAAAGGAATGGAGCGGATATACATATTATGAGAGATGACTCCAGTAATTAAACATAAGGGGAGGGCCACTTTGATTTACCTGGTGACAGAGAAGAAGACAAGTTGGCGGAGTCTAAGAGGCTTGTGGGACACAGTGCTGTGCCCCAGGGATGCAGCATGACGGGCTGTGCAGTCCAAGGGGAGAGAGGTGAGAAACGCCCCACTCTCCAGGGAGTGGTGTGAGGGAGGCAGGCACAACGGGCAAGAATACTGGAGGGCCTGGTGTTTAGCTGGACCCAAAGTCAGGCTTCCTGCAGGTTTTAATAGTTGAGCTAACACTTGGAATTCTGACATTTTATATTGACATTTTTATATTTCACATAAAGCCTGCTTGCTTGCTTGCTTGCTTCCTTCCTTCCATCCTTCCTTTTGCCCATTGCATACTTTCTTTCCAGTTATTTCTCTAACACAGCTGCCTCAAAAAAAAAAAAAAAAAAAAAGACATAGCTGCCTCATCATATATATTATCCTTCAGGATAAAGACCAAGGAAGTTCTATGTTTTACCAGAAAAAAAATTTAGTTTTTGTTCCCCCCTGAATTAGTATTTTGCTTACATATACTTTCCTTGATCCAACTGTTTGAAGATATTTTTCCTGGATTCCAAGTCACTAGTAACCATCAATAGAATTATTAAAACATTGAAAATTATTTAAAATTTATTAAATCTTTTTTTATATTTTATAGGTCTTATATTTTATAAGAAACCAAGCTCAGCACTGTTATAAATATTAACACTTTGATATTCTTTTTAAAAAGACTTTAATGAAACAAACTCATTTTCAGAAATGAAGTACAGATAGAAGGGTAATTCTCAGATGTTATTTAGCTAGATGTTCAGAGTTTTACACACACATTTGTCAGTTTGAATTCTAAACCTGCCACATCACTACTCCTCTCCTCCCCCTCTCTTAGAAATTTCATGCATCCCTCCTCTGCTTTCTTTGTTTGATTTTACAAAGTAACAGAGGCCTCTGTGTTTGTTTTCTACTGTTTCTGTAACACATTACCACAAACTGGGGGGCTTAAGACAAGAGAAATTTATTCTATCAGGTTCCAGAGGTCAGAAGTGTGAAATCAAGGTGTGGACAGGACCCCACGCCCCTGGAGGCCCGAGGAGACAATCCTTCTGAGGGCCCCAGTGGTCCTTGCCTTGGGGCTGCGTTCCTCTAGTCTCTGTCTCTGTGGTCATGTTGCCGCCCTCCCGTGTGCCTCTGTTTTCCTCTGTCTCTTAACAAAGGCATTTGTAACTGGCTTTAAGGTCCACTTGGGTAATCCAGGATTATCTCAAAATCTTTAAGTTAATCACATCTGCAAAGACATTTTTCCCAAATAAACTAACATTTACCGGTCCCTGCGATTTGACATGGGTATCTTTTGGTGGGTCATTTTTTGGCCTTTCAGTGCATCAGCAGTATTTTTACCCTGGGTTTATGTCCAGGACAGGGGCATTTCCCTGAGGTTCTGATTTCGTTGGTCCGGGATGAGCCTCAGGCACTGGGTTCTTGTTTTGGTTTTTTTTTTTTAAGTCCCCCCACAGACAAAAAGCAAACAAACAAACAACAAAACAAAGAAACCCTGACTCACAGATGTAGACAAGGAATCCATAACGGTTTGTCGAATTTCAGGGAACTCATTTCAACTCTTTCTCATTTAGGGCCTGAACCTAATATATTATGTATCCAGAGGATTTAGCCTGCAGAAAGAAACCTGAAGAAACAAGAGAAGGTAAGTTTCATATGGGCTAGCTACTCTTTGTTTTCCAAGGATCACTCTGAGGTGAGTATGGGGTGGGGGGAGAATGGCGGCGGTGGGGGGGGGGGCGTGGGAGGAGCTAATCAGGAGACCTTCCAGGCCTTGCTGTGCTGTCCCTTCATACGGACTGTGGGAAGTCACGTCTCATCTCTGGGCCTTAGTCTCCTCACAGGAAGGTGAGCTGGGATGAAGCTGGTTTTGCGGGAAAGCAGGGGCACAATGATACACTAACATCCCTATGGAACCATAGAATGGAAACATCACAAAAGTGGTTGCCAAGTCTGCCCCAGAGCCTGAGAATCCAATTGGGAAACTTCTGGCAACAGAACAACAATCCATATTTTGTATTACCCTCCTTAACCCTCCAAATCACAACATAAAATAGAAACACCTATACTAAAAGTGATTTGTATTGAGTTCTTCCTATAATTACAAATCACAGTGGACTTGTTTGCATTAACAACTGTCATTTTAAAAAGAGAAAACACATTGCAACCTTGTTATAGACAAATGAAAAAGCAAACTTTCTCTAGGGTATGCTTATACAAAGCAGTTCCCTAGGAGATATCAGAAATCAGCCAGATGGAAACTTGGGTGTCCATCACTGCATCTGTGATCTGCACGTTCTTGTAGTTGAGCACGCTCGCTGTGTTGAAACTGGAGCCCAAGGTGCTATTTCCTTCGTGAAGCCCAGGAGATGACACTTCTTTTTTGAGATCCAAATTGAGTGGGCAGTTCTTGCCTGTGATTATGCCGTGTTTTGTGTTGAGCACATTCACATATACATTGTCCTTTTTTACTGTATCTCCAGCCTCCCAATCCTCCCTCAGGCTCCAGACTCCTATTTCTAAGCACCCACTCAGTGTTTCCGCTTGACATCTGGCAGGCACTTTAAATTAAACATGGGCCTCACCTCCTCCCTGTGTTCACTCCTGTCCAAGCCCCTCCACTCTCAAGACAAACAGAACCACCGTACACCAACGTGCTCAAACCCACAGCATAGTGGTCCTCCTCGGGTCCTCTTTCTCTCAATTCTCATGAGCAATCCTGCGGCAACTGTCAACTGTCAATCATATCTTCAATGTATCTCTCATAGTTGATTGCTTTTTTATTCTTTAATTTTATTTTATTATGTTAATCACCATACATTACGTCATTAGTTTTTGATGTAGTGTTCCATGATTCATTGTTTGCGTGTAACACCCAGTGCTCCATTCACATAGTTGATTGCTTCTTGTCGCCTCAACCTCGTCCTCCCTGTGCCGACACCCTTGTGTCTTACCTAGACCACTGCAGATGGCCCCTACTGCTTCCTCTGCCCCTACCTTTGCCTTCCCTGACCCAGCAGCCAGAGAATGTTTTTAAAACACACACAGGATCACATCGCTTCTCTGCTCAAATCTCTTCAATAGAATGTAAAATACTATGGCAACTCTAGAAAATAGTTTGGCAGTTATTTGTTTGTTTATTTATGTGGGAGAGAGAGAGAGTATGAGCAGGGGGAGGGGCAGAGAGAGAGGATGAGAGAGAATCTCAAGCAGACTCCCCACTGTGCTTGGAGCCCCGCACGGGGCATGATCTCACAACCCTGAGATCATGACCTGAGCCAAAACCAAGAGTCAGATGCCTAACTGACTGAGCCACCCAGTGCCCCTGGCAGGTTTTTTTTTTAATAAAAACAAAACATGCAAAACCATATAACCCAGCCATTGCACTTTGAGGCACTTATCTCAGAGAATGGAAACTTCCATTCAAACAAAAACCTGCCCACAAATGTTCATAGCTACCTTATTCATAATTGCTGAAAGAACTGTGGTACATCCATACCATGAAATGCTATTCAGCAACATGAAGGAATATGTAAACTTATACAGCAAAAGAGACTTTGCTGGAGGAAGTCAGTTTGCTAATCAGTTGATTCTGAAGGAGAGAGATTGTCCTGGATTATTCAGGTGCACTCCATGTAATCACAGGGTCCTTAAAAGTAGAGAGGGAGACAGAAGGGAAAGTCAGAGAGGACTGTAGAAAACAATTATCAGAGGGATGAAAACATGCTGGCTTTGAAGATGGAGGAAGGGGCCATAGGCCTCTAGAAGCTAGAAAAGGGAAGAAAATAAGTTTTGTGCTAGAACCTCTAGAAAGGACGGCAGCCCCGCAGACACCTTGATTTTAGCCCATTGAGACAATGTGGGACTTCTGACCTCCAGAACAGTAAGAGAGTAAGTCCCGGCTGTTTTAAGCAACTAAGTTTATGATGTTTTGTTGAAGTGGCAACAAGAAATTACTATAGGGGGCAAAACATCACTGCCCCCGACCGACTGTCATTCCGACTTGAGTGAAATGAATATCGTTTAATAATTCTGCCTCACCAATGCTTTCTTGTCAGTGTCTTATTTTTAAACAAAACATGAATTTGAAATGTAGGAAAGATACAGGGAGATAAACATGAATTGTGAAACAGAGGCTTTCCAAATAATGGGGAATTTTCTTGTTTTATAGATGCCGTTGCTGTGAAAGATAATTATTTATATCTGAAAGGGAAATGTCAGCTTTGGTTACAGCTGTCAGACCAGGAACACTGCTGGGAGAGCCTCGTTCATTGCCAAAATACCATACAATGTAGATTTTAGTGATGCCATGGAAGTCTAAGCACATTTCAGTTTGATCTTTAATCTTCTCTTTTCACACTAGGCAATTCTTGGGGTAGATTTCATTCATTTCAGGCACTTCCATGTCGGCCGGGGAAGAAGGTCATACTCAGCCCTCAGGGTGAATACTCCTAAAATTTGTTCTCTCACCCATCTAAAAATATCTGAAGGCCTTGGGGCAGGGCATGCCCTGCCTTGTTGGCCCCAAGTTACCCATCACTTCCTCCTACATTATCCCTTACCACTCCTGGTCCCTGAAGACAACTGAGCATGTGACCTGTGCCTGGTGACTCCTGAGTTGAATGACTCCTCAGTGGTTGCCTTAGGCTTAGACTTCCATATAGACTTGGCACCTAACTATCCAATGCCTGTTTGACATCTCTGTGCGTGAATCCTTGGACCACTTAAAACCTAACATGTTACTGTTGCTCTCATTATCTTCCTGTCATACTTGCTTTCACCCCTGTATTTCCCATCTTGGTGAGCCACTCAATCAAGTAATCAATTTTCTTATGATAAATTTGTAAGATTTCTTTCTCACTGCCATACCCTTGACAGTAGACAATCACTGGGTCCTTTCTACCTTCTAAGTTTCTCTTCATCCCCTCCTTTCTGTCCCTACTGCCTCTGCTGAAATCCATGCTTAATGGGGGGAGCTTGAGTCCGCTCACATGGATCGAGCACAAGCAACATGTTAGATATTGTTTTAAGCACTTTTGTGTGAATGACCTCAGCGATTCCTCCCAGCATCATTATGAGGTAGATAATTCCTACTCATTTTTAGAAGCAGAGATTGGTGTTAAGAGAGGTCAGGTGTCTTTTCTAAGGACAGACAACAAGAAAACTGGAATTCTAATTTAGGCATATCTCACTCCAGAGTTTGAGGATTTAGTTACTAATCTGTGAATTTCCTGAGAGAGGGACAGAGTAGAGGTCCCTCAATCCATCTTTGTCATCCCTTGGACAAATGTGGGTACCCTGGGCCAAGTAGATTAGGAGAAAGTGAAAGCCTTTGTTATAGGCCTTTTTTTGTCTTGCCTCATGCAGAAATGGGCACACACAAAGGAATGAGCACCCAGTCTCCAGGAGCTATGTCTCCAACAGTAGCAATAACTGATAACAATAATGACAAAAGCTTGAGAAATGTTTATTGGTAGTAACTAATACGAGGCACCTTTTCTTAAGTGCTCATCATTAGCCAGGCATTTTCCTAAACATGCGCCCTATGTTATCCCACTTAATGTGTATCCTTGCTCTCATTATCTTCCTGTCATACTTGCTGAAGTGGCAACAAGAAATTACTATAGGGGGCAAAACATCACTGCCCCTGACCAAATGTCATTCCGACTTGAGTGAAATGAAGAAATGTGAAGAAATGAAGCCCAGAAAAGTTGAGGAACTTTGTCAATATCATAATGTCAATAAATGATGCATTTAGACCTTTCTGAGTCCAGAGCTGATAGTCTTAACCACTATGATATACTGGACTGCATGATCATTCAGCACAGGATATGGATTCAGAAGATAGCAGGTGGCATGTACAAACTGTGTGTACTTGGGCAAGTACTTAACATCTCTGAGCTTGGTTTTATGATTTGTAAAATGGGGCACTCCTGCCAACCTTCTGGTGGGCTTCATCGATCTCAAGGTTCCAATATCTGATATTATTGGCTTGGAAATGTGTTCAGTTGGCAAAAAAAAAAAAAAAAAAAAAAGAGTGGTAGGACTCCAGTGCCCACAACTCCACCAAGATTGTACATTACTGGAAGAAAAATTTACTTCTATCTCCAGATTAGTTTTACACAAAAGAATGTACCAAAAAAATGTTACCTGCCTCCTAAAGAAAGACCAATATTCCCTGATCTTCCTTGCAGCAAGTTATGGTTACTTGAACAACTGCCAGCCCATGAGATATGAGCAAGAGTAGTGGGTGCCACCTCTCAACTGCATATTTTAGGAGAAGGGATATGTACTTCCTGTCCCTCCTTCCCACTTACTGGAATGAGAGGTGGTGTAAGCCATTTGGAACCATGAGGACAGAGACGACATTCCACAGATGCCAGAAAACAAGAGAGAAGCCAGGTCTTAAAGACTCAGTCTTGCACTTACCTCTCCAACAGATTTTCTTCTCTCCATCTGTCTCCATAAGATCTCCAAGTGACAGAGTGGAGCCACCACATCAGTCCAGGACTGCTTATGCCTAGACTATCACGTGAGAGAGAAATGCACATCTATCTTATTGACATCACTGCCATTTGGGATTTTGCAGTGGCATCTGAATCCATATTGTAACTAATGTGAAGAGAGGATGAAAATCCACTGAGCCATGTGCTACTGAAAAAGTACTTTTTAAGGGTTAGCTTATGCAAAGTCTCCAATGCAAAAGAATCTGGCTGGCACATTGTAGGGATAGTAAAAGGTTTGGTTCAGTTCTGATCAATTTGGAGCATCTGGCAAGGGAGTTGGTGAAAATAAAACTGGAGGGGTCATCAGGTGCTGGTTCACAAAGAGTGTGTTCATCCATGTTAAAGAATATGAACTTGTATATACAATGGAATACTACTCAGCCATCAAAAAAAATGAAATCTTGCTATTTGCAACAACGTGGATGGAACTAGAGGGTATTACGCTAAGCGAAATAGGTCAATCAGAGAAAGACAATTATCATATGATCTCAGTTATATGTGGAATTTAAGAAACAAGAGGATCAGAGGGGAAGAGAGGAAAAAATAAAACAAGACAATATCAGAGAGGGAGACAAACCATAAGAGACTCTTAATCATAGGAAATAAACTGAGGGTTGCTGGAGGGGAGGGCAGTGGGGGATAGGGTAACAGGGGGATGGGCATTAAGGAGGGCACATGATGTAATGAGCACTGGGTATTACATGCAACTGATGAATTAATCACTGACCTCTACCTCAGAAATCAATAATACATTATATGTTAATTAATTGAATTTAAATTTAAAAATGTAAAAAATAAAAATAAAGAAAACAAAGTTAAATATAGAAAAGGCAAATCCAATCTATAGTGACTAGTTATCAGTGGTTGACTAAAGCTGAATGTAGGAGTTTGATTGAAAAGGTACATGAGACATGTTATAATGAGCACTGGGTGTTATATATAAGTGATGAATCACTAAATTCTCCTGAAACCAGTATTACACTACATGTTAACTAACTAGAATTTAAATAAAAATTAAAATAAATAAATAAAGAATATGGACTTGAACCTGAGGTAGTGGTTATCCAAAGGAGTTCCAAAAGGGAGTGAGATGATATTTCTGGATATCTTTGGATATGGAATGGCCCGTCAGCTGCTCTCTGGTGTAAAGGTTGTAGAGTAGACTCCAGAGTTAGGGAGAAGAGTTAGCAAGCAAGAGACGATGGTAGCCTTAAGATAAGGTGAAGACAGGATGGAGAGAAGCGAATCTGTGTGGGAGATACGTGGGAGGCTCAATTGTTAAGACTTGATGACTGGTAGGTGGGTGGGGGAAGATACAGGCAGGAACAGGAGTCATGGCCAAGTTTGCGGTTTGGGGAACAGCATGGTAAGTGGCACCCTTAAGATGCTAAGGTAGGAACCATGAATAGGAGAAAAAAAATAGGTTTGGGGCTGGGTTGAGGGTGGAATTGTGAGTAGATTGTGAGTGTAATTCCGTACTTATAGTACATGCTAGTGGGACATCCAAGAGCAATATCCAATAGGCAGAGTTTAAAAATAATAAATCCATGACAATGACAGTGATGGTATAAACTGCTTATGTAAAACCTTGATTTAGCATTCTCATAACTATAAGAACCACCAAGACTTTTTTGTTGTTGTTCCAAGTTAAATCATACTCAGAATACTGTGAGAGCAAATAGAACAGCCATCACTGTCCTCATAGGTACTAACAAAATTTGTTTATTTTGATTTTTCTATGTGGAAGCCACTCTACAAAGCATTCTCTCTCTTTATTTAAATTGCAAGACCCCTGTTGGGGAAGAGGTTTTCCATTTCTTTCTTGTGTGGCTTCTAATTAACCATGCAACAGCATTAACTGATGAGGTAGCATTTTTGAGCAGAGCTCGCCTCAGATACAGGAGGAATTACAGGGATGTAGAAGCTGCCTGCTATGAAGAAGACCCCAACAATGACTCAGCAGTGCATCTGCTGGTATAGTTCCTCTTAAAGGTTTTTTTTTCTTTCTCTAATTAAATTGCACTCATTTCTGTCCTTCCACCGTATTCCCAGCACCTAACACAGTGCCTGACTCACAGCAGGTGCCAAGTGAAAACAACAACAAATGCAGGTTTAATGAACTGCCATCCCTTTATGCTTTAAATTCTAGCTATTTGGAAACTGCAGGCCAAAAATATTCTTCATGAAAACATGCATCACTACACCCAGTGGGGTTAACCAGACAACCCGTAATCATAAACTAAATGGATAATGATGCAGTTAAAGTATTAATCTTTTATAAGTAAAAAGCAAGAAGGGCAAGCATGGAGATCCAGGACAAACTGAAGTCAACTCTGATAATGCACAACATTCTTCTTGAATACGCTAGGGATTCTCAAAATCTATGTTTGCAAGAGCATGGTAGTGATTTTTCTCCTTTGCCAAACAGTGCAAGGCAGGCAGCCTGCTCACTTGAACAGCAGATTAAAGTCATCAATAAACTCCAGGACCACTTGGAGAAGGGTCTGGCAGTTCTGCAAAAGGTTAAAAATAGAGTTGCCAGGGCGCCTGGGTGGCTCAGATGGTTAAGCGTCTGCCTTCGGCTCAGGTCATGATCCTAGGGTCCTGGGATCGAGTCCCGCATCGGGCTCCCTGCTAGGCGGGGAGCCTGCTTCTCCCTCTGCCTCTGCCTCTCTCTCTCTCTCTCTCTCTGACTTTCATGAATAAATAAAAAAAAAAAAATAGAGTTGCCATATAACCTAACAATCCCACTCCTCGGTAGATATCTAAAGGAAATGAAAGCATATGTCTATATAAAAGTTGATAAATCTCCATAGCAACATTATTCATAATAGCCACAAGTGGGAACAACTCAAATGTCCATCATGTAATGAATGGATAAACAAAATATGGTATATCCATGTAATTGAATATTATTTAGCCATAAAAAGAAATGAAGTACTAATACACATTGCAATAGGGATGAACCTTTAAAACATGCTAAATGAAGGAAGCTATAAAAGATCACATAATGTATGATTCCACTTATATGAAATGTCCAGAAAAGGCAAATTCATAGGGACAGAAAATAGGTTATCGGTTCCTGGGGGCTGGGGGTAGGT
Organism: Halichoerus grypus; assembly: GCF_964656455.1. Classification (NCBI taxonomy): domain Eukaryota; kingdom Metazoa; phylum Chordata; class Mammalia; order Carnivora; family Phocidae; genus Halichoerus; species Halichoerus grypus. The sequence goes on from NC_135726.1 coordinate 5,546,124, forward strand.
TGGAGGAAAAGAGGAATGACTACTAATGCACATAGGGTTTTTTGGGGGTAATTAAAATGTTCTAAAATAAATTGTGATGATAGCTGTACAACTCTCTGAATATACTAAAAACCATGGAATTGTATATTTTAAGTGAGTGAATTATAGGGTATGTGACTCCTTCACAAAACAAAACAAAATCTCCAAGAATCAGAACTCATTTAACAGGCTATCGTATATTGGTAGGCTTTAGTCCTAGGTAGTAATAAACTTCTATGGAAAGGTACATCATCACAAGTGCTCTGTGACTTCAACTCATGAAGTCCTGGCTTCCTCATCTGCAGGACAGGAACATGGTGGATGCTATTGCCCACAGCAGCAACCTGCTCGTTAATGTATCTTATGCTGCTTTCCCTCCCTTCTCCAGCTCACTTCTCCACTTCCCACCAGTACTTCCTGGCATCACCTCCCAAATAAACAACTGGCACATAAACCCCTGTCTTTGAGTCTGCCTCTAAGAAAACTCAACTTAAGACAAGAGATAATTAGACTTCCTTCTTCTTCGGACAGTTGGGAGGATGCAGTAAGATATTACACATGGAGCATTTCAGCACTATGCCTGGCCACTTAATAACCGTTAGATATCATCATTATTATTACTGTGTGTTATTATTGTTGAAAACAAATAATTGGCTTGAGTATTTCATCAGATCTTCTAGATGAAGGGTGCATCTGGAGGATTGCCTTGGCGAACTTCCTACATATACAAGAAATGCCAAGCCAGTATTGTGCTTATTATTCCAGCATCCACTTTATTTTTCCCCCAATTGACTCTAGGTTTTCAAAGACTTTATCCAGAAACTGCACAGATTAAGTAATAATTCATTTGCTCTCCCATGTTTTATTAATCAAAGGAATATATAACTGCCAATCAGAGCTTCTGATCAGCATGAAATTACGAGGGTCACCACACAGAGCAAATATCATTTCAGTCAAAAGCAAAGAATCTTGATGTTTTTGTCAGTCTGTGAAGCTTTGTCACTTGTAAAAGTATGATTATATTAGATTTTCTGAAATATTTAAAAGAACTTGCAGACCTCCATTGCTACCATCATGGTCTCCTAAAACTCAGGAATCCCATGTTGGCAATTGCTGATCTAATAAACCAAAATTCATTGAGAAATATGTTTATTTTTGTTATAAAAATTGCAGCAATAGAAACCTTTATTGCCATATTTGGCAGTAACCTTTCCTTAAATGATGAGAAAATAAAGGATAAATGGATTTTTAGTAATGAATTTTTTTTATCTTGACCTTTTCATAAGGAAATATTCCGAAATCTAAGAGTGGGTGGATTACTGTAAGATGCTAAACCATTTCAAGTTCTCCACTACAATATTTAGAGATCACAGTCTATGAAGAAGACTAGTAGAAGAGATAAAAAGGGCGGAGAAAACGAGCAGCTTACAACAGTAGAACAAAGGTAATATCTCATTCTCTATGGCTTAAAGCAAGTATCACTTACTAGTGTTGTGCTCATAGGCAGAAGTACTATATACATTTGCTTGGCCCTCTGAATTCACTTTCCCTTCTCTACCCTGCTGTGTCCTGTGGTAGAGCATCTGGAAGACTAGTCCTCAGGCTTCCAGCTAGGTTTAGCAAGTGAGGAACACCAGCAAGATGTTGGAGATGGAGGAAGAGCAAGGCAGGGGGTCAGTTCTCTTGTTTTCCCTCCTACAGGTCATGAAGGCTGGCTGCATCCCTCACCTGAAGACTGTAGTCTTGTCCCTGGCAGCCCTTTCCACATGTCATTTTCTGACTCTGGCTCTGGTAACTACTCTCATCCTTTACCCCATAAGCTTTGCAGTGATGACAGTGCCCCACCATTTCTAGGTCCAGGAGGCTGAATAACTCCTTGTGATTCTCCTACACGTTGTCTACAATCTTTGTCAATAATAACTTTATAACATTCACTTCAATTTAACTACTTTAATTGTGTCATCTGTTCTCTGCCAGGACTCTCACTGGTATGCCCAGAGAACCTAAACCAAAACTAGAGGGAAAGAGATCCGGGTTGATGTGTTCTATGCAGGCCGGTGTCTTGTGGCACAGGAAGAATAGAAAAATGGTGGCTGTTTCTGGAGGTGCCAACAGTCTATATCTAGTCCTTTAGGATCCCCAATATATAACACAGATGTATAATATAAAATTCATTGGGGTGGTATGATAACAATATGATTCACAGAAAACACTTTTATACTGTATAGCACATAGTAAATAATTAATAGACATTAACTATTATTATATTCAAGCATCTGTAGAAAAATCCTGTTTCTTCCTGCTTTGAGAATATCAAAAAGTGTTTTTTTCCATATGCTTGGGATTTGAACTGACTTTAGAGTCATCATTGCAGTTAAGGGGACAAATTACCTGCATGAATGCTAACCAACACTCATTGAGAGCTTACTATTTGCCAGGGATGGTGTTAATTACTTTCCAAGTGTTGTCTCATTTAACACAACAGTACTATTAGGGAAGTAATTTAAAATCATTCTTTTACAGATGAGAAAACTAAGTAGGTTAGTAGGATTAAGAAAGCTTCCCAAGCTCATGTGGTACAAAATTGATAGAAGTGGCATTTGAACCCAGACCCATGGAGCCATGGTCAGTATCCAAGATTCCCCATTTACAAGAGACAGATTCTTCAGTGCAAATCCTGAGCAACTTGAAGGGCATGGAATCAGGTTGACTGAGTGTAGAAAAATGTCTATGCATTTATCATTGTCAAAACTCCTTTCAAGAAAATATGCTGTAATTGTACATTTAATTCAGCCCAACACAACACAGTGTTCCAACGAAGCGTACAGCAAAACGACATGTGTTGAGATTGTGACCCTGTTGGGAGGGAGTCTTGTTAAAACTTGCACTAAAGAAAAATGACAAACAGATGCAGTGGTTTATTGGCCTCATCTCTTTGTGGCAACTCTGTGGCTCCTGGGAAGGAAATGGAACACTTAGGAAAACATGCTGAGCCCCTCACGTCTGGTGGGCACATGATAGCTGTACTAATGGGAGAATTTATGTCCTTTATGTTTTTGAATATTCACCAAACTCCCCCTGGGGAGACAGTCATGGACACTGGAGAGAGCATAGGTCAGTGATGAATGGATCTCCTCTCTGAAGTTCTCTGGGCCTCTCTCTACTCAAGCCAAGCCTGCAACTGTCTAGGGAAGCACTCAAGAGTCCTGCAGATGCTTTATATGAGGGAACTGGGCATCTTGACACAATGAGGTTAGATGGCCATGGACTGAGCTTGTGCCATGGTCTAGTCTGAGGACCTGAATGTGGTCACTGTTGGTGCTGCTTGTCAGGGTATCCAACACCTTCATGGTGACCTATGCCCTGGGCTTGGGAGGAGATGAAAAGATCTGTCCTACCTCAGTCTTACCAGTACAAATGACTAAATATCAGCACCCACCACTTATGTCTATATCTTCAGCACCAGGTGGGATGCACTTTAGGTCAATTTATAATTGGTGGATCAGTGAAAAGTCATCTCTTCTTTGGGAGCATGGACAACCTTTCCTCTTAAGAGATTTGGAAGGGGTAGGGGAAGTACATTATGGAAATACCCTTTTGCCAATACATAGTCTCACAATGATTCCACCTACTTTGGGACAAGGCTCCTACACACACACACACCCCACACACATACCCCTCCCCCACCAAACATGGCTGTTATGTCCTGTAGCCTCACCTCCTGGCCACAGATGATTGATCCAAGGAAAGGTACCTGATCAAACTGGATCACTTAAATTCTCCTCACGGATTTGAAATTTAGGACACAGAAATGTGGAAATGGGTGACATCCAGGCATGTTGGTGGGAGAGTTCTAGAAGGTTCACAAATTCTAGGCCCCAGACATGTTTTTGTTTCTTTCCCTTTCTGAGTCAGTCCTTCCTTTGATTCCATGCGTATACCACTATCCCACTCCTACAGGGTGAGTTGTGTCCTCCTCAAAAATGTGTTGGAATCCTACCACTCATTACCTCAGAGTATGACCTTATTTGGAGACAGGGTCTTTATCAAATTAAATGATGTCATTAGGGTAGACCTTAATTCCATATGACAGGAGTCTATATAAAAAGAGAAAATTTAGACACAGATGCAGACATGCACACAGGGAGAATGCCATGTGAAGTCCGAGATTGGGGTGATGCTTCTACAAGCCAAGGAATCTGAAAATTTCCAACCAACCACCAGTAGCTAAAACAAAGGCATGGATCAGATTCTCCTTCACAGCACTCCGAAGAAACCAACCTTACCTTTACAATGATCTTAGACTTCTAGTTTCCAGAACTGTTTAACAACAAATGTCTATGTTTAAGCCACTAGTCTGTGGTACTTTGTTACAGCAGCCCTAGCAAACTAATACACACATCAATGATATTCTTCTTCCTTCTTTTTCTTCTTCTGCCTAATATTAGAGTGGATTCCTGTTGTTTGCTACAAAGAGAAACTTAACTGATATTCCAAGTAAACCATAGTGAAGATTGAGTCTCATTTCAAATGAAGTATCCAATTCTTTATATAAGGAGTGTGGTTTCTATCAAGCAATGAAAGCAAAATTGAGTTAAGAAAGCAAAGTGACTCATAATTAACAAAAGATGCTGTATCACAGAAACAAAGGAGATACACTTAGACCAAAGAGGAAATGACTACCCAACAGTCTTTCTCACGTGAAGGAGGAGAAAAACAATTTGCTGTAGAGAAAGCTTTATCTCTCCGACTAGTGCTAGCACAAAGAGCAGAAAACAAAGAAACTCTTAAAGGTAAATAAATTGCTTTTTGTCTCAGATCCCACCTATCATAGAAAAGGCAATTATAAAAATAAATGCATGCATTAAAATATTCACCCTATTAAAAACTGTCAGGACATCTCCTGTTATGGGTTGAAATGTATCCCCCCAAAAGATTTGTTGAAGTCCTAATTCTTAGCACTTTTGAATATGACCTTATTTGGAAAGAGAGTCTTTGGAAATGTAACACAGCTGAGATGAGGTCATTTGGGCTGGCCTTAATCCAATATGACTGATGTCCTTATAAGAGGACAATGCAGTGTGAAGACACAGACACACAGGGAGAACACCATGTGATGACAGACGCAGAGATTGGAGGGATTCAGCTACAAGCCAAGGAACATCTGGGACTACCAGAACCTGGAAGAGGCAAAGAAGGATCCACCCCTAGAGGATTTGATGGGAGCATGACCTTGCCACTAATTTCAAGCTTCTGGCCTCTAGAACTTTGAGAGAATACATCTGTTGTTTTAAGTCACCCAGTTTGTGGTACTTTGTTATGGCAGCCTTAGGGAACTCATACACCCCCTCTCCCAAAATTTTGCTGTGGGCCACAGAGGAGGATGACTTGTGGTAATTTGATAGTGATTTTCTCACAATGCAGAGTTGGAAGATATGCACATTAACTGAATCCTTTACAGTAATATTGAAAGTGATATTAATTACTTAAAAAGTCTAGGTAGGATATATGTAAAAATAAGTAACTTCTCCCTCTTTCTAGTCCTCATTAAAATATTTTCAGTAAATTAATGTTTTTATTTATTTATTTATTTGAGAGAGAGAGAGAGAGAACAAGCAGAGGGAGAGAGAAGCAGGCTCCTGACTTGGGGCTCAATCCCAGGACCCCGGGATCATGACCAAAGCTGAAGGCAGACACCCAACCGACTGAGCCACCCAGGTGCCCCCAGTAAATGAATGTTAAAATAAGCAATACTCTACAATCATAGTTGAGCACTGGTTTCATTCAACCCAGGAGGATTAGTTATTTGGTGACTTTTGGTAAAGTTTCAATAAAAGTTCTGCTTTTGAGTAGAGTAAACAAGACCAGTGAGAAAATTCAAGGGAGGGAAAAGCACCCTAACCCACATATTTGTAAGTGACTAAGAGTAAACTTTGTCTTATGCTGTGTCCTTAAACTCTGCTCTTAGAAGAAAAAGAAAAGAATGCCATCATGGTTGGTGAAGAACTCTTCCTTCACTTTTCAGCAAAGATCCTCATAACATTGAACTTTTGATTGTTCCCAAATAATGATCTGTTTGGTCTAAAAACAGTTTTTCTGCAAGGATAAAACAGAAATTTATTTTCCAGGACTATGTTAAAGGGAGCACACTGAACTCTAGAGGGGGAGAAAAGATAAATCTATGGAAAGCTTGCCATGTGTTAAATTTACTGCTGATGTTCCAAGAACATCTTTCCTAATATTTTTAGACTGAGATTGATGTATTTGCAGACAATTTCAGAATATAAAGGAGTCTAAACTGAACATCTGCTTTATTGTCTTGGTCCTAGAGTCAACCTTCTGGCTTAAAAATTTAGGAAGCATATTTAGGGGAGTAAATACATATTTCTGGCTTATCCAAACAATTTACTTGGGGAATCAAAATGGTTTTCCATTTCTTTGTCTTGACAGAAGATTAACTTTAGAGGTACTGGCTTTATTAGGCATTGTATGACAATGTCTTTCAATGTCCATTAAATAATGCTTAGTACAGTAAATGTTAAATTACCATGTTAAATCTCCATAAATACATGTGAACTCCATATGAATGCCAAATGAATTCAATACGGTCATTTCTATTACAATAAATGCCAAATGAATTCCGAGTGATGAGGCACTTAAAATGTCATACACTTCCAACTAGTCCCATCATGAATTCATTACTGCCATGACACCCATCCTTGTCAGGGTTTTCATTTTAAATAGTATTTTCAGCAGTTTGTAATAAAATTCCATTTGAGGAATTGATTTCCAGCTAAAATCTAAGAAGATAAACTCTAAGTCTGGGAAAGTCGTGCCAAAATAAATTTTGGTACGTTGCAGAAGTCCCCACACCCCTCACCTGCACATTTAGTACTTGAATAAAACACATATAGACCATCTGGTTATGGTTTTTGATATTTTATATGCAAGGAAATTTTTCATTTGGTAAATTTCCTCTCTGAACAAAGAGTTCTTTCAAGATGTATCTTTGTAATAGTTTACTTAGTTTTGTCCTATTCTTATCAGTTGAGGCCGATGTGTCAGAACTGCACATAAGACACAAATGGGGAAACTGAGACACCATAAAGTAACAATTTTCGTCAAGACACAAGCATGTATCACATCTGATTTCATGATCCAATATTTCCAGTTTTTCCAGGATTATCCAAAAATATCAGCTCTGCAACTACTCTTGATCAGTCTTCTATGAGCAGGAGGCAGAATAGATAGAGTGAATATAGACAACAGGAGGAAATGAGAACTGGAAGAATACAAAACGCAGAGTGACATGTGACATTGAAATGGGTGGTCAGAATAAATGCTGGGTCTATGTGAGGAGTCATAGATCCTACAAGTTCCTACAAAATATAAAGTTACAGTGCACACGCTGGTATTGTCCATATCATCTGGACACCACTGAGAGTAATGAGAGGAATAAGAAAGAGAAACAGCCTTAAACTCTCTTATACCATTTGATATATTTTAACATGTGTATATACTTACAATGACTTTAGCCTAGTGTTATTAGCAATGCGTTGGTTGTATTTATCTAATCTGCTAGAGCATCCTTTGTAATAAATATATCTGCAGTTTAAAGGTAGATTCTGCTTAAAACACTTTGAACTTCACTGTGGTGATGGTATATATAAATCATTTTGACTTTCAGTGAATTTCTAGGCATATGTAGTATATGTTATTGAAATACAAATCAGGTATGTTGAGTTGAGATTTTGTTTTGTTACTGAACGAAGATTAAGATTAATTTTATATGAGGAGGTAGGACAATTCCAGTCAGAGTGCCTACCAGTAAAATATTTTGCAATACTGCTACTTACGTTTGAACTTAGATTTTTGAGAAACTGCTGTTGTCCTTTCTTCCATTTTTCTATCTATCCATCTACCTGTGTCTTCCTCCCTCTCTCTATCCACTCTTCAATCCCTCCCTGCATCCCTCCACCCATGCACCTATCCGCTTATTCATTCATTTACTCAACAAATAATTATGGGTATCTACTTTGTAATAGATGTTGCAATAGACAGAGGGGAGAGTATAAAATCAGGAAGATGCATACTCTTCCTTCAAGGAGTTCAATTGATTATGGGAAAAAGAAGTTGCAAGACACCAAGAAAAGTGCTATAAAAGTCAGAAACACAAATCTCTAGAGAAGGCCAAAAGAGAAGACTATTTCCTTCAAGAGGCCATGGAAACCTTCACAGAGGAGGTGACAGCCAAACTGAGGCCATCAAAGGACTGGAGGCTGTCCCCGGGAAAGGACTCAAAGGCCGAAATGAAGATAACTATTTTAGCATGGCCGCTTAGAACTGTACCCTCTGTCTGCCTACGTCTTCTGAAATACTTTTGAGGATAACAATACTTTTGCCTTGTCATAATGCCTCCCCTCTGTAACTTTTAATCACTCAGGAAGATGGAAGGAGCAAAGTGAAGTTTTCTTTCCTTGCAAGTGAGACTGAATATCAGAGAGGAGCGATTTTATTACACTGGGGTATTTCCCTCCAAACAAGGAGCGGTATGGCCCAAAGCAAAACTAAATGAAAACAAACAAAACAACACAAAATACTTGATATATATTACAGTAAAGAAGTCTTAAGTGGCTTTTTGTTGCTGTTTCCAATGGTACAGAAAGTCTTGCTTTACATCCCATAGGGTTATGCTCTCAGCTTACACTCAATAGTCTAGAAAACATCATCTTAAAACCCATTTCTCACTTCACTTAGGGGCGTTGCTGAGATCTACACTAAGGGTCTGCCAACTATGGCCTGAGGGTCAAATCTGGCCCATAGCCTGTTTTTGTAAATAAAGTTTTATTAGAACACAATCATGCCCTTTGTTTACATATCATCTATGACCACTTTGGGGCTCCAGTGGCACCACTGAGTGACCAGAGCAGAAGTCTTAAGGTCCCAAAAGCTGAAAATAGTTGCTATCTTGCTCTTCACATAAAAAACAACTGCTGGCCATGATCTATGTTAAGTTCCAAGCGAGAAATACCTTTGAACTACTAAAAGCATTGCTTAATCAGTTTTCTTCTCATGGATAATATATAATATAATAAATACAATGACTGTCTTTATTTATTTTTTTATTTTTTGGCTAACAGGAAGCTCAAAGAAAACTAAAGCAAATTTATAGGTCACACTTGTCGGATGACCAGTGTCACATCTCCTGCACAGTTGATACTACCCACTTTAATTGATATTTCCCCTGTGTATTTTTAAATTTTTTCTTGTTTAGATGTATTTTTTAACTACCTTATTGAGTGTAGTTTGTATAAACTGCTTTACGTAATACTTTATGAAATGAAGTAGGGAAGGGATAAATAGGTAGGTAGGCAGATTAGATAGACAACAGATGATAGGTTGGGGCTTAAATCCATCTATCTCTATCTCAGTAATTGGTTAAAAACAAACAAATCCACAGGGGCATATAACACAATATATATAGTTTTAGAAGGGGGCTGTAATGAGCATGTACTCAGGGCTTCTCAACAGATGTTGACATTTTGGGCCAGGTAATTCTGTTGGGGGTTGCCCTCTACAATGCAGGCTGTTAGCACCCCTGGTCCTTGACCTCTAGGTGCCAGTAGCATACTCCTTCTCCACTGTGACAACAATTATTATCTCCAGACATTGCCAAATGTCCCTGGGGAAGAATTTGCCCATGCCCACCCCAATCTATAGAAAGCAGCTCCCTTATGCATTTACCTCTTGATATACACTTTTCTGTCCATTTGTTCTGGCCTGTTAAGAGATCAGCAATCTCAGGGTATCTACTACAGCTCCCTGAAGACACAAAGTACTGGCAAATGCTTTGGGCAGCAAGCCTCTTTCTATCAGGTCATCCAGGAGAAGCTTGGCACTGGTGAATGTAATAAAATCAAATCCCATAAATGGAATTTCAAATTAGGACCCTTCCACAGCCTGTTCATTGCACTGAACGAAGAGAGGTGAGGTCTGTCAGGTACTCTCAGCCCTGGGAAGATGCTTCTCCTGATATCTAATGACAGTAATGAATTAAATAATGGCTAAGTAATAAATTGGGTTATTTCCTAAGGCTGGAGATGAAGAGAAATTAAATACTCAATCTCGAGGGGTCTGAGTTGATAAAGGGCTATTTAAGTGCCTTCTCAGCAGTGGAAGCAGGACCTGAATAAGATGCAGAGACTGACAATATTTCCTGAACCCTCTTTCTCAATAGATTGTGGAATCAGTTGATGCTGATAATTGCAGAGGATGCAGGAAGATGCGAGATTACTTCAATGATGCAGGAAGTCAAATCACATAACAAAGGAAACTAGGTTCATTATCAGCACATTTTGTCTTGTTTACACCAAGCATCCAGAGACTGAATTTAGAGACATCTGTGTAATTGATAGCAGCAGTTTAAATTGTATCTCAATTGATATATCCTTAAGGGCAAGGGCAGGCTTATATTTCCTTGTTCTGCAAAGTGTCTTGGACATAATAAGTGCTCAGTAAATATTTGATCGACTTGATAGAAGCTGGTGGTTTTATCCACAGATACTGTGTCAAGCATACATTGTCTGATAACAGCAAGCTATCAGTCAGAGCCTCAGATAGAAGGGAGGAGCTGCCTATTTTACCCAGAAAGGATTTTCAAAGCCTTATGCTAATTACACTTTTTTTCATGAATTCTTCTTCCATTTAAGTCATACAAACTTTCACTCCTGGATAGTTAGCTTTATACACTAAAAGACAAAATCTTTCACAGACATTTCAATCAGTACAACAAAATTAGCCTTTAGGAGATCCATCCTGCAAAGAGTACATTATGAGAACTGATCTGTTCTATACCATCATATCTGACTCATGCTACTAAAGCGATATATAATATATACATATGGAAAGAAGAAATCATGCCTACATTTCTTTTCTATGCATAAGAAAGGAGTCTGTAACAAAGACAATTAGAATGTAAGGAAAGAAGTTCAGTAAGTAGGGAATGGCAATAATTCTAAATGCTAAACTATAAAATCAAATATGTAATTAAATGTATATAATTCAAAAGTGCAATTAGTCATGAACCATAAGATTTTTTTGATACATTTTGATAGTGTTAGAGCAGAGTTACTATATTAAAATGAGAATCAATTAGCTTATTCTTTTTGAGGCATACAAATAATTCAGCTTTTCTAGGGAGGCAATCAAGGATACTGGATAAAGCATAGTCTTAGAGTGAAACAGAACTGAGTGCAAACCTAGGGATCGCCACATTCCAGCCCAGGGACCTTGGACATCCGTAACCAGAGCTAATGCAATATCATGATCTACTGGGACCTACTGGGAAACCTGAATCCCAAACCAGATATCAGAACTCACCAGCTCTGCGACCTTGGACAAACTGCATATTCTTTTCAATCTTCAGTGTCACCTCTTTACAATGAAGCTATTCTACCTCTACTTGAGTATCTTCTTTGTTTTATTGGTGTTATTATTCCAGGCCAGTGTATATACAACATGGTTTACATCAAGCAAATCAGTGCACCCATCATAAAGTGAGGGAACAGCCAAGGGGGCATATCCTGGAGTACACACCTGTAAAGTGTTCCTCAGCCTAAATGACATTTACTGAGAAGGGCATTTCTGATCCCTCCAGGTTAGGTCCTCTGGCGTGTATTATAGACTGTGTTTCTACACAGAGTGATTAGCACAAGATATTTTAAATGCCTATGTGGAAAGGAAAATGATTTAAAATTACCATCCTTGTATTGACACAAGGATGAATATAAAAGGCAAGGAAACAGAACAGAGTGCAGAAAGAGAGTGCGCATATATGGTCATTCAGTTTATGACAAAGAGGTGATTACGACTCGGTGGGGGAAAGTATTGTCTTCTCAATAAATGGTGCTGGAGCAATTAGAAAAAATAATAATTCTTGATCCCTCATACCATACACAAAATTAATTTGAGATGAAAATTAATGATGGAAACTAAAGAAATCAAGTTTTTAGAAGACATAGTAGAGAATATTTGTGACCTTGGGGCATACAAATATTTCTTAACAAGACACAAAAAGCAATCAGTATTATAGAAAAAATGAATTGTTCTTCATTAAAATATAGAATATCTGTTTATCAAAAGACATCAGTAAGAAAGTAAAAGACTAGCAGAGATCTGGAATACACATATTTATCAAAGACTTAAATTGAGAATATATAAAGAACTCCTTAAATTATCCGTAAGGGAAGTTCTTTTCAAATGAAACAAGGTGTTTGATTCTGGAGAGCATCTTGGGTCTGGATATAAGTATTTGGGACTGGAGCTTAGTGAAGGAGCAGGAACAGAGAATAGATTCATAGCATGGAGCAGGCCCAGCACAGAGGGTAGAACATTAAAGGAAAGAGATGGGAAGGGAGGTGGGAGAAGAAAACTGTGAGATGTGAGAAATCAGAACTGAGTGTAGACAGCCAAAGAAAATGTGCCTGGTGCCAGGAGAACATTTAAGAATAGTCTTGTTTAATATTCCATTGGGAGTTGATACAACCTCCAAATACAACTTCCTAGAATTTCAATGAAGTGTACTACCCACACAATGCTTTATGTGAATTTTTTGTGAAAGAAAAGGGAGGGGGCCGTCTTCTACATGTGGATTGTGGGATATGAAGAGGACAATAAAGCAAAACAACTAAATAAGCAGGAGCATGGTTTTGGAGCATTGATATGTGAGCTCCATGGAATCCCCAAAAGTTCATAAATATCACTGAACATTCACAAGGCACAGACCGGAGATTTGGGCCAATGTTATTTAGATTTCATAAGATGGGAGATCTCAGGTGACATCAGTTACATATTTTCATTGCCTCTCTCCCATTAAGCTCTTTGAGAGCAAAGTTTATGATAGGAGCTCAAAAATAGTTGATGGAGAATGAATGAATGAAAGAAAGAATAAATGAACAAACATGATCATGAATGAAATTTAGGCATTTTGTTCATGTTTAGTTTTCAGAGTCTTGATCACTTTTTTACCTCTTGTTATGCTGGTGTCTTTTCATTTGTCCATTTTTGTATCTTTTGCCAGAAGTTCCCAGTCACATGCTTGCCATATTGTCCATCTACAAAGCAACATTCCAGCCCAAATGTGCACCTTCTCCATTTGGGAGATGAGTTGCACTATGGCATACAGTGATCCAAATGCATTTGCAAAATAATTACTCCTCTTTCATACCCGAGGCTTGTTATCTGAATAAATGTTTCCCTAATAAAGCTTGCAGCTGGGTTGAGTTTGAGAACTACAACAATTAGGAGTCATGGGACAAGAGCTCAAAAAAGGGTTCCCTTTAAACACCAGCGTTTGCTTCCTACATCCCTGATTAGGAGGAATGGGGCCTGTATGTGGCTGCCAACACAGCGCTGATTGCTAATCAAGTGGCCATGGTATGTGCGAGCAAAAGAGAATTGGAAAACAAACGTAGATGCTGATTAGTTTTCTACAAACATCTTGAAAGATGTGTGGAGCTGGAGCCAGCTAAGGTGAAGCAAGCAAGAAGGATCTGGCGAGTACTGCTTTGCCAACCTCACCTGAGTTGAATCTGGAATTTTAAAAAAGAAACTACAGAACAGGGCACTAAACTGATTGCGAAACCCACATGAATCTATGGGGTAAATAGTAATAACCGTGATAACAGCCACAAGGAGAGCCGTTAAGGTTTGTACCCTGCTTTACCACTGAGCACGAACAGTGATGTTCAGCAGCTCATTCTAGTTTCGTAATTAGTCCATGAGTTGGTTGTTAATGTTACCTCCTCCATTTTACAGGGGGTAATTTATTCAGAGCAACAGATATGACTGAACTAGGATTTTTGCTGAGATCTTCATTTCCAAATTTCAGGCTTAGCGTCTAACTTACAGTGGAATGAAATATACCCACACTCGCCAAGGGCTCATGCATGTTATCGGCACTAGCAGCAACGAACGACTGGAGAAAGAGGTAGACGAGGTTCAGACATTCAGGGACCTGGGGCTAACCACTGTAGCTCATGGGAACCAGTAGGAAGGAGGTGCTTCTTAAAAACAGCCGCTCTGGAGGAAAACAGAAGCAACAACCATAATGGAGGAGACTGGTAACGTTTCATGTTTACCTTCCTTTAGGGTGAAATCATCAATTCTGTACTCCAAAGTTTGTATGCCAGGATCCCACCTGAATGTTGGTTTAAGTACACGAGCAATTATCACTGTTCTGTCAGTTGGCACGTCTGTAACTCACCTAAGTACCAAATTTTTGAAATCCTTGGAAGAGAATACAAGTTCTGCTCTTCATTTTACCCATCAGGTATTTTGTGAATGGCACACAAGCTTTGTGAGACTGGGTATCCTTGGGTGGCCCCGGAAATGTGCTGGAGCTAATTCCAGCTTGTGAGAACCAGTTGTGTATCTTCACTGGTGTCATGTGGTAGCTATTTCTGACTTGGGTCATAGTGGGAGTATTTACACCCCGGAAATAGGCAAACCCTACAAACCACGGATTTTTTTTTTCCCAGAGAGCCAGTTTTCAAACATATACCAGCACACTACAAGATATATTTTTAATGTCATTATTTTTTTTTCTGCATATTGACTCTTATTTTTTACTTACATTCATTTAAAGAGGAAACCATATCACTACTGTAGATAGGAAAGCAATATCATCTTACATAAATAAAAGGTATCTTTAAGGAGAAATCCCAGTGGAAACAAAGCATCGTTAGGGCATTCTTAACTAGGTAATGGTGCTTGCAAAAAATAATGATCTTGAATGTACTTTCTCTTCTGTAAAAAAAGTAATCAGCACGTGTAGAGAGGTGTTAAAAATAAAGAGACTATGGTGAGTCTACTTGAGGTGAAAAGGACTGATAGAGGCAAATTGCTGATTCATCTAACAGAACTGAAGGACTCTGGGGAGTTATTTAATCCTGTGGCCACTGCTTTCTAAAGGCATCTTATACACGACAGAAGCTGCCAGTGTCCTGCCCAAATATCTCAGACCCCACTCCATTTCACTGTGTTCCAGACAATTTCTGACTGCAGGGTCCTCAGCTCCGTATCTCAGGACTTTCCCCAGAGGTTCAGACATTCAGGGACCTGGGGCTAACACAGAAAACGGCTCTGTGTGTCTGGCAGTCTTGAAGTCTCTCTGGTGGGAAGTGCCCTGGAATTAAACACCCTTTTCATGCAAGTAGCCCTCAACCAAGCGAGTAGCAGCTAATACAGTCAACTAAGGAGAATTGACCAATATCCCTTTTCCCTCTTTCTTCAGCTGGGATAACTCTGAGGCAGGCCTTCTGCATCAGTTCCAGAGTTTTCTTATGGGATTAATCTTCAGTTGCCTACCATGGCTTAGTACGGCATGCTACGTTGACTCTCTTTCCTCTTTTCTTGACTCCTATCCATTTCTGATGCGCCCTGCACCTCCTTAAGAAAGTACTTGTGCTCACAACTCTGTCTCTTCTTGAGAGCCCCAATTAACACACACACAAAGTCATGTCATTCCATGTGTCCCCACCGGCCCAGAGACTGAGGCCTTCAGCAGCCCTGTCCTGACAGGAGGCCAGCACAGATACAAGCCCTGCGATGTAGGCCACGAGTTATCTTCCTATCCCCACAGACTTCCCGTACTTGAGACACTCTCCGGAATGCTCAATATTGAAATTACCTCATTATCTCCTCCAAGGCC
Source organism: Halichoerus grypus (assembly GCF_964656455.1). Taxonomy (NCBI): domain Eukaryota; kingdom Metazoa; phylum Chordata; class Mammalia; order Carnivora; family Phocidae; genus Halichoerus; species Halichoerus grypus. The sequence goes on from NC_135726.1 coordinate 5,561,851, forward strand.
GGTGGTGATCATTGATATTTGAGAGGGCTAATCTAAGAGACATTGATCCTTTAATCCTCTCAGTTCACTGAGTGTTACTCCTGAATCAAGTCTGATCACCAGGAGGCTTAGCTCTCTGTGAGAATGCATTCACTTTATCATGATTCCTTTTCATGTCTTTACTGAGGTAAGATATACAAAGTAACCAGGTGAAGAAAGTTTTTATGCCTCTGGCAAAATACCTGTTGAAAAGCTATTCCTTGTGCAACTCAAGAGCTCTTTTCAGTAAAGGCTCTTAAGATACATTCCCACCAGAAATACATGCAAAGGGGAAATTTTTTCTCTGCCCATCACTTGGCATGCTTCTTCTCTCTCTCTCTCTCTTTAAATCAAACAATGAGAACTATTTAAGTCAACACATTTCTTTTTTTTCATGGTATGTGTAAACTCAAAGCAAATTTGGTGCTAAATTTTAATAATTATATCCCTCTATTTTTTGCTGTATTATATTTTATGTGTTCCAAAAACATTTACCTTTGTGCAACTGTACTTCAGTAAACTATTTAAAAACTTTTAAAAATAAATGTGGTAGACATGATCCATGAATATACATTAAACCTATGAACAATCAAAATACTGTCTTTGCTACAAAATAGCTTTAGAACGGAACAAGCAGATGTGAGTAAGGCTTAACTCAGGATCTGCATTTGGTTCGCAGCAAAAAGTAAAAAAGGTCGTGTGTGTTCAGAGTTAACACATGAACGATCAACAGGTAACCTCCAAGATCACTGGCTTGCAAAGATATATACACTTATTCATTCAGTCAGTCAGTCACAGATTTTGTGTAGCTACCCTGTGTGAGGTGCTTGTTAGGGTTAGGGATAGCTCTCTGAGAACATAGGTGTTGGCTCTGTTCTCATGGAATTTATAATTCAATTATGGTGTGTGTGTGTGTGTGTGTGTGTGTGTATGTGTGTGTGTGAATAGCCTCAATTAAATTCTGCTTCACCTGACCTCCAATGAAAAGTATAACAGCAACAAAGGGAAATAAGGAAACAGCTTTAGAAATATGATTGTGAATATTTATGCAAATGGGTCTTGATATCTCTGAGGCCGGCACATTGCATGAATCATGGCTTGTGGTAGAGCTGCTCCAGGAAAAAAAAAATACACACAAAACAATGTAACAATGAGTGTGGCCACCCTATCAGCAAGGAACAGGCATTTATGGATTTAGTTTAATGCCAGTTATTCTTTTCATTTTCTTAACAAAACAGACCTGAGAACCCTGTGTTTGTCATCTGTTAATGGCACATGAGGCCTTGACAAGAACCTGAACACCATCGGGTGGCAGCATTTTGGTTATGGTGATGCCATCCTGAGGTCAGGGGTCATGGCACAGATCACAGAGACCCCGATGAAGAAGCATCTCTGTTCTTGGCACTCTGTTGCCATGGACTTCAAAGGTGAACGGTCAATGAAGATCCACAGAACTTGATATCCAAGGGGCAAATGGATGGATCAAGCCTTCCTGCCCCCCCCCACCCTTGCCCTAAACCCTCACAAGTCTGACGCCTGGAGGGTAATACACACAGGTAGAGTCAATACCCCCTACTCTCAGAGTGCAGGTCCCGTATTTGTCTGGTCACAGACTTTCATAGTTACGGCAGGAACTTTTTAATATGAACTTTATAGCTTATAGCAGTGGTTCTCAAAGTGAGGTCCTGGACCAGCAGCATGACCACTTTTAAAAGTCTTTAGATGCAAGTTCTTGGGCCCCATTCCTGAACTTCTGAGTCAAAAACTCTGAGCCTGGGACTCACTGTGTAAATGGAGCATGTAGGTGATTCTGGTACCACCTCAGGCTTGAGAGCCACCAGCTCAAGACCCAGTGTTTTCTGAATTGTTTCCCATGTGGGGCCTTTTAACTTTCTTCTTAACCACCCAGTGCTAGGAAAGCACGTTGGGAAGCGGTTGTGTTCCATTTACCCAAACAGCACACAAGCCTTGACACCAACAGGATTTTACATAAATAGTTGTGAGCTCTTTTACTACACACTGAAAACATGCCTCCAGAATCATGAGTCAGCCAGGCTAGCAGTTCATAAAACGTCCTCATTCAAAGGTCTATCATTTAAAAAGAGAGAGAGAAGAAGAGAAAATCAACACAGTGGTCTGACAAGAAAATTTAAATGATAACTCCTGCTTTCATTTAGGATTCTACTAAGTCATGGATCCTCACATATGTAACTAGTGCGGTTCATTGTTTGGACCCAAGTACAGAATCTTAACTTTGTTCCTATTAATTGTTAATTTAATTGTTAATAACTCAGCCCACCATTTCAGCCTACCAAATTATTTTTGATTCCTGAATCTGCTATCAAAAGTATCAACCAGGGGCGCCTGGGTGGCTCAGTTGGTTAAGCCTCTGCCTTCAACTCAGGTCATGATCCCAGGGTCCTGGGATTGAGACCCACAGTGGACTCCTTGCTCAGCAGGAGACTGCTGCTTCTTCTCCCTCTGCCATTCCCCCTCCCCCACCCCCTGCTTGTGCTCTCTGGCTATATCTCTCTGTCAAATAAATAAATAAAATCTTTTAAAAAAAGTATCAACCAGAATAATGTACCATCAATACATCAAATATTTCTGTTCATCATATCTTCATTGATGCCAGTTATAAAATATAAAGCTCTATGCTAAGGGACAAATGCTGGACCTGCCAATGACTCTTGAAAAATAATCCCTTCACATCTTTAGGAATTATGGCCTGAAAACTAAACATTAGAAAAATGAAGTGAGCAGGTGGGGCGCCTGGGTGGCTCAGTTGGTTGGGCGACTGCCTTCGGCTCAGGTCATGATCCTGGAGTCCCTGGATCGAGTCCCGCATCGGGCTTCCTGCTCAGCAGGGAGTCTGCTTTGTCCTCTGATCCTATCCCCTCTCAGGTGTTCTCTCTCTCTCATTCTCTCTCTCTCAAATAAATAAATAAAATCTTTAAAAAAAAAAAAAAAAAAAAAAAAAAAAATGAAGTGAGCAGGACTGAATTAAAGTTGTTAAAAAAAAAAAGAAAAAAAAGATGCTCAGTTAAATGTGAATTTCAGATAAATAAGAAAAAATAATTAAATATGTCCCAAATATTGCATGAGACATTCTCATGCCAAAAAGAATACTAAAAAGAACTTTAACATCGTTTACCTTATTTATATGACCTATGCCCTTGACCACTAATCTAGAATGCCTTCCTCCCTTCAACTGATGAACCCACATGTCTGTCCTCATGCAAAGGAGCTGTATCCTTCTCACTAAGTGAAATGACTTTTTTCCACGAGTTAGCATGGAATGTAGCAGCAGGCTGGGCCATCGCCCCTTTTTCTTCCGTAGACATTTTCTGAACATCCACCCGTAGTCAGACTCCACACGTGATGTAGAGCAGGTGAAGGAGAGCTCCATGTCCCACAGAACTTACACAGCCTCCTTAACTCCCACAAACAAAGGCACCCTGAATACAGCTCTCGCCTCCATATTGCTTACAAGACTGCCTGACTTCTGTTCGTGCCCAGAGCATCAAGGCTTGAATGCCTGCAGCAGTTTGCAAGGGGGGTGTGGCTTCCAGTCTTTCCCAGAGCAGATGTGTGGCTTTGGCCCTGGAAAGTAGAATTCTCCACATTTACCAGTGACTGTCACCATTTTTTTTCTTGTTTATCAGACATGGTTTCAAAATAGAAATTAGTATTATTTTCTAGTTTCCTTCAACTACTTGGTGAGAAGATGCTACATGGGGGAGTCAGATGAACGGGGTTAGGTACACCTTCTAGGGCAGGAGGCGAGGGCAACCTAAGTATAAGTGAGCTTGAAACAGGTTTCCCGGGCAGAGTCACATGTGTAATCGCCTAATCACAAGAATCTCTAGAAGACTGTTCCCCAGGGGACCTCTGCTGGGAGGAGATGGGGCCTTCTTTGTTTGGAATGTGCTTCAGCAGAGCATTCAGCCTCCTCAGGAATAGAAACGGAACAGAACTGTTTTGTGAGAACCAGCAAAACTTGTGCCTGTGGGGAAATGCTAAAGCCAGAGGCCGAATATTACAGTCTTCAGGTAAAGGCAAGCTTGAAACCTCAGAATTTTAATCTAATTTGGGAACAGGAGTGATTTATGTCCTCCCTGATAGGTCGTCATTTCCTGAAAAGGAAATGGACAGAGGGAGTGTTCAGTTCTCCTTGCCCCTCTCCCCTAGGGTGAATTTGGACACTGATTTATTTAGGCATTTCCAAAGCTCCATGGCATTAATTTTAAGTGCTCAATTTAAAATGATATGTTTAATGGCATCACTGCTCAGAATCCTAAGAACATCATAACATGTTTATTAAAGGCTAACTATAAACTTCGACTGCAAGGACAGCAATTGGGGAGCTCTTTGTGAAATGATGACTCTGAAGAGGTTCCTAATTTTAATAAATTATTTATTAAAAATTATATACGTTGGATGTGTAAAAAGGAAATCTATATCTTTGACCTCTCTATACCAGCTATAAAGTTACTTCAAAATGTAAAACACCCAAATGTGATTCATATTTAACACATCTGTGCGTAATATCATGCATGTAATGTGCTCAGAAAAGGGCCTGCTGTGCCATGAGTGTGTGTTAAATGTGCGCTATCAATCTATTATGGTATTTAAAAAGATAGGGTGCCAGCCAGACACAAAAGAGAGCACGCCATATGACTGCATTTACATCAAGAGCACAACAGTCCAACTAATGCAAGTCAGAATAGGGTTACCCCTTGTGGAGCGGGGGCTGGGAGGGCACAGAGAGCTTCGAGGGCTGGCTGTGCTATTTCTCTGGGCACTGGTCACATGTGTGTGCTCAGTTTGTAAAAATTCATCGAGCTGTAGATCTGTGACTTCTGCACTTTATGTATACTTCAGTGAAATGGTGAAAAACACAGTGTCAATCTGATTCAAATTATAACATAAACATTTCTTGAAGGGGATCCAATAATTATAAAAATACACATAGTGGTTCCAAAAATGGATAATGAAGAGCATCCATACCACCAAAACTCAGAAATCTCTCAGAGAGCAAGTGCCTCACGAGCACTGAACAAATATGATGCTGTCTATATTGATAGTATTCGACCGAGACCGATACTGAGAGAGAACTCTTCCCATTCCAATGTCAGGAAAATAGAGGCTTGATCAATAAATAGAAGAGTGGGCATAGGAGAAGAAGAGGACAAGGGGTTTCAGTTAATCTGAGTAACATGGGTTCATCCCAATCGCCAACCTTTCTAGTGATTTCTCATTAAATGTCGGATATAATAAAAAGTGTAAACTCTTTATAAATCTTCCATTACTTCAGGATTTAAAAAAACAATAAAGAAGTTCAACCATTCCAATCTGTGAATTACTAAAACCTGAGAGGCTTTTAAAGCTCTCCTCTTGGACAATTTTTATTTATGTAGGAAGAATCTAATTCTCAAGAAAAGGTCTTAAGATGAATGCAAATGAAAATAACAATATTCCGTGGTGATAGTATCCAGAGCTGGTGAGGCTGTGGGGACAAGAACACTGTCAAATGCTCTTGGTGGCAGGATGAACTGGTAAGACCTTTGGGAAGGCAAGTTGGTAGTATCTGTCAAAATTGGAAATGGGCCTATCTTCAATGCAGCAATACCATTTCTAGAATTCAATCCTACATTCAATGGGTCTGTGTGAAGACATGTCATTTTTGCAATGCCTATAAGAGTGAAAAACGAGAGACAACCTGGATGTCCATCAATTAGGGAAGTGGCCACTCATCAAAACATCAAAAACCTTAGGTAGATCTCTCTTTCTCTCTCTCTCTCACACACACACACACAAACACACACACACCACTACATATAAAATTGAATGGAAAAATGGCAGAATACGGGCGCCTGGGTGGCTCAGTTGGTTAAGCGGCTGCCTTCGGCTCAGGTCATGATCCTGGAGTCCCTGGATCGAGTCCCGCATCGGGCTCCCTGCTCGGCAGGGAGTCTGCTTCTCCCTCTGACCCTCCCCCCCTCATGTGCTCTCTCTCATTCTCTCTCAAATAAATAAATCTTTAAAAAAAAAAAAAAAAAAAAAAAAAAAAAAGAAAAATGGCAGAATAGTACGAACAGTATGATCACATGTTAAAAAATATTTTCTTAAAGATTTATTTATTTATTTATTTATTTGACAGAGAGAGAGAGAGAGAGAGAGCACAATCAGGGGGAGGGGCAGAAGCAGGCTCCCCACTGAGCAGGCAGCCCAACAAGGGTTTCGATCCCAGGACCCTGGGATCGTGACCTGAGCCGAAGGTAGATGCTTAACCGACTGAGCCACCCAAGGGCCTCTAAAATAATATTTTTGTATATAGCTTAATAAGCATCTGGAAGGAAACACACCAAATTATTAACAGTCGTTACCCCTTTTATAATACATTGGAAGTGACAGAGTGGAAATTTTCACTTTTTTATTTTTATACTTCCTTGTTATATTTTTTCAAAGAGCATATACAGTGATTATAATTACAGAAACTAAGGCAGCTAGAAAGAGAGAAAATGAAAGAATATTTCTTGTTTGAAAAAAAGAAAGAAACTCTATGTCATTCTGGCCCATATCTTCATTGGAAAAGCACTGACTTGCCCTGTCCTCATGAGGGGTGAACGAAGTAGAAAAGCAACAAAACTTTAACACTAAGGGTGTAGTTCTAGAAGCATCTCCCTTGTCTCTGTTGGGACTAGCAACAGGCCCTTGCTTCGGGATTCATTTCATCCCTTCCTTGTTCTCCTTTGGCTTTCTTTGGAAGCTACTGCCACACCCATCGTTGTGGTCTGAGCTAACTCTGATTCTGTGAGCGCCCGGTAAGAGATACCCCCTTCATAGCTTAACAACATGTCTGCATTTCTCCCAGGCCTCTGCTCTCTTGGCTCTTATCAGCTTCTCTGGGTCCATGCCCCCCAGGCTCCTGGTGTCACTTTGAGTTCCAAGGATATACTAAGCCAGCAGCCCATACCTTCCCATTCTTTCCCATAACGCTTCTTTATGCATCGATGAGCTGCTTGGTGTTGCTATAAGTTTCCCATAGTCCTGTCTTCTTTTCCTTAAAATTCCACGATGGCCATCCTAGCAGAGCTGGCCATTCCCTAGCCTTTTGCTCCAGAGATTCTCCTAACCCCACCCCTAAATAAAACTACTCATTCCCTCCTCCGTACTTCCCCTCTTCTCCATGCCACCTCTGTCATTTTACCCGGAGCACTGCATTTCACTTCATTGTCTATGCTGTGGGAGAAATCCATTGTTGACAGCTGGATTGAATCCTGATTGCACCATTTACTAACGGTGGTTTCATTTCCTCATCTATAAAATGGGGTCAATTTTAGGATTGACCTCAAAGGATTGTTGCAAGGATTAAATTAATAATACAATAAAATCACCTAGTGCCCCTGCGTGTAATAAGGACTAGTAAATATAAATGATTATTAGAACCACATGTCTCCCTAACTAGACTATGAGCTTATCAGCAATTTTATCTTACAGCCCCAGTACCTAATCCAATGACCACTATTTTGAAAAGGCTCAAACATGGTTTATTAAGAATCAATTAGTTCTCTTGATGTTCAGTGACTCATTGTTGCACATAGAGATGTAAAGAACTCCATTAACACTGATCACTCGTTCATTGATCATCTGCGCTGTGTGCTAGGGAGTGTGTTGTGCTGAGAACTGAATGGTGAGTAACCCAGGCATGGTCTCTTACCTACCATCACTCACAGTCCAAACGGGACCCAGAGAAATAACCAGACAGTGGCAGCACAGTATGGTAAAGGATATGATGAAAAATATCAGGCCTTGGAGGGAAGACACTGAAGAATAACTTCTAAACTGAGATTTAAAATTTAAATGGGGGGGTGCCTGGGTGGCTCAGTTGGCGTCTCTTGTTTCAGCTCAGGTCATGATCTTGGGGTCCTGGGATCGAGCTCTGTGTCGGGCCCCACATCCAGCGGGGAGTTTGCTTGAGGTTCTCTCTCTCCCTCTGCCTCTCCCCCGCCACTTGCATGCTCTCTCTCTCTCTCTCTCAAATAAATATTTAATATATATATATTGAATATATATATATAAATGGGAATTTCCCAGGGAAAGAGGAAGGAAAAGTTATTGGAAGAAGGCACAGCCCATGTGAAGACTCCTCACCTGTTCTGGGTCATCTGAATACCAGAATCCTGACTTTTAGTCAGACAGTCTCTACCCACATGAGGTATCCTTTATATAATTTCAACTAAGGGGTTTTTTGAACATGGTAGAACATTGGCTGAAAATAGCTCAGATTATACTCTCTTTGGAAGACTGAATTTCCTCAAAATTGCTGCCACCACACATCACATCTCTGTTCTGCATACAGTGTGATAGTTATAGTGACATGCCTCTCATCTAGTGGGGGAGTCTATGTTCCATCTTGAAACTCAGTGGAACTTTTCACTGTCTCAACCACTATAAAATGTGGTAATCTAGTGGTCTAGTGATCTAGTGATCGTTGCCTTCACTAGTGACCTAGCAAAGACTTCTGGAGAAAGAGTCAAGCCCAAAGCCAAGGATGAGCTTTATAGCACAGGGAAGAAAGTGGAGACATGATTTCTAGGAATATTGTTGAGATCCAAAGTGCAAGTCAGAACAGGCTGAAAGTGGTTGGGGGGCAAGGTTTATTATCCAAATCGGTGTCCTCATTCAGGATCTCTAAAGATTCAGGAAAGTAGGAAGTAGAGTGTGAAAATAGGTTAATACCTATAAAGGCATCCTGAAAGGGTCAGCAAAGTACAGTCCACTAGCCAGATCTGACCAACAGCCTTTCTTTAAAAAATAAAGTTTTATTGGCGCACAGCCTCACCCATTCATTTCCATATTGTCCATGGCTGTTTTTGTACTGCAATGGCCTGGACTTGAATAGTTGCCCCACAGACCATATGGCCTTCAAAGCCTCTATTATTTACTATCTGACCCTTTACAGAAAATTTAGCAACTCTATCCTAGTGGAATGTATCCATTTACCCAAGATAAACTTGCACAGTCTAATTAAAATGTCTTTATTTTATTTATTTATTTATTTATTTATTTATTTATTTATTTATTTTTACTATTGTCTGGAAATATACCAACTCTCCTGCTGGTTATCCAGTGCTGATCAGAGCCTCTGGTTGGCAGTTCTGCAAGTCTTTGTTGAATTTTTTAAAATAAGAAAACTCATTATTACCTAACAAAAGGAGTTTGTAGACAGAATGTTCCAACAGATGGATTCCAGGGAGAAAACAGAAAAAAAAAAAAAAAGTAAGACATGTCCTTGGTGGTAAAAAGCTTAGAGCCACTGAATCAGGAAATTATAGGGCTGAAGTAACAGACAGAGAGATACCAAGGACAGACACTGGTTAGTCTCATGTGAAGGTTATAAACTCAAGGTCCGCGAACCCTACCTGGCTCTTTGACATGTTTTGTTTCCTTTAACAGAGAGCCGATGTTTAAATATGATGTGTACATGGTAGCAGGCAGTTCAGGTTCGCTGGCCTGACACCCACTGCTAACTCCCTTTTCCCTGGCCTGGCTGAGTAGGGAAATACCTTCCCAGCCGCCTCTGCAGGTAGGGTGACCAGATGACCTGTCCTAGCCAATGAGATTTAGGCAGAAGTCTGTTAGGCATTTCCAGGGCAAGTGTTGGCTTTCTTGATAAAAAGGCTGGCACTGCCTTTTTCCCTTCTCCCTTCCTTGACTACAGATACCATGTGCGTGTTATCTCCAGCTTTTCCTGATTGGGCAACACTGAGTCTCCACTCCCATCTGGCAATTATTTGCAGGAACCATGAGCAACTGCCCCCCTTGAAACACTGGCTGTGGGTGCTCTGGGTGGCCACAGTTGCTCTGGGCCATTTCTTTTTTTTTTTTTTAAGATTTTATTATTTGACAGAGAGAGATAGTGAGAGCAGGAACACAAGCAGGGGGAGTGGGAGAGGGAGAAGCAGACTTCCTGGGGAGCAGGGAGCCCGATGCGGGGCTCGATCCCAGGACCCTGGGATCATGACCTGAGCCGAAGGCAGATGCTTAACGACTGAGCCACCCAGGTGCCCCTGGGCCATTTCTTTAATTTTATGTTAGCTCTTCTCTCTTGGATAAGGAGCTCAGGAGTTGTTGGGTGTTCCCGAGAGCAAAGAGCCACCCAGAGGATCAGGGTCTCTGGTGAGCTCTGCCCTCTCTCTCCCTCTCAACAACGGGAATCATACGACACTCAGTCTGCACTTCATTGGTGAAGAAAGCTAAGATCTCTTAAGATGATTAAAAGATAAAAAATAGAGACTGCAAAATCCACCCACTTAAGCAATCAGAGTATTATTCTTACACGGTTCTAAAGTCTCATGGGAACTTTTTTTTAAGAAGAAAAGGAATATCTATTTTTTTCAGACATGTATCAGTGAGTGTCTCCGAAGTGCTTTAAAAACAAAAATTACCAGCTTTAACGAGGGGGTAATAACAGCACTAAGAACATCTGAGACAGTTCGTCCCTAATAAAATTCTGAATGTTAGCTGGTTCTATTACTCAAAGCTTTCCCTCGGCACACACATTATTTATTACATCATCAGGCATTCTGAGAAGCTCTGGCCGCGGCGACTTAAAAGAGGTGCTGCTACGGTGCAGGAAACCTCACATTCCTTATTGATAACGGTCACTCACCCTCGTTCCTAGTGCTCTCGGGTTTATCTTAAAAGCTCTAAAAGGAGGCAGACGGCGGCTTTTCTCAAGGTGCTGGGACAACCTCAGGACCCAGCTGACAGCACAGGCTGGGATGTAATGGTCCAGCTACTGAAGTGGTATTGCAGAAACGAAAATCACAAATGCACGGCAGCGGAGAAAAAGCCACTGTGGCACGACAACCTGAGTAAACAGTCTGCTTTGATTTTTTCCCCCTGAAGCCACTCAATTCTAGATGGGTTCTGTCCTAATTCTAAGCTTGTTTTTTTTTTTTTTTTAAGGTTTTATTTTGAGAGAAAGGGACAGAGCGTGCATGAGGGAGCACGAGTGGGAGGGGCTGAGGGAGAGGGAGACAGAATCTCAAGCAGACTCTGTGTTGAGCTCAGAGCCCTTGGGGGGATGAGGGGGGCTCGATCTCATGACCCTGAGATCATGACCTGAGCCAAAACCAAGAGTCTGACACTTAACCAACTGCACCACCCAGGCGCCCCTAAACTTGTTGTTTTTAAATAACGGTGACTTTCAGAAACCGGGTGGAGGGGGTGGTGCAGGGTTTTACATTGTCTGTGAAAGAAGGGGGCAGCTACTCTGCATTTTGTTATAAAGCAACCACAGAGAAGGCAAGTCCTTAATCATTGTCTTGAGTTTTGCTAAACTTGAGTTTCTAGATTTGCAGATTCCATCTTCTTACAGAAAAATGGTATACACCTAGTTTCCCTAGGAAATAGCTTATTTAATCCTCTATCAACTTTGGGTGAATATAAAAATCTCTGATTCATGACTTGTTGGCCTATTAACAGTTCTTAAACGTTCTGAGAAGTCAGTTTCCTAGATACCTGCATGCCTTGATCCAAGGAACAGGAAACCCTGCCTTTGGGGTGCAGATTAAGGAACTCTGTGATCATTCGCAGAGAGCAATGGTTGGAACTGTAGAACTATAATCCCAGGAACTTTCTCTTTATCTTCAATCGTAACAAATCATTTCAAATGCAATTAATAAAGACTACAGTCTGTATCATAGAAGCAACGAAGAAGCAAAGAAGAGAGAGAAAAAAAAAATTTATTAAGCGCTTACCCTGTCCATGCTCCAGGCTTTTTCCCACAGTTTCATACGTTTATCCCAATGAATTGCCATGGCTAGTGTGCTAAGTAGGTCTTTAAAAGTGTGGAAACTGAGTCTCAAAGTTATAAAGGAGCAAGCGAAACTGTGGTTTGTGTGACGTGCCACTAGATGTCTAGCCTCAAAGGACACGGGAGGGCAGGACTCCACACCATGACATGGCTGAGATTTGCCTTTGCCTGAAACCTTCTAAGAGAGACTTCACTCTTCAAACTGCAGCTTGAAGTGTTCTTGTCCAGCTTCATTCCTTTATAAAGCCTTAAGAAAGCAGCAGCAGCTACCATCAGCTACTGAACCCTCGCTATAAATCAAATAGGATTCTACGTGTGCTACCTACCCAGGTCCTTACACCTGCTTCTAAATCTGCGGACTCATTCACGTAACAAATGTTCGTTAAACTCCCACCCTGTGCCAGATACTGAGGAGCGTGGGGGATGCTCATGGGACAGACATTAGTATCCTCTTTTTACATATAAGGAAACAAAAGCTCAAAAAAAAAAAAACAAAAACCCTCTAAATTACATAGTGTGGCACAGCCTGACTAGTGATTAAACAAAAAGATTTTCTTAGCCTCTTGGGCACATGGCTAGACAAATCTTCCAGCCTCTGTTAGGTCTGGTTCATCTGCACAGGAGTGGCGTTCACGGATACCAGGCCTGAATCATAAAACCCTCCACGGCAGTTCTCTTGAGAGCAAGAAATAAACTTCTTGGTAAACTGCTGAGTTTTGGAGGTGTATCTGTTATAGCAGCATGATCTAATACACAGAGCTAGCAGAGGGTGAGGCTAAGAATGTGATCCAAACCAGTATGATTCTGGAGCTTGTGTTTTAAGATAGGTGGTAACGTTGCTCACCTTCGCTTCTCTGTAATTTGTGTACACGGATCTGAGTTCTACTTCTGGAGGGCGAAATACTTTTCCCATTTCCTCTTCTGGAATGTAATCCTCCAGAGTCCTGAATTCCATTTTCATGTGCCTTCCTTGCCTGTCCCAGTTCCTTATATGACAGAGTTGTGTAGCCAGATAAAATTTAATTTGCCAATAGCCTCTTTCAAATAAGAGGTGGAAAAACAATAGGGAAAAACAATAATACTAAAAACCGGTACTTTGAAAAGATCAAGATTGACAAATTTTTAGCTAGACCAGCCAAGAAAAAAAAGGGGGAGGCGGGAGAAGACATAGATCACCAGTGTCATTGATGCAGAAAAAGTATTTGATAAAATCCAAACATTAATTCATGATAAAAACTCAATAAACTTGGAACAGGGAAGGAATTTCCCAACACGATAAGGTACATAAACAAAAAACCCTGCATCTAATGTCATATTTAATGGTATGAATGCTTTCCCTCTCAGAACAGGGCAGTGCTATCCACTTTTGCCATTTTCACTCACTACTGTGTTGGAGGTTTGAAGCAAATTGGGGGTGGGGGGATAGAAAGAAAGAAAAGAAAAAGGAAAAACAAGAAGGTATAAAATAGAAAACAGATCCTAATGCTCCTAAGACTTCTGACCCAGGCCAGTGCACAGGGGGCCCTGCAGCAGAGACCTGGCTTTGCCTGCCCAGCATCCTTTCCCTCACCACACCCAGAGACTCACAGTCCAGCTGGGTGGCAAACTGACTCTATCTCTGGGGCAGGAGGGGACATTTGACCTTGACCCAGGCCAGGCCCATCAGTTTATTTGGTCTTCTTTAGCCACAGAGCTGATTCATGGAGGTACACATGACCCATGTGGATAAAGTGAACTTTATTCTAGCAGGGGATAGAGCCTCTCTCCACTGCAGTTGCTGTGAAGATAAGCTTGAGCTTGAAGCTACAGGAAGCTATGCTGACCATCAAAACGAAACAAAAATAAAACAAAGCAAACCCCCCCCAAAAAACAAAAAGGCGGAGAGAATGGAACCAATGTAGAAGAAAGCCAAGCAGAGAGATGAAGATCAAGTCCTAGTAATAGGCAGTATCTGAACTTATATGCCCACCCAGTCCTGAAGCCAGGATTATTCATGGACTTCTCACATACACAGGCCATGAAATACCCTTTTGCTTTGGCCAATTTTAATTGAGTTTCTGGCATTTGCAATGGAAAAAGTCCTAACACAGGATTGTGACCAGACCCAAGCCCCATCCCACCTTGATTTTGACATTAGCCTTTGCAGGATCTCACCATTACCCTTGTAGAACTCACAGACAATCCTATTATAACCGCCCCCCCGCCTCAAGTCATCATCTGAATCTAAGTCCTAGTAGAACGAGGACTATCTATATTTTGTTTTCCAGCATATCCCCAGTGCCTAACACACAACAGGTAGTCAATATTTGCTGAATGAATACTAATTTATGGTTAGGGGATGGACAGATGGAGGAATGGTGACCATGGGTAGATCTGTTCAGAATTTTACTAAAGGTTTAAGTTCAGCTTCATGGTCTTTAGTTTCCAGAACTTATGTTCTCTATCTTTTTAAAATGTTGACCATGCCCGTCTCCTACCCACTCACATCTCTCTTCTCCATGATGTCTCAAAAATTACAGAAACTGTGGCTGAGATTGTAATCACAATGTTCTCCGTGTCCTCTCTGAGAGGTAATTCATCTGGTCCTATAGATGTGCACTCGCTTAAATCAATAGGATGCACTTTTATCATCTTCTCAACTATCTTGAACTCCAATTTTCTCCTATTTATATTTTTTCAGCCCTTTTACAAGGTGATGATTATTTTCTTTGATCATAAAAATGGAGGTGACCTGACCCTGCGTGGTTCTGCATTTGCTCTGCCATCTTACTGGGCACCGTGTGCCAGATGGCAGGTCTGTGCACAATTGCCTGAGCAAACATCTTTCCACTGTCTTTGGCTTGTTTCAAACTTGCTGCTGTCAAGAAGCTTTAGGCTCTTATAGAGTTATGATGGGTCATGCCCCTCATATATACCTCAGTTTATTTTATATGCTATCTTTTAAACCAAGTTTATTAAAGAAGTCCATATTTTGTCACAACATACTTGTTTGGATATATGTTTTCTCTCTCTCCTTTCTCAACTGTCTTGCAGGGTTTTGCAATTATATAATCAGAATTTTTTCTTTCAAGAACTTTTATTTCTTTCGTTAGTGTGCTCTGTGTTAGTGTATCTGGTTTTTAAAAATGTCTACATTTTTCTCTGAACTTGACCTGAAATACTTTCCCTTAAACCGGGGCACCTGTCTGGCTTCATCCTGCATGCCCTTCGGTTGGACTCACCAATGTGAGACCGGCATGGTCATGTTCTTGCACGGGCCCCGTTGACGCACAGTATCGACAGGCCCCTTCATGCAGTTAATGTGGCCTGCTCCTCTCTCTCATTTGTGAGTGTCTTCCTTCCATTTACCTTCTCTGATGACAGCAGTGACATCCAGCCTTCCTTCCTCACTGACCCCACTCCCCATAAGTTACCATTAAGTTGTATTGGTTTGGAGACAAAGACCCCTCACTTTTATTTGCCCCCCATCCTTACATTTCTTGGTTTTACAGTGAGAGCCTCTGTGACTGTGGATATAGGAGTTTTCCAGTTTTTAGGTCTTCAAATATTTCCACATATTTCAGTTTCCTACATACTAATCAGAATTATGGTAAACTCAATTTTCTCTAAGAAAAACCCAAATGTGTCACATAAGAATACAGAAATAAAAATTCTATATATTTTGCAACCATCTTCCAGTGGGGAAGATTCTCTCAGTCTCCTGCTTTCTTAATTCATAACTAAAATTAAGAAATACGACCGTCGACTATTTCAACAAATGTAAAAATGCTGACAACATCCCTAAGTATGCTAGCAGCTTTTGTGTGTGTGTATCTATCACAGTGTTTTCAGAGTCCTCCTTTCATTTGAGTCATTTATCCATGAATCTCTTACCTACCATTCAGAGCCCCTTGGAGCCCATGGATTAATTCATTTCTGCATTCCCTAATGCACCCTGAATGTGGTAACACGTATATGGATGGTGATGAATAAGTGCTTCTCCCATGGAACTGAACTTCGGACTCCATACAGAATCAATAGGATAAAAAGGAATGTGTTGTCTGGAGGCATTTAAACATTGCCATCTACATAGAAACATCTGCTGTATTAAATATGAATTACTTTAAACTACTAATTAAAACAGTGAAAAAGGCTTCTGCTCAGAAATGCTTTGAGCATGTCCTTTAAAGCCCAGACTGTTTTTCCTTCATGTTATCATTCAGATGGGCCTTCCTGGTAGTTAATTGGCATTCAAGAAGCCATGATGTATCAGTTCCCCTCTGATGATCTCCTATGCTCAAAACTGAAGAGCAGTGAAACGTGCCCATTTTTTAGAGTGCGTATACCAGAAGGTACCTTAAAGTGGCTCATAAGAACTGAGTGATCCAAGGGAAGAATCAACTTGACAGGGAGCTATATCACCACGCCATCTGGGACAGAAAAGCATCAAAACTCAGACGACCCCTTTCTGCAAAAGTGTCCCCTTGGAGCAGGTGGCATTCCAGCACACAGCTCTTGCCCCCACCTGAGCAGGCCCTCCCATTCCGGAGGGTGTTTTAGATGCTGCACACCCTGTGTCCCCATCGCTGACCCGGCAACTGTAAGATTTTTCATCACTGACTGTGGCTCCCCCCCAGGTCCCTGTATTTCAGCAGAGAATAAAACGATCCCCGTATATCACTTTGATAAGTTTGTAAAGCACTCTGCCATCTTTGGGCAGGAAGCTGCTAAAGAAAGATACCTTCGTTACAGTTTACAAAACCATTTCCAAAATGTGCTGCTTTGGCCCTCAGAGTCAAGTTCAGAAATAGAAACCTGTAAAACTTATCCAGAGAACCACTGTCAAAAAAGACATTCTCCCTGTAATTGGAGGGCACGCTTTAGTCTGCTACATTAGACGATTCTGATATTAAATCTAGATCCTAAGACTATCTTAATTGGCCATAAAAAGGACAGTTGAAAACACAGGATTTGATCACTGCACATACAACGCTCGTGCTATAACCACCAAATTAGGCCATTTTGCAGGGAGCGTCCAGGCCTGAGTTCTATTTAAGCTCTCTCAGGGTTACATTTCATCATCCAGTTTCAAGAAGGCAAAAGGGTATTAAGTCGATTAGGATTCAGTGAAAGTTGAGACCATGGCACATCGTGCAAATTTAGCATTTGCTTCCATCCACCGTTCCTGATAACGGAGGGAGAGAGAGACATTTTACACATTTTCTGAGGACTAAAGTCGGACTTGCCCACTGCTCATGGTGACACCTTTTGGTGTCACTGGATTTAACGATATTATAAATAATGAGTTAAACAAATTTGGAGAGTCTGATTAATGAACTAGGGACCATTTCGTACGAGAGAACACTGATGTCTAAATGGAGCATGTAACTTCCACATTCTCTGCTCTCAGGAGTCATGGATTCCTGGACCGCCGAGCCCCAACCCCCTCCACACACAGAGAAGCGGACTGCACTTCTGCCCGCCCCAGTTCTGACCAAGCTGCGGGAGAGGAGGCTTGCCTTTAAAAATCATGACAACTTCTGTTTCTTTGCTCTGTTACTTTCGGAAGTAAGTACCGGTTGAGGAAGTCAGACTTGTTAACTACTGGTAGGTGCCTGGGTCCTTTTAGAGAAAATAGTACTGGCAGGAATCATGGTCAAGACACTTGCAGGTGATGGAGTTGAAAAAAAACAGGCCAATCTTGCTACTGACTGGTTGTGCAACAAGGGACCATTTGCTTAAAATTGCTGAACCTTAGGCTCCTCCTCCCCCCATGGTAAAATAAGGATGAGTAGTATTTCCCAAAGACATTCTTGTGAGAGCTACATGGGTTAAGACATTACATGGGGCACACAGTTAGTTCTCAACACATCTTATGCATTATTATTATTCTAATAAGTGGGCCGTGGTGGGGGACCACACGGGGGATAATATCACCCATACCAGGCAGAAGCCTGCTCTGGAATCTCGTCTGGATTCTAGCAAGAACCTGCGAAGACACGGGTAGAAAGGACACAGTGGCTAAATTCTGACTTTGGTTCTCCTAGCTCCCTTTCCTGGCATCCCACTCCTGTCCTTGTCCTGACCACATCACTCTTTTTTCTTCCTTTTTAAAGACTTAATTCTTTTAGAGCAATTTTAGGTTCATAGCATAATTAGGAAGAAGGTACAAGATTTCACATATGTCCTCTGCCCCAACACAAGCATAGTTGCCCCCAATACCAGCTTCCCCAACCCCAGAGAGGTATGTTTGTTACAATTGATGAACCTACATCAATACATACAAACACCCAGAGTCCAAAGTTTACCTAAGGTTCACTCTTGGTATTGTACACTGTGTGGGTTTGGACAAATATATAGTGACATGTATCCATCACTGTATCATACAGAGTATTTTCACCGCCCTAAAAATCCCCTGTGCTCTACCCTCTCATCTTTCTCTCCCCACCAACCCCTGGCAACCACTGATTTTTTTTCACTGTCTCCATAGTTTTGCCTTTTCTGGAATGCCATATAGTTGGGATCATACAGTACGTAGCCTTTTCAGATGGGCTTTTGTCAATCAGTGACATGCATGTAGGGGCGCCCGGGTGGCTCAGTAGGTCGAATGTCCGACTCTTGATTTCCTCTCAGGTCATGACCTTGGGGTGTGGGATTGAGCCCCGTGTGGGCCCTGTGCTGGATGTGGAGCCTGCTTACTCTCTCTCCCTCTCCCTCTGCCCCTCCCCACCACGCTTGTGACCCCCCCACCCCCGCCTCTAAAAAAAAAAAAAAAAAGTAATATGCATGTAAGTTTGTTCCACATCTTTTCCTGGCTTGGTAGCTCATTTATTTTTAGTATTAAATAATATTCCTTTGTCTGGATGGGCCACAGTTTATTTATCCATTCACCTACTAAAGGGCATCTTGGTTGCTTCCAAGTTTTGGCCATTATTAATAAAACTGCTGTAAACATGCACTTCAGACTTTTGTGTGGATCTAAGTTTTGAACTCCTCTGGGTAAATACAAAGGAGTGTGGTTGCTGGATCGCAGGGGAAGAGAATGTTTAGATGAGTCATTGCTCTTTCAATGTAGCACTGCCCTTCATTGCTAGAGAGCTTCCTCTAACTTGTGCTTTGCCAGCTTCTAAACAAAGACTGACAGAAAGGTGGGCTTGGGTAGAATAAGTCGGAGCGTGCTTTATGTAGTTTCCTAGCGTTCCCCTCAAGGACTAGGCTCCACTGGACCTCGTTGGTTACCATTGTACTGACTCAAGCTTCACTAGCTAATTGCCTTCCCTTCCCTGTCTCAACCCCCTAACCCTCCCCCTGCAGCTCCTTCATCTCCCAAAAAAATAACTGCCCTTGAACTCCTATCTCAGAGTCTGCTCATGGGATGCGTGCACAAAGTGAGACAATCCCTGACAGTCCTCCCTCCCCATGCACACCCCCATTTATCACACAACATTTTTGTCAACTCTTGTGTTCCGTGCCTTGGTTTACCTGCTCTGCTGGCCTGGGCAGTACTGTCACCTTTAGACCTTTTTTGCCCTGACTACCTCATGGACTTTGTTCACAGATGGTTCTAATTGTTAAGATGTAGATGCCCACCCTGTTCCCTTGGGGGTGGGGGTGGGGGGTTGGGCGACAGACCTACAAGCTGGGAAGGAAAAGCTCTGAATGTTGTGGGTCAAGGCACGACGTGTGGCCAGAAGAACATGTACCCCCGTCTGAGTATCTGTGGGTATGCTGGGTTAACCAGCAGAGCACCCCTCCCCAGACACGGCAGCACTACACACGTCCCCCTCTCTCTTTAGGCCTACTCCCTGCCCTTTGGGAAAAAGGAGTGAACTCTAATTCACTTTGTATCAGAAAACACTTTGACCATTTTGAAGTTTGAGTCCCATTTCTACTCAGGTTTTTTTGTTTATTTGTGTTGTTATTTGCTTTTAATTAAACCAACACAGACTCAGAGGGTTTCATTCACCAACGCAGATGAGGTTCCCCAGCCCCACCTCCAATTTCACATACTTTGAATTAGGACTAAATATAGATTTTAGTGCCGAGACAACAAACATTTAAAGAGACACAATTTTTAGGTACCACTGTCCCTACATGCAGTAATAGAAGACACTAATTACAGTTGGTTTCTTCCTCCCAGAGGTCAATGAAGTATATCCAGCTAAGAGTATTTTAATTAAATGGTTTTATGTACTTCCCTGTCTTTCATATTAATCACTCATCTACTTTAAGGAATGTTTTGACCTAGCAGCGGATTTTACACTAGATTTGAAGACCCCAGTTATCTGAGAAAATGTCAGCCTGTTTGCATTTGTTCATGCATTAATTTCACACTTGTCTGAACCCCACCTATGTGTTGCAGAGATCCACAAAGGTATTAGTGTTGAGTACGATATTTTAATTTAGCTGGGGCAAATTCAGCTTCTTTGACTATGACAGAGGGTTCCAGTAATGTCAATCCCCCACACTTGATGAGTTTACTAAATAGTTAAGAAAACAAGACGCATGTGAAAAGCCACATATTAACACAGAGACAGGAATGGGCAGAGGGAGTGGGCTGGAGATTTGGGGAGAAGAGTTGAGAGGAAAAGCTGCTCTCCCACGGATAACCATGGCAACTGCAGGATGGGACCAAGAGGGGACGGTAGTAGCATCTGTGGAATGGGAGTGACGAAAGCTGGGGGCTCTGAGGGCCGTGCAATGGGGTGGTGGACTGGACTGGTCGAGTTATGAATCACAAGCCCTTTAGGTTCAGGAGAAGCATCTGCAAATCCAGAATGGCTGGATGAGGCCAGAGCACTGGACACAGCTCAGGCTCCTGGACATTGGCTGGTGGGGGCAGCTCAAAGCAGGCAGATGATGGAGGTTTTGCAGAATTTGGTGGCAAAAATCAGGATTCCAGGACAGGAGCCTGGAGCATGGGTGTGAGGGGATCCAGGCCCCACAGACACTGTATGGCAGTGAGTGAGGGGAGTCAGAGGAGGGTGACACATTCTGAATGCCCATGGTTCCCGGGTGCCATCTGTGTGAAGGTACCTGGGCACTGCTCCCCAAAAATCCTCAGAACAGCTTCCTCGTCTGTTTGGGGTTAGCTCATTTAATCCTGACGGTCATCCTGTGGGGTCGGCACTGGTACTATCCCACTTGACAGCTGGAGCGGAGGAGGGATTTATTGAGGACGGTACAGCAAGCCAGAGGCAATGTCCAGGTGCTGCTGTCCATCTCTGCAGTGCCCCTCCAGGTCACTTCGTCCTAACAGATGTGACGCGCGATGCTTTGGACATCAGGGATCCATCGCAGATTTGTGAGTGGGGGGAAAGCCATGACGGAAAGGAGATGGTGGACACAGGGATCACACCGAGCTGACTTGACAAATCTTCCTAAAGCTGTCATAGACTCAGCTCTTCTCTTGTTGCAAATGTGTATTTTTCCTCACAAACCACATGACACCTCATGCCTCCATGAGATGTATGAGTGAATGAAAGTTGCAAAGAATCTTACTGCTCAGGGAAGCTATGCGATTCAGTTCTAGAGCTCTCAAAGTTCTGCTTTGGTTCTGACCTCTTTGCTTCCCATCAACAGGGAATTTCAGGTCCCTCCACCCCAGGGGCCACAGCTGGGAAGTGAGTGGGCTGGCTTTGTCCTAGCAGCCAGGCTGAACTCTGAGTTTGCATCAACCTCAGCATCTTTACCCCATTGCTAAATTCTGGTGGAGAGCATACCAACCTCAAAGAAACCCCCAACCCATTTGCTGCCCCATTGGCCGCACAGGTCAGAGCTGAATAAACTCATCAACTGGGAAGCCTGCGGCATCTTTGGCCCTTGGGGTCAGAATGAACACCCTTGCTGTGCTCTAAAGAAGAATACAGGGCTTTGGAAATCCTATTCTCTAATTTAGTACCTCCCAAACTGAAAGGTAATCCTTTTATATAGTGTGAATCATACTGGAAATGTGCAGAAAGAAATAATACTGTCACGTGACCATCAATAAGCACCACTAAACACCTGCATGGCCTGGTTAGTGCTTTGAGACTTGGAGCCTGGGAGCCTTCTTATAGGACAGAACACATTTTCCAGCAGGGATTAGCCTTGAGATTAGAGTTTAATGAAACAATCGCTAACACTGGAGGCTTGGGCAAAGGAAACGGCAGACTCCAGGGAGCTCCTGGTTTATCTGGGGAAGACATTTATCTAATAAACCATGAATAAATAATAGAAAGGAGTCTAAAGTCAAGAGATGCAGAGGAGCCAAGGGACAAAAGGTAGGGGCTTGATGTATAAGAAGATGCTTTAAAAGCAATTTAATGTTTTGACTTTGCAATAGACATTCATTCCTGGAGAAATGCTTGTCACTTGTGCGCAAGGCTGCTCGCTGCTGTGTCAGCCAGAAGAGGCTAGGCTGTGCAGTGGTAACAAAGAACTCTAAAGCCTCCGTGACTTTGAACAACAGGGATTTATTTGTTGCCTATGCCCCACGCCCGACGGAGGTCAGCAGCAGGATGCTGATAACCACACACCCAGGGACCCAGGCGACCAAGGTGGCAGTGTCTTAGGGACGGAGTGAGGATTATAGGACTGGGCACCAACAATTCTATGCTTTGGCCTAGACGTGACACGTGCCACTTCCACACACATTTCAATGGTTGGATCCAGTGAGGCAGCGATAGCCTCACTGGTAGGGGAAGGTAGGGGAATAGAGTCTCCACTGCCAGAAAGTAGAAAAGGACCAGATATTGACGAACATTAATACATCTATCACAAGTGGGATGGCAAAAGTTGGGAAGAAATGCCTATCTCCTCGTGTGTACATGATGTGAACATACATCCACATGAAAGACTATAATGGGACAGTTTAAGAGGATTTGAAAGTTAAAATGCAAGTTGCAGAAAACTGCACATAGTAGTATCTCTCTTAAGTATAACTCATCTGGGTTACAAACCTCTGTGTATCAATGGACACGCCTATGTGTATCTAAATGTCCAGAAAAAGCTCTGGAAGGACATCCATCAAACTAGTAATGCTGGTTACCTCCAAGAGAGGAATATGGTTGCAGAGAGGACAAGGGGACTTCCGTTTGTCTGAATTATTTAAAATGAAAAGGAACTTATATGTAGCTTTTGAGTTTTTTCAAATAGCATTTATCTGTTTCCCGTGGCTGTTGGTTGGGTGGCCCTGTGCTAACCCGTGGTGCCATGTTCATTGCAGAAAGGCAACTGAGAGTGCTTTTCACCTCCATGAGCTGCACCAGCCGTATGGTTAGCAACCTTGTCCATATGGGAGAAATTTTCATTACTAGCTGGTCCTATTTGGTCTCACATCTGGCACTTTCTAGAACATTCTGGAATTTTAATTCCACAGGAAAGCACCTCTATTTTTTTTTTACATTCTATCTCCTCATCATCTTTGGTACCCACAGGATAATATCCTGGGAAATGTCAAGTTTCCAGATGTTTTCTTTTTCCTTCCTCATTTCAAAACTGATTTATCTTCTTCCAAACCCTAATTCCTCTTTCTTCAGGATTCTTTTCTACACTAATGTGGTCCAATAGAATCATGAGCACAATAAATCCAATAGATATCTCATTTCCCCCCAATAATGTATTACTTTAAATTAAGCAAAATATACAACTTTCCAGAAGGGTTTTAGAGTAGAAGTACTGGTGTATCTCAGACAAAAGGGCAAGTCAGGGGGGCAATGGCAGGGGCTGGATTGGTGGCCTAGTGCAGGAGAGACTGTGTCCATGAAGGACCCTCTAATCTGACTGTAGATCTAGCTTTCAGGTACAGAGATAGTAATTTTTCAGGATGAAATTATGAAAAGTAACTTGGAACATCCACAATAGAATATTATTCAGTGATTAAAAAGAAATGAGCCATCAGGCCAAGAAAAGACATGGAGGAACCTTAAATGCATATTTCTTCGTGAAAGAATCCAGCCCTAAAAGGCTACGTACTGTACGACTCCAACTATATCACCTTCTTGAAAAGAGAAAACTATAGAGGCAGTAAAAAGATCAGCGGTTGCTGGGGGTTTGAGGGAAAGAGCATGATGGATGGAGCATAAGGGACGTTCAGGGCAGTGAAACTATTGTGTATGATACTCTAATGATGGATACATGCTATGACACATTTGTCCAAACCCACAGGAAGCTATGAATGGGGCAGTAGAAGCATATGGAAACTCTATCCTATTTGCTAAATTTTCTGTAACCCTAAAACTGCTCTAAAAAAATAAAGGTTATTAATTAAAATTTTTGCAAAGGAGCTTTTTTTTTTTTTTTTTTAAGAGAGGAATTTGGAAGGCTTAGCCCATGGTTTGGATTCAAAGACACACTTTCTCTACTTTGAGGAAAAAATACTCAAAATACTTGCAGAAAATGGGAGTAGCACAGAGCCCACCCCAGGCCCACTAGGGCAGGAATCGTTGAGAGCAGAGTCCTTGACAGAAGGGACTCCCTCCTTTCACGCTGACCTGAAGGTAGCTGCTCCAATCTCTTCCTCTGCTTGGAAACAAATCCACAGAGGCAGCATAGATGTTGCCATGGCTTTGACCTCGCCGTGAACTTTCTTTTATAATTTTGTAAAATAGAAGAAAATTTGCCCAGGATGGAACGTTTTGTTTTTCTTTTTCCAAAGAAAAACATACCACATACCACAGATTCCTGCCACTCATTACTGTTTGTAATAGAGAGATGGATGGGCTGAGTGTCTGGACACGCTGTGGCTGAAGCAAGGCTCAGATTCAAGTTGTCACGTACAATTCTGGAGAAACCCTTTGTATCTCTAAGCATCAGTCTCGATCTATACAATAAAGGGATTATGATTAAAGAGAGACTTACGGGGCCCTGGGGATGCTCAGGACAGCCTTCTGAGAACCTAATGAAGGGTAAAGAGGAAGGGGTCACAGATGACTCTGGGCTTCCCCTCCTCCTCCAAACACACGCTGGTGCTTTGCTCCCTTTTCTTTTCTGGCCTTCATTGTGATGAAAAAGAATGCCACTGAATTAGGTGATCAGCACGTCCCATTTCTGTGTCTAAAGTCAACATTCCAAAGTAAGTGGTAGATGTGGGTGGTGGATGTGACCCACTGAACCAGAGTGACAGATCTTAGGAGGGAACTTTAGTGAAAGCTGTACAAGGCTGAATACTATCCTCCCCCAAATCAGTGCCATCCAGAAACTAAGAATGGGACCTTACCTGGAAAGAAAATCTTTGCAAATGTAATCAAGATAAGGTCATACTGGATTAGGCTGGGCCCTAAATCCAATGACTGATATCCTTATAGAAAGGAGAGGACACAGGGCACGGAGAGACATGGAAGCCCATGTGAAAACAGACACAGAGGTGGGCGTGCTGCCATCTGCAAGGCAAAGAATACCAAGGATTGCTGGGAACCACCAGAAGCTGGAAGAGGCAAAGGAAGGATTCTTTGCTAGAGCCTTTAGACCTGGTGGCCCTGCGATACCGCCACCGCAGAGTTCTGGCCTCCAGAACCGGGAGAGAATACACTTCTGTTGTCTTAAGCTGTTCGGGTTTGGGGTCATTTGTTGCAGCAGCTCGAGGACACTACTGCATGTACTAAGCCTTTTCAGGTGTGTCCCTCATCCTAAATCTTCGCAGCGAGAGCCTGGTTTTATCGCATTTCTCTTTCCCCAGGTCTTTAGCAGGGGAATATCCTTTTAAGCCTCTCATTTTTTTTTCAGGACATGGTAAATACCAAATCTGACAATGCCAATGGGCTTGTGATTGCTTTTGAGGGATTTCCTGCACAGATGGCCAATCCTTTGATGTGGTTACAAAAACGAACTTCCTGAAGCTGATAACTCACATCAGAGAAATGGGGACTAAGAACTGGTCCTGTGCTAAATGTACCCTCATCACTGCCACCTTGGGGGTCTGCTAAGCCACAAGCCCTATAATATGGAGCTTCTGAAAATGCGTAAGCCTGAAATGGAAAATGGAATCTGCAGGAATGTCTCCACCTTGTTTAAGAAAATACAATGTAAGGGATTCTCTTTCCAGAAACACTGCTGGGAAAAGTGCTTGCTCTCTCCCTCTCTTTCCCTGTGTGTGTGTGTGTGTGTGTGTGTGTGTGTGTGACATATATACTCACATACATGTATACACATACATCTGTATTTTAAAAAATCAGAGTATATTCTATTTAAATATTTTGATAGAACCTGGGAAAAGAGGAAGGAAGAAGACAAAGTGCTCCATCCTGAGCAATGAGGCAGCCACAAGCCACGTGTGCTTGGTAAGCACTGGAAATGTGGCTCATCCAAATTGAGAGATGAAGTGTAGAATCAACGAACACTGGATTTCAGAGGCTTAGTACAGAGAAGTAAAATATCTCAGTGATTTATCATATTGAAATGGATATATATATATATATATATATATATATATGTTTTTTGTTTTTTTTTTAAATAGGCCCCATGCCCAGCGTGGAGCCCAACATGGGGCTTGAACTCATAACCCTGAGATCAAGACCCGAGCTGAGATCAAGAGATCAGTTAACCAACTGAGCCACCCAGGTGCCCCCAACATGATAATATTTTAGATATGATGGGTTAAAGTACATCAGTCAAATTAATTTCACCAGGTTCTTTTACGTTTTTTTTTAAAAGGTGGCTACTAGAAAATGTAAACTTACTTATGTGGCTTACAGTATATTTGTGTTGGACAGCAGTGGGCTAAGGGATATACGGTCTGTGATATCTTTTATTTAGTCACATTTTGAGCACTTTTGGGCATTTTTGTTCAGGAAGTTCTAATTTTCTTACAGAGGTGATTTTTTTAAATATCTGCTGTAAGGATTCACACACACACACAGAGGATTTATTTTGTGACATTCTCTTTTTTTATGGTAACTTTTCCTTAAAAATAACTCAGATATAAGGTAAGCTTAATTAATATTCATTTTGCTCTTACGTTTTTATGCATTGCTGTGTGACCTTGGACTTTTCTAGGCCCCACATCGTCACCTGTGAAAGAAGTTGGTCTAGCGATGATCCAGACAACAGTGATTCTCAACTTCTTCCTCTGTCTCAACAGATCAGAGGGTTCTGGTAAAGTGCCATCAGCAAGAACAGTTCCCTGTGCTCACGGTGCTGCCTCTGCTTCCTCCCACTTCCCCTGGAGAATTGTTGCCATTCCTTTCACAGACTCAGTAAGAAATTTCTAGGGAAGGGTCAAAGGGTAGTAATTACAGTCACAGCCTATAGAATGCTGGAGCCCTGGAGGAAACCTCAGTTCACCCCGTTCAAATGCTGTACTCCCCTCAGGGGAAGCTGTGGCCCAGAAGGAGTAATGACCTGCTAGTCCAGTCACCCTGCTGATCGGCTCTGGTGAACACTGACTCCTTGCTTCATGGTGTCTCCTGGTCTGACAGGAGGGGAGGCTTGAGGGACAGAGACCGCAGAGCAAAGACCATCGTACACAATTGGCCACCCATACATCACTCCCTTCTTCCCTAAAGCCATGTCCTACTAGAAGGTCATTTTTCTCTGTCTTAGTTTACCACAAAGCATAGAAGGACAAAGGATTTGGAGGGATGTGAATTAATGATGGTGTATAAGAGAAAACTCAACATCTTCTCCCAGTTTAAGTCAAGAAAACATCGTTTCAATCTCTCTTCAGAGAGACTCGTAGAAAGCTACTTGCAATGGCTTTGGATGCCAAAATGTTCTGAAGCACCAGAATTTCCAAAAACCAGGCTTCCAAGCCTGGTAAAAATGGTAGATGAATCAGAATGTTCTGTTCTGTTTAGACCTAAGGCATACCAGGGTTAGATAAAGTCACAATTGACAAAGATTGGTATTTATTATGAAAGATGCCAAGTTATATTTAGGTTTTTTTTTTTTTTTTTACCTTCAGATCTCACTCAAAATTGCTTGTCACCTTTTGAAGTATCATAATTAACACCAGTTAATTTGTGTGCTTAAATATTTTAATGACAGGTTATAATTTTAATAGAAAAAGCAATTTAGAAGAAAATCGTAGGATCCTATGGTTTTCAGGAGGGGAGAGAAAAAAGAGACTTTGGAGTAGACAGAACCCAGAACTGGGACCCTGTTGTGACTCACCACTTCCTACCAGTAGGGTCTTTAGTGATCTACGTGACCTCTCCAAACCTCGGTGTTCTCATTTATGAATCATAAATAATAAACCTACCTCATTGAGGTGCTCTAAGGATTATTCCAGGCTTGCTATCGTAAGTCCTTAACATATGTGATACACTATAAATGCCCAGTGCATTTTCTTATATGCAGCACCACTAAGGAGAGAAAACATGTCAGAGTCCGGGTTCCAAGTTGAAAGCTCCCAGGGCAACTGAAAGGTGAGAAGCATTTTCCAAAGAGTACCAGGGCAAAGAAGCCAAATCATCACAAGGATGAGGAAGGGGTTCAAGCCCCAAGGGTGAAAGGAAGGAAATGGAAGAGTGGGTAACTGGGAGACTCAGAATCAGAAAGGAATGGAATGGGAGGAAGGGCTGAGGGCAAAAGTTCAGAGACCATGATGTGGGATTCCTGCTTCCTATACGGGAATCCACTGGGGACAGGCAGAGCATTTGAAGACCCTTTATAGGGCCAACCACCTACCAAGTCATGTCTGTCCCCAAATGGAGCAGGCCGAGAGGGATGGCATGGTGTAGATCTCATCTCTGGAAAACTCATGATTCAATAGGGTGGCCATGCAAAGTCAACCTACCCAAGGTGTTGGGTCAAATGGTCTGTGCTGAAGGGGTCCAGCACTGTTGCTATTGTCCATGACACATGAGGATTAGTGTCTGCCATGGATTATCCTATTAATAATTCAGCAGACACAGGCTCAAGGGATGCTTTCACCACTTACTGCTCCTGTGATTTAAGTTCTCTGGGCCTTACTTCATCTATAAAGTAAGGCCACGATTACCCTCTTTGTACAGTTGTTGCAAGGATTAAAAGAAATAATGTATGAAAGATACAGACATAGCGCCTGGACTAGAGAAAGGATTCAACAGTTGCTATCCATGAAGATGAAGATGTTGATTCCATTCCTTGTAGCTGAAGACCCTTCAATTTTGTCCAGACTTCAGACTTCTCCCTAGTATATATTTCAAAATCTGATATTGATAACTCACATCAGATGAACCCTCTCTCTACTAAGCAGCCCAAGACAGAGAGATGGGTTTCAAAAGAATATCTAGATGGAAGTAAAGAAAGCTAACTAAGGTGGGTTTAGGTAGAACAGAAAATGAATGAATGAATGAATGAATGAACGAATGAACGAGTGAACGAATGAAGAAACAATGAATAAATGTCAAGACGGTATGGTACTTTTCCAGCAAGAGTGAATATGGGTAGGTGAAGTTGGAGGGAGCCAAGCAAAGAAGCACATGAGGGAAGGGGGGTTGGGAGGTTAAGAACCTAAACACATTCCAGGTGAAATGAGTAAATAAATCCCAAGGAAAGAATGAAAGTGAGAATGACTCAGGAGTGTGCTGAGCCGTGGCACCGCCAGCCACTATCAGAGGGCTTCTTAATTGCTTGTCAAAGACCAATGCATCCTGGCAAAATGATCCTCAAGTAACGTTGGGACTTCTTTTTCCTAACCTGGCTTCATTTATCATGATTAGAAAACAAGTCAAAATTGATTTCTGTTTATTTTATAAAGCAAATCCTTAGGGAACCCTTCTTCCCTGTAGGTTTGATAATTTTTAACTTAGAAGGGGAAGACCCTCAGAACATAAAGAGCTGTGTTATTTTGGTTTAGGAGGGTAGGGTGTGTGGATGTGTAAAGTTTATGGGTGTATGAAAAATGACAGTCTCTTAAACTTTTACAAATCACCTCAAATCCATCAACATGAGCTTTTTAGTTCTTTCCTACTTTAAAATGGGCAAACTAGAGGCAGTTTAATAAAGGAAAATGGCCCAAGATTGAAAATCAGACACATTTGTGTTTGATTTCTTAGCTCTGCCACTTAATAGCTGTGTGACCTTGGGCAAGTCACCAGAGGAAATCACAGAGATCTAGCTCAAATCCCTGAGGTTTGACAATGAGGTTGCTAATACCTCTCAGATTTTCCAGGAGGATTAGGGGTCATGTACATGAAAGGTATCAATACAGGAGGTCAGCTGTACATTTGGAAGTGATGAAGTGATGTCCTGTAGGTGCAGTGAAACCATCGGATTCTAGATCCCATGAGGGCAGGACCTGTGTGTCTGTTTTCCTTTGAATTCTATCCTGGCAACTGGCACAGGGCTTGGTCTACAGTTGATGTCTACTTTATCTATTTATCACTCACACTGTACCTAGTCTATGCAAAATTCTGTACTGTTTATAAGATATTGATTCATTTAACCCAATAAATACTTGTTGGCTGCATGACTGTTATTCATTTACTCATTATGTAAAGATATTTAAGTACTATATCCCAATGTGCCTCTTTGGGGAGGAAATCCAATCTACCCACCTGTGGTACAGTGGGTAGATTCACTCATTCTTTGATCCTTTCATTCTTGTGTTCACCCATGCATTTGCTTGTTCACCAAATATTTATATTTTAGTTTTTTGCTGCAATGTCAGCCCACCACCATCATCCTAGATAAAACACAAGGTCAGCTTGCCCTCACCCCTGCTCCCCAGCCAACCAAGAAACTCATTTCCTACACATACACACACAAACACACACACACAGCCTCAAGCAAATCCTCTATATTCCACCAATATTTTGTTAATCAGGTAAATCATATTTGAAGGACTGCAAGGAGATTCCTGGTTTGGGGGCCTCGCATTGCTCGCAAACAAGCTGTGACAAGAATAAGACAATGGCAGCAGAAGGTCAAAAAACACCCTTCTCTCCCGTACAGGCATTGTTACTCCCCAAACAGATTCCAAAGATCATGTTCTCTTTCTGGAAGTGTAATTACAGCAAAAAAAAAAAAAAAAAAAAATCAATGTGCATTTCAGCTCATGTGAAACAGTCTTATGAGGGGGCATTAATGTGATCTGCCAGCACCTAGAGATTTCTCTCAGCATTCTGGGCTGCCAGGCCATTCTCAGATGCATTTTCTTGATCTGAACAGGCCCTATTCCTGGGACTTAGTGTGTGGGGCTTCCCTGCTCCTTTTGGTTTATGCTTAACCCTCACAATTAATTCCGAGCCTCCTGCCTGGGGAAGTTTCTGCCGTAGACTTTCTTGGCATTTACCCAGCTAGAAAGGAAGTGATTGATGCTCTCCTCACTCTTCCGCACAAAAGCTGAAAGGCTGGGCAGAAATATCACCTGCCTCTGTGCTGGCCTCTCCCAGCCTCACCTCTTGACCCACACTGTTGATTTCATCCCTCACATCTCCTGGGGGACATTGACCCATCAATTACCTTCTCTTTTTCTCCTGTCTTCAATCATGTCCTCTCTACTGGCTACTTCCTGGCAGCGTACAAACATGTTTAAGGCTTATTTATTCTGGGAAACTGAAAAAATAAAAATACCCTTTTCAATTCTACCCGCCTCTGAAGTCATTTCCCTATCTCTTAGCTTCCCAAGGTTTTCTGATAGAATTCACTCCCTGTCTTCTTTGTATCATCATCCATGCGCCCCTCAAGCCCGGGCAGGCTGCCTGGTGGCCTCTTCAACTTGCTGAAACTCTTGCAGTAAAAGATCAACACCCAAGGAAAACCCAACTCCAGAGTTTATTCTGCCTGGCCCGTCTGCAGAATTTCATTTATTCTCATGGTCATGCACTTATTCATGTTTTCTATGCAGCGAGCGCTCAGCTATGCTCTGGACAAGCGTGGCTCTGCCAGGCTGGCTTTGACCGCCAGTAGGGACCTGATGTTGGTGAGCGTGGGGAATGCTAGGAGGAAGGGCCGTGCTGTGGGAATGGCAACCTTCAGACCTGATCTGCGAGGCAGAGAAGGATTTTTCTGGTGGCATTGATATTTAAACAGAGGAATGGATAGACATTCGTGAACTGAGAGCAACCCAGGTAAAGCATTCCTGGCAGAGGGAACAGCAGGTGCAAAGGCACCGGCCCGGGAAAGAACATGGCCTGTTTGGGGAAGCGAAAGTAGGTCTGTGCTTCCAGACTACAGACAGTGAAAGAGAGCAGCATAGGACAGGGTAGGGGAGGTGGTGTGGGGGGGGCGGCGGGGCGGCGGTACGGCTGGCCAAACTGACCTTATACACAGGTTTCAACCTCCCTTCTTTGGCAATGGGGAACACTGGCAACCCTTCTGCCCTTGGAATCCCTTGTACGCACCCATCCCCCAGAATGCCAGGTGCCAGGAAATAGTAGGACCAAGAAGAATGTATAAAAGGAAAGAGAAATCTGGCTACTTCTCAATTCTAGTTATGCTAAAAACATAACAATTCCCTTTGTTTTTCTCAGAGGAAGAGATTGTAGGTCCACACGCTTGTTGTCAAAGAAATGCTGTGACATAATAAGAAATATATATATTTGGTCTCTGCCCTGGTTCCTGATACAGAGCTCCTAAAACCCTTGTAATGTCCTAAGTGATGGAGGTGCTAGGAGTATCTTTTGTTCTAATATTTGGTCTTTGGTCCCGATTCCTGACACAGAGCTTCTGCTCTGGGAGACAGGAGCATCTTTTGTTCTAATGAGGTGGCTCTAGGTGGGCTAGTGAATGGCTTCAGGATGAGGTCTGGTAACCAGAAAGACCATGATTAGAAGCTTAGAACTTACAGCCCTCCTGGGAGGAGAGAGGGGCTGGACATTGAGTTAATAATAATTGATCATACCTATGTGATGAATGAAGCCTCCACAAAAATCCCTAAAGCACAAGGTTTAGAAAGCTTCTGTGTTGGTGAACATGTCCGTGTGTCAGCAGGGTGGCACCCCCCCCAACTCCACAGGGACAGAAGATCCTGGGCTAGAGACACTTCCAGACCTCATCCTATATTCCTCTTTATCTGTGGCCTTTATAATATCCTTTATAATCAACCAGTACATGTAAGTAAAATGTTTCCCTGAGTTCTATGAGCCGGTTCTAGCAAATTCTCGAACCTAAGGCAGGGGTCATGAGAACGCTTCCTCAATTTATAGCCAAGTCAGACAGAAATGTGTGTAACCAGGGCCCCCCTACTTGCGAACTGGCATCTGAAATGGGGGCAGTCGCGTGGTTCTTGAGCCCTACCGTGTGGGGTCTGCTCTAACTCTTGGCAGTTAGTGTCAGGATTGAATTAAATTATAGGACACCCAATTAGTGTCCAGAGAGTTGGGAAATTGCTTGGTGTGGAAAACCCACACCTTTGGTGTCAGAAGTGTTAAGAATGGAGAAACAGTATTCTTTTAAATGCGTTCACACCAGATGGGTCAGTTCAGATAGGAATGCAGATGTGTTTCACTGCATGACTGTCATTTGATGTCAAAATGCTGTCGGTGAACTTACAAGGCTGAACTTGCCTGTTTATCGACGGCACACACACATACATCACGAACGCGCACACACACACACAC
Source organism: Halichoerus grypus (assembly GCF_964656455.1). Lineage (NCBI taxonomy): Eukaryota > Metazoa > Chordata > Mammalia > Carnivora > Phocidae > Halichoerus > Halichoerus grypus. The sequence goes on from NC_135726.1 coordinate 5,595,139, forward strand.
ACACACACGTGTGCCACCCACCTGCAGCCATCGCCTCATTTATTCCTGAGCTCCTAAATTAGAGCTTGCACTGGATCATAAAATAGACAGGAAATTCGTTATCATCAAGTAAATATGAAACTGAGCTTTAGATAACATAAGGATTCCGAAAGTTAAGTGCTATTTTATGGTACCTTTCAATTTAGAAGTGCACTGCAGATAAAACATGGCTTTGGTGTAAACCATTGATGTATTGTGTTGTTAAGATCAATGAATTATTAAAAGGATAATCTTTTAAACACCAAGAAATTGTCTTCTAGTGTACTCTAGGGGCCATGGGTAAATGCATTACACATACAAATTCACCACTGGCTTGGCTGTAATTTATATAAACTCCAAAGTGCCCACCTGACATCATAGAGACCTGATCCTCTTCCAACCCACTCAGCTAATGTGAGATCCTGTGAGCTGGGCATGGAGTAAGGAAGGGGTCCCTTCATGGAGCACTCTGTCCTCTATCTTCCTAGACAACTGAGGGGAACACAGTGATGTGCCACCTAGCCTGCCCCACAGAGAAGGTCTTGCTACCCCGGCTGGTGGGCATGCTCTCCATGGACAGTCTATATGTTGGTTGCATCGGGATTTCTCGCAGATCAGTGCAGAGTTGTCTTACCCAAGGTTTTGCCCCTTCCACAGGCAGACCATATCCAAATACTGGTTGAAGCCCAGGGCATGCTTTAATAAACAAGAATTTAATAAATAAATATGCTAAACTTCAGCTCAGAATCTGCTTCCCAGAGAACCAAGCCTGATGCAGAATCCCAGCCCCACAGTATTAGATGCAACTTTTGTCTTCAGTCTTCCACATTTTAGTCTGTGCTGTGCCATCCACCTGGACTCTCATTCCCCAGTTATCCACTGGGCATAATCCAACTCCCTCATCAAGGGCCGGTTCTAATGTCCCATTGTGTAGACACCCCCCACAGTCAGTTGCTCTTTGATTTGTGCTTCCAGAGTCCTCTCCGGTATTAAAACACTTGTATTTACTGTTCAACAGATGAGCACTGTGACAGATAATTTAAATATAAGCCACATCTGCACTTCTAATTGTCTAATAGCTACATTAAAAAAAGTAAAAAGAAACAGGTGGGATCCACTTTAAAAAAACATTTTACCTTTATATAACCCAAAATTATCATTTCAATATGTAATCCATATAAAAAGTGTTCATGAGATTCTTTTGACAATTTTTTTCCCCATTAACCCTTTGAAACCCAGTGTGTATTTTATACTCCCAGCACATTGCAGTGTGGCCAGCACCATTTCAAGTCCTTAATAGCCCCCTGTCGCTCACTGTAGTGACAGGGCAGTCAGTGAATTCCTCAAGGACACAACGGTTAAAACTTAGTCCATGCAAAGTCATTTGATAAATGTTTGCTGGATGTATGGACAAAAGAATAAAAGGCCAATGATGACTGAAAGAATGAAGGAATGTCAGGACAGATTCGTGAATGAGTACCTCAGTTACCTGGCCTCAGCCTGGGATTCATTCCTATGTTCCTGCTGCTTGATTTTTTTCAGGACCCTCCTCTACAGGGCAGTGAATTTTCTGTACCTGTATTCCTTATACATTAATAACACACAGCATTAACAGCTAAGGGTATAGACTTTAAGTACAAGCTTGATAAAACAGAGTTTGGCTGCTTCCTAGCTTCTGAGCTTGGGCAAATTATATAACCTATTTGGAGCCTCATTTTTCTCATCTATGAAATGGAGATGGATAATAATGGTACCTAGAGTTTCTATGAGCAAATGAGGCATTACGGGTAAATTCCTTTGCACAAAATAGATGATCAATAAAAATGTAGCTAACAAAGACAAAAGTAAGGCTGAAAACCTTAGGAAGGAAGGAGGCAGGTATACAAACATAACATGAGGTCGTAATTCCTTCCTTCCTTCTTTCCTTCCTTCCTTCCTTCCTTCATTGAACTAATATTTTGTATACACCTCTGCAGTAACCATGAAGATGCACTTCTCAGATTTCTAACTGAAGGGAGTGTTTTGATCAACAACTCCTGCTGTTATACACTGAAATCCATTGCCACATTTCTTACCAAGGCCACACTGTCACATGCTACTCCCAGCCAGTTCCTGAGCACAACAAGGACACCAAGGCAGCATCATTTCTAGGGGACTCACGACTCCTCACTGGCCAGTTTGGGCTCAAGGACTCCCTGACTTGCTGAACTTCCTCAGAACTACATGACAGTCTCAGGTGCTCCCACTCAGTCTGGCCCTCCTTCCCTCTCTCCTATGTGTTGGTCTGACAGCTGTCTTCTTAGGGTACTAATCCCATCATGAAGGCTCTACCCTCATGACCTAAGGACCTCCCTAAGGCCACATCTCTAAATACAATCATATTGGGGATGAGAGTTTCCACATATGAATTTTGGGGAGACACAAATATTCAATCCTTAGCAATTACCCACAGAGAAAATTTGTACTTTCTTGTAAATTAATTACATTTGTACATTACCAGTTATTAGAAGCCCATTACTTGTCTCAGTCCACACTCCAACTTTGCTGACATGGCAGCCTCTTCACTTTGGAGTGAAGGTTTGGCATGTTGTTAATATTTATTGCTATTGCTTAGGCCCCATTAAAATTGCCTGTATCTATTTTTGCATTTCTCCTATTTTTAAGCAACATCTGTCAAAACTGCTGATGCCAACGCATACGTATTTATGTGATTTTGTAACATATTAAAAACTGGGAATTTTCCTTTGAATATCTAATTGGTTGTAGTGATTGTGAGGTTTATCTCTTTGGGTTTGCTGTTTGTTTTCAATCTATAATGACTAATTTACACAGAACTCAGGGATTATAGTTGTCCACAATTAGAACTGCAATGACTCTAACGTCTGGTTTTACTTTTTCTCCCTCTGGTTCATTGAGGACACATTTCTTAGACAATTGTCAAGCCAAGTGTACAGTAAAGTTACTGTTCACAGCTCGCAAATTTTACAAACTTTGTCTTGGAGGGCCAAATGTGGAAATGTGTTTAGCAATTACTCTATTAAGTTCAGTATCTGTGAAAAATAATTATCGTATTTGACACTAGTGAAAAATGCCAGCATTCTAAGTAGAAAGAGCTGAAGGGTTACTAGATCCAAATTCCCAGAACTGCCTGAATGCTTTTAGTAATTTGGAAAACTCAGTCAACATATTGTTGCATGAAAAAAAAGAAGTTGCACTGAGCATTTCAATTAGTTGTTTTCCTGGTTATTTTAAATTAAATGCTAAATGACAGAACAACTTACAGTGGTTTTGTTAGACTTTCTAGACATCTCACCCTAAACTCTCTTCTCGTGTGTAATAAAGAGACAATAATTTGTAAACCAAAATGACTGTTTTCCCCCTCAAAGTAGATGTCTAGTGATGTGACTCACTTACTCTAACCAGATTTATTTGCCAAAATCGTTTCGGTTTCCTCCTGTGAGAACTGTGATCAGAGGAGACAGACCTCTGAATAAGCTTTATGAAGGAAAATCTCTGTTAATGGAAAGTGGAGCTGGTTCCTAGAAATGCTCGAATGTCATCCAGAACCAGTCTTCCTTTGAATAGGCTGAGTGAGGCCAGGATGTGGGTGTGCGCATACACCTGTGCTCTAACAGTTTATTCTTGTCGAGTGCTTCCTGCTCCTGCTGCTGTTCTAAGCACTATATGTGTGTTAACTCATTATCCTTCATGACAACCTTAGCAGGAAGTAATATCATCGTCCCCATTTCACAGGTATGGAAACTGAAGCACAGAAAGGTTAGTCAACTTGCACAAGATCACAGAGCTCTGAGCGGTGGTGACAATGAGCAGTCAAAACTGTACTGAGTGACAGAGGCACTCTCTGAGCCTTACCCTCCTCATCTGTAGGCTCTCTGAGCCTTACGCCCCTCATCTGTAGGATAAGGACGAGTATGAGCAGTGTCTGAAGTTAGAGTAACGCTTGAGGAAGCACTCATACATCCAAGGGCTCATACTCTTGCTGGCCCATGATAGGGACCTGGTATTTCTAAATCACTTCATTCTTGAGTGGGTTGCTATTTTGCTGGATCATATGGAAACCTAAAGTGTGGCCGGTTCTTCAAGTCAGGGCCACGAGAGTAAGTGTAAGCCGTGGTCTGCTCAACACCGTGATCGCTGGTATTCACAACCACAACACACAATTCTCGGTAACACGGACCACTCTTGGTTCTACTAGGATGGTATTTTCTGATCCAAAAATGAAAGTGTCTGATAAGTACATGGACAGTTAGAGCTACAAGGGGGTAGTCTACTTGACACATGGACTCATGTGGACAATTGAAGGCATATGACCAAGCAAATTTAATATTTTCAACAATGTGCTGAGTTCCTGCTATACTAAATACAGGGGAATCTAGGATGAAATCAGAACAGTCCTTGAGTCTTAGCCTTATAGAGGTGCCCACAGCCCTAGAACAGAATTTTCCAAAGTGTGCTCTTTATTCTCCTACTGTTTAAAGTCCCTGTGAGATTAAAAAATAAAAGGTTTGGGGAAATGCTGAGTGCCACAAAACCTGCTTCTTTCTTGGAGGACCTGTTTGATATCCAGGAAATTCAGAGTCTCTAAGAGAGAGGTACAGAACACATATTTTCCAGATAAGCAGGAAACTCATTTCACTCAGAGCCTCCAATAGGGATAGGGTTTAGTGAAAGCCGGGCTAAGCACTGCTGCTCTGGAGGCTGGGGCAGTTTGAAGTGAGTCCCGAGATACTGTAAGAATCAAATAATAACAACAGAAACAAGCTATAAAAAGCCTTCCTCTGTGACTTAACAACACGGTCACTTAAATTTTCTGGGCTCCAGGTTCCTAGCTTCAAATGCAGATAAGGACCTTGGGCCTGCCGGATTTACAGTTTCTGTGAAGACGAAGTAGGATGATGAAATCAAGCATACCTTACCAACTCCACTTTAAAATGCTACTTTATTTGACTCTGTGAAGAGCATTTCACCTATCGATGACTCCAAGCCTGGGACCTCAGATTCCACTGAGGCAGTAGAAGGACTGACCTCAGAGGGCCCATCTCAGTTAGATTTTCAAGTCCAGCAAAGGAGCAATAGAGAAGAGAGGCTTGAGATGGTCATTAAGTCCCTGGGCCTTTCCAAGAAGCTGAGGCTGGAAGTGGTGGCAAGAGACCAAACTCAGACTCCTCGCCGGAGTTTCTTTCTGGGTCTTCCGCTCCTGCAGACGGCTGTAGCTACTGAGGGCTCTTGGTCACAATCTCCCGCCCTGAGCATCAGGTCATTAATTACCCATGCTAACCGTGATCCTTCCTTGTCAATCAGTCTTCACGAAGATTCTGGGAAAGGACCCCTGTGCCTGAAACCAGCATCCAGTGATCAGTGTCTCAGAATCATGAAGACTTGGCTGGCTGACTTATGGGAAATGCATTGAGATGCTAATGCTCTGTATTTGGGAGCGAGCTTAATTAGATAGAGCACTAAGCCTGGGGAGTGTTAAGATATTAAAAAAACAAAGCACTGGGAGGCAGTGCATTGATTCCAAAACTGCATTGATATTTTAAATACATTTCCTATGGAGAGCTGCAGCCTGCACCACTTCCCCAGGGAGAGTCTTCACTTTCTTCAATGACCCTCTGTGAACAGTCTTCCTACTAGAAAACCCTAAATCCGTCATGCCCTTTAGATGCATACATTCTAGCTGCACTCTTTCTTTAAATGTGGAAGAAAAAGACTTTTAGATTGAACTGTTTAAAAAAGACACACTAGATTTTCTGTTTGCTTTGTCTAAAGCAATATTTAAATGTAATACAGACAGAGACAACTCTGTCACGTGGGCCTATGTCAGAACCCACAGTAGAAAATCTGTTAGGTCTTAATACGAAAGAAATAGCAGCATGACCGGAGCAATGCTTTTATCCTATGGATACTGTGAACCAAAGACCTGGAAAAGTTTTCCTCTTTGCTTTGGCAGTTAATAAGTTTCCAAATTTACAGACCACCTCTAGTGTCTGTCGTACATGATAGACAGAATGGGGGCCAGACTTCCCCCAACTTTACTCTCATTTCCTACTTGTGTTTTTGTCTGCACTCCGCTCCACTGAAAGTGAGTTAGCCTAATTCATTTATGAAGCCAGGAAAACTGAGGCGGGGGGAGAGGGATGGACAGACAGGTCAAGCACAAGTTCCCCTAATCAAGGGTGCTGTGGTTAATTTCATGTATAAATCAATTCAAAATTATTCAGGATTGAAAGGATGATGCCATTTCAATACTTGAGGGATTTTTTTTTTTTTGAATCAAAGAAAAGAAGATTTTCTGTGGGAATTATTTTCTGTGATTGAAAACAGGTTAAGGAGAATAACCACCTGGAGAGTGACTCTTGTTCAGATGAGGACATTTCACAAAAGTAGCTTATCAAAACAGTCAGCCACAGTAACAACTAGAGCCCAGGGAAGTAAACAAGGCAAACTATTAGCTCAGGAAATCTATTAAAGGTGCAGGATCTTAAAGGATCCCTGGCAATGAAACATTAACAGACTTGGGTGAATGGAAAGTAGCCCCCCTCTCCCCAGCTTAGGCAAGACAGACATTTCGTTAACAGATCACAAGACAGAAAATGAACAACTAGAACATAGAGGAAAATCGCAGAAGTCTACCCATTTGGCAGAGTTTGCATTTCAAGGGGCTTAATCACACTTAGGGGCAGCTAAATGAACAATGTTTCAGCACCACGGCTGTCCAAAGCAACGAATGTGTTTTGAGTTCCATGTGGGCTGAGAATCACAAACATCAGTGGCAGAGGGGGCTTCGAGACTGTCCCCCCCCCACCCCGGTGAGCCAGCTAGAGCAGGCCCACGTGGAGAAGGCTTTCTCTCCAGGGAACCGGGAAGAACACAGTGATGGCCCAGCAGTGTCTGTCGGAGGCACGGAGGACAGAGCAATGGACACCTGCCACACAAGGACCATTCTGTTTCTCATCCAAGCCCCTCATCTGACAGGGGAGGAAACTGAGACATACTGAGAAGGAGGGATTTGATCAGTCCCATGGATCCCCTGACCCCCATTCCGCTTTCTTCCTAATAGTTCCTGCCACAGCCAGATTAAACGTTTTGCGTTTATTCTTCTAGATTACACAAAGCTTACGAGGAAGGCAGGCTGTAATGAGGCACCAACCTGATTTCCGTTTCCATGACAAGGCCGTGAGAATACAGACAGGCAGGGTCTGCAGAGCACACGCGCTGTTTTACAAAAGGTTGTTACAGAGCTTGAGTCTCAGAAAAATAATGCCTTAGCTGGATAACCAAAGAGACAAAAATAAAAACAAACACAACCCATCAAGATTATCAAGTGAAATACCTGACATATAGCCCTTTCAGCTAAAATCATATTTTTCTGGATTAATGTTGAGTTAAAACTGTTGAGATTCAGAAATGCATTTCAGGGGCCAGAACCCCACTGCTTCCTGTATTTTGTTCCCCGGGAGTGGGGGCTCACCATTCTTTCAAGCACCTTTGGCTTCAGGATGTGGTAGGTGGCTGGGGTCCCCCTGTGGACATGCTTCTCCCTTTCTTTTCTTTCTCTTCCCAGGTGTTTTCTCCTGCGTCCTTCTCTCCAAGCTGGATTCTCTTAGGGCCCGGGGTTAGGAAAGGCAGTCCTCTGGGGAATTCTCGACCTACTCAGGCCCATAGCCATGGTGGGGCTGAAGGCACTTTCCTGTTATGAGCAATGAGCTAAAACATATTCTCCACCTACGTCATTCCCTTTACCATTCTTTTCTCTTATTTAGACCGCTATAGGCAAACTATCACCCACAGACCAGACTGGCCCTCTGCCTATTTTTGTAAGTAAAATTTCACTGGAACTCAGCCAAGCATGTTCATTCCCTATTGTCCATCGCTGCCTTTGTGCTTAGTTGCAATAGAGCCCATGTGGCCTGCAAAGCTGAAAATAACGTATTCTCTGACCCTTCACAGAAAAGTCCGCCGACTTCTGCACTAGACCATTAGTGAAGATGGATCTTTGGGCACAAGATCTAAAGTGATATTCTTTACATATTAAAGGGAAGTCTTTTGGTAGCTTCTTCACCATATTTAAAGGGAGGCTTCTGGGGTGAGGAACCTGCACAGATGTCATTGCATAAAGACCCGTGTAACAAGCACCGGCTAAAAAAGAAGTACAAAGAAAGAGGAGAATGCAGCCAAGAAGAGACACATAGTGGGCACAATAAAAGGAGTGGGTAGCTACTGTTGTTACCCACTATTTTTCTTCAATGAGCAGAATGAACTTGAAATTTAGAAGGACCCGGAAAACATCACAGGAATAAAATGAGACCCACTAAAAGGTGGGGTGGTAAAAGTCTCCGGGGCACTTAGAAATGGGTTCAAGTCCAACAGCACTTGGCTGACTACGGCATTGGCTGAAGGAATATTGCAAAGCGTAGGCACTCACAGCAAACACAGGGAAGGTTCAGAACACCGCAGAGAGCCATGCCCAATTTTCGTAAATTGGAAAAGAGTAAATTCCAAAGACTTCCCATTAGAAAGTCAAATTCTAAACTCTGGCACAATCATTAAGAAAAGAACAAACAACTCAATGGAAAAAATGCACAAATATTATTGACAGTTTTAAGAAATAGAAATAAATATGGTCAAAAGACATACAGCAAAGTTCGACTTTGCTGGTAATTAAATAAAAATGAGTAATAAAATAGCAATGAGAGCCTATGTTTTGTCTACTGGAATGGCAAATGTTTGCAGAGATAACACATAAGGCTGGCAAGAGCGCAGAAAATCAGGCCGTTGCATCCATATGGAAATGCAGACTGGTGCAGACTTTTTGGTGGGCACGGTGGCAATATGGTTAAGCTTTAAAATGTATACGACAAACAACCAGCAATTTTACTTCTAGGAATTTAGTCTAAGGAAATAACTGAACAGGGATGTTCATCATAGCATTACTTACAACCACAAAAATTTGGTATGTTCTAAATGAATAGCTCTAACAGTTTCATTATGAATATGTGTACTATGGAATATTTTCATTCAAATAGCATTTAAAATGAGTTTATGGAACAGATGGATATCAGGAACACAGACAAAATACACATCTGTCTATTTATTACTGCATTTATAATTATAATCCCTAGACACTGAATTAAGCGTTTTTTATATGTTTTCTTATCAGAGCTCAGTAACTCTATTAAATTAGCCAGAGTAATAATAATGATAAGGATAGCTAATATTTATTGAGAACCTCCTTTATGGCAGGCACTTTGCCAATCATCTTATATGGATTTTATCATTAAATCCTGACACAATGTATGAGGAGGCACTATTATTAATGTCATTTTATAAGGGAGGAAAAGAAGCCATAAAAACTTGTCCAAGGTTACATAGAAAGTGCTTGGTACAGCCAGAATTTGAATGCAGAAAACAAGTCACTGAAGAGCCTGTATTTATTACCACTATACCATACTGTTAAGGTCTCATTGTTTCTTCCTGGGATGAGTGAAAATATGAAGGGGTGGATAGATGGAAAGATGAATAGATGGATACATGGAAGAGTGGAAGGATGGATGGATGGATAGGAGGGTTGGTAGATGAATAAATGGGAAGATGGATAAATAGGAAAAAAACATAAAACTAGTTATTTCTTAGTGGCTCTTTTATGGTTTTATTTCCTTCTTTGTGCTTTTTCAGGAATAACCAAGTTTTCTACAATGTATTGACTCTGTAACCAAACTATGGAAATATATTTTATATTAAAATGCATTATGACGTAAAGCAAAAAATAGTTTTCAAAATGTTATGGTCTTTGTATTCATCTCTTGCAAAAGGGTGAGTTAGCTCTAGGTTAAGAAAGAGCTGAACGACATCCCCCTTCTACTGCTATATATAGTCCCAGAAGAAAAATTCTAACATACAGCCAAAACACAAAGCAGCCTCCTAAACATCACCCAAGAATCTGTAAGTCCAGCCAACCAAGAGAAAATGTACAAATAGGATTTTCTCCCTAAAAGAGAGAGCTTTAGACTAAAGCCGTATTGGCTAGAAAATAAAGATGTGAAGGAACTTGGGTTTGTTTTTCGGTTTTTTTTTTCACAGCTTCTGCTTTATATTTTAAGTCAATGACTGGAGGGAAAATGGTACGGCCACTGAAGTATCCAAAGGACTTTCATCCAAAAATTGGACAAGGCTGAACAATCTGAGAAAACAAAGTGGCCAAGTCTTGTTGGCTGAGAAAAACTTGGAGATGCCTTTTAAGCTTGAGCTGTTCCCAGTTCAATTGCGTAACAGATGAATTGGGGCAGTCAGAGTTTAAATTTAATGCATTTATTTCAGTGATGACATTTCTGAGCAAATGTTCTATTAGTGTTAACTTTAGGTGAGTCAAATACTACAACGAGGAACATGGGAAATAGATTCTCCCTGACTTTTCTTACTTCCCTCCTCCATCCCTCTCCTTACCCTGGGCAACATAATGTGCCTCCACAGACTTGAGAATTATAGGCACCAGGTTGCTGCTATTAACTAAATATCTTGCTTTGTCTGCAGCGTCAGACAACTAAGGGAGCCTCATTTTGTTACTTGTCAGCTCTCCTAGTTAGAAGAGCTGAATTCAGCTCTCTCTTCTAACACCCCCGCCCCAGGGAGCCTCCCTTCCTCAGCTGCATGCCTCTGCTGACTGCCAAACCCTTGGAAGACCTACAGATTTCCTTCCCCCAGGCACAGAGGCTCTGAAAAGTAGTCTCTACTTTAGAAGTCTATCAGCTACTGGAATACATCTGCATTATGTTGGAAATAAAGAGGGAAAAGGAAAGAAACTAAGCACGTGTACAGGCAGAATTTGATCAATGCTGGTGTTTATGTATTTAACACTTATATGACACTTTACGATTGGCCTGACACTGTTCTAAGAGTTTTATTTATAGTAATTTTTAAATACACCCCCCAAAGAACCTAACATGTGGGTATTATAATTATGCCTATTCTACAGAAGAGGAAACTGAGGCACCAGTAGGTTAAATGATTTGCCCAAGATTAAATTGAAGAGTCAAGATTTGGACCCAAGCAGTTGGGCTCCAAGCAGTGAGCTCATTGGGCAATATGCTGTGTTCATGGATCCCCAACACGGTCCCAGGCACAGAGCAAGGACTGGAGGCATGCGATGACCTAGACCATGAGCGTGGTGGACACGCCTCCCCCGTGCTCTCTACAGACAACACAAAGTATGTCAGAGGTTGTCCTGCCCCAGCATGCTCTTACTGAATCCTCACAGCAGCTCTGTGAGCAACGTGTGGATTTATGATCCCCTCATACAGATGAGAAACAAACTTAGACTAAATATTATGCCCCAGAGGTGGTGGAAAGATGCATGGTGTCTAGATGAATGGGTGACAAAGCACACATAGGCTTAGCATCCGTGTTTCTCCATGTGGTCCTCATACCCCCTGCATCAGAATCAACTGAGATGTTTGACAAGGATGCAGACTCCCAGGTTCCACCCCAGTCATACTCAGTCTGAACTGAGCAGGAGGCCAGGCATGGGCCTGAGGCCTGGCAACCTGCATTTTGCATACACATTCCCCCCAGTCTGTGACTCCGATGCACGCTCAAGTCTGAGAACTTTACGTACACCACGCTGCCTGCACCTTTTCCTGTTAATGAATATAACTGCAGGGATACAATGAGGATGGTAATAATAATTAATACGAAATTAATTATTCATAGAAGCAGTTCACATGCAGTGGCAGGGATCATGAGTGGGCATCCCCTGCTTTTATTCCTCATAGCTGCTCAATAGGTCATATCTGTCATGATGAAACTAGCATGTCTTTTAAGCCCTCTCATTTCTTATCCTTTCTCTTTTGCTTTCTGGATTTAATGGTGTGAAACCCCATTGTCATAGCCTCAGGTGACAGCATTCTATAAAATCCTGTCTCTCCGACCCACAGAAGGTGATAATAAAACTCAGATAATTGAAATTAGTGAACTCTCTCATAGGACAGATCTTTTTAGACCTCTACACATTAGAGGCAAAGTCTAGGATTTATTGAATCCTTCCATTAAAAATGGCAGGCTTACACATCCATCCTTCACTTAAGCAGTTTCATTTAAAAAAATCAAAACATTACATTTCCTCCTAATATCCCAAGAAAGAGAGCAGGCATTATTCATATCACAAAGAGTGAACAGAAGACAAAATGGCTTGGTAAAAATAAGAGTATGAGCTCATAAGGGTATGAGCAGATTTTTAAAAATTAAATACCAGATCTGGTATGCCCTTTTGGCTTGTGTTTTCCAAAAAGGAAGAAGGAAATAATTGAGGAAGGAAGCAAGGTAGAGAGAGCAGGAGAGGGCGGAGGAAGAAAGAGAAAGGAGGTGGAAGGTAGGAAAGAAGCCAAGGAAAATAAAAATCACCCTCCGTCCCTGCGCACATTTTCTCCAGCATGGTTAGGAAGTGAGAGAACACTGGGGATTCTCCAGCCACATCCTGCAGAGGTGACCACTGGGGACAGCTGGCTGGCTAACCTGTGGCTGGACAGGTTTGCTTACATGTGTGTGCATCGGTCAGCGACAACAGAGGCTCTGGAGCCGGGTTGCCTGGATTGAGTCTGTGTGACCTTAGGAAGTCAGTGACCCTGTGCCTGGTCTCCGCATCTGTCAGATGGGGATGCTATTAGTGTCTGCCTCAGAGGGGGCTGAGACTATTCATGGCATAGCACTTGGACCTTGCCTGCCCCTGGTAATATTCTACTAGTAAAGATTAGCACTTATTACATGCTGTTAATATGATTGTAACACTAGGGTACCTTACTTCACACCATGGCAGTAACTTATGAAAACAGAAGTGTAAAATGAATCATAATTTACAAACTCTGGAAATTCCTGCTAGTTATTTTTTAAAAGTACCAGTGTGAGTCTTGTGCAAGGAAAAAAAAAAATCTGTGTGTGTGTGTATTCAGGCTTTTTTAAATCAAGTGTGCTGAACTTAAGGTATTTCTCTATTGTTAGAGGATTTTTTTTAAGTAATATCATTTTTTTTTTTTTAAAGATTTTATTTATTTATTTGACAGAGAGAGAGACAGCGAGAGGGGGAACACAAGCAGGGGGAGTGGGAGAGGGAGAAGCAGGCTTCCCGCCGAGCAGGGAGCCCGATGTGGGGCTCGATCCCAGGACCCTGGGATCATGACCTGAGCCGAAGGCAGACGCTTAACGACTGAGCCACCCAGGCGCCCCTAAGTAATATCATTTTTTATAAAGTAAAAATAATATAGCTTCACTGTAAAAAAGGGTAGGGGGAGAAAATCAAAGAAAAAAGTGAATATTACCTATAATCCGACCACCCAGAATATCTGCTAATATTTTGACATATTATTTTCCAGCCTCCTATGTATTTTTAATGTATATGATGCTATTTTTGTGAAGATAATGCTAAAACACGAATCCAGAATGTCTATCTAGAAAATTCCTCAGGCTAGGACAACATTCTGGAATCTAATTCTCAATCACAAACATCAGTCACCTCTATGATAAAACACAAGTTACATAATAATCAAATTTAATATTGAAATCCAAATAACAAAACGTTAACCTGTTTATCTAGTACAGCTATTTACTTTTGTCAAGTGTTCCTCCTGAAACGTAGTACAGCTACCTCCCACTCCTCCCAAGTCCGCTTTTAGGGAGAACACATGCTAGAGTAGACACCACGCAGAAATGCAACAGGGAAAACAAGAGGAGGAAGGGAGGCTTGCTCTGTGACTTTGTGTTTGTAGCTAAATGATTCCCCACGTCCCCTGTGCCTCAGCTCCTCCGGGGTCTGATGCAGGGGTGGAGCAGTGAAGAGGCTGGAAATGCTTTTGGTCATTTTTTTCTTGCCTCTAGTTAATCACTTCTTGTCTTCAAAACACATCAAGTGATGGTTAATAATAACATCAGTGCTTATGGTGACCCCAGCAAACACTGGTTTCATGTTTAGTGTGTGCTGCTTACTTAGTGCTCTGCGTTTTATGCATTACTCCATTTAACCTACAGCAGACAAGTAGAAACACGTGTGATTACTGTGCTCATCTTACAGATTAGAAAACTGAGGTTCAGAGAAGTTACAGGTAACTTGCATGTGGTCACACCGTTAGCAGTAGAAGAACGTGGATTGGCCAAGAATTGTCAGCCCTGCAGGGCTGCCTCCCTAGGGGGCTCTACCCACCAGGCGGTGCCCATGGGGAAGAGAGACTCAGGGACAGAAAGGAGGATGAGCAAATACCCAAGCTGTGGAAGTTTCTGAAGGAAATACAGTTTGGTTTTCTTTTACTTTCAAAAATAAAAATTTTGTGAAGAAAACAGATGACAAACCTTCTTGGACTCACTAGGCTACAAAAAAATAAAATATTTAACTAAATTAACATTTAATAAATAAGCCTAATATTAATGTTGAAGAATTTCCAGGGGAGTCTATTCTAGCAGGCTTTTAAAAAAGAAATACAGCATTTCAGATCTAATTGGTTTTACGTTTATATTGTATTGCATTCTGCTCTTTTCACTTAGCATTCGATCGTGACATTTTCTCATGTCTTTAAATATTTTTCAGAAATGTATTTTCAGGGCTACATAATAATCATATGGGTGTATCAGAATTTATGTAACTTTTCCATGAGTTGTTTCTGAATTTTCCCTATAATGAATTATGTTCTGAGTAACATACTTGTACATAAAAATTTTGAATCTATTTTTTAAATTCTGGAAGTTTTAAATATAGAGTGGATCTGTAGAACACACTATCAAATGTGGTAAAAGAAAGCAAAGCAAACCTACAGAAGAGCATGCATTGTCCTTAAGTGACTTTATAAATCGATCACCATTGACACAGACATTGATTAAATGATATTTCTTTTTCGAGAAGTCTTTCTCAACTCGAGCATTTACTCTTCCTAGAGAGTTCAGATTGAATATGTAATACCAAGAGCAAAGGGAAGAGCATGTGAGAAGGGGTAAAGTTTTGTTAACACTGCCTAAAGTATCCAGCCCCTCCTCTTGTAAGTGTTGAGGATCATCAGCCCAACACACCTTCAAACATCATGTGCTCCAGCACGTCCACAATTAATTTCCACTTGCAAATTCCTGAGATGGATCCTGCCTTCACTCTCAAGAGTTTGGATGGATGAGTCAAGAGAATTGTTTTTATGACCTTGGTCTTTTCTTTATCATACTCCTTTAGAAAACTGTAGTCTATCTTTCTTCAGTTTTTAAAAATCACTAAAAACGTTATGTCCGTCTTCTGCTTAGAAAAATATTTATATTTTTATACATTAAAATGCCTCTGCTTTATAATACTATAAAGACTTTTATTCAAGATGGTAGACTAAGCTGAGAACTCACATATAACTAAATTAATACAACCGTAGATGCCTAAGAAGACACACACACACATAAATAATCACACATAAGAGTTAATAATAGGATACCTGAAAGGTAAAACTCCTGAAGGATAGAAATTAGGTGAGATTACAGATAAAAAAAAAAAAAAAAGAAAGAAAGAAAGAAAACACAGTGAGTGCTGCTTCAGAAGGTGGGGGTGGATACAGGGCGCTGCCATGCTCAGAAGGGGCAGACACAGGAAGAGAAGGGGGTATAGGGGCCACAAACCAGGGCACAGCTACAGTACCACGGGGGGAAGCAGTCTTCAGCCTCCTCCCTACACTTGCCAGGTCAAAACACTAGGAAGTGGGTGTCTGTCTCCAAGAGCAGCAGTAACTATTGGGAGCTAGCTCAGTGGCTACCAGATGGCTTTGTTTTCTACCAAACTGGAGTGGATGCTGCAATGCACCTGTCAGATTTCTCTTCAGGACGGAAGGATTTATTTTCCCACCCTTTGGGGACAACCTTCAGCTGTCAGCCCCTCTGTGGAATTTCCTTGGCTGAAGACAGTCTTTTCCCCTAAGGTCATATTTCTTTCCTATGGCCCACATCCAGTGACAGGTCACCATTGAGCTATAAAGGCCTGGCTCTCCCACCAAATTCAAGACACTCTGAAGGGCCATCCT
Organism: Halichoerus grypus; assembly: GCF_964656455.1. Taxonomy (NCBI): domain Eukaryota; kingdom Metazoa; phylum Chordata; class Mammalia; order Carnivora; family Phocidae; genus Halichoerus; species Halichoerus grypus. The sequence continues at coordinate 5,611,197 of NC_135726.1, forward strand.
GGCTACAGAATTCCCCAGAAATTAGATGAGCCTTGGTGAGAGTGCATCAGAGCCCTGTTTCTCTTCTACCCAGTCCTGCTCCCTTTCCCTCCCTTCCACATGTCATGACCCCCAAAGCACTCCCTAATAAACTTCCTGCACACCAGTCTCCATCTCTGAGACAGCTTACTGGAGACCCCAACCAATCACACGACCCAAAGTTCAGGCTTAGGCCCTCCTGCAAGACACAGACACACAGATTGAAGCCTTAATAGACCCAAACACTTCCATATGTCATAGAGAAGCCCAGCCATTGAGTCACCCTGGCCATGGGCCTTTTCCAAACATATTACACAAGAATAAAAACAACAACAACAAAACACTGGATATTGATGTTATATATAGTAAGACAACCGCACATTCCATGTTAAAGAGTTGACATAAACACAGCGGGAAATCTTTCCTAAAGAGGGTAATGCTTAAAGGCTTTACAAGTGCTCTCAAAGACTTCATCTCATTGGATTTTCATGATCCCAGGAGCTGGGCATTATTCAATCTGTTTTATAGATGTAGAGACTGAGGTTCGGACTGTGGACTCTTGCACACGAGGCCAGGAGTTGTATCTAAATCTCCTCAAGGACATAATAAAAGTAGAGTTGACCTTAGTATCAATGTTAGTATTGAAGGGATGATCAACATATGAAATACAGCATCATATTGATATATAATAGAAAAGTTATTAATTTGTAGTTATAAGAAGCTTTTCGCTGCGGTGAGCATGACACGCTTGCTAATCGGTACCCGTTGGCCATTGATTTAGGCTATTAGAATAGCAGCTGGCCTTCTTCAATCAACCAAGCAAGTGTTATCCATAACCAGGATGGACCTGGCAAAGGTCCAAAAACAAAGCAATTTGCTACTTTCCATTTCCCTAAATCCATCACCAAAATAACAGAGCAAACGCTCCCATTCAAATCACTTTTATATATGCTCAGGCTGAACTGGATGAAGGCCCTTGGCAGGCAAAACATTCAGTATCCACTTTAGTACTATCAATATATGAAGCAATCAAGCCAGGCTGGTACTATGTAAATATAATGGCAAACATTTTAATAATAAACTAAAAACATTTGGACCCCTCAGCCAGGTACCTGTGCCCAGAGCCAGTTTATGGGGTTAATCATGTGGGTAGGAGGAGAAAGAGGATGCTTCACTGAGGAGGTGAGTGCCTCCCACTGCAAAGTGGAAAATACTTGGAGTAATCAGAAGAGTCTCAACACAATCTATATGTATTATACCTTTTATTCACAAAGCTCAAAGTGAGGTTTGGAAGCCCATTATTGAGTAGCATTAGTTGATATAAATAACTACCATTTACTGAGAGTAGCTGTGTGTCAGCCTTAGATTTACCTTCAGCCGCTCACCGAATGCTTGCCTTTTAGAAGAAACAGAAGCCCAGAGAAGTTAAGTCACTTCCCCCAGGTCACAGAGCTACCAAGGGTTAGACCTGGCATAGAAATCCCAAGTGCTCAGATCCCAGAGCCTGGGTGTTTGCCTTTCAAAGATGCTATGAGGACCAGAGCTGGGATGGTAAAAAGCATGCGTCAGGCCTGCTCAGCTTCAGGCAATGCTGGCTCCTCTCCCTGGAACAGTACAAAGCTGGTGGGAGCTGAGGAGGTAGAACATACATTTTGCTGCCTTTTTAAAATGCTCAGTAAAATCAAACCTGATCTTTTAAATGTCTTGATCCCAGATACTCAGGTGATACCTAGATGGACATAAATGCTGAAGATGGAGTCTTGGTGCTTTGGACTGATAAAGACAAAAACACCAGGAGTTTTGTGCTCAGTTCACCAATAACTTGTAGATTCCCATGTCTCCCGACCCCTGCCAGTGGCCACCTCCACTCAAACCTACCTGATGCTTTAAAAACTTCTGACCAGGACAGGCAAGCTGTCTGAAGCCACCAACCCTCAGGAGGGGTTCCAGAATCAATCTCTGTTCTCACCTCCTGGGTGGTTATATAGTGGCTTCCTGCCTTCTTGTAAGCTTGGATCTGTGACCCAAGCAAGAGGGACCAACCTCCTGAAATTTACTTGCGTGCCTTTCTTCTCAGATTTTCCTAGTTGACCTCCCCTGCTCTTTTGCCAGAGGCATCTTTTGCCTGAGGGAGGATGAAAATGTTGAATCAGGAATGCAAAGAGAGTGAAAGATTTAATATTCAGCCTAAGGACTTCAGCAAAACAGGAGTCTTAAAAGCCAGACTTGACCGAGAGAGAAAAAGACTTTCTACTTTGCAAACATTTTACTGGAAGCCTTAGGTAGAGCTAAATCAGGATTTCATGGAGGAGAGGTTTCCGCCCACCCTGAGACCTTTTAACTTGCCTAAAGGAGACAGGGAAGCTGCTGGAGAGGGAGACAGATGGGAAGGTTCCCTGGGTCTCAGAGAGTCTGGCTTCTGAGCTTGACTCCACAGCCCTTATGCGGCAGAACTTATTTTAAATGTGTGAATATTTCCAAGCATTTTACTCTACCTTATTTCCTATGAGCTTGGCAGAATGAGAAAGACCACAAAAGAAAAGTATTTCCGCTTTTCCCTCTCCTCAAGAAGAAAGGCAAGGTTTGGGTCTCAGAGAGGTAGGGCTTTCCTAGCCCCCAGCTGAGAGTGGAAAGGTAGCCTGTTTCTGGGGTGGAGGTAGGAGAGCCTCTGTAGCTCAAGAGAGGGTGGGATGAGCTCTTTTCGGACCGGGAAAGGTTAGGTTCTGAGTCTTGTCTGAGGCATGTCCACATTGACTATACATTTTTCACAGTTTAAAGGTCTGAGAAGGCCTTTAGTTAACAAACAAATAAACAAAGAAAACCCCAGCATTCCCCAAACTTAGCTAACTCAAAATATTTTACCCACTGTGCATTCCTATTGCCATTCTGTAGAACAGTGTTGCAGAGACAGAAGTTTGGGAAATGCTGAGAGCACAAACGACCAGGGACTGAGAACTGAAACCACCCACATCAATATGGCACAGCTACGAAGAACCAAGAACCGAGACCACCGTCAGGTCAACTGGACGTAACTGTTTGTTCCCAGAAAACTTTGCCAAAGAAAGATAAGACTGAACAAGTGAAAACCTTCACTGTTTGTTTCAGGGGGGAACAGTCTGCCCTCTAAGGCTTTTATCAAAAACAACTTAGAGGACTTGATTCACGACTTACCTAAAAACTTTGCTGTGCCAATCCTACCAACACTAAATGAGTATGTCATGAACTTTACCCAACGTCAGTTTCCTACCTTAAATCACGAGAGCCTGGACCATCCTCGCAAACCCTATAATATTTCCATTCCGACTTCCACCTTCTGAAACATTGCTAAGATTCTATTAAGGTGGTGTTCGTTATGAAAATAAGCTTTATTAAACGTACCTGTGCTTGGGGCGCCTGGACGACATTTCTTTTTCTTTTTTTTTTTTAATTTAATTTAATTTTTTTTATTTATTTGAGAGAGAGAGAATGAGAGAGAGCAAGCACATGAGAGGGGGGAGGGTCAGAGGGAGAAGCAGACTCCCTGCCGAGCAGGGAGCCCGATGCGGGACTCGATCCAGGGACTCCAGGATCATGACCTGAGCCGAAGGCAGTCGCTTAACCAGCTGAGCCACCCAGGCGCCCTTTTTTTTTTTTTTTTTAAAGATTTTATTTATTTATTTGACACAGAGAGACACGGCGAGAGAGGGAACACAAGCAGGGGGAGTGGGAGAGGGAGAAGCAGACTCCCCACTGAGCAGGGAGCCTGACACGGGGCTAAATCCCAGGACCCTGAGGTCATGACCTAAGCCAAAGGCTGACGCTTGACCGACTAAGCCACCCAGGTGCCCTGCTTTATTTTCATTCTCATAGCAAAAATTTTTATTCTATTGTGAAGAAAAATTGTTTAAAACTTGAAAGTAAAGCAAAATGTTGGGTTGGGGGCAGGGATGTTTTGAATGTCATATATAGGCATTACCTAACAGGCCCATTCAAGGATTACCTAGGAAAATGTAACCTTGTGAAAATTAATATAGAGAAACCTCCCTAACATAGACATAGAGTCGGGGGACTCAGTAGGGGAAGTTCTCAGACCCTACCATTTGTGGTCAATTGCAGACCCAACAGGAAGAGAGCCTATCAAGTAGACTCTACCCTCTCATCAGGGGGAGGAAAAGCTCCCCACCCCCCAACAGCCCAGGCAATGAGAGACAGTCAAACTTAGCCAATGAAAAGCCACCACACTTCCAACTCCCAGTCTGCTCCAATGGCCTTTTGGTTTACAACAGCCTTCCCAACTGCCCCCCCCAATAAGAGAGTGGTCCCCTCCTTTGTGCTGTGGACTTGCTGCTTTGTCACAGCTTGCTTTTCCTGAATTGCAGTGCTCTGCTATTCCTGATCTTTTTTTTTTTTTTCTGGTAAAATAACTGGCAGTTTGATTTTTAAGGTTAACATTCCATTGTTTACTATTTATTGAAGGTTTCAGATGTAGTGAAATTACATGTTGATTTGTAGATCTCTGTATAGAAGAGCTACCAGTAATGTTCAGCAGAAAGGACAGCTCCGAAGGTTACAGTTACTTGCCCTGTAGGACATTAACCAGCTCTATGTGTAAACTAGTACGACGATTCTTTTTGTTGTTGTTGTTATGTTAGTCACCATACAGTACATCATTAGTTTTTGATGTAGTGTTCCACAATTCATTGTTTGCGTATAACACCCAGTGCTCCATGCAATACGTGCCCTCCTCAATACCCATCACCAGGCTAACCCATCCCCCCACCCCCCTCCCCTCCAGAACCCTCAGTTTGTTTCTCAGAGTCCATAGTCTCTCTTGGTTTGTCTCCCCCTCCGATTTCCCCCCTTCATTTTTCCCTTCCTACTATCTTCTTCTTCTTTTTTTTTCTTTTAACATACAATGTATTATTTGTTTCAGGGGTACAGGTCTGTGAATCATCAGTCTTACACAATTCACAGCGCTCACCATAGCACATACCCTCCCCAGTGTCCATCACCCAGCCACCCATCACCCCCACCCCCCACCACTCCAACAACCCTCAGTTTGTTTCCTGAGATTAAGAGTCTCTTGGGGCGCCTGGATGGCTTAGTCGTTAAGCGTCTGCCTTCGGCTTAGGTCATGATCCCAGGGTTCTGGGATCGAGCCCCGCATTGGGCTCCCTGCTCAGCAGGAGGCCTGCTTCTCCCTCTCCCACCCCCTCTGCTTGTGTTCCCTTTCTCGCTGTGTCTCTCTCTGTCAAATAAATAAATAAATCTTTTTTAAAAAAAAAAGTCTCTTATTGTTTGTCTCCCTCTCTGGTTTCATCTTGTTTCATTTTTCCCTCCCTTCCCCTATGATCCTCTGTCTTGTTTCTCAAATTCCTCATATCACTGAGGTCAGATGATACTTGTCTTTCTCTGATTTACTTATTTCACTTAGCATAATACCCTCTAGTTCCATCCATATCGTTGCAAATGGCAAGATTTTTTTTTTTGACTGCTAGCAAGCCGATTATAACATTTCCTCATTATGAAATCACCTACAAACACCTAGATCATCAAATGTTCTTTGAGTCAGACTTACCTTATTGGTTTGCACTTTAATTGGTGAGTTTGGATCTGTATTCACTTTATATTTCTATAGGAGTCATGTTTTTAACTTACTGAAAATTATATTTCGACAATTATTTGTTATTTATTTATTTATTACAAAAGTATCAGCATTGAAACAAAAACTGATCTTTTCACTATAGAAAGTCTAAAAAGCACTGTCTTAAACTCTCTCCGAGTTCCCCTTGCTGAAACTCTTGGTGCTTCTTTACTCCTGTCCTTTTTGAGGCCTCCTCATTCAGGTCTTTGGATGAACCTGTGAGTTCCACAATTTCTTCCCATTAAATCTTTTTCTTTAAAATTTTGAGTTGGTCATTGTTTATCAGAACTGATAAAGTCACTGAATTGTAATTGTAGCTGACAAAGTGCTTCATAACAGAGAACAATTTAACCTCTCCCTAGGTACACAAAGAGGCTATGCCCATCACAAAAATGTGCCTGATCAAAAATGTACATGATGAGAACAAAAAGTTTGAATTGGCCTACCCCAAAAGCAAAGCAGGAGACTCTGGACATTAAAAAAAAAAAAAAAAAAAAAAAATTACGTACATCTTTATCTTAGGCCTTACCTACTCTCGAATGGCCTTGACCTTGCTCCAAAATAAATAAAACACCTGGAAACTTGATCCGAGCTGCCACACACTGGGCCCCAGGCCTTTCCCTTGGGGCTGTTGTTCTTCCATCCCTCTTGAGTATGGCAACGGCCTGGTTCTAGCCCTCCTCTCTGTGCCCCTCTTGACACGGGGAATGACCACTGGGCCACATCCCCGTTGGCATCCACCTGACAATCCCAGTTGCCCCCTACCTCAGTCCCCCCTATTCTTAGTCTTGTCCCCTTCCTCAGTGCCTAGAACGTGATGCTGAATCCCTCTCCCAGCCTGGTTTATCCCCACTCACCCTCACTTTCTGTTTTTAATCCGGCAAACTTTCTTCCACTGAAAAATGCAGAGCTAACCATATTCCTTGGAGGTTTTGACTCATATTTTGAACTGTTTTTCAAGCACTAATTATTTCTTTCATGTTATTCAGAATCAATGTTCCTTATTTGGAAATTCTCCCACCCCTGTGGATTTAATGTATACATATGAAAATTAAAACCACTTTTAGCTAAAAATAGATCCTCTGGGAGGGCTCCGGAATCAGCTGACATGCACAGTTAGGAGGAACCTGGATGGCTGACAACTGTTTTGGCTTCAAATGGGAATGAAACAGCCTGGTGCAGCGGTTGGCCACTTTTCAGGGGTGGCCTGCCAAGACATCATTTACTAAGTTGCTCACAAGCAGGAGCGGGTCGTGGGGGGTAGCTAGAACCTGGGGTCGGAGCCACTACCACACTCGGCTGCCCCAGAAGCAGCTGACATGTGAAGAGGCCAGCTCAATGTTTTAGCCGAACTGAGGTCTGCAACTTTTCAAGGCACTCTTGTCCTACGGAGTGCAGTCTGCAATTCTGAACTCCAAGAGGCTCAGCATACCAACAGCGTAACTCATTTGGCACGAAACCCAACCTGGACTGATGTGGTGGTCCTTATTTATGCTACTTAGGGTAAATACCCATCTGTTTTACTGCAAAAATATCTGTTTTATTACACAGGGCTGCCCCATACACCCCGGTGGAGTTGTGTAATGTACAGCATATGCATGGTATTAGCTCCCTAACTTGCCGAACATGCCCGATCTAAGGCTGGGAAGAATCCCTTCTCAAATGCTTTTCAGGGAACATCCTTTTAACATTTCGCCCAAAGAGACCAAAACATGAGTGTGGTGTGTGTGTGTGTGTGTGTGTGTGTGTGTGTGTGTGTGTTGAGGGGTGGGTGGGATGGCACATACCCCTAGAACATGGAAGTGCCTACCAGGGAGACCTGGAGGCAGGAGGAAGAACCCGTGTTTCATTTCAGAGGAGGCAGGCTTTGCTCTGGGCCACCTTTGGGAGACATCAGCGCTGCCCGTTCCAACAGCATCATTCCACAAATATTCCCCTCCCTGGCCTTATTCTTTCAAACGATAAAATATACCAACCTTTATCTAGAGTTTGCATGTAGCTGGTAGTGTCCTAACAGTTTTGCCTGTGGTATCTCAATGAACCCACAAAAACATCACCACCATTTTACAGATAAGGAAACTGAGGAGCTAGAGGTTGACTGGAAATGTCACCATTGTAAGTGATGGAAGCAAGCAGTCCAACCCAGGCGCCCACACCATTGGCCCTGTGAGGCCCTCAGGGACACCCCAACCTGTTCGTAATAAAAAGAAGAGGAGTGATTCTGTGGGAGGAAACTGGATATAGCTTTTCATATGGAGAGAACTCATAGGGTCAGGAGATCAGAGTGTGTTTTTCACCATTGGCCCTTCTTCTGAGATGTCGGATCCTTTAATCAACCTTCATGCTCTCATCTGTAAAATGGGATTTATAATCCTATCTTACAGAGCAGTTGATTTGATTAAATGGATAAAATGGTAGCCCCTTCCCTAGATCAGAGAATCTCAAATGGAAAGACCCGTTCTCATCTTAGGGCTCCTGCATTATGTGGCCCCTTGGCCTAAATGTTCACCAACCCAATCGTCACAGGGTGGACCCCGGCTTGTAATGCAGTCCTCAGTGTCTCAGAGAAAACTTCTTGGTGGCCCATTCTATAGCAGACATCCAGAAATCTCTGTCATATGACTTTGTCTTATTTCCTTCCTTTCATCATATTTTCATGTCTTCTTTTCCTGCGTTCTTAGGTGTTTATTCCTATCGTGTCTGTTTTTCTCTCCACAAGAATGAAAGTTCCAACATAGGAGGCAATTTTTTTTTACTCTGGTTCGGTTGTAACCTGTGCACTTAGTGCAGGGTCTGGTGTAAGATAGGTGACCATTCTGTGTTTCTTAAATAATTAAGTAAACGGATAGTTGGGAATCCACGTATGTCATTTCCTTTCCTATAACCTATTTCTGTCTCCAGAAGGAGAATGCGAATTTGGTCAAATACCAAAAAATGCTTGGGGAGGGGCACCTGGGTGGCTCAGTCATTAAGTGTCTGCCTTCGGCTCAGGTCAGGATCCCAGGGTCCTGGGATCGAGCCCCACATCGGGCTCCCTGCTCAGCTGGGAGCCTGCTTCTCCCTCTCCCACTGCCCCCACTTGTGTTCCCTCTCTAGCTGTCTCTCTCTCTCTCTGTCAAATAAATAAATAAATAAATAAATCTTTAAAGAAAATGCTTGGGGATATTTTGACTGGCAAATATTTGTACCTCTTGCCCTTTTGCTTTCAAGCCAACAAAAATTTCATGAAAATTAAGATGAAAGGGACAGACAGAGGGCACCACAATAATGAGAATGGGTATAGATTTGGTATGTTACAGGATAATAAGATCTTCTGCTTTCTCAAACTATTTAAAGCCATGCTTCATCTTTCCTACTTTCTGTTTTGATGCCTTACTCATTAAGCAGCCCAATTCATGTGGTTCTAATATCTTAAATTGGGAGATGCTCCTGTAACATCCGTATGTTCCTGTATTCTTCCTCTCTTGAAGAAAAACAGAAATAAAAGAGATTTATACCAGTTACAGAACTGCGTGAGCGAAGATACACTCAACAGGTTGAAGAGTGAGGCCATCTGGCATCACTTTGAATTTGACAGTCTTAATTAGGCAATCTGCTCACCAGCATAACCAGTGAGAAACCCGGGCATGATGGCTGTCCTCATCCCCTGCCACCTAAGATACATTTCCATTTGCGTGTGTGCTGGGTTCTAAAGACCCGTATGCACGGAGCACAGCCTGCAGTCAGAGGATGCTGGTATGGAAAGGGGCCTTAGCAGCAGGGCAGGACACCTGTACGGTGGACTTCTATGTCTGCCAGCCCGGCATCACTCCTTTCCTTCAAGGAACAGCATCTCCACTTCCCCAGGCCTGGCCAACAGAAATACCACATTTTCTTGGACACTGTGATTGGTTCGGGGCTAGGCGCAAGAGCCAAACCTGACCAAAGGTGTTAGCCATGAGAGGTTTGCCAGAGCACTTGGAAAAGAGATGCTCTGGGTTGTGAATTTGGAAGAATAAAAGTCTGGGGCTGCTGGTGACCCTCCTGGAGGGAAGCCCTCTGAGAGTGGGGGATACCAACACTCCAGAAAGCAGAACTGAGGACTGAAGGGTGATCCTGATGACATCATCAGAGCCTCTAGACCCTGGTGTTCCTGAAGCCAGTTCAAGCCTCAAAAACTTCAATCATGTGAGCTGATAATTTTATATGTTTTTGCTAATGCCAGGTGGAGTTGGGTTACTTTGGATCACAACCCAAACAGCTCTGGTAAGAATGAGACTAATATACCCTTATTATACAAATGGGGAAACAGAGGTCCAGAGAGTAAAGGGGTCATACAAGTCAGTGAGCTGAGAGAGACTCCAATGATTATGCATCTCTTTTAGAAAACTTCTAGATGTCTTCCCTAGTCTAGACCCTTGGATTTCTCTGGGGCTCTGCTCCCACCCTTATTTCATATATAGGTGCCCCTCAATCATGCTGTCACCTCTCCTGCCACCTCTCCTCTGATTTACCTCTAACCATCCCCATCTCAGAACTTCTCACATGGCTCCATGCCCGCCCCAGCCCTCCCCACTCTTCCCTCTCATTCGTCTATTCTGAACTTCTAGAAAGCTAGCCACACTGTCTAATCACATGGCCCTCCTTTCACACATTACCTGCATTAACTATTCAAAACATTGAAAATAGATTTCAAAGTCTTAATTGATGGCAGCCAGCCCATACCCTTCCATCTCTCAGCATTGTTCTCTGCTTCCTTGACCACCAGGAACAGCTACTATCAGTAACAGCAGTGGTTTGATAGAAACAGCACCTGCGGTTGGTCTTTTGTGACATATCATTCGATCCACTCACCAGTCTCAGGAGCAATGGCGACTTCATGGAGTGAATTTAAATGTCTATAAGGGGCAGGCAGAATGAATGAGGAAGCCAACCGGATGACAGGAAGACAGTAGAGATTGGAGGGCCACAGGGAAGGCCCCAGCTACAATTACTGATGCGCTAACTTCTGGCAGCTAACATTCTAGTGCTTTCTATAGACCAGCCACTATTCAGAACCCTTTACATAGATTAACATTTAATTCTCAGAGCAACCTATTGAGGTTACTGCCATTATCATATTCATTTTATAAATGAGGGAACTGAGAACTAAGGCCCAGTGAAGTTTTTGTGTTCCTCTAACTTTCTGAAATTACTTAGCCGATAACGGGCAAACCTTGGATTTGAACCCAGGCAGCCGGCCTCTGGGGTCTGTATTCTGGAGGTTTAATCTTCCAAAAGTTACGAATTTTTAAAAGTGAAATTCTCAATGTTGTCAATAAATTCTTTTCATTAAACCTTTTTCATTAAACACTTCCACACTGAGCAGCCAGACAGGACATATCTGTGGGGCAAATTTAGCCCAAAGGCTGACAGTGTGATTTCTCTGGTCTATTTATTTCTTCCATTCTGCTGATAAAACTTACGCCACAGGGGCCCCATCTACATTCCTCACCTTCTCAGGCCCTCTTACTCCACTACTTGATATGTTTCCCACTCTTTGAAGCACAACATAGCACCCAAGTCCAATGGAAGGATCTCTAAGCACTTCATCCTATCCCTCTCCAATATGTGTTTGTGTTCTTTTTATTCTGTAGTTATTTACCACATCACCTTACATTTATGAAATAAGGTAGTTAATATGCATTTTTGAGGATTAGAATAATATTAATTGACTGGATTATTAGACTGTTACAAATATGATGGTGGGGTGGAAGGGCAAACCTGTAAAAGTATTACATTTCTACAGGACTCTAAATATAGGAAAAAGCCTCATTGATGTAAATAGGAGTCCACATTCTGACCCAAAATATAATCACCTTCATAATGTGGAGTGAATCAAGTGACATCAGAGTAATATTCCTTGGCATATCATAACAGCTTAAGTAAATACACCACTTGAAACTCTAACCATATTGAGATCTATGCAGACTGCAGTACAGGTGATGTTAAATCATTTCATTAATCATTTAATCAATCTCCCAACTTGAGGGCAAATACAAGTTGGTAGTGCAAAGTACAATCAGAAAATGGAAAATAATCATTTTTTTAAAATCACTAAAACTAAAAACAAAAATAAAAGAACTTGGGAAGTGTTCAAGGATAGAAAATATAGACAGACAAAAGCCCAAGTGAGCTTAAACTCAGGAAACAGGCATTTCTCCACTTCCAGTTGGAAAGTTCATCCATTTATTACCATCCAAATGAAATCTTTTCAGCAGGGTCAAAAGGGCCTTTGTTTTGACATTTAATTCACTGGCGATGTATTTCCTACGTTAGGATGCAAAACACCTCTCACACTGCTTTTTCATTAATTGCCTTCATTTTTCAAGTTCCCTGTTTGATTTATAGTCAATTAAAAACACCCTCAAAAGCCATGGCTCATGTATGTTAAGTACAAATATGATTAATGCAACACCACGCACTCCATGGATGATCGGACCACTAGTCAAGGTCATTGTCAAGGTGGCGTGACCAACCAGTGTCCTGGTGAAAGAAACCCATGGGGAAGGTGGAAAGCCAGGAGTGCAGGTCATGGACAATCTTTCACTAACTGGATCTATTCGAAACAAGGAAAAAGAGGTACTTTTTCTGTATTTTTTTTAATATTACAGAGGAAGAATGAAACTTGGTTGTGAACAGAAAAAATAGAATGCAGTAGAACTTCTCTATCTTCTCTATCTCATCCAGGTTGATGAAAATAGATAGGAAAATGAAGTGGCACATTTCCTTGATGTGTCACCATTGACATCAACAAAAACAATCCACTAGACTAAAGAACTCTAGATAAGAGCCAAGGGACTGGAATCCTGGGCTCAAATCTTGATGCTGCCAAATATGAGTGATACGACCTTGGGTAAATTGCTTTGACTAGCCCAGCTTTAGTGTCCTCATCTGTAAAATGGGCATATGAGATTATTTTATCCCCTAAGGCCTGTTATGAGGTTCAAGGGGGCCCTCCACACTTAGAGAGTGCACAGTAAATGCCAGCTATGAAGGCCATGGATGTCACACTGATCAACACTCATGGTGCATTTTACAAATCCCAACATCTGTTCCCAAGGTATGCAAACTTTTTACATTTTCCAGAAATGCTCTCTCTCTTCTTGCTGTCAGCATGGGCATACAGACCATCATAAGGAAATCTCTTAAGACTTATCCCTGCCTCTCTAGAAAACAAACATACTGAAACTTGAGAAGAGTATCAGAAAAGTCAATAGGAGAAAAAGTAATATCAGCCTAATGCATTTGACATGCGATTTCCCACTAAAATGAAGTAAATAAGGACATTTGGCACATTATCTTACAAAAGAAAATTTACTCAAATTAAAGAACTGCCTTCTCTGCTGTAATTAGTCCTTATTCCTGTTTCACTTGTTTTTTAGTGCCAAATGATCTTTTATTTTTATTTTTCCCAAATGACCTTCTAAAAGAAAATTCTAGCCAAAGTAAATGGTAGTATTCTCCCTCTATCTCATCTATTTGCTTTTTTTTTTTTTAATGTCCAGGCTTAGAAAAATGTTTAAAAATACAATCTCATCAATCCAAGATAAAAAAAAAAAATCTACTGGTCCATGAAGTTCAAATCCTAAAATCACTCATTTCTGCAGATTTTTAATGTCCATGATTTATCTTCTATCAGTCCCGGATTAGATGGCCATTGTAGGGACACTGAACCTACCTAAGGTCAAGGATAACAGTAGTAACAATCAGAAATAAACTTTTATTCTGTTAGGTCACTGGGGTTGTTTGATACCAAGCCTATTCTAACTAGTGCAAGTGCGTTATTAAAAGTGTAATTATATAGGTTGTACAAGTCAGGAAAAGACAGATGTTGGCGAGGATGTGGTAAAGGGGAACCCTCTTACACTGTTGGTGAGAATGCAAGCTGGTGCAGCCACTCTGGAAAATAGTATGGCGGTTCCACAAGAAGTTGAAAGTAGAACTACCCTATGACCCAGCAACTGTACTACTAAGGGTTTCCCCCCAAAATACAAATGTAGTGATCTGAAGGGGAATCTTCACCCCAATGTTTATAGCACCAATGTCCACAATAGCCAAACTATGGAAAGAGCCCAGATGTCCATCAGCTAATGAATGGATAAAGAAGATGTGGTATATATAGACAATGGAATATTACTCAGCCATCAAAAAGAATGAAATCTTGCCATTTGCAACAACGTGGATGGAACTAGAGGGTATTACGCTAAGCAAAATAAGTCAATCAGAGAAGGACAATTATCATATGATCTCACTCGTATGTGGAATTTAAGAAACAAAACAGAGGATCATAGGAGAAGGGAGGAAAAAATAAAACAAGATGAAATCAGAGAGGGAGACAAACCATAAGAGACTCTTAATCATAGGAAACAAACTGAGGGTTTCTGGAGGGGAGAGCGGTGGTGGGATGGGGTAACTGGGTGATGGACATTAAGGAGGGCATGTGATATAATGAGCACTGGGTATTATGTAAGACTGATGAATCGCTGAATTCTACTTCTGAAACTAATAATACACTATATGTTAATTGAATTTAAATTAAAAAATAAAAGTGTAATTATACAGGTTGTATTTTAGGTGAACTCAGGCACAGCAATTTCTCTCTGTGTGTCTGTGTCTATGTGTGTGTGTGTGGTGGGGGGCATCTATGAAGAGTAATCCAGGAAGGATAAACAGTAACAGGTAGAAAAGTGCTGGTCTAATGGTGCCTAGATGGCCAATGGGGTGTCCTTTCTGGACTCTGGAAGTTGCAGATATCTCCCATTAATATAAGCTAGAGGGTCAAGAGTATGGATCCCCTCAGCTAACTCGATTATAGATCTCTCCATGAGGCTAGGAAGATGTGCTTGAGCTGATATGGCCAGGGCAGAATAGTCTGTTCTGTAATTTTGCAAAACACAAGATAGTCAGTGGCTTATCACCTGGTCCTTTTCCATCTCAGCTGGATGGCTGGTCAGTTTTCCAAGGGTGCTTATTCTTCTGAAGCCCAGGTGTCAGCTGGAAGGGTGTAACCAACATCACTATTCAAATCTCATGGGGCCAAGATGATAGGTACCAGAATCACATGATTTTCATGTTACAGAAGAAGCAACAATACTAATCCATTAAGAGAATTCTGGGTGTTGGAGGCCTCTAGGGATCCCCAACCACAAACCCCTCAAAGATTCTGCCCTGAGTCCAAAGGCCTTGAATGGATGTCTCCTGAGTTTCTGCCTTCCAAGCTGTCTTCCCCTTTCTTCTTGCACTTCTCATAAAAAAATGGGAATAAGCACATCTTCCCAGCTCATTTTTTAAGACTGAGATGAAGGCAGGAAACTTTTGTCCAAGTTATCATGAGTTGGGGGCTTTGCATCACACTGTGAAAGATACAATGAAAGAGCTCCCCTGGTTACATTAGAAGAATAGTGGGATACCATGTTTTGATCCTAGAAGCTTGTTGAAAAATGGCCTTTTAAAGACGAAAGCAAGTCTACTTAGTGGAAAGGAGAGTAGAATAAAGAGTTATTTGGATGTGAAGAAAATAAAAGGCTTTAGAACAACTGAAGGAAAGATGTATTGGAGTGAACAGTGAATAAAATATTAGGGAAAGAAAAGGAGTGGAGGTGACCATTAGTAACAGTTAAAGTAGAAAAAGATAAGTCATTGAGAATTGAGGAGAAAGATGAAAAAGGATAAAAGGAAATATTACTATCTGAACAAAGAGAGCAGGAAGCCATGGACAGAATAAACATTTTCTATAGCCTGCTAAAAGCTGAACCCAAAATTGGTTGAATATAAGTCTGGGATATGAGCAGATATACTGTGTCTGTCAGGCAAAGAGATAACACTTTCAGACAACCTTATAGAATTGCGAAAAGTGTAGACATCCACTGATCGATTATGCTATGTTTACACCTTCCACAAGACAAAACTTTATAGTGATTGGAAACCAAAGATCTTAAATATTGCAAAGATAAAGCAAAACTGGAAAGTACAAATGCCATAAGCGGAGTCCAAGAGATGTTACTAGCCTGGTGTCTTTTAACCTCTTTTATTACCTAAAACATCAGCTTGTATGTATATGTTGCTAAAATAATTCTAACCATTTCCCACATCTTGGCATGCAACCTCAAGTATCTAAGTATTTTCAAACTTTCTGGTTCTGTTTAACTCTTCTCCATTTTCATCCAGACATTAGCCTTGTGTCAATATGGCCTTCATTCTGAGAGCACCCACCACTCAGTGGTTTCTTGGTTAATCATATTTTCAGAGATAGAAGGGTCTTATGTTCATGAACAGACATTTCTGCAAAGAAGACATCCAAATGGCCAACACACACATGAAAAAGTGCTCAACATCAATCGGCATCAGGGAAATCCAAATCAAAACCTCAATGAGATACCACCTCACACCAGTCAGAATGGCTAAAATTAACAAGTCAGGAAACGACAGTTGTTGGTGAGGATGAGGAGAAAGGAGAACCCTCCTACACTGTTGGGGGGAATGCAAGCTGGTGCAGCCACTCTGGAAAACAGTATGGAGGTTCCTCAAAAAGTTGAAAATAGAGCTACCCTATGACCCAGCAATTGCACTACTGGGTATTTACCCCAAAGATACAAATGTAGTGATCCGAAGGGGCATGCACCCCAATGTTTACAGCAGCAATGTCCACAATAGCCAAACTATGGAAAGAGCCAAGATGTCCATCAACAGATGAATGGATAAAGAAGATGTGGTATATATATACAATGGAATATTATGCAGCCATCAAAAAACCCCCCAAATCTTGCCATCTGCAATGACATGGATGGAACTAGAGGGTATTATGCTAAATGAAATAAGTCAATCAGAGAAAGACAATTATCATATGATCTCACTGATATGAGGATTTTGAGAAACAAGACAGAGGATCATACGGGAAGGGAGGGAAAAATGAAACAAGGTGAAACCAGAGACGGAGACAAACCATAAGAGACTCTTAATCTCAGGAAACAAACTGAGGGTTGCTGGAGGGGAGGGGGGTGGGTGGGATGGGGTGTCTGGGTGATGGACATTGGGGAGGGTATGTGTTATGGTGAGCGCCGTGAATTGTGTAAGACTGATGAATCACAGACCTGTACCCCTGAAACAAATAATACATTATATGTTAGTAAAAAAAAAGTAAAATAAAAAAATAATAAAAGAAAAAGGAAAAAAAAAGAAGGGTCTTATGTTGAACCCTAGGAAAATGCATGAAAGAAATGGAGTAAGAAAGGGGAAGAAGGAGAGGGAGGGAGAGAGTAGGGGGAATGTTCGTTGCCTGGGGGGAAGGTTCATCAATACTCAATACTCCTGGCTTTTCCTTTCCTCTGGAATAGAGCAATACATTGCTATTTCTTCTGGAAATCTAGATTTTCCCAAACAATATTCAATAGGCATTCTCAAGGCTATGGAAATTTTCTTCTGCATTTAGGCACAATTAACCTTATTTGCAGGGTCTAACTCATAACAACCCATGTTCGTTGCTTTGAGATGAACTCAAAAGTATCAGACCAGATGTACTCTTTGTATTTTTTACCCTAGTAATACATATGAACCTACAGTTTCACTGAGAGGGGGCTAGTCAGATTTTGCTGATCCAACAATTTACATACAAATTCATATTTAAATTTTAAATATCCTCAATTCCCATATCACTGCCTTTTTCTGAACGTGCTATCATTGATAATCAACCCAGTTCCATTTAGCATTTACTAGCTTACACAGAACCAACAACCATAACCCACTTAATTACTTAGGGGATTAAAAAAAAAAACACAGACATACACAAAACTGTGATATTGGAATATACAGTATGGTCTAGTTTAAATTAAAAAGATCCCCCAAAGTATGATTGTTTCCAGCTTCTCAGCGGTGAATTAAAAGCTGTTTGGTGTCGTGAAGATTACAGAAGCAATCACATTTATGGGCCTGCTTTGCATACCAACTCTATTAATTTCCATACTCAGTGTGGTTTCACATTTCTACCCATGTTAATATAGATGCTGTTTGGGATAATCGCTTGCAAAAAAAAAAGAAAGAAAGAAAAGAAAAGGGAGACACAGAGAGAAGGAGAAGAAGAGAAGAGATGAGACAAACAGATGAGGGGGGAGAAGAGCCAGAAAAAAATGGTTCTCTTAAAGTTCCCTTTGAAAATATTGATTCTGATAAATAGAAGAATCAAAGACAAATAAGGGTTCCTGATGGCCTGACCCAGGAGTCACACTCAGGGATCAAATTAACATGAAATCACACATTGGAATTCACTTATTGTGACAGTTCTGCACCTTGTCATTGCAGACTCTAATTGCCGAAATGATTCCATTGGTATAATTGGATCAAGATGTTCATGGACTTCACCTTGGGTAGCTCCCTTGATGCTCGGCATTGCATCTTTATTACTGTGTTCCTTTCAACTCTTCAAATGTGTTCCAGCCTCAAAGAACAATCCAATCAAGCAAGCTGGTTTTATTTTGGTTTTTTTGGTCTTATTTCCCTTTTCTTTAAACACACCAGCCATAGAGCAAGGAATGAAGGAACGTGGTTAGCGTGGAAGGCAAGCCTGAGACCGTAAGGGCAAATGCACAATTATCTTCCCTAAAGGGACCTGGGAGCATCTGAACAAATTAAACCACTGTTTTCATATTCTGCATTCCCAAATGTTAAAGAATGGTGCTCAAGAGCTTACAATTAAATGGTTATTTGTTTACCATCAATTTTAGATTCTACTGTGCTAAAACTATGCTTGCTATGCATTTAGCAATGCACTCCATGCCCTCATAAAGATAAAACAATATGATATTGGCATTAAAAATAGGAAGAGATTATAACCACAGATCTGAGGGGAGCATATTTTAATTGGAATTTGGGGGGATTTGAGTTTACTCCACAAAATAGCCAGTAGAGGTTTTGAATCTTTCTGAAGACCCTCTTACTAGCCATCAGAAAAGGAGTTTTGAATTCCTATGACTAAAAATTCCCAGAAGCCAACATCCTGCTCTCACCATTATTTTCATCTAACACTATGCACAAGGAATCCCAGTAAAACAACAATCCTTGGGAAGGCATTGGTTTTGCTCTCAGGGAACTACCCAGGGGAAATGGATTTAATTTCCTTTGCACAGAGTAGCACTCACATTGGAGGCTGGTGGTCTCCTTTTCTGGGACCAGTGAGAAAATGCTCACCAATGATAAAATACTCAAAAGAGATACACAACCACTTTATTCACCTCTCAGCCGACAAGGCTCTAATTGAAGAGCTTCCACCCTGGGTCAAGCAGTGACATAAGAAAAATGATCAGAAAACACTTAGCTCAGGGAATGCCACATCCTGAGACACATTCTTAGACACTGGTGAGTTCAAATATGAGAACAGGCCCAAAGAATCATCAAGTGATGCTGCTTACAGTTTAGAATCACCTGGTCCTCGATGAACTGAGCTGGCTGATTGATATGGAACACTTTCTGCTGAAATCCAGGCGCGCAGTCCAAATCTTCTGCAGATGTTAGCAGCAGCACCTGAGAAAAACCAAAGCCATCAATATTTTAACAGCGGCTTATGTGTTTGCCCTACTAACTTCTACCAAATCTGTGACTTTTAGAAATGAGCTGAGGTTTTAATTTCATTTCCCAAAGGAAGAGGTAAGTTGATACTTCTCCTGTGGCTGCCAACGATTCGCTTTGGCAATGAGATTTGGAAAACACGCAAATGGGAACAGCTGCTGTAGTTTCCATCAAGTTGCTGTTAAAGAAATAACTTTGTCAGATTTTTACACCTGCTAAGAATCTCACCATGGTTTCTATGTGTGAAATTACATTACAAAAACAGTCAATTTCATATGATGCCCGAGCTAAAACCAACTTCACTGTCATAGATGAAAAGGAGCAGTGCCATATATAATGAGGAGGAAAGCAGAATATTCCATTGGAAATTACTTCCCAAAGGAATTCAGAGCCCACTAGACCTTCACAATCCAATATGGTGGCCACGAGCCACACTCTGCCGCCAAGCACGTGAAATGTAGCTGGGCAGAACTTGTCAGTATAAAATATATGTTGGATTTTGAAGACTGAGTACCAAAAAGAAAAATAATGTAAAATACCTAATTTAATAATTTGTATATGGATTACATGTTGAAACAATAATATTTTACAGACTGGACTAAATAGATATGTTATTAAAGTCAATTTCACCACTTTGTTTTTACTTTTGTAAGTCTGGCTACTAGAAAAACCTAAACTTTACAATTGCTTCCAAAAGCTCAGCTTTGTCTTTGCAAATCCTTGGAGTGCTTCATCCTGGAGTCAAAAATCTAGGCTATATGTTTTGGAATATAAAAGTATGTGACACACCCTTGGACAAGGGGTAATTTAGTATGGTAAGAAATAGTCAGGGGTTTACTAGGCAAAGACTACAAGCCCTGTAAAGATAGGAGTTACCTCTTTTTCCCCAACTTTGGTACCAAGCACCTACTGCATATATGGACACAGAGAAGATGCTCCATAATACTTAAAATGTAACTGCTAACATTTTTCAGCCTTTACTACATGGCGAGCACTATGCTAAGTTTGTTATATGCATCATCTCCTTTAATCTCTACCACAGCCTATGATGTATTTAATATTTTATAGGATACATTTTACAGACAAGGGGCCTCACATCCTAGAGAAGCTAACACATTTGCCCAAGATCGTGCAGCTAGGATGGGTGGGGCCAGGATGTGAATCCAGGCTTAAGTGTCCTCTGATTTGGATCACTGTGAGAGCTCCTCCCATACCCCTTAGGCTTTCCATGTCATGGGGCAGGATTTTACATTTTTTTTGCCTGAGTTGTTTCTCTGAAACCTGGGGAAGGCTGTTTTAACAGAGCATGGTGCCAGCAGAGAGTGTTTGGAAATTCATATTCTCAGCAGCAGCCCTTGACCATAACTGATGAGAATCGGTGCACAAATACCCCAGCTCTCTCACCCCTCAGGAGAGACATCTCGCAGGCAAGGGTTCTGTCTCCCTTTTTCCATGTGGATTTCAACTCCAGGTGCCCACAGTGGCATCTGGCTTGATAACTCACCCTCCATTCACTGCCTTTCCTTCCCTGGCTCATTTTCTCATGTCTTGTTGGTATTTTCTGACACCACCCTCCAAATAAAACTACTTGCACTCAAATCCTTGACTGAGTGCCTGCTTCTTGGGAAACCAAATTTTGATACTAGGATGCAAACTCTTAACCACTGTTCACAAGCTGTTGAAGAAAACTCATTATTATCCCCAGCAGCAAATTCACAAGAGGGCACAAAAGGTTGGAAGCCAGGGAACCAGGGCTTCTCTCTAAATACCAGCCCACTGAAATGCAGTGAACCCCAAGGAATGAGAGCGAGAATTAATCTTTGGAGGTTCATGGAATGGCTGGACTGAGGAATATCAGAGAAATTGAAATGGGCAAGTCATCACCCTGACCGACATCATCTTTCAAAAATCAAAGGGGTTAGGATATTATAGTTCCCTCTCGGAGCAGTTCTGCTTGTGAAACTTTCCCTTGCCTCCAGAGCAGCCTCTGGTTAGATTGCTTCCAAGGCAATCATAATGCTGACATCCCAAGTGGCACACACATAGAATGCAG
Source organism: Halichoerus grypus (assembly GCF_964656455.1). NCBI lineage: Eukaryota > Metazoa > Chordata > Mammalia > Carnivora > Phocidae > Halichoerus > Halichoerus grypus. Next base: position 5,632,469 of record NC_135726.1, read on the forward strand.
ATTCAGGACTCAGAATAATTTGCACGCAATTTTGCAAGCAGAAAATCTGTAACTGGCCAACGCTAATTCAGTTAAACAGTAAATGGTCAGAGGTGGCCTCCAGGCACCCTGAGCCTACAATTATACCTTAACCTTCTAATCAGCTAATTCTGCCCTCAACCCCAGACCAGTAAACCAGTCAGCCCCTAGGACCTAAGGAGATGCCATTTCTCTAGCGATCCTGAGCATAAGAATCCAGAACTGGTTGAGAGGTTGGTTGAGTGGAGCCCCTGTTCTTGTCTCTCTGCAGCTCCGTCTCTGTCCTGATTTCTTGGCAGGCTCTATTCAGGAATCCTCAGGAGTCATAAAGGACAAATAAACGTTTTCCAACAGCTGACCATCAGGGAGGATGGGAGTGATGAGAGGACTCCCAGAGGCTCAGATTTTATTTGTAAATTGTTGGGTCCCTCTACCCACCAAACTTATAAGAAAAAAGCATGCAGCACTCTCCTGGGCAACTTGTGACTTAGCCAAGGAAGAACTAGTCTGTCCTCCCTGCATTCATTCATTCACTTATTCCCCCAAACTTATTAATCTCCTGGGATTCAGCAAGCACTTTGCTAGGTGCTGTTCTGGAGCTTATATAGAAGCATAATAAGCCAGTAATTAGAAGCACAAACTCCAGAGGTTCAAATCTTGGCTCTGTCCTTTACTGACTGATAGCAATGGAAATATGGAGAATAAGATGTGCATTGAGAGGAGATATATGGATTCAGTGGATGGTGCATCTAAAACAACTACAATAGGGGCGCCTGGGTGGCTCAGTCAGTTAAGCATCTAACCCTCCCTGCTAGCTCACTCCAGTGCTCCCTCTCTTTCTCAAAAAAATTAAAAATTTAAAGAAGCAAACAACTAGAATAGTGTCGCACAGGATAAGTGGTCAGCAAGTGTCAACTGTTAATGTGGACTAGAAAAGGTGACAGGCATTAACAAATCATAGTTCAATTAATTAACTAGAATTTTAACTTGAGAGGAAATTGTGTCTTTGAGAGCATGTAAAAGCCAGGGACAGGGAGTTTAACTTCATCTAGGGGGATCAGGGAAAGCAAACCCACAGAAGGGACATTTCTGCTTTGATCTCAAAGATGGTTCAGAATTAGCTGGATAAATGGAAAGGAACATAGACTTGTCTTTTTTGCCAACACACTTTTTGCTTTCACGTAAGTTCCTTTGTGTCTGTCTGGGTTTCATGTAACAGATCTCTGAAATTAGAAAATTGCATTTAAAAAATAATCCAGACTAATTTAGGGCTTCCCAAAAGCTGAACGTCTGACTGGGCAGTAGTGGTAGAATATATTACTTACTGCTATCGCCCCTTGAATTTTTAGCAGAATTTAAGTAGTATCTGTGCATGAACTTGTCATGGATACCCACTCTCCAATTTCAATCATACTGAGTTTGGTGGAAGAATATGAAGAAGCCTCCCTCATTGGTTTAAAAGCGAGTATTTGGACATTACTCGAAAACTAGGTTAAGCCCCTTCTCCAAAATCATCAGATGTCACTCTTAGAAATATGCCACCTGGACATACTTTTCTCCAAACCCTCTTTAGCATTTCCAGAATATATGCTACGAACAACATTCTGAATTTATCTTTAATGCCTTAGAAATAATGGCTTTCCTATATGGTTTTTTTGTTCATTTATGCATTAGCTTGCACCTCATAAACAACAACCAATACACCTTTGAAAGCTCAGCAGTGATCAAATTTTATGATCACCGAAGGATTTCTATTATTTGAAAATTACAGTCAGCCTGCTTAGGAAAGCAGATTCATGTTCAGACAAACTATAAGCACAGGACAGAGCCACACTGGTTCTGTATGAATCCCAGTTTATCAGCTGCCATTTACCAGCTGCAACCTTGGGCAAGTAACCTTCTGTGTCTCAGTTTCCTCAGATGGAAATTGGAACAATAATAGTATCTTAAAGTTACTATGAGGATTAAATGAGTTAATTGTTGTAAAGAGCCTTATGTCGTACCGGGCACATAGTAGTTGCTCAATAAATGTTTGCTATTATTCTTATCATTGTTTCTATATATTATGTTTAAACCAATATACGTGATTCACTGATATTATATTCCCCAGGGTAGACATTGACAAATAGCATTAAAATATTACTTTTTTTGCTACTATAAAACTGGTCAGTGTATAGACTATGCTCAGAAATATTCAAAGGGAAACAGCAGGGGCCTGAGTCAGGTAGAAGGTCGGGGGGGGGGGTTGCATCTTGGGGTCAGGTGCACAAAGGAAAACATCAGTGCCTGTTGTGAGCTGAGTCGTGCTGCTTTTGCAGGACACCAAGCATCCTTTAAAACAGTAGCTCAGAGCTCCATCCTCTACGTAAAAGCCACTGCCCTAAACATACACACCGATAGCAAAGCCTTACATCACACTTTTTATATCTGCTTCTTTTTTTTAGCTTCCATTTCTTTATTGCTGTTCCGAGCTTTCTTTTTTAAAAAGAAAGGGTTTATGTTTATCCTGACAGGTAGTGATTCATGAACATAGCCAACTTCGGAATTTGCTTCCAGAAAAATGTTTTTTCTGTCCCAGACTGCAGGTTGCCAACTGGCAGCATATGGGATGGATGTGGCCAGCAGATTTGGTTAGTTTAGCCATAGCAGTCTATCATAAGAGTTAAATTATCATATTATCAAGAGTGTACCTCTCTTGGCTGTCCTTGTCTGCACCATTCCCTGTATTATTGCTTCTGTTCACTTGACTCAGTTACACGCTTGTCTGGCCCCCGAGGCATCTGAATTTGCAATCCCTACTCTAGACTTTGGAAATAGGCTTTTCAAGGGAAGAACTCTCCTTGTTATGAGTTTCTAATTACTTGTCATAATAGTATCCATAATTGCATGGTCCTGGCTCTGTTGCAGCGACTTTGGCCATGTGACTAAGCTCTGGCCAAGAGAGGGAGAGTAAAAGGATTTTCACCACTTCTCGACCTGGCCCCTGAAATGTCGTCTCTTCCGCATCTTTGAAAACAGAAGGGAAGGACTTCTAAGATGGCGGATCCATCCAATAGAAAGAGCCCAGAAATCAGTCCCTGCTCAGAAGACAAGTACTTAGGAGAACTACCCAACAAGGAAACTGCACATGCAGTGTGCAAACCCTTAAGATCTGGGGTTGTGTGTGTGAGCCAGCAGCTCACCTGGCTGACTACATGCTAAATGTGGAAGGGACAAGGACACAGAGGGGCTTCTATACCATGGCATCACAAATACGTCCCAGAGGTCAGAGAGAAATATCAGGACTGAAGAAAAGCTTAACACAACTGTATTCGAAGTAGCCGTAGCTAAAAAAAAAGAGAAACTTCCTGCCACAAATAATTATCTCAGCGGGCAGCAAACAACCTCAGATCTCATCCTCTTTTAAGCCAGCTCCAAAATGGTATTTTCCAAGTGAACTCACTAGTGTCTCCTGGCCCCTCGTTGTTTTCCTCATTGACTCACTGCTTTTTGCTATTAGCGTGGATGGACAGTTACTTTATCCTTGCCACAAAACACCTCTGGTTTACTCTTGTCAAAGTCGGCCTACTGGAATCAGTTTGGAGGAGCTTAGATTGGCGGGGAAGAAAGGCTACCAGCTCTGACTTGCAGGATATAAAAATGTTACAGCAATGAATTTTGATTGATTCTTTATCCTGCCAGAGTCCTCGAAGGGTTTATAAAGGCACCCTGCCTACAGGGAAAGCGTGGAAAAAAGAGGTACTTTAAAGACATGCATGGGCACACCCACGTACACACACAAACATACGTGCACACATGCATGGGCACATGGGGATACCCTCATGAGAGCGTCAGCTCATGTCATCCACACTACCCTCGAATCTGACCTCCTGACCATCTTCCTGGGGTTTTATAGCCCCAGAAACATGGAACACCTGCCATTTTCTTGGCCACTAATGTAACTGACACTTAGAAATAATTTTGTGATTCTTGGGAAGAAAAAGAGAGCGAATACTTCCAGTTTGGTGAGTTCTTCATACGCAGTTTGAGTTGTTGAGTGTTGTCGCCTTCACACACAGTTTTGGACCAACATCCTAGACCTTATTGCCAACTGAATGCTACTCAGTATCTTCTCCTCAAATTGTTAAAAGGGAAGCCACAGAATTATGGTCCCCCAAGGATGTCCTCAGCCCAATCCCCAGAACCTGTGAATATGTTAGATTAAATGGTAATGGGGAATTAAAGTTGAAAATCAACTGACTTTAAAAGAGAATGATTATACTGGATTATCTAGATATAATCACAAGGAGCCTTGAAAATGGAAGAAAGAGAGCTGAAGAGCTCGAGAAAGAGAAGTGACAGAGCCAGGCCGCAGTGATGTGGTGTGAGAAAGCCTCGACCTGCTATTGCCAGCTTTGGAGGTGGAGGAAGGGACCACCAGCCAAGAAGCGCAAGAGGCCTCCAGAAGCTGAAGAAGGCAAAAACACAGATTTCCCCCTAAACATCCAGAAGAAATGCAGCTCTGCTAACACCTTGATTTTAGCCCAGTGAGGCCCATTTTGGACTGCTGATCTTCAAAACTATATGATAATCCATGTGTGTTGTTTTAGTTCATTTTGGTTAATTTAATTTTTTAAATTTAGTTAATTTCAGTTAATGCTAAGCACGTGGTAATTTGTTACAGCAGTTGGAGGAAACTCATACAGTTCACCATGGTGTTGGCCCCACAGTAGACCCTCAGAAAATATTGGTTCCCTTTACTTGGTTTTTCAAGATATAAATATAATCCGGGCAAACCAACAGGGAGGGAGGAGGAGAGGAAGGAAGGAAGAAGGAGGAGTGGGGGGAAATGGAGGGAGAGAAGAAGAGAAACAAGATGAAAACAGGCTCATGGCTTTGGAACCCTGGACAAGACTGTCAGACGGTCATGATGTAGAATTTGCTGTCTGAGTGCTCCATTCCTAAGCACAAACAGGCGTAGTTTCTTCTCTTTTGTCTTAGCAACTGTCCTTTCAAGTGGTGGGGCATTTTGATCTGCTGTCATAACAGAGTAGTTGAGTTCATTTTTTTCATTAATTCCCTTAGTCAAAGTTTAAAATTTCTATTATCTGCCAGGCCTTTGGATAGATACTGGAGATGGAGAAATGAACAAAGCCCTTGATAAACTTATTATCTAGAAGGAAAGGCAGACACAGGGGCAAATAATATATTACATTACATTATATTATATTATATTTTCTATATATTGGGAATTAAGAAGTAGCTCAAAACAAAGAATCTTGAACTAGGTTACCTGGGTTTAAATCCTAATTTTACCCTTTAGTTGCTGTGTGACCCTGGGCAAGGTACTTAACTTCTCTGCCTTAGTTTTCTCATTTGTACAATATAGCCAGTAAGGTGATCTACCCTCATGGGTTTGTGAGGGCCAATGAGTTAACATAAATCAAAGGTTTAGGATAGGAACTGGCTCATAATAGGTGCTATATGCTACCCATTGTTATTATTATTTATATTAGTATGGAGGATTATGTAAAAAACATTCCGGAAGTGCAGAAGAAGGAACAACTCACTCTTTGAGAATAGGGACCATGTCACAGATAAGGCCATACTGGAAAGCTGACTGACATTTTTAAAGTAGCAAAGTATAATAAAGAACATTCCATGCAGAGGTTTGGTAAGTACAAACACCAAGGCATGCCAGCTGAAGAAACAGGAAGCAATTTGGCAGGAATAACAAGCTCTGGGTTGTTTTCAAGATTATTTGAAAGTGTTTTGTCCTCAAGTAGGATTGAGTCGACCAGGCATGTCCTCCTTTAGTCTGGCTAAAACAGAGCTGAAAATAATTCACTCAATGAAATCACAATTTCTGTCTAAATAGAATTAACTCTTTACTATTAAGATTCCAGGATTAATCAACTAGACTCAATTGGTAAATTTTAAATGAAAAATAGTTTTGTAAGAATTTTAGCTAATGCAATTAGGAAGGCTTGGTTCGCTAGCCCTTAGTAGAAACTAGAGGCTGTACCTGCCCTAGAGTTGGTGGTATTTATATCTATTTATGAAATCTTAGTAATTAAATTAGGGGTTTCAAATGCCAGATAAGACCTGCTTCCCTTAAATCAAATAAAGAAGGGTGTCCCTATATGAAATACTCATGGGTGAGACTCAGCAGCCCCAGAAGTTCAACTGAGCAACTATGAAGTACCAACTCTTTGCCAGGCACTGGAAGAGTTGTCTGGTCTGCACATAAAACCCTAACCCCATGGAGACAAAGGGTAGGAAATAACTAGATGAATAGATCTAGGGGTTGAGGATTCAGTCCAACAGAAGACAATGCCCCAGTCCATCACCTCAGCCAGTGTCCCATCTCAGACCCTGCTGCTGTGGACAGTCTCCTAAGAGCTCAGCCTTGTCCCGTAGAGTGTCCTCAGCCTCTTCACACTCTGCTATGGGGCTTGCTCCTATGCTGCAGGAGCCTGGTTAATGCAAGGTCGAGCAGAGCTGGGAAAGCTGGAGGAGCTGATGCTCCAAGGGTAGCCCTCAATGGTGCCCTCAAATGGGAAATGGCAGCTGCTTACATGTCCTAATTACCTTCCTCCAGATGCACTCCTCTGGGAGACATCCCATGTGCCTTTCAGAGGTCCTGGTGGCATAGTCCTTGCTAAGTGACCTCAGTGACACTTCATTACATTGGCTCTCTCTCTCTTCCCCTGCCTCACCCTCTTGCCCCTCATTCCTGTTTCCTGGGTTATCTCCCAAAGAAAACAACCTGCATCTTGCCCTTTGTCTCCTGTATCCAGCTCTGATTCCGGGGAACCCAAAATAAGACAGGTCCCATGTATTAGTTTCATATCACTGCTGAATCAAATTACCTCAATCTTAGTGGCTTGAAAAGTATTTTATTATCTTATGGTTCTGGGTATCAGATGTCTAAAATGGGCCGACAGGGCTGTATTCCTTCAGCAGGCTTCAAGGGACAATGTGTTTCCCTTTGGCTCTCCAGCTCTCGTAGGCCAACCCCATCCTTTAGTGCATGGCTCCTTCCTCCCCAGTGGCATAGCCAACAGCATTGCATCTCCTTGTCTCTGTCTCTCTTCTTCCATCATCACATGCCCTTCTGTTTCTGCCTCCTCCTGCATCCTTTTTATAAGGACCATTGTGGTTATATCAGGCCCACTTGGGTAATCCAGGTAATAGTCACGTGTTCTGGAAGTTAGGATGTGGACATGTTCAGGGAACCATTATTAAGCCTACCAAAACCCATGAGTAACTTCTATAAGGGAAGGGGAAAGTTCTATAAACACAGTTTCAGCCCAAAATGTCTAAGAAGTATAGAAACAAAATAAGTGTCCATCAATGGAAGAATGGATAGAGAATATGTAAGATATATATTATATATATTCCATATATAATATGTTCTATATATCATATCATATATTGCATATTATGGAATACTCATATATATAATCTATATAGAAAGAGAATATTATTTAGCCATGAGTAAGAAGGACATCCTGCCATGGGTGACAACATGGATAGGTCTCGAGGGCATTATGCTAAGTGAAATAAGCCAAACAGAAAAAGACAAATACTACATAATATCACTTATATGTGGAATCTAAAAAAAAAAAAAAAATCAAATTCATAGAAACAGAGAGTAGGAAAGAGGTTGCCAGGGGCTGGGAGGTAGGGGAGACAGGGATAGGTTGGTCAGAGGGTACAAATTTTCAGCTGTAAGATGAATAAAATCTGAAGATGTTATATAAAACATAATGACTATGGTTGGCAGTGTGTGGTATGGTTGATGTTTGCTGGGAGGGCGGAAATCAGATGTTCTCACCAAAAAAATAAAAACTTAAAAAAGGCAGGGATAGATATGTGAGGTGGTAAAGATGTTAATTAACTAGATAACTAGATGGGGGGCAATCCCCTTACAAGGTACATAACTGTGTGCCAGTTGCCATAATGCACACTTTAAATATATTAAAATTTTGTCAATTATACCTCAATAAATCTGAAATAAGCAGACAAACAAACAAACAAAAAAACCTCCCAGAATGTCCAAGAGGGAGTCATCCCATAATCACCCACATTCCTGACAATATTTACCTGTGAAATCAGGAAAATCTAAAGGGAAGACCCCACTGATGGTCAATAGTCACATACGCAGGCCTGCTGTTGTCAATTTAACAACTAGACTATGACCTTTCCTTGCCTAGAAATAATTATCAGATCCTGCCTGGCCTTGCCGTGAAGTGGAACATTTTATTCTAACTGTGCAACTCTCAACACTTTCTTCTCTGCCAGACATTAGACAAGATGTCAGATTTGTCATCACACCGGAAGGTTTTTATTAATTATCTTTCAGAGGCAAAGTCCTTTTTGTAATTTATTTTTTCACACCAGGAAAATTCTTCTATTGAACTAAATGTCTATCTTGTTAAATTGTTTTTTCCACTACAGGTTCTCGCTTTGAAAAGTTCTAGAAGAAAAGAAATAAACCCAGCAAAAGTTGGTGTTGAAGTCAAGGAATTGATTATGTTAAGCAGAATGCCACATAACCTCTCTTGGGATAGAGCGTAATATGCATCTTTTCTCTAAAATCTAACTGCCTAGGGGCCCCTGGGTGACACAGTTGGGTAAAGTATCTGACTCTTGCTTTCGGCTCAGGTCATGATCTCAGGGTGGTGAGATCAATCCCCACGTTGGGCTCTGGGCTCAGCAGAGTCTGCTTGAGATTCTCTCCCTCTACCCCTCCCTATTGAGCTCTCACTCTCTCTCTCTCTCTCTAAAAATAAATAAATAGATCTTTAAAATCTAACGGCTTAATGTGTAGTTAAGGTAAAAATTTGTCGGAATGGTTGTTTGCCTGAATCAGAAGGAATTGCAATGTCTGCTCTACTTGCCAATTAATCACATTCTTAAGGATTCTTCCATCGATGTAAGGAACATTTATTGAGTTCCTACTACCTGTTTGTGGCAAGATGGACATAAATGAGTAAGACAAGGCTCCTACCCTTTAGGAACACAAAGCACAATGGGAAAGAATGGTATGTGTATACATACTTTAAAAACACAATTAAAAGTATAGGAATGGAGTACATAACCTTGTAAAAATAGTAAAAAGGAAAACACAGTTGGCTCAATGTTAGGGCAGTGGGAGTAAGATCCCTAGAGAAACCACTGTCTTAAACACATCAACTTAGCTGATTTCGTTTGTGTACCCTTATATTTTAAACAAAAGAAGATGCACAGTGAGAAGGACTATGAATGATCATGATCCCTGAACTGCCTCTTCATGCTGCTACCAGTTATTACTCAGAAGGACTCAGATGTCTCAAGACTGAGCTACCCTGATGTTGAAAAAAAAAATTCCCAAAGTATTTGATAACAACTTTGTTTTTAAAAGACAAGAATTCTTGAGAAGATAGAAACTAGAAAATAATTTAATATGCAACTTTTCTTCTGCTTCATATTTCTAGAATAGTAAGCAAGATAGTAATAAAATGTCTAAGTAGAACACAAGGTGGCCTCGGGTTTCAAGGAAGATATAGAGGGAGGCCTTCCCACAGTGAGGAATACCAAGGGGAGTCCTTATAAGTGTTTAACAATTGGCTCTCCAATAAAGAAATGTCTTGATTTGTAACATTTGCTAGTTTCCATTGTGCAGATACTCCCATCATGGCCAATTTTGAGTTACCAACATGGTCACTGTGTACAGAATTGGGAAGAGATTTGCACAATTGGCTCCCATGAGCTAAGCAGCTCCAACACAGCACTGCGTATGCCAGTTGCTAATTCTGGGTAGTGGGCTAAGAACTTGCTAGGGTTTTTGCAGGATCTTTATGAATATGAACCACCCAGGACCAAGGAGAGCTTCCTTCTTTCCCATGATGACACTTTGTAATCAAGGATGGGGTTATACTACTATATGAGTTAAAACAGCCTGGAAAATCCTTACTAATGGAGCAAAACGGCCCACTATAATTTGGTTTTTTAGTAAGAGAAAATGCAGTGAATCCTTGATTCATGAGCGTGTATTATTTAAATATTGCTTTTGATGTTTTATCCAGAATCCTAGCTCGAATGATCAGAGATAATCCTGCCTTCTGACATAATTAGGGAGCTGCTGCTTTGCTAAGCTGGAGGATAATCAATTTGACCTTGAAAGTTTGTCTATGGTACTACTAATGTTCAGAACACAGATGTGGCAGCCACACGAGAGCCCCCCTCGATTGTCAAGCATCAGCTACCGACTTTGTTCCAAGGACAAATAGGCTCTACCAGGGAGGGTGCAGAGTCTGACGGCCAGCAGACCCCACAAGGCCACTGTGTCTGTGAGATGGCCTTTAGTTTATGGATTGATTGCTAACATTTAAATATCAAGGATTTTCACTAAGTACTTGGGTTTGAGGCAGTGCTGGGATTGGAGTCAAACATTCTCCTGATGGGCAGAACCTTATCTCCAGATGACCGCAGTCCATACCCCTCCCTCTTTGTCCCCCAGCACCAAGTGCCATTTGCCTTTTATTATCTCAGTTGTGCTGTCGGTTTCCTAAACTAAACTTCATAGTGATGTTTGGTTTGCATTCATGTCTTTATAAGGATTTTTCTGATACCAAGACCTCTTCATTCTTTTACATTACCTTCCTGGCCTTCCCCAGTACCTGAGCTTCCATTCTTCATTTACTGATATTCCTAGGAAAAGAGTCTCCCTTGAATGGGTTGCAGAGATGTCTTTTACAGTGAAACCACCACCACCATAAAAAAGTCTACAGTATTCTCCTCTTGAAACTGCTTTCATATTGACTGTCTTCTGGATGCTGGGGAGCTGAGTCAACCTGCTCCGTTACTCAAGTTCATATTTTTTCAGAGCATTAGGCCCTTCCTCTTAGCTCATTTGCTCAAAGGCACAAAATTTTTATGGTGATAAAAATGGCTTATTGCTGGTCTCTGAAGACAGAGGACATCCCCTCCCTTGGCTTCACTGCAGGGTCAAATGAACACCCTCCTCTCTAACCTCTACAACAGTTGGGAAGCCTCTTCAACTCGCTCCTTACTAAAAACAAACAAGAGAGGTATATGTAGATACAAACATATGATCTCACAAACCCCTCCCTTTATCATCACTGCATTATATTTAGGTGTGGATAAGCCAGTCTGTTTACCCCATCAAGCAAACATTTGTCAGATTTTGAGCTGAGAAGAAAGAAAACATCTGAGCCAAAATAGTTTGAAAAGGACATTATATTTTTTTCCTCATATCTTTTTGAGTCCACAAGTTCAATTACCTGAAATTTCATGAGTCAGTCCTTGGGATATTTTCATCTCAAGCTGGATTAATGTAATAGTGAAAGTTTCTGCTAATCCTACTGCTCTTTCAAAGTAAGTTTGATTCTTCTAAGGAAAAAAAAATAGTATTATCTCCCCCATAGTAAAATTTGCAGAAGAGATCTTCTTCAAAAATTAGACAGTGCAAAGTATGGTCATGTGAAGGGCCCCCATACTAGGCTGGGAGGCTATACTAGAATCTCCCTAGGTAGACGTCAGCTGCAGACTTTGTTCCAGGGGCAAATAAGCTCAAGCAGAGAGGGGTATGTTGTGAGGACTATGAGCCCCATTGGGCCCCTGTATCTGTTACATGGCCAGCAAGGTAAGCCTCCAAGTGGGAGGTGCTGGGGTGGGACTAAGGCCATGGAAAAGAGACTGTGGAGGAAGGAGACCCAGGTCCCAGCTCAGGTAACCAATCATCCCAGGGTTTCTGATACTATCCGGGTTTAGCACTGAAAATCCCATATCCAGGAAACCCAGTCCCAGGTAGCTTAGCCCCAGCAGGAAATTGAGCCATTGGAGGAGAAAGGGTTATAGGAACTAGCAATGTATGGGCAAGGTTGGGGGGAAGAAGCACAGGCATAGGACAGCACCCCAGTAACAGTGGGGCACCTTTTTCTCACCTAAGCCTCAAAATCTGGGAGGGAAGGTGGTTTCCAGACCCAGCAGTCGCTGAGAGGAGCTGTGAGCCCCACTGGACAAACAGAGCAGCCTGGTGAAACTTATTCTCCTTCCATCTGAGCTCTGTCCTAGTCCACCACTCGCTCAAGTCTTCACTGGTAAATCACAGCCCACAGGCCCAGTCCAGCCTATTGCCTGCTTTTGTAAATAAAGTTTTATTAGAACATAGCTATACTCACTGATTTACCTATTGTCTTTGTTTTCACACTACAGTGGCAGAGTTGAGTGTTTTGCAACAGAGACCTCATGGCCTGCAAAGCCTAAAATGTGTATTATCTGGCCCTTTAGGAAAAAATTTGCAGACCCCTAGGCTAGAGGGCAAGATGAAAAAGGATAGGGAACTGGCCAGGAAGGGCCAACAAAGCTGCTTAGCCACTCCTTGCCTATGATGCCAGTCACAAAGATCGAGAACTACTGGGAGAATCTAGGCCAACATGTCGAAAACAGACACGCCCCACAATTGCTGGGAGTATAAACAAAACCATGAGCTTCTTAAGCAGCCTTCTATGAACCAGTCCTTTTTGAATTAGGCTCCTGCAGAGAAGGTGCAATTGTGGAAAGATGGGATTTAAAAAGCCCAGAGACACTCATCCTCTTCATGATATTTTTTGGGTCAATTTTCTATAAGATCAATATTTACCAAAAAAAAAAAAAAAAAATTAACTTCCAAAGAAAATAATAAACGGGAAGGACGTGGAGGTTTCGTTCTTTGGGATAAAGGAGAACTAAGTGTTTCATAGTAATTATCAATAGCCATGTGATAAATATTAAATGAGCGCCTACTATCTGCCAGTTCTACACTAGACAAAGGAGATGTCATACATTTTTCTGCCCTTAGGGAACTTAATTCCAGTAGAGGGGGTACCAGTGAACAAATAAAAAATAAGTATAGAGGATCATTTCAGAGTGATACATGCTGCAGAGAAAGTAAAACCAAATGATGGGGTAGGAGGAAGGGCATTCAATGGGGGATAGGAAAGTGCCTCTAGTGAGGAGAATGCTGAGGAGCTGGTCACACCAAGGTCAGTGCAAGACCTGGAGGCAGAAGCAGTGGCAAGTGCAAAGGCAAGGCTTTGCTGCAGAGATATGCCCAGCGCTGGGAGGAGCGGGGCTGGAGGGCAGCACGGTGAATGAGGCCAGATGTAGGAGAAGACTTCGGGCCTATGATGCTGCACACAAAAGAGTTAATCTAACAGACCTGGGACTGCAGCCGTGCAATGGCCTGCTTGCAAGTTTGGCCTTTGACTGACGTGTGGGAACCTGGATTTTGGGAGGCCTCCCGCTACCCTAACTGATAAGGCTGTCTCGCTGTGCCTAAACTTTTTGCACAAATATTGTGGTTTATGCTGAGCACCCTCTTCCTTCTGGGAGCCTGGATCTTTGCCCTGTACCAGGCAGAAGGTGCGTGTGTGACCAGCCCCTAGTAAAACCCTGAACACTGAGTCTCTAATGAGCCTTCATGGTTGACATGTCATACATGTAACCACAGCTCATTACTGATGTGATTAAGTACATCCTCTACTAGGAGAAGAGCCTTCGGCCTCGATTTCCTCAGACTTCACCCCCTGCACCTTTTCCCTTTGCTGATTTTTCTCGGCATCTTCTCCCTTAATAAATCTTAGCCATGAGTACAACTATATCCTGAGTCTTATAGGTTCTCCTAGCAAATCACTGAGCCTGGAGGTGGTCTTGGGGACCCCTGACACAAATAGCAGATCTGTATTTCATTTATTTTCTCGGTGCCAAAACCCAGGGGAAGCACTTTTACATAGACTTTCCCATGTAAGCCTCGCCACAATGCTTTGAGATTGACAATCCCCCATCCCATCATCATCGCCACCATTTTACAGGTGAATTTAATAAGATCCAGAGGTTCTGTACCTCGCTCAAGGTTACCCAGCTGAGCCTGATGGAAAATCCAAGTAGACTAACTCCCAATCCTCTGATTTGCCCTCTGGGCTCACCCACAGCAAACACACAGCCTGCAGGAAATCAGGGATATTTCCGCATATTTGTTTGACTTCCACCACAATAGGTTGCCCATTTTAAGACTTTAATCTGTTTTATCATGAGATGCTCCAGCAGCGCTCATTCAAGCTCTACCTCCTAATCTTGATAGTGAATTCGAGCCTTTGTTGTAAGAAAGACTATTAAGATTTGGCAATAAGATTTTTCAAGGGTGATAAATATCCCTTTAAAGGCACTGCATATCCACTGATTGAATAACTCTGTCCTAAAAATGAAAGTCACACTTGGAGAGTGGAAGGGTGGGTTATGAAAATGCAAATCGGAATGACTTTATTGGCTGAGTTGAATTCAGCTCGTCTCGTCACAAAGAAACATGAGTTGGGGAGGCCCCCCCACTCAGCCAAGTCTGAGGTGTTATAGAATGCAGGGACTCAGCATCAGTGCCCTCATAATAGAGTGTGATGTCTGCTGTTCAAAGTCAGCAGCAGAAAATGCCGAAATGCTATCATTTCTATTATCCTAGAACTTATTTGTATTATTTTGAAAAAAAAAAAAAAAAATCTCTTTAGGCCTGACCTCATTTGTCATCAATATTCCTCAAAGTGGGTACATATACCACTGTGGTATGAGATCATTTTAGGTGGTCTACTCAGAGGACAGGTGAACATTTTTTTTGTGTTTTAATAATTGTGTCTTTATTTTAATGCTTGTTTCCTATGGATATTAAGCAGTTTGGTTTTCTACTTAGGTAATGATAGAAAATTTCTTTTTCTAAATATATGGGTGCCAAATAGTGAACTGATTTAAATAAATAAGAGTTGGTAAACACTAAAGAGAATGTGGTTCCATTAAGAAAAGAACTACATAAAAGATTTAAGTTGGAGAAAACCCTGAACTGGGTAACTTCTCTGGGAAGGTATGCAGACAAGGAATTTCAGCCAGAGGTAGAGAGAGTGATATGAGGGTAGACATCGGTCAGAACCAAAAGAAAATACAGCCATACTACCTTTTAGATGTGTGGTTCTCAAAGTGTGGTCTCGACCCAGCACCTTTTGTGTGACCTGGGAGCTTGTTAGAAATGCAGGTTCTCAGGCTCCACCTCAGACCCTCTGAGTCAGAGGTTCTGGAGGTGGGACCCGGCAATCTGTGTTTCACAAGCCCTCTGGGTGATGCCAAAGCCCAGTCAAGTTTGAGAACCACAGCGTGAAATGATTTGCCATTCAATCGCTCATTTATTCAATAAACGCAAATGAAGCATCTTCCACAGCTAAAGCTCATATTTGTACTCAAAGCCTCAGAAAGGCGCAAGGAAGAAAACATTTCCGACATTTTATTAAAGACGCATGACATATGCCATGAGTGAATCATGGCAACTGCTGATGAGCGGGGGCCTGAGTGAATGAGGCTCCGCTCAGGGCTTCAAGCGTGATCTCCCGGAGTGTTTGCAGGGGAGACCTCCCGGTGTGACCAAGACATATATCCATTTTATTGTCATAGACTGATAGAGCTGATGAAACTCTGGCCAAGAATTAAATGTCCCCTGTTTGCTGGAGGCAAGCATGAATATAGATTGGTCATCACAGCAAGGCAGTTCCGGCCTCCTCCTGTGCGTGAGCTGAGACCTTCCAAGCCAGGGGAAAGTTCTATCTGGAGACCAGGGGTGAGGAGGCCACCGGTCAGCTCTGCCATGGCACAGGGTTTCCCCACAATCTAGGATCCTAGAGTTATACACAGCTACCACCCCTTGTGGGTCAGCTAACCAGCCAGTGGGTTCAGTAATGATAGAGCAAGGGTAAGGGCAGAAAGAGGATCGTTTCATCTGATTGAGGGATAAAGTGACTGGATTCACTATCCCTGGAAAATCTGCTATGGCTTTGGATGCAGCCTCTGCATCTCAAGGTGGGGCAGCTGTGGATTTTAAATCCAGGTGCCATGTGACCTAGTTAAGAGAGAAGAAACTGAAATTTACACAGTGCAGTGCTTTCTCTGTGAATGTCTGGAGGAGCATAAACTGGTTCAAACTCAGGAGAGTCTGCCGCTGTCCAATACAGAAGCCTCATGGGCCTGTAGGATGTGCTGCGAGTACACAGTGCACCCCGGATCTCAGAGACTTGGTATGAAAAACTAATGTTAAGTATTTTATTTGTAACGTGTATATTGTTCCCATGTCAAAATGATACTACTGTGGATATGTCCGATTAAAGAAAACATGTTACAATTAAAGTTACCTGTTTCTTCCTACTTCTATTCCTGTGGCTACCAGAAAATTTTAAAGTATGTATGTGACTCAGATTAGATTTCTATTGCTCGGTGCTGCTCCAGAGCAGGGATCTGTTAACTTCTTCTCAAAAGGCCAGGTAATAAATATTTTAGGCTTTGTGGACCGACAGTCGAAATTGAGGACATTATGTAGGTACTTATAAAAGCATTTAAAATGGGCCCATTTAAAAATGTAAACACTATTCTTAGCCTGTGGCTGAACACAAACACATGGCAGGCTGGATTTGACCCCCCAGATCACCGTCTGCCAAGCTCAACATCTAATGTTCAGCCCCATGGACCCAGCAGTCCGCTTCTGTGGAGCCGACCTCGTGAGCACACATATACTGGGTGAGTAACAGCCGTGAGCAAACTGAGGCTCAGATCCAAGGCTGGCCACCTGCAAAGACGTGAGGTGGAACTTGAACCCAGGGGACTCCAAAGTTGACATTCTTAATCACCATGCTTCAGTGATGAAAGGTGCCTTTTCATTTTCTTTTCTCTGTGTTTTGGAGAGTCTTTCTCATGTCTGTACAACAACATCAGATAGTCCTGACATCATGCCTGGCCCCAAACAGGTGTTCTTTGGATGGAGAAACAAAAGGAATGCATGAGTGACTGGGGCCTCGGGTGGTTTTGAAATATCTCTCTTGCCTCTCCTTTGGCACTGCAGACCAAGGATAAACTAACTGTCCCTCAGCCATCTGGGGCAGGCCTCTGCTTTTCATGCACCAGGGACTGCCCTTTAAATTCATTTGAAAGCTATGTGCAGCGTTCTAGGTTGCAGGGGGCGGGGCACAAAAAAGGCCTCCAAGGGCCTAGTGGCAAGAACTGCATTCAGTGAATCAAGAGTTAATCTTCTGATACCAAGTATTATTAGTATAGGAAATACAAGGCAGCCATATCCTACCTTCCGAAAGCAGACGAGCTGGCTAGCACTGAATTGAGAAAATTATTATTTATTAAAAATGAAATAGTCACAGGCCAGTGATTAATCCTGATTGGGTTCAGAGACAATTCCCCACCCACGAGGCGAGTAATACATTTCTTGAGAAAGGTGTTTTGTTAAATACAAAATGCCAATAGTGGTGTTATTCATCTGCTCCAGGCTCCAGTGTAGGATCTTTTCACATTATAATGGCATCAAGTGTGAAAAGAACCTCACAATGGTCACACCCCATTTTATCTCCTAAGTAGCCCCTGTGTGGTCGGCTTGCTTGGAGCTGGGGCTTCCTTCAAGCCTTGTTTCTGGCTCAGGTGTCCCCTGACTATGGGCCTGGGGTGGATGGAAGACAGGAGCTGGCATGGTGTTAGGCTCTTCCCTGGATACAGGGAAGAAGCAAATGGAGTCACTTCCCATCTCCCTTGATTGCAAAAGCAACACAAGGCCCTCAAGTGGTTAACAGAAGGCCATTATGTAACTGTTTTCTTATTTTTGCTTTTATGTGATGGGAGTAGCTGAAAGAGTATTAGATTCGTATGTTTCCCTGTGAATCTTGCACATAACTTACAAATCTAATTATAACTGTGAAGAGTGACAGCAGACTTCACACAGCCTATAGATAAATTTAGTAGACTGCGTTTTGTGGTTTTCATCTGGATTTCTGTAACCATGTTGAGAGAGCAATGACAAGGAGGAGGAGGAGGAAGAGGTGAAAAGTTACACCTAAGTACCTGTTTGCTCTAAAAGACTTAAAACTATAAGAACAACAATGCATTAATCAGGATTGAAAAGCAAGCTCTAGATATTGCAAAACCTGTTTTCTAACTGGTTTCATGTTCATAATTAATGGCTAAAATTCTGCCATTTATAAGGAATTAAAATAAACAGTAGTTTAATGAGATTTCACCAGACCACTTGCAAGCACTCAATCAAATCTTATTTTCAATATGTGAACTATGTCTCCTTGACTCTTAATGCATTTAGGGTCAACATTAACATCTTCATACATAAAAGATTCCATTCTGCTTTTAAAGAAGAGGTAATTATAAGATAAGGGTCACATGGAAGGTCTAGGTTTTGTGTAACTTCTATTCTAATTAATTTATCATATGTGGGATTTTGCTTTGGCTTCCGGGTGTTGATCTTTTATAGCTACCACGTCCCACGTGATAATGGGTTTTATTCCTTCAAAAGGTCATCCTTGATATAATTTCACTGTTAACAGAGAGAACCTGGGAGCATGGGTGTTCCTGTATGTCGTTGCATCGTGAAAAGTCATTCAGCAAAGTTCTGGGTCTTTTTTGCCCTTAGATGTTATTTAAAAACCAAGGGGCCAAGGCATTTGAACAAAAGGTGAGAAATTCAATTAATCGTTGGAAGGTTGTCTTCACAAGGCCAGCCCCACGGAAGCATATGGACCAACAGAAATACGTGTATCTGAGGATGTGTTTCCTCTTTTCCCCTTTTGTTTCAAAAGTGAGATGACCTGGATCTCATTGTTATTTTGTGGCTCATTTTTCTTAGGGCAGTATGACCCACAGCTGGAATCCTCAGCCTTTTCATCATCGGGAAACCTTTTTGTTGTTGTTTGGGTTGTTTCCTTTTGATGCCTCTTGTTCTTTGAAAAATTTTGGCCTTCCAAGCAAACTGCACTTACTCAGTAATAATCATTTCATCTCCTAGGGCCTCCCCACCTTGCCACTTTAAAAAAAAACAAATCAAAGACATACATAATTGTCAAATAGAAGCGGCTTAGATAACCAAGCTGAGTTGCTAGAATTCTGACTCAAAGCAGAGAAACTTGATGTTGACCTAGCCCAGGATAAATATGTGATTTCAGTCGACTTCTGAAATGCTGACAATTTGCAAATCACAACCACTGACTGCAATGAAATCCCTAGATTGGGCTGCTCAAAACCACTGTGCATGCAAATAACCTGGGACCTTGTTAAAATGCAGATTCTGATTTGGTGGGTCTGAGGAGGACCTGAGATTCTGCTTTTCTGACAAGCTCCCAGGTGACCCTGATGCTGCTGGCGCATGGACTTTGAGAAGCAAGACACTATGGTAAGCAGTAGGGATATAGTGCTAAAGGAAACTGACATGGTCCCTGTTCTCAGGGAGTGTCAAGCTAAGAAGACGATGAACATAATCCCACAAAGAAATGTGGAATTACGCGATAATGAATCTTAGGAAAGAAGAAAGCACACTCATCTTCTCAGGCTCCTGCCCCTCACTCATGCATAAGAAGCTCTGCTGCTCAGCATTTGTTCAAGAATGTTCACTGTGCCAGGCACTGTGCCTGATGCGACCCACGCTGCTCGCTGCTCTTGGGGACTGTGGAGGACGGCAGGAGAGAAAAGAGGCTGACTTCCATAATTACTACCCAGGATTCTGCGTGACGTGCATCCTCAGAGAGCCCAATACAGAGTCTCACAGAGCTGGCCTCCCAGGAAACACTTCTGAATGAACAAATGGCTGGAGGAGTCAATAGACAGGAAGGCCAAGAGCATTCTCCCTAGTGAATCAGAAAAGGTACAGCACACTGGCTCGTCCTAGCCTGATGTGCAGATGGAGTGGGGCATGGACTCGACCCTGCCACCATCTGGCTCTCAGAACCTTCCTTCTCTTCTTCTGGGGGAAAAAAAAATGTTAATAATAACATTTTCCTTATTGGATTGTTGTGGGGATGAAATGAGGTGATATCTCTGAAATGCTTACTCCAGGGCCTGGCAGATAGTAAATATTCATTACGTGATAATGTTGGTTACTCCTGACATCATCTTCATTGTTATCTTTCTAAGGATTACTATGGAAGTGGTGAGTGATTCAGCCCTCAGCAGAGGTGAAGCATTTTGACACATGGAGATGGTAAGAAAAGTTCTGCAGAGAAAACAAGTCTTTAAGAACCAGATTATTGGGGAGAGCGGAGCAAGATGGCGGAGGAGTAGGAGACCTGGATTTCGTCTCCTCTCAGGAATTCAGCTGGATAGGGATCAAACCATTCTGAACACCTACAAACTCAACAGGAGATCAAAGAAAAGAAGAGCAACAACTCTCTGAACAGAAAAGCGACCACTTTCTGGAAGGTAGGACGTGCGGAGAAGTGAATCCGAGGCGATATTCGGGAGGATAGACGGCGGGGGAGGGGCCTCCGTCGGCCGCTTCTGGCAAGTGATAGAGCCACGGAGCACAAAATCGGAACTTTTAGAAGTCTGCTCCCCTGAGGGACGTCACTCTGGTGGCGAAGTGGGGGGTGGAACCCTCGCGGGACAGTGTGGTCTCAGGACCCTCGGGGTCACAGAAAGACCGGGGGTGCCTGAGTGCGGCAGAGCTCCCAGGTATCCGAGCAGGGAAGCCGGCTGCAGAGACGGAGCCCAGGCGCGGGCTCTCAGCTCGGAGTTGCTATAAACCGTGATCCGCGGCACAGTCGGGCCACTGCTCCTCCAGCAGGGACCCAACAAGCGGCAGATCCAGGGAGACTCACCTTCTTCCCCCGGGAGGAGAGGTGCGGGAGTGCACCGCAGGGATCTGCTGGGTTTGGAGACTCCACCCGGGGTCGGGTGCCAGATAGAAAGGCGCGGTCACAGGCCGGGTGAGCGCGGAGTGCGGCCGGAGACCGGGGAGACGGGAGTGACTGACTGCTTTTCTCTGGGGGCGCACTGAGGAGCGGGACCCCGAGTTCTCGGCTCCGCCGGGGCGGAGACTGGGAGGCCGCCATTTTCACTCTCCGCCTCCAAAGCTGTACGGAGAGCTTGCAGGGAACAAAAGCTCTGGAGAGCAAACCCGAGCAGATTACTTAGCCCGGACCGGCAAGGGCGGGGCAATTTTGCCTCCGGCAAAGACATTTGGGAACCACGGCAACAGGCCCCTCCCCCAGAAGATCAGCAAGAACACCAGCCAAGACCAAGTTTACCGATCAATGAGAACGGCAGAACTCCAGCGCTAGGGGAACACTGCACATAGAATTCATGGCTTTTTTACCATGATTCTTTAGTCTTTCAAAGTTAATTATTTTTTTTAACTGTCTTTTTTTCTTTTTTCCTTTTTTCTTTTTTTTTGAATTTTTCTTTTTCCCTTTTTCAACCAACATCTTATCAATCCCTTTTTTAAAAAAAAAACATTTTTATTTTTCATTTTTAAAGTCATATTCTATTCCTTCATAGTAGTTACCCGTATTTTTGGCATATATATATATAAGTTGTTCTCTCTTTAAAATCTTGAGATAGTTTCTTCTAACAGATCAAAATATACTCTAAATCTCTAGTGTATGGTTTTTTTCTACTCCCCTGCCTGATCACATTCTCTCCCTTTTTTCTTTTTCTTTTTTTTTTTTAATCCTCTTCTTTCTTTTTTCAAACAACTTATCAAATCCTTTTTTAAAATTTTTTATAATTTCCATCTTTACAGTCATATTCCATCCCTTCATCATATCAACCCTTATTTTTGTACATATATAAGTTTTTCTTTCTTTAAAATTTTGGGAGGGACTTTCTTTTAACAGACCAAAATACACCCAAAATCTAGTGTGTGGCACTGATATATAATCCAGCCTGATCATATTTGATCACATTCTGTTTTTGTTTTGTTGTGTTTTGTTCTGCTTTTGTTTGTTTTTATCTTTATCTTTTTCTTTTTTCTTTTTTTCTTTCCTTTTCTTTTTTCTCTCTTTCCCTTTCTTTTCCCACTGCTTCAGGTCTTTTCTGATTTGTTTAGAGTATATTTTCTGGGGACGTTGTTACCCTGCTAGCATTTTGTTCTCTCATTAATCTATTCTCTTCTGCACAAAATGACAAGACGGAAAAAATCACCTCAACAAAAAGAACAAGAGGTAGTACCGACTGCCAGGGACCTACTCAATACGGACATTAGTACGATGTCAGATCTAGAGTTCAGAATCATCACTTTAAAGATACTAGCTGGGCTTGAAAAAAACATGGAAGTTATTAGAGAAACCCTGTCTGGAGAAGTAAAAGAACTAAAATCGAACCAAGTAGAAATCAAAAAGGCTATTAATGAGGTGCAATCAAATATGGGGGTGCTAACTGCTAGGATAAATGAGGCAGAAGAAAGAATCAGTGAGATAGAAGACCAAATGATGGAAAATAAAGAAGCTGAGAAAAAGAGAGATAAACAACTACTGGATCACGAGGGCAGAATTCGAGAGATAAACGATACCATAAGACGAAACAACATTAGAATAATTGGGATCCCAGAAGAAGAAGAAAGAGAGAGAGGTGCAGAAGGTATAATGGAGCAAATTATAGCAGAGAACTTCCCTAATTTGGGGAAGGAAACAGGCATCAAAATCCAGGAAGCACAGAGAACCCCTCTCAAAATCAATAAAAATAGGTCAACACCCCGACATCTAATAGTAAAACTTACGAGTCTCAGAGACAAAGAGAAAATCCTGAAAGCAGCTCGGGAGAAGAGATATGTAACCTACAATGGTAGAAACATTAGATTGGCAACAGACCTATCCACAGAGACCTGGCAGGCCAGAAAGGACTGGCAGGACATATTCAGAGCACTAAATGAGAAAAATATGCAGCCAAGAATACTATATCCAGCTAGGCTGTCATTGAAAATTGAAGGAGAGATAAAAAGCTTCCAGGACAAACAAAAACTAAAGGAATTTGCAAACACGAAACCAGCCCTACAACAAATATTGAAAGGGGTCCTCTAAGCAAAAAGAGAGCCTAAAAGCAACATAGACCAGAAAGGAACACAAACAATATACAGTAACAGTCACTTTACAGGCAATACAATGGCACTGAATTCCTATCTTTCAATAGTTACCCTGAATGTAAATGGGCTAAATGCCCCAATCAAAAGACACAGGCTATCAGATTGGATTAAAAAACAAGACCCATCGATATGCTGTCTGCAAGAGACTCATTTCAGACCCAAAGACACCCCCAGATTGAAAGTGAGGGGGTGGAAAACCATTTACCATGCTAATGGACACCAAAAGAAAGCTGGGGTGGCAATCCTTATATCAGACAAATTAGATTTTAAACCAAAGACTGTAATAAGAGATGAGGAAGGACACTATATCATACTTAAAGGGTCTATCCAACAAGAAGATCTAACAATTGTAAATATCTATGCCCCTAACATGGGAGCAGCCAATTATATAAGGCAATTAATAACAAAAGCAAAGAAACACATTGACAACAATACAATAATAGTGGGGGACTTTAACACCCCCCTCACTGAAATGGACAGATCGTCTAAGCAAAAGATCAACAAGGAAGTAAAGACTTTAAATGACACACTGGACCAAATGGACTTCACAGACATATTCAGAACATTCCATCCCAAAGCAACGGAATACACATTCTTCTCTAGTGCCCATGGAACATTCTCCAGAATAGATCACATCCTAGGTCATAAATCAGGTCTCAACGGGTACCAGAAGATTGGGATCATCCCCTGCCTATTTTCAGACCACAATGCTTTGAAACTAGAACTCAATCACAAGAGGAAAGTTGGAAAGAACTCAAATACATGGAGGCTAAAGAGCATCCTACTGAAGAATGAATGGGTCAACCAGGAAATTAAAGAAGAATTAAAAAAATTCATGGAAACCAATGAAAATGAAAACACAACTATTCAAAATCTTTGGGATACAGCAAAGGCAGTCCTAAGAGGAAAGTATATAGCAATACAAGCCTTTCTCAAGAAACAAGAAAGGTCTCAAGTACACAACCTAACCCTACACCTAAAGGAGCTGGAGAAAGAACAGCAAATAAAGCCTAAACCCAGCAGGAGAAGAGAAATAATAAAGATCAGAGCAGAAATCAATGAAATAGAAACCAAAAGAACAGTAGAACAGATCAACGAAACTAGGAGCTGGTTCTTTGAAAGAATTAACAAGATTGATAAGCCCCTGGCCAGACTTATCAAAAAGAAAAGAGAAATGACCCAAATCAACAAAATCATGAATGAAAGAGGAGAAATCACAACCAACACCAAAGAAATACAAACAATTATAAGAACATATTATGAGCAACTCTATGCCAACAAATTAGATAATCTGGAAGTAATGGATGCATTCCTAGAGATGTATCAACTACCAAAACTGAACCAGGAAGAAATAGAACACCTGAACAGACCTATAACCACTAAGGAAATAGAAGCAGTCATCAAAAATCTCCCAAAACACAAAAGCCCAGGGCCAGATGGCTTCCCAGGGGAATTCTACCAAACATTTCAAGAAGAATTAATACCTATCCTTCTGAAACTGTTCCAAAAAATAGAAATGGAAGGAAAACTTCCAAACTCATTTTATGAGGCCAGCATTACCTTGATCCCAAAACCAGACAAAGACCCCATCAAAAAGGAGAATTACAGACCAATATCCCTGATGAACATGGATGCAAAAATTCTCACCAAAATACTAGCCAATAGGATCCAACAGTACATTAAAAGGATTATTCACCACGACCAAGTGGGATTTATCCCTGGGCTGCAAGGTTGGTTCAACATCCGCAAATCAATCAACGTGATACAATACATTAACAAAAGAAAAAACAAGAATCACATGATCCTCTCAATAGATGCAGAAAAAGCATTTGACAAAGTACAGCATCCTTTCTTGATCAAAACTCTTCAGAGTATAGGGATAGAGGGTACATACCTCAATATCATAAAAGCCATCTATGAAAAACCTACAGCGAATATCATTCTCAATGGGGAAAAACTGAGAGCTTTCCCCCTAAGGTCAGGAACGCGGCAGGGATGTCCACTATCACCACTGCTATTCAACATAGTATTGGAAGTCCTAGCCACAGCAATCAGACAACAAAAAGAAATCAAAGGCATCCAAATTGGCAAAGAAGAAGTCAAACTCTCACTCTTTGCAGATGATATGATACTTTATGTGGAAAATCCCAAAGACTCCACCCCAAAACTGCTAGAACTCATACAGGAATTCAGTCAAGTGGCAGGATATAAAATCAATGCACAGAAGTCAGTGGCATTCCTATACACCAACAACAAGTCAGAAGAAAGAGAAATTAAGGAGTCGATCCCATTTACAATTGCACCCAAAACCATAAGATACCTAGGAATAAATCTAACCAAAGAGGCAAAGGATCTGTACTCAGAAAACTATAAAATACTCATGAAAGAAATTGAGGAAGACACAAAGAAATGGAAAAACGTTCCATGCTCATGGATTGGAAGAACAAATATTGTGAAGATGTCAATCCTACCTAGAGCAATCTACACATTCAATGCAATCCCCATCAAAATACCATCCACTTTCTTCAAAGAAATGGAACAAATAATCCTAAAATTTGTATGGAACCAGAAAAGACCCCGCATAGCCAGAGGAATGTTGAAAAAGAAAAGCAAAGCTGGCGGCATCACAATTCCAGACTTCCAGCTCTACTACAAAGCTGTCATCATCAAGACAGTATGGTACTGGCACAAAAACAGACACATAGATCAATGGAACAGAATAGAGAGCCCAGAAATGGACCCTCAACTCTATGGTCAACTAATCTTTGACAAAGCAGGAAAGAATGTCCAATGGAAAAAAGACAGTCTCTTCAACAAATGGTGTTGGGAAAATTGGACAGCCACATGCAGAAGAATGAAACTGGACCATTTCCTTACACCACACACAAAAATAGATTCAGAATGGTTGAAAGACCTCAATGTGAGACAGGAGTCCATCAAAATCCTAAAGGAGAACACAGGCAACAACCTCTTCGACCTCAGCCGCAGCAACTTCTTCCTAGAAACATCGCCAAAGGCAAGGGAAGCAAGGGCAAAAATGAACTATTGGGACTTCATCAAGATAAAAAGCTTTTGCAAAGCAAAGGAAACAGTCAACAAAACCAAAAGACAACTGACAGAATGGGAGAAGATATTTGCAAATGACATATCAGATAAAGGGCTAGTATCCAAAATCTATAAAGAACTCATCAAACTCAACACCCAAAGAACAAAGAATCCAATCAAGAAATGGGCAGAAGACATGAACAGACATTTTTCCAAAGAAGACATCCAAATGGCCAACAGACACATGAAAAAGTGTTCAATATCGCTCGGCATCAGGGAAATCCAAATCAAAACCTCAATGAGATACCACCTCACACCAGTCAGAATGGCTAAAATTAACAAGTCAGGAAACGACAGATGTTGGCGGGGATGCGGAGAAAGGGGAACCCTCCTACACTGTTGGTGGGAATGCAAGCTGGTGCAGCCACTCTGGAAAACAGTATGGAGGTTCCTCAAAAAGTTGAAAATAGAGCTACCATATGATCCAGCAATTGCACTACTGGGTATTTACCCCAAAGATACAAAAGTAGGGACCCGAAAGGCTACGTGCACCCCGATGTTTATAGCAGCAATGTCCACAATAGCCAAACTGTGGAAAGAGCCAAGATGTCCATCAACAGATGAATGGATAAAGAAGATGTGGTATATATATACAATGGAATATTATGCAGCCATCAAAAGGAATAAGATCTTGCCATTTGCAACGACGTGGATGGAACTGGAGGGTATTATGCTGAGCGAAATAAGTCAAACAGAGAAAGACATGTATCATATGACCTCACTGATATGAGGAATTCTTAATCTCAGGAAACAAACTGAGGGTTGCTGGAGTGGGGGGTGGGGTGGGAGGGATGGGGTGACTGGGTGATGGACACTGGGGAGGGTATGTGTTCTGGTAAGCGCTGTGAATTGTGCAAGACTGTTGAATCTCAGATCTGTACCTCTGAAACAAATAATGCAATATATGTTAAGAAAGAAAAAAAGAAGAAGAAGAATGTAGCAGGAGGGGAAGAATGAAGGGGGGGAAATCGGAGGGGGAGAAGAACCATGAGAGATGATGGACTCTGAAAAACAAACTGAGGGTTCTAGAGGGGAGGGGGTTGGGAGGATGGGTTAGCCTGGTGATGGGTATTGAGGAGGGCACGTTCTGCATGGAGCACTGGGTGTTATGCACAAACAATGAATCATGGAACAGTATATCTAAAACTAATGATGTAATGTATGGGGATTAACATAACAATAAAAAAAAATTAAAAAAAAAAAAAAAAAAAAAAAAAAAAAAAAAAAAAAGAACCAGATTATTGCTTTACACATTCAATAAATATGCCACTGGTTGTTTGTGCTTGCCAGGGAATTAGGTGAAGATTAATTAATATTTATAAAGTATTTTGATATCCATGTAATATCTAGTAAGCAATTAGTTCTGTAACACAAAGCCAAATCCTTTTACATACCAAACAATGTAAAACAAACCGAATATAGCTGTGTAAGAAGGGACAGAATTTCATTAAGTCCTGTTGTAGGAAATAAGCAGCCAGTTGGATTTTTTTCCCCCTTTTGGTAATTTTCTTGCTGATTTTCTCTGGCTTCTTACCGCATTTTCCTGCCTTGCCCCCTGCAGTCCCAAATCAAATTATTTCCTCTCAGGTAGCAGTGGAAACAGGAGTGGGAGGCAGGCAAATGCCGTGCCGGCCCCTCCTGCCTGGGAGGTGTTCTGAGCCCAAGAGTGTAAATGGTTTAACAGGGAGGCAGACAGGGCTCCCAAAGTGCTTATTTCCATATCCATCATCCTAGTCAGGTGGTGTTAAAGGCTCTATGTTTCCTTACATTAGATCTGCACTGAGAAGAACTTTGGGGTGGGGGCGTGGGGGTAGTGGGGAGGGGGCAGATAAGAGGAAAGCTAAGTGGTAAGAGAAGGCTAGTTCCTCCTTGATGGGTTGGCGGCGCTATCTCAGGCTGGGCCCAGGCCACAGGGGCACATACCTTGCCAAGCCCCTGGAGGACTTGGCTGGACTCTTAAACCATTTTCCACGGACTAGTCTTACTTAGGGACAATGTGTTGCCATGTATCCATAAATCTCTCATCCCCATCTTTTTCTAATGTTTCCAACCCTGCATTCACTGTGGAAGTTTCTGATCCATAAAACTTTGTTTAAAGCCTAGTCTGTGAAACAGATACAAAAGTGGTTACCACGGAGGAAGCAGATGCCAGGAGTCCAGCTTCCTAACTCCTAAACCCTCTTCCTAGATGCAGCTCCAGTGATGGTTCGGGGATGATACTGAAAGTGTATTCCTAGGGAAAACCTTTCCAATCAATTACAAATGAGCTAAACTACCAGACTAAACCCATCCAGAAAAGACATCCTCCCTAGCCTCTCAAGTTAGGATGACCAACTGTCTCTGTTTGTCTGGGACCAGGAAGTTCCAGGGACTCGGCACCTTCAGTGCTAGAAATGGGACAGTCTTGGGCAAACCGGGATGTTGGCATCTACTCCTCCTATCTCCTGAGGTATTCTATCTCCATCAGGGTGACAACTCTGATCAGGAACAAACGGGAAGCTCTGGCTTCATGTCCTACTCATACTGCACTTGACCATCCCTACCCCATAAATTCTCACAGTTATTTTCCCTTTCCCTGTTATTGTGCTGTTCAAATAACCCAACCAAAATCTGGCCTAGTCTCTCAAAGCTGAGGATCTTTTAGACTCAATCCTCCCCAGAGGTTCCAGTCCTACCTCAGTTTCCCTAGAGTGGGGACTGTTTTGTGAAGCCAAAGACAAGAGTTCACACAAGGCCCAGAAGGAAGCTTGCATAGGTCTGTCTACTGATTACTTGATTCTACAGTGCACTGCTAAGAAGAGTAGGACCTACTTCTCTACCCACCCTCACTTCCAGCACAGGACTTACATCACCACCTCGTCATGAAAATCATCACGTGTCCCCTTCCCAACCATCTGCTAAGGCTTGTTGCTCGAAACTCCTGGCTCCATCTCCCTCCCTCTGGCTTGCAGACCCTTGATGACCCTTTTGTATCCTTGGAGACTGCAGCTGTCTCTGGAGCCAGTAACCACAGCCCTCTTGTGGCTAAACAACAAATTCTTTTCTTTCTTTTTTTTTTTTTTTCTTTTTAAGGTTTTATTTATTTGACAGAGAGAGACACAGCGAGAGAGGGAACACAAGCAGGGGGAGTGGGAGAGGGAGAAGCAGGCTTCCCACCGAGCAGGGAGCCCGATGCGGGGCTCAATCCCAGGACCCTAGGATCATGACCTGAGCCGAAGGCAGACGCTTAACGACTGAGCCACCCAGGCGCCCCTCTTTTTCTTTTTCTTTTTTTTATGGAACTAGAGGGTATTATGCTAAGCGAAGTAAGTCAATCAGAGAAAGACAAGTATCATATGATCTCACTGATATGAGAAGTTTGAGAAACAAGACAGAGGATCATAGGGGAAGGGAGGGAAAAATGAAACAAGACGAAACCAGAGAGGGAGACAAACCATAAGAGACTCTTTAATCTCAGGAAACAAACTGAGGGTTGCTGGAGTGGTGGGGGGTGGGAGGGATGGGGTGGCTAGGTGATGGACATTGGGGAGGGTATGTGCTATGGTGAGCACTGTGAATTGTGTAAGACTGACGAATCACAGACCTGTACCCCTGAAACAAATAACACATTATATGTTAGTAAAAAAAAAAGAAAAAGAAAAGAAATAAATAAACAAATTCTTATCCAAAACGGTAAAGATGAAGACATCCTATCAGAAAGGATTAAGGCACTATCTGCTTGGAAAATGACAAACTTTCCCTGTCCCATCCTAAAAGCCCAAAAAGCATATTTTACTAAATTAACCTTATTATTTTTTAAAAGAAATTAGCACCAGCAGAGCACGGCTGAGGCTGTGTTGCCTGGATGAGATATGAGCCAAATGTGTCCACAGACAGAAATAACCCCTACTTTATCATCAGGCAGAGGGTAAGCAGAACATGCCAGGGGCTTGATGAATCATTCCAAAGCCAGCCATGTGGCATTTTTCTGTAATTAGCTCAATTTCGCATTCTTAGTACCTTTCCCAAGCCCCCTGAGAATCAACTATGGTAGCTCTCAGTATTTCCAGCTGTTGAAATTGAAACCCACCTCACTTTCCTGTGGTCAGTATTTGCTAATGCCACATTTTAATCCCATTTAGATGTGTATGCTCAATCTGAAATGATCTAGGGTAACTGCCAGAGTGTTTCACCGGCAAATCCACTAAGTTACTTATGGAACAAATTGCCACATTCAGTAATTTACAGGCACTTTTCATTGTATGAAGCAATTTAAAATTACTGGAGCACTTCACCTTTTTTTTTTTTTTTTCATAAGTGCTTCAATCTGGAAGTTATTGGGATTCTATTCCTGAGACAAGAGAGGTAATTTAACTTTTCTGGAGGACTTTTTATACATATACATATAATAGAAGCACCTATTTTAAAAATGATTGGGGTTCTGATCACGTGTGGCATGGAACAATTTAAAATTACTAAAATGTTTAAAATTTTATCAATGCTTTACGTTTGGGATTGAATTTGAGATTGTATGTAGAAAATAAAAACCACACGACCGTTTTATATCTTTGTCCCCATTCATTATTAAAATCAGAATTTCAACTTGAATGGTTTTAGCTTCCTGCCACATAGAAGACATTGCAGTTCTAAAGTAAGTCTGACTTCATGCAAAAGCAACCCTCTGATTTCAGGTTTTCATTTGGCTCTAGTGTGCTTATTTATAGCAAAGTAATTCAGAATCAGAATCACCTCTCCCTTAGCAGACAATGCATCTTGAAAATATTTGCTGAAATTGTTTAGATCCAAGAGAAACAGGCCAAAGAGATTTTAGTTCTCACTGCTCACTAAATTCAAAATTGGATCAAAAACATTTCTCAGTTAATGAGAAGTTTTTCTATCATTTTGTTTTTTGAAGCATCAAGAAAAAAATGAGTTGCTTTGTTCCTAGAAAGTGAGACATTGTTTAAAGATGGCACAACACAAAGTATGTTCCCAGCATTTTCCTGCTAGATTCTGGCTGTGGAAACAGTATCAGAGAGGGGAGCTGAAGAGCTGGGTGCCCCCCACTGCTCGGCAGGCTACGGTGAGACACATCTGTGCCATCTGACCATTTTCTGATATTTACTGACTAAAATTGTAGATGAGAAGCCCTTTGGAAAGAAGAAAGTCCTTTATCCCTATATATTTTTATATTGAAAATTTCAATGAAACACCAAAGTGGAGATCATCATGTGATGAACCTCTCTGTATCCATCACTGGATCTCAGTATTATACTCTTGGCTACCCTGGCTTCAACTGAACACCCATCCACTCCCCAGGTTGTCTTGAAGAAAATTCCAGATACCATACCATTCATCTGTAAATATTTATAATGTGTGTGTAAAAGATGGAAACTTTATTTCCCTAACACAAGCACAATACTTTACTGCACCTGAATGAAAATAACAAGAATCTCTAAAAGCCACCAAATATCCAGTCTGTGTTTATATTTCCTTAACTACCTTATAATTTTCATGGCTTATTTTTTAATCAGGATCCAAATTAGAACCAAACATTATGATGAATTGCTGTATCGCTTACGTGCTTTTTAATTCATACAGCTCCCATTTATATAAATACATATATATAAAACATATAAACATATATAATATATATGTATATATATTTGTCTTTGTAACTTTTCATTGAATCATCTGGGTTGTTTTCACAGTATGTTTGGCTGATTGCAACACAGTGGTGTCATTGAACATGTTCACCTGTCTACTGTGTTTCCTATAAGTAGGTAGTTACATCCTGGAGGCGTGATCAGATGCAGGTTTGGTATTTGGGCTCAAAACAACTTGACAGGAGCTCATGTGGATTTCCTTCAGGAAATACAAATGTCTGTTGGTCTCCCTTTTTATGATAGTAGCAACCATTGACGGCCATTGCCTAGATCCATTCATTAAGTAAGGGTTGCAAATCCATGATATTCTAATTCTATCATTTCTTTATCATTTGTAACTATAAAGAGAAACTCCTTTCATCAACTATGCAATTTTCCTGACCTGGGATTCTAAAAGGAAAAGCAAGATATGTGTTTGGTTCTTTCCCTTCATTTACCAGTTTCTAAAATAATGAGTTGGTCTCTATCATCTGTGAAAGGTGACCAATAAGTAATTTTGTTTTCCCTATCACTATGAACTTGTGGATTTGAATCTAACTGATGTGTTTCAGTCCAGTGAAATTACTAATCTTGATTTAGTACTCAGATTATCTCATCTTTGGCCTGTTGATGCTCATGTCTCTAAATGACATGACCCTAATAGCATCGAGTAACTTCCATGTGTTTTGATATGACAAGATTTTACAGATTTATCTGGTGCAATTCCTGCCCCAGACATGAAATCAACCATTTTCCCAAGGAGACTTGGTTGCTTTTGCAGAGAAATGGTAATTAAAGACCATAATCTGTTCGCTAACGAAGCTCAGTATTATTGGGTTGGTCACTGTTTCTAGGCCTTCTTAATGGACAGAGACAGAATATATGAATTTTTAAGATAAAATACATAATAAATTCATATTGATAATGCTACTTCCCATTCTGAGCTGTAACATTTTTAACTAACCTCACTGATCTTACATCTGTATCTTCTTTTTCCCACACCTTAAAATTCTAATTCTCCTCAAAACATAATTACTCATTTGCTTGGCCTCTCAATATACACAACAATAGCAACATCAATGCTACTTCCAACAATAGTCTTACTGAAAACAGTGAGGATTTTCCGTTTTCTTTCTTTCTTTCTTTCTTTTCTTAAATCACTGTTAAAGTGTATCCCAATAATGGATGCCGTCAAATTACTATGTTTTAAATTCACTGGGGATAGTTTCTCTCTGGGGGTTATGCCATTCCTGAGTACACATTTAGGTTCAATTATTTCTCTGACTTTTGAATTTTAGAATTGCCTTTTTTACTTAGTTTCATTTTCTAATTTATGAAATAAGGTTTATTCAAAACAGTCTACTTTTTTCCTTGTATATTTTGTTCCCTTGTACTTTTTCCATACTTCTCACTTTGGGTAACTGTGTCCTATTATTTTTTTCAAGAACTGGCCATAGCAACATTTTCAGTTGTGCATGTTCTTCCAGACCTTAGCATGTCCTCGTGGACAGGTGGTAAGTTCTAGGTGGTGAGGTCTGTTCCTGTCTCACCTCACTTGAACCTGGGTGGGCCTTCTAACTGTCTCAAAAAGTGTAATGTGGCAAAAGTGGCACTGTGTGATTTCTGAGACTAATCATAAAAGGTAATACCGCTCGACCTGCCTCACTCTTAGGAAAGGCATCTTTGGGGCTTCTGGGTGACTCAGTTGTTAAGCGAATGTCTTTGGCTCAGGTCATGATCCTGGAGTCCTGGGATCGAGTCCCGCATCGGGCTCCCTGCTCAGCAGGGAGTTGGCTTCTCCCTCTGAGCCTCGCCCCTCTTATGCTCTCTCTCTCTCTCTCATTTTCTCTCAAATAAATAAATAAATAAAATCTTTAAAAAAAAAAAAAAGGAAAGGCACCTTTAAGGCTCTGAGTAAACAGGTAAAAAGGCCAGCTGCCTGGAAGCCTGTAGGCTGGAGAGACCACAGAGATAAAGAGAGATACCCGGGGAGCCCTGGCTCTTCCATCCTCACCCCTCACTGCTTGAATCTTCCCACTCCAGACCAGGACATGAGTGAGCAAGCTTGTGGATGATCCAGATGATTCCAGCCTCAGCCACTCACTGCAAACATGAACAAGACCCACCTAGTCGAGCCTAGTCAACCCCAGATTATGAGAGATAATAATAAAATAGTGTTGCTACTTAAAGCCACTAATTTTGTTAAACAGAAATAGATAACTGGAATAGTACCCTTTTTTAATAGTATGGTTCAATCTACCTTAAGCAAATAAAAGTAAATTTATATATAAATATGTATCCACCTCCTTCTGTAGATAGGCAGTCGCACACTATACACTTTTCTGGACCTTATTTTTTCCCCTGAATGGTACATCTGGAGGTTATTCCAAAATGGTCTATAGCCATACTCCCCATTCCTTTTCAGGATGCATAGCACTCATTTGGGCAGGCATTCCATTGCTCATTCAACTGGTGCCCTTTTGATAGACATTGGGGGTGCTTCAAGTTTTGTTTGTTTGCAAACACTGCTGGTTCTCTTTTGATCATCGGCAATGTCACTTTTTCTAACCAGGCGAGGCTAATGTATCTAGAAGGTCAAATAAGTTCATTCACATAAAGCCCTCGGATCAGAGCCTGTTGCATCGTAGGCACTCAATACACATTAGCTATAGATATCACCGAGGGAAACCCCTTTGGTTCCGTGGGCGGGAGCCAAGTCAGTGGGCAGCACTGTCCTCACATCAGTGGAGCTGAGAACTCCAGGACCACGAAGCACAGATGGTTTGAAGGGAACACACACTCACCGGAAACCTTGCTCTGCTCTGTTCCTGAAATAATTTCCTCCCACCTGGCTCCTTGCTTCTCTAGACCCTACTCTTCATTCAGCATTCAGGGCAAATATTTCTTCTTTAGAGAAGCTGTCCATGACCACCCCTAACCCCCAGGCAGGGTCAGAGCCCTCAGTTATTCAAGGCTACAGAATATTGTTCTCCCTCATTCAGGGCACTTATTTATGTTTGTAGTTCAGATATCTAGGAACAGCATTATTTGGTAAGGGTCTCCCCTCCCTCCTAGACAGCATGACTGTCTGTGCTCACTGTCATAAGCTCAGCATCCAACTCCATGCCTGGCACATCAAGTCACTCAAGAATCAGGTATAGAAAGAAGGAATTCAGGGAGAGCAAGCTTTCCCCTGCACATGGAACCAGCCTTGCAAGGCCATGCAGATCTTACCCCAGGCCAAATTCACAGAGGCTGCATAGGCCAACTCCAAACCTGGGAATTTTAGTCATCTACCTTGTGTTGCCTTCTCATTATATAAATTTTTAGAATAGCCTATGCCAACACCATAAAGGTAACTTCCTCTTGGAAAGGACACTTACTCATTTGCTTTAAATAGTCATTAATGTTCCAAATTTCCCTTCAGAATTTCATGTCAATGATCCTACGGGGAATTTGAAAGTAAAACCAGATAAATAATGATGCGGGGGAAAATGTCAGATGAGAATGTGAATGCATTACAGACTTTCAACTAATATTGTTGCTGTCAAAGTTCAAGGATTAAATAGTCATCAGTTTGCAACCTTCCACAGGAGCCCATTCCTCCCTGATGGCAGCCGATCTCCAGCTTGCCAATAATGATGGTTTCTGCTGTAATTGATGGCTTTATCTAATGAGGAGATCATAGTCTAAAAGTCACAAGACTTGCCCTTCATCTGTAGAGGCAGGTCCCACCAAATCACTGGGAAGAACTCTGCAAGAGAAGGGCAGGCTTCTTTGTATGAATGAAGATAATCTCTCATGCCTGCAGCCAAACATTGGTGCTCATGGTCCAATAAAGGGGTGGAGTATTTACATTCAGAGTCATACCCAGAAAATCTGGGGCAGAAGTATATCATCCTTATTAAAGATTGTCTTTTCAGATAAATCTCTCAGATAAAGTGTGAGTCTCACATTTACTCACACATTTTTGGGAGGGGACCCTTTCTTTTTGTTTTTTTTTTTAAGATTTATTTTTTACTTATTTATTTTAGAGAGAGAGCATGAGGGGCATAGGGAGAGGATCTCAAGTGGACTCCGAGCTGATCATGGAACCGACTAGGGTCCTGATCCCAGGATCAGGAGATCATGACCTGAACCAAAATCAAGAGTTGGATGCTTAACTGACTGAGCGACCCAGGTGCCCCAGGAGGGGACCCATTCTATCTTGTTCACCTCTATATCCTCAGTGCCTATCACAGACCTGTCATATAGTAGATGATCAATAAATATTGGTTGAATGAATGAATGGATGGTTTATTTCCATGTCTTGGGACCCTGGGAATAACAGCAATGCAGTTCGAGAAGTGGGATGCCTGGGTTCACATCCTGCCTCCACCATTAACTAGTTAAAAGACCTTGGAGAAATTTCTTAACTTCTCTGTGCCTCAGTTTCATTATCTATAAAATGGGCATAAAATATCTTCTACCTCACAGGATTGTAAGGATTAAAAGTACTAATATCCGTGAGGCATTTAGAATAGTGCCTTATGCATTATGACAGTGCAACAATTGAGCTCCTGTTGCTGGGTTTTTGTTTTGTTTTTATGATTACAGGTGTGTACATGTACTAAATACCCAATATGGACCAGGACCCATCCTTGGGGCTTTACAGACACTATTAACTGTTTCAAATCTGTGGTGTTATTGTTATTATTGTCATTTTAATGAGGAGTGGTATAAACAAACCAATGATATTTCCAACAATATCTTATTTAATCTTCCCCATATTCCTGCATGATAGATACAAACATCCCTGTTTTAAAAATTAAGAAACAGAAGTTGGTGCTGTATTCACATAAATGATACATAGAGGGTGAGGGTGAGGATGGGCCTCTGGTTCATCCAACTACATTGTGCTCTCTGAGATATTCCATAGACCATTTTTAACACTAGCAAGTTTCTCTGCCTATTGGCCCCACACTCCCATGCCCTTACTCTGTTCTACGATTGCTATTCCCATGGCACTTGTCAGCTTCTAAAATACTATGTGATTTACTTATCATTTGCATTATTTGTCCCTCCTGCTAGAATGTCAGTTACAAGCATAGAGATCTCTGCCTTTTTTGTACAGTGATGTGTTCCAATTGCCTAAAATGTGCTTAGTACATCAAGGGCACTCCATAAGTACTGAGGAAGGAAGGAAGAACAGAATAAGAGAAGAGAGAAAGAGGGAGGATACAAAACTCCTTCCCTATCCCCTTCAGTGCTATCTGGTCCTCGCTCAGTGGCATCTCCTCCTGGATAACTCTGCCACCATTAATATATTATTTTCCTCTGTCTCCCGGGGCCATCATACATCCAATACAGTATAGCTAGAGATAGGGAAATGGAAGAAGCAGCCAAAGAAGTAAGGCAGTCTCATTCCCAGACAGGAACAACTCTGACACAGGAGAAGGGGGAGCAGTGGAATGCAGACGGTTTGAAGCTTTTTGCAGAATGAAAGAGATAAGACTTCATAAGACCTTAGTACATTGCTCCTCACATATTAACTCCAAAATATGCTGACTTAGAAGTCTCAAGCATGTGAGACTTG
Source organism: Halichoerus grypus (assembly GCF_964656455.1). NCBI lineage: Eukaryota > Metazoa > Chordata > Mammalia > Carnivora > Phocidae > Halichoerus > Halichoerus grypus. The sequence goes on from NC_135726.1 coordinate 5,669,700, forward strand.
AATCTGTATCATTATCCCTGGCTGGTGGCTATAAAGGTTCAATGCCTCTTTTCTGGAAAGTTCCCTAAAATCTACCTTCATGCTTAGCAGGATAAAATATGTTATCCGATTAATTTAGATCAATTAATTGATTGTTTTTGTAATTATGGGATTACTCATCTAGCAATCAGAAGATTATTTTGAGGCAATAAAAACATTCTACACAATGAAACCCAGCCAGTCTGTGTGCGGAGTGTACTTCCCCCCCCCCCCATAAAAGTCAATCTCGTATTTATTATTGAATAAATAGAAGCAATCACACATGGCCAATGGTTTTGCTGAAAGAATGTCCACACGATCTTCAAAGCACCTCGTGGCAGAGCAGCGGGTTGTGATTATCCACCCTCAAAAGGTGCTCAGAGGGGAGCAGGTTCTGCTCTGCCACTGAAAATGCTTTATAAAGGCCTGACTCATGTTACCTGCAAACATGTTTTCTTCGTTATTCCAAATGATGACACCACTAACAGTAGACTTGTTTCTTGTGTGCAGGCACATGAAGAGACAAATGTCACGGCAGAGGGAGAGTGCCATTTTTGGAGACTTGCCCTCACTTGCATGCAGCTTAATGGTGGCTGAGGCCAGATCTGCCTTTATTTGTAAAATGCCCCTATTTCTGTGGCTGTTAAGCCGAAGGAATTTAAAACCTATTCAGCCCATCTAAACAGCCAATGTTGGCTATCTTGTTGTAATGATACCTATAACTTTAAATGACATGCAAAATCATTAACTCCCCCACCCCTTTCTGGCAAACTCCTTCCTACTCATCCTTCAAGAGTTAACTCAAATACCATTCTCTCTTCTATGCTCTCATACAGCTTCCCCTCCCCTCTTTCATGGAAATTATCTCATTATGTACTAGTCATTTCTCTATGTGTATTTTCTACGAGCAGCTCAAGAATTAGACCGACAGTTTATTCAGTTTTTTGGTTTGTTTTTGCTCTTTCTGTTAACACCATGGAAGCACTGGAATGGAAGGTCTTTCTTATCTTCTAGCCCTTGGTTTGAATGTCAACTTCAGAACTTAAGAGCTGTGTGAACTTGGGCAAGAATCTTAAACTTCTAGAGCCTCAAATTCCTCATCTACGTAACAGGAATAGTGATCGCACATGCATAGCAGGGTTGTGGTGTACATAAAAAAGGAGACCAGGTGTAAAGATCCTCGCACAATTAGGCATCCAGAATATACACGCACACAATGCACACACTCACACCATCCATCCGTGTGCATATACATGCATTCATATATAAACGTGTATCTGTATCTTCATACATGTTTATATACATACATTTATGTATATGTGTATACACATGCATTTATATGTAAGCATAGGTGTGTTGTGTGTATATTCATATGTGGGGTATGCATACATTTATATTCAACTGTGTGTGTGTATATTCATGTATATATGTGCTCACATATTTAAGCATGTGTGCATATTTTGTCACTGCTATATTCACCATCCCTTCTCCTTGGAGGTCACTGGAGCTCAGGGTGTAGATTTCACTGAGCTACACACATAGAGTCATGGATTTAGGAGAAATAGATTCCTAAATAGAGTGAGTACACATGGCTGAGGTGGGAAGAGCTGCTTGTCAACATACTGAACCAGGAGGGGTGGACGTGCATGCCATGGGAAGAAGGTCAGGATCATAACTTATGAGAGGGAACCTCCTCTAGGTCTGGAGGGTGGTCAGTAAAAGGAATGGGTACCCACAATAGATTTGATGGAGAGTGGGTAGAGAGAGTTGAAAGAAGAGGCAAGACAGGTTACAGAATGGGATTTCAGGGCTCTCATAGCAGCAAAACCTAGCCAAATTCTGACTACTTCACTTAGCTGATGTCCATTGACCTCACAAGGACCTAGATATCTCATCTTCCAAGACGTCTTCCTTCTCCTCTCTCATTTAGGCTGTGTTTTCTGTCCACCCTAGAACTCCCTTAAAATCTGTGCTTGCTCCATTGGTAGGGAAGATCATGTTGTCCTTTGTCTCCTTTGCAGAGTCTGAGTTTCTGGAATGCAGGGATTATGGCCTGTTCCCTGCTAAGTCTCAGCAGGTATCTGGTAAGGGGAGTGGTGGGGGGGACAGTGGGATGGTACTAATGATGATAAAAAATCAAAACACACTCTTTCCGTCCTATAATTTTTGAACCTCATCTTCTGTTATCTCCCCCTCATTCCACAATGGTCTCCCTGTGCCTCCTCAGACACACCAGGTGCCCTCCCACCTCAGGACTTGTTACCTGTGCTTGCAGCATCCCCATTCCCCTAGCTCTTTCAAGTCTTAGCTCACATATTGCCTTCTCAGTGAGACCTTCTCTGACCATCTTACATAAAATTACAACCATCCCTCCCCAATGGTGTCTCATCTTTACTTTTCTCCATAGGCTTCACTAACTTTATGCACAAACACAAGCCCACATTTTACTGGTTTTCTCTTTCTTTTCCTCTGTAATATAAACCCCTTGAAAGTAAAGACTTTTGTTTATTGTGCCCACACCTATATCACTAGGGCCCAGAACAGTGTCAGGCACATAGTAGGTACTCAGTAAATATTCATGGAATGAATGAAGTCAGATGGCAATGAATAATTATTACTATAAATAGCAGAAAGAACAGGGAGGTGCCTGTTCACACGGCTAATATGAGTCTCTGTGGGAGAGAGGCTAGCTCTGAGGCCCCTGTGGGAACTGGCCTTTGGACTCCTAACTTGCATGCAAGACTGATCCCATGCGCACCCTCCTCTTAACCAGAATCAAGCCTGCTTCTGGCAACAATGCCCCAGACCAAGCATCCCAACATCAACTAACTGCCTTACTTTGTAATACATTTCTTTTTATTGTGAAACAAAATACAATAATGTATTTTATCAGTCCTAAACATGTGTCTTGTACTCAGAAAGAATAGCATTTTCCCTTTTCTCAATAGTCATCTGTGGTGTTAAACTGCATATAATTAAATTAAAAAATCTTTGAACTCTCTGGAATATAATGCTTTGAACAAACCTCAAATTATTGTAATTAAAGCTCTTGAGACCTCACAGTATAATGGATGGTCAACAAATAGTACCATAAAGTGATATTCTACTATTAGGGACGATACTCTTCACAGTAGGAGATCTGCATATGAGAGTCAGGAGTAGAAAAGGAAAGAGAGGACTAATGGAACCACATCTGAAGGGCCTGCGGTTTGGTGCAGGATTTCAACCAGTCACCGTTCCCATCTGACTTCCTTTTGACATTGGTGGGCAGTAATGAAAGCAGCTTGATTCTGAAAATGGAAATAATACCTACCATTTATCTAGCACTTTCCAAGTTCCAGGCTTTGTTCTAAGCACTTGGCACATACTTCCTCATTTAATCCTTCCAACAACCCTCAGACGTATGTACGGTTATTGTCTCTGCTGTGTAAGCGAGGAAATGGAGGCCCAGAGAAAGAGGCATGTAGATCGTCTCTCTGGGCCTGTGGCTCATCACAGGTAGTGCTGTGATGTGGGCGCCCACATTGCATCTTCAGTAGGGGTTTGACCCTCACCCCGTTCCACTTCCATGTTCTCTGTATCCCGGCTTTTACTCCCTATAGAGCTGTCTGCTAACCACACAATGCCTCCCAGCATCCCACTGTGCATTACCTGGGGCAACAAGTGGCATTCTCAGCTGAATATGGTGCATGAAGGATAAAAAAAGAAATGAATGAAACATTGCCTAAATGTGCTCCCTGGGCCTAGAACTTTGGCATATCCACTCTAGCACTGGAGACTGCCTGACGGAGGGGATCATGCTTGTTTTGTGCAGTTCGACAGAGTGCCCAGCACAGTGGCCAGTATTTGAATAGGCACTCGAGGGTGTGTTAAACAGCTGGCTATCTACAATGGTCCTACAAGGTAGGCAAGAGTAGCCCTGTTGCATAGATGATAAAATTTCAGACAGGCCAAGAGACTTGTTGAGGATCCCACAGTCAATTAGGGAAGAGCTGACATTTAAATCCAAATCTGATGGAACTTCAAGGTCTATGTTTTCCAAAATGGCACAGGTGGCAGAGTCATAGGCAGCAGGAGCATCAGGTAGTCTCGGAAGCTTTGTTCCGGTTTGTTTTTGTGGTGAGGGCTTAGAAATCTGGGGCTCACAGGATCCAAGGTGATAGAGAGAGACATGCATAGTTCGGCCCTGGCAGGGTGGGGTCAGCATGGCCAAAGCAGCAGCATGAGGGCCCATACATGGCCTCTAGGAAGCTGCTGCCTTTTTGAAGCCTTTTATCTTAACCCTTACGTAGTCTGGCACACTATCTACAGAGAAGCACTTTCTGCACTTGAAAAGAGCCCACCAGCTAATACCATTACTGAGCCCTTTGATGCATAGAAGAGTCCACATCAGTCAATAAGGTGTTAGTATCTGTGTCTGGAGAGGCTTGCAACTCTTAGCTGGATGCAGGTGTCAAAAGCAGAGCTTGGAAGCCTCAGAGATAGTGCAGCTCTGATACATGAAGAGGGATGGCACAGCTCTGAAGCCCCAAGCCCATCTGCATCACAGATCCCTTCCCCAAAGACGGCACCCTTATTTCAACTACTCAGAGCCCTTAAATCCTATATTTCCTGCCCAGATAATGCCACTCTCAATCCCAATTTCAAAACCTACACAGGAAACATCAACAAAGCAGCTCAGTTTCCAATTCACTTCAGTACACATTCACGTACATGTCCCGCAGGTGTATGAAGCCCTTCAGAACTGAATGTCCCTAAACCACCACCATGTGCTTCTGAGACAAAGAGATGTGCACCTCTCTGGAGACTTGCTGGAGTCTGCATTCCACCACTGCAAGACCTAGAGCAAACATTTTGCCTTCTGGAGCCACTGAAGGTCTCCATTAGACAAGGGACAAGACACACCTACTTTTAAAGGTGGTCACATCATTCATTTCTTTGTTCCTTCACTCAACTCTCTGATAGAAAAAGTGAACACATCCCCTAGGCCTTGTGGTCTCTCTCCTTCGACCTTCTCAGGAGCTTTATACCATTATTGATCCCTTTTCTCCCATGTATTTTCATCTCTGTCTCAGATGGATTCTTCTTATAGGCAAGTCTTCCTAATGCGGGGGAGGGGGGCAAGGGGGGGGGGAGAGAGGGAGGGAGGGGGGAAGAGAGGGAGGGAGGGAGGGAGGGAGGGAAAAGAGTAAGGGAGGAAGGAAGGAAGGAGGGAGGGAGGGAAGGGAGGAAGGCAAGCCTTATTGGTTCCATATCTACCCCAAACTACTTCACTATCTGTCTCCTTCTTAGCAGCCAAACTTCTTAAAAGACCACCTTACCCCAGTTAGAATGGGAAAAATTAGCAAGGCAGGAAACAACAAATGTTGGAGAGGATGTGGAGAAAGGGGACCATTCTTACACTGTTGGCGGGAATGCAAGCTGGTACAGCCACTTTGGAAAACAGTGTGGAGGTTCCTCAAAAAGTTAAAAATACAGCTATCCTAAGACCCAGCAATTGCACTACTATTTACCCCAAAGATAGAGATGTAGTGAAAAGAAGGGGCACATGCACCTTAATGTTCATAACAGCAATGTCCACAATAGCCAAACTGTGGAAAGAGCCGAGATGCCCTTCAACAGATAAATTGATATAGAAGATGTGGTTCATATATACAATGGAATATTACTCAGCCATCAGAAAGGATGAATACACACCATTTGCATCGACATGGATGAAACTGGAGGCGATTATGCTAAGTGAAATAAGTCAAGCAGAGAAAGACAATTATCATATGGTTTCACTCATATATGGAACATAAGGAATAGCACGGAGGACATTAGGGGAAGGAAGGGAAAACTGAAGGGGGAGGGAAATCAGAGAGGGAGACAAACCATGAGAGACTATGGACCCCAGGAAACAAACTGAGGGTTTCAGAGGGGAGGGGAGTGGGGGGATGAGGTAGTGAGGTGATGGGTATTAAGGAGGGCATGTGTAATAATGAACACTGGGTGTTTTACACAACTAATGAATCATTGAACACTACATCAAAAACTAATGATGTACTGTATGGTGGCTAACTTGACATAATTAAAAAAAAAAAAAAAGCTGTCTTTAACTTCTGTCCCCACTTCCTCTCCTCCCAGGTATCTTCCACCATCATCACTCCACCAACACAGCTCCCATAAAATGAACAACCAGTTCTCACTAGATCCAATAAAGAACTTTTGGGCTTCCTTAACCTTCTGTTTACTTGTCTCCTCTCTTCCTACGAAGCACCCTCTCTTCTCCTCTTCCCCACCAACTCACCAGGCTTTCCCCCATCTCTGTAGTTGCTCCTGCTTAGTCTCATTAGGCTTATCTGATTCTGCTAGCCATTGAATCTGGAAATCCTTAAGGTTACTGCTTGTTGTTGTTCTCACTCAGTATTTTTCCTTGGGGCAGTTTCTTACAGGATGGACACTCCAGTTATTGTAAATATCCTGATGACTCCCTAGTAATGTATCTACTCCCTGGACTCTCCTTTAGACTTCCAGATCCAGCACAGTAGCTATGTGGGAACTGGGAAAGTAGTTACTCTTTGTGGGCAAGATTCCCCCCAAATGGGGCCATCTCAGAGTTTCTAAAGGTAATCTGTTGACCCAACGATTATTAAGAGATGAAGAAGATAGGGGACGTAGTAGGAAAACAGTCACTGAAAGGGTGGCACGTTTCTCTGTAGCTGGCTTCTCCACCAAGGAAAAACTCCCCTTACCCTGGTCTCACCCTAAGACTAATGGTGGAAACTATTTATGCCTTTACTTCTGATGCATATATCCTGCTATCTATTTAGTATTTCCATGGGAATACTTGAGAAGCACCTCCAACCCAACAGGTTCCAAACCAAATCAGGGCCATCTTCCTGAAACCTGACTTTCTGACATCCCATTCTCAGTGCAAGCCCAAACCCTAGGAGTCACTCCTGACACCTCCCTCATTTCTCTACCAGTACACGCCTAATTTTTGTAGACTTTTTTAAATTAACTATCTCTAATCCCATATATACATCTCTCTATCTCCTCAGCCGAGTACAAAACACCATGACTGTTCACTTGGATTATTGCCATGGCCTACTAATTGGTCTCCTTGCTCTTTTTTCTAGCTTCCCGGACGCTATAGTTCAGGGGTTCTTTAGATGGGAGAAAATGCATCTTTATTTGCATTAACCTCTAACTGAAATTCAGTGTTTCCTTTAATTATGGATGTAGGCAACAAATCAAAGTAGTATTCGCAGTAACTATGGCTTTGTCATCAATTTATAGAAATATTATAACACATTGCAATTGTTGCTTATCTTTTGAAATACAATATATACTCATAACTACTTCAAAATTATGATAGTGATTAATCCTGTGATCAAATCCTGTTATTTAAGGTATTAATAAGTTTATTTACATAAATTATTTATTTATATAAACAAACAGATATATATATTTATTAATGCCTTAAATAACAGGATTTGATCAGAGGGTTAACACATATTTATATGTGTTACATAATATTTATGTGCAAATATATGCACTATTTTTATACACAGACATATGCACAGATATATATATATACATATATACACACATGCACACAGTGCAGTGGGGTGGTAAATGTTTTAACCCCTCTTAGAGGGGGTCCTGATTTCTAATGTTTGCTAGCCTCCATGGTGCAAATACTCCCAACATGGTCACATTCAAGCTACCAACACGTCATCATTGAACACAGAGTTGGAAAGAGATGCACAGGATCAGCTTTTATGAACTTTTACACTGCTTCATAGATATTACTCTATCGCAAATATGTTCTTTAATATTTTAAAAAATGTATCAAACTATTATATAATATATATATGCTCTATCATAATTCTAAGTATTTTTAACTAAATACAATATTCTGAGATAGGGTGCATAGGCTTCACCAGACTGATAGAAAGGCCATGGCACAAAAAAAGTTAAGAACCCTTGTGATTCTCAGAATTACAGTTGCAAAGGAAAGTCTAATTGAGGCTGTCACCCCCGTGTCCCGATGGCTACACACTGTGGGAGCTGGGAATCAGATCTCAGGGTCTCAGAGCTGTCGGCTGATGCCACGCCCAGATGGCCATGCTATTTACAGAGCCTAGAAAGGCACCCTTGTCACATTGGGCATCTCTCTCACCAGGCCACTCTGGAACTTTTTCATGGGTCCCCAAACACTTTGGGATCCTCTGAATATGAGCATTATCGAGGACATAATTAAAGTTCCCATGGACTAGAGGAAACTTTCCAGTGCTTTCCCCATAGCTATATATATTCCTCACTGACAGCCTCCTCTCATTACAAATCCTTCTATTTGGCAGACATCTGTTTCCTACCTGACTTTAGCAAAGAGCAAGGACAGGTTTTGCCTAATGAGCTGCTGTCCTAGGCCCTCAACCATTCTATATCTCTGCTTATTGCAAGTTACTCTTTTGTTGAACCATGTGTGTTGTTGTGTACACATTCAAAGGGTTGTCTTTGGATAACATTTCATTTAAAAGGAAAAAACCAAGGTACCATATTTTCAGTTTGAGGGGGAAAGGTTTTCTCTTTCAATCAATGATGAAGGGCCGTTAGCAACTAAGTAATTCCTAATCACTGTTGGCAAACACAAGACTATGTCAAGACATAGGGCCATGGCAAGCTTCCTCTTTGAGAGATGCTATCCTTAATAGATGGGCTAATGGAGAATGAACTGAGGTGTCTTAAAAGCAAGTCTATGCATCAGTTAATCAGAAACCTGTCCCTTTTTTTCTTAACAGGCACCTTATATGTATCTTGAGAAAGCCGTAAATTGTGCTAATCCACTTCTTTTACTGCTGTCCAGAAAGAATTATTTTTGTTAATGGCATGGTAAATCAGGAGACTTGTTAGTGAAACTGCTCAGAAAATGGGTCTTGAAAATGAAAGCTATAATATTTGTCAGATTTCCAAATTCCCTCTTGGGAACAAAGATGGTAACCGTAACATATTTGCTAAAATCCATTACTTTAATACATTTATGTTGCTTGAGATATGGGATGCTAAGGAAGGCATGCACATAAATCAAGGGTAAAAACATAAAACCAAATCCAAAGATAGATATTATGGCTGTAAATTCAACCTGATTTCAGGGTTAGTATTCTGATAGATTTGAGTGTCATCACTTACACGCTTAAAAGACCTGCTCAGCCTCCTTTATGACCCCCAGGTGAATTCCTAATGAGTGTGTAATCTTACCACCCCCTCCTCTCTAGGATCTCCAAGTCAAATGGCCCTGCAGCATGCTCTTCACAAAGAAATGCACTGGCTTCCTGCACAGCACATGGCAGAGCTCAGTCATTCTCCCTTCATTTATTTGGAACCTTTCTGGAGGAAAATAACTCAAGAGGTACTCAAACTCACTCGTGATCAGAGAAATGCACTTGAAAAAAATAATGTAATAATAGCTTGGCAAACGTTTAAAGTTTGATGATATCAAGTATTGGTTTTAGTGTGAGAAAGAAGATACTTTCATACAATGTTGGTGGGGGCATAGGTGGGTGATTTGACATAAACCCTTTGGAAGGGGAATTTGGCAGAATCTTTAAAAATACATATACACATAGATATGAAAATATATGCATATACACATACATATATGTGCACACATGTGAACGTATGCATATATATGTATATATTTACTTTTTCACATCTATCTAGAAAAATACTTTTATATGTGCCCGTGGAAACAGGTACAAGGATGCTCACCATAGGATCATTTTTAATAGTGAAAGCCAATAGGGAAAAGGTTAAATAATTTATGGCAGACCCACACCATGAATATAAGGTATTTCCACATGTGTGAACATGGGAAGGTGTATGAAGTACAGTGCAGAGCGAAATGGTAATGCTATCAACATCTAAGAATGAGAGGAGAAGACGGATTCAAGGGAAAGCAGAGGGCTTATCTGTGATTATTTAAATTTTTATTTGTCTTCTGGCATAAATTGCTGGCTTAAAATCTCAGTTGTAGCACTCACTTACTGGGTGAGTTCTGTGCCTCAATATTCTCACCTACAAAGTGAAAAACAAATGTCTGCCTAACCTGTGACTGGTATACAGTAGGTGCTCACCAAGTGTTAGAAGCATTTCCTTTGTCATCTTTCCAACATCATCTTACCAAAATAATACACACACACACACGCACACACACAAATATTTACCTTCAAGATATATAATATACCCTCAAGAATGGAGAAAGAAACTTCTTTCTGGTGGCTTTTCTCATGTTCTTATTTATTGCCTTTTCAATTTGTGTGCACAAGCTCTCCCTACCTCCCTTTCTTGTCAATCCCTCTTATTTTATCTTTGGCTTGTCTGTTGTAAGGATTCAGCTCTGATAGCACTGTGGGAAAGCATAAGGCATTCAGTGACAATTTTTGACTAAGTGTCTCCAGAAAATCAAATGGTTTCATTATATCTGTAATTCCCTAGAAAGTAGACACAGAGATATCAAAGGTGTTAGATCTTGCTTAACAGAAATACAGGGAGATGGAGATCTAGGAAATGAGCTCCATTATTTCAAAGAAGAAAGTAAATCATTTAATACATGCAATAATTTAGCAGTTCTAAAAAATTAGGAAAAGCAGAGAGAAAGAAGGAGTTTTGGGAATTACCCCCATCTAGCTTCATTTTGCAAATGAGGAAACATGCTAAAAGGTCACAAAGTTGTCCAAGGTTACTGAGCTAGTCAGCAGGAGACCAGAGTTAAGACCCTGGGATTTTTTTTTACTACACTCTTTCCTCTCCTCCTCAATTTGCCCCTTGCCTAGAGCTCAGTAAGATGTGCATTCAAGAGATACTGTAATTGGGGAATATTCAGGTTCCAGTTAATAAGCTGACCCTGGATAATAAGCAATTCCCTTTGATCATTTTAAGGGAAAGAGAACACACAGTTTGAAAAATGACCCAAGACACAGCTGAGAACAGCATTTTAAGTTTAGAAGAGCCTAAATAGAGTTTATTAAAATCCCCAAGAATCAGTGCTATGAATTTAGCTGCATATATTCACCCTTCAACAGTTTTTCTCCAAATACAAAATACTTCAATATGGCTTTGGGGGGTAAAATCTTGACATGAATTTTTCTTTCACCCTTTAAAAGAAATCAAGAGTATCCTTTCTCTTCTTGCACAACATAAAACCTTAGGCTTGAGGGTTATCCTTGAACCCACAAGGAGGGTCTCCAAGATAAGAGGTCAGTGGTTCCATCTTGCAAGGATCCTTAGCACCAATGAAGACATAATGCCATTTTTACCTGGATGGTTTTCTCTTCTGTTTCTTTCTTACACTTAAATGATATCTCCCAGTCATCTACTCCACTGGGAATCCTGGGCTCCTGACACTGCCCTTGACCTCAGAATCCCCCACTTTACTCACTCTATCCTTCCCAGCTACCAGACCTCTCCCTATCAGTCAAGTTGCCCAAACTGCTAAAGAGGATAATCTTCCAAACTCAACCAACAAATATCAATTTACTTTTCTCTGAAAAACAACCATAAAATTTTAACTCTTCTTTGTCTTTCAGGCAAAAAAAGGCTGTTTTTTCAAAGAATTAAACAAATAAAAGCAATTATAGCAGGTTACTTAACAATCTGGCCAATTGCTGCATTTTTACATAGTATTTGGAACACTGATTGTGTGGATAAATCTGGCAATGTCTGTTGTCAGTAAAGGCAATTTAAGTCTTTTGTTTACCTCCCCCCCCCAAAAAAAGGCATGGTCTCAAATGCAAAGCAATATACTAAGAAACTAGAAGTTACTTGTCATTCAGATTAAAAACTTTATCGGTCTTGCTCTCTCTAAGACACCTACTTCCTCTCCCGCCTCTCGTTATCTTGGATTTTACCCTCGTGATGATTGCTACACCCTAATCTCATCAGTCCTCACTGGAATAAGCTAAGGCATAGTATTCTTTGCAAATTTCACATTATTACCTGTATGCTGTGTTCCTCAGTTATGCTTTGTCCTTCTTACTATGTCAGTATGAAAGCCTTTTGTCTCTGTGGACCTAAAATTTCCCTGCTGGAGAAACACAGCCATATTTCACTCATCATTGTTCCATGTGAGTTCTAAGACAAATATGCAAACTCTCTAGCTTTCTCTGCCTGAGAGTACTTGGGACTCATCTCTTCCCAAGAGAAAAAAACATCATTTTTCAACTGAGGCTCCAGTCAGGCAGGATGAAAGTTTGGGCAGGAATTAAATGAGATCTTCCCCAAAGTCTCTCTCTACTCATTACCCTACTTCCCATCATTAATTGCCTCAGGAAAGGGATATTGTTGTTAAAAAGCAAAGAGAGATCTAGAATAAATAAATTGAAACTTTTAAACATCCAAGTTTTTTGTTATGGTTTTAAAAGCCCCTTTTGTATTTCAAACCCTAAATCTAAAACGAATCCAGCCATACATTTGGGCTTTAAATGGTAGATAAGGAAAAATGGATTATGATCCAGGGTACTTCCACCTTTTTTTCCAGACAAAAATTCCCTTATACTGAACTAATGAATCATTGAACATTATATCAAAACCCAATGATGTACTATACCTTGGCTAATTGAATTTAAATAAAAAAAAAAAATTCCCTGGATTGGATAGAGAAGGAGAAATGCACAGACATGGTAAAAGCGACAATGTCATGTCTTCTCTCTGAGCTGCAATTCCAAACCCAGTTCAGCAAGGGCGCAACAGAATGGTCCCCGCATGCTTTGGAAAGGGACTGAAATAGTGGAGAGAGAGCTGGAAGACTTGAATCACCCATGAGCTTGGAAGGAGAAGACCAAAGACCAGATGGATATAATAACATCTCAGTGGATACCTGAGTACCTCCTACCCATCATGTGCCATGGCAGCATGTAAACACAATTGAGAGTAGACAGAAACCTAGGGGATCATGGAGGCAACAAATGGACTTAGCTTAAGCTTCCACCAACTGGTAGAAAGTAGAAGCGTATGTACAGTTTTAGAAGACATAGTTATTACAGGCACCCCAGAGTTTGTGAATAGGACATTAGTACCTTCTACACACGTCCTCATTTCTATCTGACATAGTGTAGAACATCTACATCACACTGGCAAAGCAATGCCTTTAAGACAGAACTTAGCCTCTCAGGACTTCCTCCAACAAAAGCACCATTTTAAATCACCAGGCTATGAGAAAAGTTCCAAATCAGATTCTCACACTCAGTCCCCAAATCATGTTTTTATGAAGTCTTTTTGACTTTGATTCACAGAATGAGTTTCCCGCTTGCCATACTCCTATTTGGACATCTCTTATTGCAGTTTCCAACTATTTACCATTGGCTCTTGTCCCAGCTCCACGCAGGCCCCCTGAACTACATTTTGGTAGGCTGCCCGAACACATTTTTCTGGCATTTTGCCAAATTTTGGCCTCATAGATCTGTTTCTCCATAGACAGCTTGAACTAGCAATGCCACTCTGCATAGCTGAGATAAGCCAAGGACCAGATTTGGACAGCAGTAGGATTTAATCATCAAATGAGTAGAAGGGCCAGAAAATACACAAATTCACAGGTACTTTGGTCTTGAAGGTCACCAAGCAACTTTAGAATCTGATCACTTCTCTCTTTTGCCCATAGTTCTCCTTCCTCCTGGGTTACACAACCTACCTCCCCATCAAGGACCATCACACTGTAGCCCTATTATAGGAAAGAATACATGGAAATGGCAGCTAAGAGTGAAGATACAGGTCCTCCCAAAAAGACCGACTCAGTGCAAGTGAAAGAAGAGACCACATTCTTTTGTAATAGCAAACTCTTAGGAATCTTAATGATGTTTTATGCTTTATGTTGATGATTTTCCTTTAAGCCTCTGGATAAGGAAAGATGGATAAGATGAGAGTACCAACTTTGGATATATTCTAAGTAAATAGCTACAAGTAATTCTGTTAAAAATAAAAATGGGTGGGGGGGTGCCTGGGTACCTGTGTTTTCCCACAGTGCTATCAGAGCTGAACCCTTACAGCAGACAAGCCAAAGATAATATAAGAGGGATTGACAAGAAAGGGAGGTAGGGAGAGCTTGTGCACACAAATTGAAAAGGCAATAAATAAGAACATGAGAAAAGCCACCAGAAAGAAGTTTCTTTCTCCATTCTTGAGGGTATATTATATATCTTGAAGGTAAATATTTGTGTGTGTGTGTGTGTGTGTTTGTGTGTGTGTGTGTGTATTATTTTGGTAAGATGATGTTGGAAAGGTGACAAAGGAAATGCTTCTAACACTTGGTGAGCACCTACTGTATACCAGTCAGTTGAGCGTCCAACTCCTGTTTTTGGCTCAGGTTATGATCTCAGGGTCCTAAGATCAAGCCCCGCATAGGGCTCTGCACTCAGTGGGGAGTCTGCTTCCCTTCTCCTTCTCGCCCCTGCCACTCCCTCCTGTGCGCACTCCCTCTTGCACTCTCTCTCTCTCTCTCAATCACTCTAAAATATATAAATAAATCTTTAAAAAAATAAAATAAAGGGGCGCCTGGGTGGCTCACTCGTTAAGCGTCTGCCTTTGGCTCAGGTCGTGATCCCAGGGTCCTGGGATCGAGCCCCGCGTCGGGCTCCCTGCTCCGCGGAGAGCCTGCTTCTCCCTCTCCCACTCCCCCTGCTTTGTTCCCTCTCTCGCTGTGTTTCTCTCTGTCAAATAAATAAATAAAATCTTTAAAAATAAATAAATAAAAATAAAAAATTAAAATAAAATGGAAATATGAATTTAGTAAGGTGGGAAAACCAAATTTGAGAAACTAATGTACATTCGGTGATAAACTTAGATTATTTTTTTCTAAATTTCTTAGCATATCTTTCAATTTAGCTTTTTCTAACCCTAAACTGTGCTGATGGGTCATCAATTCATGGTTTTTTCTTCTCCACTGCATATCTAATCTGGGGAATTGTGTTAATGCAGATAGCGTTAGCACCTGCTATGTATCTTGTAGAGAAGGAGCTGAGAGGGTCCAATCAAATATTGAGTGTCTACCATGAGCTATGTCATGGGCCAGGTGTTTCATAAATATGGAGTCTCCAGTCCACACAGTGACTCTATAAGGCATATATTAAATGTACCATTTTTCATGTGGGGGAACAGAGGAAGAGGTGCACATAGTAGAAGCAGGATCCAAACCCATGATGGTCTTGTTAATATGAATCCCAAGTATTTTTTCTTTCTCTCCTTTTTATCCTATACCACACCTAAAAGACTTAAGTTGACTTCTGGAGCATTTGAGAAGTTCTCCAAACATTCATTTAAGAAAAAATGTTGAGCAATTTACATTCTGTCTATATGCTGGCATTTAAAAAATTTTTTGAGTCTGAGCTGCTCGGAGATCCCAAGTGAACACTGTGGTTTGGGTCTTGGGTGCTATAGAAGTCAGGGACTTGAGAAGAGAATACCCTGCCTCTTCCTGAATTCTAAGATGAAAAAGATCTAATAAGCAATGGTAGATGGGTGTGCATTTTCAAGAAAACAAATAGTAGTCACCCTTCAAGGATAAAGAAGAATTATTCAAAATTGAGGTCAATTTAAATCTTTTAACTCAGTCTTCATGGTGCTTTTCCAGCAGCAGGACCACATCCTGACAAGGATAGAGTAGCTGAGCTGAGGGTGGTCAAGACCTACTCAAGGTCAATGAGAGTAACTGGCCAAAAAACAGAAAAGCAAACACTCCAGGACAATCTCTGCCTTTTTAGAAAGCTGTGTGTGCTTGTGCCGTCTGAACTCCATGGCCAGCAGTGTTTCTGCCTTAGAGCAGCACAGTGGAGGGAAAAAACAAACAGGGGTCAATAACTCTATCCCGGGGATCCAAATGGATGTTTGAGAGTTCCTGAGACTACACAGGACCCTCAGTGGGGTTTATCTCAAAGTGAGGAGGATGGCAAAGACGAAGTGCACATATGAGAAAGATGGAGGCACCGCCATATGTGATTATTGGGAAACACAGTGGAAGTTTGTTCCTTGGCAACTTCAAGTGCACTTTTTGGGCAGCCGAAGGAGGGAGATGGGAAAGTTGCCTGAACATTTTGGTAAGGGTTGCTGCTCACTTCTCCCAGTACACTCAGTTTTTAAACGGTATCCATCCAGTCATAGCCCCTCTGCCCTCACTTTTTTTCCTCCAGCTTATTGAGGTATAATTGGTAAGTAAAAATTGTATATATTTAGACTGTACAATATTATTTAATATATGAATACATGTGAAATGATTGCCAAAATCAAGTTAATTAATAGATCCATCACATCACATAGTTACCTTTTTTTGTAATGTGTGGTGAAAACACTTAAGATCTACTCTCTTAGCAACCTTCAAGTGTACAATATGGTATTATTAACTACACACATCCTGAAGTACAATAGATCCCTAGAACTTACTTATCTTAGAACGGCTTGTACCCTCTGATCAACATCTCCCCATTTGCCCCACACCACCCCCTTTAGTCTGTTTCTCTGATTTCTACTTTTTTAGATTCCACATAGAAGTAGAATCATGCAGTGTTTTTCTTTCTGCATCTGGCCTATTTCACTTAGCATAATGTCATCCAGGTTCATCCATGTTGTCATAATTGAAGGATTTCATTTTTATAGCTGAATAATGCTCCATTGTATATGTGGATATGTGCGCGCACATGCACGCACACGTGCGCGCACACACACACACACACATATATACATACATATACAGGGTATGTGACAGGGAGGACAAAGGTACAGCCAGAGAGAGAGCATGGGAAAAGGAGATGAAGCCACAGAGCAAAAATCCTGGAATGTGGGCACACCGGCCCACCCTGTGGACATGCTCCTATCGTGTGTGGGTGTCTCCATCCTTTTGCTATGCTTTAAGGAGCTATCACTCCCTGATACGGTGCCACCAGAGAAGAAGGTCCACTGGATCTCTCCACAGATCTCTGTGTCCCCTTTCTTAGGAAACTTTAAGATCAATGCCCTCCCCAGTTTTGCCTCTGCCACCAGGTACAGAAAGGAGCATTAGGAAAAGCTGAAGAGTCCCCTACCTTTGTTAAGGTCAAATCTCAGTTATGTGTAATGCTGGGTGTAGCAGACACTATTACCACTCCACCTATATTCCCTTAGTGGTCACTGTTCTCACAGTATCAACATCTTTCTGTGGTCCCTGACCAGGCTTGACCTGCTCCTTTGGTGGGTTGGAAGCACTGGGAGGTAATGCCCCTGGGAGAAGCCCTCAACCAATGAGAGAGAGTTGGTGGATAGATTCCCCAGCTTCCTTGCCCTGTGGGTGGCACAGTTCTGAAGTGTCTCAAACAGAACCCCACAGGTCACCCACGATGATAACATATCCACCCCCATACAACTTACTGCCTTCCTTTTATTCCCTGTATCACTCCCTACACTCTCTTACAGGAGTTTCCTGTCACTTCACAACTAAATGATTTGCACTGAATCCTTTTCCTGGGGTCTGCTTGGGAGAACAGAACTGAAGACACTGGAGGTTGGCATGAATGTAGATAGCAGACTTCTAAAGCTGCCCTCTCCCTTGCCCCAGACTTCTATAGAGTCAACAGTTCAAGAACTATTAAAAGATTTTGATAAGGGCGCCTGGGTGGCTCAGTTGGTTAAGCGACTGCCTTCGGCTCAGGTCATGATCCTGGAGTCCCTGGATCGAGTCCCGCATCGGGCTCCCTGCTCGGCAGGGAGCCTGCTTCTCCCTCTGACCCTCCCCCCTCTCATGTGCTCTCTCTCTCTCTCTCATTCTGTCTCAAATAAATAAATAAAATCTTTAAAAAAAAAAAAAAAAGATTTTGATAAAATTACCTGGAATCATTTTATAGCCTGTGTATAAGTTAAATGAAGAGACTGAATGAGCATTTCCAAGTTCCTATCCAATTTCCTCCAGTTAACTTTTGCACATTCCTTGATTACTGATTCCAGAACATCATACTGGTTCCTCTTCTTGCCTTGAGCAAACACCCTTTCTCAAAATTCAAGTATTGTTAACTCAAAAGTCAACAGTAGTAACCTTGCTATTGACTTCACATCTGTGACCAAGGGCTGAATTTGACGGTTGCTGGCTTAATAGGAATTCAGGGAATAAAGAGGTTCCTGAGAGATTGCACCAAGCTAGAAGGTCCTGAAGATAGGGTGGATTAGACAAAGTTTTTCCTCAAAGTTTTGGAATCTATAGGAGTTAGGGGTCCCTTGAGGAGCTTCAAGCCAAGAGGTTAGATGGACACACAAAGGAGACAATCTCATGAATTCAGCAGCCAGGTTAGTTGAAAGCAGGCTAGAAGTATGTTAGGAGATGGGTTAAAAATTCAGAGATAGATCTGTGTATAACTCTTGGGAGATGGTGGCCATCTTTTAAGTTCTTTGTAGGGTGAGGGTGAGTCTGAGCTTAGGAAGCCAAGCATGACTGGACACTTGCTGTTTCTTACAAAAGGGCCCAACATACCATGTTTTCTAAGCATCAAGAGCTCCTGAGAGATCAAATGTAAAAATTTTAAACACTAATCTTAATCTTTGCTCATTCAGGTCACAAACATGTACCTTTATGCTGCTTTTGAGGTTCAAGACTTTCTATGCCATTTTTCCCCTTCTTTAGTGGTACAAAATATACTCAATGGAGTCACAAGATGGAAAAAGAGAATAAGATATCTGAGAATCCACACAATTTAAATAAATGAATACCGAATGCAAATGAATAAAATAACCAAACTCAACATGACTCTGGGTTTCTCATGTGAGACTCCAAAATCCCAGAACAAACTTTAATTAGTACAGGATCAGTATTCCTTTGGGCTTTAGGTAAATCCTGTTATTTTTCTTTTATATAATGAGGTGTGCAATAGTTGAACGGTATGACCAATGACAATCTGTAAGCAAATGTATGGTAAATATGGCCCCATATCATGTATCACTGTAAGCAAATGTATGGTAAATATGGCCCCATATCATGTATCATGTATCAGTGGTTCTCATGAGCCCTTCTGTTAATGTGATGACATTCTGCAAAACATGTCCATACCCATAGCATTTTGCATACATCAGAAGGTTGATGAGCCTCCTATGTTATGTGGATCTCAAGTTAATAAGTCTGACTTATGTTTTGGGGAATCACCTGGGGATCTCTTCACTGAAAGGAAGAACTTTTGGAAGTGAATAGCCACCATTTTTTCCTCAATTTGGCTTAGAAATTCATTGAACTAGTGTTGATACAAGAGAATCACAGAGTTTTATAAAAGAGATCTGGGCCACTGATGAAACCCAACTTCCTCATTCAGTAGTGAAGAACTTTTGGCATAATCTCAAATTTAGTTAACCCAAAATAAACCAGTAAATAAAAGGCAAGATCTAGACAAACTTTCTTTTATTGACAAGATAGACCAATATGCAATAGTTAATGGTCAACCGAAGAGTCAGCCCATCTTTTAATCACAATGGCACCAACCATATCCAGTATGACAAAGCATACTTTCATCTGTGTGCAGTAAGCAGGTCCTTGGTAAACATCTGCTTAGAAAATAGATGTTCTTTGCTTGCAACAGCATATCATGATATGCAGTGGTTTCACTGTTCCTATTTAGGAGCCAATAAATTGTCCAATTCTGACAGCTAGAAGCCTGGTAGTCGGTTGCCCTAAAGCCCAAATCCATAACATCATGAGATAGAGATGTATGTTGAAAATGAAAAATCTATACTCCATTCAGAAAATCATATTCAGTGGCCACTATGTTTGTGTTTTTTTTTTCAAAAAGCACAAAAATAATATTTTTCTGTTTGAAAATGTCTGTTAATTATGAAAACATAAAATCCCACACTGAGCCTGAACATGGGAAAACGAACTGAACCAACTTTCTCTCAGAAGCTACTGATGGAAATAAATGGGTCCAAATGAATTAATACTGAACAAGAGTTTTCCATTTATTTTCCCTTTATTACAAGGTGGAATTAATAATGCTAGAAAAAAGACTAAAGTGATACATTTACCCTGATAGCATCCCCTTAACAAGAGCCGCTTCTAGAAGCTAATGAGCTTTCATAGCAAACTGTTGATATGTCTACATATTAGGGTTAAAAACCCATCTTATGGTAAATTACTCTCGACTCTAATTTGGCAAGAGTAAATAATTTGTGGGCCAAGTGGGGATTTGGTGCCAAGCTCCTGATTTGGGTTATATACAATATTTCAAGACCAACTTTCATTAGTATCAATTTACAAATGAATTATGTGTAAGCAACTGAATCATACAACAAAAAAGAACATGTATCAGACTTTTCTTTGATCACTGTCTAGCTTTATTCACCCAGTGCTTTTTAAGATGCTGAAAGGAAATGGGATGATGTGTCTTTCATCTCCAAGTTCTCTCTCATTCTCTGAGTTCAGTTGCTGGGTTTGAACAATCATAAGAGGTGTTAAATTCAGTGGTTAAGTGGGGACTCTGATGGCAGACTGCCTGGGTTGGAATCCCACCTCTGCCAAGTTCTAAACAACTTGGCTTCCTGGGACAAATTACTTCACCTCTCTGGGCCTCAGTTTCTTCATCTGCAAAATGAGAATCCAAACTATGCCCACCTCCTAGAGTTCCTGTCCCTATAAATAGGATAATTCATTTAAACACTTAGCACAGTGCCTGGCACAAGGAAAATATTCAGTAAGTGTTAGCCATGCTGCTGCTGCTTCTGCTGCTTCTAGTAATGAAAAGGACAAGAAGCAGGAAGAGGGTGGAAAGGATAAAGGAGGAGGGAAAAATGAAATTCCCTGAGCATGTCTCTGTTGGAAACTGTACCTGATGCTTTCAAACACATAGATCTGAGGAATAGTACAACAAAAAAATAAAGAACAACAACAAAAAACAAGGGGGGAGATGCATGCCAACTGCAGGAGCACAACCCATGGGAGCCACCAGTATGTTTCAAGATGCTAGATGGAAGTCATCACTATCAGACACACAGAAGGGAAAGGACTGGTCTTTACAAGTGACCTGAGTAAATAGAGCTGTTTTAGGCACTCTGTCAACCAGTGACCTCGCTCATTTGTTTTCATCACCTTTACAAACATGAGACTGAAAGCTATCCACCAGGAACTCTGATAACCAACCACCCAAGAGAAAGCAGGTCCAGTCAGCCTGGTTCCTTGCCTCATGGCCAACTTTTCCCCTCCAAGAGTAAACCACGATTAAAATGAAAAGAAAACCAAACACAAACACATTTTTTAAATACTGAGCAATGTGTAAGTTGCTAAATAGGCAGCTCTTAGACTTTGGCCGATCTTGGAACTTTTTCTGATTTCCCCAGGCTACACTTTCTACTGTTCCCCTAGATCTAAAATGGGGACACCAGCAGTGAACTGCAGAGAGAAGAACAGTGACTTTGGAGGATGCATTTCTCAGCTTGCACCTTATAAAACAGTCCCTTCATTAAGTTCCCTTCCAAAGACCCAGTTGGAGATGGCTGTGGTCTCCTTGCAGGGAACTAGCAATCATCCCAATGGAGTAAAGATCCCCCACTCTAGCTCATGTGTTTTCTAATACAGCTCAGCCCCTCAAGCCTACCACTGACCTCCTGCTCTAGGCCAGTCTGTGGCACCTATTTACAGTAACTACTGGGCCCCCGTGAACATCTATGCCTATAACCTCTGTCCTGGAGTGGGGAAGCCACTTCTAAAAACAGTGCTGGGTAATTCAGACATTGCCCAGCCCACATTAGAAAGATTGACCTGCATTTATGGCTCACCCCGCCATTATCCCTTCAGCCTCATGTCAAGTCCCTTTGAAATGATGGTTGGGGAGTAATAACCAGAAGTATAATCACATCATCACATTTCTAGAAACCCTGTATTGAAAGCAGAGCTACAAATTTGAGAAAAAGTCCAGGGGAAAATAAGAAAAGCTTTCATCAGGTTCATGAATATTTTAGGTAGTGTGGAAAGAGCTTTGAAATCAGACAGACCTGAGTTCTAATATTAGCTTTCTGGTTGTGCAACTCCTACCCAAATGCTTAATCACTTTGATGCTCTTGTTTTCCAGATTTGTAAAATGGGGATGATAATAACCACTCCACAAGGTTATCATTCACATTAAATGAAGTGGTATTATAAGAGTCACCTGGCACCCAGTGGATAGTCAATAAGCTGTCCTCTTTTCTTTCATGGTTCCAGTTCAAAACACTGAGTCTGCATTTGATTACACTGCTACTTTAGTCATCAGACAAAGTTTTCCCAACTCAGAGCTACTGGGGGAGAAAGTGTCTGATTACTTTGCAAAGCCTCAATTATATCTTAAATCTGGACCCATGACTGTGACAGAAGTGACCACTGAGTGAACATGAGCTTTGCTCTTGATAAAAAAGCACAAACCAGCAGTAATGACATATTGCAATGTCTTCTGAGAAGACCACGGTCTCTTTGTTAGGCATCAAATCTAGAGAAGTCTTACCACAGGGTAAACACACACACACACACACACACACACACACACACACACACACACACACAGCCACAGCCCTAAAGGAGCCCTTGTAAATCTTATCATTAGTCACTGGATTCTCACTCAAATGACAGATAACATCTTGAGCATCACTACATCAAAAACTAATGATGTATTGTATGGTGACTAACATAACGTAATAAAATAAAATTTAAAAAAGGCATAACAAAGAAATGCATCCCTTTCTACCTGTGTGTGGGGGGGAAATAAGTTAAATTACTATATGAACCTGAATCTAAATAATGTTTTCTTTTTCCTAAACAGGTAGATAATTATCAGCATCTCTTTGGGTGGGGCAGAGGAGGTCTCCGCACAACCCCCCCTGTTTCTTTTTCTAATTTAAGAGCAGCCTGGATATGGGATGGCAATAGGTTTAATTTCTTGAACGAATTCAGATCCATTGGTAGTAGCTGCATGCAGTGATATGATAAGTTTTCTGAGATCCTGAGGAGTGCAGTCATGGATTTGTAATGTACACCCTTGAAAAGGGTAAGGGATGGAGACAGCATGCGTGTCACCTATTTGCTGCCTCTGGTCCAGGGCTCTGGGCTGACACAGCGTGGTGGGATGCTCTTTCTGTAGCTACTGCTGCCCTTGATCTAAACTGATTCTTGAACTACCCCTTGGGTGCTCAGATGAACACAGTTGAGTTGTGGACCACATAAGGCTCCAAAAGCTAGGTTCTATCAAACACTGGTACTGCACAGTATATGGCAGACCTTACTTAACAGCAACAAAAAAGTCACCATTCTTTTTAACAGTGAAAGTGAGAGTTATAGGAAAAACTATTAAGAGATATTACAGTATAGGGCGCCTGGGTGGCTCAGTTGGTTAAGCGACTGCCTTCGGCTCAGGTCATGATCCTGGAGTCCTGGGATCGAGTCCCACATCGGGCTCCCTGCTCAGCAGGGAGTCTGCTTCTCCCTCTGACCCTCCCCCGTCTCATGCTCTCTCTATCTCATTCTCTCAAATAAATAAATAAAATCTTTAAAAAAAAAAAAAAAGAGATATTACAGTATAAAAACTAGAGCCTCATCTTGTCTATACTGCTCAGCTTTGAAGTCAAATTGTGAAACAATGAGGAGTAACTTACACCAAGTACATAGTCATGGATGAATCTGATCAAATGTGCACTGTGCCAGGCTCCTGGGGAGGAAGAAGAAGCTGACAGGATCCCTGCCCCCAGTGGGCATTCCATCTAGGTGGAAAGGGCAAACTCCCATGTGTGATGTGAGCAGGGCTGACATTTTGCTAGCACACACAAGTACAGCCATTGCAGGAACACTGGCACACTTCCGTGCCCCGAGGCAAAAACCTGCCACTCCAAGACCTGAGTTCCCCCTCCTTAATGCCCCAGCTTCCTTCAGGATCCTCTAGAACCTTACTATAATTCAGCAGCTAAAGGGTTAATACTTGTGCCAGCAGGGAAGCTCCAGGAACTCTCTGTAGCCCCTAGAGCCGGTGTCCTTCTGATTGAGTCAGGTGATAAATATTTTGAATATCACCCCTGGACTCAATGCCCATAGGCTAAAATATGACGAATAACAACAGTCAAAAGTGTGAACTGAGAAGGTAATTCCTGAGAAGAATCCACATGGGAAAATGCACCCTTGGAATGTTAAGTATGTAAATTCCAAGAGGTCTGTCTTCCCTGTTGACATCACAGCTCCTAGAGAGGAGGCTGGTCCAGAACAGCAGCCCAGTGCCTGCTTATTCAATAAAATAATGAATGACTGGGGTTATGTGGGGAATCGCCCTGGAGAGGTATTGAAAGTGGCTCTAAAATGAAAAGATGAATGAGCAGAAAGTGGAGGATTCTAGGTAAGACAGTACCTCCAGGTACCCATGAACTTCCTCTACAAATCTATAGGGGGCAGCAGAGACTAGTGGCAAAAAAACAAAAACAAAAACAAAAAAACAGTTCTAGCAAAAGTCAGAATTGAATGCACCTGGTTTTGCTACTTATTAGCTGTATTATCTTGGGCCAACCACCCCACCTTCCAAAATCTGTGTTTCCTGTTTGTAAAATGCCTCTCAGAGAAGTTGTGAGATTTAATCAGACGGCGTATGTGAGGAACATGACACGGAGGAAGCAGTCAGGAGGCTTTCAGTTCTAAGAGGGCAATAGGTTTGTCTGTTCTGTTCACTGAATCGTGTCCCAGGGCCCAGGAGCATTCAAAAACAAAACAAAACAAAACAAAACAACAGACACCATAAATGTTTGTTCAGTGAAAAAATAAATAAACAGTGGCAAATTGTTCCCACTATGTTAAGTGAATAGGGACACAATCTGTCTGGATGCCTACAAAGTCCATATGAGATAGAGAGTCAGGAAGTAGGATGTTTTCCCAG
Organism: Halichoerus grypus; assembly: GCF_964656455.1. Taxonomy (NCBI): domain Eukaryota; kingdom Metazoa; phylum Chordata; class Mammalia; order Carnivora; family Phocidae; genus Halichoerus; species Halichoerus grypus. The sequence goes on from NC_135726.1 coordinate 5,694,569, forward strand.
AATGGGCCAAGGAACTCATCAAGATCCAAGACAGAACCTGGCAAAGAGGGGCCAGTTCACGACCACAGCTACTGTTTCCCCCTGGTAGGTGTCTAAAGTGGGAATCAGCAGCCCAGAGGTGGACCGTGGTGAGAAATGGGTCAGGAGGGTGGTGGTTAAGGGTAAAGGGTCTGCAGATAACTTGCCTGGGGACAGGGTTCTGTTCCACTATTCACTCACTGCATGACCTTGGGTGAGGTCCTGCCTAAACCTCCAGTTCCCCTCATCTGTAAAATGGGGATAATATAGTACCTGAGTCATAGGGTGGGTTCAAGCATTCAAAACAATGCAGGGCAAGTGGCTGGTACATGGGCATAGACTTCAGAATGATAGCTGTCATTATTAGAGAGGGTTGCCCCTTGGAGATTTCCCTATCCCTCTAGGCTCAGGCTGATTCCAACTTGTCACTTGACTGGCCTTTACAGTCTCCCTCCCCACCATCCTTCCCCTTAGTTTAGGGTGCTAAGATACCTGTTAACAACCTGAGGGGGTCTGGAGAGGCCTAATTTGGCACAGACCCTTGACTTTCCAGTGCACTAGGACAACAGTTCATGAACTAGGGCTCTCAGATCGGAAACTAAAACTGCCAAGCTGAGACCTGTATTAGCTACCTGTGGGCAAAAGGACTCCCCCACCCAACTGGATGAGCCATTTGGTGGAGGGATGTGTGAGCCATTTGGTGGAGGGATGTGTGAGCCTGTTGGACAAGAACATGCAAATCAACACCTGGAGACTCTGGGAAGGAAAGCCTGAGGAGGGTGTTACCTCCGTGGAGGCTAGTGTTTGTTTACCTTCATAATGGAGCAGAGAACTAAGCAGGAGAAAGAATAAGCATAACAGTGTCTCTAGATCATCCCACAGCCATATTTATTTTTAGTCCTGAATCTTGGAAACAAATTGCTTTTCTGCCAGTGCAGGAGGTTGGAGGGAGTTTACATGTTCTGCGAGGGAGGAATTCAGACAGAAGAATCAACCTTGAACTAACTGAAGTAGGAAAAATTGTTCTAAATTATTCTACAACGTCAGAGATAAAATATCATAACAGCTTGAAATGAAAAGCATAGTTTTTTAAATATTAAGGCTGAAGGGGTATTATATTTATAGGGTGTTTGGCTAAGGTATGACAACATAACTTTTCAGTCAAAGAGAAATTAAGCCTTTATTTGAGAAAATGAGATTGGATTCAGAGTCATCAAATATTTTCTAAATTAACAAAGTGTGCCAGGTGCTAAGTGAGTCAGATGTGAAACTTTTAAACAATTATCTTATGTTGTTTATCAGCCAACCCTAGTAGCTTGTCTCTGAAGGGAAAGATTGAAATGATTCTACACCCAACCCCCCAGATTTCCCTCTCAAGGTTGGGGGGGTGGGGGTAACTTCCTAGATGTTCCAATGATTTAGACCTGATTTACAATGTTCTCAAGAATAACAAAGAGGTGTATCTCATAGAACTGATAAGTGTGCTGGGAGGGTCTCTATCTTAGTTCCCTTCCAGGATTCTCCCAGTAGAGGCAGCCCTCACTAAAGAAGCTCTTACAGACAACTCTGTGTGGCCCATTTTGGCCCAGCAAAAGCCTGGTGTCTCCTGATAGACTTACTTCCTTAAAGCCACTCACCACTGCCCCGGGCCGTCCCTGCTTTTTCTAATTTCAAGAGGAACACTCTGAGAGGCCTATCCTTTGCTTCAACAGCTACCCTATGATGCTGCCTCTCTCAGACCGATAATCTCTTTCCCTCTGAGGCCTTTCACAGAATTAAGAAAGCATTTGGGGAGCAGCCCTGTTGATTCCAAGCATCCTCAGCAGCAGAGAAATCTGCATAACAGACAGGAGGAAGGAGGCTGTGGAGAATAAAGTGAGTGATACCATAGTTTGGTCTGTTACTATATTGGGCATAAAAATACTTTCAGGGTTTTGACTTTTAAATGATGCAGCCCAGTAGGGGTTCACTGAGCACAGGGCAGACTGACAGGGCAAGAAGAATAATCATTCAGGAGAATGGTCTTTGAAACTTGAGGTACCGAACTCAATTGGATAATGAAACACTGGGAACTCCACAGGGGATTTTTTTCACCTCTATAAAGAACATTCAATTAAATGCTTTTTCATTTGGACAGGAGGGGTGGAGTTATTTTTTCCCCTCTCTTTTCCACAGAAAGTATCTTCTTGGATCCTGGCCTCATTTTTTTTTTCTGCTTTTTATCACCTGTTTTTACTCCCTCTCGTGATCCGCAATGCCTGCGCACCCTGTCTTCTCACAGGTTGATGGAAATCCCCCACGTTGCCCTTGGAAATGCTCGTTACCAAGGAGAGACACAATGGCTTCACTGGGTGATGCATTGGTGATGCTTCCTGAGACTTCTTGTGCCTCCATTTCATGGGCCACTTGCTTAGCTACTTCTGAAATGCCTTAGTGCTATGAAGGCTGCATTTAACTTAGCCATCTGTGAATAACTCCATCAGGGGCAGATTCAAATCCAAAGTCAAGACTGCTTCCTGGCCAGAATGTCATCCTGTCCCACAAGGGCCAGCAAGAGTGATTTCCTGACATGAGTCCGATGCTGTTGTCCCTCCCTTGGGAGCCCTTGGGAGCCCTTGGGAGTGTGCCATGCATTACATGTGGACTTTCTTACAAATCAATTAGTGCTTGGCACCTTATAGTCTGAAATGATGTCACGCAGCCTGTGTGTAGTCAGGCGTTGGGCCATGATTTCAAAATTAATGGTCATTGGACTAGCAGAGGTATACATTTCTTTCCTGGAGTGTGACAAGATAGGAGGAATACAAGAAATGGACAAAGGAATCCTGAGGATGGGACCATGCAGCTCATTCAATTTTACCCTCCCAGATTGAAGATCTATGGGTACCAGGCTTTGTGCTTTGTGCTTGGTACAGTGACATATAAGACACAGCTTTTGTCTCATGGGTCTTACAACCTAGTAGAGGGAGCAGGGGATCATAACCTGGAGCCAAGGATATAGAGAGAACCTTGTGAACGGTCCTTAGGGAGTGCCCAAACCTCCAGAATTGTACATAAACTGAATTTGTTTAAATGAGGGTGTGTGCACATGCATCAGATTTTTCCAGGTAATGGATCCATGGCTTTTATGAGATTCTAAGAGGTATATCTCACACACACACACACACACACACACACTACCAAGGGTATGCAGGCCAGCCTGGCTGACAGGGTGTCCTGTGGTTCCAGGACAGAGAGATGGTAGAATCACCTCTTATCTGAGGTTATAAGAAGTCAAGTAGTTGGGGAAAGTTCAGAGTTGATGGCTCATGTAAAGAAAAGTGCAACTGAGAAGGAAGGAAAATGAGTCCTCAAAACGAGGAGAGACCACAGAGATACTTCAAGCCAGAGCAGGTACCAAGTGGTCAAAGAGCATAGAGATAAGGATCAGGAGCAATAGGTCAAGCCATGTAGGTAGGAGGGCAGTACGGGAGGATGGTGGGTAATAAAGACTCAGGGAGGGGACTGAAGGAGATTTGAAGAACTTGGAATGGGGCAGACTTGAGTTCAAATTTGTTAGCTTCTCTTTGCTTAGTTTCTCCAGCTACAAAGTGCAGATACCATTCTATCTCCTCCAAGGGCTATTGAGAGGAATAAATGACAAACTCATACAAGGCACAAAGCTACTGCTCAGAATAGGACTTTGATTGAATTCTAGGGATACCCTGAAAGGACTACAATTAGAGGGGACACTTGCTGCCATGGTTTGATGCCACTTAAGTGTTCTAAAATCTGTTCATATTCATCCTTTTTTCCTCTCACTCCTCCCATGTGGCTCTTGCAGAGTACTGCCTATTATGGAACTAAATTGACTCTTTCCTTGTATTAATCAAAACCCCCACATATGAAATTTCCCCATTTCCCTTTGAGAAGATGATTACTTTCCTGATAGAGGATTATTAGGAAGTCTGATGAGGCAGAAGAATGCTCTCCACAGCTACCAAGTCCCACTCACTCAGCCTCTACCATGTGGGTTCCTGCACCTTGGCAATGCCATCTACACGCAGCTGTCCTGGCCAGGTGTCACCAGATGATCGCAGGTGTTACATGAAGGGGCCATTCCTGAAGGGGCTACACATTTGCACGGCCCCAGCTTGGCATACCTTCTCACCATTGGCCACCTACCTAAATAAATTATCTAGTCTATCTGTCTCTCTCCCTCCCTCCTCCTCTCTCCCTTAGCTAGCTAGCATGCACTTACTGCATTTGGATTTTTATTAACATATAGCTAATTGCTTATTTTTTTCTTCTCCCCCTTGCTATTATGTCACTGAGGCAGGCACCATATATTATTTATTTCCATTTCTTCCCAGTAGCTGGTTCAGTGTCTGTATGAAAGGTAATCAATACATAATTGACGAACTGGTTAAGATGAGTCTAGGTCCCATAACTGATTAATGGAGTATTTCCTAAACCAGTAGTTGTCAAAGTGTGGTCTGAGAACTCCAATGGGGTCCCTGAAACACTTTCAGCAGGTATATAAAGTCAAAACTATTTTCATAATAATTCTAAGATATTATCTGCCTTTTTCACTTTTATTCTCTCACAAACTTTATGAAAAGTTCATTGATAGAGTTTCAGATTCCACATTGCAACTAGCATTTAAGAAACTAGTACTTCTTAAGTATCAAAGAAGAATATCCACAGTTACCTAAAATACCAAAAATGCTTGTCCCTTTTTCAACTACATATCTGTGAGGCAGGATTTTCTTCACTTTCTTCAACCAAAGCAATATCACAACAAACTGAATGCTTAAACAGATATAAGAATCCATCTGACTCCTATTAGGTCATTCAGTGAAGAGATTTGAAAACATGTAAAACAATGCTACTCTCCTCACTACTTTTTTTGTTGTTGTTTTGGAATATATAGTTACTTTTCACAAAAATACGTTATTTGTGCTCACATTTGGTGGGCTTGTCATTATTAATTGGTATATATGTATAATTGTTTTCAGTTTTAATTTCAAATATGGTCAGTATCAATAGATAAAATCCACATAAACAAAAGGTTTGAGTCCTCAATTATTTTTAAGGGTCTTGAGACCAAAACAGTTAAGAATCACTCTCCTAAATTTTTCCATAAAATAGCACAACACTGTAAGATGTTCCTAGGTGTTTTATTTAAAGGGGGAGGGAGGCAGGGCATGTTCTTATTGGTATGGGAAATGCCATGTTAAATAAAGTTAAATAGTTAAGTATTTTTCTTTCTTTCATGCCCTCTCAAAGCTTTTATTTCGCTAATGTTGTTTGTAAATATCTAAGGGCAAGGTATTGGTCTTCTATTGCTGTGTAACAGATTATTACAAATTTAGCTGCCTTGGGCAATAGGCATGTATTATCTTGTGGTTCAGGGGTGTTCTCAGCAGGCTGCCATCCAGGTGTCAACTGGGGCTGTGGTCTTTTCTGATGCTCACCTACGGAAGGAGCCACTTTCAAGCTCTCTATTGGCAGAATTCACCTCCTCTGGGTGGTAGAGTGACGTCTCGGTTTTCTTGCTGGACGTTGGCCAGGAGCTGTTCTTTGTACCTAGAGGCTGCCCAGGGGTCCTTTCCCTCTTCACAGATTCTCTCTCAGGACATGGCAGTATACTTCTTTAAAGCCAACAGTGGAGAGTCTCCCCAGTCCAGTCTGCGAAGACTGCATCTTACACAGCAAAACATTATTGCAGGAGGGACATCTATCTCCTTTTCCATATTCTATTGGCCAGAAGCAAGTCATAGATCCTTCCCACACTCAAAAGGAAGGGATCATGCTGGGTGTGAACATGGGAGGCAGAAATCATGGGTGCTATGCTGTCTACGACAGGTTCAGTCTACGCTTTGCTCTCACTTACTTGACCAAAGGATTGTTTTTTGTACCTATTAATAAGTCAAGTAACCCTGTTTGAGAAATGTTGATCTCAACTATTCATTATAACTAGACACACTACACTCTCCCAATGTATTTTATAAGGGGTATGTGTGTATATATAGGTATGTGAACCATAATTTTAAACTCCACTAGTCTGTAAGTCAGCACTCACCTAGAGCTTCAAGAGTATCTAGCTGAGGAAGCAACCTTTCATGTCACAGTGAGCAGTAGCTAAAGAAGGAACATACTCCTTAAGTGGATACGAGGCGTGTTCTGAGACAGAGGGTGTCACCTGTTTAAGGCCTCATCACCCCGATTCTCCCTGGGAGCATGCACACAATGCCTGTCACAGAAAGGAGACAACTCTCTGTGCAGACTGGTCAGAAATGGATCCTGAGATTGGGACCTAATATATGATGACTCTCAGAATCGGAAGACTAGCCTCGAGATGGCCTACGACTCTCAGACTGGAAAGAAATCGTTTAGACCTGTGGGGTTTGCACAGCAAAGCTCTATTTTTCAAATAAAATACTACATGGCACTCTCTTGATTAAAACAAACAAAGAGTGGACTGCTCTGGTAGAAAGAGTGTCCTGCCCACTGGAACCACACCACTAAGTCTGTACCATCCATTGTCAGGAAACCTTCAGAGCAATCCTCAAAGGTGACCCTCTGTCTCCTCACAAGGCACAATGGCCTCTCTACACACTCTGTATCCTCCGGTGCCACCTAAGAGGACCCTTCCTCATGTTTTCCCAAACCCTGTCATTAACTGCCAGCTTAGGGAATCAGATCCAACCAGCTTTTTGTGTAATTAACCAGAGAAGCACTGAGACTTTGTGACATCTCTAATTTCTGTGAACAACCCAGCCACATAGAAACTGAACAATCAGTGATTGTCTCCCAACCCCACAAGACACCCTGAGGTGGGGTGGGATGTGAAATCCCCAAGACAAATGGGAAAAGGTGAATGGAGGGCTCATCAGGCCAAACCGTATCAACTTGAATCTAACCTGAGCTACTTAGCTCTGTGGATGTAACAAGAAACAGTGAAAACAGCAAAGGAAACCTCCTCTGGCAAGTCCAAAAATGAAACACAATTGCCAGCCTGGTAGGAGATTCAACCTGGAAGCTCACCTCTACCTGTGCCCAAACCCTGCCCATGTTCTCGCCAACAACCTCCTACAAAAGTTGATCCAAAGGCTTAATGAGCCAAAAGGCATTAAGAGTCGTGCATGTGAATAATGCTACCAAATCTTGCTTCTTTAATTGGATGCAAATAGCATCACCTAGGCTCCACATCCCAGGACGCACCCTGCTCTTTGTCACGTAGCACTCTAATGCACCCCGTTCTGAAGAGCCTGGCAGGAGAGGAAGACATTAGCTGTGAGATCTGCTGGCTTCTGCCAAATTCACAAACGCTGGCAGCTAAGCCTATAGATAGAATGAGGGGTAATTTCATGCAAATGCTCTGTGCTATTCCCTGAGCTCCAAGATTAGAGATGTCAGAAAATGTAAGTGCTCCTCTGGTTAATAACACAAAGAACTAATTCAGTCTGATTCCCTAAGCTGGGAGTTAAAGAGCCGTGATTGTGAACTTACGGAGGGATGGTCTCCTTAGGGTGATGCTGGAGAGGACCAGGAATGTGCAGAGCCACGGTACCTGATGGGGGAAACAGGGCCACCTTATGAGGGTCGCTCTGAATCACGTTAAGGTGGTGTCCAGAAGGTCACATGGCTCTCGGGGCTTGGCCATGTTCTTGGTACCTGCTGGAAGTGCGGGCAGATATCATGGGTAGTAATGAGTTTATGCTGCTCCTTGGAGGAGGCCATTCCAGGCCAAGCCAAAGCTGAAGGTTTTGGGAACAAAATCTGGGAGACATGTGCAAAGGACATGCTTCATTTTATTTTTTCCCTTTCCAAAAGAGACACTTGATTCCTGGATGCATCCCTCCTAGTTTCTTGGGTACACATTTCTCCATTTTTATATGCCAAATGTTATTTGGTCACAGTCTCCAGAGGACATGGCTTTTTATTTAAATAGGGTATTTCTTGGAGATGATTTTACATCTTGCAAATTGTATGTAGCACTGGAATGTTTCAGGGGAAAACAGATGACACCATTCCCCTATTGATTGCATCGTAGGTATAGCATAGGGATTACATGTCAGGCTTTGGATTTTCAGCTTTTAATTTTCAGATTAGCCTGAAATATCTATGATGGTTTTTGAGATGAGGACACACACCTCCCTCCTTTATCTCCCTCCACACAGTCACCAGAATACATCTGACTCCTAACTTTTCTAAAAGAAAGAAAAGAAATTATTGTCAATTTGGAATCTATAGATGGCTTCATCTATCAGATTTCTAGAATAGATTGTAAGATTGTAGATGAACAAATCTCAAGCCAGACGGTATATGTTATTAAAAGCAAGAGCATGATTAATTGGTCATTTTCTCGGAGGCTGACTTAGGATTGGGTCCTGCTTTCCCCCACTGGCTGTGAGACCCAGTGAAAGGCCCTTAACTTCTCTGGGCTACATATTTCTCTAATCAGTCTAGGATACTAATATTTCTTACTTCTTAGGCTAATGTTAATAAGGATTAAATAAGGCCATGCACATGGCTAGCCTATAATAAATGATCAATAAATAGCACCTAAACTATTTTTCATTGACTTATGTAATTAAAGCCCAAAGCAAAAGTTTTTTGCACATAGCAAGTACTCAGAGTTTCTCTATCATCCTCAGGTATCTACCCACACACAGCACCCCTCTGCAATGGCAATTTCTTCCAAATAATATAACAAGTCAAATGGAACATGTTTTCTGTTTACCCCCCAGGACATATGTTCTGCTTTCTATTTTTTGTTTTTGTTTTTGACAGTGTACCATACACTAGTAGATTGGCCAGCTATATAAATGGGCAAGGTAAAGAAGTCGTATCAATTATTTAAAAAGTTTAGAGACTCAGTTTCCAGAAGAATTCCACTTACAGGTAATTACCTTATCCAGCCCGAGACCAGCCCCAGTGGAGAACGGTCTTTAGTAATAAGACCATGGGTTTGTTTTGTCATGTGAGACAAAGGAGCTCTTTACAAATGAATTGTATTTTATTTTATGGAGCTATCTACTCCAAATAAGTAGAGCCATGACTCACTGGAAATTATGAATCCTCACATGTTCATACCCCTGTTGATTTACAAGTCTTTGAGGTCACGCACAAGTGAGGGATGTTTTACTGCTAAGTATTCATGACTCTTGTCCAACTACCCTTGAAAAGAACAGTTTTCTGATTTAGAGGAGCACAGATACATTGCAAGCAAGCCCTCTGGTGTAGATGTTTCCAGAAATGAGTTTACATATCTTCAATAAGATAGTGTCAATTCTGTCCCACAGATTATCCTGAAATACTGATGATGGCTTTTTTTTTTTTTTTTAAAGATTTTATTTATTTATTTGACAGAGAGAGAGATAGCGAGAGCAGGAACGCAAGCAGGGGGAGTGGGAGAGGGAGAAGCAGGCTTCCCGCCGAGCAGGGAGCCCGATGTGGGACTCGATCCCAGGACCCTGGGATCATGACCTGAGCCGAAGGCAGACGCTTAACGACTGAGCCACCCAGGCGTCCCTGATGATGGTTTTTGAAATAGATAAAAAAAAAAACCACACTCCTCCCTGCATCCCCCTTCATACAGTCCTGAGAATATGACTGATTCTTAACTTTTCTAAAAGAAAGGAAAGAAACCATCATAAATTAGGAATCCATGGGTGGCTTTACTGATGATCAAATTTCTAGAATAGAATACAAGATTATAGACAGATGAATCTTGAGCCAGACGGTATATGTTATTAAAATCAAGAGTATGATTAATTAGTCATTTACTTGGCGTGATTTATCTTGTACCTCTCTCCACTGGTGTTGGAATTGCCTGCTGTGGACGTCAGGTGTACCACTCTGTTATGAATACTAATCAAAGTCCACAGAAGTGCAAATTGAGGGTGAATTTGAGCTCTACCAAACATCCATTTTAAAGAGCTTTTATTCAATAGGCCTAAAGTCAAGAAGCCCATAAAAGTATAGAGGAAGGGGAAAAACCAGTAATGGCGAGCTGTGTCACTCTCAAATGAGCCAAGTGCCAGCCTGAGTCTGCGTACCTGGGACCTCAGGGCTGTCTTCCTGGTGCACTTCTAAAGAAGACAGTCCCGTCTCTTCTCCTTCCTACATATTTCTCCAACCCATCCCACTTCTCTCCATTTCAACCGCCAGCCCCATAAGCCAAGCACTGCCCCCTCTCTCCTGAAAGATTGCAACAGCTTCCTCACTCTGGTGCCATTAAGTAGAAGAGACTTGTGAGAAGTGTAGCTGACCATACAACACTCTTCTTTAAACCCTTCAGGGGCTTCCATTGCTGTTAGAGAGAAGCCCTTACTCTTTGACTCAGCCCATAAAGACTGTTCAATCCCACCCCCACCCACCTCTCCTGCTTCATTTCAAATTTTTCTCTGGCTTATTCAATGTGCATCAGCCCCGCCACCCTTTTGGAGGGGGTGATGGTGCTCAAACTTCCTTTCTTTCCCAATACTTCTCACCTGTTCGTCACTCTTTTGAAAATGCCCTTCTGCAGTGCCTCTGCCTGGCTAACTCTGCCTCCTTGTCTATAACTTCAATGTCACTTCTTCCCAGAAACCTCCCTTGCTTCCCCTTCACCTCCCTCTGGAGATAGTGACCAGCCCCATAGTTTTCCCTTACAGCCCTAATGACAATCAAAATTATCATTAATTATTTTTATAATTAGCCAGTGTCACTTTCTTTTTCCTTCCCTAGACTCTAACCATGTGTGGGCTGTATGAGGATACAGCTCTGAGCACAATGCAGGGCACAATGCAGAGTAGGCCCTCAGTAAATGAGGGGGTCGAACAACAATGATGAAAGCTGTGGGCGGGACCACTAGCTGCCCACCCAAATCGGTGCCCCTTTCCTCCTGGGCTCACAGCTGGACTGCATTTCCCAATCTTCCTTGCAGGTAGGTGGTCATGTGACTGAGTGGGTACCCTACATGCCGCTCCTAGGTGCAGACCATAAAAGCCTCTCAGAGCAGCTCCTGATATTTCTGTGTTCTGGCTGACTGGGATGCTGATGTTTAGAGTCACTTTGAAGGCCATGTGTTAAAACTGGCAGAGCCACCCATTGGCCTGGGTTTCTAAATGACTTCATGGAAGGAACTCTCTGACCAAAATTGCTGGTCCAGAACTGTTGTACGAGCAGGACATAAACATCTACACTGCTAAATCACTGACATTTCAGGGTCAATTTGTTACTGCAACTTAGCCCACCTATATTAACACGTTACGATACTAATACATAGGATTCCAGGCCTTGGAAATGAGTAAAAAAAAAAGGGTGTTCCTGGCACACACACATACACACTCACACCTCCATGAACATGTAAGTAGACCTCTGGAGGTAGAAGAAAAAAATTGAATCTGACAAAGTATCATATTATGAAAAAATTAGTATTTAAATTTTTTTCAATGTATCTCCATTTATTTCTTTCCTCTTACTCACTCAATCTCCAATAACTATGAGAACAGTCTGATTACTGGTGTTTCTTTTTTTTTTTAATTTGATTATGTTATGTTAGTCACCATACAGTACATCATTAGTTTTTGATGTAGTGTTCAATGATTCATTGTTTTCGTATAACACCCAGTGCTCCATGCAGTACGTGCCCTCCTTAATACCCATCCCCCCACCCCCTCTCCTCTAAAACCCTCAGTTTGTTTCTTTATAAAGAGCCACCACTGCCTCTTACATTTCTCCCTATCTTGACATGCTGCCCTAGTAATTCCAATTAAGGCCCTGGGTGTGGATGAGCCCTCACAGTTAGGAGGGGAGGACCTCCGAAAGCAATAGAAAGTCCAAAATTCTCACTGAAATTAGAATCTCATCTAGTAAGCAATTCCATTGTTTAATGCAGAACTTACTTTTGCCCTAGGACAGTTCAGGGACAGGAAGAATCACCAGAAAGATTTTTCAAACAAATAAAAAGTTCTCTATGTCCTTGGGGTTTCTGTCAAGTAATCTGAGGGCTGAGACCCCACCTCCTGTAGGTTACCTCTCTTTGCCCTCACAGCCCAATGGCTAACTCAAGCTGCGCGGAAGACAGGCTCACGCAGCTTTGCAAGCCTCTGCTGAGCAAGTTAATCTAGCTGAGTTAATGGCGATGCAGCCACTTACCACCATCACAGAGAGCCTAATCAGTCAGCTGGTTGGAGTTCTGGGGCCTAGGAGCTCGCCCCTCCTTGCCCAGCCTTCCTCTGGCTTTGGAAACCTCTGTACTTATTAGGAGCACCTGCTCACAGAATTGTGGAGCCTTTGGCCCTAAAAGGGAGGAACTGAGCACTTTCTGGCTCTGAGTATAGATCTCCCATGCTCCTGGAAGCCTGTTTCTTCCACAGGAAATGTCCCTGAGTGCCAAGCCTGCAATAATGGAAAGGAACATTTTCTCACATTGAGCCACACCTGTTGTCAACAAGCATTTGCTTCCAATCTATTTAAGCTCCATGGGGGAAGGAGGCTGTGTGGGTCTCGGGCATTTTTTTGGCAATGCTGGGCCCACAGCACCTGGGAAAGCTTCACAAAGTCTATGCTATTGTTTAAGAAGTGGAGTTGCTCCTGCTAACAGCTGCTGTGTTCCAATAGAGACCTGAGGCCTCTGGGAAAGTCACAAAAGCCTCACCCAGGCCCCTGTGCAGAACTGAGTGCCAGCCCCTTAGAGTTGAAAAGCAGCCCATGCCTGTTAGGATTCTTGCAGACTCACCAAGAGTGGGAGCAAAGTAGAGAGAGGGCCAGTTTCTGGCTTGTGATCGGTGCTGGAGCTGCTTTTGTTGTTACTGGTTTAGTTTTGGTCAAAGATGTCACTAGGAAAAGTTATGTTAAGAGTCTGGATTGACTGAATGCAAATAACCTAAGATGTACTTATCCATCTATAATTTATTTGTTCATCTGTTCTGATTTGTTTTTATTTATAAACCCATTTATTCTTTCCCCCTTTCCTTCATTCAGAATCAGAGACCCATCCTGGATCCCAGTTCTTCTGATTTGCTCCCTGAGACCCAACTTCAATTCCTGTCATCTGCCTGATGCCTTAATAACCCCATACCTTCTGCCCCTTGGTAGGGCTCTGCTCCAGAATACAGATATTCTACTCAGCAAAGTGACACTCTTGGAGAGGACTTGAGGGCTAAGCATTCATCCACTGCTTAATTCCCCGATGTCATATTGCCCACCCCCAGAGCTTACACTCATATTCACTATGCATAGCTTCAGGGTTCACATGTGCCCAACCTTCTTTGAATCATTCAGACACAGTAAGCCCGTCCTTCTTGAGAATTCCCGCAGCAACATGGCATAGTTCTCTACAGTAACACTCAGCATTTTGCTGTGTAGTTTTTGGTTAATTTATGACTCCTATATAAGATTGTAAGCTCCTTAAGGGTAGCGATGTGACTTATGTGTCTCTTTATTACCAGTGCCCAGAGGTTTGATCAATGTTTGCCAAAGGATTTTTTAAAGGATAGACAGTTGTATGGATGATGAGTAGACTGATGGATGAGTGGGTGGATACATGAAAGGATGAATGTGTAAATGGATTTATAGGTAAATAAAGAGGAGGGTAAATGGGTGGATGGATGGATAGGGACAGAGAGATGAACACATATGCAGATGAATGGGTAGGTGCATGGGTGAGTGAGTGGATGGTTGGGTGAGTCCATGGTTGAGTGGATGGATGGATGATAGATTAATCACTGGGTGGACAGATGGATGAACAGAGAATGAATGAATGCTGGATGAGTGAGGGTGAGTGAATGGTGGCTGAGTGAGTGGACAGCTAGATGAATGGGTGAAGAATGACCTCAACCATCAAGATATCAATGTTCACTTCAACAGTATAGCTTACTTCCAATAAGATAATCTCCAACTGTTAATCCCTTGAATAAACTCACAAAACCTGAACTGCCAGCAAGTGAAAGAGTAGGCAGACCCCTCATGGCCTGCATGCCCTGGAGCTGAAAGAATATGAAGATGCTAGAATTTCAGGCTATTGGCCAATAGATGAAATGTTTCCCTGTGGCAACCAATAGCATTGCTCTGGCAATAGTCAAATCTGCTTCACTTCATTATCTTTTAAAAATCATTTCTTGCATATTAAAATCACCCCTTTTATTCTTCAGAAATGATACCTAACATGAACCTAGAGGCAAGCTGTAGAAGATGCACTTGAAACAGAAATGGACACCGACGGAAATAAGGGAGTCAAGCCCAGAACGGCCTACCTTCCCAGGCAATCCTTGAAAAACAATCTCTTCAGATAAGCAAGATAAGAGAACGACTTCCCCAAATGTGACCTTGTTTCAAAGCCACACAGCCTTCCTCATGCCAGTCTGCAGTTAGTCAGAAAATAAGAGAATATATAGTATTCAGCTACTGCCATGTGTGGAATGAAGCCTCACCCTGTTCCTGTGTGTTAGGTTATTGTGTTTTTTATTACTGCCACTATGCTAGAGAGGTCTTTCCTTCCTCCAAGATAACAACAGAATAGTGAACCAGTTTGAGAGAGAAAAGCTGTCAGTTTGGATAAAATTAGTCTGTTTTATTTTTTTATTTAAAAAAATGGGAAGCTAATCATGCCAATTGTAATTTTAGTAAGTTATTTCTAATGTGAGTTTATTAAAGCATGAATTTTCCCTTGGGCTAGACTAATGACCACTATTAGGTATGCTACCCTATTTTAAACGATCAAAATATTCAATGAAATAAGATGAAAATTATAGATAGTGATAATTACAAAATGTCAGCATCACCTGGAATCAATTTACTAATATGTCAGTTTGGGTATGGAGAAGAAGAGTCATTTTAAAATGTGCAGAAGGCACGTTGCATGGGCTGCTGTCATTTATCCTTTGGGGACTGTCACGACTGAATATTTATATGCCTTGCTCTCCCCTGCAGTTGTTTCTAGCCTGCTGGCTACACCCTTTATCAGAGAGCAAGGGAAGGACTGGCAAGGAGAGAAAGCTCCCCCACCTCCCTCAATCCCCAGGTCCTTTCCTAAATTTTTGCAGGGAAGTGGAGACAGACCTTTCAAATAAACCAATTCAGTTGTAACCACTTGGGGTCTATATATGTGATTTTCCTCTTAAATATATAGTATTGGCCATCCCCCACCCCCAATTCCTGTAAGTGAACAGGAGCGGGGTTCTATGTAATTAGATATATCGCAAACGCCGTTGCTTAGTTTTAAGTCAAGGCTTCAGCTGTGCTTGTTTTGTTTAGGTGAATCACCTGTGTACCTGAAATCATGAGCAAAATGAATTTGCTCTTGGCACAGAAGGGCAGATACCACATCCCCTAAAGTGTACCTGTCAGGGAATGGTGCAGTTAATGTGATGCACATGCACAGATGTGTTTGGCTCCTTGGGGGACTGATCAATTCATTGAGGCTGTCAAAAATACCGGTGTGACGAGATAGGATGAGAACCACGACCTTCCCTCTTTCCCTTTCCTACAGTTGCCTCCCCCCAATATCCTTCTGCCACCATCTGCCACACAAAAGATATTTGGGGGTCTAAACATGTGCTCATACAGACACACACTCGAATGCTGCACTCCTCAGTTTAAACAACGACCAACAATTTGGTTCTGGTGGGAGAGAGTGCCTGGATGAACTCCCAAAGTAGAGCTGGTCAGTTACAGGTAAATCTTGACATTGGTTTAGATCTTTGTTTCCTGTTCTTTTCTGCTTTGTCTTCTGCCCCCTCCCACCCTGCCCCTCAAAGCCACTGATGGTTCTTACAGGTCCACTCCCAAACTCTCTCTTCTGCACAGTCTATTCCAGATGCCTTTGTCCCACAGGAGCAAGAAACCTTCCTACTGAACACCAGGGAATAACCTGGGCCATGCCAGCAGCCCAATTTGACCAGGACCATTGGACTCGGTACGGGAATTCCTGGAGCAGCCTCTGCTCTGTTCTGGGTGGACAGCTCTGGGAAACAGCACGGCACGGTGGTGGAGACCATAGGTTCTGAAGCCAAACTGCCACCTACCAGTGGTGCGACTTTGGGCAAGTCCCCAATGTCTCGGTGACTCAGTTTCCTCGGCTACAAAATCGGGAAAATTATACCTGCCTCCTAGAGATTAAATTTGCCAAGTGCTTAGAATGGAACCTAGCACACAGTAAGTGCTTTTTACATATTTATTAAATAAAAAAATGATTTCTAATGGATCAATTGCTCAAGCCTCAGTGTTTGATTACTCAGCCTCCCCACTTCGAGGTTCCTTTTCATCTCTGTTCCAGAGTCCAGCATCTTTCTTTGGACTGGGATCTCAATCTTTCTATCTGAGATCAATTAATGTACCCAGCAATCATCGGAGCTGATTCCTAATCATTCTCTTTTCTCAGACCTACACTTGTATTTAAAACTACCATAGAACTGAAGACCAAGGATACTTCGGTTCCTGAGACTCAGACAACCTAACCATTTTAAATCCCCTATCGAACTAAGGAAAGGAAGGTGGTAGCCTTTGCCATGTCCTATGTTTGGAAATGATTGAATATAGGTTTCTATTACCTTGTGTGCCTAAAGCACCAAGCTTTTGTAAAGAATGAAGCCTGTGGATAGGTCTAAGTTAAAACCTACTAGTTCTTAAAAGGAAATGCATGAAATAATAAATAATAAATAAGGAAGGGGATGATTCCCTGCCAACCGTATCTAATAAAAACTTGCTGGTGATCACATCTTAAAGAAAGAAGGCAGATTTTGTGTGTGTGTGTGTGTGTGTGTGTGTGTGTGTGTGTGAGAGAGAGAGAGAGAGAGAGAGAGAGAGGAAAGACAGATTCCAAAGGCCATTCCCAAAGAGGAGCTACAACAAGGTCTCAGGCAAAGTCTACATCATGAATGAACATAAAGCCTTCTATTCCAGGGAGACTGCTTCAAAGGTCAATACTTATTTGGGTTGAAAAGACATAGCAGCAATATGGAAATGCACCCAACACCCAAAACTTAGCAGTAAGGTTGGCTTCAGCATCATGGATCAAACAGGTGGATACCAAGTTATTGAAAGAGACAACATTTTTAGACCAGCTAAACCTGAGAGCTATCCTAGGTTTTTGAGACTGAGATGCCTTTATCCTATCAAGGTATATAGACAGTTATAGGGGCTGCATCATTCCTCAAGACAAGCAAGATATTCTGGACAGACAGTGTAAGTGAGCATCATTTTGCATTAAAGTAATCATGGATATTGTGGTAGGTGCCTGCTCTCAATGGTCTCCGCCTCCCTGTATGTACGCCCTTGGGTAATTTCCCCTCTTGAGTATGTGCAGAACCTAGTCACTTGTTTCTAATGAATAGAATATGGCAAAAGTGTCAGGGTATCTCCTCCATGATTAAGTTACCAAAGATTGTGACTTCTCTCTTCTTGGCATTTTGGCTCTCTAATTCTTCTCACTTGTTTTCTCTGAAGAAACATGCTGCCATGTAGTGAGCTGCCCTATGGAGAAGTCCATATGGCAAGGAACTGGGCTTTCTCTGGCCAACAGCCAGAATGGAAGTAAGGCCCTCGGTCCATTAGCCTTCAGGATGGAATCCTACCAATAACCCCATGAGTGAGCTTGGAAGTGAACTCATCCCCAGTTGAGGCTTCAGAGGACTGTAGCCCCAGCCCACACCTTAACAGCAGCCTTGATTATAGCCAGGGCACCTGCTAAGATGAACCCATTCCTGACCCACAGAAACTGTGCAGTAATAAATGTGATTTTGTTAAGCAGCAGTTGATAACTAATGCAGGTTTATTATGGACTAGGGTTTCAGCTCATGCACACACAAGGCCCCCTGAATTATATGCTCTAGGAGGTGCCATGCACAAAGAATGCTGTGGAGATACATAACATTAGAGCCCTGCAACCATATTTACATCTTCACTTTGAATATTTTTTATCTTTTTGAGCTAGCTATCTGACCTGACCTCCTTGATCCTCAGTTTCCTAAACTGTAAAGTGGATATAAGAATCTTGGTATCATCGGTTTCCTGGGAAAGGTAAACCAGGGGTCTCTGAAAAGCACGGTATCTGGCGTACAACAGCTTTGATTCCGTGCAAAGTGCTAGGACTCTGAGGGCTCTGTCTTTACTCCAGCTAGAAGTAGAACCTCCCATCTCTTCTCTGTCAGAGGAAGGGAGGAATGAAGTCACCTCAAACCAGCTCTGTCTGCTTTCCCAAGGCAGTTCCCCTCTGGTGTTTGATTATATCATTAAGTACCAGGTGTTTAGTTTGGAAAGAAAACCAACTCCATAGTCAACCCCTCTAGGTACAATGAAAACAGAACACACATAGATCATGGATTTAACCTTCTCATTCCGTTAAAGCCTGTGTTCCCCCAAACAAATAGATTCTTATTTGAAAAGAAGGTTCTCATTTGCAGGTTGTTTGTGTATTATTAAATTTGCCACTATGTCCAGCTGGTCCCTTTGTGTGTCCCCACTGACTACAGTAATGTCTACAGATTCAGAGACTTCCACTAAGCACGGCTGCTTGTTAAAAATAATAAAGGGCTCCTGCCAGTTGAGCACCAACTCTGTGCTAGGTATTTCTGCTTGCAGATTTTGATATTTTTGCACACATGGCATAAATAGTGCCCTTTGCTATTGCTCCCTTCACACCTCCATCCACTCATGAAAAAAAATCCACCAGTATGTGTCCCAAACAGAGGGACAGTCTAGGAATAGGCTTAAGGGTTGTTTCTCCCAACATGTATCCAAGCAAAGAAGAAAGGTACTAATGTTGCAAGGATCAATGGTGTATCTGGCCCTGTCCTGGGAGGCTTCTGCAAGGGGGTCTCAGGGAGGCTGTGAAGCATATGAGTTAAGGTCATTGGCTGAGGGGCCAAACTGCCTGAGTTTTAATCCTTCCTCCACTATTTACTTACTAGAGAACTTCAGGCATATTACTTAACCTCTCTGTGGCCCAGTTTCTTCAGCTGTGAGATGGAGTTAATAGAGTACCATCTCTTGGGGCGCCTGGGTGGCTCAGTCGTTAAGTGTCTGCCGTCAGCTCAGGTCATGATCCCAGGGTCCTGGGATCGAGCCCCGCTTCGGGGTCCCTGTTCCATGGAGAACCTGCTTCTCCCTCTCCCACTCCCCCTGCTTGTGTTCCCTCTCTCACTGTGTCTCTCTCTGTCAAAATAAAATAAAATCTTAAAAAAAAAAAGAGTACCATCTCATAACACTGTCTTAAAGATCAAATAAGTCAACAGATTTTAAATATGCAACTCATCTTACCAAGGAATCAACAAAGGTTATCAGTCTAACCTTTGATATATAGACTATGAGCTAGGTGTGATTCCACTCCCATTTTACTGATGAGAAAAGTGAAGTTCAGAGAAACCAAAGTCCTTCCCCAAGCTCATAGAGCTGGTAGATGACAGAACTAGAATACCAACCCACACAGGACTGAGTCCAAAGCTGTGACTACCATAACTACTGACTTAGGAGGCTCTGCTGATTCTCTTGTAGATACTGGTAATGATAACAGTGACCACAAAATGTCCATTTCTTGTGTGCCAGGTACCATCCTAAGAGCTTCACATGCATTTGTCTCATTCACTCTTCATCACATCTATATGCAGTAGGTGCAATCGTCACCATGTAACAAATAAGGAAATTGAGGTGCAGAAAGGTGAAACAATGCACTCAAAGTCACAAGTGGTAGAGACTCCTAATGCTCATCATGCCCTGTCCCACTCTCCTTCCAGGCACATGGGAGGATGAGGAGTCCCAGGACCGTAAGGCAGGGCCCTGGAATCGTTCTTGCTCAAGGGCTATAGGCAGAAGTGATCTGATTCATTTCTAAGTCAAAGCATTTCATTGCTGAGACTCTCCAATGCTCTCTCCCCAGCTGTAGCAATCGTAGGAGCACATTTGATAAAGGAGGGGCCATAAGACCAAGCAGCCTCACTTGCTCAGCCCCCTCATGCAGAAGCGTTCCCTGACTTAGTTTTCACAAGGGACAGCTAACCCTGCATCGTGTACGGGCCCTGGGAGGTGTGCTTGTTTGTGATTTGGCTAGCTTTCCCTATCCTGGCTGACATAGCTGGTCATGGTATTTCCAGGGTTCAAAACCTAGAAAATGAGAACAGTGATAACTTTAAAACAGGGTGGGGGTGAGAATTAAGTTATATCAGATAAAATCTATATGGAAAGGCCTAACACAGAGCTAAGCACATGGTAAATGCTCAATAAAACTTTGTTGAATAAAAGAAGAGAATTCTTTTTCTGAAGGTCAAGATTAAAATCTTCTCAAGAATACATAGTGAGAGCTGACAGCATGTGGTACTTACACTGTGCCAAGCATATTCCTAAGGGCACTGTGCATAAAGACCTACTTATTTCTCACAATAACTTGTGAGAAAAGTACCGTAAGTATCCACAATTTACAGATGGGAAAACCAAGGCATATCAAAATTAAGGAATAGAACTAAAGTCATATAGCTGTAAATGGAAAAGCTGGGTCCCAAACCGAAGCAGTGTGGCCCCAGAGCCTATATTCTTGACCTAGTGTCAGGAAAGTGTTTTGTTTTTTTTTTTTTTTTTTTAAAAAGGAAACTCCATCAAGTAACTAGTTAGATGTAAAGAAAAATAATATATAAAGTTAATAAAAAAAAGAAAATGTAATATTGGCAACACAAGAAGGATCTTACTTTCAATTTTCTTCAGCAAAGTTACTTCATAATGGTATGTGAACATACATATAAATATCCATACATAGAAGAAAACACAAAGTGTACTGGAGATTGGTGACACTTGAAGGCAGCTCTAGACTTTTATGGGATGAAACACAAATAAGGGGCACCTGGGTGGCTCAGTTGGTTAAGCATCCAACTCTTGATCTCAGCTCAGGGCTTGATCTCAGGATTGTGAGTTCAAGCCCTGCATTGGGCCCCATGATGGTCATGGAGCCTACTTATACACACACACACACACACACACACACACACACACACACACTAAATGTACCCCAAACACAAAGTTGTAATGTACTAATGTTCAAAGGAAACTTCCAGATATATCTCCACTGGGTCATAGGGACAAGTCCATCCATTACTCCCCCCCCCCTGCAGACTATTTATGTCAAGGGATCCCTGGGGCCCTAGAAAGGCAGAGCATGGCAGGAATAAAGCCAGAGTGGCAGCCTTCCAGAACCTTCCACACATCCTTGCTATCAACCACTACATCAATCTAGGGATGGGCAAACTAGAGAAAGGAAAGGAGGAACTTTCACAAAGTAGCAGCTCTCAAGGCAAAGGAAACCACAAAGAGTAAGAGGGACATTTCTCTCTGCTGCCACAGGAGAATTCAGACAGCCTGACCGTAAATGTTTCTGCTGGCTCAGCCCACCTCCAGGCTTCCCCTGCCTTTCCAGCCTTTGCATCCTCTGCCTCGGGCCCCAGCACCAAGCTGAGTCTGAGACAGGAAGGGAGCATATACAGAGTTCCATCACTTGCTGTCACTTGTGTGTCATCCTCCCCACACTGAAAGGCCCAACCACTAATTCTGGGCTTGTGTGCAGTCTCTCTATTTCCTTTTCTGACAATCAGATCACATAAGATTAGGGCATTCCTGCATCCTGTTGACCACCTTATCATCTTATGCCCCCATTATGCTGGCTTAGTTCATAGGAGGTAAGTCAGAGAGGTGTTCTGCTTCATTATTAACAGCTTTGCCTTTGGAAGGCCCCGGGTGGCTCAGTCGGTTAAGTGTCTGACACTTGATTTTGACTCAGGTCATGATCTCAGGGTTGTGAGATTGAGACCAGCGCGGAACCTGCTTAAAATTCTCTCTCTCTCAGGGCACCTGGGTGGCTCAGTCTTTAAGCGTCTGCCTTCCACTCAGGTCATGATCCCAGGGTTCTGGGATCCAGCCCCACATTGGGCTCTTTGCTCAGCGGGGAGCCTGCTTCTCCCTCTCCCTTTGCCTCCTGTTCCCTCTGCTTGTGTTGGCACTCTCTCTCTCTCTGTCAAATAAATAAATAAAGTCTTTTAAAAAATTCTCTCTCTCCCTCTCCCACGCCCTCCCCCCCAAAAAAAGCTTTGCCTTTGGAATCTGTCTTAATGTGTTCAAAGCTCAGCTCTTCCCCCCATGATGTGGACAAGTTACTGCTCTAAACCTGTTTCTTCATCTGTAAAAAAGGGTTGACAAAGATGATGATGGTAACGACAAAGATGATGATGGTAACTACAGAGATGATGATGATGATGTCCCCTACCTCCTAGGGCTGCGAGGAAGAAGAGTAGCCAAAGGAAAGCATCTGGCTCAATGCCTGGCACTGTAAGGGCTGTAGCTTAGTTAGGTATTACCTCTGTTCTTGCTAGGTTTTATCCATTCAGCACTCCTACCCACGCTACCTCCAGCTCCGGAGACTCTGCCCTGAGACCCCGCAGGTTGGGCTCCTTCCCGTCAGAAACCCCACCCAGCCTGCAGACAGTCACTGCTCCGTCTGCATCCCATGGATCCCTCTGCCATTTTACTGCACACCCACTCCCAGTGAGCTTTCAACCCTAACAGCCAACACTTGCTGGTAAATGTGTAACAACCACTATGGAGATGGGAGAGCCTTACTTCATAATGTGAGCCAATTTCCAGAGTGTAACTACTCCCACTGTGGCTGATTTCAGCCTATCAATGTGAGGTTAACTAGCTAGCAAAGTTCCTAACAACTTAACCCCCAGACCGCATGAGCCGTCACAAGCTGGGCCTGTACGTGGTAGGCATTTTTGTCTGTCTCTTAGAAAGGCTGCATCCTGGCTGCCAGGATCTGCTTTGCCTGGACCCAAGGAGAACAGGAAGTATCTGGGCATTTATGCCCCTGCTCACAGCCCATCCCAGTAGCCCTTAACCAAGGATTGATGGGTTTGGAGGTATAAATCCTCAAGACCCCTCACCAACACTGAAGTGTGACCTGTACTGTCTCCAGTTTCCCTGGGAATTAGTCCATAATTAATTGCGTGGCACTTTGCTTGATACCATGGCTTGGCTCACCCTCCTCCCTCCCCAGTCTTACCTCCCCACTTCCTATGAGTGTTTCCTGAGAACCTTTCGAATATGTCATTTTCACACAACTCCTCATCCCAGAGTCTTCTTCTAGGGAACCAAACTAGAGACCGTGCTTAAGAGCTTACACTCTAAAGCTCTGAGGTCAGTTCCTGACTCTGATACAAGCTGTGTGACTTTGGAACAGTTACTTAAACTCCCTGGGTCTACATTTCTTCATCTATTAAATGGGCCCAAGAAGTCCCTCCCAATAGAGTTGTTTGTTGGGAGAATGCAAAGATAAATTACCTAAGGGGCTTAGTGCAGTCAGCTCATGACGTATCTTCCATACATGTTGCTGCAGCTGCTGCTGCTGTTATTAAAGAGAACATCTAAACTGGCCTCCAGGTCAGAGTTTCACCTGGAATGGTTGACGACAGAGCCCTCCCACAGAGTAGGGCTGTGTGATGTCCTGAGCCCTACCTAAGCTTGCACTGACCTTTGCAATCAGTATTTAGGCTCCTTGGCTCTCCTTTCCTGGAACAGGCCACCCTCTATCTTTCTTCACTGCAGACAGAAAGGGTCTCCTGGAGGGGCTCTGGTCCCCTTGACTAGCTCTGGGATCTAGAAACCCCAGCAGGCCTTGCTTCTGTCTCCTCCCAAACCTGGACAGCCAGACAGGGCTCAGTGGAAGGCAGCCAGCAACTAGGATGCCCAGAAGGGATGCAGCCAGCCCCTTTGTTCATGATCCAGTCGAGGCCTTTGCCTCACTGTCTCCACCTTCTCGTGTAGGAAAATAGCAGTTGTCTGCCCAAGAGAGGTAAAGTGAGCACTCATAAAATCTGGTGTCAGAGTAAATTAGTAACATCCCGTCACAAAAACTATCAGGCAACCTTTACCCAGACTCTTGAACACACGTATCCCATTGGGTTCAACGGCAACAATTTTCAACATCTTTTTAAAGTAAAGAACCCTAAAAACTTGGAAAAGCTCTATGTGCAAGGATAGTCAATTTAGCCTGTTGCTTTGTATATAATTGATATATAATACATTTTAATTAATTAATGAGTTAAGGTATTATTTTATCATTGTAAAAAATTGGAAAGCGCCTTGTTCTCAGTTGTTAAATACAAAATAATAAATATTATGAGACTGACTTTTGATTAAAAAGTGGCTATTAAGGGGCCCCTGGGTAGCTCAGTTGGTTAAGTGTCTGACTCTTGGTTTCAGCTTAGGTCATGATCTGAGAGTCATAAGATACAGCCCTACATCGGGCTCAGTGCAGAGTCTGCTTAAGATTCTCTCTCCCTCTCGGTTGCTGGAGTGGTGGGGGGTGGGAGGAATGGGGTGGCTGGGTGATAGACACTGGGGAGGGTATGTGCTATGGTGAGCACTGTGAATTGTGCAAGACTGTTGAATCACAGATCTGTACCTCTGAAACAAATAATATATGTTAAAAAAAAAAAAGAAGAAGATAGTAGGAGGGGAAGAATGAAGGGGGGGAAATGGGAGGGGGAGATGAACCATGAGAGACGATGTACTCTGAAAAACAAACTGAGGGTTCTAGAGGGGAGGGGGGTGGGAGGATGGGGTGGCCTGGTGATGGGTATTAAAGAGGGCACGTTCTCCATGGAACACTGGGTGTTATACAGAAACAATGAATCATGGAACCTTACATCAAAAACTAATGATGTAGTGTATGGTGATTAACATAACAATAAAATTTTTTTTAAAAAAAGATTCTCCCTCTCCATCTGCCCCTCCCCCTTCATGTGCACGTGTGCACATGAGCGCACTCTCTTTCTCTAATAAATAAATTTTTAAAAAGTGGCCATTAAAATTATGTTTGTAAAAAATTATAAAAAATGTGAAAAATTTATGAAGCAATATAAAACAAATTTTAAAGTCACAACTTAATTTTTTTAAATACACAAAGAAAAAACACTGACAGTTCATGAAGATTCCTTTTTTTAGCCATTCTGACAGGTGTGAGGTGATATGCATAGAATTATTAAATCACTATACTGTACACCAGAAGCTGATGTAACACTGTGTGTTAATTACACTGGAAATAAAATTTTTAAAAGTTTTAAAAAAAAGAAAAAACACTGTAAATGCTGAAAACAAATGTGCCACAATAAAGAAAGGCTTAACTAAAATATGGTCTATCTAAGCAGAGGAATATTATACAGCCATTGAAAACCAACTGTATAAAAATTTTGAAATGATATCTGTCTATGGAATGGCAATATAGATCAAAACTTCATTATTGCTAATGTATATAAACTATACCTACAATTTCTTAGCAGAATATCAAATATATGATTTGCAAAGAGCCCAACTATATAAAACTAAACCAACTTAAACATGTATGCATAAAAGAAAAAAACTCTAAGGACCTACAGTAAATTGTTAAGAATGATCATATTTGGGCTGCAATCCTCAAGTAGCTTACTTTCTTGTCCTCCTTTATGTTCTAAACTTTCTCTAATTAAGGAGAATTACTTTTATAATAAACAGTGTTTTTGATTGATTGGTTGAGTAACAACAGCAAAATTTACACACAAACACATGTACACACAGATGAAATAAGGCGTGGAAAGCAACGGAGAACATCACTATTCAAACACTCTTCTCTTTTAATGGCTTCCAAGTTTGTTTTCTAATAAGGCTAAATCACAGCCATGATCTAAGGCAGGTAGCAGCCCAACCTAACCAGAGAACGGACTCAAATGGTAACTTCCCAAGCCATGGTTACACTTTGGCTGTCATTTCAGCTCTGGCAGCATGAGCTGGGGACAGCAGCTGGGCAATAACATATGTAATTCAAGAGCACGAGAATTCAGAACTCTATGCTCATTGAAAATCCAGTTCAGTCTTCCTTGCCTGTGCAGTTGCACTACGCTTAGTGGGCTTGCCAAAGCTTACCTTGGAAATCAAATTTCCTCTCTGCTGTGTGTTGTTACATTCTGTAAGTTTAAGTCCATTGTTTCCAATTGAATTTTGCTCTTTAATTGCAATATGTTCAGGTAAGTATGTTCTTGCTGAGGCATTAGAAAAACCAGCTCAGTGGAGGCCCATTGATTCACCACCTGGTACATGTCTTTCCATGAACAATACATCATTTGCAAGCATGAAGGAAAAGCTAGGGTATCATGGAACAAGTCAGCACCCCCCCGCTCCAGCAACTACTATTACAAGTAAAAGGTAGCATTCATTCTGAGTAATATCCATTCATCTATATTCTGGGTGGCATTATAAGACATAAATCTCAACAGCCGCTAGTGTCCTTTTGAATGTTACCACTTTCCAGACAGTTTCCTCAATTGGAGGGTTCAGCTTGGCATCCATAGACACAGGTATCTTCCTTTATTCTTCCTTCTTCCCTGATCAGGAGGGCATGATGCCTTTTTAATACCCTACTTCCTAACACATGAGGATACAGTATATAAAACCTGCCATCTGGCTCTTTCTTTTTTTGATGAAGCCATTTACATTTTCTTAGTATAATTAGTATTGCACAGTAACTTGTCAATATTCTTCTGCCATGGCACCAAATAACAGTTTAAGTATACCTGCAACTTTGATGATTTATTTGTTGCAGCATGCTTTCAAGCGCTGGTGAGGGATAATTACCAGGGAGATTATTACATGGTGTTGGGTTAATTAAATATGATAAAGCCATTTGCCTGTGACATGATGGGTCTGTTTCAATCTAAATGATATAAAATGGTCAGACTCATCAAAGGCAACATGGTGACCTCACAGAAGATTAGACCTAACCAAAATAGAATCCTGCTAATGATGTTTCTGAATCTGATGTTCCATCTCGATTTCACTAGCTGTCTTTTTAATCAGAGAGATGTCATTACAATGATCGCTCTTGAACATTCATGCCCAGCCCTCATGACAAAGCAGGGACCTTCAAACTACCTTGAAATGTTGGCAAAATACAAAATATTAAAAGTGTAAAAGGGAGTCTGCTGACACTGAATCGCTTCTGATCTTCTTTGTTAGACTGAATCAGAGTCAGTCTTAATTGAGGACAGCCTACTGGGTTAGGGAGGTAAGAAACAAGAAGAGGTAAGAGACTGATGTCCAGTGGCTGCTGGACCATTTCCCTCCTCTAGTAGAGACATCACTGGGCTATAAACAGACCTAAGCACTAGGCTGGAAGTGTGACAGACACAACTTTGGGAACAATGTTTTCTATTTTAATTTTAAAGCAACAAGAACAGAGATTAGTACTCTACCATATTTTTGAAGACAAAAAAGTGCTGTATGCTCTGAACATTAATGGCTGGATCCTGCCATACTATGATAATAACCTGGCAATAAAATGGAAATTGTCTCCATTGCTCAACTCCCATTTCCTTGGCACAGCTGACAGATACAACTGCTGCAAAGTCTACAGTGGCCGAAATGATCAATTCAGTAAAATACACATTAAGTCCAGCCCCCTAAATATCAATAAAACTAATTGCTAAAATGACTGACCA
Organism: Halichoerus grypus; assembly: GCF_964656455.1. Taxonomy (NCBI): domain Eukaryota; kingdom Metazoa; phylum Chordata; class Mammalia; order Carnivora; family Phocidae; genus Halichoerus; species Halichoerus grypus. The sequence continues at coordinate 5,722,063 of NC_135726.1, forward strand.
GGTGAGAGGCATCATTTGCAATCAGGTATCTATTGAGGCCTCCCATGGGCAGGTCACTGTAGGAAACAAAATAAACAAACACCTTATGAAACTGTCCCAGTCAATAGTAAGAGACTACCTTGCAGTTTAATTGAGAAAATAAGACATATGTTGCATGATTGTGTAGCAAAGAGAAGCACTTCCAACAGCCACAAGGAAAATCAATCTAGTTATTCGGTGTTTAGACAACTTCCATGAGAAAGCAGTTACTCCTGATAGCTTCCCTCATCTCCCTCCTGAACCATCAGCCTCAACCCATCTCACACCCACTACTCTGACTGAACTGATCTCCTTGACTTCTTCTCCCTCTCTCCTCACTCCCTTTCTCTTCAGATTCTTGCAATCATCACTCTGGTTTCACTTCTTTGGGCTCTTGTAAGTGAAGAGTGCCCCACCCTGGGAACCTATGCTGGAATATGAACTCTGAATGACAGCCTCTCCAACACTTATTCTCCCCCAGTCCATGATCACCAACAGCAAGACCAGCAATTAGTGTGCTGGCAATTCAGTGTCCAAAGGAGGAAGAGCTCAGGCAGAGACTTATCATGGTCCACATGGATTTCAGGGCAGTGCTGGATTGGAACTGAGCCCTGAAGGAAAAGCAATGAATGAACAGGCAGAACCCAGGGCCTGGTGGGGAGAAAGAGTGTGAGCAAAGGCAATGAGCTGGGAAAGCCAAGGGCCAGGCACGAGGAGATGCAAGTGTGGTTGGCACAAGGAATTTTAGTTTGACAACAAGGCAAGGTGAGAGTAGGAAGACATTGGCTTGCAAGAATTCAAAAATTTTTGTTTGTACTTATTCAATGGGTACACTGCTACAACAATGTGTGTGAATCTTAAAAACATTTTGAGTGAAGAAAGCCTTAAATAAAAGTCCATGCTTCATGATTCCATTCATACCAAGTTCTAGAACAGACAGAACTATTCCACGGTAGAAAACAGAGCAGTGGCTTTTGGGGTGAGAGGGGGTCAGCTTTGGCTGTGAGAGACTTGAGGGACCTTTCTAGGGTAATGGGAATATTTTACATCTTGACACAGGTTTGGATTACATACAGGTATGCAATTGTTAAAACTCGGAGAACACACATTTCAGATTTATGCATTTCACTGTGTGTAAATTTTACATCAAAAGAGAAAAAAACTATACACAAATGTTGAACTCCAGTTAATAATATGCACACTGAAGTGTTTAGGACTAAATTATACCCGTATCTGCACTCCACTTTGAAATGCATCAAGTAGAAAACATAGAATGGATTAATGGATGGATAGAGGGATGGATAGAGGGAGTGAGAGGTAGAAATGCAAGTGGTAAAATGTCAGTGGTAGAATGTAGGTGGTGAGTGTTCATGGGCCCACTGCAAAATTTAACTTATCTGTAGGTTTGAAGATTTTGATAATAAAATGTTGCTTTTATTTTTTTAAGATTTTATTTATTTGAGAGAGAGAGAGAAAGAGAGAGAGAGAGAACAAGCAGGGGGTTAGGCAGAGGGAGCGAGACAAGCAGACTCCCCACTAAGCAGGAAGCCTGATGTGGGGCTAGATCCCAGGACCCCGAGATCATGACCTGAGCCAAAGGCAGACACTTAATCAACTGGGCCACCCACGTGCCCCTAAAATGTCACTTTTAAAAAAAATTGTATGTTGGGCACAGATGAGCCTTGAAGTTAATGTAAATATTACATCTTACTATCAAAAAACATATTGTACTTTGCATTGAGGAATGCTGAGAAGAAAGCAATTTTTCAGAGATTTAGTCAGACTTACTGGAATGTATTGGATAATGACATACAGTAAAGACAACAATGATGGCTACTGCTATTATTGGCAAATAGCAGCCCATTTAAATCTACAACAACCTTAAAAGAGAGGTATTAATATCCCTACTTTTTTGATGAAGAAACTAAGCCTCAGTAGATTAAGTGACTTGCCTAAAGCTAATTAAGAAGAAGGCTATAGAGCTGAGGTTCAAACCTAGGCTTAGGCAGGCATATACTGGGGACAGAGAGGGCAAGTGGCAGGACCAGGATTGGAACCCTGGTCTATATGATCCAGAATCCATGGAGCATTTTTTATCTTTGCTGCAACACTCTGCAGTTATCCCTGGCAGGATGGTGTATCCTTGGTCTCAGATGGGATCTCAATTCCTTCCAGAGTTGAGAGAATCACTCCTTCCAAAATGATCTGAATTTGGTGTTATACATATCAGCTTTGGGTTTACGGGTTTTGCAAATTATTCTCAGTGCATCTTGACCTAAATTCTACAAATTTTCCTTGACTTAAAAAGAGGTTACACTAGACATCCCACATAGCACAGACATTTTAGCAGAAGCCTAAGGAAGCCTCCTGCCTGTGTTTTAAGAGTGATTTTAATGGTAGTCTTTCAGACAGTGAAGTGTGGTGGTGACAAAAGTATTTGGGAGCAGGCAGCTCTTGGAGACACCTCATGTCTTAAATTTGGTAAAAGAAACATCACTATAGGATACAGAGCCACCACGTATTCTGTAGGAAGCTTGGTCTTGCATCCCGATTCTCCATAACTGTAGGAAGGTGATTTTATGACAATAAAATGTGAGAATCTGTCCTCTTTCATAATGAGGATAATTCCATGTAATTCTCAATTCATTATAAGGAGGAACCCATGTCTGGTAACGCACAGGGCCTGGCCCTGAGTAGACACTCAGTGAAAGTTTACTTCCTTCCCATTCTCTCCTCTGGTCCACAGGAAGAAATGACACTCAGAGAGTCAGACCCTGAAATATTCCTCCGAGGTATGTTTAACACCAGAATTAGCAATTATGCCTCCCTTAGAATGCCTTTCCAATGAGAATCTCATAGTATAAAAAGATTACATGCTTATAAAGGTAATTATTCTTTTTTATGCCTCATGGTTTTCTCCTAATAAATACCATGCACAATATAGATTCCCCAGGGATACGGTATCAGGCGGTGCCGGCACTGGGAAGGAGCCAGGAGGTGACCAGCAGGGAGCTGTGGTGGGTTTTCAGTCAGAAACAATAGAGCCTATGATTTTGAGAGTTCAAATAGAAGGAGTAGGGAATCAATTTCCATGCCCACTTTCAGTGCTAGGCATTCAATGGAAACTTGTTGAATTGGGCTAAAGATGAGGGGGCTTCACAAGACGCATAATGGCAGTATCCTTACAAGGCAAACACTGATGGTTCTGGAGGGGTTTACAGTGTCAGTAATTAGGACCTCAAGTTGAGGCATTTAGCTGACAGAATTCTGAAATTCACTGTAGATCAAAGGACCCAAATACTAGTCTCTTTAAAAAGTGAAAGGAAAAATGACATTCAGTTTAGTTTATACAAACTATGTGGAGGTGAGGGGAATCCATGAAGAAATTAATTAGTTAAGAATTAATGAAGTGACTAGTTCAATCTCCCAGGATAAAGGGACACAAATCTGTAACCAAAATTAACTCCAAAATGATTCGTGTTTTTCATTCATTACCCAACACATATTTATTGAGCACCTGCTACATTCCAGGCCCCATGCTATGACCTCAGATACATCCATGAAATAAATGGATACAGATCTTATAGTTTTTAACCCTATAAAGGAAGCAAATTGGATCTCAAAATGCCCCTCTGTTCTCATATCTTCTTATCCTGCACCCACAGATCTGTAGTCCCATTTCCAGACTTGATTTGAGCTTTACCCTTCCACTTTTATTCCCAGTCTTATCTTGGAGGGTGGGGAAAGGAAAGAACCTATATGGACAGAATCAAAACCTTTCTTAGCAGCTCAGAGATAGAGGAGGAACTCATTCCAAACATTTGTTTGTTTTAAAATATGCATAATACATAGAAATTTTACTATTACCCAGACTCCAGCTGGTATACCTCTTACTGCCTTTCATGAGTGATATCACCTAATCCTCACTAGAAGCTGCAAATTAGGTGTTCTTTATATTGTTATCATTATTATTGTTACTATTAGAATAGTTATCCCTCTATGTATAGATGAGGAAATAGGCAGCGCATGATTGCAGCTTTTGCATTGTCATGGGCCTCAGAATTAGGGCATCTAGGTATTGAACTTGGCTGTCAACTACATTGTTTCCAATGCCAACCATTCAAGCATTCTTATTTTTTCAATAAATATCTATTAAATGCCAAACACATTGTAGACTCTGGACATTTTCAAGATAGAGGTTGTCTTTTGACTTAAATTGTTGGTCCAGTAGCTTGGATAGCTGTGTGTATCTTTTCATTCTTTCACTCATCCTGCAAATAGCTACTGAATGCTCACTATGCCCTCCTAGAGCTGGGGATGAAACAGGGACCAAAATGAGTAAAGAGCCTACAGCCATGGAGCATGCATTCTAGAGGAGGAGATGGCAAATAAACAACTTTTATATATTCCCTATGTCAGAATGTGATAAGCACTATGAAGAAGTAAAGCATGGGAAGGGGTCAGAGAGTGATGGGATGCTAGTTTATACAAGAACACCTCTGTACAAAGGGGACATTTCAGCCAATACTAATTAAAAGAAGGAACGAGCCATGAGGATATGGAGGGGGTGCATTCCAAGTGGTGAGAACAGCACATGGAAAGACCCAGAGGTGGACTGGAGCCTGGTGTGCTCTAGGACTAGCATGGAGTCTGGGGCAGCTGGAATCCCATAATCATCTGTTTAAATGAAATCTACCAATGTCAAGGTGCTGGTTATTTTTCACATGGTTGCACCAAGGATGCCCAGCTTTATACATGCTATCTTAGAGCAGCAGTTCATGTACCACGGCAGAGCACAGGAGGCAATTACTTTTCCTCAAAAAGTCAGTAAGCTGCTTTCATCACTCCACAACAATGGCTGAATAATGAAGAGAGTGCCCACCCAAACCACCCAGACCATCCCCAAGAGTGAGAGCCTACTGATTGGAAAGACATTTATAAACAGATGCAGAGAGAATGGAGCCCCCTCCCTCTTCCTCCAACTTAGCAGGTCTTTGCTTTTGGCCCCCAGGGCTTTTCAGAGAATTCCCCCCCGCAAGTCCAACCAGCCTACTGTTTGGCCAGAGGACTTTAATTTGGCCAGAGGACATGGAAGAAGTGACCCAGCCAGGAACATGGCCATTGCTGAGAGCCCAAGAAAGAGAGAGCTGCAGATAAAAGAAGCAAAGCTCAGAGTTTGTCTTCTAATTAGTGGAAAGTTAAAGTTGGTTTGAATCATTAGAATTATTGACTTAGGGGTTTATTAAATAACATCCTCTCACATATATATTCTATTAATACTCTTTGGTAGTTCCAGTTAGCTTCAGCGCTTGAGAATTGTGTGCATTAAGAGATAATATTTTAGAAAAGTAATGGGTAAATTTTGTGCCAAAAAGTACAAGCTTGAATAATTCCCTTTTCATGAAATGTAGATAACAATTTAGAGGTAATCAATTCTAACAGCACAGAACTCAGAAATCCTGAGAACGTGAGTATCTTTGGAGCAGAAAGAGAAGCTTGGTGATCGCTGTATTCAAACCCCTCATTCTGCCCTGGGAGAAAACAGAGGGATGTGGGTGAAGGCCAAGGTGCAGGTCACTGGGGGACAAAAGGGAACACACCACTTCTTGCGTGTTCTTGTTGTCCAGTTGCTTCCCTTCCCGCTGCTGACTTGTGGTTTCACTTTGCAACTTCCCTTAACATACTCTGTAAAAAATTCACCGAGCCTGTCAAGTGCTTAAATTGCCATTTCTCTTTGTCTTTTAGCTTTTGTGCCCTTAATGCCTAGCTTGCCTCACCTGTGAGAACTCATTGTCAACAGAAGGCATTTTTCTTATAATCTAAAATTACTATATTTTGATATTTTCCTACCAGGATTTATATATATAATATACGAGATATATATATATATCAAATAAACCAGGGGGAAAACTTTTAGGCATCGCTCCAAATTTCACAGCTTTGAAGCATTCTCATTTTTCCCCCTCAAAAATATGTCACATTCTACTCCTGACAATGCAGCATGGAGAAATGCTAACTTGAACAAATGGAAGTTATTGAGACATGAAACGGGTGAAGAATAAAATATTTTTTGAAAGTTTGTGTGGCTTTTAATCATGCCTAAATCACAATCGCTAACTCCCAGTTTGTGGTTAACCTTCTCGTAAGCTTACCCAGCATATTCACAATGCAATGCCATGTGGTGGAAGCAACTGACCCCAGATAACTTATCAAGGAGAAGTCTCCTGGGTGGAAAGAATATGACACCATGATAAAAATACATTTTTCCACTTAGTCTATATTGTATAAAAGCATTAAAAAATGGTGACTCTTAGAGTGGATTAATGGACAGTATACCAAATGATCGTGATGTGACCACTTTCTAAATCCAATGTCCCTTCCCACCTCCCAGAAGATAAGAATTCAACTCTCCCCCTTTTGAGAACTGGCTGGGCAGAGAATGAAAGCCAATTGCCAACTGCCAATCCCATTGTATCTCAATCTGTGTTACTGCCAGAGTTGTCCTGCCCTCCTTCCCGTCACCCACTTACCAATGATGAGCTGTGCACTTGCATCTAACACAAATGCTCCTATGCTTAGAACAGCCCTGAAATAGGTGCTCTGGGCAAGATTTTTGTTCCAGAAAAAAACCCCATGCTTGGGAGGATTGTGTAATAAAAGGGCTTTTCAAAAGAAAGGATTAGAGCAGACCACTCTTGTCAAATTTGTAACCACATAATCAATGCAAATGATAATAATTGTAATTGACTTTTTTTTTTAACTGGCATGTTTGAAAAGACATGATAGATTTTTTTTTCAGAAATTCTTAATTAAAAGTACAATAAATACAGGACTTCACCTTTAAAAAGGTGAGGGCAGCTTGTTGGAAGTGTTCTAAGGAAAGGCTGAGACTTCTGAATTATGGAAACAGAGGCACAATGCAGCAAGATGAAGGAAATCACCCAGTAAGCACTTCTAAGGGGGTGGATTTGGCCAAGGCACTTGTGGTGGACTGCACATAGACCATTCTGGATTCCTCTGAGGCTTGGTGCATTCAGCTGTGTTAATATACTTTCATTCAGCTGCTGCTTCTTGGTGGTGCAAGCAATAAATGTTCTGGGGGAATACTGCATATAGACCAAAATAATTTTTATGCTACTGATATTCCCATATTTAATCAATTGCCTATGAGCTCATCTGCACTATAAAAACATTCCGTGTAGTAGATCAGATTTTATTTAGATTAAGACCATAATACATGGTCCCTGCATAGATAGATCATGATCTTCCTTGAAATGAGTACAATATTTCATTGCCTTGGTTTGGATTCCCCCAAAAGCAGAACCTGAGACAAGGACTTTGGCACAGGTAATATATTTGGGAATTTGTTTCAAGAAGCACAAGTGAGGAAGTATAAAAATGAGGCAGAAAAAGAAGATACAAATAAAGCTTCTACAGGGGCACCTGGGTGGCTCAGTCATTAAGCATCCGCCTTCGGCTTGGGCCATGATCCCAGGGTCCTGGGATCAAGCCCCACATCAGGCTCTCTGCTCCCTGGGGAGCCTGCTTCTCCCTCTCCCACTCCCCCTGCTTGAGCTCTCTCTCTCTCTCTCATTCTGTCAAATAAATAAATAAAATCTTTTTTTTTAATAACTATTTTAAGATTTTATTTATTTGTGAGAGAGAGAATGAGAGACAGAGAGCATGAGAGGGAAGAGGGTCAGAGGGAGAAGCAGACTCCCTGCTGAGCAGGGAGCCCGATGTGGGACTCGATCCCGGGACTCCAGGATCATGACCTGAGCCGAAGGCAGTCGCCCAACCAACTGAGCCACCCAGGCACCCTAAAATCTTTTAAAAATAAATAAATAAATAAATAAATAAATAAATAAATAAATAAATAAAATAAAATAAAGCTTCTACAATGATCAGGTTCATGCTGTGGGCAACTGGGGCCCAAACCCAATGGGGACCCTGTGCAAAACCATGTAGCATATGACTCAGAATTCTCTCATAGGAGGATGGGGAAGCTGGGACATTTAGCACAGACTCCCATCTGTTGAGAGTGACCCCAGAGAGTTAACTTCCCATTTCCAGGACTCACCTGCTTGTTGCTTAGCAGCAATTGCTTCTCAGCAATGCTGAGAAGGCCCTTAGAGAGAGAAGAGAGACAGAGACATCTGAGGTGCTACAAACTGTCTATCTCATGTAGGTGAACTTAGGTGGGCCAATGGGCTACAAGGAAGAGAAGCACAGTGACTGTTGCATGCATTAAGGAGAGACCAGCAGGGGTTTCACAGGCTTATTCGAGGGTAAGAAGAACTGAAAAGAATTGAGCTGTGCCAATTCGAGTGATTGTCACACCCTAGGCTACCATGCCTAAATTTCAATGATCAGTTAATGCTTATTGGGTTAATCATGACTACCTTTTGATAAAACAAAACTATCCCAAAGCCTACCACACTCATAGTTCATTTATAAGAAAGTGTACAAGTCTACTCTCGCTGTTGCTGAAAGAGCCCTATGTGGTTCTTGAAGCACAGGTGGCCATGTTCTGTACCACATGATCCCTCCACTGCACACTGCTGAGTGGCTCACAGTGGCCATGTAACCTAAGAGCAGCCCTTCTGTAGGCTGTCCAATAGTATAAAGGCTCTACCCAATCAGATTCTCCCCAGAAACTTAGGCAAAAGTGAAAATATTGCTCTGCTGAAAGAAACACAGAGCAAAGCAAACAGAATGTTATCAACCATCCTCTCGGCCAAGTGGTAACATTAATACCCAGTCACAGCTCTAGCTGGGAATATAACTCTCCCTCCATTTCCTCAACCAACTTCCCATCTTTGGGAGGTCTGGATGTCCAGTTATTCCCAAGTTCCCTAAGATTCTCATTGCCCTTATTTCTCAGATCCCCGCTACTTCAATATAATCTGAGATGTCCCTTTTTTTCCTTGCAGTTCAAAGAGCTAGGTTCACATGTGCCAGGAGAGTATTTTACCAACTCCCCGGTTTTGTCCAGTTCTTTTCTCATTTGGTACAAGGAAAATGCCCCTTGGGATCTATGCACTCAGTGCTGGGGTCTCTGCACCCATAAGACCATTGCTTTGGTTATGCATCCAGTCTTTCTTGCCTTTGCCAGACTAGAGGGTCATCAACAAAGAAGGGTATCATCTCCAATCAGCCCAAAAGGCAAAGCCATTACCTAGGCATTCACACACCTGCCAGAGAGATTTCCAGTCCCAAGATGGATTGATAGTGACATTTTAAGAAGCTAAGGCATTACCAAAGCTTACATTTCCAAGCTACAATAGTCAAATTGCTTCCACCTGATCAATTACCTAGAAATTGAGCTTTAAACCAAAAGCTAAGTTATTCTGGAAGCCCTCCGGGCAACGCAACTAACTCTTGCAATTAAATGTTGACATAATTCTTTCAGAGCTACAGACTTGCTTTTGCTTCAAGGCTTCCTTCCAGGCATGTGAAAGCTGCCCAATCCTCAGGTAAACATTCTTTGAAAACCTCTGAGCAAATGGCAAAGGTCTTTGGGTTTGGGGGCTTGGCGGAGAACTTCAAAAATCAAAAAAACTGTTCAGATACAAATGAAGATGGCTGTGGTTATTTATTCAAGTGTCTGTAAAGTGCCTGCTGCAAGCCAACCTTGAGCAAAAATACAGGGGCACTGAGAGGAGTAAAAAGTAGGCCCTGTCTTAGAGGAGTCTGAGTAGGTAGAGCAATAGACTGGAAAGTAGATGCACTACAACAGAACATGAAAATACTCTGACCCCGGTATGAACTAAGAACTGTGTGGGAATCAAGGACAGAATGACTAAGTCCCAGAGAGTTGGCAGGGCTAGGGAGAAGGGGAAGTGCCACTGTTCCATGGATCCTGATGGATGAGTAGGATGAGTTAGGGAAAGAAGGAAGAATTAAAGGTTGGTCCTTCAATGAAGATAATGGGCCAAAAAATGTTACAAGTGGGGCTAGAGTAGTTAGAGAAGACCAAAATCTCTGCCCTCATAAAGTTTATGGAAAGCACATTAACAGTGGCAAGGGGATGGTCACACATTGGTGAGAGTTGTTTCAGCTGCCATTCTGAACATCAGATAATTTTCAGTTCTAATAGGAGCTCACAAGAGCAGGAACTTTTGGTATTGCTGCCCTCAGGTACTGCTCATATCAGAATGGTCCTCTTGAGGAGAGAGGAATGCTAACTCTAGCTACTCTCTAATATTCCCTGCTTGACACTGTGCTGAGCACATAATAAGCACTGTGTCATTTAATGTCCCCCACATTCCAAAAATCCCCATTTGCAGAAGGGGAAACTGAGCTAAAAGGGAGTAAGCACTTGGGGCAAGGAATTGCTATACTATCCAGCTGCCCAATCATCTCGGTTGCCAGGCAGGCTAAAGGAGAGTACATGGGAAAGACCTAACACAGTGCCTGGTTTGTGGTAAGTGATCAACAAATGATGGCTATCATTAGTATTATTACTAGAGTAGTCCAAATCCATGAGGCTTTATTTATCCCTCTATCAGAAGGATATCAGTTTTCACTTGCCCTTCTTGGGAGCATGGGCTCCCTTTCCTCTTTCCCCCATTTTGGGGGGGGAAATGGGGGCTATATCTAATTGACAAGCAGTACTTCTACATCTAAGCAATAAGTTCTTGGGCAACCTACCCTAGCAACAAAGGAAAGTATGCAACCTTCACAAGCTGCCTCATCAAAAACCTTTCCTCGACAGAACTTAAACATAGAACATTTTAAACTAAGTTTGTGAACATAATTAAACTTGAAAACTCCACTAGCTTTACTGCCTCCAAGCCTTTAGTCAAGCTGCTTTCCCCCCGCAAGAATGCTCTAGACTTCTCTTCTGCCCAAGGCAGAGGCAACCCAACTTGTAAAGTCTTCCCAGCCCATCTCTGAGCTCCAGCTATAAAGTCTTCCCAGCCCATCTCTGAGCTCCAGCTATAAAGTCTTCCCAGCCCATCTCTAAGCTCTGACTATAAAGTCTTCCCAGCCCGTCTCTAAGCTCTGACTATAAAGTCTTCCCAGCCCATCTCTGAGCTCTGACTGCAATTTCAAAGACTCCCCATATTTTCTTCATTGTACTCATGTCACTACCATGATTCCTACCACAATTTTGGCATGCAGTATATTTAACAAGGCATTTAATCAGAACCAATGCCTAAACACCCAATAAGGCCCTAGAATACCCACACTACCTAACGGTCAACCCTGCCACAATGGATTTCCGGTGAGTTTTGGTTTGCGTTTGGGTTGGTTTTGCCCCCACAGACTGAAGTCAAAGATTTTATTCATATTAATCACCAGTAAATGTCAGATGAATGAATGAATGAGTGAATGGATTAACAATGGACTAAATAAACGAATGGATGGTGCACAAGAATGAGAAAATAGTAATAAGAAAATAGAAGGAAAGAACCTAGAATCTAAGTTTTAAAAGATTTCAGAAAATTGGAAACCCCATCAGAAATAACCAACCTGAGAAAATACGGTTACAAGAAAAACTATTATTTGAACAAGATTACTTCCTTAGAGACTTCAAATTAATCCTTCTGCACACTCCCTTCTCTAATCTTCCCAAACACAACTTGCTTAAGCAGTTTTCTTTGTTATTCCCTGGTCTTCTCTCAATGCAATCACTGCCATCTAACAAGAGGGTCAGAAAGAAGGCTTGTAAATGCTCTGCCCCCTGAGCCATCATTTGGGGCTGAATGCACAGGCCACATTCCCTGTAGGCCTTGTGGGTAAGCCTCAAGCATCAGAAAAAGGGGGAAAGCACAGGAGGGCTGCAGCCAATGACTAATTGTTTCTATAGTCCAGAGAGGACCAACTGGATTTGAAACAAGGAGAACGCTGCATATGTTATCAGGTCTGTCCATGCCAACATGTGTGCATGCCTGTGTACGTATGGGTACATGCACCCCCCCCCATACACACACGGGCCACTTCGAACAAATTTGTTTTTCATGATTATAGTAATAAGGACTTTGAAAACTACTGCATTGGTTTGAGTTTCCCCTTAAAATACATGATTGCTCTCTCAAAACATAATTTCAGTTACAGAAACCCAATAATGAGCCAAAAATACCCTCCCTCCCATGCACTCTTGGCTCACAAAGTACCCACTGATTGTGACAAGCACTAGTTGAGGTTTGGGGCTTTTTGTATTATTAATAAAAGGATACAAATAAAATGAGTTGGTTTTTAGAGATCATTATCGAGTCTAGATAGCAAAGGTCTGTGGAAGCTGTTTTGCATTTTGCCATATCATCATCACAAGAAAACGTAGAGCTGCTTAGAAACCTAAATAAATTAATAAATAAAGCAAATGATAACAATATTGATCCAGCAACCCTGAATAGAGAATAGCCTACTGCCTCCCTTTGTGCAAAAGCCTTGTCTCTGCCTGATAATGCTTAGCAATAGTCAAAGTAAAATGTATGTTTCATGGCAATTCTCAAGAACCCTAAACAATACCACAAGAAACTTACCTCTTTTCCAGAAAATAGGAAGGTTAGAAAGGCCAATTCAACAACTGGCTTCTTTAATATGGCAACTGAGATTAATTCAAAAGAATAATTTTCCTTGGTGATCTTCATCCAATCATTCATTCAACAATCACTTGTTCATTATTCAGCAATGATTTCAATAAGAGTCCAAGTATATTTGAAAACAAGCAAGAAGAAGCAGGGAATGTTACAATTTATGTTTTAGAACCCTGGGGCAGAAATAGACATAAAAGTGTTTTGCAGAATGCTAAATGAGAATCAAATAAGGCATTAAAATTACTGTAACCTACATTCAATGTTGAGGAGTGTCACACCCTATTTCTGTGCAATGAACTACAGAGGACAGCAGAAAGACCTACAGTCTTAAGCTGCCATCCCATTAGCTATGAAGCCACCAAACGCTTAAGCACTAGGATTCTGTGAAGAATCATAGAACACTTAGCCTAAAGGGGACCTAAGAGGTGATCTAATTCAGTAATTCACAACATTTCCTGGTTAACGATTACATAAAAGAAATATTTCACGGAACTTCAACATAGGAAAAGGATGAAAGAGGAGTGTTCCTGGTTGAAGGGAGGATGAGGTACCCAAGACTCCACCAGACCCTCTTCTCTTAAGGCTTGGACAGCTTCTGAGGTGGACCCACAAAATCAAGGTCTCTAAGGAATATGGCTTAAAGACCACTAATCAAAGGCACACCCCTTTATCAGATGGCAAAACTGATATCAGAGAGAATCAATCTTGCCCAAGGTAACAACACTAAGTTAGGGATATATTTGGCATTAGACTCAAAGTCTATTTCTACCATTATTGCACACCATCATTTGGTTAGGAAGAATGTTTTTGGAGGGAGATAAGGATTGTTTTGGATGGCTTGAATTCAAGGTGATGGTGAAACATCTATGCAGTGGTATCTAAGAAGTAGTTAAATACACAGGTCTGGACCTCAGCATGGGAATAGCACCAAATTCTTAAATTTAGGTGTTGTCATCACAGAGAGGATAGATGATGTCCAAAGAGAGGGCAGAAAGCCCCTAATTAGGGGGTAGGAAGAAGAGCCAGGTAAGAGATGTTTGGAGAGGTAAAAGAAAAACAAGGACAACAACAGATCTGATTTTTTTTTTTATATGGAGTGATATATTAACTTTGAACTATGTCAAAATAAAATATCTGTGGGGAGACTGAACTGGAGCTACAAACTATTTGTTTCTTCTGCCAGTCTCTTCCTTCAACACCGATAGCCCCTTCTGATTTTTGCCTTCTCACAAAACCTGCTCCCCTGGCCCCATGAGGAGGAAACGATATATGGAAGCCAAAATATACTGTTCCCAAGAGTTCATTGTCAAACAATCAGGAATTTTGTGAACCAATTGTTATAAACATAGATGTTATTAAAAATAAATGATATGCACTATGGTTGAATAAGTTCTCTTAAAAGCAAAGAAAGTAATCAAAATTTATAATTTCTTAATTATTTTACTATGATCTATGCTCTTTTTTAAAGATTTTATTTATTTATTTGAGAGACAGCTCGAGAGAGAGAGCACGAGCAGGGGGTAGGGCAGAGGCAGAGGGAGAAGCAGACTCCCCAATGAGCAGGGAGGCCGATGCGGGACTCCATCCCAAGACCCTGGGATCATGACCTGAGCAGAAGGCAGACACTTAACTGACTGAGCCACCCAGTCGCCCTATAATCTATGCTCTTAAGGTTACTTATGTCTGTTCTATCTATATGGAAAAAATACTATATAATGGGGTGCCACTACGTATCTCTTCTCAACTCTGGATTCAGTGATGCCATGTTGGTCACTTGAAATCAGCTTTGGTGGAAGTACTTAGCATGGGAACAGGCACATGCTACAAATTGGGACTTAGATACCTCTGGAGAGAGATGACCAGTCTCCCTGGGACCCAATATTCTGCCTCCCAGTTCTGGCCCTTTGGAAGGCCTAGCTGAACTTCCTGTGTGTGTCCTCCTAGGAATTCTGTTTTTCTTAAAATTATTTGAGTAGACATTTGCTACTTTCAAATGCACAGCCAATGAATGAGAATCGGACATTTTCAAAAGACATTTTCACATCGAATCTTTTAAAGTCAGGGCTTGCCTCAGTTTAGACTTGCATCAACCAATCAAGAAATGTGCAAGTATCCGTAGAAGACTCTGGGCTAAGTCATCTGGAAAGTGAAGGATTGCAGAGGAAGTTGTTCTAGACTCAAGGGGTATGGTGGGTAAGGGAGGGGTGGGAGGAAGAGGATCCTGCACAAAGCAGCACACCAAAGCAGGAACAGAGAAAGATTTCTTTTTTACACACTGCTTTCTATCTAGGATCTTTGTAAAAGGCGAAAGATTTATGCGTTTTGAAGAGAAACCAGAGCATCTATCTAGGATCTTTGAACAGAAGTTGACAGTCCTGAGAAATCCACTATTAGCTCCATTACATTTCTACTTATTATTCTATTCATTGTTCTCTCACCGCAGGCCATCCTATTTACATAATGAGAAGAGATTTGGTGGAGAGGAGGGGCATGTATCAATTGTCATGGGCCTGCCTTGTTAGTTTACACTGTAAATAACACACTTGTTTCCCATGCTGCTGCTTTGGGGGACATTCTGTTAATTTCGGTCATCATCTTGTTTTCGCCAAATTTGGCAGCAGAATTTTTAGAGGAATATTCAGATGGCTAGACATGGTCATTACTTGATGGTGCTTTAGCCAGTATGTTTCTGGAAGACAGATACAACCACTAAGTACGCCAGTTCAGATCAGTGCTGGGCCACACGGGCCAGCTTTCTGTGCATTTAGACTAGAGAATGATTTCCCATACTCACTCATGGGTGGATCTACCTTTCTCATCTACTCATGCATCCTCCTGCCGATAAACATAAAGGGCTATAACCAGGGACAGCCATATAATTTGCAAGGCTGGGTACAAAATGAAAATGTGGGGTCTCTTGTTCCAAACACAAGCAAAACATTTCCCCCTTTTTTCTACAGTCTCTCTGAACCCGTTGTGCTCCCTTAGGCACCAGATATTCATGCGGTGAGTATTAACCCTCCCAGGTGCCTGGAGGTCTACCCTTTGGTTCTGCAAGTGAGGCATGTACACCTGACTCGACCTCCCTGTCCCAGAGCTCGCTGTGGCAGTGAGTGCAGTACCTGGGCTACAAATCAGGACTTAGACACCTCAGGGAGCAGGAAG
The DNA here is from genome assembly GCF_964656455.1 of Halichoerus grypus. NCBI lineage: Eukaryota > Metazoa > Chordata > Mammalia > Carnivora > Phocidae > Halichoerus > Halichoerus grypus. The sequence goes on from NC_135726.1 coordinate 5,737,791, forward strand.
CCAAGGACAAATCTGAGGGAGATGAGGAGGCAGTGGGAGGTGGGGCTGCTGGTGAAACACGGGTCCAAGCCCTAGATCATGCTCCATTGTCCCACTGGATTTCATTTATAAAACACAAAGACAAAGAAAAAAATCTATTAATAATTTCGAGATGGTGACCACAAAGCTTTAACCCCAAACATGAGGCCCCCTTCTGGGCATGGGGCTCTCTGCAATTGCACATGCCATATGCTCATAAAACCATTCCTCGCAGTGAACTTCTTTTATCTGTCATGGTTACACCAGCTGGTACACACTGGCTTTGTGTGTAACAGCACATAATGAAGGTCACATATGACTAAGCAGTGAACAGAAAAGATGCTCAGGAAGAGGGAAAGAGGGGAAAAGTTTAGCTGAGTTGGCTGATTGCAAGTCACCAATAACTATCTCTCATTCCATCACTGTTATGGTTTGAAGCTTATGCATCTAAATGAGGAATATTTGAAGACACTTGTTTTAAATGACCAATTCTAGGATTAAAAGTCCTCAATAAGTATTTGCCAAAAGAATGCACTCAACCATAACAGAAAAGTGGAGTCTGGGTGAGACACACACTCAGGTCCAGCTCTCTATGGTTAACAAATTAAAGACCAGTTATCCTTCCTGTATGTTCAGGAAACTTCTGCTCATTTAGATCGGCACCTGGCTTGTTTCCTTATTCAGCAATAAAGATATTCTTATTCCTGGCCTCAGACACACAACCCCCCCCCCCCCAATTCCACAACCATCTGCTTCCTGATTTCTGTTTACCACTGCCCCCTAGACCATCGCTGTCTTGGGAGGTAGACTCTGTTCACTCAGCTCCACCTCTGTCCTCCAGGAATCACAGACAGGTATTTAGAAAGAGAGTCTCCTTTTTGTGGAACACCTCCATGGACTGTTAGTAGTAAAAGGGTTTTGAGGATTCTTAATCTGATCTTTGAGCAAGGACACTATCCTTGGAATGCCCAGAGAGAAGCCTGCTAGCCTTCAATTCTGTATTTCTAGGGACAGAGAGCCTTACTTCAGCATGCACTCCTTCTTTCAACCAGTCATTAGAAAATATACCACTGAGCACCTTTGATGGGTCTGGCTGTATGTAAGGTGATGGGGAGAAGGAAAGAAGAAAAGGAAGGAAGGAAGGAAGGAAGGAAGGAAGGAAGGAAGGAAGAAAGGAAGGAAGGGAGGGAGGGAGGGAGGGAGGGAGGGAGGGAGGGAGGGAGGAAGGAGGGGAGGAAGAGAGGGAAGAAGGGAAGGAGGGAGGGAAGGAAGGAGAGAGAAGGAGGAACAGAAGAGATGGAGAGAGGAAGGGAGGGAGGGAAGAAAAAATGATCTTGTTGAATAGCCAATGCAAATAGTTAAAATATATTAAATTTAAGGAGGTTCAGGAATAGAGGCATCTATTTACAATAATCGTATCATCCTGGACTCTAGTCCCAGCTCTTCCACTTTGTACATGACTTTAAGCAAGCTACAAACTCATGGTGAGTTTCCTCATCTATAACAGAGGCTTCATACCAGCTCCTACTCAGAGCATTGTTTTGAGGAATGAATGAGTTATCAACATAAAGTTCTCAGCTGAGATGCAGCTATCTTCATCATCACCATGGTACTGTTGATGCACTGGTGGAGTATTTATGCTTTTCAATGTAATCTTATAAGTATTTCTTGAATAATGCGTATTCCCACATCTACTTTGCCCCCCCCCAACCTGTCCTGTACCAGTCACCAGAGTAATTCAAATATGCCCACCTCTATTTAATCCCTCCTTTGGCTTCCCGTTTTCTCTTAACTGGACACAAAAGCCCTGATTTGACCTCCAAAGACTTGCATGGTCTGTTCCCCGCCTACCTCTCCAACCCCATCTATACCAGGCTCCCCCTGGGAACTCCAACCCAGCCACTCTGGCTTCCTTGTATTCCTTCATGTTACAGCGACTTGGCACAGGCTATTCTCTTTGCCAGAACATTTCCCTGGCCCTTAAACTCCTCCTGACCCTTCAGGTCTCAGCTCAGGTGTGACCTCTTCCTCCAGGTCCCTTGACTGGCAGCTGTCCCTCTCACAAGCTGTCACAGTCTCTATACTTCTTCTTTACCCTCATCATGGTGACAGCTCTACATTCACTCCCATGATTATAGCATTCTTTAATAATCTAGCTCACTGCCAACACCTATAGACTCAAAGCTCCATGAGGACATAGATTTTATCTTCCTTGTTCTTTTCTGGGTTCCTAATACTTATTACAGTGTTTGATACAGATGAGGTACTCAATAAATATTTATTATATCATTTTTACTTGACACAGAGAGATAAATCAGGCCGGGAATATCATAACCATTTCATAAATGAGGAAAATGAGTCTTTGAAAAGTTAACTGACTTGAGCAAAGTCGGATAATGGCAGAATTAGAGTAGACACCTGGGTTTCATGAGGCTGAGATCTGTGTGTCTGTCCCACCCTTGCTTCCACCCTTGCTTTGCCACTGCCATGACTGCTCTTGGTCTTGGCTTCCTGGAAGGAGTAAGAACAAGTGAACGCGTTCTTCCACATTCTAAACCTGGACACATCTGAAGTGAGTTTTTCTGCTCTACCTCTGTCACTATCCAGCCTCATTTCTCCAAATGAAGTTTGACTCTGTCTCTAAACAATTCCTCATACAGGGGATTTCCAGGCTTCCTAATTCAAGCCTCTTGGAATGTAATGTGAACTTGAACTTGTTTAAGCAAATAGAGAACATATTGGTGCATGTAACCAGGAAGTCCTTGGAGTCAACTTTATGTGCAACTGGATCCAAGAATCAGAATACTCCTTCTCTTTTTCTTACTCTCTCCATTTCTTCTCTGTTGGGCTCTTTATCCAACTCATCATATCCATGTGGAGGGAAGTTGGATCCTACACTTCCAGGCTCACCTAAGCCTTGGAACTAATTATTTCTGTGGACTGAAAATGGCCAACTCTCTGCAACATTCAAATTACATCCCCCAAAGAACTCTCAAGTGCCTATGTGTGTCATAAATGTGTCTCTAGACCAATCACCTGGCCTGGACGATTAGAGATCTGATTGGCCAGCTTGGTGAAGGTATCTGCTGGGAAGACAGAGGCACATATATGAAAGTTCAAGAAGAATTACTTGAAATAGTCAATGGCAGGAAAGAGAAGGTGCTGGGCACACAATAGTAGGTGAAGTCTAGTACACACGTCTTCTACCATCTTGGCCCTGTAGAGAGGATCATCTATTACACCTAGACTTGTAGAAATGCCCCAATTCTCTAGGTAGATTCTGATCTGCAGCAAGCATGGTGGGACTAACATGCCTCACTTTCATACAACATACAGTTATTAACAGAGTTCAGAGTAGCCTCTCTCTCTGCAGATGAATCACCCTGCTGACTCATATTGAGGTCACAGCTGAAGAAAAGGAGGAGGAGGAGGAGGAGGAAACAGATCTCTGTCACGTGAAATCAAAGTTCAACTCATCTCTGCTGATGGCACTGCCAAGAGATTACTCAAAGCCCATTTTGACTGTCAAATTGCACACACAATTACGGACACAGGCGATCATCTTGTCCTGGAAGTCAGAATAAAAGCCAATACCAAGCAAAACACACTCTGCTTAGTAAATTAACGCCATGTGCAATTGCAGCTGAAGCCCTCTTCTGGATGGGAACATGAATTTGGTTGCAGTAATGAGACCAATTTCCTGTGGGGTTTATGGATCCAGTCTCTTTTCTTAGTAGTTGTACGTCACACCAGGGAGAAGCATCAAGGGCCTTAGCAGAAACCCCAGCTATGACGCTGAAAGCCAGTGAATCATGTATTATAGACCAGCTGCTCTGTCAGATGGGGGCCACTGGAACACAGAGAACAGGAAAAAAATTTCTGGACCCACAAAGGACATATAGATGGATTTTTCTGCATTTGCAAAATAAAGGAAAAGTAGGGAGGAACTATTTCTTCACCTTGAGCCCAAACTTTTTCAGGTATAATCAACTCTCTAAAGCCATGCCTTAGTTTTTAAAAAATAAAGGTTGCCTGGCATAAACACATAGCTTGCTTTGTTAATCAAGCCTTTTGTCGCTTGTGGAGGAAAAAGACAAGTGGAAAAGACAGTCACAATTTTGTCTTTGGAATACTAATACTATGCTACTCCTAAATCCTGAAAGTTGGCGTAAGTCATATTTGCATCATCCAGACATTTTTTTTTGAAAAACATCTTTGGGGACACTAATTTGTAAATGGTTTCAAAGCCTCTGAGCTTTCAATTTAAACAACTAATTGAGGTCTAGCTAGCATCCAACAATGGTTCTCAAATGCTAAGCATCAGAATTACCTGAAGGACTTGTTAAATAGTTGCATGGAACTCCAGAGTTTCCAATTCATGGGGTTTGGGATAGGGTCCAAGAATTTGCATTTCTAACAAGTTCCCAGGTGATGCTGATGCAGCTGGTCTGGGCCGTACTTTGAGAACCACTGCACTAAAAAAGAAGTCTCCCAATATATGAAAAAATTCAGCCCTTTCCTTTATACCTAAAGGGTATATAAGAAGAAACCAAACCTACCTGAACAAACACTCCTCAAACTATAAAGTGCATACAAATCACCTGAGCATCTTGTTAAATGCAGATTCCTGAATTATAGGTTTCAGGTAGGGTCTGAGAGTCTGCATTTTTAACCAGCTTCCAGGTGATGTTGATGCTGCTGGTCTGAAAACCAGTTTGCTCTTCATAATAAAAGAACTGACCTCTTTGGGCAGGGCAGTGGTCCATGGCACAACATTTCATTCTGCTTAAACAGTCCCACTGGAAATAAACTTGCATGGTGGGAGCACATTTTCTACTTTTTTGTGTCAATCACATTCTCTTGGAAAATGCCTGGCATAGAGAAGAACTACGTCAATTTAACAACATGTACCAAGTATCTACTATTTACATATCAATTTTCACTATCAGGGATATATAAATGCAGGAGATAGGGCTGTTCTAATCACATACCTGGTCCCTAATAAGTATTTTAATATTGCAAGGAGTTAAATTGTTGTAAACGGTCACCAAAAATAAAGTCTATATCATACAGCAAAAACACAAAACAATTCAGAGTAGCTCTGATCATTGTGCTATTCTTGCAACTACTGTGCAAGTTGGGCAATTTTTCAAAATAAAAATTTTGCAAAAGCAGGTTTGGAATTTTTTCTAGATCTTAGGAAAATGAGATTTTATACACACACACACACACACACACACACCCCTTATTTAAGGAGGAGATTTTTAAGTGAAATCATTTCTTCTAGTACGTCTCTTGGCATTTTAAATAAAGTATTTTTTTGATGGGGTAACCTCACTAAAAAGTGAAATTAACAATTAATTATAAAAGCAAAAAAAAATATTTCTTCTAAAGCAATAACACTATTCTTTTAAATGGAAAAAATATCTTAGATTCACTTCTTGGTTCTTATTTTCAATGTCTGGCCTGAAAAGAATCCTAAATTCGTTTCTCTACCAATAACAGGGACACTCTGCTTTTGTGATGCAAGTAACTCCAGATTTGTCCAGACTTTGAAAAAAATAGAAAGTCTTTAAAATAAAAATATACTTTTGTCTGTTAGGTTAGCAATTATGTTTAAAAGCAGTAGTGGCTAATGCTACTTTAATTAAACTTGTAAATGGATATATTTTGATAGCGTTATCAAATATTCCAAAAGTTTTGGAAAACAGTTGGCAATTTGTATGCATTAAGTCACAAAAATATTTCAACTTAGTGACTTTGTAGTCTTATTTCCAGAAAATTATCTCTGGAAGTAAAATAATTGAAGACAAAATTTAATCCTTGCAGCCTCAAACTGGAGGGGAATAAAAGAGAAAGCTAAATATTTAGAAATATGGAAATGGATCCATAAATTATGCTTATTAATTCAATGATATATCACCATGAAAAGTCATGTCTATGAAGAGGTGTGAAAACATGGGAAAATATTTATATCTGAGAAAAAGAAGATTAAAAATTGTATGCATCCTATGATGATGGCCATGCAAAAGAATTCTAAGAAAAAAAGAAATGTACAAAAGATTATTCTATCAAGGTGGCAGGAATTGGATAGTCTTAGCTTCTATTTTCTTTTCTAGACTTTCTGTAATGTCTTTATTACTGACTTTATGGTACTTTATTAAGGGAGAAAAATCATGTTCAAAAAAAATCCAAATCAGCCCTGAGTTATACATTATATCTTTATTTAATAATGCTTTAAAGCAGGAAATGCTACGAACCTTGAATCTCTTCCCAAATCCCCACGATCCAAAGCTGTTATCTTTAGAAGGGCACCATCCCCCCCACATGACTGCCTGCATCTGATCAAACCACATCCTTTTGTTTCACAGAGCTCTGAAAGTGTGGTAGGTTAATGTATAGACTATAAAGTTAGAGAATCCAAGTTTGAATCTGGGCTCTGGCTCGTTGTTGCTTTGCCATTAGCCTGCATTTCTGCCACAGATAGAGTCTCTCAAAATTCATCGCTCTCTGCACAAGGAAGTAATGACTGTGGATACTGCCCATGAGCCATACCGCTATTTATGGGTCTTAGGAGAGGCAGCCCCATATGGCAGCCACAAGCTTTGGGACTAGACTGACACAGGGGGGTGTCACTGCCAATCTGCCATGTTATAGGCTCTGCACCTTGTGCAAGTGATCACAATTATCTGTGCCTCAGTTTCTTATCTGTACCACAAGGATATAAATGCACGAAGTCCATGAAATGGGTGGTGGGGCTTAAATGAGAAAATGTGTACAGAGCAGTGACTGCAGGGCCTAGCACATGGTAAGTGCTCAAAAAATCACAGGTATGACTGTTTATCCAGGAATCATGAGCAGGGGGATCTCTGTTTCAACTATGTTATAGCAAAGTTAAAGCTTGAAGGGCAGTGGACAGGGAGGTTGAAGGAAGAAAGGACTTGATATCCTGAAGCATCCTGGGGATTTATGTATGAAGAGAGACAGGTGTGAGGCCTAGATAGAGTAACTGGACCAATCAGGTTTGCAAAATACCCTCCTGGGTTCCAAAGACTCCCTAGGAACCAGAGGAAGCTATCCCCAAATCAAGCAACTGCTACACACAGATAATGCACATTTTGGTTCATTCAACCTACAAAAAATGACCACAAGGGGGAGAAAATCAGAGCCCCAGATAGGCACAATTTTTCAGGGTTTTACTATAATTGCTCACGAAACCATCATCCTATTGCTTTGCTTTCTGGGATTGTTCCAACCGCTTCTGAGGATGTGGCTGGAGATCCTTGAAGGGGCTGGGAGAGGGCACCATGCTAACTCTTCTAGCTGAACTAGAGGGAAAATTGGCTGGAGCTATTAAGGGAGGTGAGCTAAACTCAAAATTTCCTCAGCTGACGGCTTCTCTTATCTCCCCAAGAAGAAATAAATGGAAAAAGCTTTGTGCTTCAAAAATGGGATCCCTTATCTATCATGTTCACTGCCTTCTCCGAAGTCTAGAAGAGGACCTGGCATACAATAGGTGCCTGATACATGCTGAATGAAACAAGCAATCAATCAATATAACCATTTCAAGTTTTTCTTTTTTTTTTTTTTAACTGCTTGCATTATATCTTTTTTTTTTTTTTAAAGATTTTATTTATTTATTTGAGAGAGAGAATGAGACAGACAGAGAGAGCATGAGAGGGGGGAGGATCAGAGGGAGAAGCAGACTCCCTGCTGAGCAGGGAGTCCGATGCGGGACTCGATCCCGGGACTCCAGGATCATGACCTGAGCCGAAGGCAGTCGCTTAACCAACTGAGCCACCCAGGCGCCCTCAAGTTTTTCTATAAGAAATTAATTTTAGGACACCTGGGTGGCTCAGTCGTTAAGCGCCTGCCTTCGGCTCAGGTCATGGTCCCAGGGTCCTGGGATTGAACCCCGCATTGGGCTCCCTGCTCAGTGGGAGGTCTGCTTCTCCCTCTCCTGCTCTCCCTGCTTCTGTTCCCTCTCTCACTGTGTCTCTCTCTGTCAAATAAATAAATAAAATCTTTTAAAAAATAAATAAAAAATTAATTTTACAGTCTAAATAGCTTGATATTTTTCTAAGTATGTCATGTTTACAAAACCAACAAATATTTTTATTTTGAAAAAGAAATATATATGGTATGATTCTTTTATGTAAAAGAGGCAGAGAAGAAATTTGGAAAGCAATATGAAGATAACATTAATGTCCACAATAGCCAAACTATGGAAAGAGCCAAGATGTCCATCAACAGAAGAATGGATAAAGAAGATGTGGTATATATATACAATAGAATATTATGCAGCTCAAAAAAAAAAAGAAATCTTGCCATTTGCAATGACGTGGATGGAACTAGAGGGTATTATGCTAAGCGAAATAAGTCAATCAGAGAAAGACATGTATCATCTGATCTCACTGATATGAGGAATTCTTAATCTCAGGAAACAAACTGAGGGTTGCTGGAGGGGAGGGGGTGGGAGGGATGGGGTGGCTGGGTGATAGACATTGGGGAGGGTATGTGCTATGGTGAGTGCTATGAATTGTTAAGACTGATGAATCACAGACCTGTAGCTCTGAAACAAATAATACATTATATGTTAAAAAAAAAAAAAAAGAAGATAGTAGGAAGGAAAAAATGAAGGGGGGGAAATCGGAGGGGGAGACGAACCATGAGAGACTATGGACTCTGAGAAACAAACTGAGGGTTCTAGAGGGGAGGGGATGGGGGGATGGGTTAGCCTGGTGATGGGTATTAAAGAGGGCATGTATTGAATGGAGCACTGGGTGTTATACGCAAACAATGAATCATGGAACACTACATCAAAAACTAATGATGTAATGTATGGTGATTAACATAACATAATAAAATAAAATTTAAAAAAATTTCTAAAAAAATAAAAATAAAAAATAAATGATGCAGAAAGAAACAATGCCTGATGTCTTCTCCACATTCACACCTGTTATGCTGACCAAGGAAAAGAATGCTAAATCTTTGGGCTTGCATTTTAAATTGTGAAAGTGAATTAAATATTTAAAGATGTGTCTATTCTTTGTCTACATGAAAAACCCTTTTCTTATAAGATTTTATTTATTTATTTTAGAGAGAGAGAGACTGCCACAAGTGGGAGTGGCAGGGGGGGGAGAGAGAGAGAGAGAGAATCTCAAGCAGACCCCACGCTGAGCAGGGAGGCTGACCTGGGGCTCAATCCCAGGACCCTGAGATCATGACCTGAGCTGAAACCAAGAGTCAAACACTTAACTGACTGAGCCACCCAGGCACCCCTAGATGAAAAACCCTTTAACGTTCTTGCTAGAGCATTTGTTTCAAGACATTCCAAATAATGCTTCAAAATATGTATTAGCACTAGTCTACAACTATTAAAATGTTCACTTGTTCAAAACTAGTTTGCCCAAAAGATGAAGCCAACAAATAAGAATTCAGTATTAAGTTTCAGATTTTTAAAATCGTCACTAAAGAGAGATGATGTCAAAAAAAAAAAAAAAAAAAAGGAAAGAAAATTGGTATAGGTGATGGATACATGGAGCTTATTACACTATTTGGTTTACATTGCACAGGTTTCAATATTTCCACAATAAAAAAATTGTAATGGTTGCTGATTATCTTACATAATTTTTTTCTAAATGCACAATTAGTAATTTTATGCACTTAAAAATTATATTATGTTCCTTATACTTTATTTCAGCGTATGCTGGAATTAAAGCAATCAATTTATTTTTAATGGACTCATGGAGGAATTTTCCGTATATTCTCAAGACTTATGGGTTGCTAGCAGTTCTACTCAGTGCATGATGGATGGTTTCTATTTTAAAATATGGCATTTGTTGTGATATAATTTAAATTACTTTTCGGCTGGAAGTATGCATTCTTCTAAGTTACAGTTATGCAAAGGGAAAATATACATCATATTCCTACTTTATCTTCTTTTATAGTCCTTGTTGCTGTTACTTTCACTCAGGTACAATTACCTTAGTGAAAAACAGGGTTTTGTATTTACAGTAAGAATTTTGTTTAGATAATTCATTTCAATTCTTAGTTAATTATGGAAGAAAAATGGAAGCCATCCTATAAATAAACAAGTGTAAAGGCTCAAAACTAGCAGAACTCACATATAAAGGTAAGTGCTACATATAATCAATAATTTGGAGTTCTCCCAAGCCCACTTAACAAGTTACGGTATCATAATTATATGTTAAGAAAAATATTTTAGATCTTTTCACTTACTATATATATTATGTATATTCATTATGGAAAATTTAAGAACTTAGACAAAAGTCCAAAAATAAATTAAGATCATCCTATGATCACTACACCTGGATGTAACCATCATTAATATTTTCCTTTTTTTGCTTCAAATTCACTTTTTTGCTCAGGATGTAAATATCAATAGCCCATTATTCTATCTTACAAAATTGGCATCATACTGTATGCTCGGTATGCTGTTTTATAACCTAATTTTTATTGGAAAATATGTAGTAAACAATTCCCCATTTTCTTAACCACCCCTCTTAATGGTTGCATACTTTCTCACCCAGTGTTGTATCTATGCCTTTATGTAATCTATCCCATATTATTAGAAATTTACAGTGTTTCTATTTTTTCCTATTATAAATGATGTTTCAATCAATGACCCTGTATAAAACTTTTTCACATCTCTATTTCCCTTTGATAAATCATTTGAAATCAAATTTCCAGATCAACACATGTGAGTATATTCAAGTATTTTGAAATATAATGACAAAAATTGTTCAAAATTGTCTTTAAGACTCCCTTAAACAATTCGAGATATACATATGCTTTCAAGCTATGTTTTAGCTCTTTAAAAACATAACTGACAATTTGAAAAGTAAAAATGACATCCCCAGTATTTTCATTTGTTTCTTATAGTTTATTGAACTATTAGTGAGATTGAACATATCTACTTACGCCGTGGCCATTTTTCATTCTTTTTTAAAAGTCATTTAAAAAAATCTCCATCAGTTCAATCCAACCACCTTATCTGAAGTCTACCATGTCACAGGCATGGAGATAAGTAGCGAGGATAGGAAATTAATAAGACATGGACCCCATCTTTAAGGATTTCACAGTCTAGTAGAAAATCAGACGTATGAATGACTAATTCCAATCTATTATTGTAAGTGCTATATGGAAGTAGGTATAGCATGCTAGGAAACCAGATAAGGAAGCAGAAAACTCTCCAGGGGAGAATATGCAGTGAAGGATACGCAGAAGTTGTACGTTCAGCTGGGCTCTGACAAATGAGTAAGAATTCACCAGGCAGGTGGGAGAGAAAAAGAGTGTCCTGGCAGAGACCGATGGAGGAGAAAATCAACATATTATGAAGGATATTATGAAGCCAGCCAAGAGTTTGAGCTATATCAGTGGGAAACAGGGATTCACTGATGTGACTTTGAGCAGAGAATGGACATGATAAGTTTTGGGTTTTATAAAGTGAAAGGAAAGGAAGATCTGGAGTCACTTTGGGAATGAGAGAGAGAGAATCAGGTCAAGGATAACCGCAAGATACTTTTAGCTTGAGCTACTCAATATAGAGTGATACATTTATTTTAAAATATATAGGCATGAGGAAGAGGTGACCCTTGTGAATAATCATTCCTTTTTAAAAAATCCTAAAACACAAAAGATGTGATAGAAAGCATTATTTTTCCCAAACGACTTGCTTTGGCCAGTGGGTAGTAATGATCATGTGTCAGCTGCTGTCTATACTCTAAGAAGTGTCCTGTGTTTCTACACGCCAGTCTGGGAACTTTCAATCTCTACCATCCACATCATCTCCAAGATGTGCCCCAAGGATCCCTCTTTTCCAGAAGAATATACACACCTGGAACAGACCTGAATAAAACGTACAATTCGGAGCCAACGCCCTCTGAGCCCAGCCTAGATCAGCAACCTGTCAGCTGACCTACAGTTTGTAAGGCACTGAAATTTTAGCATGGTTTGTTATGTAGCGTTATGATGACAACAGCTAACTGATCCACTGGCATATTCTGCTCCTTTAGTTTCTAGATATAGCCCATCTTTGTTTAAAGGTAGTCTAAAGGGGCGCCTGGGTGGCTCAGTCAGTTAAGCATCTGACTCTTGATTTGGGCTCAGGTCATGATCTCAGGGTTGTGGTATCGAGCCCTCAGTTGAGCTCCACTCTCAGTGGGGAGTCTGCTAGGGATTCTCTCTCTCCCTCTCACTCTGCTCCTCCCCCTACTTGCATTCCTTCTCTCTCTCTCACTCTTTCTCTAAAATAAATAAATAAATCTTAAAAAGATAAAAATAAAAAATAAAGTCATGTCTCAAGAATGTGGATTGAGCCAATGCCCTGTGCATTATCTGGAAAATGGGGTAATACAACTGGAAGTTTGTAATAATTAAGTGCAGCCCAGTCCTTCCAATTCAGAATGTTATCTCATCAACTGGAAGTTGCTGATAAATTTCCAACCAGAATGAAAGTTAAATATAAGAAATCAATCAACTATTGATCCTGCTGGGCTGATGTACATTATAATAAAATACTAAGTGGACAGATACGAGCTCAGTTCCCTGCTGTAAATAAGAACTTTTGCATCTTTGTTGTCTCCTCCTGATAATGTTATATGTAAGCGGCAATCTGTGGCATGGCATGGAGGCTTTTAAATCAGGTAATAGGCCTCCTCATTCTGTTCACTAAGATAAAGAAAGGTTTGCAAGGGAAATGGTCTATTAGGTTGTAATTTGCTTTTACATGCAAATTAAGGGATAATTAGTTTTGAATATCTGAAGATATAGAATCTGTGTGTTTGACATATTTTTCATATGTAGCAAATACCAAAAAGTTCAAGTATTTTTTCAGAGAAAAGAAAGGTTCTTTGAAAGTTAAAACAGATTAAACAATATTCCATTCTGAATGCAAACTCTTCAGGTAAATATTACAGGTGGTATATATTTATCTCACAATTCAGAACCAACTAGGTTTTTTTTAACTTGTTAATATTTTGAAAAGGCTGACAAAAGTCTGAATGTCACCATGTTTCCCTTTTCTTTTACAAAGGCAAGGTGTTTTCTGAAATACGGTTGAACCAAGATTTAAATTATTTTAAATAATTATAGGCACTTCCTCTTCTAACATTTTTTAAATAAATAAATCGAATCTTCTGAATTACTTAGACAGGGTAAGTAAGCTTAAATGATTTCTTACCTTTGTAAACTGTTACTTCATTTTTTCTTACTCCTTATATTTAGGGAAACAAAGCCCGCTTCATGATGAACTTTGAAAAGTCTGAGGCAGTGCAAGATCCATTGATTAAAAAGGCCTTGAAATTTGAACTAAAATAGGAGTTCTTGGTAGGGAAGTCCTCCCCTTTACAGGTGGGACCTGGCACTTTGGGGCTAGGATATCTAGCACAGTTTTGGCAGAGAATGATTTCTTTATCTGGAAGTAGGTTGGGCAGCTTGCCTAAATCCACCATGAGGGCACATTGTCTGAAAAGGACTTTTTTTCCTGATTTATAAAATTACCAGACGTATAATAGTTAAATCACATCTGGTTAGGAATAGTTAATAGTTAAATCACATCTATTAAAAAGAATACAACTGTATGCAGTTAGGGTGACACTGCAGAATGACTGTGGGTGATGATCATAGTGCACAGTTTCTAGGAATGGGGACTCGTGAAGCTTTGTTTCCAAAAGCTGGGATAATAAACATATTTTTCTAACTGCTGCTTCGAATGCTTAATTCGTTTCTGCAACAAACTAGTTGGTCCACCAAAAAGCTTTGGAAGGCCTATGATGTGTGAGGCACAAGGGATACAAAAACTAGTAAGACTGCCATGGGCCTCCAGAGGCTGTACGTGGATTAGGGCAAATATGATAAGACATGCTCATGAATAAAAATAGTCAAAGAAATAGGTGATAAATGTGAAATGGAAGGCACCACCAAAATTATGTGAAATTTCAGGACATGGAGAGCTGATTCTCACAGAAAGATATAGCATTTCCTCCAAATGCAGAGAATGGGTAAAATTTAAATATGGGAAGAGAGGAAAGCATTTTAGGAAAAAGAAATAGCAGACATTGGCATGGGGTCAGGATGCGAAAGCTGTCTTCCTATTATAGCAGGTAGTGTTGTTTAGCTACAACAGCGGGAAAAGTAGAAAAGTAATCTGGAAATATACACTAAGAAAAGATGGGGGGTGGAGGTGGGGATAAACACCTGGCTAAGGAATTTGGAAACAGCTTGCGAGCCACTAAAAGTTTTAGAGCAGAAGGATGATGTGTTAAACGCATGCATTGGACAAGGAAATGGATTAGAAGGAGAGAGACGTGAGGTGAGGACTCCGACCAGGGGATTATTTCTGTTTGAGGTGTTTTCCCACACCTTCACTTTCCTGGAATTTGATGTCAACAAAAACCGAGGGGTTCTCAGTGATGGAACTCAAGTCAGGCGAGAATTCAGACTGTGTTTTAGCATAAGGCATTGGAGACGTGGGTTTGTTTTCTCAGCAGAAAAGACTAATTATCTTGTAGGCACCAGGAAACACCCAGCAGATTCTAGTGAGAGACTGCTATAGAGCCATGACGATTCTGAGCCATCCTGAAGGACAGACTCACATGGAATCTAGTCAATGCATGATAAGTGAACAGTTACACAAGATAAATATGCTCTAATATATTATGCGCCTAAAAAACTGTTAAGAGGGTGGATCTCATGTTAAGTGCTCTTACTCAAAAAAGGGAGGAGGGGCACAAGGAGATTTTAGAGATGATGGAGGTTCATTACCTTGATTGTGGTGATGGATTCATGGGTGTATGCATATACCCAACACAACCAGTTTTATACACTAAACACGTGCAGTGTTTTGTATATCCATTATACCTCAATAAATGTTTTTTTTTTTTTTTTAAAGAAAAGGAAATACATGGAAGAATCTAAAGGTTATGGAGGAAGAGAAGGAGAAGAGTTTTGGGATGGTGCTCTCTGTGGAACCCAGAGCAGGCTCTATAGGGTTAAATCTCTGCATCTGGGAGCAGAGTTCAGCAATCAAATAGACTAGAATTGGGAAACCACCCTTAAAGTCTTACCACCTGTGGACCCTCTCTGCATTGGAATATATTGCTTAAGAATGAAACACAAGACTTATAGGGCATTCTCTGAGACTCTGTTTATATCCTTGATTGATTAACAGTAAGATCATTTTGAGAAAGACACCATATCCCTAGCCCCCTTCCACAAAAAGGAAACATATTTCCATGGCCATATTTCTTTTGTCCAGTGAAAGCTAACACAAACACTACGGTACCACACAATAGGGTAGGGGTAGGGGGGTAGCAGAAATGGCATGGAGAGGCACGTGAGAGAAACAAAGAAATGGGTGAGTTGACAGGATATGGCCACTGAGTCAATATGGAGGGCAGCAAAGGGGGAAGAGTGGGAGGACTCCATCTTGACCCTTGGTCCTCAGCCTGGATGACTCAGTGAGTGGCAATAACACTAAACAAAATTAGTAAATCTGAATGAGTTTAGTTCTTGACATAGTGAGTTTGTATGCCTTTGGGATATCCAAATGCTCAGCACACAAGAAAAACTGTTCTAGTATTCAGGGATGAATATAGAGATTTAGGCATTATCTCCTAAATGAAACTATGATAGGAAACTTGAAACCAATGCTAACAGAGAAGGGATAGAAAGTTAGAGTAGAATTAAAAAAAAAAAAAATCACTGTAGTGTTGGGAAGAAGGAAAAGAACCAAGGAAGGCAGAGAAGGAATATTCTCAGAGGAGGAAGAAGAACCAATACTATGCTGCACCTGAGAAGCAAGGGAAGAGGAACCAACTGATGACAACACAATAAAAGGGTGGAGGAGAAAGAGCCTGACAGAGGCCACCGGGGGCACCTGGGTGGTTCAGTAGGTTACGCGTCTGACTTGATTTTGGCTTAGGTCATGATCTCAGGGTCTTGAGATCAAGCCCCGCATTGGGCTCTGTGTTCAGGGGGAATCTGCTCTCCCTCTGCCCCTCCCCCACTGCACACTCTTTCTCTCTCTCTCTCTCTCTCTCTCTCTCTCAAATACATAAATCTTGAAAGAGGCCATTGGACCAGGCATCATGGAGGTCTGGATGACTATCAAGAGAGCCCTTCTCCTAAAGTGATATGGGTAAATATCACATCAAATTGCTTGAAGGGGCAAGTGTGTCAGAAAGATGGAGATAGTGACCACGTACCCTAATTTTTCCAAAAACTTATTGGAGAAAAATAATAATATTAGCAAAGGATTAAGTAAAGAAGACTTGAACAGAAGGCAATGAACTAGTGGAGAGAGAAAAAAATATTATGACACAATGAACTTTAGGGTTTTTTTAAAGATTTATTTATTTGAGAGAGTGTGAGCAAGGGAAAGGGCACAGAGAGAGAATCTTAAGCAGACTCCCCACTGAGCATGGAGCCAGACGTGGGGCTTGATCTCACGGCCCTGAGATCATGACCTGAGCTAAAATTAAAAGTTGGAAGCTTAACCAACTGAGGCACCCAGGTGCCCGACACGATGAACTTTAATTCAACAAATATTTAATGGGTTCCTACCACTTCCAGGCACTGGAATATGATGCAGAGCAAGACGTGGACTTCTACGCTTGGCACGGTGTATGGCAATGTTCTGTTTATTTAAACCATTATCTCCCTGGAGCAAGAATTGTTACTTGTTCACCAGTGTCTCCATGGAGGCTAGCATAGAATTTGATGCATGATAGACCCTCAGCAAACATTTATGGAATTAGTGAGTGACAAAGTCACAACCTTTAAGACATTCTTCCTTGTCTTTGGTTAACTCCCCTTTGCCTTTTGGGTCTAAACTTAGAGTTTTGCTTCTTTCAGGAAGCTCTCTTCAACCTCTAAGTTTGAGTTAGTCACCCCCTCTGTGTGCCCAATACACCCTAGGTGCTCCTCCATCTATCTTTCAGTCTAAAGAGAGAGAGAAAAAAAGTCAACAAATGGATTTTTATCAGCCCCTAAGCAAAGAAGAAACAGAGAGAGCAAAGGCACAGTGGGGCTCACTGAGTGGCTTGGAAACTCAAGGGAATTAATTTCCTGTGCACTTTAGGTTTCTCATAAATAACTCCCATTGGTTCTCATTTTACTTCTGCAAGCTTTCCAGGGCTAGCCTTACAAGCTCAGCTGCATTCAGATGAGCAGAGTAGCCTCTCATTCAGTCTACAGAGTGTAGAATCTGGTTTTTCTCATATTGTCAATCTTGTGTAAATAGCCAAGCCACGCACACTGTAAGCAAAGCCTGCTAGACTCCATTGGCTGCCTGGACACCTGCGTTAAAAATGCAACTTGCTAAACAGTCCACCCAGCAGATAGTTTTCTTTGGCAGAACAGAGGGAATTTGATAAAGTGCTTTATTGGGTGGCAACATTTCAGTCTCGGCTTTCCTCAGATCACAGTGGGATAATGAAATTGGAATCCATTTAAACCTTCCATTTCACCCCACATGGTTCATAGACACCGTGTCAAACCATATCACACTGCAATATATGTGCTAAAATCTACGAGCTTACTCCTCCTATTGCACACAGTATTTTGTCAGATCGGAGATACATTATGGAATACAATTTGTTGATTTGCCCACTTGTATAGCTCTAGCAGAATCTCAAATCCAAGGCAATACTCTATGCCATGAAGATGCATAAATAACTGTATTGTTTCATGTCAAGTTTAGTAACACAATATTCTTGTTGGCCAGTCTATGAATAGTGAAGTCACTGCTGGGACAGACCTGGCCATATGACAAGGACTTACTTGCCCTGTCTCCTGTGACAAGTTCTATCCCATGGAGATCATTGGACCATTGGTGATTATATTACATTTTGACTACACACCATGGAAAAAGATGATCCCAGGTTAAACTGAACCAAAGACCATCCATAGACAATAATTACTAAATTTGAAGACTTCATGACTTGGACTATATTCTTGAGCCTTTCCCTTTTGCTTACTCCCCCTACCTTTGCTCCTCTGAGATGATCTTAAGGCATGAAGAACATATGAAGGCACTAACTTTAGAAAATATTCAGAATTTGTCTACTCTTCACCTGGCTCAAGCTACCCTCATCTCTCAAATTACTGCGTAGCCTACTCATTAGTCTTGTTTTATCTCTTTGTCCCCATATCCTCTATGCAGTGGACACTACAATGTGTCACCGAGATCCAACTTTAAAAAGAGGTCCCATTGCCCCAGCTTCTGGGAGTGCAGTTAGCAAACAGTCCTCAGCTGTCAGCCCTTCAGGGATTGCCTAGATCATGCTCCTTCATTGTCACTGTCATCCCCATTGAACAATTTATGTTCAATGATTGATCGATACTAAAGTATAAAGGCCTGACCAACTCAGGCTCAAAAAGGGACAATTCTGAAGCTCTTACATGAGTGGCTAAGGCTGTCATTAGCTACATCATAGCTGGACTTCTCCTTCCGCCCACTCCTGTTTCTCACCCCTCCTTTCCACAGCAGTTGATCCTGAGGGGTCAGAAACATCCTGCATGCTCAACTCCATCTCAGAGTTGCTTCCCCAGCCTGTGAGAGCCCATGTATCACCAACAGCCTGAGTCATCCTGGTAACTCTAAGTATAATCAGTACTCTCCCTCCCTCTCTTCGCACTGTCTTCAGAGGCCTTACAATGACCCACGAGGCCCCACAAGATCTGCCTCCCACTTTCTAGCTTCATTTCCTCCAACTCACCCCCTTGCTCACTCTGCTCTTAGCCACACCCACCTTCTCAAACATATGGGGGACACTCCCATCATGAGACTTTCACATTTGCTATTTGTTCCCTCTGCCTAGAAAACTCTTCCCCTAGATCAGAGGTAGACAAGTTTTATAAAGGGCCAAATAGTAAATACTTCAGGCTTTGCAGGCCACAAAATCTGTTTCAACACCTCAACTCCACCATTTTAGCATGAAAACAGCCACAGGCCATACATAAACTAATGGGCCCATTTTTGTTCCAATAAGCCTTATTTATAAAAACAGGTGGTGGGCAGGATTTGGCCTGTAGACTGGTTACTGACCTCTGCCCTAGACTGTCACATGGCTGGCTCCCTTACCTCTGTAAGGTCTTGACTCAAATGTTTCCTTCCTTGACCACTCTTGAAATTCCAAACCCCAGTAATATCTGTCTCTTTCCTGTCTTATTTTCTCCACAGCACTCATTGTATCTGACATACTGTATTTTATTTATTGCTTTGTTTATCCTCCATCTTCCCCATTAAGAGGTAAGTTCAGTCAAGGCCAGGATTTATTCTGCTTTGAGGTCCTTAACACCAACTAGCACAAGATTACTGCTAAGTAAACATTTGATGAATGAACGAAAAGTGAATGAACATTCGGGTAATTCAATATTTCCTCCAGTTTTTGTTTTGTGTGTGTGTGTGTGTGTGTTTCTGTTCTCCTCAAATTTTAAGAGATTTCTTTTACCTTTTATATCACAGTTGAGTGAGGTCATTAAAAGTACAAGCCTTTTAGAGAGATCCCCTGAGTTTTAAACCCCAGGTCAGTTACCTACTAGCTTTGTGACCTTGTACATATATATAACCTCACTAAGCCTCTGTTTCCTCGCCTGTAAGCCTCCCTTTCAAGTCATATCGTTGAACATATCATATGATCATGACAACCAAAAACACTCATTTCTGTCATCCAGAAATCCCTCAGTACATGGGGGCTATAATCAGATCACTAGCTCTTGCCCTTGGTCAATATCCTGCCAGGATAACAGGATCATGTTTACAAATCGGGTCCTCATGTGCCTTTAATCAAACTCACATATACGTGGCTTTCTTTACGTATAGCTAAAAGAGATTCTAATAAGAAAAACAAAAGAATTATAATGGCAACTTGTTAGTGCTCACTCTGTGCCCACTAATGGTCTGATAAATTTACACGTTTGGCCTTCATATAAACAGTGATACATTGGGGAAGACCAGTGGAATGATTCTTCACGTGTCCTCCCAATGGCTGAGACGTAAACTTCTCTGCCCCACTCTTGAAGACTTTGTCACAATTAATAGAAACAATTGCCCATGCACCACAGAATATATGTATGGAATACACTTGGTTACATGCTGACATTTGCTTTGCACAGGGAAAGCAGAAAGAAAAATGGAGATAATGCTGCTTAGGAGAGTTTCACCACCATTCCTTTCTCTGGGGCTCTGAACTTAAATTTAAATTCCACATGGGTGGTACATCCAAGCTCCCAAAAAGACTCTTCCTCCATAATAGGATCTGAGACCCTTAGCTCATCCTTAGACATCTGACACCATCCTTAGACACCTGACACCATGAAACCAGAAATCCAAAACAAGTAAACAGACTCCCAGTATATCTGAAAATATGTGCTGTCAGTCAGAATTATAACAAGCCTTTGGAAATCAGCACTTAGATGATTGTAGTCACTAGTAAATGGGTTGGAAAATGTTCCTAGCTTTCATCTGGGATGGTTAGGTAGCCAATGACTGCTCATTTCTTGACCAAGGTGAAGGAGAAATTTCTTTTAAACAACCCTCATTCCATTCCATTCATCTTCCTGCTTCAAATCATTTATAACAGCTTCAGAAATAGATTTGTCCTGGCTGGTATTTAAAGAGATAGTCAATAATAATATGAGAAATAATTACTATATCTTCAGAAAGCAGGCATCGATTTTAACAATGACTAGGGCCTCAAAACTGGGTTTCAAATATGTTATAGTAGAGTGAAAGCTATTTATTACTTAACTTGCTAAATTTGTACTTAACTTGGGTGGGATGGAGTTGATGCTGAAACTCTTAAATACAGAGCCCCTTTATTCTTTCTCAGTTCAGCTACAGATATATTGTGTACCTACAATTTTCAAGAAACTGTGTTAGGCTCCGAAGACACCATGGTAAAGAAATGGGCCATCCTTGGGGCGCCTGGGTGGCTCAGTTGTTAAGTGTCTGCCTTCGGCTCAGGTCATGATCTCAGGGTCCTGGGATCGAGCCCCACATCAGGCTCCCTGCTCAGCAGGAAGCCTGCTTCTCCCTCCTACTCCCCCGGCTTGTGTTCCCTCTCTCACGGTGTCTCTCTCTGTCAAATAAATAAATAAAGTCTTAAAAAAAAAAAAAAAAAAGGAAATGGGCCATCCTTGTCTGGGGACACTTGCATTCTTTTGGTGAAAGAAGATGATAAGCCACCACAAAATTCAGCATTTACCTATAAATAAGGTAAGTATTGCAAGGAAAAATGTGCATAAGGGGGTGAATTCACTTGGTCTTGGGGGAATCAGGAAGTCTTTTTTGAAGAAGTCACATTTAAGCAGTAAACCAAAGGCTGAGTAGGAGTTAAGATAGGCCAAGTGAAGAAGAACCAGAGCTATTTCCAGTGGAAGGACCTAACAAAGGCCTGGAGGCTAGAAAGAGCCTGCCCTCTTCAAGCTGTGGTATGCTGGTAAAAGTTAACAGGCTCTCCACAAAAACCAATTATGTGCGTATCTAAATCAAGTTTATTATACATGTTACTGACATCTAAGATAGGTAACACAATTTAAAAACAGTAACAAAATATACAATATTCTTTATTGTAAATTCCACACATAGCCAATTGATTCTCACGGAACGCTTTTGTGGATTTTTGCCAAACTCATATCTATAGCTACCTATGATCAGAATTGATGAACGAGTGTGGTTCCCATCTCAGTGTTGGCTGATGTTTTCGTTTAAGTTAACAAGGAAGCTGAAAGTGAAGGAATAAAAAAGACTTAAGTCAGAAGAGCACCTGTCAATGATGTGAGCAGCTTCTGTGCTGAATCCTAGAATAGTTTTCAAATGCTGGAAGAACAGGTCTTCAGGCTTCAGGGGCTATGCATAATGTGGAAGCTACCAGACACAACATATTATTAAATTTAATTGGCATTGTTGACACTTTTTAGCAAATGATGAGCCTGTTGCCCGTCTTGGTGAATAAAGGTTAGCTGAAGCACAGCCTTGCTCATTCATTGACATTTCTTCAACGGCTGTTTTTGCTCTACAGCTGCAGACTTGAGTAAGTGCAACAGAGGGTTTATCGCCCACAAAGCCCAAGATCCTTATTATCCAGCCCTTTACAGCCCTTTATTGACAGCTATTCTAGATCCTCAACAAAACAATAAATCAAGCCCCGATTTGTAGTGTTTGCTGATTCCTGCTGTGTAAATACTCCCATCGTGGCTGATTTCCAGCCACCGTGGTGACATCACTGAATGAAGAGCCGGGAAGAGTCATGGAATAGCAGCACACCATCACACAGGGCTCCCCTCCTCACAAAACAGACCTGAACAGCCCCAAAACGTAACACTAAAATGTAGTAAATAATTAGCAAATGGTAAGTGTCCTTGTTTTTTACTATAACTTGCGTCATTACAAGCTTCTGTAATTTAATTTTTAATTATAGCTGCATTTAACAGCCTACTTGCCAAATTCCTGAAAATCAAACGATTAGCTCTCGGGGCCGGTCTGAGCCGGCCCCAGCACATCAGTGCTCTCTACACCAGATGAAGGACGTACTGTGTAGCTGGGGAGCCGAGATGGATAGGTGGAATAAGGCCAAGTGGGTGAACTAAGCAAGGCTTTGTAAACCAGTTTCAAGAGATTAGGGTATATCCTCTAAGAAATGGGATGCCACTGAAGGTGTATAGCTGGCAAGTAGCTTGATCTCTGCCAGCTCCTATTATGTAGGGTTTTTAATCCCAGCGAACACTTCTGAAGTGATTTCTATGTGTCAAGCTCCATTCTATGCATTTTACAAATGTTCATTCTCACAACAAGGCTGTGAGGTAAGGTATTAATATTACCTCCCAATTTTACAGAGGAAAGAGATGGTAAACAATAAGCAACTTGCTCCAAGGATTAATGAGGGGTGAAGCTGGGATTTGTGGGGAGGATTCCAAATTGTCTCTCAGCCAGGGGAATTTGAACCTGGAGAGAGAGACAGGGCTGTCTCCAAAACATGTGTGAGGGGTTTCATGACACAGAATGATGGGTCTGTTCAGATGCTGGGGACATGATGGCAAAGACAGGTGGAGTGGATCTGGGGTCCATCAGAAGACCCTCACATGGTGAGCGGATTCCTGTAGGCTGGCGCCATCTTTCTTCCAAGAGGAAGAACTTTGGAAGCTGACTGCGTACGAACGTGCAGAACTTGCCAGCCACCAGTCATGCATGATTTTTGTCCCAGTAATTTAAGCCCCTCCAGAATCTACGTGGACACGTTCTCAGATCACTTATCCTTTCATGAAGTGTATGAGCAAGGAGGGAGAGGAATGAACATACCATGCTCTAACTGGGATGGATTCTTACCATTTAAATTTTGGGTAACCTTCCCAGAAGTCAAAGTTGATCCTTAACTCTAAGTGGAGCTAATGCATCTCTAAATCACAATAGACCTGATTACTCTCGGGGAGAGAGGGAATAAGGAGGAACGGCTGCCAGTTAGAAGCTGTTGTAGCTGCTAAGTGCATCATAGACATTTGTGATTTAAGCTGAAATTTTACTTTTTAAGGAAAACGAAAATCGGCCAATCTTCTAATTTGGTACATTAGGGAAGAAAGAACCATGGTATGGGAGAGGATAAATGCACATCTTACAAGTGTAACCTCCAACAATTTGCAAACCTGACAGGTTACCTCTGCTGCCTTCATGCTCTATCAGCAGAATTGAGGAGCTGAAAGAGAAACCTTATGGCCCACAAAGGTGAAAAGATTTACAAAAAATATTTTACAGAAGAAGTCTGTCAATCCCTGCTCCAAACCACTACAGAATACAGGCAACCAGTCTACTTGACCCCAAGGTGCTGGGGGACCCAAGGGTAAATTAGGTCGGTCCTGGTTTCCATTTGCGTGTAATTCACTATGTACCTCCATATGCGCTCAGTGCATTTCCCCACGCATTTATGGACATCTTTCCCATAAGAAAAATTGACATCTTCAAGCACACTGGAAGGGTCCCATGATGAATGAAATCTTGCATTGGTTCCCAAAGGAGCTGAGCCCCTCATATCAGAGGCCGCTTGGCGGGCGCAGCCACTCCCTGCTTAGCTAAGGTTTCACACTTTCACCTGAGAGCTTCAATAATTCTCTTATCTCAGCCAAGAAAAGCCCTGCTACATATCCTCAGAGCTTATTAAGTCTGTGCACAGAACGGCAGCTAGAGAACTGCAATAATTATCTGGGTAACGAGTTAAAAATCACTCTTGCCTAAAATAACCTGGTAATGAGTGAGCCCCACTATCATATTCATTAAAGAAGAACATTTCTCAGAGAGCCAACTGGAATGGAGATTGTGTCAAAATTGGTTTACAAATCAGGAATGCACTGCCTGGGGCACTGAGTACAATGATCCAAAGTAAAAAACAGAGGTAAAACACATGAGAAAAACCCGCCGAGTAGAGTAGAAGGGACCTCTTAATTTTAGTGAGAATAGCTAGCATTCATTGAGTGAATACCATGTGCCAGGAACTAGGCCAGTAGCCTGTGTGGATCATTTATTTTATCATTCCCTAAAATGCCCCAATGAGAGGGTTACTATTTTCATTTCCATTTTGCATATGAACAAACTGAGGCTCTGAGGAGTTGAATTACTTGCCCAAGGGCACACAGCTGATAAGGAAAGGAGCCAGCATGGAACTCCAGCTCCAGAGCACACTACTCCACACTCCCTATAGATTAAAAAAAAAAAAAAAAGGCCAAGACAGGTGATATGTTATGCCTGGGGTCACAAAGCTGGTTGGTGGTAGAGCTGGGACAAATCAGAGTTTGGAAATCAATACTGAAAATGAGGATTGGGACATATGTGCACTGTTTGTGAAGAAGGAAATGGGAAGAGCAACTCTGTTGCTTCCAATCCCATATCATCATCATCACAATCATCATCATCATTATCATCATCAAAGAAGCTATTATTTATGGAGAATTTACTATGTGCCAGGTCCTGTTCAAAGTGCATTATCTCGATGAGTCCTTACAATGCCATCTTATTTAATCCTTAAAACCATGCTTTAGGTATGACCTATATTATCCCAGTTGTAAGATGGGGAAACTGAGTCATGGAGATGAGGTGACCTATCCTTAGATCCCCCCGGCTAGGAGGCTGAGGGTGTACAATCGGTCTGACTCTGGAATGCACACTTTTAATCCCCGCTTCTCCTTTTCTGCCTTTGTGCACTAGAGCCCCCAGGGTTTCTCCTCACCTTGGATCATCAGGCTGCCTTCCCATCTCTTGCAGGGCTCCTTGATTTCTTAGCTGTGTTTCATAGCACCTTTCTGACTATATTACCAATTTACGTGGCAGTCTCCTCCAACTGCCCCATATTCACACAATAACGTGTGCACACATACACACACACATGCACACTGTGTCAACTCCAGCAGGTCAACTATTCTGTGTGAACCCTCCTCCATCAGACACCACACCAGAGCAGCACCCTGATCAATAGTGGAATTAAGGACAGCACAGTGATTAAGAATCTAGGCTCTACCAAAGACACACGTTCATACCTTCCCTCCTCACATACAAGTGCTATAGCTTTACCCAAGTTATGTCTCAGGGCCTCAGTTCCATCGTTTATTAAGTGATAACTATGGCACCTACCATAATGTAGGATTGCCGTGTCAATATCTCAATGCAACACCTGGCAAATGAGCATTCGACAAAAGACAACTATTATTAATAAAACTAGGTAGAAAGAATAGATGAAGGGATAGAAGGATGGATGCATGAATTAATAGAGGATTGGATGGATGCAATTCTAGCTGATTAGAAGGGCTGGTTTAGAGGGGCGCCTGGGTAGCACAGTCAGTTAAGCATCCCACTCTTGATTTCAACTTGGGTCATGATCTTGGGGTCCTGAGATCGAGCCTGGCATCAGGCTCTGCGCTTGGTGGGGAGTCTGCTTCTCTCCCTCTCCCTTTGCCCCTCCCCCCACTCACATGTTCTCTCTCTCTCTCTAAAGTAAATAAATAAATCTTAAAAAAAAAAGGACTGTTTCAGAAACAGAAAATGAGAGAGAAGAACAAGTTGTTTTTTTTTTTTTAATGTAATAAAGAAGACCTTTAATCTGCACAATTGAAGGACTACAGGATTAGGTTGTGATCCACACATAGGCAAGATGTTCATTTCCAAAACTCAACCCAGCAGTTGATTCTGCTGCACATTCATCAGTTATCTCTGAGTTCTTATTCCCAGCATTATTTCTTAATGTTGACAAGAAGGCACCGAGCAGGTGAGAAGAGATAAAATAACAGGTAAGACTAAAAACCCTATCAAGGTTAGAGCTATACCTACTTTGCTTAACACTGAGTCCCTAACACATAGCACAGTTTCTTGTAACTCTTTGATCAGTCAAGGTAGGCTAGCTTCTAAAGCAAAAACACAGCAACGATAACAATAACAACAACAACAACAACAACAACAACAAAAGCCCCACGATTTCAACATGTGAACACTTTGAAGATTTAGCTGTCACCTCGGATACAATCTGTGGAGATAATTTTATCTGCGGAATGGGAGGAAGGGATTTGATGGCTCCCTGCAGTCATGTAAGCTTCTTCCCATCTTGTGGCTCTACTGTCCCCCACTGGATCCTGGGCCTCTGGCTAGCAGACAGGACCGCAGAGCAAATGTGCATGGAGGACTATACGGGAGGTTTCACAGAATGAAGGCTTACCCTTACATCCACCTGCACTCCCCTGGCCAAAACCCAGCCGAAGGGATAGTAAAATGTAACCTAGTTGTGTGCCCTGGGGAAAGAGGGAAATTATCTGGTGAATAACTAGCCAGTCTCCACCACACGGTTCACTAAATATGTGTTGAGTGGAAAAGTAAATGCCTATAAGAAGCAGAGTGGAGGATACACAGTAGCAGGGAGAAGCAGAATGTCTGCTTCCATATACATGTCTAAGGAGATTTATTGCAGTCAGTGTCTGGCTTGAACTCAGGTCTCTGACTGCTCCCTGTGGGTAACTGCTCATGTGGAGCCCCTGCTTCCCCATACTGTCCCCCAGGTCCACCTGTTCGATCATCATACCTGCACTGGCAGCTGCAACCACAACTTCCAGATGTTGGGTCAGAGTGACCCAGTGCTACTGCTGGGAGTCAACCCAGTGCTACTGCTGGACATCAACCCCATAATCAGGGGAAGAAAAACACCCCGATTTAATTTCCAGTCAAGGCACCAGAAACGATTTATTGACTTTTAAAATAAAAATGTGAGGAAACATGTACCAAGCTGCAGGTGCCAATTGAATAAGCAGTCGGAGCTTTATGGCACCGGATATGCCATCAAATCAGGGCACTCATCACAGGCAGGCTCATATTAAAGAGGCTTATGTATGCATCTGCATCCCTGGTACCCTGCAAGCATCTGGAGGGCAGGAACTGAATTATTCATCTTTGACTCCCTAGCAAGATTGCCCAGCAGAGCCCTGCACATGATGGCAGGTGCTGGCAGGAGACATCTGTCCTTCTGGTCTACCCACCATCTCTCAGCTTCACGCAGCAGTGCCCAGCTGGTCTTTGGGAAACCACCTCACTCTCCACAGTTAGTCTATGAAATGAAGGGTGACTCTGTATCCAGCTCCAGAGCTGGAAATGTGGCCCTGGCTTGGTCAATCTCAGGAGTCCATCTGGCATTGTGCATGGATTGGGGATGTTCACAGGACACAAGCTGGGAGAATCATGGGCAGCCCTCTGCAAAGACAGTCAGGGAACAACAGGTATCTTTCTGCTGGGTTGTGAAACTGTGAGGCTACAGATCTGGGCCTACCAGCAGCCACTTGGTACATTATGGGGAGATCCTGCCTAAGAGTGAAGTCAGCAAGGGAAACAGAGCCAAGAGATGGAGAGAAACTAATTCTGTTCGACGGTATTCAAACCCTGGTATTCAGTTGTTCCCAGAGCTCAACTCCCTGGACTTTTTCAGTTAAGTAGACTATGCATTCTCCATTTTGAGTTGGGCATTAATCCCTTAAAATTGAGAGGGTCCTGACAAAAATAAGTTTCAAAATGCTTGTTGAATCAAACTGAAATAACATTTAGAATATTTTTATTCTATATATGCTCTGTTGGGTTTCGATTCAAACCAGGAAGCCTTCCTTGAGTCCGTGTCCCTGCCTCATGATGGGCCCAGTCACAGTCTGGTGTGTCTGAAAATGGAGAAGTGGAGGAGGATAGGGGTACAGAACTCAAGCACTTGGCACACCCTCACTGCACTACTATTTTATGAAAGCACATCATGAATAATGGATTTCTTTCCATCTCCAGTACCATTGGCTTAGTCTAGCCCAACTGCCATTTCCCACCTGGGCTACATTCACAGCCTCCTGATGCCTCTCCCCCTGCAACTTGTCCTCTCTGCTCCATCACAGTAACAAGAGTGACCCTCAAATTTAACTCACTGAATGTCACCTGTTTAAAATCACCAAGGGCTTCCTTAGAGTAAAATTTGAACTCTTTTTCTTGGCCTACAAAGACGATCTAGTCTACCCATCAGGCTGCATTTTTTGCCACTCTCCCCTACGTGCACATGGTTTGATTTTTAATTCTTCAAACTTATTAATCTATAAAGTCATCCTGACCTTTGACCCTGTTACTTCCAGCTGGAGTGCCTTTCTTCCAACCTATAAGAGCAATCTCAGAAGCTCTGGGCCTCTGCTCTAGCCTCACAGGATTCACCAGTTCCATGGCCTTATATGTGCCTATGCTTATCCTATGCCTTCTATCCCTCCCTCTTAGCTGCCTAAGAATCCCCTAACACCCCATTCCCCAATCATCCTAAATATAATTTTCCCAGGTGGTGTTCATCGGCCCCATGGCAGAATCAATGTTCCTTTATCTATATTCCTTCAGCACATCATGTGTGCAAATATCATACCGTGGCACACAGTAATGCATTCATTCGTTTATATATGTGAATCCTCCACCACACCATGAGTTTATCAAGGGTTGGAGAAATCCCTTAATATTTTTGGAAGAACCTGGGGTTTAAGTACCACCAGCAACATTGTAAGTACCTAGTGAATGATTGTTAAACAAAGGGAGGGAATGACTATTTGTTGAGTAAATTAACCAAGTGCTCTTGCAGTGAATTACTTAGCATCCCTGGCTACAACTTTATCATCTATAAAATGAATATTTTGTGCCAATAGTTCTTAATCATGGCTATATCCCATAATCATAAGGAAAGAGCTCAAAAATGCAGGTTCTTAATCGTACCTCCAGGAAACTTCATTAATTCATTAATTCACTCATTTAATGAATACTTATTGAGCACCTACTACATGGCAGACCTTGTTTCTGGCATAAGAGACCGAGTTGTGAAGAAGTCAAGCCAGGAATCATATTAGCTCATATTTGTTGAGGTGCTGCGACACTCTAGCATTGAAATAATGGTTTTGCCTACATTAACCTACTGAGTTCCCACCTCAGCCCTGAGAAGTGGGACTCTTATTTATCACTGAGGGGCAAAGAGCTTCACTTGGCCAACATCCCACCTGTTATAAGTATAAGAGCTGACTCAGAAGCCTGATTACAAAAGTCGGGTCCAGGCATTGGCTTTAAGAACCATTGTTTAAGGCAAATCAGTGACTCGTAGTGTTTGCCATTCACTGCAACTGACTCAAACAACAGTTCACCAAAAGCTGGCCAGTGTGAACAAAAGCCCTCACAATAAATACAGTAAGGCTTGTGTTTAATCAAATGCTTAAAAACAGAGGAACCACTGGACCCTGCTCTGTGTCCATCATGGCTTTCACTCCTCTGGTAACCTGTGAGCTGCAGATGGGGGACTGAGGCTTAGAGAGGCTCAGGGGGCCTACCCAAGAGCACTCAGAAGTTGGTGTTGAAGCTTAATCTTGAACCCAGGACTGTCTGACTCTAAGAAAAATGTGGACTTTTAATTCCCAAGCTCAAGGAGTTCAGTAACAGGGTCTCTCCACACCATCTGTCCCAGAAAGCCTCAGGCCAAAATTATATTGCCAGCTAATTGCAGCAACTTAAGAGTACCCTGCTCATGGGGACCCCTGAGACCAGGAGCCAGGGCTGGAATCTTTCCATCTTATCAGATTTCAACATGAAACATCCCCAGCAGCAAAACAACAACCTTCACATTGGACTTCACAAATTGCAGACAGCTTTCCCTTGTAATATCTGATTTACTCTTCATGGCCACCCAGTGAAAGAGACATTGACCTCAGCATGGAGGGTATTCAAAATATTTAAAAACCGTTACAACATGGGCACCAACCAATCCAAATAGAAACTGGCCATATCCACCCAATGTGGCCATACCAGGACATACCTGCTGACTCTCAGGTCTGGGTGAAACACTGTCCCACCAGAATTCCTTTCACACCAGTGACTAGACCATGCCCTGCCCACCTGAGGGCTTTGGCGCTTTCTCTTTCTTCCCTTAATACCTCCTCCTTCTTCTCCTCCCCATTGCTAGTTACCTCCTACTGATACTTCAGCTACAGTTCCGAGGTGACATGCGCAAGGAAGCCTTCCAGAACAGAGCTGCCAGTGATGAATCCCCTCAGCACTCACCTCTACCCTACAGAGGCTGCTTACTGGAGACACCTGCAGGAGCTGCCCTCCACCAATGGCAAATGGGGAGTTGGTGACAAATACCCCAGCCACCTCAGTCACTGGTAGGGTAACTGTGACATATGCTCACACTGTCTCCCAGAGTCTCCAGTAGAATCAGTTGCAGTTGCCCACAGGGGTAACCAGCTGGCTTGATAACAGTCTCTTTGTTGTCTGCCTTCTCTTCCCTGTCTCATGTCCCCATTCCTCCACCAGTGTTTCCTGGGATCACCTCCCAAATAAACAGCTTGCACACAAATCCTTGTTGCAGAGTCCTGCTTCTGCAGGAATCCAACTGAAACAACTTCCCTGGGCACATACACTAAGTCAGGTCTCATTTGATGATGTCCATAACACCCTGCTTTTTTCTTTCAGGGAACTCATCTTGAGTTGTGATTACACATGCATTTGGGAGGATTATCTGATGCCTGGCTGTCTGCTGCACTAATTGGTGAGTCCCTATTGTACTGGACTGAATAACAGCCCCCAAAGATATCATCCCTGGAACCTGTAAATGTTAACTTCTGTGGCAACAATTTTGTAGGTACGATTAAAGTAATGCTTTTGAGATGAGGAGATTATCCTGAATTATCTGAGTGGGCACTAAATGCAATTACCAATATCCTTATAAGAAGGAGGCCAAGGGAGATTTGACACAGAAGAAGAGACGCCATGTGACCAGAGACAGACAGCAAATGATGTGGCTACAAATCAAGGAATGCTGACAGCCGCCAGAAGCTGAAAGAGGCAAGAAATGTACCCTCCTCTAGAACCCACCAACACCTTGACTGTAGCCCCCTGAAGCCGATTTTGGCCTCCAGAACTGTAAGAGTAAAAACATACGTTGTTTTAAGCCACTGAGTTTGTGGTAATTTGTTACAGCAGCCAGAGGAAATGAATACACCCATAAAAGCAGCGTCCCTGTTCCCTGATGCTTCCGGCTTCGCTCAAGTCTTCATACCTGGGGCTGAACCAATAACATCTGTATCCACATCTGTTAAGGGTTGAATTATGTTCCCCAAAAAGATGTGTTGAAGTCTTAAACCCCAGTACCTATGAATGTGACCTTATTTGGAAATAGGTCTTTGCAGATGTAATCAAGTTAAGATGAAGTCATTCTGGGGGCGGGGGGGACGAGCTAATCCAATAGGACTAGTGTCCCAATAAGAAGAGAGGAGACACAGAGACACAAAGAGGAAAACTCCGTGTAATGTTGGAGGCAGAGGTTGCAGTGATGTCGATAAGTCGAGGAATGCCAAGGACGTGCGGCAATGCCAGGAGCTGGGAGAGAGGCATGGATCAGATTCTTCCCAGGAGCCTTCAGAGGGAATGAGGCCTTGCTGATACCCTGATTTCAGACTTTGTTATCTCCAGAACGGTGAGAGTATAAATTTCTGTTATTTTAAACCACCTAGTTTGTGATCCTTTAGTCTAGCAGCCCTAAGATCCTAATACAAAGCTTCAAACCCTTTCTGCTATCTAAAATCCAAAGTCACCCAAAGGTCTGGCTCAGGCAGCACTGGGAACTTAGAACCCTTGCTATGTGTATTTCTAAAGTATAACTGTTATTAATTGTCATTAACTCACTCTGTTAGTGCCCTGTTAGTGAGCATTATGAAGCACTTGGAGCCAGGTTATGGCTTTTCTAAAGATGTCACAAGTACCACGCAAGAAGCTCTTCACATCGCAAAAGACACTCTAATCCTGAGACCACAGGCTCAGAGTCACCTGTGGCTGCAGATGAGCAGCCAGCCAACATCATCACCCACCTGCACTGCTTACAGCAGAGGCAGGCCTTGCTCCCGCCTCTGGTTTCTGCTTGCACGTTATTAACGTGTAATGAAGAGTAGGTTCTGCTTTATCGATCTCCAGACCAGAGCTACGTGGGATGCTGCCTAAGAAAAGCCCCAAAGGATTTTATTTGATTTTTGCACAGAACAATAATCTCCCTCACCAAATTAGCAGCTGGACTGCAGGATGGGTGGGGATTTCACCTTGAAATTGTTGACAGGGTAGCAAAACAGGAATGTCTATATTTGCCAATCCTTGCTCAAATATATAATATCCCGCTGCTGGCACCCTGTCAAATGAGTCCCCAGAAAGTACCAGCCATGCTGAGGAAGGGGGAAACCGCAGCACACGAGAGATTAGAACCACGAGAGGACATTGACGTGCAGCACAAAGTGGTAATGACGGGGTTTTGTCTTTGCAAAATGACAACACTAATCATAATTATCTCAGCCAGCCCATCTCCTTTTTCTCTTCTGCTCTCAAAATATTCCTGTCTAGGAAATCCCGATCCAAGAACCTCAGAAATGCCCTCTCTTCCTTAGCTCCATCATAATTTTACCGGATTCCTTTTATGGGCTGTTTGGAGGAGTTAAGCCATGTGTTGGCTGCTACTTGGTGTTGAAAACACAAGAGTTAGCTTCTCCCCACCCTGCCAGCAGCTCAGTTCTTTGGCTCAGCCTAAAGTCATATAAGGCAATGGCCTTCCAGGGACGGTCAGATTCAAGATCACAGGATGCACAGTGGGGGACTGCAAAAGCTCTGAGAGAGTTCCTGATCTCTTCCAGGACCCCAGGAGCCTGGGGCTCAAAGTTTTTGATCACCTCTCTCTCCAGCCAACAGTAGACCTCTGCCATCTCCAGACACTGAAATCACATGCATGAAACCCACTTGGGAAAGACTTTCCTCTTAGGTTCAGGCATGTCCTTTCATTCCTGCCTTTATGGGAACTGGTTTTTCCAGACCTTGGAAGAATATCTTATAAGAAATCGAAAGTGACAGCCCATCCCGAGCCCATTTGTCAGGGGAAAGGTGATGAGACTCCTCCATGTGACCCTTACACAGAAAGAGAGAGAGTCAGATCCAAACGGGGGCTAAGACAGTTCCAGGTTCTAATGGATTCATCTCCCCTAATTGCCTGTGTAGCATGTCTGTTAAATTTAGATAAGGCTTAAATAGGGCCCAAAGAAGATCCAGGAGGGAGTCACAAAAATGATTAAAAGGTTGTAAAATTGGGGCTTATGGATGGAGGAACTGGGGGTTATTTATCCTGGAAAAGGGAGGGCTGAGGAGGGGCATATAAAGACTTCATACCAGATTAATTATGTAAATAAGCAGACACCCAGCTGGCCTGGAATCTCAACCATTTGGCAGGGAGAGTGGGTACTGAGGGGGGTTACTAGTAGTTTTAAAATCATTAGTTGCCTACTCAGATTTCTGAGGGGTTCGTTGTTGCTGGGTAATACAAGTTATGGATATGCCAAGTCTGTTTTAATGAGCCCAGACACCACCCACTAAAAATCATTTCCAGCTAAACAGGTGATGAAGGCAGTTTTTCTTTGTCCGTTGTCACACGCAGAGGGCTTGCCAGGACTCCTTGCATGATGGCAGACTCCAGGACTCATCCCTTCTTAATTCCCCAACTAGGGTCATGTGCTGGGGGGCACATTCAGGGGTTCTGTCATCCAGACAAGAAGATGCTGGACAGAATGTCCCCTCAGGATGACTAGCTGAGGGTGGCCAGAGGCTAGAGAGGTATTTCCTTGCTCAGGAGTCATCCCTTGCACGCTAGGTAAGTCTGCCCACCGGTTCTACCTCCTGACCACTCTGTGGTTCTTTTCATTCAACAAGACATTAACTCATCACTGAGAACCGCTGGGTCCTTCTGAGCCCCGGGTTCTAAGCCTGGACACAGAGGTGAAGAAATGGTTCAAAAATGTAAAAAAAATTAAAATATGATTTGAATACTAACAACACTAATCATAATTATCCCAGGAACATTTGGTAGGTACTTATTCTGCCCCATGGCCCTCCACTTAGCACTTCAAATATAGTCTCACTTCATTCTTGAAATAACCCTATGAAAGAGAAACTACTGTTTCCCCCCCTTTTGCAGATACAGAAGTTTTAAAGAAGTTAACTAATTTGCCCACAGGTCACCAAATCAGTAAGGGCCTTGGTGAGATTTGAACCTATGCTTTCTAATACTTAACCTGTTTTTAAAATTATGGTTTTGCTTCTGTTGGTTTTTTGATGGAAACCTAGAACAGATCATAGAATTTCACATTTAGGAGATACAGCAATCACTAGTCCATAGTGATTACTAGTGCACTCTGAATTCCTCTGCTATTCTGCCTTCCAGAAACATTCCACCAAGTGTTGGTAGAGAGGAGGGGCAACCCACCCCTTCTTGGAGAAGGCAAGAAAAGTATCTCAAGAGGACATGTGCCCCAGGATCTCAAGGACTCACAAGCTTCTTCTCCTTGTGTCATGGGGACTCATGGAGATTCTTCAGATCAGGCTTGATGTGAATCCTAGTTCAGAGGGCAGTGATTCTTAGACATTAATGTATAGATCATGTGGAGAGCATGTTAAAAATGCAGACCCTTGGCCCTCACACCTAAAAGCCCTGCTTTGATAGGCCTTGGCCAGGTTGGAGAATCTGAGTGTTTATTCAGCACCCCAAGGAATTCTAATGTGGGTGGTGCAAGATCCTAAAATTGAGGGAAAGTCCCTTAGAGTTGTTATTCTCTCCCCTGACACTCTTTTCTTGCCAAGCATCCTTTGCCTCCTTACACAGACACACACACACACACACACACACACACACACACACACCTCTCCCCACAATCTACTCACACACAGTAAGCATTTACTAAGTACCCAGTACTATAAAGATGGCTGACCTCATGAAGCTCAGAGTATAGCAGAAGAAATATGTGAACACTTGATCTGCATGAAGCTGAGATGTGAGAGTAGGCCCCAAGGAGGAGCAAAGCCCTGGGGAGTTCATGAGACATACTGATGATAGTTGAGAGCTGGAACCCAGGAAGACTTCCTGGAGGGTGAGTAGACTTGGAATGGGGAGTGCTTCCTGGGGTAACCCCAGGCAAGGCTGCAGAAACAGCCAAGAATCTGAGACTAGGGAGTCAGTCATTTAGCTGGGGCTTTTTTTTTTTTTTTTAAAGATTTTATTTATTTTTTTGACATAGAGAGACACAGTGAGAGAGGGAACACAAGCAGGGGGAGTGGGAGAGGGAGAGAGAGAAGCAGGCTTCCAGCTGAGCAGGGAGCCCGATGCGGGGCTCCATCCCAGGACACTGGGATCATGACCTGAGCCGAAGGCAGACGCTTAATGACTGAGCCACCCAGGCGCCCCTAGCTGGGGCTTTAAAGGCAGGTTGGGAAAAGGTGTAGAGGAATTAAACACTGATGCAGGTTTGGGTGTGGATCAGGGTACATGGTGTGTGTTGATGCTGAATTTTATCAGTAGCCATTAACAAAGTTACATGGGAAGGACATGATGGGTGGGGATCAGGGCAATGAGCCTGGAGGCCATCACAGTAGGCCTGGCAAGAGATATAAGGCTGTTTTCATAGGTTATTGGGCAGGATTAGTTAGAATGGAGAAGAACAAGCAAGGTGCTCATATTAAGCTTTCCATTCATTTACATATAAGTAGTATCAATGCTAATAACAACCACTGAAGTGAATCCCAGAAGGGAACATTCTTATATAATTTTTTGTTAAGGTGTGTGTTTAAAAGCAATAAAATAAAATGTATTCCATAATTTAGACTTTCTCTAAATTATACCAGCCTTCAACTAATGAGTACAAATTAATGAAGACTGACCATTCTGCTACAGAAAGGGTTATCATTTCCATCAAGGTCATGCTACATGATGGCATACATTACAGAAGTGGAATGTTCCATAGAGAAAAGGTTGCTGGACAGTGTTATGCTGGTAAAAAAAATATGGTAAGATTAGATGAACTAACCTGATAGTGTCTGTCCTCCATGAGAAGGCGTGTAGGAGGCAAGAGAGCCAAGTGGTTAATGCTGAGGCCTCTGGGTTCAAATTCAACATCTACTGCCTAGAAGCAGGGTGACGTCCAGCAAGTGATTAATTTCTTTGAACCTCATTTCCCCAAATGTGAAACAGGACTAATAAAAACTCCTACCTCAGAGCCCTCCTGTGAGGATTAGATAAGATAATGTCTCTGAGGCACTGGCCGCATAGTAGAACTCATAAGCATTACTGATCATCACTGTCACCATGGGGATTTTCTGTGTGCCCAAGCTTGAGAGTAATTTCCTATGTTTCACCAACAACAAATGGTGGGAGGAGCCATGCCCACAGACTGTAGTGCGGGATCTGAATCCATCTTTCCCATGGACAAGGTGGCTGACCTGGGGAGAACCCCTTCTATGTCTCTGAGCTTCAGTTTCCTTGTCTGTACAATGAGAAGGTAGGTTTGTTTATATTGGAATTCTAAACCCTTCTTTTAGAGCCGTCCACTTTTTTATCAAATGGAATTTCCTCTTGAACCCTAATGTCTAAAATACATAAAAGCAAAACTACCCCGGTTGAAGTTTGCTCTCAGGGCTAGAGTCCCAGCTATTTTCTTCACTCTGTTCCTCTTGTGCTTTCCCCATGTTAGGGCCCAAGTCCCTCTCTCAATACTAGACCTCTATAAAACATGGTTTAAAAACTATAGGATTAGGGACATCCAAGATCATTTGGGGTCCTAAGATTCTATCCTTATGGGAAAAGAGGGCAGGGGCTGTCCAAACAGCAAGACAAAATGAAGTCTGTGATAAAGCCTGAAAGATCTTATAAACTATGTGTCCTTGATGATCATAATTAGAACCTTCACATTGCAATCACTGACACACCGCTCTTTCACTTCGATTCCTGTTAAAAGACGTGGAACGGGAAGTGGAAAATGCCAGGGGTGTTTACATACAGTGCACTACAGGCGACTCACCCAGACCTTCAGCTGCGACATGGCCTAACACTGATACTAGATGGGAAGAGGTTAGACGACTAGCTTCTTCCTCAACCTTATTTATGCACCCCCACTTTGTTTTATTTTGTTTTTTAATGTTAGACTAAGAAAAAAGCAGATGACAATTTATAAGAGACACCAAATCAAATTGTTCTTTCATGCACACTTAGAATGGATTGTTTAATTTTGAAAGGTATTTATTCATATATGTATAGGCATTTATATATTTTTATTAATATATAAACATTATGTATATAAATGTAAAATATATAAACATATTTTTTTTAATATATTTATATCCATATATACTTTTTTCTAAGGGCAGTCTTTCTCAGTCTATCCTAACCCATATGTCTCCCAACTCAGAAGACAGTGCTGACTTTGGGACAGCCCTTTATAGGTTATCCAGCCTCACAGCCTTATCTGGAGCCCTTCTGGTGGACAAGAACTTCTATTTCTCTCAAGCCCATTCCTTTCTTGGGCAGATCCATTTGTTATGCCTTTCTTTGTTGACCTGAAATCTGTCTCCCTCTGATTTTTCTCCCATTAGTTCTCCCTCCTCTTTCTCAAGCAAGACAACCACCCTAGCCTTCCAGACATATTGGGGTGGGGCCACCCAGAGCCTTGCAGACAAGACCCTGCCCCAGTGTATCTGGAAGGCGGGACCTCTACCCCAGAGGTCCTGAAGGGCAGAGCATCTAATCAAAGAGGATTATCTCAAGACCTAAGGTCTAAAGGAATTTGCGCTGTTGGGTTTTGGTCTTGCTAGAGACTAATCACTCTTTCCTTCTTTCCTATTTCTCCCTTTTGAAATGGAAATCTCTATCCTATGCCGGTTCCATCATTGTATTTTAGATGATATAATTTGAATTCATAGGTTCACAGCTGGAGAGGAATTTGCCTCAAGATGAATCATACCTTCAGCCTCACCCATAACTGATTTGGACGATATTCAGATGAGATTTTGGACTTTAGAGTTGATGCTGGAAAAGAGTCAAAACTTTCAGGGCTTTGGGAGGGAACAAATGTGCTCCTGTCATTCCTCTGTGTTTGGAGACTGCATCTTACTCCCTGCCCTCATACACCGCTGTCCACTATGACTGGCCCCTGCCTCTACTGTACCATTAATTAAATATGTTGAATATCATGTCCATGCCTATCTACTTCCTACAACAAAGTAAGTCAGCTGGCCCTGTATGCACACCTCATTAGAGATTGCTTTTGTTCAGTTAATAGGAAAAAAAAAAAAAAAACAAGCATGGAATTGGTGTTAGTTAAACTGGATACAACTAAATCAACTACTTGACTAAATTATTGCACCTCTGAGTTTATGCTTTAGGAAGCAAAGCAAATGGCTGTGACCAAAGCTATTTTCCTGCTGAACAGCAGATAGGGCACATTTTAGTCCTCCAGTCTGAGGTTACTGCAACACTCTCTGAGTTAAGTATCTTTTCCTTTCAATAAAAGAAGACTCACTAAACATTGAACCAAATACAAATTTTCTAACTTTGGAAAGGAGGTTGAAATTAAATAGCCAAAAAACAAGAAGATTTGACTTGGAAAATGTGGTTAGCTCATGTACCTAATTCACTGAAGATCAAAGATTATCTCCAGTTGTAAA
Source organism: Halichoerus grypus (assembly GCF_964656455.1). Taxonomy (NCBI): domain Eukaryota; kingdom Metazoa; phylum Chordata; class Mammalia; order Carnivora; family Phocidae; genus Halichoerus; species Halichoerus grypus. The sequence continues at coordinate 5,776,858 of NC_135726.1, forward strand.
TCCTGACCACCACACTGTATGATCTGACCCCCACATTATGCTCCATCTCCTCTCTCTCCTCCTCCTTGCTAACTACTGGGCACTCACAAGTTACTTTCTGCTCCAGGACTTACTGGCTGGCTCCTTCTTACCCTTCCATGACTACACTGTTGCCTCCAAGTTACTCCATATCACATCTCTCTGTTTATTCACAACACTTAGGAGGAATTGATCTTATCTTGTTAACTAGTTGTTCATCACCTGTCTTCCCCATCATGCTACCAGGAATTACATCTGCCTTGTTTACCAGTGTATCTCCAGTGCCTCAAATGGTGCCTGGTACAAAATAGGGTTGGATAAATGTGGATGAAAGGAGGGAGAGAGAGAAAGAAGAAAGGAGGAGAAGAGAGAGAGGAAAGGGGACAGGGAAGATAATATGAGTATGAACTTGATACCAGATCTGTATTTAAAGCTGTAGCCAACAAAGGAAAACACCATTCAATCCATTAAATAATACACCAGATGACCAAAATCTGTTGAAAAGCATCCACCCCTTCCTAATGCAGTCTGAATTCACATGGCAGAGAAAGGATGATACCTTGCAGAATCATAAACAAAATAAAAAGCACAATCAAGTAGATCTTCTCTCCAGAATTATGTAAGGCTGACATAAACAGAGCCTCTTAATCCTCTTAGACTATGATTAATTTTTTTAAGTCCTTAAAATCTGAAAACTTGAAGACGAAGTTTAGATGACATGTTTCCTAGGAAGAAGCAGACATATGTCATGAAATATGTCCCCACCAAAAAAAAAAAAAAAAAAAAAATTAAGGGAGAGAAAAATGTATTAATTATTTGAATGAGTTTTGGGATCACCAGCCCAGTGAAATTCCCACTGCTGAAATGAGCCTGACTTTTCACGATCACAAAGTAGTTGAGGAAATGTTCAGGTGGGGACAGCGGGAAGCTGAGCTAATTTCCGGGAACCCACGTTGCTTCCCACACGTACCATAGAGGCGATTGTATGGCTCTGCTAATTAGCATACTGAATTCTAATTGTTACATCTCTGAACATCCCCTTGCTGGAGAGAAGGAAGGAGAAAATCAAATCTAAAATAAAAACACACTGGACATCTCACTTGCTCAGTGGGACCCCCAGAAGTATAGTTGCCCTCCCTGGTGCTGATACGTACCTGACAACCCATCATGAAATAATGGCCTGGAAGAAACCTATTTGCCTGGATCCTACTGCCTTTGTGGCCAGCAAGATTGTTACTATCCCCTGCTTTATTTTTGATAAATTTCAGGTTTTGACACAGGTATAGGGTGGGTCTCACTGGTGCCCATGAGAATAGAAAGAAGAAACCATTTATTTATCTGTCTGGCCAGCAATGCACTGTCATTCACTTTCCTCATGATCCACCAGAGCATCACCTCATCCAGCAAATCTTTATCTGCCTTCCCAGTCCATACTTGGCATCTCCCAATATCCTATGCTTGATTTAATTGCTAAAATTAATAAACATTTATTAAGTTGCTATTATATGTTATAAACAGTGCTAAGCACATATCAGGCACAATTCCATTTATTTTGCACAATCAATGATATAGATATTATTCTAACCATTTAACAGATCAGGAAACTGAGGCTCAGTCAACTTAGTAAAAAGCAAAAGCTAAAGAACTAGGGCATCTGATCCATAGCCTTAGGTCTTGCAAGCTGAGCTCTGCCTCCTTCTCTGGCGTAACTACCTTGCTGGATCCACCAGGCCAGGATGAGGAATCCAAGTAACTGGCTCTGCATTGCTTGCTACTAAACAATTCCACTCAGCCCCTACCCTGGGACAGCACCAGCTGTAAGGCCCTTTGGTTACTGATTTTCTTTTCTGCCTCCCTAAGTTCAATTTTGAGATCTTTGGGAATGAAGAATGGGCCTTAGCCATTGTAGTCACTATCAGTGTGGAATGAATGAATGAATGAATGAATGAGGCATCTACCCAAAATGTTGAACTAATGCTTAGATAAAATTGAACAATGCTACATGAAAATTAACAGACAAAAGAGCCGGAACAGTCTCGATGGACACAGCCTACTATTTCATTCAGTAACATCTATAATTCAAACTTGAGCAAGACAGATGCCCCATCTACATGTTCAAATCATGCTAGAGGCGCTGTGGCCTGAAGGCTGCTTCCAGGGGGCTGAGAGCTCCCACTCCGCCCCCATCTCCACCCATTTACTTGTCTGTGACTTGCAGTTTTGGAGTTTAGGAACATTTAGGCCATGCTGCCCGTCTTTTTCAAAGGCTTTTTTACAGCTGTGGTAGTGTGATGGGTTATTTATTTGGTGCTGTTGTGAAGGAGGGGCTGGGATGAAAGAGAAAGGAGAAAAATGAAATGTCTTGAAAATAGAAATTGGAAACACATAAAAGTGAAGCGGAATGCAGAGGCATCTATAACATGGGATGCCTCAGGAATTTCTGAAACCACTGGTACTGAATAGGATTACATTTTGAGTTGGGGTAGCACTAACAGGGCTCTCTCCACCTGGCTTCCCATAGAAGAAAGTACACCCTGCTGTAAATGGGTTCCCAGCCCCTCTGTGCAGGGGCAGAGGGAAGGGGAGGCAGAAGGCAAAATCTAACAGCTGGGATCTGGGAGGAGCAAAGGCTATTTTTCTTATTGTTTACAAACAGTCTTTACAGTTTTTCCTTGTCTCAGGCAGCAAACCTTCAGATGTAGTTGTCTAGCCTGAGTGATGTATTTAGAAGGTGATTGCAGGAAGCAGTGATAATGGAGGTGAGAAGTAACACAGGGGTGAGGAAGGAGCCTGGAATGCACTCTCAGTCTAACTACCACTGGGGGCATCAATCCCATTGGAGACCCTGAGAAATGGTGAAGAACCCACCCCAGAGATGTACCTCCACAGGGGCGAAGGAGCTGGGGTAGTTATCCTCCAATCCCTAATGGTCCCTGGTTGAGGGTGCTCCTGGGGTGTGAGTTCCCCAGTACTCCTGGCATGTGCTGCATGAACGCTTCTGCAGCAGAGCAAGAGCTCAGGCAGAGTGTCTCCAGGGTCTGCGGTGAGTAGCTGCCCTAAGGAATAGTGAGTGAGGAGTAACGTGAACGGGACACCGACAGGGTGTGTGGGAGCCCTGAATTACGTTATATATAACTTATGATATACTATGTACACACATAAATATAAAATATACATACACACACATATCTGCGTGTATAAGTATTTATGTAAGTGGAAGGAAACAAAAAAGTATAAGTAATGGTTACCTCTGTATACATAACAGCACTCATTAATTGATGCCATAGGTATTCATGGGGCACTTACTATGTGCTAACCAGACACTCTTCTGGGAGCAGGGATACACTGTGAGGAAGCTAAACGAGGGCCCTAACAACACAGAGCTTATATTATAGCCCAGAGAGACAGCAATACATAAATCAACATAGAGGTTACATTTTTATCAGGATAAGTGCTATAAAGAAAACTGGGAGGCAAGGGAAGTTCTCAAGGTGAAAATGAAGTTCTTGTGGAGTGACACATCAGGAACCGGGGATATGAAGGTGTAAGAGCTGGAGTCTTCCAGGCAGAGGAAGTAGCACACACAAGGGCCCTAAGCTAGGAAGAAGCCTGTTATCATCTTTATACTTTTATATTTGCAAATTTTCTACAAATGCTTACATATTGTTAAAATTGGAGGGGAAATACAGTAAAATTATTTTTAAAATATTCTTTGAGTGAGAGATAGAAAGATCCAAATGAAGACTTCATTGGTTCTTAGAAATTTGACTGATGCAACACTCTAAAATTGGTCATGTGCTGAGAATCAGAAAACCTCCATTAACTTCCCTTAATGGATGGCAAGTCCAGAATCAATCAGTAAGTATTTGTGGTGTCTGCACTGTGTAAAAAGCACCATGTTTGGGCTCTGGAGAGCACGAAGATGAGCAAGACAGTGAACCGCTCTCCTCATGCTGTCTGTGTCCAGTAGGGGAGGAGGCAATCATAGGAAACCAATTCTTTGAGTAGACACTTCATGGTAAGAACCGCGACAGAGTACCAATAACGTGCCCTGAGACTAGTTCAGGCAGGGGCAAGTTTAGGAAGGCTTTCTGAAGTGTAAGGCATTTGAGCTCGGTTTGGAATGAGTAAGCTTGCTGCAGCCACAGAGGAGGCTGCAAGCGAGAGAACAGCATGGAGGAAAGCAAACAAGAAAAGTGCAGCAACACCAGGGAATGAGTTTACAGTGGCCAGAGAATCTGGTTCTTAGCATTCAGGAACAGAAGACCAGGTGGGAATGGCTGCTAGAACGGGGTGACAGAACACCTCCAGTACTGTGAGCAATGATCATCTGTTGGTTTGCCAGCCACTCATCCATTTCCTTGCTTCTGATAACAGTGCTCCAATCTCCTCGGGGAGCCACCCACCCCACGAAGGCAATCAAAGTCCGTGTGGCTGGGTGGCACCGACCACCCAACACTTGCGGTTTCAGAAGAAGGCACGAGACTAAAACCTGACCAATCAGAGCATCCCATTTCTTTGTTCATAACAATTGGTTAAAGAATAGGCACGTGACCTAATGAGAGCCAGTGAAATTTAGTTCTAAGATTTGTATGGAATGTGCTGGGATAACAAAACTCTCTGGGGGAGCTGCTGCGGGTATGGACTGTAAGTCTCAGACTGCTGCTGGAAGACCCCCTGTCGCTGTGATGAGAGAGACTGCCTCAGAATGGGCCTGACAAGGACAGAAGAACTGCTGTGACAGGAAGGAGTAAGACGTTCTTCTAATGACAACTGTCAAGATCCAGCCATAATGGAAACTAAGTCAACTCTGGGTTTCCCACTTGTGGAAACCAATAAACCTCCTTCCTTTTCCTCCTGAGCTACTTTGAGGTAGATTGCTGTCACTTGCAACCAAAAGCCCTAGTTAATACACCACACTAAACTGATGCCCATACAAACACTCCTTCATGAATGCCCAGAGCAGCTTTATCCATGAAAGCCAAAAACTGAAAACAGCCCAATGTCCATCAACAGGTGAATGGACAAACAAAATGTGGTCTAGTCATAAAAACATTACTCAGTAACAAAAGGAATAAACTACTGATACATGCAACAATATAGATGAATCTCAAAAACATTATGCTGAGTAAAGAGACACAAAATACTCTGTGATCCCATTTACATGAAATTTTAGAAAAATGAATCTAATCTATAGAGACAGAAAGCTAATCAGTGGTTGTCTGAGGCCACAAGCTTGTGTGTGTATAGTCTAGAAAGGGGCACAAGGGACTTTTCGGGTGATAAAAATATTCTGTATCTTGACTGTGGCGGTGGTTACATGGGTGAATAAATTTTTCCAAAATTCATAGAAATGTATATATAGAGAGAGGAAAAAAAAGAATATATATATATATATATGAGCTGAAATCAAGAGTCTGACGCTGAACCCACTGAGCCACCCTGGTGCTCCCCATAGAAATATATTCTTAAGGGGCACATTTTATTGAATGTAAACCTCAATAAATTTAAGAATGGATGCAAATTAAAAACATTTCCAGGCATAACGTATGCACTATTTTAAAGTCTTAATATTATTTTATAGGAAAGGAAGAGCCAGTGAAGACTTTTGACATGAGGGTTCCCCTACTGAGAGTTGTTTTTCATGAGGCCCATATGTTGTCAGAGTTCATAATATAGTGAGTAACAGCTTAGGTATCTGGGCAGAACCCTCCAAATTCAAGCTGCAGATACATTCCTGTATTGGGTGTATAACTTCGGGTTTATTACATAACTAATCTGTGCTTCAGGTGTTTTGGGTTTGGGGGATTTGTTTTGTTTTTTGTTTTGTTTTGTTTCATTTTTAAAATGTGGATTACAGTAACACCAACCCAAAGGGCCATTGTAAAGACTGAATGACAATGCATGTAAGACAATCAGGAGTGGAATAATAAAAAGCTTTCAGAAATGTTAAGGGTCTTAGTAATAGTGATGGAAGTAGCCATTAGATGACGGAAAGATAATGACAAAGGGACCACGTGGCATGTCTCAGAAAAATACAACATTGAACTGGGGAAATATCCATGAGAATGAAAAGAAGGTGTGGACTTAAGAAATATTTCAGAGGTAACGTCAACAGGATTTGGCAACTAGTAGATGGTAAGGAAGAGGAAGAAATAACAGGTTAGTCAGAACTTTCTAACTTTGGAGGCTGAGGGGATGTTAATGCTATTAGCTGGGGTGAGAGAAAAAACAGGAAGAGGAACTGAGTCATGGTAAAGATGAGTGGAGCTGGGCTACACGCAGGACAGGACGTTGGCAGTCCAATACCAGCAGGAAGCAATACCTACAGTTGTACTCGGGATGCTCAGTGAGAGGGAAAAAAATCTGCCACCTTAAAGAGAAGCAAACCATTCTACCTCTTATTGTAGTTTTAGAGACCAGATTAGTGTTCTGAATAGTAATCATTGTGGATAATCATTACATATGGAGAAAACAAGGCTTGATGTATTGGGAACTCATACCAGAAAGCAATTAAAATGTATCCTGTCAGCAACACCATCAGTGAAATCTTGCACGAGGGCAAAGAGGAGAGTAAGACTCACAAGAGGATGAGAGGCTCTGATGCTCTGACAGCTACTTTCTCTAGCAGTTTGCAAAATTCTAGGACAGGACTTACTACCTCAGAATCTGAGAAATGATTTAGCTTAACCCACAATCTTAAATTCTTAATTCCTAGGGATATATACACATACATTCCACAATTACTAATTCTGATTTTTATGATGCGATCTTCCTTAAAACACTGAAGTATGAGTTGATTATTTGAAAGGACAGATGAATGTCCACTTATACACTGTAAGTCTACATTGGTGGATGCTTCAGGGATTCGTGGCATAAAATGTTGGTGACATTTCACTTGCGGTAGTGATTCTCAGTTTGTCCCATATTCTCTCATGAGATGTTCTGTGAAGAAGAGGGTTCCATGATTTGGAAACTGCTGCATGCTCTAGTCCCTTCTAGGAAATTCAGGATGTGCATTTACATATTAGAGTCTCTTAGAAGTACTGAAGGAAAAAAAAATAATTTCATTTTGTTTAACCTAGGTGTCCCAGTCTGTTCAGCCATAAGTATCTTTAAAGATTCCAAAGCACTTCAGCATCCTGAGGAACTAATATCCATAAAGTATATTTTGGGTGACCCTAGAAAAGGCTTCCATAGACCATCCTTCTAAAGTAAGCCAACTTCTAGAGTAAGCCAATCTCGGCCAATTTGGAAAAAGTGAACAAAATTTTCTGTTTGACAACTTGCAGGCAAGTGCCCAGCCAACTAATTGGCTGATTCATTTTATTTCCCTTTTCCAGAGGACTGTTGAGACATGGAGCTAGTACTTACTAGCTAGTATTTACTGTTCATGAACACTAGACAGGACATTATTCCCCAAAAGCTAAATGACACTTGGCGTAGACAAGAGAATATTTTAATATTCTGTTATGTTTGTTCTATGAAATTGTTTAGGGTTGTGAGTAGGAGGAAAAAAAAAAAAACACTAAAAGCTGTAAAAGATACAAAATGTGCATACTGATCACATTTTGGATTAAAAAAACTGCCCTAATCACTAAGACGACTTGTTTTAACATCCCCTTAATCATCATTTGTAAGAGATTTTGAGCCTGGAGGAAGCCTCTCTGGAAGGCCGAGTTAAGAAACACATCTCAGGCGGCCATACTATGAAGTGGAGATTGGGAAATGGGACCTGGGAATCAACTGCCTCACCTTCTGCACCCTTGAAATCAGCCTCATCTCAGCCTGTATTGGGTATATATTAACATGTTTGGATGGCTTCCCTTCTACCTGCACAAGGTCTGTTCTCAGGGGAGTCAAGCAGACCATTTGCAATCCTTCTGAAGCATAGCCCCCACATGCAGTGGGGGGACATGAGCAGCCGTTCTTGGCACGGCAACCTTAGATAAACATCAGTTGCTCTTCCAGTCCCCACCACAGCCCCATCCCAGTTTCTTCAAATCAGTTCGCATCTTTCCCCATATGTAACGGGAAGATATTAGTAATATCTACCTTCAACAACCAGAGTGTCTTGAGGATCAAATAAAACAATGCATGTGAATGAGTTTTGTAATAGAACATAATAAATTATTATTAGTATGAAAATTTGTTTCTTCTTAATCCACTCATTGGCAAACTATGGCCCATAGATAAAATCTGTCCTGCAGCCTGCTTTTGTGCAGCCTAAAGATAGTCTTTTTACATTTTTAAAGGATTATTAAAAGAAAAAGAAGAAACAGAAAAAGAGGAAGAAGAAGGAGGAGGAGAAGAAAGGGGTTTAGAATATGTAACAGAACCCACATGTAACCTACAAAACCTAAAATATTTACTATCTGTCCCTTTACAGAAAAGGTTTATCGATCCTTGTCTTAACAAAGAAAACCTATTTCTTTCCTTCCTGCAACAGATTGCAAAAATGGCCCCAATTCTTCATCACTCCCTGTGCCATGTACCTATTCAGTGCCCTCCCACTCTGATCCTGACCCCATGCTTGGCCAATGGAATGCTTACCAAACAGGGTTGAAAAGCACCAGTTGGATTAAGATTACTCCCTCTTGTGCCTCAGCCATTGCTCTGAGAACACGCCTGAGCTAGCCTGCTACAAGTTAGGAGTGTCATGGGACAAAGCCACGTCAACTCAGTCATCATAGCTGAGGCCGGCATAGATCAGCCAACAGGCAGTTGACTGCCAGACATGTGAGCAAGCCCAGACAAGACCAGCAGAGTCACCTACCTGATGGCTGACCTCATATGCATGAGCAATAAATATGACCTGTTATATGCTACTGAGGTTGTGTATATATTTTCTTCCTTTTCCCCCACTATGTACAGAGGATGCCCCAAAAGACAAAACCTTCTCACTAGAGTTCTTAGTGTTCACTAAGGGCAGGTTATCCCTACAAGTTCCCATCTTTGCTTTGGGATTCAAACAAATGCTTGAAATCCATGGACTCTCCACACCCTGCAGAGAACACTCGAGAGGACAGAGATGGCATAGCCTTGGAATTAGAGCTCTCTTTTGTACCAGTGCCCCATTTTCCCAGATGCCGGACATGGTATCACCAGTCCTGCATCACTGGTTCGAACCTGCCTGTCCCAGCTGAACTCCATGGTCTTCATTCATTCATCCATTCATTCAAAAGCATTTCTCTGTAGCTCCTATGTAGCAAGCACTGTGCTAACACTGGCGTACCCTGATCTCAAGAAGCTTATCTGTGGGGAAGGTCACGTTTCCAGTGCTTTTTTCCTCACCAGCACTGCCATGGTGGAGTGCCAGCAGATAGCACAGCTCCACAACTTTTTTTTTTTTTTAATTTTTTTATTGTAAGCTCCATAACTTACTATAACCTATTCTCAGTTGTGCAAGTACAGATTCTGTATATTCAAAACCATTTGGCTATGTTTAGCATGAAAAATTCAAACACACACACACACACACACACACACACCAAATACCTTGGCCCATTTGAAAGTGATGAAATGGTATTGGAGGACAATCTGGAGTGAGAGGGCCAAAGCCTCATCATGTTCTCTACAGGGAGATGTCTCTATCTCCAGCACCTGGAAACACGGAGAGCTGTTCTGATAGTTAACTTTGCTTGAACCGCCTTAGAATTGAAACACGAATGTACAATTCTGTGATGAAATAGTGTGGTCATATTAAAATATGTCCACAAATGCTTTGAAACTTCTCCCTCAAGAAGTGGAACTTAATTTCTTTCCCCTAAAGAGTGGCACTGGACTTAGTAATTGCTGCTAATGAATAGAATGTGGTAAAAGTGATGGTGTGTGACATCCAAGATTAAGATATAAAAGACATTTGGGTTCCTTCCTTTCTCTGAGATATATCACTCTGGAAAGCCAGTTTCCATGTTGTGTAGCTATACTAGCAGTCCTATGGAAAGGCCAGGTGGTAAGGAACAGAGGCCTCCTGCCAAAAGTCACGTGAAGGCACCATCTTGGAAGCAGATCCTCTAGCCTCAGTCAAGTCTTCAGTTGAGACTGCAGCCCCAGCTGAATTTTGATGTTAATATCATGAAAGACTCTGAACCAGGACCACCTAGTTTTCTGAACCAGAAGCTGTTACAAAGATAATAAATATTTTCTAAGCCACTAGGTTTGGGGGTAATTTTTATGTGCAACAATAGATAATTTGTACACATAGATAGCACTAAATGATTAAAACCAACCATTGCTGTGGGGTGTGTGAGTGGCTCAGCTGATTAAGCTTCCAACTCCTGATTTCGGCTCAGGTCATGAACTTAGGGTTGCAAGATCAAGCCCCACATTGGGCTCCATTGCTGGGTGTGCAGCCTGCTTAAGATTCTCTCCCTCTCCCTGCATACCACCCCTCAACCCTGCTCACACTCTCTCTTAAAAACAAAACAAAAAACACAACAAACAAACAAACAAAAAACAGCCATAGCTGACTTAATTGACCTGATAACAAAGAAATCACAGGACATGAATGGGAAAACCTGCTTTCCTTCACACCAGCCTACATTTCTCTGGCAAAGTGAGCTATGGGAGTTCTGATTTTGCTGCTACCAGCTGAACAAATGGGTCCGTTTTCACGCATTTGTTGCCATAAAAATTAGAAGTGCAGAAGGTGACTGGATGTTACAGATGACATCCATGCTGCCATGTCAAAGATCTTGTGACTACTAAAATTCCTTACATTTGCAAAACAATAGTGTCCTCATTCATTTTTACTTTTGAACAGAATTAAGGTTTACTTTTTGTTTAACTTGCATATTTATTAAACATATTTATGTTTTTCTAATATTTTTAGAAAGTGGCCCTTAATTTCCATCTAAAAAATCTAGAGTGACACTTGTTCTTCAGTAAATACTTTTTATACTCTATGACATGAATGTGAATGGAATCAATCTCAAATGCAACACAACAGACTGTATACAAATGTTTTTGTAAATGATTACATCACTTCTTTTCTGACTAGAGAGCAGTTCAAAAATTTCATCAGAGTCTCAAAAGGGTCTCTGATCACCAAAGGATTAACAATCACAAATCAAGCCAGGAGCTTTCCCTTGTCAATCCAATCTATTTCATAGAGAGTAGATGTCACCTGTATTTCAGGCTTGTGGGGGAGAAAAGTAACTCCCAGAGAAGCATTAGAAAGGCTTAGTGTTGTGGAAAGAATTGACAAATGTGTGTAGATAAAGAATATATTTGGCAGGCTAGTAGAATTGGGACATTTATCTGCAAGGCTGCTTTAAATGGGTTATGGTTGATTTTACTCTCTGTTTAATGTCACTCGATATCTTGTATATAATTTGTTAAAAATTAAATGTACTCTCTTATAAATCCAAAAGTTATTCAGCTATATTTTGTCAGGCTGCAGTGCATAGCATCATGTCCTCATGTTCAGATCTCCTGTTGTTCCAACTCTATGGAGAATCAATCAGTGACCTAATAATCATGCTTCTTGCAAGAGCTCAGAAGGGACTTTGACCTTAGGTTCTCAGAAAAACTTCCCATCCCTGAAAAGAGTGTTATGAGGCTTGTGTGGGCCCAAAGGACACCTATCACAACAGTGCTGTCAGATTTCCCTCTTGTGGACTCTAACTCCAAAGCTACTTGGGAGGCAGCGACACACAAATGCCAAGGAAGGGACAAAAGGTGAAGCTCCTCTTGCTCAGCCCTATAACCACATACCAACCCTGCCTTGGGGGGTAGAGATAGAGATACAGGTTGCAGGGAGAGGAAATGTGAAAAGACAACTTATCAAGCCCCTTCTGGGCATCCATGTGCTTCGTAGAAAACCAAGAATTAGAAATAGACAAAATTGATCCTTGCTGTCATATATTTTTTTAAGGAAATACAGAAATACCCAAAGAACAACATACTAAGGAGAAGTTGAGGATATTGTAAATATCCTTTGTGTTGATAGATTGAAGAGATGTGCTAGGAACTGAGAAAGACTATAAGACAAATAAAAATGAATGGCTCATATGACACTATTCTACCTCTTAAGCCCATAATAGACATCACCAATTAATCACAAAACTCTTTTCTTTGGAGCCCAGCTATAGTTCCAGAATCTTCTTTCCTACACACACCAGGCAGCTACTACAACTCAGTCTGATCCAGCTTGTGAGATGAATGAAGGCTGTTTGCCTGAATTCACTGGTTCAGAGGACCCCAAAACACTAAGCTGTCACCTAAAAGCATTGAGGATGTTGGGATATTATATGGGTTATAGGAAAGAGTAGGCTGCTAACACACATTTAGGAAAGGGTAGAATTTCTGTGGTGAGCAAATAGGAAGAAGATACAGCTTTAGCTTCTCCAGCAGGAATGAAGAAGAAATAGTATATCAAAGACCTTTGCAAAACCAATGTACCTATTATTCAGGTAATCTGTAATGACTGCTATGGGGTGTTTGGTATAGATTGATGGGAAATGCCTGCTCTTTAACTGGCAGGTCTTTGGGGAAATGCAGCAAAATAAAACTCATAAAACCTATGCTCCCACAACATAGTCCCAACCAGTTCAGCCTTGGTTTCCTGAAGTCTCATCACTCTGGGAGGCTAAAGCCCATATACACAGGAAATCTACTCTCCCTCACACAAGTCTGGTTTTCTTCCACTGCTTTCTAACAGCTGAATGATGGGCTACGGCAGCCATTCGACAAGGCAAGCCCAAAATGGAGAAGCTATTCTGGATGCCCATATCTCCTGCACCTTCTATATTCAATCCATCACTGTATCATGTGCGTTTTACCTCCTGAATGACTCAAAGTGTTGTCTACCTCATTCCATTTCTACTGCAGCCACCCTAGGTCAAGCCTCCATCACATCTTACCTGGATATTACAACAGCCCCAACCTAGTTGTCTCCAACCCATTCCCTACCCTCCAACTGGAGAGATCTGGTGAAAGGCAAACTCTTTTCTAATAGTGCCACTTCCCTGACTACACTTCATGGATTTCCCAGTCTCCTGGGGCATGGAGTCTGGAATGTGCAACATGGTCTATAGGGCCCCTAGGGTCTGGACTCTGCCTGCCAGTGCCCCCTTCAGGCTCCTGCCTATTGAGCAGCTTCCAGTTCCAAGAAAACACAACACCTCCTCCAGCCACAGGGCTTTGCACATGCTGTTCCCTCTGCCTTGGGATACTTAACTACCTTCAGTCTCCACACACTCCTTTCACATACACACGTGAGCATTCATGTGCTTTCCCCTCAGATCTTAGCTCAAGAGTCACCTCATCAAAGAACTCTTTCCTCCCTGACTACTCAGTTATCAGCATCTATTATGCTCACTAAGAATACCAAGACCCCTCCCTTATAGGAACTTCTCCTTTCTAGAACCTATCAGAGCTGTGTCTCCTGTATGCACACGGGTAATGGCATCTTCCTCCTCTTCCTCTTGTATCCCCAGAGTGTGCTCACTATATAAACTCTTAAAGGATACTTTTTGAATGAATGAGTGAGTAAATGAATAATACTACTGGTTCACTCATGCAGCAGGCCCTTATTTAAATATGAAATTCTTCCAAAGAACTGAAATATTTGTGGAATGTGGGGCATGATAGTGGGAAAATTCACACAAGAGGTAAATATTGAGAGGTTTGGGGAGAAGGTTGAGAATGGGCCTGGGAGGAGGGGAGATTCAGTTTAATAGTCTTAATATAATCATAGGATAAATAAAGTTGAGATAAAACAGCCTCCTTTTCATGCCTGCAAGCCATTGATTCAGCTAAAAAGGCAATTACCCAAGAAGAATATGAATATTGTCTATCACACTGACGCAGAAAAAAGTGCTGAATGTTGCAATGATAGTGAACAGTCCATAAAAAAACTTGGGGCAGCGAAATACCAAAGTCTGCCTGTCACATTTTATTATAAGTAGCTCAAATAACTGTGTTCAATCTCATCTGCTTGGAGCCAAACACTATTTTTTATTGTAAGGCGGAAGGCTGAGACACTTTCTATAAAAGTAGCCATAACTGGTAGTTGTCACATAACTTTTCTACATAAATAGCTCTATGCACTTATGAATAAATTCATTGGGGGGAAGCATTACTGAGCACCTACTAAGTGCCAGCCACTGAATTCTTAGGATTATATTATATAAGTGTATGATTAATTTTATTTTTATTTTTACCCAGATGTGGAAATTGAGATTCAGAGTTTGTTTACATTACTTGCTCAGGGCCATGCACTTAGTAAATAAATGACAGCATTTTAATCCAGGTCCTCCCTGTACCTTGCTGTGTCCCACAGTGTCACAGATGAATAGTTTAAGCCAAGAAAGTAATAAGACTATTCGGGGACGGCACAATCCAAGAGTTCACTGGAATTTTACTGGGGGCTTTATGACTTTGGCAGCACCGCAGATCAATAGCACAAAACAAATGTCTTTTCCTACTCCTGCCTTTCCATGAAATAAGCCTAAAATGGCAGTAACTCAAATAAATATTGGAATGTAATTATGCCTTTTAACACATGGCTGTGCAAAGCAGCCCTCATTAAGGAGTTATTGATAGCAAAGATCTTTTTGATGTGGGCCTGCATATTGGTATGTTTATATAGTTGTCTATTTGGAGATTCTCACAGAGCGCTCAATGTAGGCAGATGCACTCCCCTTTATGCTTCATACATTAATGTTGAGGTGAGTGCCTACATGTTTAGAACTTGTCTGCACTCCTTCTGGACCCTATTCATCTCCCACCTCCACACTTTACCCCTTGTATCATTTTCCCATGCTGCTGTAAATTACCAAATTTAAAACAACACAGATTTGTTCTTTTACAGTTCTGGAGGTCAGAAGTCCAAAGTGAGTCTTACAGGGCTAAAACCAAGGGGGTGTCATGGCTGATTTCTTCTGGAGTCTCCAAGCGAGGATCTGTTCCTGTCTATTTCAGCTTCTAGAAACTTCCCGCATCTGTTGGCTTGTAGCCACATCAACCTCAATCTCTGCTTCCTTCATCACATCCCCTTCCTTTATATCTCTTGCCTCCCTCCTATAAGGATCCTTATGATTACATGGGGCCACCTGGATAATCTAGGATAATCTCCCCATTGTACAGAAATCACACCTGCAAAATCTCTTTTACCATATAAAGTAGTATTTACAGGTTCCAGGAATTAGGACCCAGACATATTTGGGGGTCATTATTCACCCACCAGCACTCCTACAATCCACTTTCCTGATGGTCAAGGAAACCCTTTCTAAACAATCAAACAGTTGTTGTCATGTCCCTCATCCAAACCTGCTGATGGCTTCCCATTGCACTGGAACAAACCCTATCCCCTAAACCCTGCAGGAGCTGCCTCCTGCCGGCCTCTCTAGCCTGCTGTGGCACTCTGCCATGGATGGCTCATGCTGGCTGTCCAAGAGCCCCTGGACCTTTTCTGCACTGGGGTTTTTCATTTGTTCTTTATTCTGCATGTGGAAGGATTCTTCTATTTTTTAAGATTTTATTTATTTATTTGAGAGAGAGCACGCGCACACATGCGCACACGAGTGGGAGGAGGGGCAGAGGGAGAGGCGATCCCAAGCAGACTCCACACTGCGTGTGGAGCTCAACTAGGGGCTCAATCTCATGAGCCTGAGATCATGCCTGAGCCAAAGTCAAGAGTTGGACATTTAACCAACTGAATCCTCCAGGTAACCCTGCATGTGCATGGATTCTTCACAGGACCCCATCAAGAGTTGGCCTGAGAATCAGGGCCTCAGTGAGCCATTCCTGCCAGCCCTCTCCATCATGGAAACCACCTCCAAGACAGAAAGCTGCATGCAGAAGGATTTTGAGAACTCTTCCCTGGAGATAACTAATAAGGAGGTGAGGAAGGCCGGGATGGGCAAAGGGACAAACAGACCCAGGAGATAGCACCTGAAGCCTCCGTAGGTCTAACAAGGAGCTCTGACATGATGGCCCTCTAGGGTGGTCTTGAACCAAGGCAAGAAGCTGGGTCATGTGCCACGAGCTGTCCCCATGACGGGAGCTTAGTCTTGAACAAGGCAGTGACTGAGAGCAATGACCAAGAGATGTAGCTGTGAACTAAGCAGACAACACTCCTACAGTTGAGGAAATGAGTGGTTAGACCCTGAAAAGGGATCTGGGTAGAACGTGACAGGATCTACCATACCACCTGGAGCAGTGGTTCTCAAAGTGGGGTCCCAGGTAACGCTGCACCGGCAGCAGCAGCATCATCTGAGAACCTGTTAGAAATGCAAATTCTCAGGCCCCACCCCAGACCTCTTGAACCAGAAATGCTGTGGGTGCTGCCAGCAAGCTACCTGGATTTTAACAAGCCATCCAGGGATTCTGATATATGCTGAAGTTTGAGAGCCACTGATTAAAGCATGCCCATTTTCCCTTCATGAACACTTTTCACAATCTGCCAATAGTTCCACTCCTTGCCAGTTGTGTGGCCTTGAGCAAGTAACTGAATCTTTCTGTGCTTCAGTTTCATCCTCTGTAAAATGGACTTTTTATTACACTTTATATTACTGCATTAGATTTCATTTGACTTTCCATATATAGCACTCTAAGATTTTATTTGTAAATTATATGGGAGGGTACCTGATACATAGTAAATTCTGTAAGAGGGTGTGCATAATAAATGCTTTGCACTCCCTTCCCAAGCTCTGTGAGGATCAGGCCTTGTCTGGCTGATTGTTTTATGCCCAGGGCCCAACACAGTGCCTGGCCCAATGTAGGTACATAAATGGATCCAAAGTCCCCATCTTTCCCCTACATCTCCCTCACTGACTCTATCCTCCCATTCCCTATGTGTCTTTACAGAGATTGGCTTCTCGGCCTTCACCTTTCCAAGTAGGTGATTCTCTATCTGCCACATGCAACTAAGCCATTGCCCCTCGTCCCTAACACTGCTCCTGTCAGATGCCCCATGACGGGACGTGAGGGTACAGGTCTGGTGAGCAGAGCTGAGGCCAGTCTCAGTCAGCCAGCACTCCTAGATCTATGGCGAGTTGTGCCACGCCCAAGTACGCTGCGTGTTTGGCAGAACACTGACCCGTGGACAGTTCTTTTCTTTATTCCTAAATGGTGGTGGGCATTTTGGCTTCCATAACACACTGGCTCTGGGTTATCACTGTGGTTAAAACAGCGATCTATATGAAAGGCTCTTGGGATCAGATTTCCATGAGGCAAATTCTGCCTAGGAGGCTGTGTTGGGGCACCATGTATTTTCAGTCTAGAATATTTTAGATGAATCTATAAATGATCTGGAAGACCAGCCCTAGTATCATTTCACAGGGAACACTATTCTTAGATGTTAAAATTTTTAAAATTTGGGGGCTTTTTTTTGTTATTCTTGTGTCTAAGCCAAACTCCTCATCTACAACTAAATATTAAAATACCAACTAAATATTAAAAAATAAGAACACTTTAGGGCAGACACATCTCCAAAACTTGTTGGAGGTCTACATGGTATATACCCACGGGTTCCTCCCTATTCTTCTGCATATTTACTCCTCCAGCCCCACCCAGGGCATGATCAGGTCTCAGTCAGGAGAGCTACTGGGACAGAAAACACATCACCTCTTTTTCAGAAGTTGTGTTTGCTTCAGCTGTCGCTGCTCAGCCCTTTGGAACAGACAGCCCAATCTGTCCAGAATGTAAATGTGAGGCATGGTGCTCCAAGAACAGGAGTTCCATTACAGAGCTTTCTAGGAATGGGAAGAGGCTGTGAACATTGCAACCCTGGTGTATGCTAAATATTAAGGCATCAAACACACTTGTCATATGGAGTAACAGCCCAGATAACAATCTTCAAGAGCAGAGCAAATGGGACAGTGACAAGGAAGTGACAGAAGTCACTTCTGTGATCCATAGGACTTCACACCAGGTGGCCTCAAAGATACATTCCAATTCCAAGATTCATTTCTGAAGAGCTTTGAAAACAAATAAAGCAACCAATACTATGCAAAAGGAGATTTTACTAAACCGACGATAAGACTGATTGTCATAGAAACGAACAAAACTGATGAAATCGGCTTTCTAGGAGAGGGGATGGATGGGATAGCTAGCCAACAATTTATTCTCGGAATAAATTTTTAATAGCAGTGAATCACACCTGCTGAAAAAGCCACTCTCATTGGAACCTGTGTGGGCCCATCTCTAATTCAGATACTCTCTCAAACCTACCAGGTAATGTCAGCTGAACAGTATGACACACTGGTTTTATATTTAAAAAAAAAAAAAAAAAAAAGGCTCACATGTCGACAAGTTAGAGGAATAAGCCTAAATAAGTACATTAAACCTACCAAAAAATCACCCATTACTTTATGCACATTATTCTCCCAAGCATTAACCTAGCAGGTAAGGAAGACAGCTGACCCAGTTCTTAAATCGAAGCATACAATCCTGACAAGATAAAAATCCAGGCGCCCTGTGCTCAGTGGGGACTGCCGCTGTGCGTACTCGGGCCCTGACCATGGTCAGGGAGGCTCGGCCACAGCCCTCTCTCTCCCATCTTGGTGCAGATACGGACTTCCCTTTTCCAAGAAGGAATTGGCCAAGTGCTCATCCTGGTCCCTTTTCCTTCAGTCGTCTGGACATAGAACCACCAACTCTGGCCTCTCCAGTCTTCTTACCCTCTTTCACTGGGTTTTTTTACATTTTAAATATTGCAAACATATAAAAAAAATAAATAACTGAGGAAGACCCACTTGCATCATCCTTGAATCCTTATTTTCCTTTTACAGACACTGACAGAAACATCCCAAAATGGTTTAACAGACACTTTGTCATCCAATGAATGATGTTTTAATTATTAGTCTTTAAACTATGTTGTCATAATTGATGTTTCATTCAATAAACACTTGTGAGTCCCCACCAGGTGTCAAGCTCAGGAAATGTAATCAGGAAAACGCAGACTCTTCTTTGATGAAGTTCAGAGTCTGAAGTAATAATAATGACCAATGCTTGACTTCTGACAGTTGTGATTTAATTTAGTTCACAAACATCCCTGTGATCATGGCCCCCCTTTTTACAGATGAAAAGGCTGATGCTCAGAGAGGTTTAAAAACATGCCTAAGTTACATGGTTCACCTTCACTTAGGACATTTGTGTGTTTAGGTGTTGGTTTTAAGTAATGGAAAGCATGTTTCCAGACAGGCAGAGAGCCCAGCAGGGCATCGAGAATGCAGCCTGGACGTAGTGGTTACTGACAGGTTGCACCAGTGTTGGACCAGGGGACCCTTGGCTTGTCTACATGAAGCAAGAGCCAAATAACTGGCTGTGGTTATGCACTCTAAAGATTCTAGGCAGAAGCCCCAGTTATGCACAGCTCCACGTAAAGTCGAAGTCACAAACACTGCTCTCATTTCTCTGCTTGGACCATTACTGTAATATAGGTCTGCAACCACTGAGGGTCTAAATCCCTCATGGCAATGCCGCAGTGTTGCAATGAACAGGTAAAATCATCCTATCAACCCAATCCCAGACATGTCTGTGTGCAGCGGATGCCAGCCAGATAGCCCAATGCTTGACCATTTGCCCTGGCTCTGCTTCTGCCCCGAAGATGGCCAGTTTGAACAGAGGCCCCCATTGGGCCACCAATTTAAGATCCACAGTTTTGAGGGAGTAGGATCAAAATGGAAAGCAACCATATTACAGATGATCTCTTTACCCTGCATAAACCAGTAAACCTGGCCTCCTGCTCATACCACTTATATTTTGTTTTAAGTTTGGAATAAAGTTCAACAAAATCTCAGTGCACATTGCCTCACAGGCTAAGGATTTAGTTAGTTTTTATGCCAAAGTTTGCTTTCTCTTCTACACCCCTTGCTTCATGCTGTGCAGGAGCACTAACCTCTCCCTGGCATCAGCTTTCAAGCCAGAACCTACCCTAAGAGGGGACCTGGCCTGCCTGCTGACCTGCACCCCTGACACATTGCGATATGTAAAAGCCAGCTCCCCTCCTCTCTCTCCCCAGTTGCACAGTCTTTGAAGCAGATCCGTACACCTGTGAAGAGAAAGAAGCAATGGCCTTCCCCATACAAGATGTCTTCATCTAATTAAGCAAGAACGTACTAATATTGAGCTCCTATTTCTAGCTCTTTGATAAAAAGACAGAGAGTCCCCTAGTAGCTTCTTTCTGTAAGTGGGATCCAGGGAGGAAATCTCTTGGTGTAGTTTGAGCAAGAAATTGTCTGTTCTGAATTGTTCCACAAGTGGGGTATGTATGTTAGGGTCATAGATATGGCCAGTATTTGAAATAATTACTAAAATAAACTCCCCGTTGTTACTGCTCTTCTCAGTCACTCTGTCTTCCCTGGGCATTAGTGACATTCTGGGTCTTCAACACAAGGAAGAAAAGTGTGCTGGGTGCTGGAATCTTTGTCACAGGTCATCACATGGAATCATAATAATCATTTGAGGAAACAAATGTTCTCATTTTTAGATCTGAAAAACCAAAGCCCAGAGTGGTTAAATAATTGACCTAGGGTTCCTCAGCAAGTAAATGACATGTGTGGTTGATTCTCAGGCCATTCTCTGGTCCACACATCATACTGCTGCCTCTGGAGAAAACAGACCAGAAGGCTGCATTCCTCAGTCCTCCTCGCATAATCTCTGCCCACCCACTAACCAGCAGCATAAGTGAAGCTAGCAGCCAAATATGTGCAAAGATCCTGTGTTTATAAGTGTGTCAATCTTGAGGAACCCAGCGATCTATTCTGTTCCTCCCAGTATCCTCTGCAGGACAGGCAGGGAAAAGCTCAAAGATCTTTTCCAACTAAGGTGACTACATGTCCAGGTTGTCCAGGAAGGTTGAAGCCTAGTCTAATTGCCTCAGTATATCAATAGCAGCCCTCTTTGCTCTTAAGGGTATGCTGGTGTGAACTAGGTCACTCTCTCCAGGCCCCACATACACCAAACACGTGTTCTCTGCAAATGGTAGCCATCAACATTGATGATTAAATTGATTATGCATTACCTGAATTTCTGAGAAGGGTGTGGAAGGAGGGTGCTAAGGGTCATTATCATTTCCTCTTGCAGTTAGGAGGAAAAGGCTAACTCTAATTCACTAGGATAACATGGAAGAGAGATACACTCTTTTCCACCTTATTACTCAGATCTCTGGGCAAAGACACCAGGTTTGTTTGTCATGACTTAACTCCCAGAGGGCACAGTGATATCTAAGTGAGGACCATTCACAAGAGGTGTGCCTGAAAACCACTCATCAAAAAGTATGTTTATGTGTAAAACCAAGGTTCTGCTTGAAGACCTCTGAAATGGCACCAACGCATAGTTAACATTCTAGAATTCTAGAACTGGTCAAACTTCTTCATGGAGCCCAAGGACTAAGCACAAGTTCTGAGAACCAAGGCTAAGGCTTGCCTGAGCCTAGCCTGGCTAAATGCCCACTGGCCTCCTCATAGCGTGAGAAGTCTATTTCATGTACAAAAGCTCACACATCAGGACCTGTGCATGCACACACATATGTACGCACACATTTATACATACACACACACAGCTTTGTCAGCAACTAATAGTTCTTCACCCAGATGTCGCTTTTTACGGTGTAGACATGATCTCATGATCTTTCAACAAAACAGAAACTTCTTTTCCCCTCACTGGATCATTTCTCCAATACAGTACTTGCCTGCCCATGGTGGCGCTCTGAATTACCTATAAGATTTACTGGGAAAACACACAATACACATGTATTGCTCTGTCATAGGTGACGTACCCTTTAAGTTTGGCCCAGCTCAGCAAAATTTGCCAGACTCCAGAATATTACATGAGAAACAGTTGAATTAAGTCATTTTTGAGCAACTTTTCAAATGTGATTTTTTTGTCTCAAAGAACACACAAGTTCTTTGTCTTCCACTCTTATCCTCCCCAACTCTGCGAAGAAGGCTGTGGCCTTAAAAACAGAACTTAGGTCAGGGGCTGAGGTTTGGCTCTGAGTTCAGGTTCGTGGTCCACCTAAAAGTCAGGTTTGTAAAGGATAATTCTCTAAATGATGTGTATTCTGTGCCTTGCCTTTTTATGCCAATGCATCAATCATTTGGAAAAGAGATCCAAAACAATTATAAATAATTCTGTTCTATATAACCAAAATAGACTCCAGGTAGGACCTCATATCCATATTTTTCAAAGAAATATTTTGGGAGGAGTCTTCATATATTGAGGTAACTCCCCAGATCTTGATTTCATTGTATATAGGTGAACCTGAGATGGTGAGTATGTGGTATGCATAACACAACTTCTATACCTATGCCTGTGACAGACATCACTAATCAACTGAGGCACACCTTCCTGATGAGCTTCAGAATCTTAAGTACAGAGATCTAGGTGGCCTCTACATGATAGTTGACTCATAAAATGAAAACTAGTTGCTATCCCAGACACACATGATTATCGCTAAGGGACTGATGACCCAGAGACATTCCTATCTGGCCTTAATGGGATAAGTGGCAGGAATACTTACATCAGACTCCATGGAACACTCTCACAGTCATTTTTTTGTTTTGTTTTTTTTTGTTCCGTATCCTGGACCTGTGCTCCTTCAATCTGTCTTCTAATCCTGGACATCAAGAGATGTCTGTAGGTACCAGAACCTGGTTATTTTCCCCTTATTAGACCATTTCCTCTAAATAGCCTTGAGTCCCTCACTCCCCTAAGGAATTTCTTCTCCGTCTACCCACATGAGTCCCAGCTATCCACTGATTCTTCATTGCTTGTTCCAATGTAAATGGGAAAGGGTTGACAGAGGAAAAAACATGTCCACCCATCTTCCTACAGTAGATATAATAAGAGGATAGAAAAGTCAAGGACAAATGTGTTATGATTCTATTAGTTCTGTAAAAGAATAAAAACATGCATTTTTCATCAATACAGAAAACAAAAGCCTTCCTGTATCATATCGTAATAACATATAATGTAATGTCTAATACCACCAGAAAGCAAAACTATCATCCAGGTCAAGTCTCTGCCTCTTTGGCTTGGGTGTCAGCTTCTCTCTCATGCCACAATTACTGACTGAGCTAGATGGTATGGAGAGTGTGGTGAGCAAGACAGAAGTGGTTTTGCCCATATGATGGATGCATTCTTCAATCCATGATGGCTCACACACCTTGCCTATGCCCTCTATGACTTGCCCCTTTATTCTCCTGCCCCTTGGGAGCTGTTGGTCCTTCTGGTCCAGCCATATTTCTGCACTTGACTTCTTGTCCTGGCCCATCCTGGTGTGGTATGATAGGGAAGAAGTAGCTAGAGGGTTTGAATGAAACCTCTTACCACTGGGTTGTCATTCCCTATCACTGTAGTGACAAAATCTAGGGCAAAGCTGGAAGATTCATGGCACTGCCACTTGGCGGCACCAGGAGTAGACCCAGTAAGCCAGGCATATTAGGTAAGATTGGGCTAGCATTTGGAACCAGAGAGGGCAGAAAGGGGGCTGGCAAGCAGACAAGCTAGAAAGATCAGGCAAGAATGCTAAGCTCATGCAGATCAAACTTGGGCAGAAAGGGTCAAACAGGTGATCCAGATGCAAGAAAATAAGACCTTCTCTGCTAAAAGAGAGAGAGTTTAGCAAGACCACACCTGGTCAGGATCTTCTGATTTTTTTTTAAAGATTTTATTTATTTGTGGTGAGTGGAAGGGGCAGAGGGAGAGAGGGAGAAAGAGAGAAAAAGAGAATCCCAAGCAGACTCCATGCTGAGTGCTGAGCTCGGAGCCTGACTCGGGACATGATCCCAGGACCCTGAGATCACAACCTAAGCCAAAATCTAGAGTCAGACACTCAACCAGTTGGGCCACCCAGGTGCCTCAGCATCTTCTGACTTACATCCTATTTTCCTGAAGGGTGCTGCTTCACTGGAACTCATTTGTGTTATTACTATTCTAACTCCTGCTTTTAAGATGAGAACACTAAGCCTTGTGGAAGTTGAATAACTTGGCTAAGTTCAGAGACTGAGAAGTGGAGAGCTGGGACTTGAACCCCAGGTCGAACTGGGTAGTTTTCTGTTGGTAGAGCCCAGACACCCTTAGGGTTGTGCTGAGCTGTTTATTCTCTGTCCTCTCAGTTCCTGAGTGTGGCCAGGCCATTGCTCAGAGGAGACACCAGGTCCCTAGGAGTCACTGACTTCTGAAAATAGCAAGAGCAGAGGGCTCTTTTCCTAACCGTTTCCTAATTAATTATCTCCATTAGCTAAGCTCAATTACTTTGTGTCCACCTCCAAGAGTACAACCTGGCTCCTTAGAGACTTCCTATTTGAATTTCCAAGGGGGCAAATATTGCCAGAAGCATGTTTTATGTAATTACATAGTGTAGATATTTCACTCTCTTTACTTAATGATTATTAAATACCGAAATTAATCTCCATATGTGGATGTGGATTCCATCAGTTTAAGAGAAAGCACATGTATAGTGGGGTATTTCTCCCTACAGAATTTGGGGGACTTGAGCAGGTGCTCGTGGATACCTGCATTAAGTGGCCTCCCCCTCAGTCCTCAAGATACCACTGGTCAGAGTTTCTCAGTGGAGACTCTTCCTATTCTATTCTGCCTAAGAATAACCTAAAGACCTTGATAAATGCACATTCCAAGACCCCTCATCTAACCCTATTGAATCAGCGTATCTGAGGGCAGAGCCTAGGAATCTGCACTTTCAATGCTTTCCTGGGGGATTCTGATAATAGGAGTGTCTAAGAACCAGAGATAGTCATGTGCCCGATACATAAAGACAGCCTTATCAAGGGAAGAGGAGAGGCAAAATGAACACAAGCCAGTCTCTTCCCATACATATTTTAATAAAAAGAATTCAATACATGTTATCTATTATTACTTTATGGTTGTTATAAATCCTCAGACAGGGCTTGAGAGCTGTAGCTGATCTGGGACGTGCACGCAACACCAGCAGGTGAGTGGGAAAGTGAGACAAGGAGAGGAAGGGAGAGTAAAGGGTGTTGCTGTCTATTAACTACTGGAGCTCCAGACTGGGGGGGGGCCTCCAGAAACAAGTGCGGGGCACATACCTCCCTGCAACCCCACCTGTAAGGGAGGAAGGCTGGTGTAGACTGACTCCAGTCCATGCTTGGCTGGCCTCCTGGGAGCTGATAATTCCCCTACACTGCTGTGTGTGTGGACAGTGGCAGGCACTGGGGTGGGAAGTTGGGCTGGCATAAAGGTGGGGGGAACACACTTGGGCCACCAAGAGCATGCCTCTCCCACCAACTTTCTAGCAAGAAAATGTCAGGTGCATCCTGGTGCCTGCTCACAGAGTGAATAAAAGATACACGTGAGCATCGTGAGAAGGAAGTTCCCTCTTGTTTGTTGTAAGTTATGCATAACATAAAGTTCACCATTAGTGACATTTACCATATTCCCAGTGCCATACAGCCATCACCACTGTCTAGTTCTAGAACATTTCCATCACCCCAAAAAGAAACCCTGTACCTATCAGCAGCCACTCTCCATTTCTTCCTCTCTCAAGCCCTGGTGACCACTAATCTTTCTGTCTCCCTGGATTTGTCTGTTGTGGACAATTCACATAAATGGAATCATGTAATACGGTCTTTCATTCGGCTTCACGTTGTCAAGGTCCATCCACATTGCAGCGTGTGTAGGTGCTTTGTTCTTTTTTCTGGTTGAAGAATATTCCATTCTGAGGATAAGACTCCCTCTCATTTTTTTGGACCACAGAGATATCCCAGGATCTGGATTGGTAGGCTGACAACAGTGCTGTGTGTACCCCGTTCGCCACACCAGATCAACCTGCCACTTATCTCCATCCTCATGGTGCTCCAAGATGCTGGCTCTGGGGGCTGCTTTCTCCCCTAGCTCTTTCTGGCCTCCTCTGAGATTTGGCTAATGGAAGTTACTAGCGGGTGCGGTTAAGGTGTCCTCTCCTCCAGCTTTCTCCCTGGCTGTGTCCCTCCAGGAAGACAGGGCTCCTGTCACTTAGCTTCTCTCTCCAGGTTCTATTGGGCCCTCTCTTCCCCCTCTGTTCAGGCCTAGAGGAGGTACTGTTTTCCTGCTGCTGGCAGCTCTCAAGTGCTGCCTGGTCCTTCATTAGCTTTCCCCAAATCTTCCCACATCTTCGTAAATAGTCTACTCCATTTTCTTCAAGTTATTCCAGTGTGTGTGTGAGCCTCCCCTTCCTGCTAGGACCCTAATACAATAGTCATCAATGATAGAGTAACTCATCAATATTTTACCCCATTGCTGAAGCACATTTCATAGTGCATACTCCTAACTTAGAGCCTGAGAAATGCTCTGTGCCCCTGTGTGTTATCCCCACTTCCCAGACCAGGTGTGAACCAGACAGCAACTGCTAGCTAGCATGCAATCGGGCAATTATGTATGTGGCTTCTGGAATCACATTTCCTGGATTTGATTCTCAGTTCTGCCCCTCCTGGCACTGTGACCTGGGGCAAATTACCTAATCTCTCTGAGCCTCAAATGTAAATTATGGTGCCCAGACTATCTATGACTAAACAGATAATATGCAGAAATGTCTCAGAACAGAGCCACACATTAGAAGTGCACAGTAAATGTCAGCTACTGTGTTAACCCCCATTAGTCCTGGCCTCACATTCACCTTTCCCGATCTGTATCAGCTTCTTGCAGCACGATCTTTGAGTACTCTCTGCTGGCCCAGATTCTGAGCCCATGATGACTGGTGCTGGAAGTAGACTAATACCAATTCTCTCCCAGTTGAGGGAGAAGGGAATGTGGGGACCAGCAAGTTCTTCTAGACCCTGGCCCCTCCCTTCCAAAGACCCTGGGGTGGACTCCTTACCCCTGTGTTATTGTGGTTGCCTTCCTTCTCCTCCTTTTCTTTTTCATCACCAGCAAGAAGACCACCATGTACTGAAGGTTTACTCTGGGATGATAACCTTATAAGCATACCTCATTTGATGGTCCTATGAACCCTATGCGGTATGGTTCCTTTTTGAAAACCTGTTGCAAATCTATTCCAGATCCATTTTTAAAATCTATTCAAACATAGTATTATTACATCCAGTAATACAGGTAACATATGAATGTATCTTCCTTGTAAAGATCCACAATTGAAATACTATGAGGTTGCCATTAGTATCCCCATTTTCCTGATGATAAACCTATAACTGAGGCAGATTAAAGACAGATGAATGTTCTTAAGTTCATGCTGGCAAGCAGCAGAGGCATAATTAAAAACCAGGAATGTTTAATACAAGAGACTGGGTCCATATGTACTACATTGTGCTGACTGTGTCCCCAGAACTATCTTATGCCTCAGTTTCTCTCCTTTGACATCTTACCAGGCCTTAAACTTTCAGGCTTATAAGCCCATTCTAGTAGGATGTGGATCCTCATAAATGACCTTTGAAGTCCATATCTAAACCAGTAGGCTGTGCTGAACACTTCTTGCACCCATCCATACACTTCCCAGCCATCACTGTGACAACCAGCCTCCCACAGGTGAGAGCAGACAGTACCTGGACTCAGCTGCACCTCTCATTCCCGCATTCTGCCTTGGGGTTTTCTCAGACACCCTGAACTAGAATGTCCGAGGGAACCCACAGGGTCAGTCATGCTAGCATAGCCTGGAAATCAGAGGGAGTCGACATCCCATGGGCAAGCCTTGACCAGTGGGGGATGGAATTGTTCCCTAGAGACAGACATTTTTGAGATACTTTCTGTGGTTCTTCTCAGAGGGTCCTGGGAGAAGTGTGTCTCAATTGTCCACTGTCTGTATCTGCTCCCTTGAAGGGGCTGTCCCTCCTTCCCTGTCACACTCTCCCCATCCTCCCATCCTATATCCTGGAATCACACAATCCCTCATATTAGGCTTTGCTTTCTGGGGCGAGTTCAGGCTAAGTCAGGGATGATGAAAGAGTTGTTTTGTTTAGTAAATATTTGTTGTGAATAAGAGGCTCTCCTTGCCTAAGAGATGGATTCCTCAGAGTGGCCAGGATCTTCAAGGAGAGGACTACACTCATTGTTATGTCCTTAAGGTTTGCACTCCTCAAGGGCAGACCAGGCTGCCTATTGCACAGGGGTGGTCATGTACCCTTGACCTCACCAAGAGATTAAAATAGTTCTCAGTAATACAAAACAGAGATTCATCCTCCTGACAAGTCACTCATGCTTGCAATGTTTCATTGTCATTGTGAGAAGGCTATGCTTCATTCAAGAAAAGTTTTAAGTACCTAGGACCAGCCAGGATTATGCAAGTCTCTAGGAATAAGAGGGTAAACATAACCTAGTCCTTGCCCTTAAGGAGTGAACATTCTAGATTGAAAGCAGATAAATAAAGAGGAAATTCTCACACCTTACAAAAGGTTCTATAGTTGAGACAATCTTGTAAGTAAAAATTGAGCTCTCAAAGACAAATTTTTTCTACATACCATGCACTGCATTTTAAGCCAACATTAATAAAGGTAATCTTTGCTTTATCCCATTTTCTTTCTGGTTGTAGATCTGTGAATTATACTGAGACAAAAATATATTCCAAAACACCCACCCATCTATCCATCCATCCATCCATCCATGCACCGTCTATGCAATACAAGCGTGTTTGGCCACAACATTCAGAGGTTTCTGGTGCAGATACCTCACACGGGGACTTGAGGAAGCCAGTGTAAAGGGCAAAGATGACAGAAAATAAGTAATTTTCATGCAAGACTTCCATGCACTGCTTCTTACTATTCTGATCACGACTTGTTAAAATTATGCTAGATTTGTGACTATAGATTTCCTGGATCATATTTGCAGCCACTTTTCCAACAGGGACCAAGCAGACATCAATCATTCTGAGATGGCAAATTTGTGAAAGCAAGGTCAGCAGCCAAGTTCACTTGGGTTGGATCGATTGGACACTTGAAGAAAGGCTCCACTAGGATACCCTGAAAACATTGCAACAGTGCAAAGAGGAGGAAATGCCTTGTTCCAACTAGAGTGTCTAGTTTCTACCCTCAAAATATTCTGTGTGCATGGAAAGAAAAATAAGGTAGAGTGTTGCACTAAAAGCAGTGTGTTACTATAGTGTGATCAGAGATCCTTAAAAAAAAAAAATCTGTCAGTGCTACCATAGATATTACAGTGTCTTAGATTTTATGACCCCAGGTCAGAATCCTGCCTCTGAAACTTCTAAGCTCCTACTTAGAGTGAGCCTTGATTTCCTAATCTGTCAGAAGGGTCTAATACTATCTGCCTAATCCATGCATTCATTAATTCAGTCATTATTTATTAACTACCTACAAGGTGCCAAGCACTGTACTCAACAGTGGGGATTCAGTGATGAGTTAAAAAAAAAAAGTCCTTGTGTAGCTTTGGGTCGGGGGAGATAAACACTAATCATATATTCAACATGAATAAATGGAAGTGATGGACAATGGAGACAGATCTATGGCATCAGAGGGGAGAATAGGAGGGTTGTCTCATCTAGACTGACAACAGAGCTGAGAACAGAAGAATGAAGGAGTCTGTGTTAGGTAAAAGGCTCAGGAGTAGACTAAAGGTAGATTCTTGATAGAGAAAGCAGCACAGGCCAAGGCCTTGGTATGTGATGATCTCAGCAACTGAACAAAGACAGGTATGGCTAGAGTTCAAAGTGCAGAACTGTGTGAGAAGAGATGAGAGCAGTTGGTTTTGGTAAGTGCATCTCATGCAAGGCCTTATAGTTCATGTCAAGGGTTTGTTTTTTACTTATACTCAAAGCAATGGAAAACCACTGAAGGATTTTAAGCAAAGGAGTGATGTGATTAGATACATCCTATCAATGCAAAGGATCACTCTGGCTGGGGAGAAAAGAGCAGATTGGAAGAAGGTAAGAGTGACTGAGGGGAGACCAGCAGGGAGGCCATACTGATATTCAAGACAGAACCGTGGCAGCTCAGATTATAGAGCTGGCACTGAAGATGGAGAGAGGTGAGTGGGTTCCCAATATAGTTAGGAGGCAGGATTTAAATTTGGAAAGGAGGGAGGTACAAAACTGGGTGGATGGTAGTGCCATGAATTAAGGTAGGGAACAAGTAGAAAGCAGTGCAGGTGTGGGAGTGAGAATCATGTGTTGGGTTGGGAAATGTTGAGTCCAATGCGCCTTTGAGACACAAAGGAAAAGTATCAACTGGGCTCTTGGGTATACAGCCCTGGAGTTCAGAGATGACTAAATATGTGAGTCATTAGTGGCCAGGTAGATGAAATTAAAATCATGAACATGGATGAGATCATTGTGAAAATAAAATAAATTTCCACATACAAAGCACCTAGAATGCTGTGGGGCACAGATTGGGTATTAATAAATCTTACCTCCCTCCCTCCTTCCCTGTCCTTCGAACAATACAATGGTGAGTGTGTTTGGGCAAACCCCCAGGGAAGCTGGTTCACGGGGAGGGAGAGAGAAGAACCAGTCTGCTTCTTATAGCTGCTCTGATTTCCCAAAGACATGGTCTAGGTTCACAATAGCTCTGCAGGAAGAGCAATAGCCCTTTATCTTGGCTTCTGAACCCTGATGCCCTTCCTACTCTCCGCTTTTCAAACAAGGTGTTTCTGTTAAAGACAGAGGCCACGAAGGCTAAACTGGATATGCAGAGTAATTCCCTCTTTGACTTGAACTTTAGCTGGGCCTCGGGAGGAAAGACAGGAAGGGAACACAGAATACTTCTTTGCCATGCTGGCCATGAGCAGGAAAGCAACCCATTGGGTTTGCTGACCTCTGCACCAGAAATATTTTTGCATAAAATTTCTGAAGTACCTAGAAGAGCATCTTAAACTAAAGGAATTGTAATGAGACAAATGCAACTCCATTTAGTTTTGAAATATATGCTCCAACGTAAAGGGGCTATAGTATTAAATTCTTCTCTTCCTATCAAAGGAGGAGGAGGTCTTCGTTCACTGGTACAAGAATGCTCACTGGGTTCTGAAAAAACTCTATTTTTCTATGTGTGTGACACCTCCCATTTATTCCTTCCATCAATCTGACATTCCATTGATAGACTAGAGCGTTTTCCTCAGTGACCGTTAGTAAGTTTCAAGGACATACCCACCCAGTGTATAGAAATAATAGATGGGTCACAAGAATTGATGAAGAAACAAAATCTCAGGTTCTGTTCACATTTAAACCAAGGAAGCAATGCCAAAATAGGTATGTCAGCAAAATCTCAGGACAAAATTACCTCCCTCTAATTCACTGCAGTGTGACTTTTACACTTTTTCAATAAAGCATACTGATCCAATACCACTTCTAAGTTGCAAAATTGTTAAGATGGCTAAAATGATATTCATTCCCTACCTCTGCCAAGAACGTTTGAATTCTTTCTCCCTATTGCTATCAGAATAAAAATAAAGGTATCCAGCAGTATTCTAAATGCCATGCTTCAAAGCTCTGAGACACTCTTTCTTCTGACACCTGATTGACAGATTATGGCTTTTGGATATCCATCAAATTAATAGATTATGACTTTTTGAAGCCAGAAACTATGCAATTATTGCCATGTTCTATCTAAAAAGAGATAACTTATTCTTTGTCATCCATTTGTGTCTCAGAAGGCAGCCCCCGTCCCGCCAACACATACATATCACAATTATAAATAATTCGGTTCCTCCTGTCTTTTTTTCTTCCCAGTATTCCCCCACCTCGAACATCGACAAAATAATTCACTTTGAAAAAATGTTAGCACAGGAGATGGCTGACATGTCTCGTATTTCTTGATAATGTTTTGCAAATTTAAATATCCACTATGTAATCCCTGATGAGAGCTCCCCTCCGGTTTTGTGTGTCTGATCCAAGGACTTCTCCGAAGCAGAATTAGGAATACAAGAATCAAGATATTTTCAAGTCCAGGTACTTGCCCCTGCTGCAGTTAACTGAAGATTTCAACTCTGACATAGTAGAGACAGAGACAGAAGGAAATTTCCCTGGCTACCTGGAAAATTGCTAACACTTTTCCTTCCCCTTCATTTGCATATAACTCCAGTTCATTTCCAATACCTTAAATCAGAGAGGACAGCCAAGTGATTCAATTACGATGTTAGTTATAATGTAATCTCTAGTTTGATTTAAAGAAAGAAATCTTCCGGGGCACCTGGATGGCTCAGTCGGTTAAGCAACCAACTCTTGGTCTCAGCTCAGGTCTTGATCTCAGGGTTGTGAGTTTAAGCCTCACGTTGGGCTCCATGCTGAGTGTAGAGCCTACTTAAAAAATAATAAAAATTTTAAAAAATAAAGAAAGAGATCTTTATAAAGACAACTTAGAAGAGTGAAATTTAATCTGTCAATCCTGCCAATCAAGGTGGTAACATCCCTAAACCGATACAAGATGGCCACAATGCCACCATAAGGGTTGAAGGTTTATTGAACTGGGGTGGGATTTCCTGCTAATTCATCTCCCATTACAAGTCAAAGCCTGCTTGCATTCTGAACCTAAAGATTTTAGGGCTGCACCTTCAAAAGTATCTTCTTAAAGAAGAAAAACACAAAGAGAAGAACCAACATAATCAACTCTGTTCTCCCTCCTTGAGCCCTGGAGTATGCCTTTTGAAAATTTGAAGGAGAAAGAAAACTTTTATTCTTTAGACTCCATTACCACACTAAACCAACTCATATACTAAAGATGCATGAAAGAGAGCATTGCCAGACATGGAAAGAGCTTAAAGGGTCTCTCAATTTCAGAGGATTTTGGAGCTGCTAGTGCTCCTGCATTGATGACTGAGCTTCTATACATATGTTAACAACCTACGTCAGTGCTATCTTCTCTGTGAAACCCCCCTAGCCCCCTTCACTCCACTCTAATGTGAACACTCCTCCTCTTGCCCCTGACACACACCAGGCTCAACTCTTTTATATTCAATTTTTCAACTTCAGGTTAAATACGGTTTCCTCAAGGAGACATTTCCCAACCCAGACCGGATAAAAACCTTTCCATTGTGCTGCTGCATTCTCTCTTTTGTAACTTCATGGCTCCTGGAATTATTTATCTAATACCATCTTCTCTACTAGATTGTGCATTCCACCAGGGCTGAGTCTATCTTGTTCACCTCTGAAAACCCAGAGCCCAGTGAAGTGGCTGAGTTATAGTCAGTGCTCAGTAAATGTTTGTTGCAGCAAAAATTTTAATTCCCAAGGCTCTTTCCTTAGAGATGCTATTCTTTCCTGCTGGTGAGATCCTAGAGAGAACTATTATATTACTAAGGAGCCCAGTGAGTGTTTATTGAATGAGTGAATTGTTGAATGAATAACAAGACAAAGGGACAAATGACCATGAGTAGAAACAATAGTAAGAATAAACTAATCAACCACATTCGTCTACCAAATTCCTACCTGGGGACAGGGCTTTACTGGGCACTGAGGGAGGACACAGAAGTAAAAAATATGCTTCCTTTCTTAAGTGAAACATGATATCCCCACCTACCAAGAGAGTCACAAGGAATTCTAAGTAAAAGAGCAAATCAGAGAGTCTAGCAAATTCAGTGGAAGGACTATTTCAGGGAGAATGGAACCAAGGCTTATAAGAGCCATCCCCCAAGGCAGATAAAAGAGGAAATGATGGAGTCAGTGGATGATTACCCAGAGGTGTGAGTAGGAAAGTGGGTGGAACAACATGGGACAAAAAGATAAGGGACGAACTGAAGAATGAAATAGTCAAGAATGATACTGGGCATTCTGACTCTGAGTGATTTCAAGAATATTAATATCAATGATGGAAATGTGGTGAGGAGGACTAAAACTGACTTTAGGGGTGGTCATAGCATACTGATGTACTGAATCTAAGGTGATGGGAACTTAGGAGAAAAATCAGCATAGAGAAATAGATGTAGGCGTCAGCTGCATAATAACAGCAGCTATCATTTATAGGGGTTAATGATGAGCATGGCACTCTGCTAAATGTCTTGCCCATAATTTCAGTCGATATTTACAACAGGCCCATGGGGTAGTTATTGTTATTTGTCCTATTTTGCAGATGAGAAAAATAAGGCATAAGAGGTTAAGTAATTGTCCCCAAACTCACACAACTGGAAAGTTACAGAATTAGAATTGGAACACAAATCTTCCCACTTCAAGTCTTAGTTCTTAACTTAAGCACTGAAAAGCAAGGGAGAGAGTGCCCAAGAGAAAATAGGGATGGTCCCTGGAAGCATCCTGGAAATGAAGCCATTCTTTCCAGAACAGGTGACTGTGACAGGGCAAGGCAGGGGCAGGAGGTTTTCTGAAGAAATTCCTCCTCCTTCAGTGAGGCAGAATGTAAAGGATGCTCATAGGAAAGGACACTTCTCAGGTGTGTTAACTTCCTCTTTCCCTTACTCTTGGGCACGTGTGCCCCCTGGTGTATCTCCTCTTACATAAAGCAAAAGGTCATGAATGGAAAAGAAGCCCTAAGAACACCCAGAAGGTAAACAACTAAAATCTTCAGAAACTCAAAGATGGATCTGAGAAATTGAGTTCTGGAGAAGCTTGGGTATTAAGCTAATATTTCACTTGGGTTTGTAAGGATTAGCATTTTTATTGAAGTCTGAGTAGAAGATTATGGGTAGACTATGCTATGAGTAACAGATAAGGGTTAGTGATTAAAAATCACAACAATGTATACCTTAAAACTATTTTGATGAAGTTTGCTTTAAAGATTTATCTGTGTTGATATTGGGTGTATAGGTATAATTATTTTCTTTAAAATTTCATTTTAAAAATTTTGATTGAAGATTTGTAAAGGCATGTTTATAAATGTGGCTTTGCTCAGAAAGTTACCATCTTGAATAGTAGGAAAAGAACAGGGCTTGTTGATTGGCTCATGTGACCAAGGTACAATGCCGCCACCTGGTGACACTGTACACAGTACAATCCAGTGTCAAAAATCAGTCTTATATTCCAAAACAAAACCATAAAAAAAAGTCCTTCTGGATTCCCTTCTGTTGTCTTTGTCATTTATTACTTAAGCAGTCATGTTCTATTCTCTTTTACTTAGGATCAATTTATTGTAATGGTAAAAGAATGTTAGCTTTGGCGTCGAACAGACTTGGGTTCAACTTTCAGCAAAGCCAGTCTCTGGCTTTATGACTTTCTTCTCTTCATTTACATGCTTCCAAAAGGCAGATGTGAAGATTTAATGAGATCACATGTGAAACAGGCTTAACACAGTGTCTGGCACATAGTAAAACAATACATGATAATCATCACTGCAGTACTGATATTGTTCCTATTACTATTATCCGTGATGGCAGAGACTGGGAGGCAGACTTACTTCAATGATCCTGCGCCTCCAAGAGGATAAACAGTAACAACCATAGGAAAAATATTTTGTTTATATCTCAGGTACTAAACAGCTGTTACTACATATTAGGACCAGATGTTCCAAAATGATATGCAACATTATGCTCAATTCCAACTTTTACTGAATTGCTCGTTGATGAAATATGACTACTAGAGGAGATGATTTATTAAAGGGAAATCCATGGATGTGTCTTTAAGTTTCATACCCGACTACCCCAAATTACCCGCCAGTCTATACACTCTGAACGCTGCAATGTCTGGCCCATTCTGAGACTCTGTGGGAAGCTCATCCTCCAGTTACAGCCCCATCTGTCCTTCTACCACTGGCTCTGTGTACATCTGCCTTGCTGCATCCAGGTACCGCAAAACAGTTACAGAACCTATAAGCTCATGCTTCCTGTAGATGTGAACTTCTCATTGATTCCAGAGTCACTGTTGCTTCCAATTTTTTTTCAAGTGATTTTTTTTTCTCATTTCACACTCAGGTGCCTGAAGGAGAATCCACTGGGGGAAAGTAGAGGTAAGGAAGAGGAAAGAATAGCTCTAAGCTATTCCCTCTTACTAACAGGCCACAGCAGCCATTGTTCTAACTCTCCCATAAAACCTTCTGGTTATTTCCTGATCTCTCTAGATGACATTCAAATGTTCTGATTAAGGGAGCATTTGCAATTCAGCATGAAGTCAAATGCTTTGGTGACAACTGCAAAATCCCTGCTTTGCTTTATTAAACCTCCCCAGGCACAAGGAGGGGGCAGTCCAGCCAGAAATCCTGTATAACTCAGTGACTCAAGAAACCCAGGCAGAGCTTCAAATCCCTAGACCAGCAGCAACAACCCAACAAGGGCTGATTTCTGATCTGTGTATTTGTTCCTTAAGGTAGGTCAAAAAGGAAGAGCACATAATGGCTTCCCTTTATTTTTTTAAAGGGAAAATGTACAAATTGCAAGGCATTCTCCATACTGAGAAAACAGAATACATCTTTGCCAAAGGGGCCAGGAGAAATATTTAGCACTTAAGCTGCTTATAGAGATCCATTTGTCACCTCCCTAACTAGAGTTCGGGACATTTGTCTTTGCAAGCCTACCAACCCAGCTGGGACATATCTCACTAGAGAGAGTGATGATGGGCTAGCAAATGGTTCAGCCCAATTATATATGTTTAATTGATCTAGATTCTAGAGGGCATACTCGTATGGAAAAGGTTTGCCAACTAATCACAAGAAAAGAAACAGCATCTTAATTGGGTGGCTTTACATTGGGCAATATTACAATTAGTTACAATGTCTAATAAGTTATCTATAATGCTTTTAATGAGAAACATTTAAGTCCTTCTGGAATTTTTCCAGTCAAATTAATTCTGAGGACTGGAAACAGTTTTACAAGTAATGTTATCAGAATTACAATTACGTTAGTACTAGAATGTGTCACTTAAAATAAAAGGCTCAATGGGTAGGTCCTAAAAGACCCACCATTTTCTCTGTAGACTTTGTTAATGTAGTCATGATAAGATATATATTATCCATGTACCTTTCTCAGTGCTTGATGGGGCAACATGATCTACTGGGCTTGAGAGGGAGGGCAGGGCCCATTTGGCCTATACAAGGTGTCTGAGAAGGCAGTCCTTGCATATGAGACTTGGTTTTACCCAACACACTGTCCCCCTGTCTGACCATGCCCCAAAGGCTACCAGAAAGCAATGGCATTGCTGAGAGGTGACCCATCAGTGGTCTGCAGTGGGTTTCCTAACATGCCCTTGGGAGGCGTTATTCAAGCCCGAGCCTCAGGAAGTCCTAAAAGCGAGTCTTGGGCTTCTCTGATTTGAGGCTCCCCTGTGGCCTGTGGGTCCAGCTGATCTAGCCCCTTTGACGCAGATGGTAATGACAGCAATAACAAACACAGTCAGAAGGAAGCCACCAAGCTGAGCATGCCATGGGCACCAAATCATTTAATCCTCCAACCCCTAGGTTTCTATCAGGCGCTGCTATCATCTCTACTTTCCACAGGGGGAAACTCATATTCACTGAAATTCTGGAATTTGGTAAAGGTTCAAAGAGGTACAGCTCTGACACCAAAGCGGGGGCTCATACCCCCTGTGTCACAGCCACTCTTTGGCTCTCCCTGTTCTCTCCCAGATGCTATGCTGGACCGTGAGACAGGTTAGGGTGCTCCAGGAGCCCCAATTTGCTGATGACACCTAGGGCCCTAGTTCCCAAATGTTAGTGTGCCCCAGACTCACTTCAGAAATTTGTAAAAATACAGATGCCTAGGCCCCACCCCAAGGAATTCTGAATCTGTAGGTCAAAGACAGGTCCCCAAAATCCCTTCATTTTTTCACACCATTCCAGGTGATACTGAAGTGTATAGTCCAGACTCCTGCTTAAGGCAAAAACGGCCCAAATGGCCGACCCTGAGTTGTAGCTTTAGGTTAAGGACCATCTCTCCTATGCTTGAATGTTTCACTGTCAACTTCTTGTGTCCCTTGTGGAATGAAATCAAGTCCCTAGAACCAATAATAGACTTGGCAACGTGTCCCAGTCACCCTTGAATTATCGGTGGGCCTGACACCTCTCTAGGGTTGGCAGCTCTTATCAACTCTGCTCTCCCAGCCTGGACAGTACCACTTACCTTGTGATCAGGGCTCATGAGACACAAGGAACAACCAAAATCGTAGGTGCCAGGATTCCACAGAGCAGTTGAACTGGAAGCCACAAGCCCATGGTTTGTACGTTGCCTTTTGTGAGCCTTCATAAACTCACAAGGTAGCCTAGCGCTGTCTCCCCTGTGGGGCGTGAGCCATCCTACAACATCTATTTGGTATTCATGGCATCGGGTGCACAGATGAGCTCTAAAGACTCAGAGCGCAGCCCTGGTAATGATGTAGCAATAGATGGAGTAACATTCAAGTAGAGACGAGAACCTGTGTTAATATTAGGTCAGCCAGACAAATACAGGTGTTTCTGAAAAACTGTATTAGGCTTTAACTTATCTCATTTCGAGACAGCTTTGAAAGTAGAGCATAAAAAGATTGAAAAGGCTCCCTAACCACATAGTCGTGAATGCCTGCCGTGGCAGGGCAGAGGTACAGAAAAGCCCAGGGACACAGTAAGCAGGAATGAGCTGTGGGGACATGGATGGGGGTGCAAGGGTGACTGTAATTTCATGACTATCTCAGACACTGGGTGTGCACTGCTGCGGAGTCCCCTGCCCTCACCTTGTCCCAGCTCTGAGTGGCTCCGGCCAGCTTCAGGTAGGAGTGTATGACCATACCCGGCTCCTGTCTGGCCTTTGAGTCTCTCACCTCCTGCCCTAGGGCTTCCTTCTTGACTCTATAGAGGGGCCTCATCCATGTACACACAACCCAAAGG
This sequence comes from Halichoerus grypus, assembly GCF_964656455.1. Lineage (NCBI taxonomy): Eukaryota > Metazoa > Chordata > Mammalia > Carnivora > Phocidae > Halichoerus > Halichoerus grypus. Next base: position 5,815,476 of record NC_135726.1, read on the forward strand.
TGCAAGAGAAGGAAAGCCCCTTGAGCAAATACTTCGCCAATGGCAGAGAGGAGAGTGGATACATTTTTCTTCCTTCTCCCCACCCTACAACTCCAAGGGGCAGGCTTCTCAGGGACAGGGTCCTACAAACCTGTCAGTTGCCCCTGGAGATGTCCAGCTCAATAGCATACCCTCACGTGACTCCCCCTCCTTCTCTGTTTCACCACCCTGCTCCTTCACCCTTGCTCTCTGGACTTATCTTCCCTAATACAATATGAGCATATAAGCCCTCTGCTCTGTGGGGTATCCAGCTAAAGCAGTGACTGAAGGCTGACCTCCTAAATTCAGTACCTGACACTTTCATTTCTCTGCTAGTAGGTGAGACAACATGAATAAGTTGGTATAAAATCACTTCTAAAGATACAAGTCAAACCATTCCCTTCCCAGAAGAAACAGCTGAATCCTTTGTCAATTTGGAGAGAAACGCCAGAATGTTTAGATTTGGCCTCGGGGCAGGAGGGGAATACATGTTTAAAGAAGAGGGCCAGGATCTGTTACTGAATTTAACTCAGTGACAGGACCTGCACAGTGCATCTTATATGGGTTCTCTGTGGGAATCATCAGCCATCTTGACAAAGACCCTGATTCTCAAGGATGTGGAATAGCATCATTGGGGTGGTCGGAAGGCAGGCTGGCTCTGGGGTTAAACAACTTAACTTCAATCCTGGCTGCACCAGTTTCCATCTGTGTGATCCTGAGCACACAATTTCCCCTCTCTAAGCTTTAGTTTTCTCATTGGCAAAATGGGAGTGTTAACAGGACCATCCTCATATTGTCATGATATGCACAACAGGTGATTGAAGTCAACCCGCATGCCTCACTTATCACAGCGCCTGGCTTCTAGTAAATAGTAAAAAATAAATAAATAAATAAAAATGAGCTTTTGTTATTGTCGTCACTGCTATGTGATGGAGCCCAGACTCCAGTGCATGTGAGTCAAGCTTCAATGCCTGTCCTGTCCCTCACAGCCCACTGCCTGCCCCACGGACTAAGGGAGGTCAGCTCGAGGCACCCACCAAGTCTGCAAGTTTAGCTCTCTTTACAGAAGCAATAAACACAGTGTGTGGTCATCCATCCATATGAGAGGGAGGGCTGGTTATGGCCTTGCTGTGCAGCGATCCAGAGACCTTGCCTTCAGAGGGGACACTGGCTGTCTCACTGAAGTGGCTCTGTTATTTAATGTACATTGTTTAACATACACAAAAGGTTTTGCTGGTGGCATAATTGGTACAACAAATGATAAACCAATGTGGCTGCTTGCAGGAGCTTGGGGAGACAGAAAAACACCTCAGGACAAACCCACCCCGGCTTCCCTGAGCAGGTTCCCCAGCAGCTATGGGCCTTGACAAAACCAGGTGCACAATGGCTACCGGCAGAGAGGGGCGTGGTGACTGCGGCCCGGAGTCCAAGAACGTAAGCGCCATACTCTACTCCCAGTCACACAGCTCTGCGAGGATTTAAGGAGATTTATACACACAACTGGTTCTCATTGGTGGTAGTTACGTTCTATAAAGTCACTGTGAACAGCAAATAGGAAACCGCTGCTCCTGGTGGAAATGCAGGGTTAGGTTCCTGTGAGCCTCTGGTCACAACATTTCTGCCATTCAATCAATATATAACTTTTTTTATATGTGTTTCTGTTTAAAGACAACTTATTTAATATATATTGTTGACTCATTAACATTGAACTCACAACCAACAACACTGTAACTCATGCCTGAGTGAAGCTCATCTAACACACTCTTTCTCCAAAGCGCAGCCTTCCACGCTTAGGGACACCAGACAGCACTTCCACATTACCCTCGTGGGCCATTTTAAACAGCAAAATTGCCAACACAAAGCACAAAAATGTGGAATATGATGGCACTGAATATCACCAAAAGGACACTTGTTTGCACTATGAGAACTAAAACAGAAAGGCAGAGTGTTGCCTTTTGGGGCCTCAGCTTGGAACATACATGTCAGACGATTCAAATTGTTCATTATTCTGTGCAAATGACCACAAAAGAACTGTGAGTATTGAACTGCAGGTTACAAATACATTTTAGTGAATAGGCAAACTCACAAATACAGAATTATCAAATAATGAAGATCAACTTTGTGTGCATATATATATAATATATAAAATGTATATACTTATGCATATATATGCATACATATATGTGTATAAAATATTTTAGCCTAGTTTCTATACCATACATTATCAAAAAATGTGAGTAATGTTATTACGGTTTAGTTTAAAAATCTGTCACTAGGCAAAGATAAATCCTCCTTTTCACGGATCAAACAAGCTAGGTGCAATGGTAAGTACAGTTGGTAGAGATAAATAAGATTTTCTTCTCTTTGAAAAAATTGAAAAAAAAAAAAAAACCTCCTGTACAAAGTGAGGCTGTTTTAAGGAAACATGCTGGAAAAATTTGGAACCCTTCTCCCTGCCATCAAGAAGGAAAGACTACCAGCCTTCTCCCTCAGAAATTATGTTTCGAAGTCATGGCTGATGCCTATTACCCACCTCCTGCATTGACAGGACCTCAGGACTGCACTGGGCTCACTGGCTGACAGCTTCCATTGGGCATCACTCAGCGCTCACTCTCAGGCACCAAGCACTCAGCCTAAATTTACCAGTTAGCTAGTGTAGGTGCTCTCACAGACCAGGGAGATTAAGAAACAAAAACAAAAACAAAACAAACAAAACAACAACAACAAAAAAAACCGTGCAGCAGGACACTCTTGCCCTCCAACAACACTCCTTCCATCTGGAGGAGAGACATCCCCACAAGAAGAACGGGTCATGGAAACCTGCTTTGCAGTGTCACTCAGCAAGAAGTAACACTAATTTCAGAGGAAGCTAACATTTATATAGCACTCACCTCGTGCCAAGCCTAAGGCGCTCACCCTTCTTCTGCCTTTGACTTTGAGCAACCACCTTATGAGGTAGGGGCTACTAATATCCAATTTTCCCCAAAATGAGACTGAATTTCAAAGGTCAAGGAACTCTGCCCAATGACCCACAGCTACAGGACCACAAGTGGATCTAGAACTGTCCTAAGAGTTCAAGTGACGCTTACCCCAGAGTAGGCCTGTGAAGCTGGAGGGCAGAGATGAATTTCTGAAGGGAAAATTTAAAAAGAAAGTATTTCTTCTCCACGTCTGTGCTTTATTCTCCTAGTACATAATCCAGCAGAGAGGTAGGTTCCCTAGGAGAAGACGGATAGGGGCATCTCAGTTGCCCACATACCCACAATTTCAATTCTTCACACCAGCCTGACAGACATGTATTTTGTTCCCCTCCTACGTGGCAGAGGAGCTCCCCCTTCCTCCAGCTGACATGGCCCTGTGGCTGCATGTGCCTGCTGAGTGCTATTTGACATGTAAGCCCAGTGTTTTTCTGCTTTATTCCATAGTAGAGGCTTCTGACGCTCTCGAAGATTGATAGTAAGAGGTGCTTTTGTCTCCATACCAGAACACGACACTCAAGACAGGGAGGGCACACCTGTGGGTGTGTCTTAAGAGCAGCAGCGGTAGATGGGCTCTGAACGGCCCTCTTCTCCTCCCGCAATGGCCCTTCCTAACAAGCTATCGGGTTGACTGGTCACTCAGGTGGCCTCACTAGCTAGGCTTTCACAACTAAGAGACCCAAAGGAAGAAAACGCCCTCAACTGTTTCTCAATTGTCTCCATCAGTCTTCATCAAATTAATCTCTTTTTAAGCACAAAAGTAATACATTCTCATTGAACTGTATTCAAACCACACGTAAATGGAGAAAATTAAAAGTAAACATCTACTTCCTTCTCAAGACAACTACTGCTAACAATTTGGTGAATATCCTTCCCCTCTTTTTCCAACACAGATACAAAAAGTATGTGTGCACGTGTGTGTGTGTGTGTGTGCATATTGCATTTGTTTCTAAGTAAAATTAATATAAAGTTTTGTAACTTGTTTACATGCAACACACAAAGGAGACCTTTTTGTGACAGAATATCTGTCCCTACCTTGTTCTTCTGCGATCATTTATTTGAGCCGGTGGTGCCCGACAGATCTCCCTGGGATGACAGAGACATCCTATGTCTGCACTGTATGATCTGGTAGCCACTAGCCACAGGAGCCTACTGAATACTTGAAATGGGCCTCATGGGACTGAGGGGCTGAATTGTAAATTCTTTATTTTCTTTAATTTGATTAATTAAAATTTAAACATAACTAATCACATGTGGCTGGCAGCTGCTATATCGGACAGTGTAGATTTAATGAGTCCCCTAATTGAAGGGCACACATTAGCTTTTTCCTAAATTGTTTCCATTAGATATTCTGATGGGATACACATCTGTGTGTGTGAGAATATCTGAGTGCTAGCTGATTATTCCCTAATTGAGGTTTTCCCCAACACTTTGTATTCTCTATTAACAATAAGCCAGGTTTCCACAATTTGCATTCATTTCTAATAGAATAAAAGGCAGATGTGCCCATATATTTGCTGTGAAGTAGCCTGAAGGCACAGAGCTTCCGAAATGCATTTAGCATCCCTTTTGGAGTTGCACACTTGCCCTGCAGCAACCCGACAGGCTGGACCTTCCACAAGGTGCTACTGCTGATAGCCAGGCTTTCACCAAGGAGGAACCTGCACTAAGCCCCCTCTTGGGAAGAAAGGTCTGCTGTCTGCCTGGCATGAATGAGCTGGCAACAACCTCTTTACTCAGTGCTTGGGATAATGCATCATTAATAGTGCTCATATTAAAGCACGACAAGCAATATTTTAGTCTGTTTTTTAATGTCCCTCAATTTCCCATTCCTATCTGTTCCTGCCCATCCCCAGAAAAGCATAAATAAGGGGTTTGGCTGCACTTCACGTAATTAGGCTCTGATCAGAGCTAATCTGTTGCGATGGATGATGTGTGTGTCCTCAGGACTATCTCTCTGTACAACATGGGGAGGGGAGAGCTTGATGCCAGCTTCTCTGGGTCAGCATGAACAATGAGCTGATGCTCGAGTGGGATGAGAGGAAGCAGAGGAAATGGACAGCTGTATCCCTCTGGCACGAAACATCACAGTGGCCCCTGGGCAATCATCACATATTCAGTGACCCCTTCCTTCACAGAGACCAGGCCCACTTTGAAGGGGCCACTGCCATGTTCCTGAGAGGGAAGAAGGTGGCAGGTATTTGGTTTGTCTTTATGACTTTTTCAATGAACTTATTATTTTTTTTTAAACCTAATGAATATTAAATTCCAACCAGTTACATCCTTCCAAAGGCTCTTCTCATCTTTGTTAACATCCACATATATTTTACTTTTACTGCCGGAACAAAATTGTAGCAGCATCAACAGAACTCTAAATAAAGGAAGGGGAGGAAAATCACCCACGATGCTGAAAGCCCTACAAATCAAACTGTTTTCATTTTTCTGTGCTCTCTTTCTTTGTTCATGTGTATACATAATTTACGTCTAAAGCTGCTCTGGTGTCTTTGGTTCCAGGTACGCAGTGAATGGGATTCAATAGAACTCAACCCTCCAGCAGATTTTCTCCTGGGCCCTAGGTCTTATTTCTTCCACATCACCCCTGGCCTCTGACTGTTTCTGTTTTGCCAGGTCTTGATCTATGATTAATCCCTGTGCCCCTGTTGGACCTTGGCTGGATTGACTGACTCTGGTCAACAGGGGTTCCCTCACCAGTGGGATTTCCCCCACACCCTGGCAGGTGCAGGAATGCCCATCCTGGGTGGTTTCAGCACATGGCTATTATGATTGGTGGCTCCTCTGCCATATTTTGTTGTGAAACATTTTACATATCATCCCTGATAGACCCATGTTTGTCTGCCTTGGCTTAACTCACTTTTGACACCCAATTTCCATGCTCTCATGTTTTACTTGTATCTGCCTGACCCATGTTTATCTCTGGGTTCTTAATCCTAGACAAACCAGTATACTCAGTTCATTGAGGTTCCCTGGACCCCATGGTCTCTGGGCCACCTTTCTTCTCTCCTTTTCCCAACAGCTTCCTCTGAACCTAGAACCTCAGCCAAGCTGGTTGCAATCTATAAAGTAAATGAAGTCATGCTTTCTGCTTTTAAAAATTAACATCATTTTTTCCAATGCTACTCTATAAGCCTCCCCATTACAGTTTTAGTCTTCTATTGAATGGATGTTCCATCACTTCTTAACTGTTTCTTAAAGCAATGGTCTCAGTATGGAATGACTTTGTACCCCCCACCAGGGGACACTTGACAATGTCTGGAGACATTTTTGGTTGTCACGGGTGGTGGGGAGTGGGTTTAGTGGGTCAAGGCCAGGGATGTTTCAAGACCTCCTCCTATGCACAGGATAGTGCCTGTCACACAGAATCATCTGGTCCAAACGACAACAATGCTACCGTAGAGAAACCTTGCCCTAATGTTCAGATTTTCCCATTTTGTCATGACATTTCATGAGTCCTCAAGCCCGTCTTACTCATTGTTGTGTTCCCAGTGCCTCACACAGTACCTAGCCTGTGGTGAGTTCCTGTGGACATGCTGTTTTTTCTCTTTAGGATCATTTTTTAAGGAAAATTCCCATAGGGGAGTTCTGTTCATATATATGGTTTTCGTATTGTTTGCAACAGCCAGTATATACTCTTTCCTTATCTAAAATGTCTATTTTTACAAAATTTTTTGTACCAATTTCTACGTGGGAGTAGATACACACTACTACTTTTAATAATTTTGTACAAATGCACACAGCACATAAGCTCAGCTAGTACACTGTGCTTCTATAGCCTTGCTTCTGGCATTTCCCTCTCAATGCCAAAACCATCTTTCTATTGTTATCACCAATCTTATTCATATCTGTTTATGAATTACATGTTTCTACCTTTGGGGTAGAGTATTCAGAGCATTCTGACTCCAACGCTGTAAAAATGGAGAGAGGAGTAGTGGGACCAAGGTGAAATAGAGAAGTTATACCATCTAGATGCTGAACACAGATGATGCTAAATCTTTGAAGAAGTTGTATCAACCCTATCAGCAACTACATGTTTTTTTCTTCTGGTATAATTTTGTATAAAATAGGGATAATAAAACATATTCACCTCACTGGTAGGCTGTTTGCAGGTGCTATGAACAACCCAGCATGATGACCAGGAAGAGATGAAAGTCACCATAAGAAAATGGAGAATATTTTCAGGGCTATGATCAGAGAAATACAAGAAAATTCATCCCCTTGACAACCTTCTTGGGGGATAATTTATCAAAGTACAATTATAGAATTCTAACCACACACATACACACACACACATACACAAACACACACACACACACACATATACACAAAGGAAAAAAATTACACTTTTCCCATTGTGCTTTTTATGTTGAGGATCTATTTTTCTATTGTCATAGGCACTGAGAATGCAAAGAGAAACAAAACACACTAAGCATACATTTAAAGGAAGAAAAATAAGCATGGCAAACCATCATGGCATCCACCATGTACTGGGTAGAGTCCCGAGCTCTTCAGGTATAATTTAATCTTCACAACCACCCTTTGGGATCAGTACTATTTTACATTATTTAATAGATGTGGAAACTGAGGCACAAAGAAGTTAAATAACTTGTCCAAGTTCACATGCTTAGTAAACAATAGAGGTATAATTTAAATTCAGGCAGCCTGACTCTAGTCTTAAACCCTGGGCTATACTCTCTCTCGAGACAGATATAGAAAGAAGTAAGTATATTAAAATGCAACCAAGATGGAATTTATCCCAGGTATGCAAGTTTGGCTTAACATTTAAAAATCAATTAATGTAATCCATCACATAAACAAATTAAAAAACAGAAATCACATGATTATATAGATAGGTCCAAAAAAAAAAGCACTTGGAAAAATCCAACATCTATTCATAATAGAAACTCTCAGCATAGTAGGAATGGAGGGGAACTTGATTTGATAGATAGCATCTACAAAAATCTACAGCTAACATTATATTTAATGGTAAGAAATTCAAAACCTTTCTGATAAAATCAGGTACAAGGGGAAAAGGTCCCCTCTCAACACTCCTTTTCAGCATTGTACTGGAAGTCCTAGCTAATGCAATAAGACAAGAAAATAAAATAAAAGGTGTACTGATTGGGAAGGAAAAAATAAAACTGTCTAAGTTTTCTGATGATTGTCTATGTACAAAATCTGAAGGGATCAATAAAACTCCTTAAAATAATAAATGATTATATCAAGTTTTCAGGAGACAATATTAATATACAAAAGTCAATCACTTTCCTATATACCAGCAATGAACAAGAGAAATCTGAAATTAAAAACATAATGCCATATATTTAGCACCCTCCCAAAATGAAATACTTAAGTATAAATCAAACAGAATATGTACAAAATCTATATGAGAAAAATTACTCAACTCTGTTGAGAAAAATCAAAGAACTAAAAAATGGGGAGAGATTTCATGTTTATGAATAGGAAGATTCAACATTGGCAACATGTCAGTTCTTCCCAACATGATCTATGGAGTCAACACAATCCCCATCAAAATCCCAGAAAGTTATCTTGCAGGTATCAATAAACTGATTCTCAAGTTTATATGGAGAGGCAAAATCCCCAGAATAGCCACCACAACACTGAAGAAGAGCAAAGTCAGAGAACTGACACAACTCAAACTCAAGACTTAGTGTAAAACTACAATAATAAAGACAATGTGGTATTGGTGGAAGAACAGACAAAAAGATGACTAGAGTGGAATACAGAGCCACATAAATATAGTCAACTAATCTTTGAAAAAGAAGAAAGGCAATACAATGGAGCAAAGGTAGTCTTTTCAACAAAGACTATCCAGCTAGAACAACTGCATATCCACATTCAAAAAAAAAAAAAAAGGTCTAGACACAGACTTTACATCCTTCACAAAAATTAACTCAAAATGGATCAGAGACCTAAATGTGAAACACAAAACTATAAAACTCCTGGGAGATAACATAGGTGAAAACTTAGATGGCCTTGGGTATTGCAAAGACTTTTTAGATCCAACAACAAAGGCATGATCTAAGAAAGAAAGAATTGATAAGCTAAACTTTATTAAAATTTAAAAATTCTGCTTTGCAAAAGACACCCTCAAGAGAATGAGAAAACAGTTCATAGACAAGGAGAAAACATTTGCAAAGACATATCTGATAAAGGACTTTTTTCCAAAATATACAAAGAACTTTTAAAACTCAACAATAATAAAACAAACAACTCAGCTACAAAATTGGCCAAAGACATTAACAGATACCTCACCAAAGAAGATATACAGATGGCAGATAAGCATATGGAAAGATGCTCAACATTCTATGTCATTAGTAAACTGCAAAGTAAAACAATGAGATACCACCATACACCTATTAGGATGGCCAAGATCAGAAACACCAACAACACCAAATTCTGATGAGTATATGGAGTAACAGGAACTCTCACTCATTGCTGGTGAGAATGCAAAATGGTATAGCCACTTTGGAAGACAGTTTGGTGGTTTCTTACAAAAGTAAACATACTGTATGTTCCAGCAATTGCTCTTCTTGGTATTTATTTACCCAAAGGAGTTGAAAACTCATGTCTACACAAATGTTTATAACAGCTTTATTCATAATTGCCAAAACTTGAAAGCCAGCAAGATGTCCTTTAGTAAGTGGATAGACAAATAAACTGTGATACATCCAGACAATGGAATATTATTCAGCTATAAATAGAAAGGAGCTATTAAGCCATGAAAAGACATGGAGGAATCTTAAATGCATATTACTATGTACAAGAAGGCAATATGAAAAGGTATAATTCCAATTACATTTGACAACAACTTAAACAACACAGGTTTGAACTGTGTAGGTACACTTGTATGCAGACTTTTCCCATAAATACAATATAATACTGTAAATGTATTTTATCTTCCTTATGATTTTCTTGATAACAATTTCTTTTCTATAGCTTACTTTATTGTAAGAATACCATATATAATGCCTGTAACATACAAAATATGTGTCAATCGTTTATGTCATCAGTAAGGCTTCCAGTCAACAGTAGCTTATTAGTAGTTAGATTTTTGAGGAGTCAAAAGTTACACATAGATTTTTGACTGTGCAGGGATTCAGTGCCCTTAGCCCCCACACTGTTCAAGGGTCAACTATACGTGACATTCTGGAAAAAGCAAACTATGGAGACAGTAAAAGAATTAGTAGTTGCTAGGGGTTAGGGAAGAGAAAGGGATGAATAGGCAGAACACAGATTTTAAGGGTAGTCAAATACTCTATATGATACTATAATGATGAATACATGTCATTGTACACTTTTCAAACCCAGAGCATGTACACCACCAAGAGTGAACCCTAATGTAAACCATGGGCTTTGAGTGATAATGATGTGTCAATGTGGGTTCATCCGTTGTAACAAATGTACCACTGTGGCGTAAGAGTTTGATAGTGGAGGAAGCTGTGCACATGTGGGGGCAAGAGGTATCCATGAAATCTCTGTACCTTCCACTCAATTTTACTGTGAACCTAAAACTGCTCTTAAAAATAAAGTCTATTTGAAAATTGAAAAAAATAAATGCAACCAGGTGCAACCCTCCCTCCCTCCCTCTCCAGCCTCCTATCTCATCACAGTCTTCAAAACACACACACACACACACACACACACACACAAACCCCATTTAAATGCAAGCAGGTGTATTCCTGCCTCTCTCTCTCCAGCCATGCTGAGCTGGCTCACATTCTCTCTCCACCTTATACCTTTGAACCACTGATTTCTTGACTTAGAATCCCCCTCTCCAGCCCCACAACTCCCAGCTTTGACTATCTCCAATATGGTACCCACTACCAGCTATCACCTTTTGGTTGCCCCACCCCGACTGGGCCAGATGCTCTTTCTCTGTACTCCCAAATTAAAATCAGAGCTCATCCCACCAGCCCGGCACTTGCCATTCTGCACGTAAACTTTCTGCTTAACTCTCTGTCTCCCCCACTGGCCTGGAAATGTGCCAGGGTCTAAAGGGTATGTTGAGGCGTCTTAGAACCTTGTGAAGACCCTGGCACATGGCTGGTGCCCACTAAATGCTAGCTGAAGTTTAAAGCCCTTGCCTAGTGAGCTGTTAACCTAAGGCATCCTGTTTCCATTGCTTCCTATGTGAGTGCCCTTGCCCACTCTGGGCCTCAGTTTCCGCACTGTTAAAAAGAGCATCATCATCCCACTTTATCCGTCATGGTGCCTTGGCTTTTGTGCAGCACTTATGACTAATGGACCTTCTTTAATGTTTGCTTCTACTAAAACAAAAGCTCTATGAAGCAGGGATTTGGCTGTGTCCACTGCTGTTTTCTTGGTGCTTACCATATCTGGCACTCAATAAATGTGTTGAATAAATGAATGTATAAGTAGATGAATCCTCTGATACAATGGGAAAGGGAGGGAAATTGTCTTGGATTTCTTTCTGAATTCCCTCTCCAATCCCTGGAGCCCAGCCTATATACTCCAGAGCCAAAAGAATGAGCACAAGCTGGGGAATTATCAGTTCATGGCTTATTAGTTGAATGGCCTTGGGTCTCAGCTACCTCATCTGCATAACGGGTACAGTTCTAGCACTCACCTCATTGCTGCTCTGAGGAGTAATGAGGTGATATGAAGAAAGCGCTCAGCTCAAGGCAAGACACACAGCAGTCATTACATGTTTCCCATGTTTAATATTATAATCTGAGAGCCTGTTCTTGCCCCTTCTGTGCCCCCTGCTATTCAGCATGCAGGGGACTTGTTCTGAATGTAGAAAGAACCTATTTAAATCCTGGTTCCTCTTTTTTAACTGTAGAGCATTCATATCCTTACCCACAGCCTGCTCCCCTGGGGATGTCTGCCCCCAAATAAAGGTTGTCAAACATTTTAAATGTTATTAAATTGTCCAGTAAATGGGAATGCCCAAAGCAGAGAGCCAGTCAATCAGGATTATTTGAGAGCTTCAAAAAGACAGAAGGAAACCATTATTAGGTTTAAGAATATTACGTTCCCTCTCCCACACAGCCTTTATCTAAATCTTCATTTAATTGGCAGCCTTCAGCACTGTCAGAATTGCATTCTGAGAACCAGGAGAAGTTTTCAAACATTCACGCAATATTATATGCTTGGCTCAAAACTACTCAAGGGGAAAGAATGATCCTTTCTGCAAGGGATTTGGGGAATGCCATATCACTGACGCTACAGGGCCCAGGGAGCTGACCTTGAATCGAATAAGACACTAGCACCATCATGTAAACTTAAACATGCTGTCTGAGGTTTAAGGCAGAGAGAATCAGATCTGCTGCGCCCTACACTCTACAGGTGGCTCCTTGAGGCCAAGAATCGGTGCCTTCCATCTCCGTAGCTTCACAGCCTCCCACACTGCCTGGCACATCACAGGCATGAAATAGATGTTTCTGGAATGACTAATGAAGATCTTCATGGTTTTATGTAATAAGGGAAACTGACTCTCAGGCTCAAGGGCTTCTCACCAGAGGCCAGGCTGGAGAAGAAACCCAATTTCCCCATCTCTTCCCCGACCCCCAACTTGCAGCTTCTTAACAAGTCTTACTGATTTCATATCTTCTGATCTCTGATCTGCCTCCTCCTCTCCTCCCTCAGTGCCTTGAATGGGGTCTTCAGCCCTCCTCTCTGGAACGATTGCAAAAGGCACCTACATGTCTCCCATTTTCACCCCCCATGTAGGCACAAGCACACCGATGATTCGAAAACCCAGGCTTGACAGGGCCACTCTGCTGCTTGAAAATCCCTCATGGCTCCCAGAACCTTCAGGACACTGTCTGTGAAGCTGTCCAGTCCCCTCCCTGAAGCCCCCTCACACCCCCTCAGCCCCAGCTGCCAGGTCCCTCCCTGTCATGCCTTCACTCCCACTGAGGGCTTTGTGCAAGTACCTCCAGTCCCATTTTCTGACTGCCTACTTCCTGTTGATACTTCGGGGCCCAGTTCAAACACTGTCTCCACCAGAAAGCCTTCCTCAATCTCTCTCTCTCCTCTCCTCCCCCAAGCAGGGCCAGTCTCTCCTCTGTGCTCCCAAAGGGCCTGAAGCTGATAACACCTCATTTCTTTATTTTTCATTTAAATTAAGCCAAGGCATTACAGAAAGTGTGCAAAAGCCTTGTTATACAGTTCAGTATTTTCCACAAGGTGCCAGGCAACCAGCACTGAGGACAAAAAATAAAACACTATCAGGTTCTCAGAAGCCTCCCCCTTCCTGCCTTCTTTATAACCACTTTGGAAAACTACCTGGTGATATCTACCAAAGCTAAAATCAAACTGTTTTCCAAAGTGGTTTTGCTCCCAGCCCCTTTCATCCTGTCTTGACAAAGTTGGCGATCTTGTCTGTTTCACCTTCAGAATTATAAGATTCTGGGATCAGAAACTAAAATTTGGTTACCTCCTTATCACCAGCTCTCATCACAGAACTGGCTCATGATAGGTACTCTATAAATGTTGAATGAATGTAGGAAGGAAGGAAGGAAGGAAGGAAGGAAGGAAGGAAGGAAGGAAGGAAGGAAGGAAAAGGGTAAAGAATATGCACCCTCAGTTTGGACAATGGTCTTGAATTTCTTCTGATCAATACTTTGTTAAGCACACTTTCCTCATTTGGAACCCACAGTAGTGCCGTGATTCTGGGATTCCCACTGGAACTCACAAAAGGCCAGATGTCCTTCCAAGATTGTTGAGGACGAAAAAAAAAGCCTCTAAAGGTCATCTGTTTTAATCAGAAGAATCAGAATTCTAGGTAAAGCGGGCTAACTAAATTGGTTTGACAGCCAACCTCAGCGGCAGAAGTAGGTTCCAGCATCTTCCTAGATTGGTTCATTTTCCAAGATCTGTGATTTTTAAATGAGAAGTAGGATCAAAGGTCAACTTTACCCCCTGGAGCACAAGCTAAGTATGTGCTGTAATCACATCACAGAGCAAACTTCAAAAGCTCACGGTGTAGTGACGGCAACCACCTGTCTATCTTCAAACCAGATGAATGGCTTTCTGATGCTATCAATCAGAGAAGAAGATGTATAAAGAGCAGCTGATCCTTATTTAACCAAGCTTTTCTCATCTTGTCATGAATAAAAAGCACATGCACAATCCTGTCCCAGGTGAGAAATAGAACCTGCTAGAAAATGCTAGAGGGTCTGTTTTTTTCCTGTAACTTTCCAGAGCCTGGAGGTGTCACACTGGTGACAGCCCAGAATGACAAACTAATAATGCTTTCCCAAAGCACAAGACTCCAGAAAAATAGAGATCCAACTCTACAATTTGATCCTCCCTTCCCAGAACCTGAGCCTTGCTCAGAACAACAATCTCCTTAGAAAGTGCTGTGACGTTAGCATGTTCTTAGAACTTCGCTTTTATGACTGTGACTGGCAGAAGGAAGGCAGCAACGATAGGTTACCCCAGCAATATCCTGCTTTCAAAGCGCAAATTGGAACTTGTAGCCTTCAAGATGAAAGGACCCAAATTAGAGCTGGTCCTTCCTGAATTCTCAGTTATGTCTGATCTTCCCTCCAGGCCAAGATCACATTTCTAGCAGCCTGTTCAGTTGTCAATACCCATAACCAATCCTGAATCCTACAATCCAGGCCTCACACTGTCCCTGCTGGAAAATCACATGGCTTTGCTTCTCCTACTGAAGGCATGGCCATGGACAAAGAAAACCCACAGGATGGAATGCAGAGCTATTAGCCCCAGCTCTACTCCGTACAATTACCTCTGTGGCTTTATTCCAGTGGCTTCCCCCCTCTGAGCCTCAGTCTCTATATCTGTAAAGTGGGAAAGCAACACCCTCCTGACTGAAGATGGAGACAATGAACAATAAACTCTTCTCTGCGCTTGGCACACAAAAGGAATTTAATGAACATACACCACCTCTCTCTCCCAGTAAAATTGCAACAATATAGAATCAGAAGACCAGGATTTGAATCCTGGTTCTGCCAATTATTCGCTAAGGAAGACAGGTCCCTGATGCTCAGTTTCCTTAACTGCAAAATGTCATCTGTGGCCCCCTGAAGGCTGAGTGACAATCAGTGAAGATGTATGTGAGCACGCCTCATAAACCCTGAACTCCTCGGCTGTGAACTGAGATGAATCACAGCAACTCTGACATTCAGAGGCTTGAATTAGATAATGTGTATATAAGTACCTCACAGAGTGCCTGACACATAGATGGTGCTCCTTAAATTTTAGTTATTTTAACTTAATGATTAGAGTGGCATTTAATTAAACAAAGATCACTGGAGCACAAAAAATGATTGTTCTTAGTCTTCCCACCAAAGCAAATTGAAGTTCTGTCCTTGGAGAGACTATGTCAAGCCGACAGTAACACCATGGGGCCCTCCTGCCAGCAGGGGTGTGGGTCTAATGGGAGGTGCTCTTTACAACTTCCCTCTTCCCCCAAAACTATGCAAAAGGTAGAGGCCAGCTGCGCAAGATAAAGCTTATTAACACAGAAAGACAAAAACCATTCTAGCCTGACAAACCACACCCCTCAGTTTCATCTTTTTTTTTGTTTATTTTTTTTTTTTAACTTTCTGACTTCATCTGCTTGCCGCCCTGTCCCACTGGGCCTCCAACCAGCCTGAACTAGTTCTCTCGCAGACTGGAGCCTTAGAGGGTGCCTCTACTGCCCGATGTGTGGATTGATTTTTACACTATGCAAAATCAATCCTGGGCATGCAATTTCTCTGGTGGCTCAGTCTCAGAGAGAACGTTTCCTTGGTAGGTTATAGGATCGCAAAGGGCAGGAGCGCACTGGCTGGGCGCTGATGTAGCTTGGCAGCAGCCGGAGCTGGAGAGATAGGGGGATTGGGGAAGAGAAATAACCAGAGAAATGAATTAAATTGAACCTCTTCATCCCAACAGTGGAACATTTTGGGGCTCAGCTAATCCTGAGCCAAAATAGCCAGGGTAGGGGTTGCACTCATAAAGGCTAAGTGGCTGGATTAATAAGGCTTTCAGGATTCCTCATGCCGAGTCTGCACTGTGCAGACTTCTGCAAGCATCAATTATAAAAGCATAAAGCTTTCTGGAATGAAGAAAGAGCACTGAGTTCACGGTGCTTGCTGGGGTCTGATGGATCTTCATCCGCCCCCCGAATCTTCCAAGTGCTTCACTACTTTCCTTCCCTAGCCAATCTCCCATGCCTCCAGAACTCCTCTAACTTTGCTTTAATGAGCAGCCTCTGTTTATTAACACTTTGGTCAAAAAGAACAACAGAAATGTCTACCCCAATATGCCTCATTACAAAGTGCAGAAGGTTGGTTTCCAACTAAGAAAAAGTACATTTGGCATAGGATCTTGCAGAAAATCTATTTTCTCCTAAAGGAAGGGAGAGCTGACCTCTTGCTGTCACGGGCAGTGCAATGTTGGGGCTACAGGTATAGTTTCTTGGGGCACATTCTTTAAGTGACTGAATCTCAGTTTCTTGATCTATAGCTTGGAGTTGTTCCCCAGTAAATGGCATTTATTGTGACCATTAAGGCATCAGGATCCCTGCCTGGTTTGGATTTTTAGTGTGCCGGACACGGTGTGAAGAATGTCACATGCTTTAGTTCATCCTCCTAAGGAGCCCATGAGATGGGGATTACTACTATCCTCCCCATTTTACTAATGAGGAGACTGAAGCAAACGGAGTTATAGGGTTTGCTAAGGTCACAGGGCAGTGGAGCTGAGAGTCAAGCCCAGGCAGTCTGGTGTCCTCATTCTTAACCCACAATTTCTTTGCTTTTACTTTTTCCATTTCTCCTTCCACTCCCCTACCTTTCCCTTTGTTCTCTTACATCAGCCCTCTTTCCTATTTATGTATCTATTCCTTAGGCTTGCACCTGTTTTTGAGCCCCTACATGGTCTGACTGGTCATTTCATAGATTCCCCTCACAATGTCCTGGACCCTCAGCTCCCCCATGCAACTTTGATTACTTGAATGGCCCCCATAAAAAGAACTAGTGACCACACCTTCTTCTTGCAGAATATAGTGCTTTCTCCAGGTCCCTTCCTTCCTTACCTTCTAAGGTAACTGCAACTTTCCTCTCAAAATACCCTCTTTTCTACTTTGACTTTATAGTACCCTACATTTTCCTCCTTACATGGTTACCAATCCATCCACCCATCCATCATCCATCCATCCACCCATGCATCCACCCATCCATCATCCATCCATCCACCCATGCATCCACCCATCCATCATCCATCCATCCACCCATCCATCCATCATTCATCCATCCATATATGCATACATACATACAGTTCACTTAACAATTATCTGAACTCAGATTCTTTGTGACCTTGGATAAGTGCCTTTATTTCTCTGATCTTCTCTTATCTCACTTGTAAAACAGAAATACTAGGAACATAACTTATAGGATTGTTGTTAGGTTTAGATGAGACAGTAGATGTAAATAAACCTGTCTCAAAGGGTGCTCAATATATGTTTGTTGTTCCATTGCTAATTTTCTTTTTTAGATGAAACTGCATTATGTTTTTGGGCTTCCAGCTCAGGCTCCTTCTCCCTCTGCCCCTCTCCCTGCTCCTTCTCTCTCTCTCGCTCTTTCTCTCAAATAAATAATTGTTAAAAAAAGACATTGCATTATGTTTTAATAGTGAGATATACTCAAAATGATTACCACACCATGCAATGCAACTGTAGACGGGGGAAATAATGTCAGAGTAATCCCTGTATCACTCAGAATCACTGTTAAAGCACTCTTAAAGTAAAATGTTGGGATCCTTTCTGGCATTTTTCCCTTTCTTCCCCATCATCCCATTAGCCACCAAACCCTAAAATTGGCTCTTTCCTCTCCACACTCCCTGTGACCTTTATTTGCTCACAAGCTGAACTTCTTACCTTGGGTCTTCCCCAATCCAATCCATCTTCCACACCACCCACAGGTTAATTTTTCTGAAATATCATTTTCCATTCCCTTCTTTGAAACCTCTGCTGGATCTCCACAACCTATTTTTTACAAGTTTTTTTTTTTCCTTCTTTCACTTTTTCATATTTACTGTATTTTTTCATTGTAAATGTAATACACCACATCAATGGAGATTTGTAAACTAGAGGGAGAGAAATCACTCACAAACCCATTACACAAACAAAACCACAGTTAGGATTTTGACAAATTTCCTCTCAGGTGTCACCTCCTTTCCCATATATAGAGGCTTTTTTTGCTTAGTAGGAATCCCACTCCACACAGAATCTCCTGTTCTGTATCATTTCTCACTTAGGCGATTTCTCCATGCCATTGCTGTTTTCATAATGCCCTCTCTTCAATGCCTGTGTAATATTCCATTGAGTCACTTAGCCAGTTGCCATTTCCTAGAATTTAGCTCATTTGTTGAGCACTTAGGAGAGCCAGGCACATGGCAAACACTCAATACATGTTGACTATTATTACTATCCTCAATTCGGGCTATCACATATAATGCAGAGAAGTATTTCTGTGTATCATTTTTTATACCTAGCCCTGTTTCTTTAACTTCTCAGATGTAGATTCCTGGCCCAAAGGGCATCACCGTTTTTATGCCTTTGGATACTGACTACAGCCGATGCTGAGGACTTCCCACCTCCCAAGCCCATATCCCTCTGGCCTTTCCATTAAAAGGCTGGCCCCGTTTCCAGCTGAAAAACTCCACACCTCTTTGCTGATGGCTTTCTCTGGGACCAGAGTCAATACCCAGAAGTCCAGTAGGGCTCAAAATCAATGCCACCTGGAACAGCCCCAAAACAATGCCCACCTAGATTTGTGGCATAGAGTCTGGAGCTCCCATGTCCCTCAGGTGGGATAACTCTGACGTGTTCTGCACTGGCTCCCAAGGGTCCCCAGGAGAATTAGGTCCAAACAGCCACAGTAGCAACTAGCTGAAGAGCAGACACTCCACATGGCTGCCCTCCCTTCCTTGCTTCATTTCCTCACCCCCCTACAGTTTTCCCTGGAACACCTCCCAGGTGAATCAACTGCACTCAAATCCTTTAGAATCTGCTTTTGGGGGAACTCAGACTGAGACTATGACACTTTCAGACAAATGGCTAACAACCATCATTTGCTAAATCCTGTCTATTCATCTCCTCAAAGAACCAACTGCCATTTCCCAAAGGCTTATCATTTGCTCAACCAAGATTTTCCAGGGTTGTCTTGAATTCCCATGCCAGCCCTATCAGGTAGGCATCATGGCCCTTACTTCATAGACCTGATAACTGAGGCACAGAGATGTTAAGCCACTTGCCCATGGCCACACAGACCTCCAGAGCTGAGGTCCAAATCAATTCCAGCTTCCCCCAAGGCCTGGGCTCCTAACCACCATGGGTTACTGCCCTGCAGCAGTAGTGAGATCCTTTGGCTAAAATAACACTGATACTATTAATAGCTGCCATCCCTGTAGCACTGATCCAATTTCACACTGTGTTCACATTTACTGTCACCCAGAACAGCCTCCTTGTTTCCCCCTGAATATGGTATGAGTACCTCTGCCTCAAATTGAACTCATGCTTCCCTCCAGCTTGTAACACTCCCCCTTCCTTCTCTATTCCTCCCCCTTTTGGCCTTGATCCCACACCATTTTCTCCTTACTCTGCATTTGTCTGCTACTGACATTCTGACTCTCCCTCTGACTCAGTTTCCTCATCGGTAGATGTGGACGATGGTCAGTCCCACCTAATAGGGTTGAATGAAAGCATGTAGCACAGCACATGCTTAATCGAAGGCAGTTAACAGATGCCATCTACACTATCAACTGGACCTACAGAATCTCTCCTCCCACCACCTCCTAGACCTCAACTGACTCTTCCATTTCTTTGCCCCATATTTCACAGACTATGTCAGGTCAGGCAGCACTAGTAAATTAAAAATCATGTTTAAGGAATCAGAAAAACATTATCCAAAGCTTGTAAACTGGCCATAATGATTGATGGAAATCCTTTGAATATCACTCAGGGACAAAGGTCACCAGTAGATGTCTAGGTGTATGTTCATAGTTCATCTTGTTGTTTGCTCTTGAAGGAAGTCCCCAGACTCAGTGAACTTACCAGTTACTTGTCGATTTTTGTCCTGTAGAAGCAAAAATAACTTGTCTAGTGGAACAGATAACCCCGAGATTTAGGCATGTTGCACATTAACTGTTTTTTTTCCTAACTCAGCAATCTCATCCTAATATTTCTTTGTCAAATTGCTCAGAAATACCCTAGCTTCTTAAATGTCCTTTGAAACCATCATAGCATCTTATTGGTTTCCTCATAAATTAATGAATTAATGTTTATATTTACCAGAGAGTCATGGTTTTACCTTCTGAAAAATTATACATGGATAGTAACTTGCTACCAGTTTTCACAGAGCCAACTTTGGATTGTGGCTTCTAGAATGGGATGGGGTAGAGACAGTCATTCCTGTGTGCTGGGTGAGCATGAAGCTCTACACTTAGACCTGGTTCCCTCACACTCACATTACTGACATTTGGGTTGGGATAATTCTTTGTGGTGGGGGCTGTTCTGTGTACTGTAGGATGTTGAACAGCATCCCTGGCCTCTACCTACCAAATGCCAATAGCTCCTTCTCCCCCAGTTGTGACAAGCAAATATGTCTCTAGACATTACCATATGTCCCCTGGGAGGCACAATTGCCCCCATTTGAGAACCACCAGTTTAGACTGTATTTCACAAGTAAGAATCATGGGCAATATCAGAAAGATCAGCAAAGATTCATAATGGCACACAAAGAATTATTCTGGATGGGATTCAAAACCCAATGGCTATAGGGCACCTGGGTGGCTCAGTTGTTAAGCATCTGCCTTCGGCTCAGGTCATGATCCCAGAGTCCTGGGATCGAGCCCCGCATCAGGCTCCCTGCTCAGCTGGAAGCCTGCTTCTCCCTCTCCCCACTCCCCCTGCTTGTGTTCCCTCTCTCACTGTCTCTCTCTCTGTCAAATAAATAAATAAAATCTTAAAAAAAAAAAAAAAAAAAACCAATGGCTATAGACCTAGCTCTTCTCAAACACCCAGCAATGTCATTGTTTGTCATTCTCCCCTTGGATCTATAATCTCTACAAGTTCAGCAACTGCAGCCTCTGCATGTGTATGGGTCACCTTAGAAACCTTAATTCAAAGAATAGAGCCTAGAATTTAGTAGGTGCCAATTGTGACCAGGGCTTGGTAGGTATCATATGTATACACAGAACATATAAATGTATTTATATGTATATGTTATATATGTGTGTATACATATATATGTGTATCTATTACATGGGTGTGCATGTACTATATATGTATACGTCTGTGTGTATATGTGTGGTACGTGTGTATATGTGTATGCATTATATGTACATACATACACATACACTACATACCAATCACACATACATATAAAATCAAAGGGGTGGCTGCTAAGTCAGATGAAAGTAGAATATGCCACCCTAAACCTGCCACTTTGTCATAAGGATTATTTTAAGCTGAAGGCAACTGAGAAGGAGGAGGTACAAGAAAACTTCACTACCCTCTTCCTATTTGCCTAAAAACAAGACCTGAATTCATAAAGGTGTCCCTCCTCCCCTCTACCAAGAAGGACAGATATTATTCCGTACAGACAACTTCAGATCCTTACCAATGGAGAAGGCACTGACTTAAACCTGCATAACAAATCTCATTCTTGTTTTCAACCCCATTACCCCTCACAACTGGCTTGCCCACACCTTTCTCTCTCTTGTCTTTAGCCTAAGATGGTATTTAAACTGGAGCTCTAAGCCACTTTTGAGAGTTTCTCATTTTTTCCCTGGTTATCTACCATGTACACAGGAGGTATACATATTAATAAGCTGCTGGCTTTTCCCTTGTTAATCTTCCTTTTCCTTAAAGAGTCTCAGATAAAACCTAAGATGAGGTTTGCCTCCCCTACACAGACTTCCCAGATACTTCTTTCGTCATCACCCCAGGTCTTCCAGTCTGCCTGTGTAGACCACAGCTGTCACTGAAGGCATCCTGTGAACACAGCTCAGGGTCTCCCAGAAGTAAATACTTATGGCCATAATGGGATAGAGCAGAACCTTTGGCCTCCACTTCTGTATCTCTGTGGTCTGTACTCTGTCATCTCTACTTTCTTCAGGGGAGCATATTTCCTGCCCCAGACACATGTTTCCCTCCTTCACCCGGAACAACATCAGAAAGATCTCTCTTTCCCCACAGCCCACTGGAACAGCAGGTTTCAAACTGGAGGGAGCAACAGAACCCCCTAGAAGGCAGGTGTGTAAAGACAGCGATAGCTGGGTCCACCCCAGAAGCTCTGATTCAGTAGGTGCTGAGTGGATAATTGCCTTTCTAACAAGCTCCCAAGTGATGCTGACACTGCTGGTCCTGATGGTGAAGGCCCAAACTCTGAGACTCCGGAGTCCACAGCTTGTTCCCACATTTACCCTGTGCATCACTATCTCATGACATACTCTATGCAAGAGTTCCCTTACCCCTAGGAATTTAAGAAGAGCATTGGAAATGCAGCATGGGGCAGTCCCTCTTTGAAACTCAAATGCACAATAAAGTCTCAGAGACATTCAATTGTGAAAAACAAAACACAACCTGCTTCACTTCTGTGGGTAAGTCCAGGGTTTCCCAAAATATTAGCTGATGCAACCTGTTTTTTCCAGGACCCTTATTAACATCTCAAGGAACCAGTACCTCTTCAGAATACATTTTGCAAAACACATTGGAAAATCATACACTCGTGTGGTTCTGTGTAATCACCTGTTGCTACCTGGGAAGGCTTTAAGAATCTAGGTGGCCCAGCACTCTCTGCCACCCCGAGGCCAGCCACCTGGGAAGCCAGATCTCAGCCAGAACACTTTCAATCCCAGCTCCTGTCCCAGCTCAAGTCACAGCTGCTCTTCCAGACTGGAGAGCCGGGAAGATATCTATAGTCCCTCTGCTTTGTCTTTATAAATCCTCACCCTCCAGTACCACAAACAGGCATCCTGGGCTGGATCCAGGGGCAAGCCCTGCTGCCCTTTCCTGTTGTACTGTGCTTGGCTAATGGCTTCATCACTCTGCATTTTAAACACGAAAGACAAATACAAACCATCAACACGAGAGTGAAGGCAGAGAGGAATAAATCTCATGTTTACAGAGTTTGGGAATCAAAAGATATCTGGTGGGGGAGGCAGGTGCTGAAGGGGGAGTGTTTTTGGTGGGGGTGAGGGCCTCGATTTGGAGGTGCTGAGTGCCAAGTGTAAGAGCAAAGAGCTCCTTCCCCTGCCCTAGACCTCAGATATCTTTTCATTGCCAGGCCATGAAGTCTTCATCTGAACAGCCAAGGGGTGCCAAACATTCTTGTTAATTTGGATGAATCCTTTCAGCAATCTGGTATCAACTTGAGTACAATGACAATTAGCATATCAATTAGTTCTCTCCCCCTTGTCCTCTTCCCTCTCTCCCAGTTCCTGACCACTTATTCTTACTTTTAGAAGTCAGCCACACTAACACACCTTCTAACACACACTGAGACCCTATAGTCTCCGGGTCTTAGGGCCAGTACCCTACACCAGACCCACCGGGGCACAGAGGGGAATAATAACTGGTGAGAAAAGAAGGATCTTAATGCACTTTGTAAATCTGCAAAACAAAAGTGAAGAACCATTGCTTCATTTCTGATAAGCCGAGTTACCTCTAGCTCTGGTTGACTAGGGTTGATTTTAATTAATAAAATGTGTGAAAACCAGTATGCTTCAGGCCCAGAACTGCCTGCGTCACTTGCCAGCCCCAAGTTCCTCGGTATATGTCTGCCTCAGTTTTCTGATCTCTGAAAGGAGGTTGGATGATAGGGCCCTTTTGAGGAATAGTAGGGTTAATGTAAGTAAAGAGAGTAGAATGCCACTAGCACTTGGTGAGCACCTGTAGGAAAGCTCAGGGATGGCCACACAAGAGCCCTGAGGTTGGACTGCCTGAGTTTTGCTTGCTTTTCTATTGAATAACAGCACTATTGAGACAAAAGCCACATACTATAAGTTTCACCCTGTTAAAGTATACAATTCTGTGGTTTTTAGTATATTCACACACTTGTGCCACCATCATCACTGTCTCATTCCAGAGCATTTCCATCACTCCCAAAAAGAAATCCCATGCCCATTAGCAGTCCCTCCATTCCCTGCTCCTCCCACCTGGGGCCCTAGGCAACAAATACTCTACTTTCTGTCTCTATGGATTTGCTTGTTCTGGACAATTCTTTCCATTTCATGGAATCATACAGTATTGCCTTTGAAACTGCTCAAGTTCGAATCTCAGCGCCAGAGCTCAAAAGCTGTGTGACCTTTAATCCAGTTCTCCTGGAATTTCCCCATCTGTGAAATGGAATTAAAATCACAGTAGATACATGGTAGAGTCTTTAGGAGGATTAAAAGTGCTAATTAATACATCTAAAGCACTCACACAGGGCCTAGCTCATAGTAAGCACTACTTAAATGTTAATCTCCATTACTGCTACTACTACTATTATTACTTGTATGCTGTTCCCCTGCCCCAAAGCATGTGGCTGGTAGTGGGAACCCAAAGACGAACAGAGCACAGAGAACACAGCTCTTGCCCTCCCCGGTACACAGCCTGGTGGGGATCATATGATTAAGAAACCAGAATGAATACAGTAAAGTCTTATCACATGCACGTTTAACTAATGGAAATCTAGCTCTTCCACCAAAAAGAGAAGGGAAAAGAACAATTTAAATACTGCAATTAAATTCTGTAAAATTATATCTTGCCTATATTCTTTATTATGCACTGTACATTACGGCACGTATTATACATTGTTACATACTGACTACAGTACAGGGATGCATATGCAAAACCACACACACTGCAATTTAATGGGCAACTTAAGATATTTCAAGGTTAATGACAACTCTGTGTTTGCCTTAAACCTGGACTTTATAATCTAACCCCTGAGTAAAATGCAACTCTATTGTGTGTCAACAATAGTAACAATTCAGAATGATTCCAGACAAATGAAATCAAACCAACGAGCCCTTGGTTGAGGTGGGTTCCAGCGGGTTCCAGCTGGTCAACACCCATTTGCCAAGCAGGACTTCTGCCTTCCACATACTCACAGTCTCATAGTGAAAATAAACCATATAAGCATAATCACAAGAGGTTGTTGAGTAGCAGAATGGGGTTTAAGAAACAGATGGAAATAATCTATCACCCTACAAGCTGACAAGACAGGCAGATAGATATCAGAAGGACTGTGCTTTCCACAGAACTCACCACATGACACACATCATGTATCTGCCTGTTTGTTTTATAATGTCTCTCCCCCCAACTAGTACAGAAGCTCACCAGGTTAGGGGCTTTGTGTACATTGCTTATATCTGTATTCCCAATGCTGAGAAGAGTGTTGAGCACTCAATGGGTGGTCAGTAAGATTTGTTGGTGAAGAACTGAATGAAGGTAACTGTTTAGACAACCTCTACTTTTCTCCCATCTTATGTCCCCCAAACACCCATACTCTGTTCCTCCAACCTCAACTTGCTTATTCCTTGTTTATAAGTAGTGGGAATATATCCATGTCAAAGATGATGCCCAACGGTAGCATTCCAGGGCTTTGGCATACTGGTACCATCTAGTGGGAAAGAGAGTATCTGCAGGTGGGTGCTAAACCAAACTCAGTGGGTTAAAAAAAATAAAAAATAAAAAATAAATAACCCTTTCCTTTAACATAAGCTCTACTGAGAAAGTTTCCAGTAACATATGACGGAGGCAACTGGTATCTGTTATAAACTCATGCCCTACTCTGGGCATAGACTGCCAGTCCAAGCACCTGTCATGCCTCTCTATTATTCTGCTCAGGACTTTTCCAAAACCATGGTTGCTCCCCCAGAGCCACAAAGGCTCATCAGGGAAGCAATGAGAAATTAATGGTGCCAGGGGTCACCCTCGATCAATGGAAGACGGGCATAGTGAATATACACCCCAGCCTCCTATCCAGCAAAGGGACTCTTCTGAAGCAAGTTTTACACAATTCTTCTGAGGGGCCCCAGCAGTAATGAGCCCCAGCTGCCCAGGACAGTAACCAGCTCAACAACATGCTCTTTGTTGGCTTTCCTTCTTTCTTAATCCTCACTTCTGTGTCTTAGAATCATCTCTCAGATTAGCTCGCTGCATCCAAGCCTATATCCCCATCACTGTTTGGAGGAATGCAACCTAAGATACAGTGTTCAACACCAATACACCTTTGGGTGGTGAGGAAGTCTTAAAAATTATAGTCCAGATAATTACTACAAAAGCCAAATTATTATATATTTTAGTGGTTGTCTGAGAATTGTGTTCCTTAGTTAATCTTTACTTTGATCCAAGTTAACATGGAATAATCCCATGGTACTATCTTCCTAAAGAAGTATTACATCCTCATGGTAACAACAGGCCAAAGAAAATGTCTGGTTTCTCTCCCTGGCCTTGACCCTCTCCCAATTTGACCAACTGGTGAGGTGGCTAATGGTTTTGATCAGAAGTTGGCTAACTACAGCCCGAGGGCCAAATACAGCTCTGCCTGTTTTTCTAAATAAAGTTTTATTGGAACAGAGCCCAGCCCATTTGTTCACATTTTGTGTGTGGCTGCTTTTATGCTACATTGATAGTGTTGAGTAACTGCAAAAGAGACATATATTTATCCTACATATATTTATTCTTTATAGAAAAAAGATTACATACCTGTAGTTTAAATCTTTGGTTGCCATATTTTTAGATTCCCAAAAGCAAAATTTCAAGAAAAACAAAAAATAGAGAATGGACAAAGTTTTGCCAACAACACTTTACCACTCTATTTACCATGATAAATAGAAGACAAAAAAGATAGGCAGTTAGTTAATTAACTTTTTACAAACAATAGGACATTTCATCCCTAAAAAGTAGAAAGGTCATTGCACCAGAACAATGAACTTTCTATCCCAAGAGAGGGCTGTGGATAAACTCAGAACAACTGCTTATCCCATTTTAACTGTTTTACAGCACCATCACTATCCAAAATGATTGTATTTACTTATTTTTGCTGTTTGCTGTCTTTCTCGCCCATTAGAACATAGACTCCATGAGGGCCGGCAAACTTGTCTTTCTTAATCATTGCTGCTCACCCAGTGTAAAGCATCATGCTTGAGATACAGTGGTTGATCAGTTAATATTTGTTAAATGAATGACTTAAACGTGAAATGTACAGATTGGAGTGCACAGACCCAAACGTCCTGAGAGAGGCAGAAATGCAAGGCCACCATGCGGACTGGTAAGGACTAGGTCCAAGGGGGGAATATGTACATCCACCTGCACAGGGGCTCTGTGAGTGCTCCCTGTTCTGTTGCCAGTGTGTACGGCAGTGCCAGGCACATAACAGGCATTCAGCAAAGGTTCATGGAATCAATGGTTAGCCTGCCTAAAGGCACTTAAACTGAATTAAAAAGGGGGGAAAAAAGAAAACTCTTTTGGTAAAACAGAACTACACTTGAGGTTAGATTCAGTTCCGTTGCAATGCCCGATAGATCGGTTTGTCTCAATATAGCCACAGGCTGTATATTTCTCATTTCCTATGGACTAGGGAAAACATTATTGTAGACAGTAGCACTCAGGATACACTGGAGCTCCTTGGCACTCCTGGGGAGGAATGCCATCCAGCCTTAGAGCTTCGCAGCAGGCAGGAAACTGCCAGCAAATTTACCTCTAGAGCATTTACCTGGGCTGGAAGCTGCGGAGGCGCCACACCCTAGCTGAGTCCTGTGTGGCTATTCCTAGTAAGGTGGCCATTCTTACTGGGTGAAACAGTATGGGTGGGTTGTTTGCCCCTGGTCAAAAACAAGGACTCAGTGACAACACAAATAACCCTGGGCTAACCCAGGTTGCAATCATTAAGCCAGACAGGAGACCCAGGTCCCAGGCCCACTTTTAGACACCAGGAATTCAAAAATGGGGTTACTACATGCAGCCATTTTGACTCCAGGAGAGCCAGAAAACAAAACAGTCAAAGGAGAAAATTCCTACATCATTTGAGGGGATGAGGAAGGAAGCTTTTATACATGAGTGAAATATGGAGGAAAATGCACATGCACAGGAATCAGAAATGCATGGGGGAGATGAACCATGAGAGAGATCGACTGAAAAACAAACAGGGTTCTAGAGGGGAGGAGGGTGGGAGGATGTGTTAGCCTGGTGATGGGTATTAAAGAGGGCACGTTCTGCATGGAGCACTGGGTGTTATACGCAAACAATGAATCACGGAACACTACATCAAAAACTAATGATGTAATGTATGGTGATTAACATAACATAATAATAAAAAAATACAAAAAAAAAAAAAAAGAAATGCATGGGTTCAATCCCTGGTCCCAGTTCTCAGTGGCTGTGTGGCCTTA
Source organism: Halichoerus grypus (assembly GCF_964656455.1). Taxonomy (NCBI): domain Eukaryota; kingdom Metazoa; phylum Chordata; class Mammalia; order Carnivora; family Phocidae; genus Halichoerus; species Halichoerus grypus. Next base: position 5,843,870 of record NC_135726.1, read on the forward strand.
GGCAAATAACTCAACCGCTCTGAACTTCTTTCCATTGTATATAAAATGAGGATAAGAATAGTTGTCCTAAGTGTTGCAATACAGATTTGACATAATATATGCAATTGGCACATAGCAATAAATTGTACAGTATATTTACTACAGGTATTTTGATATATTTTAAATAATAATCATAAGTGCTCATAGTACTAACATGTACACCCCCACACATGCTGCCCTGATAAAGCGTCCGGGGAAACAGCTGCTAAGAAGATACATCTAGAAGATAAGATCCCACCAGATCAAATGATTTTATGAGGCATGAAATCCCCAGGGGAAGTATCTTGGGGGAGCTACCAATATGGGAATTGGCAAATCCTTCCCCAGAGAGCAAACTTCATTTTTTTTTAATGTCTATGCATTTTAAATACACAAGCATTTTCTCCCCTCTGAGTTAGTTAGATGATCAAGGCCAAGGCCCCATGGTACCTGCAAGCTACAAGTTCCCTTGGAGCAGAGCGTGTGGAAGTTAATACAACCAACATTCCTTTAGCACCCAGCATCTGCCAATCATGGATGAAGTCACAAGCATATGCTTATTTAACTAAAACCCTGCTGGGCTGGTATAGGTGTTCTCTCTCCTTGTTCAGACACAGGAGGAAACAGAAGAGGAAATGCAGCATGCAAATGGCCAGGATTCAAACTCACTTCTTAAAACCTCAGAAGTCTCCCTAACTCTCCTAAGCAATCTGAGACGTTTGCTCCTCTGAGTCCTGGGAGACCATAGGCCCCGATTCACCTCCAGCACTTTCCCTATTCGGGACCAGGTATGTATTCATCTCTGAATTCCAAGCTAGCACCATTCTTGGCATTGGGTAGATTTTAGTAATTATGGGAAGAAAGAAGAAAAGATGGATAGAAGGGGTGCGGGGAGGATGGGAAAGGTGAAAGAATGGGAGGGAAGGCAAAGCAATCTCCCCTTCAATGCTGTGTTAGTCCCTGTGGTTTCCTATGGTAACAATTACCAAGTTCGTGTTATTTCAGCTATTTATTTTCTTGTTTCTTTTTTTAAAAAAGATTTTTATTTATTTATTTATTTATTTGAGAGAGAGAGAGAGAGAGCATGAGGCGGGGTGGGCAGAGGGAGAGGGAGAAGCAGGTTCCCCGCTGAGCAGGGAGCCCAATGTGGGACTCCATCCCAGGGTCCTGGGATCATGACCTGAGCCAAAGGCGGACACTTGACTGACTGAGCCACCCAGATGCCCCACAAAATATATTTTCTTGTTTCTTAATGGCTGCCCCCCGGTAGATGGCAAGCCCCGTGAGAACATGTCCTATGTCCATCTTGTTTACCTATGAATTCCCTAAGTGCCTCAATAAAGGCAGACACCTGTGCATCCCCCCTTCTGAGGATAGAGTGCCACTGTGCCACTTTTTTTTTAAGAGAAGCCAGTTGTTTTTTTTGTTTTTTTTGTTTTTTTTTTTTTAAAGATTTTATTTATTTATTTGACAGAGAGAGAGACAGCGAGAGAGGGAACACAAGCAGGGGGAGTGGGAAAGGGAGAAGCAGGCTTCCCGCCGAGCCGGGAGCCCGATGTGGGACTCGATTCCGGGACTCCAGGATCATGACCTGAGCCGAAGGCAGTCGCTTAACCAACTGAGCCACCCAGGCGCCCGAGAAGCCAGTTGTTATACAAATACCAACATACCACTCCCTGGCACCCCGCTGAAGATTCTGCTACTCCACCTGGAAATGTAAGAGTCACCAAGGCCACATCCAACATGCTGAAATGAAGACTTGTTAACATTCGCAAAGTGATTGCTGAAAGTAGTAGATCATTATTTGCTTCATGTAAGAAATATTTCTAGTGCTGCTGATTGAATGTTCAAGAAACGATTAAAGGGCTTGGCAATGTTTCTCCCAAATATCTTTTGCATGAAAAGCCTCAGAGATTGGTTAATTATAGAGGCTACACATCAGTCTCTCTAGACAAGGGCATTTCAAAGCCCCCATAGTGCCCATCCCAGATGCGAGCACAGATTGAATCTGTGGGCATTAGTGTAACTGGGGCCTGGGACGCCTCTCCTGAGCAGCGTTACTGCAGCCTGGCTAACACCCCCATGGAAACAATGGCCCTCAGACCCTGTTTATAATGTCAATCACCTGGGTTCCTTGTTTGGGCGATTGGCAGGAAGCTGCCAACTGAAAGAGTCAGAACTCAAGCCTTCTCCTTAACCGCTCCCTGGCCCTTGCTCTGCCATCTCCGAACCCAGGTACACAGCCCTGCCAGGTTCTGCCCTTAATGTCTCTTGGATGCTCTGAGGAGTGGTACCTCTATTTCCCTCGCTTGCACTGCCACTCCCATGATCTCAGGCCTGGCCTGGCTTCTCCCTTCCGCTCGTACCCAGCGTCAATCCATCTGCTACACTGCAGCCGGGGTGACCTTTTCAAAATGAAAATCTGACCTTGTCACACTACACCGTCCCCTTGTTACTTTCCATGGCTGCCCATTGCTCCAGGACAAACACCAACATCCGGGTGGTGGCTGCCAAAGCCCCAGGGGCTCTGGCCCTACTCGGCAGCTCCTGAGATCATCCTCTTTCAGCTACACAGTATTTCTTCCTGCACAGAGACTTCCCCCAGGCTGTGCCTTCTGCCTGGAATGCGTTTCCCTGCCTACACCTTCTGGTGTTCCCTTGTCTGTAAGCCTCACTACTCCTCCAGACGGTGGCTCAAGCATCAGGCTATGAAGGAAGCCTCTCAGGTCCTTCATCTGAACCTAATGCCTTCCTTATATTCATTCATTCATTCATTCATTCATTCATTTGTTTGCTGAAGGCCGGCTACACACCAGCACTGTTCTAGGCCCTGGAGATGCAGAAGCAAACTGATCAGACAGTAGCATGTGCTCTAGCGGAGCTTATATTTAGTGGGGGAGAAAGACAGGCACAGATGAGCAAAACACACAGGACAACATGCCTCACACAACTGCATTTTCTTCCATCATAGCAGTTGCCTCTATTTTGAGTTATTTCTGAATTGACAGGGATCTCCCCTGCCAGGGGCTCTCTCAGGATCTTAACCCCAAGAGAGCAGAGACTGGGTCGGCCTCACTAGTAGCTGTAACCTGAGCACACAGTAGGTCCTCCGTGGACAACACAGATATTGACTGAGTCCACTTAGCCCCAGGTAAATCTCCCTGAAGTTAAGTTACTTGAGTGCTTGGGGTTTAGGAAGGACAGCCCCTAAGGACTGAATCCCTAACGCCTCCCTGCCCTTTGGGAAGATTTCCTGCAGCCCCTCTGGCTGTAATTCTGAGTCGGAGCAGGAGTCAGCAAACTTTTTTTGTAAAGGGTCAAATAGTAAATATTTTAGGCTTTATGGGCCATATGGTGTCAACCCTGTTGTTATAGCACAAACTCAGCCACAGACAGTTATATAAATGAGTGGGCATGGCTATGGTCCAATAAAACTATTTATAAAAACAGGCAGCAGGCAAGAATTGGCCCATAGGCCACAGTTTACAACCCCTGAGTTAGATGATCCCAGATGCCCAGCAGCTTATGGCAGTTGAAGGCAGAGGCTGTGTGGCCTGAGACAGCTCCGGGTTCTGCTGCCAGGGTCCAGTCACCTTCTGCAGGCCCTACATCAGTTGACAGGGAGATGACCACAGAAGCTCAAGCTTCGGGCATTCGCAGGCACCATCTCGTGCAGCACGTGGAAAAGCAGTTCCCTGCCACTACCAGAGGAAAGAGACTTTGGCCTGGAGGCCGCATAAGGCAGAGATGGAGGCTGCCACATTCCTTGCCGGGTCCCCAGGCTCCTCCATAGGCTGAGCTCATTTCCTGGCCCTGCCCAGGCATGTGGCAGGGCTGCTCTCAGCTGAGCAGCTGCTGCCCTCCACCCCAGCCCAGCCTACACTCAGCTGGGAGACACAGGGGCTTTGTGCTTCTATAACAGATTGGGTGACGCTGGGGCCTTTGAAATGAGACATGACATGTCAAAACGTGCCTATTGCTAATGCTAATTTTCAGGAATTTGACTTCTGTTGGCAAGTGACAGAGGAAAAACATTTTTTTTTTTTTGGTATGTGTGTGTAATTATATTTACCCTGATCTTTGGAATCTGAGGCTATGGAAAACAAGTTATCGGAGGCCCACCTATTTGTAGGGGATGGATGGACAGATTAATCGAGGATTTATGGAGGCAGAGGACATTAATTCTAGCATTAACACTATGTGAAGACTACGTTGGGTGTTAACTGTTAAAAGCAGTTATAAGAACATTACACAAATTCCAGTAGGTGGTAGAGGTGACAATGTCCCGTGTATAAAAGTACTCTAGGCAACAAAGCTACGGAGCTAACATTACCCTGAAGTTATAAATACTCTGAAAGCTAACTCAGTGCTCCGAGAGTCCCCTGCAGGGCTGAGTACAAGAAGTTATTGTGAGGTTTTGATGATACTCACATTGCGGGTGAGCAACACTGTGGGAATGACAATGCTCAGACTGCCACCGTATTCCAAGGGTACTGATGCTCTTGGTATAACACTGGGCACAGTGCACTGGGGATTACCTATTATCCAGTACTCCCAGAGTCCCTTGACTGCAAGGTTTTGGGTGTACCAACACTCTGGTGTACCCACATCGGTTTTACTCAAAGCTGCAGTGTGTCATTTCTCTGGGTGTAACTATTACTCATGGAACAATGATCTGGGTGTCCCGGTGCTCTGGGTACCCCTATCACCCAATGGCACTGACAGTAGTAATGTTCTCAGGATGGAGGTGTGGATCCCCTTCATCATGTTCTTCCAAAGCAAGTCTCAATCTAGTTCAATCATAGTGATCAGAAAGAGGTTTGTCCCTTCCTTTTCAAGTAGCCTATCACTAAAAACTTGACTATATCAATTTGATTAAGCCTCAAAATTTGTGAAAGCAGAAGTTCCCAACACAAATGGCTATGGGGCAAGTGGGTAAATGTAAGTGAGTACAACTGGCTGGACGAGTAGTGGGGACTGGTAGGGACTGTGGCAAATTACAGAGGCATGTCCTTTTTTTTTTTTTTTTAAGATTTTATTTATTTATTTGACAGAGAGAGACAGCGAGAGAGGGAACACAAGCAGGGGGAGTGGGAGAGGGAGAAGCAGGCTTCCCGCGGAGAAGGGAGCCCGATGTGGGGCTCGATCCCAGGATCCCGGGATCATGACCTGAGCCGAAGGCAGACACTTAACGACTGAGCCACCCAGGCGCCCCAGAGGCATGTCCTTCTTAAAGGGGGCAGTAGTAACTCTGCTCTAGTGAAATGTGGCCAAGTGGGAATGAAGCTCTAGGACTGCCTGACCTTCTGACATTTTAAGAAATGCAAGAAACCTGGATTTTTTTTATTTTACAATTTCCCACTTTTCAAAACATTTGGTCAAACAAGATACATCCACGGGCTACATTTAGCCTGTGGCTGCTACTTTGCACCTTTTGCCCAGCAGCCAGAGTTATAGAATTGGGATGGATGAGCTTTAGCACCACCAGGCAGATATCTCAAGGTTCAACCTGCTAAGCCAAAGAGTGACCCATTCACTAACATGAGCCCTGGCTCAGTATGTGTTTCAAGTTTGAAATGTCATTTCTTTTCCTCCTTAGCCTGCCCTTAGCCGCTTCTCTCAGTAGAGAAAGAAATTGCTTTCTCCCCTAACCCTAGCATAAAGCCACTACTTACTGCCTAATGAAAGGGATCCTACAGTCCAGCCCATAATCATTTGCGCTGTCTGCTCAGGGAGGTGGAGTCAGGCCTGGGATCCCTAGGTAGCTACAGAGGAGACAGGCTGCAGGGGATTGTATTGGCAGCGTCATTCAAGAGGGTCAGATTCTCTCAGGCACGTGGGCGTCTTGCCCACAGCTAAGTGGAAACAATACCAAAACCACTGGTTACTTGATTTGATTCTGCCCAACTGATTATTGTAATTGGATGACAGACATATTTCCCTCTCCTTTTCAACTGATGCTGGAGGGTGTGCGAATCTGGCTCATGAGTCATTCTTCTGGGTAGTTACCTAATGGGGAAGATTATCTCCTTTCACAGGCGAGCTGTGCCTGCCTTTTGGCTGCCTAAAGAGTAAAACCAGGTCCAAACAAAATCAAATGCCAGGAAATTTCAGAACTTCCCCACATTTCGTATGGCATTGTCTACAAAGGTCTTTCAAACGTTCCCTGCTCTATTACTCAGAGGGGATACATAGTTGGAGAATAACACAGAAAAGAACCAACTACAATAGGGAATAAAGGAGGAAAGAAAAGAGGAAAGATACTCAGTGCAAAATGGCAGGACTTCTCACTGGGGAAACTTGCAGCAAATAATTGGGAATAAGGAAAATAGTTGGGTTTTGATGGAGCTACTACACTGAAGTTCTTTAAAATATATAAGCTGTAGATTCAGAATTTTGTAATGCTGTGAATGGAGCCCTCTTCTGGAGAAATTTTTCAACAGGTATTAAAATAAGATCAAAACACACAGAGATGGACATACACAGACACAAAGAAGTAGGAAATACTATGGCTATGTCGATGATGTGACTGTCACTGAACCCATAGGTTGTCATTTTCCTTCCCTTCCACCTAAGAGAAATTAACTGGACTCTCTGAACAACTGTCTTTTTGGAAGGAGGGAAAGAAAGAAGGATAGTCTCAAGAACCTAGATGCACTTTTACCTAAACAGTGAACCTCAAACTGAGATTCAGTGCACACATGCAAATGCTGGTACTTTATATGCTGCAGTTACTGGGTACATTGGTTTGCTGGGCAATTCCACTGTAACACATAGGAGATACTTCCAGAAGGAAATAGATTTTATTTAATGGAAAACCCAAGGGCTAAAGATAGAAAAGGAGAGAAGGGAGGGAGGCAGAGCAGAAGAAATTAGCTAAGATGACTGTTGGGCTTTTAATATAGACTGTGGCATTACATAAACTCCAGATCACATATTCAGCCTTGCAGTTTATTAAATCTCTTTGGGGACTTGCTAAAAAATTTGTTCAGACATGTGAACTCTACCACTTTGATTCTTTTCACAACTTATGTCTCTGTTTCCCCAGTGCTTTTGAAATCTTACGGGCTGTCACATGTTGAAGCCATCCCAGGGCAGGGGGTGCTCTCTGCCACTCCCATAGTCTTTTCTCCTTATCAGAACGGTTCTGCAAATAAACACTTCCCTGAACATATAATAAACGATATTTCAGAAAACACTGATTCTCATTTAAAATCCTGAAAAATCAAGATTCTGACTCCAAAAAAGAACTCCCCATTTTAAATCAACATCTCAGGATTCTGTGGAACATTTTTGGTCACTCCCAAGTGACTGCTCCCCAAACCTAACCACTCCCTAAAATTCTAATTCTTGGGGGAATACTCATTCATTGTTAGAACTTTTGGCTAGTTGTAAGTGATACCCAAATGGGGGTGGGGGGTGGGAATCATACTTACAGTGTAATTTCTATGCCAGGGCTCCTTGATCTGTTCCACATTCATTATTTATCATAGCTAAATGCCAGAGGCCACTTCTGGAACCGCCCTTCCCAAAACACCCCAGGGGAGAAGAGAGGTGACTTTTCCTCGACTTTGCCAGCTTCCAGCCATTGTTGCCTAGAATTCTTCCCCCTTCCAAAATGTCTAAAACAGCAACCAGCCAATAACCGTACAGAGATTGATGGCTTCCAAAGCCGGACCCAGAGTATTACAACTGCAGTGGAAAAACACATACATGCTTGCCTGAACACCACTTAGGACCAAGTGACTAATGTGCTTTATTACATTGTTTTTCCCTTTCTTCTGTTTTCTCTCTGCCTTGAGAAAGTTTTGTTTTTGCTTGTTGACTCAAAGCCTCCAAGACTTTCCCCACTTTTCCCTATGGCACACAGAGCTGTGCACTTGAATCTCTTGCCGATTAAGTGAATTGCACCGAAATGATTTCTCTGCAAGGTGCTATTGCAACCAGGATATCAATTAGTGTCCTAATGTGGACATTTGCTCTGATTATGCACAACAATCTAAGAGAGAAATAAGCCTCAGAGAACAGGCAATTCAATTCCTGGTAAAACCTCTGCTTCCCCATGCTACGGAACTGAGGGAGCTGACAGCCTTCAGACCCACCTGTGCCATCTGGGCCCAGCGAGAGAAGACACACCAGTTGCTTTACGAAAGGTATCATGTGAGAAGCCCCTAGTGCACAGGGATTGCTGGGCGCTGCCATGTGGTCTGCCTTGCTCAAAGGGAGGAATAACTTTGGGCAAGCCCTGGAATCCTATCTGAGGTCCAAGCATGCTGAGAGAGAAAAGGACTATAAAGTCCTGGGGAAAGGCTGTGGGAAGTGCTCCCAGACACTAACGCTTCCCAGTGTGCCAGGCCTCACGGTAAATGCATTACCTAGGACATCCTGTTGAATGCAATTAATCTGCCTGGCAATCCCAGGAAGGTGATAAGATTATTTTACAATGGGGAATCAGAAAGCTCAGAGATACTAAACAACTTGCCCAGGGTGGTACCACCAGCGTATGGCAGAGAGGATCTGTCTGAATCAGAGGCACATTCTGAACCACCCTTCAAAAGGGGGATATATATACATACATACAGCCTCAGGGACAGTCAGACTCCAGAAAGTCTGGAAAACTGGTTCACGGACAGGCACAGAATTTGTGACAGGACTTAAGGTTGCAGGGACCCCCAAGAGAATCAGCCAGCAAAGCCCTGGTGTTAGAGGAGTGTAACTGCGCAGTCCTGAATGGGGGCTGTGTATCCAGGGAAGACAGAAATCCTAAGTGGGGGAGGGGCTCAACAGCCCGGCACCTTATCCTGCCCCCAGGCACTAACATCCACCCAGTAACCCCCACTTTATATCATTTCCATGGTCACAGCGCTCCTGGGACACTGGCCCATTTCCAAATTCTAACTCCAACATTGATCTAGCAGTGGCCTCCCTTAGAAGGCTGCAGTGTATCCCCACATCCCAGCCAGCCCTTGCCTGGGATCCTAGCTGCCTCACCAAGCCCCCCTCACCCAGGCACTCACACGTGTGCCTGTTCCCCCGGCACTCAGGAGTCCTGGCCAGGAACTCAACACCCATTCCTAGCACCCAAAGGCACTCCCTGTCTCCTTCGCTCCTCTCTGGCCCTGCCTTGATCTTACCCACCCACTTGTAAGCTGCCACCTCATCCGGAGTCCCATAGGCTTCACGGGAGGCCTTGGGGGACTGGGTCGCAGCGCCCTCAGAACCTACAGGCCCCAGAGCTGGGCTGGGCGTGCCCCTCGGCTGCCTGCACCTCTGGTCTGGTCTCCTCGGAGTACTGCTTTCCTGCACACAAACTTCCCGAGATCTTCGAGATACAGAGGTGGTTGCCCAAGAACCAAGTCTCCATCGCACCCCACCCCCACCCTCTCCGGGGTCACCGGCCCTTCCCTTGTGCCTCAGCGCTCTGAGGGTTAACAGGCAGCTGCAGCCCTGGTGGGCAAGGCTTGAACTTTTCTCTGAGCTCCGCGCCCGCCCGGGGAAGACAGCAGAGGCGGCAGTCGGGGCTCAGAGCCGGAGCTCCAGCTGGCTGGACAAAGGGGGCGCGGGGGGCTGGGGCCTGCGTCCTGGCGGGGAGGGGTGACGGGGGTGGGGGGGGAGACGCGCTCCCATCCAGAGGTCGGGAAGGAAAAGAACCCCGATGCGGGCGCGGCCAGAGCCGGCGCCTTTGAGCGACAGCAGCAGCCGGGCTGCAGCGCTAGGCTGGCGTGAGGCGCCTTCCCGAGCGCCGCGGGGCTGGGCGAGGGGGCCCGGGCGCCCCGGGAAGTCGGCAATGCCAGGCCGGCCTCTCCAGCCCGGCAGCCAGCAATCCGGACCGGAGCCGCGCTTCCCCGCTCGGCGCTGCGCTGGGGGAAACCACGACTCCTTGGAGTCGCCTCCAACTGAGTCTTTCTCCAATGCATGAGCCTCAGGAGGAGACGAATTAAAGTTACCCCACTTGATGTAGGCGAGAATGTCGCCCCTGCTTGCAAAAAAAAAAAAAAAAAAGGACTCGGGAGCTCTCGCCTCCTCCCACAAACGTACACACACACACACACACACACACACACACACACACACACACACACGAAACCCGGAGTGAGAAACCAGGGCCCCCCTAGGATCTCCTGGGCTGTGAATGACCTCCCTTCGAGCCCCAGGCTTTTTTCGCCGCCGCGCCCCAGAGTCTCCCGACCCCCGAAAGCCCCCTCGCCCTGCCCGCGCCAGGCAATCCGAATGCAGAAACGGGGCGCGGGGTGCACCCCACAGCCCCTCTTCCCTACCTGGGACAGGAGAACGCACAGAAGGAGCGGAGTTCTCGGCTGCATTTTGCCCGACTAGAAGCGCCCGGCGGCGTTTTCATTCATGGACTTGGCTGCACTGAGCATATTTTCCGTGGGAGCCAGGCTTTGAGGAGAGGCTCTGCCTCACCAGCCAGCCAACTTCCCAAATAGATCAGCGGCAGCATCACGAAAGCATTGGGTAGAGGCTGATGACCAGGACCAATGGCTTTACAAGACGGATTCCTTCATAAAGCTCCCTCGTTTTGCATGGCAGATACAGGGCGAGCACCTCGCACAGAGCAAGTCCCTCGGAGGCGGCAGCCCGTTTGCTTTTTTGGACTGTTGGGGCCCAGCCACACAAATCACACTGGGCAACGCCAGCCGATTCCACTTTTGCAGAGAATGGAATTGCACCGGGGACCGGCAAACACTTCCAGCCCAGTGCAAAAAGATTCTCTTTATTAAAATGTTAATAAGATCCACTCTAATTCCAATCAATCAAATAAAATGACCCCAGCAGTTCCAATCCTTTCCACGCCTGGTAAGACTTAGTGGTGGATTTTTTTTTTCTTTCTTTCTTTCTTTCTCCTCCTAATGTGGCCCAAGTCATGATTGTGTTTAGTGTTTCCTAGCCATCTCACAAATCACAAAGACGACAGATCAATTCTCGCTTGCAGAAAAAAAATCCATCAAGGGGTAATAGATTTTATTAACTGCTCAGGTGAGAGTCTGCTTGGCCACCTATTCCACAAATGTGCATCTGGCACCAAATTTGAAGCCATGATTTAATGAAACTTTTTTTTTTTCTATATGGATGTGATTTTTCAGAAGCTCCTACGAATCTCCAGGGACTGAGAATAGTCATAGTTGCTGCTCAAGAGGTTTTATAAGTGGCGGTGCTATAGGAATAGGATAAGAGGGATATATAGGTCTACCTTTCCCAGTAAGAACCTAAGAATATGCAGTAAAGATCTCACTTTGTCATTTCCACGCAGCCGCCTTCTAAAAAGGATTTAAGGTATTTTAAAATAAAAGACATTTGTGCAGTAGAATTGATGCAGCCAAAATAAAAAATAATCTAGGCTGGGAGGAAAAATTCAGAAAACTGAAATGCTAAACCAAAACTCTAGTATCTTTGCTCTGATTTGGATCTGAGCTTCCTGGTGGCCAAAGCAATAAGAGAAACATGTAAATTATGTAGTTCTTATTATAGAAAAATGTACACGAATTTCTACTGATGAAATTTACCCCTGGAGCTGAATACTAGAATACATGTATTACATGACATCTAATATAGCAGGACACTGAGCAATGGACTATGCTGAGAACCAGTGGATTGGGCTGTATTCCCAGCATCTGGCACAGGGCCTAGAACATGGAGACAGTCAACAGTGTGTGTTAAATAGATGTCTAGACCTAATCAAAGTGGCAGAGGGTGGGTAGCACAGAGTCTGGAGCCACATTGCCTAAGCTTAACCCCCAGCTCTGTCTCAGACAAGTAAATTACTCAGACTCTCTGTGCCTAAGTTTGTTCATTAAAGAGAATATAAATCATACTGAACTTATAAGGTTGTGGTGAGGATTAAGTGACAAAATAACCACTCAATAAATGTAAAACGGTGCCCTTTTTAAAATTCCTTCACTGCCAGCTGTTTAGTTCCAAGATCACCTCACGTGGTCCCAAGGTAACGGATGAAGTTGCGATGCTATCTGACCTCCCAGCTGCATTAGCCAGAGCTGGCCCAACAGATGGCAATGTTGCCCAAAAGGCCTCCAGAAACGCCCAGGAAAGGGGGATGTTGCTGCTTCCTCCAGTCTCTTCAACTTTCCATCCTCTTGCCTAAGTAGAAACTGGCCCTGAACCTTTGAGACGGGCAGGCACGAAGTGTATAGATATGACTGTCCCCTCTTGGAACTCATGTGTGTGGAGATCTATACCCATGCTGCCTACCAATAAGAGCAAAATGGGGTATTTTGGAACCAGGCAGGCTTCAAATCAAGGCATCCTGAAATACCCTGGTTTTTCTCCATTCCCCAGCAGGAGTCATCTTGTCAGTCAGGGGCCAGCTGAGCTAAGCCCACGGATTCAGCAGACACAAAAGTAGACAGAGAGCAGAGGACAGCTTGGGAGATGATAAACCACTAGAAGGGATAAAGACGGCCGAAATCATCCAGCCATGTTTCCACAAGCAGCCACTCGGTTGGGGAAGCAGTCTTTAGGGTAGGGTGTGCAAGGCTGCACTTGACCAAAGTATGAAACAGTATTATTGATTGTAGGGTTTGGCAGGCCCTTTCTGTGGTCTATCCATCCCATCAGCCTTACTGCTGCTCACCATGTAGGTCCAATTTTCTCCCTCCCTGGCACATTCAGGGCTGCACTTGCCAGCCCCCTTGTGGTCAGCATGGGGCTGTGTGACTAGTCATAACCAATAAGCTGTGAGCAAAAGTGATGGGTGTCACTTGAAAGCGGGAGCATTTAATAGCCAGTGTGAGACAAGTTGGTGAGTCCTTAGAATAGGGACTGAGAAGGAAATCTGTGCAGGTGGCTTACTCGGGGCAACAAGTGCAAGAGGAAGGGAAACAAGGTTGGCCGGGAAGAAGACTGCAGTGGTGGTAGAAGCCTCAGCCAATCCCAGGGGAGCTCTGAAGCAACAGAGGCCTTGCATTCAGAGATGACCCTAATAGAGTCACAAAGGCTGAGCCTTTGTGCCCCTAGGAGGCCCGCTACTGGCTGTTCCCCCAAGGAGGGGAATAATCTCTGGTGAGGAGGCTTGGTTTGGCCAAGGGCAATATTCCAGTCAGACCTCAGCTTCTTCATCTACATACAAAATGAATGTATTGACCCACAACAGGTAACTGGAGGCTGTAATTCCCAGATTGCAGATGACCACACGCCCCTGATGGTACCAGTGAAGGTAGGTGCAGATTTGCAAAAATCTGTTGAGTCTGTCTCCAGCCAGTACCTGTGCAGGCATTTACCAAGGTCCTGGGCTTTTGTCCTGAGTTATTCTATTGGCAGACAGACTGGCTCCAGCCAACCACACCAGAGTCCAAGTGAACATGCCCAAAGGGTCGCTCCCATCCCCCCCTACTTTGGTCCCCACAGCTTGGATTTTAAGGGCCAGGAGGAGTTAACTTCAAGAGTCTTCTTAGGCCTTAAGGCTCACCTTTAGAAACCCATGAAGGCTAAGGAAGGTCGAAAAGATTTGTCTGCAAAATGAGACTTAGTTTGGAATCTCCAGACTCTACTTACCTTGGGCAAGTTGCTTTTACTTCCCAAAGCTCAGTTTATTCATCAAGAAAATGGGAATGATAATACAATAGCACTCCAAGGGTTTTTATAAAAATGGATGCTTTTCCCCCCTCAATCCCCTACTTCCCTCTGCTCTCAGAGAACGTGCATTTCACCAAACACAGGATATCAGGTTTTGTTCAATAAAGACAGAAGGAAAATCATTTCACTCAAATGATAACAGGCCCCTAAAGAAGAAATCCATTTTTGTTTGTTCTACATCTTCCCTTCAACTCCCTAATGGGAGTCTTTCGGCTGATGGATGGATTGATGGTGGCAAGGGAGCACTGAAGCTGGAAACCACCCCCTAATGGCTCCTGCTTCACCTCTCCCCACTCCAGCCCTCCACCAAGCCCCTGGCTGATTTGCCCAGAACCTGGGTCTGCCTTTGGACACATTCCATGTTCACACTCCTTTCCCAGGCACATCAGCCTGGCTTTGGGGCTGATGAAATCATCCAACATTCAGTAGCTCTATCCTGAGGTGCCAGGGATTGAGACTGTTGCCTCACATTGACATGGATGAAGACATCATTTCTGGCTGTGTGAAGATTACCATGCACATGTGTGCAGGGGTTGGGTATTATGTGTACAAGCACATGGAGGTGTGTGCATAGTGAGGGGATACCTGCCATACCGTCCAGCAGAGATAATTTACTCAAATTGTGGTACCCTTTGAATGTGCTTTTGTAATGAGGCATTTGTACAGAACAGTGATAAACCAGATAGATGCCTTATGAGACACAATAATCAACAGGTATGCCAGGAGCCCGTGATAATTGGGAAATACTAGGACAGCGAGGAGGGAAGCCCACACCATACAGCATTACGTACATAGCACAATGCTGAAGCTACAACCCTCCCAATGGGATAGCCTGCTATAAAACACGCGAGACGATGCCACCACACCATCCCATAATACCTGGCCACCCAAAAGTAGCATCCTTGATTGTTCTTGAGCCACGAACCTGTTTTGTTCCTTCATAGCCCTTTATGTTACTTAATCTCATACTGTAAGTGGTCACTTGCATTATTGCTCCATTTTTCACTCCAACCTGCATCTCTACCTTTTGCTCCTTGACTTTGGGTTTGGCCCCATGAACTTGATGTGGCCGATGGAATGAGGCAGAAGTGATGAGGCGGCAGTTATAAACCCAGGCCCCAGGAGGCCCTGTGTGTTTCAGCTTGCTCTTGCTAGGGCCTTCATGGGTGAGCTTATTGGTTGTAGGAGGAGAGACAAGCACCCCCATAAACCCAGAGGTGCTTAGGGAAGCCCAGCAGAGCCCCACCCAGATCATCTGACCTATAGGCATGTGAACTAAAAATAAATAATTGCTCTAAATTTGGAGGTGGTTAGCAAAAGCTAACCAATAATTACATTTTTTCACTTGTTATCTATCTCTCTGAAATGTAAGTCCCAAGTCTCTCTCTCTGCTTCTGTGTGCCCAGCTTCTAGGACACTGGCATGCAGTAGGGGCCCAAATGATTTTTGCTGAGAATATAAATTAAGTGGCTTCTGTACTGAAAAATGTGTGATGCTGATGTGAAAACTGCCACCTACATAGACTGCCCTACCAGAGATACTTCCTAATGTTGACAGTTCAATCCCCCCACACAGAAAGTATCCTATGACCTTGAGAGTCTCCAATCCCATGTGGCCATCTAATTCATCCTACAACAAGGCAAGGTCTCCTTACATTAGTCTAGACCAGAATTAGACAAAGTAAGGGACTTTCCACAGAGGCTACTGTGAGCATGTTGGTGCTTAGAGATCTTTGGTGAAGAATACTTGGGGTGTGACATCCTTCTGAATTTCCGTAATATATGAAGAGCCCAGACATCTAAGAATAAGACAGGAAATACTCTTTTGGCTTTGGGAATACTGCATTAATACAGTGTCCTCTGTGAATACAATCAATACCATCATGACTTCCACACTTGCACAGAGATAAAATCTGGAGTGACTTTTAGGCCATCTCAGTTCAATGGCCTGTCTTTAGGATTTCAATTCCTCCTTAGAAGCAAAATTGGGCATTCAGACACCAATTTTATCCTGTGAACTAGTAGCCATTAAAACCCCCCTCTAGGTGTCTCCCTTACCCAAAATTAGTGACTGGGGTTATTTCTATACAGAGAATCCTCTCAGCATTAATTTGGTAGAGCAGTGGTTTTCAGTGTGCCCCCCAGACGAGTAGCATCAGCACACCTGGGAACTTGTTAAAAAATGAAAATTCTCAGCTCTGCCCCCAAACCTACTAATTCAGAAACTCAGGGGTGATGTCTAACTGTCTGTGTATTACAAGCTCTTTATCTGCAGTTTGAGGATCACTACAGTAGAGAATTCTCCAATACTCACTTACATATATTCATTCATTCATTCACTCATTCATTCATTCAAGAAACATTCATAAAGTGCCTATTGCATATTAGCCACTGAGCTAGGCAACAGAGAAAGAAACGAAAAGGCATGGTTTGTATACTTCAGAAAATGTGTCTCACAAAGAGATATCATTCTATTATTATAAAGTCTGTTACAGGAGGTGCTGAGAGTCAAGGTAGCCAGAGCTACCGGGGATTAGGAGGTGTTTAGAAAGAGGTAAGGGGCCCACTGTTGTTGGTTTCCATTGTATGTCAAAAGCATCACGGATCTTTACTTGATAGAAGTTGTACTTTTTGTATCTGTTGATAAGAAACTAAATATAAATAGTAACAAACAAAAGGCACCTGAAATTCAACACCTCCTTCTAACTGAATTTGAAGTTTATTCTTTACAATCCCATCTAGGCGTAGTTGCAAATGGCAATGCCTCTGTGTGTGTGTGTGTGCGTGTGTGTCCCCGTCTGTGCGCACGTGCAAACAGGCGCACACGCACAAGCACGCACAGCAGGGGGAGGGATGTTATTTAGAGTTGACAGGTAATACTTGGTGTGCTTTTAGTAAGATCTCTTACAATGACACCATGGCCACCAACCCCTAGCCCCTGCCTATCTATTGTCCCAACCAGGGAACCCTGGAGCAAAGGGGAAATGAAGAAGAGAAGACACTGGGAAGAGGGGCTAGCGACCAGACAGAAGGCAGAAGACAATTCTGGGCAGTTTGGGGGTCCAGATTAGGATCAGCTTAAATGTCAACATCTACAGGTTGAGCTTTATCCTACGGACCAGGGGGAATCATCCAAACTATTTAAACAGGGAAGGTTCAATACCTCATTTACATTTTAGGAAGATCACTCTGGCTACATTGGAGGATGGATTACGTTGAGGGCCATCACTAAGGAAGAGAGACTTCTTGGAAGACTATTCTAAAATAGTCTATATAAAAAATATAACCAGAGCAAGAAACTCTTTTTCTTAGATTTCTAACCAGTGAGCAATGAGGTATATTCCACAGCAATCTCTCCTGTTGCCTAGCAGTGTCTGGTACATAATATTATACATCTTATAACAGATGAAGGAAACATGCTTATTAGATTACAGGAGATTAATTTTGAGCTCTAATTATTCACCCCTCCCTGCATCTAATCTTACCTCACTAAGAGGGGAGTGAACCTCCTCACCTTTGACTTTGGGCTTCACCATATGGCTTGTTTTGGCTAAGAGAATAAGGTGGAAGTGACAGTGTGCAGTTCTGAGCCTAGGTCTTACAAGGTCTCACATGTCTCTGTTTTCTTCCACCTCTGCCATCTCCATGAAAGAACATGTCTTCACTGGAACAAGGAGGATGAGAAACCTGAGGCTGAGCCACCCCCATCCATCCACAAATCTGCAGTGAGAAACAAAGTCTAGCCTTAGATCAGCCAAACCCCAGCGAACCTTGGCTCCAAAGGAATTAATGCTTACTGTTGTGCCACAGATATTGTTGTGATTGTTTGTTATCCAGAAATAGCTGACTGATACATATATGCACCCCCTTCTTAGGACTACATATAACTCAGGGAATAGGCTGAAAGCTAAATATGTCAATCTAGCATAGACATTTACATGGGTGTGGCCAACGTTTAATGTCTATCACAAATCCAAGCCTTTAATAATTACTCAACTCACCAAAGAGTCCTCTCCTTACACCTACCTAATCCAAGTTGGCTGTCTCCTTCCAAATCCCTAGGTTCCTTTTAGAATATTTATTGCAAAGCTACTGAATCTTTCTCCGGTTGTTTTTCTTATGCTAGCATAATTGTGAGGCCATCACTTAACAATTACTTGGGAAAATTTATTTACAATGCAAGGCATATCCATGAATGTTTGTAGTGGATATATTTATTTACAATGTAATCCAAATCTGCCAATGCCTCTAGTAGATAAAACTGTCCTGCTCCTATAAAAAGCAGTGCACCCAGTTAATAGTTTCTATGGTCTTTTATGAATAGTCCAAGGTCAGGGCCACCATAATGAGTTTGGGAAAGTTAATCTATGGAAGCAAGTTAAGCACAGAAAACTACATTTTAATGATTCTGAATGTGTGACAGCTGCCAGAATTTAACCAAATGAGAGCCAGAAAAGGTAAATCCAAGACTCTTTTCTATCTTAAGCTCAGCTTTTACAGAATTAAAACAGCAAGTGTGCAATTTCCATGAGGTCAGGAAGGAGGTCTGTCTTTTCTCCCCCTGGGATACCCCTTTCCCACACATTGCCTGGCACCAAGTAGACATTCAATAGATGTGAGTGGGATGTATCAATAAAAGAGCACAGGTGCATAGAAGAGGTCCTGCTTAGCCTATAAACCTGGTGTCTGTCATACTTGCATTTACTGTAGCAAAACAAACTATCAAACAACATACCTCTAGTATCAGCATCCATCTCCTGGAGCAGTGGTTCTCTAAGTGTTATCCTGCTAAGTGTCCCTGTTCAGTCCCAACACTCCACATCAAAATGTTAATTGTCTACACTGCCCTTGTTTCTATTGTATAAAACTCAAAAGCAAATGTGTCTTAAATCATAAAATTCTCCCCTGGCACATGACAGAAAAGGGAAACTCGCCACAGCCCACGAGGCCTTGCAAAGCGATCTCCTGACTGCCTCTCCAGCATCATCCCAACTCCACTCTCCCCCTTGCTCATGGTGCCCTGCTTTTCTCTCAGTCACCAAACATGCCAAGCTTTTCCTTACCCGGAGTCTTTGCACATTCTAGTCACTCTGTGTGGAATGTTCTTTCCTCCACTTCCTGACCATTCTTATCCCCCGGAATCTGTTCATATGTCACCTCTTCAGAAGAAGAGCCATCCCTCACCAGCTCATCCTTCATTGGCTCATTTCCTTATTTGTTTCCTTCATGGTATTTTCTATCATCACTATTTTATTTACTGTTTGTTCCTTTCTATGTTCATTTCCCCTCACTGGAATATGAGTTTCATGATGGCAACTAAATATGTTTATTGGCCATCGAACTCCAGGACCTAGAACCATGCCCAATCCATGACAGGCATTCAATATTTTTTTTTTTTTGACTATTTTTTTTTTTTTTTTTTAAAGAAATGAAGGAACAGATGATCTTATGGCCAATGAGAGGAGATGGATTGGTGGCTCTCTAGATGCATTAATCTGATGAGGAATACCAGGTAGTGATCTGATGGCTAATGATGACAAGACACTGACAGAGAACCCCTGTGCAAAAATTCGGCCAAGATTAAGTGTGCACACTTAACACCTTGTGTTGTGTAAAACAAGATCAAGGGTCCACCGGCCCTGTGGATGAGCCACATACGTTACAGTCTAGACTTTTTCCAAGACCAAACTCACATGGGCTGTAGGCTGTGCTCTGGGTAAACTAAGGACATGGTTTTCCCAAGGTGAACTGGGAGACGCAGAGGTGAGCCAGGGCACACCTGAGCAAGACATGGTAGAGTATTTTCAACATATTTTCTCTTACTTGACACGTCAGGAATTCATCTATAGCCTTTTCAAAGTGCCAGGTTCTTGTCCACGTAATGAATCTATTGATTCACTTTTTGTCCCCAGGAGACTCTGAAGACCACAGAATGTCAAGAAAGAAGACAAAGAATTCTTGTTGCTTGTTATGGAGCCTTATGGGTAGAGACAGGTCTCTGCGTATTTCCAAAAGATATTCATGACCCAGCTATTATTCTAAATAAATGGTTATTTATTTCTGGACTTACCTATTTTATTGCTCTCAGCTAACATGACTTCCATATCCATAAATTGTTTCTCTTTTAACAAAGACAGTAGAGTAGGACAACTATTTCTTCATTCATTCATTCATTCAGTCAGTCACTGTTTGGTAACAAGCAGCAAGATAGAGTAAAAAAAAAAAAAAAGAACTATTTTTCTGGAATCGAGCTAAGTACTTGATCTCTAGATTGCCAGTCTCTTCCAACTCCCCAGTCTGACTTCCATATTATTGCCAGAACAATTTTTAATTCAAGTAATAAGTATCAAGTATCTACTATGATGTAGGCATTATTTTACTCAGCAGTTAATAAGAGCTTGCCTTTGTTCTGTTGCAATAACTTCAATGGCTTCCCATTGCCTCTAAGCTAAAGTCCAAATCCTTAATTTGGCATTCAATGCCACACATGAAGATTCTACACAGCTGCTCTGCTTTATCTTCGCCAACAAAGCTCAGATACTAACCATACAGAACATTCTACCATTCACCCCATCTCATGTAAGACTACTTCATTCCATAGGACCTGTGCACATGCTGCTTTCCTGGATTTCTCTCACGAAGGCCTATGTCCACTTGTCGAGCCACAGCTCATTGTTAAGGACCAACCACCTCAAACATCACTTCCCCCAGGAAGTTGCCGCGATCAACCCAGGCTAGGTTAATTGCACTTAGAACATTCATTATTCACTTACTGGAGTCCCTCCCTGAACTATTAGCTGCTTGAGGTAAGGAACCAAGTATTATTCTCATCTATATCCTCAATAATCCCAGGGCCAAGCACACATAGGACTTCAAAATAACATCTATGCATTGATATGTACACGCATGATAAATAATCATGAGAGCTGTGATGTTTATTAAGTGCCAGCAACTTTTCCAAGTTCTACTCATTGAATCTTAACCAGCTCCACAAGAAATCTGATCATCCCCTTTTACTGGTGACCTGCCCTGGGGTGAAAGAGAAGAAAGCTGGCCCAGGAGTCCAAGTACCTGAGTCCTAGGCCATCTCCACACCCTATTTGTGCCATAATGGAGAACAAGCAGTATTTTCCAAGCCTCAGTTTCCTTTCTTGTTAATAAGCACAACCTTTGAAGTCAGAAAGCCTAGGCTTCAGTTCTACTCTGTCACTTACTAGATCAGGCTTAGGCAAGCTCCTTAACCCATCACCATTGAGCACTTGCCATCTGCCAAGCATTGGGATGCATGGTGGGAATAATTACAGAAATAATAACTAACATTGAGAATTGTATTATTTCAAAATTTGCTATTTTATTATAATTTACTTGAAATATATTTTAGTATATAAATATTTGTTATAATTATAATTAAGTAATAGCTAACATTCATTGATAATAGTGATAACTTACTGGTTTACATAATTTATGTGTCCAATTGTTTAATATTTATGACAATTTTAACAGGGTTCTATTTCTAGTCCTACTTTAAAATGAGTAATCTGGGGGTGCAGAGCAAGATCTGAGTAATCTGGGGGGGTGGAGGAGTAGGAGACCTGGATTTCATCTGGTCTCAGGAATTCGGCAGGGTAGGGATCAAACCATTCTGAACACCTACGAACTCAACAGGACATCGAAGAAAAGAATAGCAACAACTCTCTGAACAGAAAAGCGACCACTTTCTGGAAGGTAGGACGTGCGGAGAAGTGAACGAGGAGATATTCGGGAGGATAGACGGCGGGGCACGGGGCCTCCGTCGGCCGCTTCTGGCAAGTGATACAGCCGCGGAGCACAAAACCAGAACTTTTAGAAGTCGGCTCCGCTGAGGGACATAGCTCCAGTAGCTAAGCGGGGAGTGGAACCCTTGCGGGACAGTGTGGTCTCAGGACCCTCAGGGTCACAGAAAGACCGGGGGTGCCTGAGTGTGGCAGAGCTCCCAGGTATCGGAGCAGGGAAGCCAGCTGCAGAGACAGAGCCAGGAGCGGGCTCTCAGCTCGGGGTTGCCACAAACCGTGATCCGCGGCACAGTCGGGCCACTGCTCCTCCAGCAGGGACCCAACAAGCGGCAGATCCGGGGAGACTCACCTTCTTCCCCCGGGAGGAGTGGCACAGGAGCGCACCGCAGGGATCTGCTGGGTTTGGAGACTCCACACGGGGTCGGGGGCCAGAGATAGAAACGCGCGGTCACAGGCCGGGTGAGCACAGAGTGCGGCCGGAGACCGGGGGAGACGGGGGTGACTGACGGCTTTTCTCTGGGGGCTCACTGAGGAGCGGGACCCTGAGTTCTCGGTTCCTCCGGGGCGGAGAGCGGGAGGCTGCCATTTTCACTCTCGGCCTCCAAAGCTGTATGGAAAGCTTGCAGGGAACAAAAGCTCCCGAGAGCAAACCCGAGCAGATTACTTAGCCCGGACCAGGCAAGGGCGGGGCAATTCCGCCTCCGGCAAAGACATTTGGGAACCACGGCAACAGGCCCCTCCCCCAGAAGATCAGCGAGAACAGCCAGCCAAGACCAAGTTTACCCATCAATGAGAATGGCAGAACTCCAGCACTAGGGGAATAATGCACATAGAATCCATGGCTTTTTTACCATGATTCTTTACTCTTTCAAAGTTAATTTTTTTAACTTTTTTTTTCTTTTTCCCTTTTTCAACCAACATCTTATCAATTCCTTTTTTAAAAAACATTTTTATTTTTAATTTTTAGAGTCATATTCTATCCCTTCATAGTAGTTACCCTTATTTTTGGCATATATATATATAAGTCGTTCTCTCTTTAAAATTTTGAGATAGTTTCTTCTAACAGATCAAAATATACCCTAAATCTCTAGTGTATGGTTTTGTTCTACTCTCCTGCCAATGTGAGAATGCCTCTCACATTCTCTCCCTTTTTTTAAATCCTTTTCTTTTTTCAAACAACTTATCAATTCCTTTTAAAATTTTTTATAATTTTCATCTTTACAGTCATATTCCATCCTTTCATCATATCAACCCTTATTTTTGTACATATATAAGTTTTTCTTTCTTTAAATTTTGGGAGGCACTTTCTTCTAACAGACCAAAATACACCCAAAATCTAGTGTGTGGCACTGATCTATGCACCAGCCTGATCATATTTTATCATAGTCTTTTTTGTTTTGCTCTGTTTTTGTTTTTATCTTTTCTTTTTTTTTTTCTTTTTCTTTTTTCTTTCTTTCCCTTTCTTTTTCCCAGGCTTCAGGTCTTTTCTGATTTGTTTAGAATATATTTTCTGGGGACGTTTTTACCCTGTTACCATTTTGTTCTCTCATTAATCTATTCTTCCCTGGACAAAATGACAAGACGGAAAAAATCACCTCAACAAAAAGAACAAGAGGTAGTACTGACTGCCAGGGACCTACTCAATACAGACATTAGTATGATGTCAGATCTAGAGTTCAGAATCATCACTTTAAAGATACTAGCTGGGCTTGAAAAAAGCATGGAAGTTATTAGAGAAACTCTTTCTGGAGAAATAAAAGAACTAAAAATCTAACCAAGTCGAAATCAAAAAGTCTATTAATGAGGTGCAATAAAAAATGGGGGCGCTGCTAGGATAAATGAGGCAGAAGAGAGAATCAGTGAGATAGAAGACCAAATGATGCAAAATAAAGAAGCTGAGAAAAAGAGAGATAAACAACTACTGGATCACGAGGGCAGAATTCGAGAGATAAGCGATACCATAAGATGAAACAACATTAGAATAATTGGCATCCCAGAAGAAGAAGAAAGAGAGAGAGGGGCAGAAGGTATATTGGAGCAAATTATAGCAGAGAACTTCCCTAATTTGGGGAAGGAAACAGGCATCAAAATCCAGGAAGCACAGAGAACCCCTCTCAAAATCAGTAAAAATAGGTCAACACCCCGACATCTAATAGTAAAACTTACAAGTCTCAGAGACAAAGAGAAAATCCTGAAAGCAGCTTGGGAGAAGAGATATGTAACCTACAATGGCAGAAACATTAGATTGGCAACAGACCTATCCACAGAGACCTGGCAGGCCAGAAAGGACTGGCATGATATATTCAGAGCACTAAATGAGAAAAATATGCAGCCAAGAATACTATATCCAGCTAGGCTGTCATTGAAAATAGAAGGAGAGAGAAAAAGCTTCCAGGACAAACAAATATTAAGGAATTTGCAAACACGAAACCAGCCCTACAAGAAATATTGAAAGGGGTCCTCTAAGCAAAGAGAGCCTAAATGCAACATAGATCAGAAAGGAACACAGACAATATACAGTAACAGTCACCTTACAGGCAATACAATGGCACTAAATTCCTATCTTTCAATAGTTACCCTGAATGTAAATGGGCTAAATGCCCCAATCAAAAGACACAGGCTATCAGATTGGATTAAAAAAACAAGACCCAGGGCGCCTGAGTGGCTCAGTCGTTAAGCGTCTGCCTTCGGCTCAGGTCATGATCCCAGGGTCCTGGGATCGAGTCCCACATCGGGCTCCCTGCTCGGCAGGAAGCCTGCTTCTCCCTCTCCCACTCCCCCGCTTGTGTTCCTGCTCTCGCTGTGTCTCTCTCTGTCAAATAAATAAATAAAATCTTTAAAAAAAAAATAAAAGATAAAAAATAAAAAATAATAAAAAATAAAATAAAAAACAAGACCCATCGATATGCTGTCTGCAAGAGACTCATTTTAGACCCAAAGACACCCCCAGATTGAAAGTGAGGGGGTGAAAAACCATTTCCCATGCTAATGGACACCAAAAGAAAGCTGGGGTGGCAATCCTTATATCAGACAAATTAGATTTTTAACCAAAGACTGTAATAAGAGATGAGGAAGGACACTATATCCTACTTAAAGGGTCTATCCAACAAGAAGATCTAACAATTATAAATATCTATGCCCCTAACATGGGAGCAGCCAATTATATAAGCCAATTAATAACAAAGGCAAAGAAACACATCGAAAACAATACAATAATAGTGGGGGACTTTAACAGCCCCCTCCCTGAAATGGACAGATCAACTAAGCAAAAGATCAACAAGGAAATAAAGACTTTAAATGACACACTGGACCAAATGGACTTCACAGACATATTCAGAACATTCCATCCCAAAGCAACGGAATACACATTCTTCTCTAGTGCCCATGGAACATTCTCCAGAATTGATCACATCCTAGGTCATAAATCAGGTCTCAACCGGTACCAAAAGACTGGGATAATTCCCTGCCTATTTTCAAACCACAATGCTTTGAAACTAGAACTCAATCACAAGAGGAAAGTCGGAAAGAACTCCAATACATGGAGGCTAAAGAGCATCCTACTAAAGAATGAATGGGTCAACCAGGAAATTAAAGAAGAATTAAAAAAATTCATGGAAACCAATGAAAATGAAAACACAACTGTTCAAAATCTTTGGGATACAGCAAAGGCAGTCCTAAGAGGAAAGTATATAGCAATACAAGCCTTTCTCAAGAAACAAGAAAGGTCTCAAGTACACAACCTAACCCTACACCTAAAGGAGCTGGAGAAAGAACAGCAAATAAAGCCTAAACCCAGCAGGAGAAGAGAAATAATCAAGATCAGAGCAGAAATCAGTGAAATAGAAACCAAAAGAACAGTAGAGCAGATCAATGAAACTAGGAGCTGGTTCTTTGAAAGAATTAACAACATTGATAAACCCCTGGCCAGACTTATCAAAAAGAAAAGAGAAATGACCCAAATCAACAAAATCATGAATGAAAGAGGAGAGATCACACCAACACCAAAGAAATACAAACAATTATAAGAACATATTATGAGCAACTATATGCCAGCCAATTAGATAATCTGGAAGAAATGGACGCATTCCTAGAGATGTATCAACTACCAAAACTGAACCAGGAAGAAATAGAAAACCTGAACAGACCTATAATCACTAAGGAAATTGAAGCAGTCATCAAAAATATCCCAACAAACAAAAGCCCAGGGCCAGATGGCTTCCCAGGGGAATTCTACCAAACATTTCAAGAAGAATTAATACCTATTCTTCTGAAACTGTTCCAAAAAATAGAAATGGAAGGAAAACTTCCAAACTCTTTTTATGAGGCCACCATTACCTTGATCCCCAAACCAGACAAAGACCCCATCAAAAAGGAGAATTACAGACCAATATCCTTGATGAACATGGATGTAAAAATTCTCACCAAAATACTAGCCAATAGGATCCAACAGTACATTAAAAGGATTATTCACCACGACCAAGTGGGATTTATCCCTGGGCTGCAAGGTTGGTTCAACATCCGCAAATCAATCAACGTGATACAATACATTAACAAAAAAGGGAACAAGAATCATATGATCCTCTCAATAGATGCAGAAAAAGCATTTGACAAAGTACAGCATCCTTTCTTGATCAAAACTCTTCAGAGTATAGGGATAGAGGATACATACCTCAATATCATAAAAGCCATCTATGAAAAACCTACAGCGAATATCATTCTCAATGGGGAAAAACTGAGAGCTTTCTCCCTAAGGTCAGGAATGTGGCAGGGATGTCCACTATCACCACTGCTATTCAACATAGTATTAGAAGTCCTAGCCACAGCAATCAGACAACAAAAAGAAATCAAAGGCATCCAAATCGGCAAAGAAGAAGTCAAACTCTCACTGTTTGCAGATGATATGATACTTTCTGTGGAAAACCCAAAAGACTCCACCCCAAAACTGCTAGAACTCATACAGGAATTCAGTAAAGTGGCAGGATATAAAATCAATGCACAGAAATCAGTGGCATTCCTATACACCAACAACAAGACAGAAGAAAGAGAAATTAAGGAATCTATCCCATTTACAATTGCACCCAAAACCATAAGATACCTAGGAATAAATCTAACCAAAGAGGCAAAGGATCTGTACTCAGAAAACTATAAAATACTCATGAAAGAAATTGAGGGAGACACAAAGAAATGGAAAAACATTCCATGCTCATGGATTGGAAGAACAAATATTGTGAAGATGTCAATGCTACCTAGAGCAATCTACACATTGAATGCAATCCCCATCAAAATGCCATCCACTTTTTTCAAAGAAATAGGACAAATAATCCTAAAATTTGTATGGAACCAGAAAAGACCCCGAATAGCCAGAGGAATGTTGAAAAAGAAAAGCAAAGCTGGCAGCATCACAATTCCGGACTTCAAGCTCTATTACAAAGCTGTCATCATCAAGACAGTGTGGTACTGGCACAAAAACAGACACACAGATCAACGGAACAGAATAGAGAGCCCAGAAATGGACCCTCAACTCTATGGTCAACTCATCTTCGACAAAACAGGAAAGAATGTCCAATGGAAAAAAGACAGTCTCTTCAACAAATGGTGTTGGGAAAATTGGACAGCCACATGCGGAAGAATGAAACTGGACCATTTCCTTACACCACACACAAAAATAGACTCCAAATGCTTGAAAGACCTCAATGTGAGACAGGAGTCCATCAAAATCCTAAAGGAGAACACAGGCAGCAACCTCTTCGACCTCAGCCGCAGCAACTTCTTCCTAGAAATATTGCCAAAGGCAAGGGAAGCAAGGGCAAAAATGAACTATTGGGACTTCATCAAGATAAAAAGCTTTTGCACAGCAAAAGAAACAGTCAACAAAACCAAAAGACAACCGACAGAATGGGAGAAGATATTTGCAAATGACATCAGATAAAGGGCTAGTATCCAAAATCTATAAAGAACTTATCAAACTCAACACCCAAAGAACAAATGATCCAATCAAGAAATGGGCAGAAGACATGAACAGACATTTTTTCAAAGAAGACATCCAAATGGCCAACAGACACATGAAAAAGTGCTCAACATCGCTCGGCATCAGGGAAATCCAAATCAAAACCTCAATGAGATACCCCCTCACACCAGTCAGAATGGCTAAAATTAACAAGTCAGGAAACGAAAGATGTTGGCGGGGATGTGGAGAAAGGGGAACCCTCCTACACTGTTGGTGGGAATGTAAGCTGGTGCAACCACTCTGGAAAACAGTATGGAGGTTCCTCAAAAAGTTGAAAATAGAGCTACCATTCAATCCAGCAATTGCACTACTGGGTATTTACCCCAAAGATACAAATGTAGGGATCCGAAGGGGTACATGCACCCTGATGTTTATAGCCGCAATGTCCACAATAGCCAAACTGTGGAGAGAGCCAAGATGTCCATCAACAGATGAATGGATAAAGAAGATGTGGTACATATATACAAAGGAATATTATGCAGCCATCAAAAGGAATGAGATCTTGCCATTTGCAATGACGTGGATAGAACTGGAGGGTGTTATGCTGAGCGAAGTAAGTCAATCAGAGAAAGACATGTATCATATAACCTCACTGATATGAGGAATTCTTAATCTCAGGAAACAGACTGAGGGTTGCTGGAGTGGGGGGGGGGGCGGGAGGGATGGGTTGGCTAGGTGATAGACACTGGGGAGGGTATGTGCTATGGTGAGCGCTGTGAATTGTGCAAGACTGTTGAATCATAGACCTGTACCTCTGAAACAAATAATACAATATGTTAAGAAAAAAAAAAAAAGAAGATGATAGTAGGACGGGAAGAATGAAGGGGGGGAAATCAGAGTGGGAGAGGAACCATGAGATACGATGGATTCTGAAAAACAAACTGAGGGTTCTAGAGGGGGGGTGGGGTGGGAGGATGGGTTAGTCTGGTGATGGGTATTAAAGAGGGCACGAGGCGCCTGGGTGGCTCAGTTGGTTAGGCAACTGCCTTCAGCTCAGGTCATGATCCTGGAGTTCCGGGATCGACTCCCGCATCGGGCTCCCTGCTCAGCGGGGAGTCTGCTTCTCCCTCCGACCCTCCTCCCTCTCATGCTGTCTCTCATTCTCTCTCTCTCAAATAAATAAATAAAATCTTTTAAAAAAAATAAAGAGGGCACGTTCTGCATGGAGCACTGGGTGTTATGCACAAACAATGAATCATGGAACACTACATCAAAAACTAATGATGTAATATATGGTGATTAACATAACAATAAAAAATTAAAAAAATAAAAATAAAATGAGTAATCTAAGGAATACAAGTAGAGAAAGGGCTTGAATTCAGACCTCTCAACTATATAACAGAAACTCTTGACCATGCGTTACCTGGATGGCACAGTCTGTTAAGCATCTGCCTTTGGCTCAGGTCATGATCTCAGAGTCCTGGGATTGAGCCTGGCATCAGGTTCCCTGTTCAGCGGGGAGTCTGCTTCTCCCTCTCCCTCTGCCCCTCCCATCCCACTTGTGCTCACTCTCTCTCTCTCTCTCTCTCTCTCACTCCCTCTCAAATAAATAAAAATCTTAAAAAAAAAAAAAAACTCTTGACCAACTTGCCATACTATCTCTCTTTGTATGTTAACCAAAAGACAGACCCTACTCCTAACCTTTTAGAACTGCTTACTCTTCTGAGTCTCAGATGCCCCTTCAGTAAAGTGTTGCTGATAGTTTCTACATCACAGATTGTTGTACAAATTAAATGACTTGACTTATGTAAAATACATACTGGCCTCTATTATGAGTGGATAAGACTAATGGTCCATGGATCCCTTCCAATCCTCATGTTCTGTGGAATCAGCCAGAACTCAAGCTCCCCACATACCACCCAGCAATTTAAGAAGGAGAAGAGAATGATCATCAAGGATTTGGAATTAGCCTCTGGGTGGCAGAAGTGGGCACCTGCACAGTTTTGGGGGCTGTTCACTGAATTAAAGTTTCCAAATATTGTGGTCTCAGCCAATTCTGTCCCATCTAAGATTGAGAGTATATGAACAGCGGTAGCCTGTCTCAAGATGGTAAAATTCTCGCTGACTCCAGAGAGCCACCACCAGGGAGCTATGGCCCTAGGGCCTGGCCACATGACTTCACTGCCCTCAAGATAGAGGGATTCAAAACACCAGATTGTATTGACTTGGTTGGATCCCCCCATCTCTCAGTTACATCGGTCATAGATTCTTCACCATGGGCAGAAACTTTGGTGGGCTTGTGTCTTGAGGAGGGGGTACACCATAAAAAGCAATGAGGTCACTGACAGGTAACATAATAGGGCACTTACCCTGGTTATCTTACAGATATTATGCTCCTCAATCCTCAGAAAGTGGTTATCATTATTATCATCATGAAATACCATCAAAATGCTCCCAGTATCTGAAAGGTTGGGAGGCCAGCCCATTATCACTCAGAGCTAATCAAGAATACAATTAGAGTCCACAGGATAATAACTCATTCATTCTTTCATTTTTCCATTCATTCACTCAATCATTAAACAAGTATTGATTGTGTCCCTTTCCTGTGCCAAGCACTGTTCCAGAAAATAGAGCCAGGAATACAGTAGTGAACAAAACAGACAAAAATCCTTGTTTTAGTGGGGCAGGGTAGAGGGGGGCAATGAAAAACAAAAAATATGAATAAGATGGTGGCAAGGATTCTGGTAAAACACAGACAGGAAAGGAAGGAGGCAAGAACACACAGGAAGAGACTTAGAATTCCGTAACTGCTAACATTTATTTCATGATTATTTTGTGCTGGTCATCATTCTAAGCATTTTGCCTGTGCACACTCATTAAATCCTCCCAGCCACCCTAGGAGGTAAGTCCTACTCTTAGAAACAAGACAAAACCAGAGAGGGAGACAAACTGTAAGAGACTCTTAATCTCAGGAAACAAACAGAGGGTTGCTGGAGTGGAGGGGGGTGGGAGGGATGGGGTGGCTGGGTGATGGACATTGGGGAGGGTATGTGCTATGGTAAGCGTTGTGAATTGTGTAAGACTGATGAATCACAGACCTGTACTCCTGAAACAAATAATACATTATGTGTTAATAAAAAATAAATAAAAAATAAATATGAAAAATAAATAAAAAAATCTTGCCTTCAATGAGACACAGAGAGGTCAGATGCCTTGCCTGAGGTTCTGTAGCTAACAAGAGGCAGAGCCAGGACTTGACCCCAAGTGGTCTGGTTCCTGAAATTACTCTCTTACCCAACCAAGTTATGCTGTAGCCTCAGTACAGGCTAGCTCAGCTGGTCTAGACTCATTTAGGTGCATGTTTGGAAGTCCCCTTGTCTTGCTTCTGTTCTCTTCCTCCTTTGCCTTCCCCCTATTCTTTCCTCTCAGGCTTCCACCTTTATCTGATTACTAGTGGTCCATCCCCCCGCCTTGCCCCACATCCAGCAGAGCTGCCCTGCCATTAGATCTCTACCTCTAGAGTAGGACACCTGCAAACTAACCAATGTCCTCTCACAGCTGTTGCCCCTGTCACTCCCTAACTGGATGGGGTGCTAGGCTAAAAGACCCCTCCTCACTAGGGCTGAGCACGAGGGTGCATGAAGAGGGTTAAAAGGACTGAAAGCCCCATCTTGCCACTGTCCCCATTTTTCAGATGAAAAAATTGACTGTAAAAATAACTAGAGGACCTGAGTTGGGATTAGAATTCAGGACTGTTTGACCCTAAGCTCTTAACTACTGGACTTTGCCAGGCAGTTTCAGAGAGGTGCTTAATTCAATAATGGTTTGAAGAATGAAGGGACAGGTGGATTAGTGAACAAAAGGCTGAAAGAAATGGGCAGATGTGCACAGGCATGAGAGCCAAATAAAACAATAAAGGTGGGATGTGCATGAGGGTGCAGTAAGGACCAGCACAGGCTGCTTCACAAGCAGCTTTGGAAATACACGGGACCAAACAATCTTCACAAATATTGCTGTAAATACAAGCTTTCAATCTCGTAGCCAGGCAGACTTTGCCTTGTTTTTCAAATGCTGTTTTATAAGGGTCTCTTGCAGGCTTTTTTCCTTGTATAGACAAAGACAAGTGTGTTTAGGGGACATAATTGGGGGGAGGCACCTGGTCAAGCTGAGACCAGTACCTGGGGAGGGAAGAAGAATCCTTGGGAGAAGCAGAAATGCAGAGGTGCCGGGAAAGGGGATTGTACCGCTAATCCCTCACACTGTGACTTTACCAGCTTCTAATCGCCTAATAGCAGGGCACGTAATTGGCAGAAAAGATTGCCCTGCCCTTTACACATATGTCTGCAATTACTTTTCAAACTGGGGCGATAAGTGGCATGATTGGTTTCCTTGTGCGGGCACGGCCGCTCCTCAGAGACAGGGGGCCTTCCTCCTGGAGCTGTGGCTGGTGCTGTGGGTCACAAGCAGAACAACCCCCTGCAAATGTACATCTTCCATCACTGAGGAATAAATCCCCAACTCCTTGCTAGGGTCTGACCTCATCTCCTACCTCCCTCCTCTGCACACAGCGCTTCACGCCGGCCTCCCTCCTGTGCTCCATCACCCCTCACTTGCTCTAGTCCCGGTGTTTATGCTTACCACACCTTGCACCCCTGTCCTCTTGTGCTTTCTTTAGGTCTTGGCTCACATATCACCTCCTCAGAGAAGACTTCCATGAACATCCTTACTTAAAATCTCTCTTTGACTTTCCAGCCCCGAGTCACACCTGTCATTTCTGTTTCTTTTTCTTTTTACCACATACCATGGTATGATGTCATGTGTTGCTTGTGTCTGTCTCCTAACTGGGATGGAAACTCTATGAAGGAGGCCTTGGTCTCAATGAACACTTCTTCCTCAGTGCTCAGAAAGAAGCCTGTGATGGCGTGAACACACAACACGCATCAGTGAAATGAGTGCTTTGCCACTTCGACTGTCCTGTAGATCCAACTCTGCAAATGCTCTGCATGCCACCCAACGGGATGTGCGCTTTATGCACACAATGAAAGGCATCTGAGTGGAAGCTGAAAGCATGCATCTTGAGACTCACAGGCCCGGTTGACATCCCAGTTATCTCCTTTAGAAGACTTGTGTCCCTGGACCACTCTTGTACCAGCCTGAGCCCCGGTTTCATCCTCAGAAAATTGGGAATGAAAATAGCTCTCTCACTGGATTGTGGCTTGAATTAAATGAGACAATGCTTGTACAAAACATTATCCTATACCTGGCACATAAACAACTACATCTATTCAATACATAATAGAAGATACTGGCGTTTCTGTTCCCATGATGAGGAGGAAAAGGGAAGGGAGCATACACAGTAGTTGAGCACCTGCTACAGAGTTGGTAACCTGCTAATTTTACCTGCATGAACTTATTCCCCCTTAGCAATGTTCTGAAATAGGCATGACTATCCAAGGTTTCTAGATGAGGAAACAGATGCACCTCAGAACCAAATGACCTGCCCAGCACCACCCCATTCCTAAGTGACAGATTCGGACCTCAAAGTCAGGTTCTCTGCTTTTTACATCACGCCAGGTTGCTTCTCTTGAAAATGAAAACGGATCGCAGAAAACAAACAGAACATGGACACAAGCAGCCCTGGGGCATGGAAAATTTAGTCTGAGACTCAGTTCAGATTCTCCCAAGTCCTTCTCCATGACAGTTCCAATAGAGAAGGACCTTTGGGTAGGGTTGCCAGATAAAACACAGGATGCTCAGTTGAATTTGCATTTCAGAAGAACAACAAATAATTTTTTAGTATATCACAGTTATTAAATACTTATAATTTTTTCTCTCTCCCTCCCTTCTCTCCTTCCTTTTGTTTTTTGTTTTTATTTTTTAAACCTGCCAACTTCATAGCCTTATATTTCTTATAACCACTCAATATGTATACGGTTATGAGCTAACTAGTGCTCCCCACTAGGAATGGAAGTTTGTAGAAGACATTTGGGAATGTCTGTTCAGTTCATGGCCCTCCTTTCTGATAAAGGCCCTATCCCACCCACAAAGGTAGGTTCTACCACCATGCTATCCTACCCTACCTGTCTGGGAAGGATCCTGAACTACTCTTGCCAATCTGATTATCTTGAGAATCTGAACCAAGAAACATGGAGATTAGAAGATGAGAGCTCAGTCAAGTTAATGTCCCATGGAAACATTTGATCAATTTCGCTTTCTTTTCTTCATTTCTTTTGGTTTTGGTCTTGCTTTCGTTTTGGTTTTCTTGTTTTGATTCAAGTGGGATTTTGGCTCTTGCAACCAAATCACTCTTGACGAGGCCATACCTCTCTTGTGGTCATATTATTTGTCCATCAGAGATATAAAAATGACCCCTATTTTTGAGTTATTGGATGAAGGCATTGTTACCTTTTAAAAATTCTCTAAATTTCCTCAGTTGGTTGCATTTTATTTTAAATTTAAAAAATGTACACTCAAGAGGCCCATCTTATGGAAAATATAACATGACTTCATGTCTTGAAAATAACAGTAATTCTAAGTGTCATCAGCTGTGATGGGTACCCTCCAACCAGTCCTCACATGCCATCTGGATGGCAGAGGTACATACATGCATGCCTTTTCTGAAGGAAAGTGAGAACCCATACCAGCTGCCTGTGTGGTGTGCGTCTCCCATGGCAAAGCAGCCTCTTCACTGCCTGACATCTGTGGCCTCATCCTGGCCCAATCAATGGATTTCTCTATATACCCCGGTAATAAGGAAACACAGACAGAGCCCTATTATTCTCAGAACTTTGAAAAGTAAGTCCCGAGAATTCCAGATGGAGCAGGGAATTGCTCATCCCAGTCACAGAGACTTAGTAGTTCCTCTAAAAATATCTGAGCAGCCGTGTTTGTAACAACTGTCATGTTCTCACTTGGTCCCCAGCCCTGGCCCTGGCCCTAGCCACTGTAGCTCTGCCCAGCTCCTGATCCTTATGGTCTGCCTTTTATTTCTGTCCTCATGCTGTTGACAATCCCTAGTCAACTGAACTTCACATCACATATTCCAAAACTGAAAAATCTCAACTAACAAGAGAACCAGAGTGTTTTACTCCACTCAACCCACACCATGACCCCTTTATAGATCTTCAAAGCTTTCCTCTCTTGGAAAAGTGCTAGAACCCATTTAGACAACTGCATGTTTCACTGGACAAATATAGTGACTTCTTTTAAAGATATGTTATCTATATGCTTTTCAAAAAGCCTTTTTGATGTTTGCTAACTTATGGCAAGGACCACCTTCCTCTCCTCTGCTGAGGATCATGAGGCCTCGTTTTCCCTCACAAACGTCACAAGAACCCTCTTCCCCTGACAACCTCAAGGTAGTGTTCCCAGGGGTCTTCAGTTGTATATGTGGATTTTTAAGCCTATAACTTGATGTACTAAGGATCTGGGGTGTGACAGTCCCAGGCCTCTGAGTGGTGAGTACTCTCCCCTCTTCCCTGCAATGCACTGCTCATAAACTACAAAGTTTTGCAAAAAAAAAAAAAAAAAATCAGTCTTCATTTTTTGCAAAAACTTTCACTTCATAGATTAAAAACAAAAACTGCCTTCTCTAGCTTTGACCTTCAGCTCTCTCTGGCATCAAGCTTGCACCCACTGTACTATTTACCTATTGCTGCCCCAAAACTCAGTGGTTTCAAACAACAGCACACATTTATTAACACTCATAGGAATTCAGGAGCAGCTTAGCTGGGCAACTCTGACTTTAGGATCTGTACTAGGGGTCAGAGATGGATCAGGACTACAGTCATCTGGAGGCTTGACTGGGATTGGAGAATCTTCTTTCAAAGCAGTTCCTTCATGCAGCTGGGAAATTGGTGCTGACTGTTGGCAGGGGGCCCAGGTCTTATTCGCCTGTGCCCTGTGTCATGGTGACTGGCTTCACCAGAGTGAGAGATCCAAGAGGCCAGGGTGGAAACTGCAATGCCTTTTATGACCTAGCCTCAGAAGTCACGAACCGTAACCACCACCATACTTGAGTGGTCCTCTGAGTCATCATGGGAGGAGATTACACAAGGGTGTAAATACCAGGAGCCCAGGTTCCCTGGAGGCCATCAAGGAGGCTGGCTCCCGTATTTACCATCTGACCCTTTCCTTCCCTCTCTACTTCTGGTCACCACTTCACCATTCCCATTTTAAGTCCCTGGACACCCCTACAAGGATTTGTCCACCTGGCTGGACCCTTACCCATTATGTCTGCTTAAGCTGTCACATTTTAAATTATTAAAAATATCATTATTTACTAGAGCAAAGCTCTTCTTTTAATACTATATATTTATAATAAAGAATCAGTGAAAGCCACATTGGCACCAGCTTAGGAGAGAAAAGATGTGGCTACACTAGTTGACCATAAGCTCAGATGGTCTGAAGTTAAATATGACTGACACAAACAGACCAAATAGCCACTGTAATACTAGGCTATATTAGTAGATGTAGAATATGTTTATCAAGGAAAGTGGTGATCTTACTGATGACTGAAATACTCATCTTAGGTTCAGAGATGAGAAAGCAGGGGTGAAATCCAAATGGAAAGCATAAGAAGGATGCCACGCATTTTATAATCCTTGCTATCATCAGAATGTTTATGACCTGTCCAAAAGGCATAGGTTAAATCTCCATGCCTACTGTGTTAGGAGGTGGGAGGTGGTCAGGTCATGGGGGTGGAGCCTCACAAGTAGGATTGGTGCCCTTATGAAAGAGACCCTCCGGAGCTCTCTCACCACTTCCAGCTTGTGAGGACACAGCAAGCAGTCTGAAGCTGAAAGACAGCCCTCACCCAACCATGCTGGGACCCTGATCTCAGACTTCTAGAGCTGCAAGGAATACGTTTCTGTTGTTTCCAAGCCACTCAGTCTGTGGTATTTTGTTACAGCAGCCCAAACGGACAAAGACAATCATTATCTCCAACACATTGTCTGCTCTATTACCTCTTAATCACTTCGCTCAGTCTTCCCCTCCCACATAATCCACTTTTTTTCCCACCTTAGATTCCCCCATCAATAGCTTCTCACCAGGCCCACAGAAGAACCTTCACAGCTTCCTTCACGTTTCCCCCTTAACACCCCACGATAGCCCTGCTACTACCCCAGCAGACCCAAGAATAATGGCATTGACAAATGGGCAGAGCACTTCACAGTTTACCAAGTAGTTGTATGTCTGCCTATTATCCGTTCAAATCAGGTTAGCCTTGTTCCTTGAAGTCCCATGGGAAAGTAACCATGGGAGGCACCATGGAGTCAACGAACGGAGCTATTTCTTTCTTTCTTAATCCAAGGAAGAATATCTTAACACATGTAGTTGTATGTGGCCATGGTTTCATAGCATGTTGGTGGCAAAGCCAGAACCAGTAATCCAAGTATCAGGACTCCAAGTGTTTACTTACTGGGACGCCTCTGCCCTATAACAAAAACAGCCTCCCTCTGGATAAGGTGGAGGACATGGAAGGGCAGCAAAGGAAGTGCTTTCTCCTGTCCCAGAGCAGGAACTCAGGTGGTGGCACCCCTTGCAAGCTCCCAAGAGCTAAATGCAGTAATGGTGTGCACTTATCAGTCCCCATGGATCTCCCCATCTCCCCGTGACATTCATTACAGAAAACAGAGGCAGCAGGGAAAGCAGGAGCTAGAATCAGAAGAATGCACAGGCACCCTTTGCTACCATTAGCAGCTTTCTTTTCCATTTCTAATAAACTCTGTTAAAAGCCTGTGCTGGGGAGTATTAAAAAAGTGGAGTACGAGGAACAAAGGCAAACATCTATTTTATTTGTGTGACAGAGACTCATGGGAGAAGCTGCTCTGGCATAACAGCACAGCTCTTCTCCTCGGTGTTACATGACCAAGAGAATTCAAAAGAGCTTATGGGGAAAACACAGGGGATTATTTGGAGCCTGGGAAGGCTGAGGGAGCAGAATCTCTGACAGGCACTACCAGAGCAGGGGGCCAAGAGGGGTAGCAAGGGGTTTCCAAATCTGAGCAAAGCAAAGCACAGTCCCCTTCCCCTCAGAGACTCAGGACGGAGGGGAAAAGGGCAAGGGGAGTTTGCCAGAGGAAGCAGCTTACTGAAAAATGACCCTAAGTTCTTGGCCCCCCAGTAAAAAATTAGAAGTGGCTTTATCCTTCCCCACCCCCACAACATCACGTGGCAATTTCCCACCTTTTAATACACAATTACAGAGGGCTGGCAATTAGGGGCTAATAATAAAAAAACCCTCTTCTACCAACTTGGAGAAAAAAGAGCGGGAAGGTCAGAGAGACTTGCTTGCTGGATCGGTCTGGGGCATCCCCCAGAAGAGGCCTCTTGAAGATAGAGGCCTCTTCTTCTGGTCACCTCATCCCCTCATCTCAAGCCTGCAAAGAAGACCCCAGGTTGACAGAGCCACAGGAGTGGGCCAAGTCTCAGGATGAATAAGTCAGCGCCTTTTTTTTTTTTTTTTAAGATTTATCTATTTGAGAGAGAGAGAGCAAGGGGAGGGGCAGAGGGAGAGGGAGAGAGAATCTCAAGCACACTCCCCACTAAGTATGGAGCCCCATGGGAGGCTCGATCCCAGGACCCTGAGATCATGACTGGAGCTGAAATCAAGAGTCAGATGCTTAATTAAGTCACCCAGGTGCCCCAAGTCAGGACTTCTCAAAGTTCAATGAGCCACCTGGGAATTGGGTCAAAATGCAGTTTCAGTGGGTCTTGGGACTGTGGGTGGGGTGGGGAGAGGGATGAGGCAGGGGAGCCATGCTGAGGTTCTGCATGTCTAGCAAGCTCCCAGGTGATGCTGATGCTCCTGGCCTACAGAACACACCTAAGTAGCGAGACCATAAGCTTCAGTCTTCTCTGCGTAATATGGATTTGGTTGATAATGATTAATAATGGTTTAATGGTTAAAAATGGCTAATATTATAATACCATCCTTACCCCCTCATCATCAGAAGTAACTAAAACACTGATTCTAAAACTGAGTTGTAACCTGTAAAGCACCCTACATAGGTAATTAATATTCCTGGATGTCTTCAGTTCATCATCCAAACACACTGAAACCCAGAGAAATATGCCCCAGAGGAGCAATGGCAGGGGGAGGGAGTGGGCCACCAGAAAGCCAAGATGATCTTTTCTCCCATAATTAGGAGCAGCAGGGAGGAAATTCATTTCTACCATCCTATGTCCAAATCCATTTTTTTGCCTCTTACTCTAATTGTGATGGCACCAAAATTATTCACCTGTACGAATTCACCAACTTCCCCTTTCCCGACCCAGACAGCATTTTCAGGTATCAAAGATAACAGAACAGGGTGCTACAGGTGAGAGAGGAAGTCCTGGGCTAAGAGAGTGAGAGACTGCTGGCTGCATGAGGGTTTCCAACACTAGGAGAAAAAGCAGAGTTTAATCACAGCTGACCCAGATTATGTATATAAGTAGGGTCCATTGTGACCTCCAAGACAGATCCTATCCTCAACCCTCACCATTGCAAGCCTACTGGAAAATGTTTACTGTAGCAAACTGCAACAGCTACTCCACCTGGCAGTGTCCTATTGTGGAGAGCTTGTTCCTGAGCCCACCGGTGGTTCCAGGGAGTTGATGTCCCCAAGAGTAGCCACCAAACACTGACTGAACACTTCATGACCAAGTACTCCAGTTTCCGTGCCCCTCGAGGCGGGCGGGGGGGGGGGGGCAACTGGGAAGTGCGGCCTCATAGCTCCAAGCGGGCCCCAGTGGGACTGGGCCCTAGTTGCCCGCAGAGAAAACCAGTTTATTAACACACACCCTGAATAATGTTCTCCCTTCCCTGTTGAATGAGTTTCCTAGGTCTGCTGTAACAAATTAGCATAAATTTGGTGGGTTAAAAAAACGGAAATTAATTCTCTCACTGTTCTGGAACCTGGAAGTCCAAGATGAAGGTGTCAGCAGGGCCATGCTCCTCCAGAAGCTCTAAGGGAGAATCTTTCCAGCTTCTGGTGCCTGCTAAGATTCCTCGAATTGTGGTCACACCGCCTCCTCCGTGCGCATCCAATCTCCCTCTGCCTCCTTCTTATAAGGACTCGTGATTGCATTTAAGGCCCACCCAGATGATCCAGGATCATGTGCCCACCTCAAGATCTTTAGCAATCACATCTGCAATGACTCTGCCACAGAACTTACCATCCACAGGTTTCAGGGATTAGGACATGGAAACCTGTTGCCTATTTTTCAGCTTACCACACCTGCGTCTCTTCCCTACCACTCCCCCCACTGGAATTTCTATGATAATTTCCCCCCCAAAAAATTCTTCACTCAAATCCTAGTCTCAGGGCCTGCTTCTTTGGAAACACAGACCAAAGGCCCCTTAATTGTTTGAGAACATAAAAAAAGATTGAAATTTCTCTCTGTACTTCAGACTTTTTAAAATACATTATCGTCATGAGAAGAGATCACCTGGGCCAGAGCTTTATAAGTGTTCTTGCAAAGAAAAAGGAGTCCTTCCTCATAGCAAAGGTCAGTCCCTCTGGTTCCACTGCAGATTCCGGTCCCCTCCCCATTCTCAGGATCTAAGGCATCACCATCACGGTGATCTCCCCACTGCCTCGGTCGTCAGCCTCCCCCTCTTCATTGCCTCTCTCTCTTCTACAGTGATACTCTCCAGCCTTTCCCGTCTTAGAAAGATGCCACCCCAATAGGGGAAGCACATGGACACAGGCAACTGAGGTTGAATGGGCCAGTTGATCATTCATGTGGGAAAAACACACCAGCCTCTCACTCCTTCACCCTTCAGCTCCAGACAGACTCACAAGCACAGACAAATAAGGGTGGCAGCTCAAAGAGTTACTCTTACCTCTTCATCTGAATCCTAGCCCCAAAGTAGGAAGACCACAGGAACACCAATGGACTTCTCCATCATGTTATTCCAGTGCCTTAATGTTTTCTTGAAAAATAGCATTGACCAAACAAACTATGCTCAGGAGGTAGCTGCCTGGATGGACGTCATAAAAGCTGATACTCTGCCAAGGACTTTCTCTGCCTATTGCATAGGTCCTCACCTTTTGGGGTGGTATTATTTCTAAAATCTCCATTATACACATAGGAAAGCTGAGTCTTGCAGAAATTAAAAATTTAATTTATTGTCCAGCAATTAGGAAGTGATGGAGCAAACATTCCAAGCAAGGCTGATGGATTTCTGACCACTACTCCATACACCTCCTCAGGTATAACTACAGGATCAACTCCAGGCTCAGACGATGGCTACCTTGGAGAATGCTGAGAAGTCCGGGCTCAGCTGGTCAGGAGCCCTGCTCTGTGCTCACTGCCACCCCGCCTTCTCACCCAAAGTCACCTCCCAGGGCCTCACTGGTTCTCTTAGCTGCCTTTGACTATTTCCTGGAAACTGACACCAAGGTTGAGTGACAGTGACAAGGAGCTCAGACCCCTGCCAGAGAAAGAAAAAGGAGGCCTGATTCCAGCTGGGGAGTATCTATGCCCCTCTTAGCGGGAGTCTACGAGCCAGCACCTTGTTATGCTGTGAGAGTACGTGCAGGCCTCTTCAAGCCCATTTATCATTTTTCTAGAAAGTCCATGCTTTGACGTGGTAGCCTTGATGGCGTTTTTCCGGCTGTGCGGGCCCCAGCAATCTAGAAAGCAGTGCAATGGGTAATCAGTCCCTCCATCATTAGGGAGAATAGGAGAGATTCTCCTGTGGCCATAGCCTCCCAGTGTGGGTCAGCAAAAGGGCAGGCTGTGGTTTTTAATGAAAGGGTTGGC
Source organism: Halichoerus grypus (assembly GCF_964656455.1). Taxonomy (NCBI): domain Eukaryota; kingdom Metazoa; phylum Chordata; class Mammalia; order Carnivora; family Phocidae; genus Halichoerus; species Halichoerus grypus. The sequence goes on from NC_135726.1 coordinate 5,884,972, forward strand.
TCATGGAGGCCTGTCTTCAAACAGAGGTGATCTGAAGAGGAATAGCACTGAAGCATGGAGCACGAGGAGTGTCTTTCTGTTTGAATCTCAGGAGAGTCAAGGATGGGCCAGGGCTGAGCCATGCATAGAGAGCTTTGTCACTCAGGAGTGAAAAAGGCCATTGGTTTCCAGAGATGGCCATCAGACGAGGGAGTCTATGGCTGCCTGGAAAAAGATCTGCCAGCAGGGCGAATGATCTGCCCGGCTGGGAACTCAGTGCAGCTATTAGGATAGGACATAAGCTCTGGGGTGCCCTAACCTGGGCTCCATTTCTGACTTCCCCGTTTCTACCTGTGTACTCTTGGACACATTACTTACCTACTCTGAGCCCAGATTTCCTCAAAAGTGAAATGGACACAATAAATGCCAGTGGATTGTTGAGGTTAAAATGGGATAAAGTATATAAAATTCCTGGCAATAGTAAGTCCTCAATAAATGTTAGCTGTCATCAGCCTCATCATTGACAAAATGTAAGGCTAAATAATGGGGCCACTCACTCGGCCTTAGAGATGGGAAGGACATGCTTGGGTCCTCAAATGGTCCATCATGTCCAAGCAAGGCCTTGGAGGCATGGGAAAGTGAGATACTTATTATGAGACTAAAAATGTGATAAACCATATTAATGAGTGTAACACTAATCATCTAAGAAGCCCCAAAATAGCAGTGGCTTAACAAAATGGAAGTTTATTTTTTGCTCATAGAGCAGGTCACAGTAGGTGTTCCAGTTGGAGGGCAGCTCTGCATCTTTAACCTTCTGCCCTGCATGAGGACATCCACCTGGTAAAAAGGAAGTGAGCATGGGAAGTGCACAAGAGGTTTGCATTGAGCAGGCCTGCGGTGATGCAGATCACAGCAGCCCACATTCCATTGCCTAGAACTCAGTCACTTGACCCCATGGAGCTGCAGGGAAGCCTGGGAAATATCTGTGCGCTCAGGAGAAAAAAGGAAATGAGCTTTGGTGAACACATTCAATGCACAAAAATGAACAATTAAAGTGCCTCTTCTCAAGAGGCCAGGCCCATTCTTGGAGGCTTGTCCTCAGGGCTCAGGAGGGATTCTGTGTGGAAAGGCACTGCTGAGCCCCTGTGTTCTGGAATTCATCATAGTCATGTGACTGTTAGTCAGTTCCTTCTTCTCTTTTGGCCTGTCTTTAGATTCCAAGTCCATGTAGACGGCAGGAAAAATAATGTGGGGCGTGTCCTTTCCCGAGAAAGAGTAGCACAGCCAACACATGACATCAAAGAAAGGTGGGCACTGACCTTGACTTTTCTTAAGGGTGAAGAAAGAAAGAGGGAGCCAGTGTCAAAGACTGGGCTTTGAGTGACTCTCGAAGGCACAATGGCATCTCAGTCTTCACCGTGAGGCTGAGAGGTGACATGTGCCCACGTTATTTTGGGCAAGCTGGCCAAAGCAGACTGGCTTTGAGACCATGCCACTGCTGGACTCTCAGGTATCAAGACAGCTGGGAAAACACGAATTCATCTTTGAACAATTGATTATGTTTTCTATGTTGTCATAGTTTCATACCATAATGTGGTTATGGTTTGACCTCCCAGGAACAAGGGTTTTAACCCCTTCATTTTGTAAAAAAATATTCAAAGTTGTGCCATGCAATCTAATCATAAGCCATCATCCAAATGATTTGAGGGTCATTCTGATTAACCCCATGTGGTCAGTGCCATCCAGGAATTTCATGGATAGTAGGAGAGTCACTCTGGTCCCTTCTAGAAATAACTATGTCTGGTGACCATATACCTGGAGATATAAAAAAATAGCCTAGTGAATGACAATTTTGGTAATCAATACAAAATGCTTCCTCTAAGTTCAGCTGAGAATTATTGCACAGACATTGCACTGGTCTCACTGTGTTTCAGATTTCCCATCCAAGAAACCAGAGATACCAGTATCCCTTCTTATGTAGATTAGCTTATCACTTAATAAATACTCATTCCCTTTCCCCAGCCTTCATGGGAGGAATAGATTTCTCTGCCCCACTGATACTGAACTTGGTCCTATGACTTGCTTTGGCCACTGAAATACAGATGGAAGTCACAGTGCATCACTTTTGGACCCAGGCCTTAAGAGACACTGTGTCATTCTGCTTATTTCTCTGAGAGCTTCCAACCTCTAGCATGAGAAGACCTCCTCCCAGATAGCTGAGACCCCTTCATCCTGGGCCCAAGAATGAAAATATGTGGAGCAGAATCCTCTGAGCCAATGCGAACCCCAGCTGCCCCACAGATATATGGCCAAGAAATAAATACTTATTGTTATTTGCCACTGGGTTTGGGGATGGCTTGTTATGGTGACAATAGCTAACTAATACACTCTCCATATGGCAAGAATATAGCAGAATGGACAGCAATTACCATGAGTTTGCTAGAGGCCCTAATATTGGGCCAAGTCTTTGAAACAGAGCTCTTGTTGGAGCATGTCTATGGGCCAAGTACCGAGAAACTTGATCTCCTTCCTCCAGAAAGTTTTCCATGTGACTCCATCTTCATTTACCCAATAAGTGGAGTGGGAACTTCGAGTTCTTTCTGCTCTTCATTTGGAAAGTTTATCATTTAATATCTCTGAAGTCAGGTTGGCCACACAAATCCTGTTTTCAATAGTGTAAATTTCCTCCTTTCCAAAGAAGGCAGAGATAACGACTCCAGCACAGATGGAGGAGATTTCTTCAGGGAAGGAAAGCAGCATTTAGGTTAGTTAATGCCTTCCCTGGTGAGCCATTGTATTCTTGTTTGGGGTTTCTGGGCCCTCATTTTGGATACAGCAAGACTCTTCAACTGAGATTTATAGCATAAAAACAGTCAACAAGAGCAAATGAATCAATCTGGGAAGCCATCTTGCCCTCCACATAGTACACTTCCTTCTGCTTCCCCCAAGTATTTGCCCTTTTCTTACAATCATTATTTATCTGATGAACCCATATTAAAGCACTTTCATGGGTATACTCAGCCAAAGGCTATCATAGTATACATGTTGATATGATTGCTGCCTTTGTTTAAATATATGGTTTTTCTATCTATTTAAGAAAGCATCATATCTTTCCATTACGAATAAATGCTAGGGAATATCAGTTTGGATCCAGTTGTGTTCTCCATTGTGGAGGGCAATGGGGAACTAAGAAATCTCCCTAGTTGTTCATTCCCCACCCCAACATTCTAGCAGCACTCTCTCTCCTAGCCTGAGTTCCAGACAAAAGGGAATATTGAGAACATTAGGAAGTTCTACATGGAATGCTGCCACTTCCCCTCCCCACTGATGCTCTCCTCAATCTGCACTTTTTCCTAGGCAATGTCATCCATTCCCACAGCTTTAAACATCATCTTTTCACTGACAACTCTCACATTTAGACCTCTAGCCCAGAAGGCTCTCCTGAGGTCCAAATTCATAAAAACACAACTGCCTATTTGACACCTCCACTTTGATGGTTTATAGACATTTCCAACATAGTATGTCCAAATGGAATTCTTGATCCACTCTCCCCCCGATCCCACATATAGACACCAAACCTCCAAAACTGGTTTTCCTCCAACCATTGTCAATAAATAACATTTTCATCTTTCGTCAAGAGTCTGGGAGTCACCATGCTTCTCTAGCTCCCTCAGCTCCTTCAACCAATCTCTTGTATACTGAGTCCTGTGTCATCCATTTTCAAAACACATGGAGATTCTATAACTTCTCTCCACCAATGCCACCATTATCTCTTCTCTGAACTCTTGCAAACTCTTCTACTTGGCCTTTCTCATTCCATTCTCCGTATAATCAGCCAGTGATTTTTTTTTTTAATGTAAATCAAGCCATATCATAGTTCTCATCAAAACCCTCTAGTGACTTCCTGCTATAAAAAATTATCACAAACTTAGTGTTTTAAAGCAATACAAATGAACTGACTTACAGTTGTGGAGGTCAAAGGTTTGAAGCGTCTTACAGGTTAAGGTGTAATCAGGGCTGGTTCCTTTCTGAAGGCACCAAGGGAGAATCTGTTCCTTGCCTTTTCTAGCTTCTAGAGGTACCCTCATTCTTTGACTCATGGCCCTGCATCACCTCAGTCTCTGCTTCTGTTGTCCTTCTCTGACTCTGACCTTCTTACCTTCCTCTTGTAAGGACCCTTGTGATTACATTGAGCCCACCCTGATAATCCAGGATAATCTCCCTATCTCAAGATACTTAGCTTAATCACATCTACAAAGTCTCTTTTGCCATGTGAAGTAACATACTCACAGGTTCTGGAGATTAGGATATGGCCATCTTTGGGGGCCATTATTCTGTCTACCACACTTACTATCCCATTTAGAAGCAAATTAAAAGTTGTTTCCCTAGCCTACAAGGCCTGACACAATCCGCAGCCTTCCTATCTCTCTGATCTCATGCCCCATCACTCTCTCTGTTCAATCAAACCCCACTGGCTTTCTTCAGAAAAGCCAAGCCTGCTCCACATGCTGTACCTTCTCCCTAGGAATCCCTCCCTTAAATGTCCATGTATCTCACTCCCTCATGTAGTTCACATCTCTGTCCAAATGCAACTTATAGAAAGGGCTTCCCTGACCAACTGTCTAACACAGATCCCAAATACATACACACCATCATTGTCTTAGCCAATGATGGCTTAGCCGTCTTAGCCAATCTTTTTTTTATTATTAGCATCTGATATATTATATGTTTATTTGATTACTTATTCATTATGGAATGCTTCCTCCCAAATGTAAGCTCCATGAGAGTGGGGACCTTTGTTTAAAGGTCTTTACTCAGTGCCTAAGCTGTGGCTGGCACATAGAAAGCATTCAATACATATTTGGTGAAGAGATGAATGAAAGAAGAATAAAAAGTCTATTGCACAAGTGCAACGGGACATATATAAGGGGTTTGGCTAATTGAAGATTTAATAGAAAAGAGAATGGTTAGGCAAAATTTTGAAGGATAAATAGACATTGAGCAAATGGAAGAAACACCTACCAAGCCTTCCCAGATCTAATATTCCCTGAGAGAATGAATAAATTGAATTTGTGGACCAAGAAGCCAAAAACTCTCTCACCGAAGATAACCAAAAGGTTGATGAAGATAACCAAAGGGCTTTTAGCTTAAGCCATGTCTACTGGTCAGATACTTGTTGGCTGACAAGTCAGTTTTCTCCTGTTCACCCACTCACAGCTGTTTGTCAAGCAAGGCAAGCCAAAGAACTCAGGTGTGACTGAGGCAAATATCCACACTGAGTGAGGAGCAAGGGTCTTTCTGGTGGGCGATTTGTGGCAATGATAAAATTGAGTTTAACTAAGCTATAACTTGGGAATGCAGAAGTTGTCTTTTTCCATTGTGTTATGCAATATTTGAGTCCCCACCATGTTCCAGTCATGGAGGATGCAATTTTGGCCTGTTCCCCTAACGTTCCCATGGTTTCATGACCCTATCCATGCCAACACACAAAAGGTAAGATCTCATTGCTCCAGGAACGGCAGGGAAGCAGAGCAAAGTCAATTACTTTGACTCAGGCCAATCAGACCTGAGTTAGACTGGGTAACTGAATATGGTCAGTGGACAGTCTATAGAATAGGAGGTTGTGCCTATATTGATTGTATTGAGACCCTAATTTTCCATGCCTCCTTGATCTAAGTCTTCAGCAGAGCCTCTCGCTCTCTTGTGACTTGCTCCGGCAAATGGTGCCAGAGGCCTGATAAAGTACTTGAACAATTCTGTTTCCTCTCTTGGACCCATGCCATCACCATGAGAATGTGCCCAGGTTCACCGATAGGAGAGATGAGAGAGACATTTGGGAAAATAAACTGATCCCAACAAAGATCATCTAGACTAAGTAGCCTCAAGCAAAACTGCTAACTGACCATGGATATAATAGTGAGCCCAAACCAGATCAGCTACACTTGACCCAAATCAGCAGACCTGCCCAGTTACCAGTTATTCATGAGAAGTAGTATATGGTTGTTGTTTAAGCTACTAAATTTTGAGATGCTTTGTTTCATGGCAATAGCTAACTGATACAGGATAAAGATAGGTGATTGTCCCTTGAAGTGCATCAACACAGAGAGATAGAAAATGCTGTGTCTCAAAGGATCCACAATCATGTTGGCCACTGCTAGGCCCACTGGGTTCATTGGCCATGGATTCACATCTGAAAACTTCTAAATGTAAGATGTACTGCCTGCCTGAGTATGATCAGCTCAGATACTGGGGTAGTTCTGCTCCCAATGTGATGTTTGAGCTGATCAGTAGTATTATTTAGCCATCTAGAAAAATAAGCCTGGACTGGTGCTGATGGCCTATAAATGGCTCAGGAAAAGAGAAGAGGTTCTCCTTCCACTCATGAAAACATCCAAGTATACTCCTTGGTAATCAAGGACTAGATGTGATGCTCAATAGGCCACCTTCCCCTGTAGACTCAGCAGCCATCCAGAGACCTTGATGAAGCAGCATGGACAAAAAACAAGCACAATTTCAAACCACTCCCTCTAAAGTTTTACCAGTGTTTGATGGACACAGATAGATACTCCTCAGACAGCAAAGATTGCTCTCTCAGATTTGCCATCTCCTTGGAATAAAATCAGCTGGACAGAATTTTTCTTTCCAACTATAAAACATTGTTTCCAAACAAAGGAAGTGAGATGTTTTCTGCAGCTGCTCCACATCCATTATGCTTTGCAAAAGCATTGTTTGAGAGGCTTTATGATGCAAAAAAAAAAATAATTAAGATGAGAGGCACTTCTTGTCTCTGAATCTTTTTTGTTTAAACATGTTTTGCAAATGGCCAATATCTCCTGTTACTTAGGTTAGCATCCAGAAAATGTTAGCACTTGATTATAAAATCAGCAGCTAATATGCTTAATGACTTTCCATTATACCCAACAATAGCTGCTGTGTGCTTTAAAAATGCATTTGCATTCATACTCCTTTGACTTATCTATCAGAACCTTGAGGCAGCCATACTCTAACCATTTACTAATAATTGCCCTGGTTAACCTAGGGGCCCTCAATGTGATATGGTATACTAACACAGGGAAGGAAATGTCTTCTGGAGGGAAGAACAGAATCTTAGCTTACAAGTCACTTTGTTTTTTAAGAGCGCAGAGCCCATAGGTTTAATATTCAATCGGGTGCTGGGCTCCCCAAGAGCTAGTGAACCTCAAGTTGCAATGGGAAGGATCGTAGGGGAAAAGGCCTAAAATTGGTGGCTAAGAGAGCCCAGTGAAGATGATTGGGAGACTTGATGTTGAGGAGTACCTGGGAACAGGGATTAGTGGGCTGTTTGTTTCATGGCAATAGCTAACTGATACAGGGTAAAGGTAGGTCTTGTCCCCTGAAGGGCATCAACACAGAGAGATGGGAAATGCTGTGCCTCAGAAGATCCACAATCATGTTGGCCACTGCTAGGCCCACTGAGGTGGCCATGGATTCACATCTGAAAACTTCTAAATGTAAGATGTACTGCCTGCCTGAGTATGATCAGCTCAGGTACTGAGGTTGTTCTCCTCCCAATGTGATGTTTGGACTGATCAGTAATATTATTTTAGCCATCTAGAAAAACAAAATTATGTCCCCTACCCCAAATTCATATATTGAAGTCCTAACTCCCAGTACTTCAGAATATGACTGTATTTGGAGACAGGGTCTTTAAAGAGGTAATTAAGTTAAAGTGAGTTCATATGGATGGGTCTTAATCCAATATAATTGGTGTCCTTATAAGAAAAGGGGATTAGGACATGAACACAGGAAAAACCATGTGAAGACTCAGGGAGAAGACTGCCATCTCCAAGCCAAGGAGAGAGACCTCAGAATAAACCAACCCTGCTGACACCTTGATCTTGAACTTCTAGTCTATAGAATGATGAGAAAATAAATTTCTGTTGTTTATACCCCAGTCTTGGTACTTTGTTATGGCAGCCAAGCAAACTAACACAGGCAGACTCAAGTAGCATTCACATCCTGAGTCCGGTTGACATACAACTTGACACAGAGTGGTCTCTGGTGGTCACAAATAGATGTGTTCACCATCATGGTTCCTTCAGAAGCATCCTTACTCACCTCACACAACCAGCTACATGCAAGGGGGATTCAAGCCCTCCCTAGGCCTTCATGATCTGAGGAATTACTGGCCCCATCCTGCTCCTCACATCAGTCCCTCCTGCTCTCCAACCCGCCTGGGGACTCTCCCTTATTTCCTCTCCTACCTTGCCTTTTAGATGTGTTGCTCTGTACTAGGCTAGTTTTCAGGTTTTCTTCCCTTACCCATACTCTCCTTATTTGATCCAAACTTGGGATTTTCCGCTCCAAAGGGCAGCACTCCAATCAGAATCCTTGTAGACACTCATAAACCAGGTAAGTTTTGCTCTGGCCCAGTGCTTCTCAAACTTGGATGTGTGTATGAGTCACCTGGGGATCTTGTCAAAAGGCCAATTATGACTCAAGTAGATCTGGATGTAACCTGAGGTTCTGCATTTCCAACAAGCTCCTGGGTGTTTCTGAGGCTGCTGATGAAAGGGTCATCTTTAAGTGGCCGGACCTCTAGCCCAGGATTTCCCAATCTTTGGCACTGTTCACATTTGGGGCCAGACAATTCTTTGTTGCGGGGGTTGTTCTGAGCATTATAACATGTTTAGCAACATCTCTGGCCTCAACACCCCAGTTGTGACAACTGAAAATGTCTCCAGATGTTTGCCAAATATCTCTGGGCACGGGAAGTGGCAGGGGTGCAAAATCACCCCAGTTGAGAATGACTTCTTTTTTTAAAAGTTTAATTAATTAGTTAATTAATTAATTAATTTGAGAGAGACCATGAGAGACAGAGAAAGAGAGAGAGCGCTCAAGGATGAGCAAGCAGAGGGGGAGGGAGAAGCAGGCTCCCTGCTGAGCAGGGAGTCAAATGCAGGGCTCGATCCCAGGACCCCGAGATCATGACCTGAGCTAAAGGCAGCTGCTTAACTGACTGAGCCACCCAGGCGCTCCTGAGAACCACTTCTTGACACTATAGGCTGAACTTAGAGGATTGCTTCTTGAATTCTTTCAGGTCACAGCATATAGCAAAAAGAACGCAAACAATAGACCAGAGGTATACTGGACAATGGAGGAGGTAGTTTGCTACGGGAGGGACTTCAGCTGTCCCAGGCTTGTGCTAGCCACCAGGACCACCTACACAATTTGCAGGGCCCAGTACAAACCGAAAACGTGCGTCCCCCTTATTCAGAGATTATTAACAGTTTCAGGACAGCACCAGCAGAGCACTGAACTGGGCACGTGACCCCAGCAGGGGTGCCTCTGTGAAGTAGCAGCGCCACCACTCAGAATGCTCACTGAAGGAAGACCTACCTTAGAGGACCCTCTGCCTGTCATCTCTTCCAGTAGTGTTAGTATTGCCAGTGGCTTGCCAAAGGTTTGATGAGCTGAACATTCGAAGAACAATTGTTCCCAAACCGTTCTGTTTTGTTCAATTTGTTGTCCGATATATTTCCCACCAAGAAGGTAAAGGACTTGAATCCTTTTTTAAAGCACTGATTGGTAACAAAGGACCAAAGAAGGTAAAGATGCTGAAGAACCTTGCTCTTAGTAAAGCTATTTGGTACAATGACAGAGGGGCCAATGTGGGTGAACTAAGAGTCGAATGAGTTGACATACAGTGATAAAAGTTTCCCAAGTAAATTCCTCCTAACTAGAGGAGTTTTTCTGGGAGGGACTCAGGCCATCAGCAGAGAGAGAGAGAGACTTTGTTATCTTCTCACTCTGCTTTAACCAAAATGAAGAGTGGAGCTGGGAGTTAGACTGACAGGCAACCAAAATGATGATGTAGAAAAGTCAGATCCCCCTGGAAGAGCCGGTAAACAGCAGAGAGCTGAGCTAAGCACTGCTCGCAAGAGCCCAGGCTGCCTCCTGGCACGAGCTGCAGCCAGCCATCCGCAGGAAGGAGCCGTGAATAAACTCCAGTGAAGGGCTCTTAGGTGCAAGAAAATTATAAATGGGTCATGAAAAACAACTACTGCTCTAAATAGTGATAGGAAACAGCTGAGTTTAGAGCAAAGGCAACCAGACTTATCTAGATGTTCTACCTTGGACTCGAATACTACTTCCTTATTTCATTCTTATGATAAATGTATTGATTTCCTAGGGCTGCTATAACAAATAACCACAAACTGGATGGCTTAAAACAATAGAAATTTATTCTATCACAGTTCTGGAGGCCAAAAGTCTGAAATCAAGGTGTCAGCAGTGCCATGCTCCCTCTAAAGGCTCTAGGGGAAACTCCTTGCTCACCTCTTCCAGCCTCTGGGGCTCCAGATGTTACTTAGCTCGTGGCAGCATCCCTCCCATCTCTGCCTACAACTGCATATGGCCTTCTCCTCTGTGTCCTCGATCTCTTATAAAAGCACTTGTCATTGGACTCAGGACCCATCTGGCTAATCCAGGATTTAACTCTATTTGCAAAGACTTTTTGTCCAAACAAGATAACATGCACAGGGAATGACTATTAGGATATGGTCCTATCTTTTTGGAGGCCACTATTCAACCCCATAAAATTTTTATTTATAACAGTAAACAAAAATTGATATCAATGTGTTTTGGAAAATCTGTAACTTTGAGGAAGATGCCTAGCAGGACAGATCATGTCCCCTCCTTGCATGCTTCTATGACATTCCCCAGGAGAGAGTGGGACTGGAGTTCTCCTCGCCCTCCCTTTACACTTCCTCTCTTATTCATTCTTATGGGAGGGTCACAAAACAATTTTTCTGTGAAAACTGGGGAAGGTATAACGTCCTCTGAGCCACCTAGTCAGGATAGATAAGCAGGCAGCATACCTCCTACCCCCACCAACGTTGGGTCATCACACAGCTGGAAACCCTCTGCGGGCTGGGAAATTGCTGGGAATGATTGCTGAAAACCCAGCCTCAGTCCAGATAGGTCCAAGGCTAGATTTAGGAGTTGTCTGCACAAACACTCACTTTGATTTCAGGTCCAAGCTATGTTCTCCAGCACATTTCATCAAAGACCCTCAATTTGAAGGGTTTGGCACTGGCCTTGCTCATTAACACATCTGAGGTTTCACTTGATAATCACTTGGTTCTTCATGTCTGTTTTCAATTGGGTAAGGGTTCACAGGGAGGGAGGGGGAGGATTAGAGTTCTCGAATCTCTAATATGCCACTTCTCTATTTTCTCCAGTTTATGCATCCCTAACCATCACTCGAATATCCAAGGTACGGTCATCACTATTGTTTACTGGCTCTTAGCTACGGAAACTGAAGATGTATGGTCTAGAAAAGACAATCAACATTTATAGTTGTGGCCTTGTAAACTAAAACTTAGAAAGTGAGAATACATATTATATAATGCAAGAGGTGAATGGCGTAATAAAAGTTCTGAACTTGACAGCAAAATGTCAACATAAAATCTTAAATATTTACTTAGCCATATGTTGACTGTAAAACCTCCAGCATTCCCTGGAATAAAAGAATAAACAATTGCCTTCATAATTGTGAAAAAACAAGAAACCTCCTAAATGTCTATCAGAAGAGGATGGTTGAATGAATTTTGGTACTTCCTACCCTGAGGTAGTATGTAGCCACCAAGAAAAATGAAGGCATGTTTCATAAAAGCACAAGTTGCAGAATAATACATAGTATAGGGCTCCATTCTTAATATAAGAAAGAAAAAAAAAGCTACAAAAATTTACCCTGAGCCGATCACAGTGGTCACCTCTGGAAAGGGGAAATGGCTTGGAAGCAGTGGGGGACAGTGAATGGAGGGGTTCACAATTGGGGAATTGTCTTAATTTCTGATGATTAGAATGTATTCTCTTGTTACTTGAACAATTTATTTTTTTAAAGATGTTTTAAATTTATTTATTTGAGAGAGAGAGAGCATGCATGCACACATGTGCTGAGGGAAGGGCAGAGGGAGAGAGAGAGAGACAGAACCTTAAGCGGACTCCTTCTGAGTGCAGAGCCTGACATGGGGCTCGAACCCATAACCCTGAGATCATGAGCTGAAATCAAGAGTCAGATGCTTAGCTGACTGAGCCACCCAGGTGCCCCCACTTGAACAATTTAAATCATCATGTCAATTATTTTATTTTTTTAAAGGCAGGGGGGCAATTACTGGATTTTTCAGAGGCTATAAAAGTACAGTTAGGTTTTATAAAAAATAATAGACACACTGAAAAAACTTAATAACCCAATTATCTATCCAACTATGTATATGTGTGTGTGTATATACATATACACACATGAAGTCATATATATATATATATAGCATGAATTTATTGACAACTACCTAATTTCATTTTGTAGAATATATGGAGTCACTTGTGATTCTTTTTCAGAATCTTCTTTTTTCTTTTTTTCCTTTTCTTTCTCTTTCTTTCTTTTTTTATTTATTATTATTACTACTATTATTACTATTAGCTTCCAAACAAGTACAAGTTGTGTTTAACAAAAGAGCAGTTCCCTACTCCCCACTTCCCACTCTGACTTTTTGGGGATGTGGGTTGAACTGAGTCAGTACTGTGCTCTGAGAGGTCATGGCAGCAAGACCTCTTCATGTGATTAGTGTAGGTAGAGAAATCTCTGGTCGTGACCATGGGATTGAAAGGAAAGGCCACATGATGTGGTAGAATCAGCAAGACTCTGGGAGTCAGATCGACCTGGTTTAGAATTCTGGCTCTGCCAACTTGTAATTAAATGGCCTGGCAGAATAATTCCATCTCACCTGTAAAATAAGGGATACAAATAAACACTTTAGACATTTAGAGTGAGGATTTAAGGAGGTACCACATAGTAAACATCCAGCGAGAACCTGGTCTGGCATGAAATGCGACTGAGCGAATGCTCACCCTGGCCGCCCGCTCACAGCCTCTGGAGGGTGGGAGGAGGCTGTCCTGGTCTTCCATGAGTTGACAATAGGCAGCAGGGAGCAGCAGGAATGGCTTACCTACCAGCTTTGTACCCTGTATCCCTTCAACAGGGACAGGGTTGGGTATAAATTCGGTAACTGGAAGTTTCCAAGCCCCTGGTAAACACACACTACCTTCGCATCTCTCTTATTCCACTAGCACTAACTTAGTCCACTAGCACTAACACTGCCTCACAGCCCACTTAAGCTTGATCTTTATTTAGTCCCATTAAAGTACACTGTGTTTCCTCTTCTTTTGGGGGCAAGGCCAGTTGTGTGAAATAGTTTCTAGAATTCTTTAAAGGAAAATATCACTCTCCCATTCCTATTGGCATTAGACTAGTTTAGAATTATGATCCTTATTAGTGAGTCTCCATCATATTTCTGTTTCCTTCCCCGCCCTCACTGATGTCTTCAACAACTGGTCATACCTTCCTTAGTACGCACAGTTTCTGAATGCTGGGGACAGTGCTCCAAATTTCCCCGGGTGAATCAGATGCTAAAAATAGAGCCTCCACTCCTATAAAACCCAAACCCTGTCCACCCTCTCATCTCTATAGTGTGCACATTCCCTACCAGACCCTGCCAGCACCCTTCTTCGCCAACTCGAGTTTCCTACCCACCCAACAGACCACAGGCAAGGTCCATGAAGTGGAAGTGAGCTCTTGAGTGCCAGGCAGACTTTGCTACACCCATACCAGCAAAAATTAGAGACTGAAAGGATGGGTGAATATTGGCCAGGCTTGCTCTGAGCATTAAATAACATAATGTACTTAAAGTGTCTAAGATAGCACCCAGCACCTGATGGTGGTGGTGATGATAGCAGCATGACCCTCTTCCCTACCCCCTCCTCCTCCTCCTTTTTCTTACTATTTTAACATTAATAGCAGCTATCATTTCTGGAGCTCTTACTAAGTGTTGGGCCCTAAACTAAGGGCTTACCCACTCCATTACATTTAACCTTAAAATGATTGCCAGGTAGATATTATTGAGCAGCCCTGGCTGCAAGAAATGCAATAATTAATAGTAAGACACTGGGCTATTTCAATCCAAACACCTGGGTTCAAATCACCACCTGGCACTTATTAACTGTTAATCTCTGAGCAAATCATTTCTTCCCTGGGAACCTCATCTGTAAAATGGTAAAATAAAGTATCCACTATATCGGGCTACAGAGAGGTTTAAGGTCAGGGTGTAGCATCTGACACATAGTAAGACTCCTCTTGCAGTTGCCCTCTCTCCTCACCCTGTTCTACTGCCCCTAATTCTATAGAATAAAGCTGTCAAATAGAACAACAGACACCTTGAATCTTATATGCAAACCACAGAGGGAAATAAATTTTCTAGTGGCCAAATTAAAAAAAAAGGTAAAAGGAAGCAGGTGAAATTAAGTCTAACAATAAATAAAACCAATATATCCAAAATATTATCATTTCAACATGTCAACATGTAATCAATGTAAAAATCCTTAATGAAATGTTTACATTCTTTTTTTAATACTGAGTGTTTGTCATCCGGTGGGGTCTTTATACTTGCAGCACATCTTGGGTCACACCGCCAGATTTCAGGGGCTCAATACCCACATGAGGCTGTTGGCTATGGTACAGAACAGGACAGCGACAGACAAAGAAGATGGAGACAGATCAGTGAGGCTATGTCAGCTGTCCCAGCCCACACAGCTTGGAAGTGGTACAACCAGAATTCAAACCATGTCTTGTTCCAAAGCCTGCCACGATTTTTTAAAGTCACACAAACATATAGTGGCTCAGGGGCCTAGTTTTATTTCTTCTAGGTCTCCATGTGAAAGGATTATCATGCTTTAAGGTCACTGGAGACCCACCCGTTTATAAAGCTGGCAGGTTGCCCCCCATCTCTTCTAGCCAGCTGCTGTCATACACACACCTTTATTTGGGGCAGGGGACCTCTGTCTCTTGTTCTGTTAAAAAATGAATAACGGCTGACCTCCTCAGCTCCCTTCCCTCCCAAATAAAGGCATGAAGAGAAGCTATTTTCAGAGGATGGTGTGTCCTTTCTACCTAAGACCAGACTTTGGCAAGTCTAGGATGTCCTCAGGGAATGAAATGACTAATTGGTGCTGGTCTCTGGGGATAGTACACCACTTGCTTATTCACCACAGCAAAGGACACATAAACCTTAGTAATCTCTTCAAATCACCTTAAATTGCTTGGCTCAAATCCACACATCTCCATCCCACCCCTCATGCTCCTCTATCCTTGAGCCATTTTTGAAAGCAGGTCTGCCAGAGGTGACCTTCAGAAGAGCAGCTGATGGCCTCTCTTTATTCTCCTGTTCCACGCTCTTGGAGGAGGTCACTGCGGAGCCCTGAGTTGTTCTGAAAGGTGAGGGCTTCTTGCCTTCTATCCCAATAATTCCCTAAGAGCTGGTTGGAGATCAAATATTCACCTGTTCTTGACAAACGAATGACATTTTCAGTTTTGCCATAATGCTAAATTTATTCAATCTAGAGGGTGGTCTTTTTGATGCTCTAGCCACACTCTCTATTACCACTGTGACCAGTATCAGTTAGGAGTAAATGCCCCAGTTACTATAGCCTATGTCGCTTGGGTGAAAATTCTAACTTCTACCACATTAGAAGAGGGGATCCTGGAGTCTCAGAGGCATGTATCTCAAAACACTGGAGCTAACCATCCAAATTAAAGAGAAATGAAAACTCTCCAACACTGTATATAATTTTTATTTCCCTCATGAAATGATGGTGAGAGTAGCTGGTAGTGTGCATTTGTCTTTGAATGTCCTTACTTGGCATGATAAGAAGTTGTTAATCCTATTTAAGTACCCTAGAGTTTATATATGTGCCTACACATAATGGTGTATTTAGTCCTTAAAACTATTTAACAATGTAGGCACTATATGGATCTAAAAAATCTCCATGTCTGGGAACTACAGACCTGAGACTTGGCTAATAGCATGAGATCTGGAAACCCCTAAAGACTAAAAAGAAATGTGCAGATGAACAAGCTGTTTGAGGGGCAGCAAGTGAGGGCAGTGATTCAGTTCTGCCACTTCTTTGGGCTCATTGAGTGGTTCCTTCTGAAATGGGTGGACCAGCTTCTTTCTACCATGACACCATCACTGAAATAGCAGCCAGCATTAATTGTGTTGGGCACTCTGCAAAGTGTCTGCACACCCTACCAACTTTTATTCTCCAAATAACTCTGATGGACAGGGATAAGTATTCCTGCAATGGGGATAAGGAAATCAAAAGGCAACTTATCCAAAATTACAGAGCTAGTGAGTGGCATGTCTGAGATTCAAACCCAGGTCAGTCTGATTCCAAAGGGTGTGTTCATACAGTATATTGTATGGCTATGTGGAAGCAAATGGAGTGTTTTAGGTGTGAAAATTACACACAGTGCTGCAGATTTGTCTTTAACTTGGATGGTTAGGTCTGGTGTTTGGGATACATGATTTAGGAATGCCAAGATCTCCAGTTCTGATGTGGCAGAAGTTAGAATTTTCACTCAGGGGACCCAGGCTGTGCCATCCCCCTAGCTGACATTGGCCAGGGTGGGAGTACAGAGTGTGGCTGGTGCGGGGCAAATCCATCTCAACCTCTTGTCTCGCTACTCAAAGAACATACTCCATTGCAAGAGACAATTCACCATCTCACATTTCCCCATCTCCCTGTGGCTAGCCTGCCCTTTACTAGGTATGATGTACAAGGGTTTTCCATGTACCGGTCATTTCTTCACCAATGTCTTCACATCTCATTCCCATGAGAGGAGTTATAATTACACCTAAAGGTCTAAATGGGTGGTGGTCAAATGGAGCCTAAATTTATCAGAAGCCCTTACTCCTGCTTCCATTAACCTCCCCACATCCCCACACCACCACAAAAAGTCAAAGTGAGCAGATTTAGAGACCATCCTACGGAAGCTCTGGCTGCACTTGGCTGTGAACTCAGTCGATAAACATGGCGAGGCACATTGCACACAGCTCTGATTTAGATAATCACTCAGCCAGCTCTGGGCATAACTTGAGTCCTGCGTTGTAACACAAGAAAATAGACTTGGCTTCTGCCACCCTGGAACCAATCTCAGCCTGCTGCAGATCAAAAGCAAGAGAACTGTATATTCTCATCTGCACAACCTTTATGGGTATCTATCTATGGTTTGGTTCAGGTCCAGGCACAAACTTGAATTAAAGGTTGAAACTGATGACTCAGAGCTTAGCTGGAAATGCAGCCCAGAAAATGGAGCTGTGAACTAGGAGGAAAATGTGTCTGAAGATGAGAGGGAGACATGGAAGAGCTAGGTGCTCAGACCCACATCTCACCCGCCTGCCCCAGGAGCTCCCATTAAGCTGCCATGCTGTGGGCAGCAGAGGGCACTATTAATACACTCGGAAGTGAGCAGCACACTTGAAGAAACAGCGGGTTTAGAAAAAGTTTGATTATGGCATTTGGACAGGAGAAGGTCATAAGATTATAGTTATCACCTTTATTCCTTCCTGTTCTCAATCTTAGATTACTAAAATTTTAAAGTAATAAAGAGTGGCTACAGAGTGAAATGGACTCCTGCATGGAACTTCAAGTTTTTAGGATCTAACATACACACACACACACACACACACACACACATCCATGTTAGATGATTACTATAGTCCAGGTTCATGGTGCTAAATGCTGCACATGCATTATCTTACTTAATCTTCTACTCTAACGGGGTAGATTCTGTTGTCATCTCCATTTCCAGATAAGAAAAGTGAGGTCAAATAGGTCAAGTGACTTGCTTCAAGTTACCAGCTAGTAAGTGGCAGACTTGAGATCTGAGCCAACTTCACATGCCAAAGCCCACATTTGTAACCATCATGCTATACCTCATGGCAGACATCTTTTCCATAATGTGAGAAGAAAACACCAACTCCTTATCTACCGATAGGAATTGAAAGTGTTGTGAATTCAGTGTTGCCACATCTACGCCTTAATAGTTGTGCAAAGTAAGGGTACTTACACCCTGCTGCTGCCTCTCTTCCTCTACCAGCCAGTTCCTTACCTTGTTCCAACAAAAATCCAGGGTTAAAAAGCAATGGCTCTGTTAGAAGTTAAATCCTGAAAATCTGCATATAGCCCAAGGCTTTCAATACCAACCCTCAGGTAACCCAATTCCTCAGGAAGCTGTAAAGTTAGGAATTGTTCATCCTTTGATCCATCTCTATCTAGAAGATCTATTACAGAGCATGGTTCAAAGTAAATGATCAATAAGTGATAATAAATACATATATTAATTAGCTAAGATAAACCAATGATTCGATGACAAGCAAATAGAATCAAAAAAACCACAGACCCTATAGGTGGCTGACTTTCTACCATTGTAAATTTATAACCTCATCATCTCTAAAATAGTCCACTTTGAAACTCCTATGACATTTAACTTCTGGATCCTTCCAGAAGCACTGCCCTAATATTGCTCATCATGTTCCCATAAAATTAATCTGATAGGGATACAGAAGCTACTCCTCTTGGAATTCTTAGTGTTTGAAGTGCATTACAGGTCTTCTATCTCCATTTCTTTTCCAGGAATGACATATGCATGGTGTGTGTGCCTCTGTCCTCCCTACTCTCCATGCCTAGGACACACCTTATTAATGGATCATGAAACACTTTCCATTGAGCCCAGATGGCCAGTAACTATCCATCAGATTGAGTCCACAAGGTAAAACCTACTTCTTTTTCTGACTCAAAACATTTGGAATCACCACTTCAGCATCACAGCCAAGTGATGACCCAGCTCTTGTCTGAAGAGCTCCATAGACCAGAAATACATTCTCATAAAGACAGCATATTCCATCTTCAGAACTATTAGAAACCTTTCTTAGGGATACTTCTGGGTCAACACAGAGACAGAACGCCTAGGCCTGCTATGCCTGCCTCTTTCCAAATTTTTACTAAAATTCCTTGAAGGTATGAACAACAAACTGCAGCTGGTCCTTGCAGGAAAAAAAAAAAAAAATGACAAAAATCCAAGGGGAATTTTTTCAAACTGCATTGACGATGGGGATTAATGGAAAAGCACATTCTTGGAATACACACCATATGTCCTACCCTTTAATTCATAATAGCATAAGTGCCCCCAAAGAAAGTAGGAAACACATCAGTCACTTAGTCCATTAAATTTCACTTCGTGCCCTTTTTTCCTACAGTGCCCCGGAAACAAATAGAAGGCAATGCCCAGGAGCATCCCTCGGAGATACCCATAACTGGGGTCATCGGAGATCCTTTCTTCTCTCTACATCAATGGCTCCTCTTTTTGTCCATTCATTCTGAGACAATAAAATTGATGTGCTTTGGCAAGAATTAGCTTTGATTCTGAGATGCTTGGCTACCTAAGGAAAACCCCTGTGACTAGCAATGTGGTCTCTCTTTTCCATATGATATAATGAAGCACTTGCAGTGTCTGAGAAACCAGGTTGGGTAAGAAAGGCCCCTCCCACCCTCCAGTAGGCCTGCACTGAAGGGTTACCTCCTGCTAAGCATGAAACATGAGCTTGTGCCATGAAACAGCACTGAGATCTGATCAGAGAGAGAAAAGCAACCCTACATGGGCCCTGAAGTCAATCTGTTGCCTAGCCACCCCTCACCCTCTAAGGAAGTGCTCACAGGATTACAGCAGCACCATACCCAGAGCAAAGAGGCCACTAACAAAATAATATGTGGGGCACATGAATAAAAGAATGACGAAATGAATGAGGGATAAAATGAACAAACTTGAAGAAACAAGAGGCATAGGGAAAAAGAAAAACATGGCTCTAGAAATTATGTTCTTTAAGAAATGGGCAAAGCATGGATTTTTGCAAAGCCAAGGCAGGAGCCATAGGAAAGACCAGATAGAGAGGATGAGAAACACAGCACACCGAGAGTGCTCTACTGAAGCTCATTGGGAATCTAGAGATTCAGTAACAGAACCTAGGTCCTCATCAAAGACAGTGAAAAGCAGAAGCAATGACTTGGAAATTAAATCAGGGATGTGCCTGTGAGAGCCTAGAATCTCCAGAGGGATGAGGAACCTGGCCCTGTTTCTGTAGGGTTCTCTCCTCCTCACTCAGGTCATTTCTTGGCAATGCATTATCTGCTGAGCTAAAATAGAGCCTCCCCTTTGCTATTTACAAATAGTTGTGCTTTTCTTCACATTTATATGCATATAAGTTTATTGTCTCAGACTGGAAACCTCATGGGGACAAGATCCTTCTTTGCCCACTGCTGGGCCCTTACCCCCTAAAGGAGTGCTGGGCATGTAGGAGACAGTTAATGAGTACTTATTACATGAATGCTTAAATAAATCAAGGGAAGAAAAATTTGCTATAACCAAACATAGTTTACTCTTTTGGAGCAAGGGTAGTTTAATAATAGGAAATTTGTAATACAATACATCATATCAATAGGTAAATTTTAAAGATAAATTGAAGAGTAAATCAGTAAAATGTAACACCTAGTCATAATTGAAAGCAAAAAAAAAAATATTTAGCACATTAGGAATAAAAGAAAATTGACTTAACATGACACATAAACTAAGTTAAATCATCTGTCATTATATTTAATGGTGAAACATTCCTCCCAAAATCAGAAATTAGATAAGAGTACATAACATCCAAAATAATTTTAAATACTTCTCTGGGGGTTCTAGTCCATTGAAAAAGTTCCAGATGGAATAAAGAGTTAAATGTATACATAAGACACATTTTTAAGTTTTTAAAAAGTGAAAAATTAGCTGGTTTTGCTCAAAATATCTAAGTATCTATCAAAGCAAGGAAAAATATATTTGTCTCCACAAAAATTAAAGCTTTTTTTAATTTTTAAAAGCAATGAAATACAGGGAAAATGTTTTAAGCCCACACAAAGTGTGTGAATCCATGTATCTGTCTATATATTAATTTTACTTCAATAAGTTTCAAAAGTAAAACAAATTGACAATGCCTCAATACATTGAGAGCACTTATAAATCTGTAATAAAAACTCTTAAGGCAAATTTTTTAAATTCCAAGTCACAAAAAGCCAAATTACAAAAGAAATGCAAATGTCCAAATAAACAAAAATGATTTGATTTCTCCAATTAAAAAAATGCAAAATAAAACAATATAATACAATTTTATGTCAAAATTTTATGGTCATGCTCTGGGCTTTTGAGGTAGAGTGAAGCAGGCTCTTTTATTTACTGGTAGTAGGAGAATATTCAAAGTCAAATGTTGCAATCTACTTTTCTCCCACTTCTAATCTACTCTCTACACTACAGCCAGAGTAATATTCTCAAAGGCAAATATGACCAGGCTACTTCCTTATCTAAAACCCTTCAAGGGCTTCCCATTGCTTCTAGAATAAAGATGTAAATCCTACACAGCCTACATCACCCTCCATGATCTGGTCCCTGTCTCTTCTTCAACCTCATGTCCCAATATGTATCCTACATCAGCAAGAGGCTTCCTCTCCGCACTGAGTGTTTCTCACTCCCTCTCACCTCACCCTTTACAAGTATGATCCTTTTCCCTGGAACACTCCTCTCTTTCTCCCAAATCACCTTTATTCTTCCTAGGTCTAAGCTCAATCTTCAATCCCAAGGAAACTTATCCTGGTCTCCCTGAATAGAAGGGAGGTTCTCCCAATGGAGAGAAGAGTCACACCATGGACTGCTCCTTCCTGGCACCTATCATAGTTTTAATTTTATGTTTATTTTGGATGGCTGCTTAATATCTTCCTCCTTCCCTAGACCATGAGCTCTCAGAGATCAATGGCCAATCTCTTTGTGTTTGCCCTTGTAGTCTGAGTACCTGGACCACAAGAGATGCTCAATAAATATTTACTGAAAGAAGCAAATTACTCTAGTGCATCTTGACTTCTAAAAAGACCTAAAGCTTCACACATACATAGTCTGCAAGGACAAATAGGTGCAGGACATGCACATTTCTGAACATAGCCCTGTTACAGGGTTGGACAAAAATGAAATTACTATTCTTCGACATGCTGCCATCAGACCATGTAATCTCCAATTTTATTCTTATCTACTCCCATTCCTGAACTCCAAAGTGACATGTTATGTTTATCCCTTCTAAGTTTCCTTTTGTAAACTAAGCCCATAATTTCAACCTCTTTTAAGACCCTTCTCTAGTTTCATGTCTTCCACAGTTAGTCTTCTTCTAAATTATTGATGAAGGTTACATGATTACAATGATGACTATGAGTGCATCTGTCATTTCTTAAGCCCTTACTTGAAAGCACCAGATCCCATGGCAGCCTATTTGCATGCCGACTCCTGTCACCTTCACGACAACATTATGAGGTGGGTGTTTCCATCTCAGAGGTTGGTAAATCTGTGGCTCTGAGGATCGGTTAACTTATCCAAGATCTCAAAGCACATAAATGGAAAGACAAGGATTTGAACTAGGCATCTTTGCCCCCAAGTCTCTTTACATGACTCTGATGGTTTTCAAACTTTCTCAGCCATGAAGTCTACTGTTTCTGCCAAATCTTATGTGGAAGCCTGCAATACAGCTAAAATCAGAATAGATCTCTGCCTAACGTGGCTTCAAAATCATTGCAGCACATCAGGCTAATTTTCACTAAAGGAGGCCTAAGTCAGAGGCCTGAGTGAACCCCTAGAAACCTGTTAGACTCACAGTATATCTTGTTCTAGAATACACTAGAATGTTCTGGAACATTTTAGAATATCTAGGAAAGTCTACAATGATGGAAATGTTCCATTCTGTGCTGTCCAATAAGATAGTCACTAACCATATGTGCTACTGAACATTAAAAATGTGGCTACTGTAACTAAAAAACTGAACTTTTAATTTAATTTACACTTAAATTTAAATAGCCACACAAATTATGAGTTGGTCTTATTATGCCAGCCTCTATCTCATACTTCCTCACTGTCTTCAAAATGCAATAGACTCATGAAAAGACATGAGGAAACTTAAATGCATATTACTAAGTGGAAGAAGCCAATTTGAAAAGGCTGCATACTGTATGATTCCAACTGTATGACATTCTGGAAGAGGCAGAACTATGGGGACAGTAAAGATCAGTGGTTGCCAGGAGTTGATGTGGGAGAGGGATGACTAGACTGAGCATTGGAGAACTTCAGAGTCATAAAAATACTGGGTATGATGCCATAATGATGGATATATGTCATTACACGATTGTCCAAATCCACAGAAGATGGGTTATGACACCAAGAGGAAACCACAATGTAATCTATGGACCTTGGGTAATTATGGTATGTCAGTATAGGTTTATTAATTGTAACCACTGTATCACTCTGGTGGGGGATATGGATAATGGGGAAGGCTATGCATGTCAGGGGGCAGAGGACATTTGGGAAATCTCTGTACATTCCTCTCAATTTTGCTACAAACCTAAAACTGCTCTAAAAAAATAAAATCTTAAAGAAAACCACACAATAGATTAGAGATTAGAAGTGAAAATGTGATCAGGAAAGATTTGGCACAGAATGCTCACCAAGGAGCCATGTTCTCCTTTACATTCCCACCCTCCTTTGCAGGTAGTTTGGAGCTGTGTGACTAGATGCAGCCAAAGATTTCTGAGTGCCACATGGCTCTAAGGTTGAGGCAATTAAGACTTAGTGCGCCTCAATATCCCTCTCTCCCCTAAGAGGCCAGGGGTTCCAAACAACATAACTGGAAAGATATGGGAAGGCATGTCACAAGAGAGAACTAAGACTTCATTGTTCCAAGCCTCTGAGATTGCAGGGTTACCTGTTACAGCAACATTGTGTTGCTGAGGCTGACCAACAAAAATAACAACGGGAGCGCTCAGAATTCTTGGCAAAATAAGAACAACAAAGAAGCAGCAAAAGCAGGATCCAGAGAGATGAGGAACTAGACAATACATTCCATTAACAGTAGCACTGATTTTCGTGCCTTACCCTGGTGGAGTCAGGAGGCAGTTTTACAATAATTGTCCTCCAGGTTCATAAGAGCAGATAATTAGGATGGTAATCTCCATTCTGTTATCCTACAGTTTGCTTCTAAAGAAAAGTTTTCCCACACTAAACACCATCTTGCTTCTTTCCTTCAGCAATAGTCTTAAGCCAATTACATTATGTAAGTGGAGATTATAAAACCTACATTAGCAATGATTCCTCTGGCAGCCCCATGTCCCTGTAGCTGTCACTTGGCAATTGTTTAATGGGACAGATGTGAACCTTTGGTATTGGGGGTAATGTGAGAAATAGACATTTATGGCCACAGCTTATCAAACTGTACTCCCTTTTGCTAAAGGTAATTCCTGACTATGATTATTGCTAAATCCCACCAGTCCTCTGTTCCTCCCCAGCTTAAAGAGTCAGTGGCCAGTTAGACACCATCAGCTAAGACCCACTACATCTTTTGCTAAAAAGGGTACATTTGTTAAATAAATATTTAAGAACACGTTTCCTCCCAGATATGTGAGCCATTCAGAGATTTCTGTGCAGGAACAGCTCAGGTTTCCAGGACATACTTCAGACGTCTACTGCTATCTCCCTGCCTCTTGAGGGTGCAGGAAAGCATTAAATGTATTTCCCAATTTCATGACCTGGTGAAAGTTCCAAAGCCTTCAAGATAGCACACTACAGAGCAGTGATGGGGAGCCATCATGGGGCCAGACAGTGCCGGCATGAATCCTGGTCATGCTATCTGCTAGCACTGGGACTATGGACAGCTAGTTATTCTTGCTGGGCTCCTGCACAGCGGACATTGAAAGAGTGCTATTCCCTCAACTAATCTGGCGTGTCCATCTCCCCACTTTGATCTGCTTTGTTCCTTTCATCCCATGCCCTTCAGAAAACTGCCATGGACTTCTGGAGCCACTTCACCTGAAGGAACCAAGAGAGTCAGAAGTGCCTGGGAGCTCACGATGCCTGGGGCAGCTGCAGTTCATGACTGGTGAAGGAGTATCAAAGTCCGATGATCTGGACTTTGTGCAGGAGAGTTCTGCATAATTCACCTCCAGAGCTGCCACAAGGGATCAGGCTGAGGCTCAAATCTAACCCTTGAGTAGCTGTTTCCCTGCCCTCTCCTGTTTTTCCCATTCCCGTACCAATTTTCTCAGGGAACACTTTCTTTTTTTTCTTATAATAAACTTTTTATTTTAAAGTAGCTTTTGATTTACAGAAAATTTGCAGATAGGGCAATATGCCCTACTTCCTATATGTAGGGTTCCCATATACCTTATATCAAGTTTAGCCTTTTTTTTTTTTTTTAAGATTTTATTTATTTATTTGACAGAGAGACACAGCGAGAGAGGGAACACAAGCAGGGTGAGTGGAAAAGAGAGAAGCAGGCTTCCCACTGAGCAGGGAGCCCGATGCATGGCTCGATCCTAAGATCCTGGGATCATGACCTGAGCCAAAGGCAGATGCTTAACGACTGAGCCACCCAGGCACCCCAAGTTTAGCCTATTATTAATATCTTCCATTAGTATGAAACATTTGTCATAACTGAATATTGATACATAGTTATTAACTAATGTCCATCATTTTTATTCAGATTTCCTTAGTTTTACCTAATTTCCTTTCTCTTCCAGAATCCCATTGAGGATCCCACATTATATTTAGTCCTCAAGTCTCCTTGGGCTCCTCTCGGCTGTAATAGTTTCTCAGACTTTGTGTTTCATGATCTTGACAGTTTGGAGGAGTACTGTCAAGTGTTTTGTAGAATGTCCCTCAATTAGGATTTGTCTGATGTTTGCCCCCACAGATCACGCCAAGCCTAAGACTGAATCCTTGATCAGCCTTTTTCCCTTCCCTATCCCGCTGTCCCTTACTCCTTCACAGATACATGAAGCCCTGGTCAGACTTGACCTCCAGGAAAGCAAACCTAAGGCAACTGACAAACAGGGGTGGTCCTGGGAAAATGAGAGTTTGATGATGAACCGTTTGCTGGCTGGGGTGGGGGAAGGCAATAAAGAGTCCCATCCTTAGAGCTCTAGAGAACACCAACTGTCCCTGATGTGTGGGCCTAATTCAAACGCAAAGACTTTTCCTGGGACGAACCAGAACAGGCTAGAACTTGAGGAAATACTACCTCATGCAGTATTTCCGGTGTTTGAGAGGTATGGTGGTGGGGAGAAGGTATAATTATGAGGACTGTGGAATTGAGTGTTGCTACTGAAAACAACACTGATGGATGCTTTGAGGAGAGAAAATGACATAGAAGATGAATTTTCAAATTCCAGGAAAAAATAATGTGGAATGTAAAAGCAGGCATCCCTGGGATTCCCATCCTGTCCCTTGATGCTCTAGGGATACTCCTTTGCTATGCCACTTACGAGGGTTTCCCCAAATACCTACTCTGGCCTATATAAGTATGATATCAATATTTCTAGCTACTCAGCCAAACATATTAAAACAGAAAATCAGTCAAATTGGTTATGACCTATACAAAGAGGAGACAATACTCTTAGGCTTTACAGCATGTGAGTTTTGTCAAAGAGATAGTTCCTCTGTCACAGGCTTATGGCTTTTTCCAATTCAATTAATTGGGATCTCACAGAAAAGTAAATGCTGTAAAATAAAAGATTCAAACATCTGGAAGCCCAAGCACAATCCAGTGGAAAGCACTAATATGATGCAGTCACAGCTTGTGGATGGGAATTTTAAGAGCTTTTATTTCTAAGAACCACCGCTCAGAGAGTGTGACTTCTTTTTGCAACTAGTGCACAAGGTAGGTTTAGATGGTGTTTTTTCTAAGAATGCTGTTTAGTGGGGAATCTCCAAGGCATTCATTCAATCAAAATATATTATCTGAGTGTCTCTTTGGGGCAGCCATGCTGTTAGGGTATAATGGTGAGCAAAGTAGATGCAGGTCTTATCTCTCCTTACAGAGTTTAGGGCCTAATTCCATTTCAATAGCTCTGGGTCCAATAGGGGAGAGTCCTGGAGAAAAGGCGGCCCCTACAAAACATGTGACCTTCAGTCAAGGGACACAGCCATATTAAGACACCTTCCCCCTTTTTACTCCGTCTTAGGGCTCTCCATTGGCCAACCCAACCAGAAGCCATAAGGCCAAGGAGCCCCATTGATGGAGTCCATATAAATGAGCCACTGGGGGCACTGAGCAGGAGAAGAAAGGAGCAGAGTGGACCTAGAGGGACAGTGGAAGATATTTAGCACATGGTCATGACCCAGTGATGATGATGAGTAAGCATTATCTCTGCAAACTACTCCAGGATATTCTTACTCACTCCATACTGTAAAATAAAAGACTCAAGCATCTGGGACCCCAAGCACAATCCAGTGAAAAGCATTAATACGGTGCGGTCACAGCTTGTGGATGGGATACTCTCACGGTACCACTGTCACTTGTATATAATTTTTGTCTCATTTAATTCTGAATCAAATAATCTCTAATCTATACGACTGGTTCTTGTCGTCCCACATACGAAGTTTTTGTCTTCCTACATATCTTCTTGATGTATAATGCTCACTCCCCCTCTCCTTCCATGTGACCTATTTCTTTGGAGCAAATTATTCCCTTTGAGAACCCTGGAATTCCTCAAAGATCATATTTAGCCTTCTGGTATAAAAATACTGACAGAGGTAAAGTCTGTAAAATCCCAATTTGACTGCCAATTTGTGTTCAGAGCCACTTTCAATGAGAGTTCATGAGAAAGTTGAAGAAAAGGCAATCTGAAAATAGTAAATATATGCCTAGGGGATAATGATGTATGATCAGAATTGTTACTATTAAACACTCACTCTGTACCACCAAGAAGAAGAGTTTTATAGCAAAGGACGACCTTGAGAGCAATGCAGCCCAACACTGAGGAGGATGCTGATGGTAAGATAATGCCAGTGATACGAACAACAACAGTAATATTGGTACATATCCATTTTCAAATGCCTACTAAATTTCTGATGCTATACTCGGCCCTTTATACATATCAGCCTCATTAATATGCTATTCATCTGATTAATATTAATTTATACACATCTCACTTAATACTCAAGTTAATACTATTATTATTACAGGATTTTTGTTTTATACATTTTATCTCAATACTTAAAAGTGATAGTATTGTTCCAATACTTTACATTGTCACTGTTCGTATTTTATGCATTTAATCTCATTTAATACTTAGATATTGTGTCAGCATTTTTATACATATAATTTCTTGCATTTTTATACCTTTTATCTCCTTGAATACTGAAACTGATATTACCATTCCAGCTTGACAGCATGGGGTACTGACGCACAGGGAGTGTGTTAGTACTCAGAATCACGAAGCTGGTGAGTGAGGCTGAAGTGCAGGCCTGTCTGGGCCGGTGCTCTTCCTCTCTCCACTACAAACGAAGTGCCTCCCCCAACAGTAAGAGCTGACATGCCAAATCGTCACCGCACACCAGGCTCTGCGCTATTTTTATATGCACTTTTTGCATTTGATCTTCACGACAACCTCATGAGGTGGGTTCTATTTTCCATGTCTATTTTGCAGAGCTCAAAAATGGCACCCAGACAAGTTATAGTAATTAAGGGAGACTTGTACTCTCCAGACATCTGCTGGGAATCTGGCTAAAAATAGAGGGTCTGGCAAGTCACTGCACTGGGCACTGTTTCATCCTTTCAGTGTTAATGAAGCCATGAGGTGACCTGTGACTGAGGCCTTAGCCTGTGTTAAGGAAGAAAGATGAGTTAGTGATGAGGGAGCAGAAGCCTCAGCAAAGCAACTCTTTTCCTGAGGTTCTTAATCATATAAGAAAAGAAAAACCAGCACTGGCAGGTATAAATCCTGAATGCTTGAAAACAGATTGTTTTTTTAACTTGGTATATCAGAGTTCTGTGGTGGCAAGTGGCAGACAGTGACTCCGACGACCTGAGCAAACAACAACTACTACTACAAAGAAAATTAAAGTATGGCTGTCTACTTTACACAGAGATACATGGGCATAGGGTTTTAGAGGCCAAATAGTTACAGGTCTTAAAACAGATGAGAGATTCTAAAGAAAGGTCATAAAGATGAAATGCCAAAATGCTCCAGTGAGAAAGAAAAAGGGGGAAGCCAGCCAAGTGGCACTGTGGCCCTCTGAAGGCATCGGGTCTTCAAAGGCCCAGTGACAAAGGCAGAGCATGTGATCGGAGAGAGACAGAGATGTGACACCCACATTGACCTAGACGAATGCTTTGGGGAAGGGTAAAGCCCAGAATTAATGTAGGCAACAGCCAAAGAAAGACGAGGCATGCACACAGCACACATTCCATGAGCACTGACGAGGAAGCTAACGTTCCCTGACACCGGTTGGGGCTCTGGAGTCTGATGGAGCTGAGCAGGAAACCTGCTTGTGCCATAAACTAAACTAGAGACCTTGAGCATGCCCTTTCATCCAGAAGTGCATGAAGCTAATGTCCTTGTTTCCTGCAAGTCTTGGTTCATGCTGTCACCTTCTAAATGAGGCTTCCCCAACTACCCTATTTAAATCGTACCCCCTTCCGTCCCGTCCACCACCCTGGCACTTTCAAACTCCCTTTCCCTGTTCCAGCCTTTCTTTCATCACATGACTTACCATCTTTTATCATACTAAACACATTTGTTATTATGATGTTCAGTGTGTTGTTTATTGTGCATCTCACCCCCCGGAATACACCAGGGCAAGGGTGTTTGTTGATTTTGTCCGAAGATGTCTCCCAAGCGCCTAGAATAGTGCCTGTCATACTCTAGTGCTTAATGAATAACCTGTTGAACGAATGAAGGGTATTCTTTAATCTCTCTGTCTTGACTGTAAAACGGGGACAGCGTTCACTGGGTTTTACGAGAATTAAATGGGATGATGCATGTAAAAGCACTCAGCACCATGCCTGGTAAAAAGTACTCAACAGATGAAAGCAATTATAGTGTTTTTCATATCCATCAATTTTCTGATTTGATCATCATATTAACTCTGAAAAATAATATCTTGCAGGTGAGGAAAATGTGATCCATAGAGATAAAGCCAGTTGTTAACTTGATCTAGCATCTCAGAGGTTTCATTTGTGGAAATGGTATAAAGAGAACTAGGCCAGAGGAGAGGTAAAGAGATTCATTCCCCATTTTTTTCAAGCCTTTTCTAGCAAAGGATGGTTAGCCCCAAACTCACTACCATAGGGGCAGAATTCCAAAAACAGTGATTAGATATATGTTCAGTGAACATTTTATTTCCTAATGTGGCAATCACTAGAAATTATGTTGGTTCACCAGGAGGTATGGGTACTACATAATTGCATTTCCTTCCTTGATAATATTACTGAGACAACAGAAGAAAACTGTAGACAAGGCAAAATATATCTTGATTTCAACAGAGCACATAACAAGGCCCCCTTTAGACATTACCCATAAGATGGTGAAATGTGGTTTCATTTGTTGGATTTAATCACCAGGACCAAAGATCAGCAAACTTTTCCTGTAAACGGCCAGGATGTAAATATTTTAAACTCTGCAGCCATGTAGGGTCTGTCAAACTACTCAGTTTTGCCATTGTTGTGTGACAGCAGCCATAGACAATATGTAATGAATAAGTGTGGTTGTGTTCCAATAAAACTTTATTTAAAAAAAAACAATCTGCCAGCTGGATTTGGCCCATGGGCCATAGTTTGCTAACCCCCAGCCTAGATAGTTGAATTACTATACCCCTAAGTGTGCCATGGACTGAACTGCCAAAGAGTCTCTACTACAGCGATATGAAAATAGGTTGACTACATTTATAAGGGATACAAAGCTAGTAAAAATATCCAACATAATGAATGACAAACTCAAGATTTAAAATTAGGCTGAGAAGCTAAAACTAGCAGCCCAAATTAACATGGTATAAGTTAATGCCTAAAAGTATATTGTTCTTTGATTAACAAAACATCATAAACAAAAAACTAAGCTACAATCTACCAACACACTGAAGGAAAAACTGGGCTTGGCAATCACTCAAAAATAATCTGTGGTTGGCTATATGCTCCCCTCATTATTTATTCACTCATTCATTCATTCACTTACTTCTTTAGTTTTTAGCAATAATCCCCAACTGTGTACCAGGGCCTGTGCACAGTGCTGGAGTGTTTTTAATGATAAATAAAATAGTCTCAGTCCTTAAGGACACATGACATAATCTATTGGACAAGAAATATGTCCCTTTATTCATTCATTCACTTGTTTTTTCAACACCCAAATATTGCAGTCAATGATGTGGCAGGGCCAGATCAGGGAGCGGGCAAATGAGATTTAGTATTTGCCTTTGAGGAACTTTGAATATAATCTTCAAGACACATATTATGTAAACAAATCAATTACAATACAGCATGGTATATGCTGTTTCAGAAATATGACTCAAAGGCTGTGAGAGCAAAGAGAATGGAACAGCTAATTCACCCTAGAGGATTCCATTCAAGGTTTGAGTGTGCACA
This sequence comes from Halichoerus grypus, assembly GCF_964656455.1. Classification (NCBI taxonomy): domain Eukaryota; kingdom Metazoa; phylum Chordata; class Mammalia; order Carnivora; family Phocidae; genus Halichoerus; species Halichoerus grypus. Next base: position 5,916,300 of record NC_135726.1, read on the forward strand.
AGATGTCTGAGAACTCTAGGGACACCGGAGAGGAAGTAGGGGGGATTAATCTACTATAAGCCTTTTTTTTTTTCCATTCAGTTAAAATGTACTTGGATGTTTGGGAGCTGTTTCTAGAAAATGGATTAAGAGTTTTACTATCAGATGTTGATCTACTCTTTAATGTCTGAGGGATTTTGGTATCTGGTTACAAACAACCACAAATACTTGTGTTTTGCTTAATATTCCATTTACTAAGACCATCTATTAGAACATAGGCAAATTTTTCAAAACAAACACTTTGGATAATGTAAATGTCACTTACAAATTTGACTAACCTCCCTTAAGGAAATTAAACTGAAATTACAGCTATAGTCTCTTAGTTGGGTTTCCTGCAGAAGCCTTCCCTGATCAAGGTTTGAGTGTGCACAAGATGTCTGAGAACTCTAGGGACACCGGAGAGGAAGTAGGGGGGATTAATCTACTATAAGCCTTTTTTTTTTTCCATTCAGTTAAAATGTACTTGGATGTTTGGGAGGCAGCCTTGCACACACTGACTCAGGAACTAGACTTCTGCCATTTAGCAGTTCTGGGGCTTGAGCATCCTTCTCTGGATCTGCTGCATTTGACCAGCAGCTGAGGGAGAGAGAGAATGGAGGGTTATGCGTGGAGAGTTAATGGGCTAGCCCTGGTGGTAGTGTTCATCATGTCGACCCGTTCTGATGTGGCTGGAACCATATAGTCTTTTTGTGTTTTTGTGACTGGCTTATTTCATTCAGCCATGTCCTCAAGGTCCATCAATGTTGTAGCATGTGACAGAATTTCCTTCCTTTTTAAGGTTGAATAATATTCCATTGTATGTATATACTGCATTTTATCTATCAATTCACTGTTGGACATAAGGGTTGCTTCCACTTCTTGAAATATACTTAACACTATTGAACCATGCACTTAAAGATGGTTAAGATGGTTTTTACAAAATGATGTAGCTGGCAGCCTCCAGCAGTTGGCCCCATAGTGATGTGAACCTGAGATGGGATGACCTCCTCAAGTGACAGTGGATAGAGATCTGATGCACCCAGCTCCTTCTTTCTTGCCCCTCTCTTACGGACAATAATAATTTTAAAAGGCTGCTTCCAAAATGCCCAAAATCCTTATGCATCTGAGGGTCCCTTCCTGCAGACAGGTCTGCAATATGGGCTAACATGCACTCTGGATCCAGAATGTAAGTGCGCTAAAACACTAGCTTTCTTCCAACTCTCCCAGGAGTTCCAAGGGTTCCATTTCCAAAGCTCCACTTCCTTTCTCTGGGGCATTTTCCACTTGTGAATATAGAATACAACTTGTGAGTATAAGTTCTGGCTCTGGGATCAAACAGATCTAGGTTTGCAAATTGGCTTCTGCACTTGCAATCTGTGTGTGTTTCAGGAAGTTAATTAGTTTGCTTAAGCCTCAGTTTCCTTGGCAGTGAAATTAGACTAAAGTAAGTTCTCTCTTGGATATTTTCTTAAGATCCACTCTCTATACATCTGCATCCTGCTCTCCGCCTAGGAGACCAACCTAGGGGTTCTCAGCTGGAAGAATTTTGTCCCCTCAAGGGACATTTGGAAATATGGAGACATTTTTGGTATCACAGCTAAGGAAGTTGCCATTGGCATTTAGTGAGTGGAAGGCAGGGATGCTGTTAAATATCCTACAGTGCACAGGAGGATTCCTTAACAAAGAATTATCCAACTCTAAATAACAACATTGCAGAGGTTGAGAAACCCTGGACTACACAAACAGGCTCTCTGCCCTCTGGCTTCTAGATGGAGTTGGCCAATAGGGAGCCCTAGCAGGAATCAAGAGAGGAGAGAGTAGGTCAGGCTGTCCATTCCCTTTGCTCCCACTCAAAGGGGTTACCTTAGGTTGGCTGTGTCCCTTCCCAGTAGACCCCTGCTCCACCCAAGGCAGGCTTTTCTCCTTCTAGGATCTGGCAGCTTGGCCTAAGGGTGGTAGCAGCTCTGCTGATCCTGGCCCCAGGAAGACCACACTGGCTCTTGAGGTTCCTTTGTACCTTGCTGCACCTTTGTAAATAGCCCCTCGTTTCGTATAAACTCTCTTCAAATAACCCTAACTGGATGATCTGTTTCCTCTTGGGATTCTGTGTGATATCAGTAACAATCTCATAAGGCCGTTATAAGGTTTCAGGGAGATCATAGATAGAAACACTCGGTGCAGTGTAAGGCATGTTGTGAATGTTCAGGGAATCATTGCCTTCTCGCAGTGTTTTGGCATTGCTGTTATGCTGGATCCCCTGATCAGATGAACCTTCCTTCAAATGAGCCACCTGAAAATTTTCTCCCTTTTTAATTTGGAGCATACCTGGATCTTAAGAGTAGATCAAACTTTTTTTTTTCAACAGCTATGTTTCAATATCTAGAGATAACTGTTCTGCCACAGAGCTCAAATATGGTGTTAAAGTATGTTGTGAGTTGGAAAACCTTTGCAGAAATTCCAGGTCTGTCTCGGCTCTCGGAATGCAAGACATTATTTGTGTCCCTGTCATATAAATTTGGAAGCAGTGTCCATGCTGGCCCTTTTCTCTCCAGGTTTCCTGACTCAGTAGGAAGAATGAATGAGGCTGATTTTTATCCCTGGTGGCAGGAGGAGAAAGGTTGGGCTACAGCCTCTGCAGACGTGGTTGGACAAGATTCAGACTAGGCAATGGAAATCGCCATGCCCCCCACTCAGGAGAGCACCGGGGCCTCTGGCGGCTTCACCGCAGGTGACACACAAGACAAGTCCAGCCATAGAATGTGTTTGAGGATATGCTAGAAACACTGGGGCAACTCATTCATTCATTCATTCATTCACTCATTCATTCCAATATATATTGATATTTGAGAGTAACTCTGACTCTTTAAGTCTATTCTATGTCATTACCTCCAGTCCATAGAACAATAATAATTATAGATAATATCATGTTTTCATCCACTGTCTCATCCAGATCTTTCAAAAGCTCTATGAGGTGGGTGTTCCTACTGGCCCATTTTGAGGATGAGGAAACTGAGACTTAGAAAGAGGAAGTCATTTGCCCAAGTCCCATGGCACTGAACTGGGATTCATATGCAGACAGGTGAACTCTAGAGTCAGACAGACCAGCCTGAGTGCAAGGAAGTTACTTCGCTTTGCTGACCCTCTGTCCTCTGTAACAGCAGGACCATGGCCAATGCTAAGGACTAGCAGCTAGCACTACAATTAAAAAGTAAGGGACTTCGAGTCTGGCATCCCTGAGCTCCAATCCTGTTCTATCTCTAAACAGCTATGTTCGCCAGGCAAATCATTTAACCTGCCTGGGCTCAGTTTCCTCATCTGCAAAGCAGAGGATAATAATGTCTCCTTGTAGAGTCATGATGAGAACTCCTGACAAATGCAGAGATCTCCAAAGTGGGGTGTGGGAAGAAAAGTATCAGAATGTTGATTTCTAACTTGTTTAATTCACCTCGAAACAAAAAAAAGGAACTTAAGCTCCATTAATATTTAATGTATGCATAAACATTTGACACCCATATTTGACATATATGTCAGCTCTTTTCTTTCCTCTACAATGCCGAATGGCTGGTAACACTTCCACATTCATCCATTTGCTTTTAGCAAATTGCCTTATGTGACAATTTATGTGTGCCTGGGTAAATGGATTTAGGCTTTATAATAACCAGTCTTTAAGCAGACAAACTCACAAAATGGACAAGTGACTTAAAAACATTCCTGCTAAAAATCTGTTTAAAAAAAAACACAAAAAAACACTAACAACGTAAGTATAAGTGAGAAACCAGAAAATGCAGAGCACATTTATTCCACTTATGTAGGGCTTTTCATGGGCCACCCCACAAGGTAAACAAGATGATGACATAATCCAAGGTGACAAAGTGCTGTCCCCTACCCACCCAAATGAAATTACCATAATAAGGTTTGGACTATGGATTTACAACACTACCATTAAAGACAATTTTTTCTCTATGTGTAACTTGTGCCTGGAGATATTAGCTGATGATAGTACAAAGCCATCATAATTAGCAAGACATTAAATTTATTTATTCCAAGGTAATTTCATCCTTTTAAAATTTCTTGTTTTGTGTATGTTTTATAAGGTACTCAAAAAGCACCATTTGGCAGTGTGTAAGTAACTAATCAAATGTAATTATGTTAGTGATATGTGCTTAAAATCATTTTTGTTGGTGGGTATGCAATTTAAAAAGCATGGAGACCCCTGAGCTAATATACATAATAAAGCAATTGACTCACAAACTGCCATGCAGTAGTTGCTCAATAAAAAGCAACTGTTGGGGCTCCTGGGTGTCTCAGTCAGTTAACCACCTGACTCTTGATTTCAGCTCAGGTCATGATCACAGGGTTGTAAAATTGAGCCCCACACTGGGCTCTGTGCTGGGTATGGAGCCTACTTAAGTTACTCTCTCCTCCTCTCCCTCTCAAAAAAAAAAAAGAAAGAAAGAAAGAAAGAAAGAAAGAAAGAAAGAAAAGCAACTGTTGTTATTATCAATTCCCCATTTATTGAGCACTTTCTGCATACAAGTTTTTACACACATCTTAAAACAATTTTATTATGCAAAATTTCAAACACCCAAAATGTAGCGAGAATATTTTGATGCACCCATATACAACTTTATCCAGCTTTGACAATTATCATTTTGCCAGTCTTGTTTTATCTCTTCCCTCACTTATTTTTCTGGACCATATTAAAGCAAATTCTACATCATTCCACCTGAAAATAATTTGGTATGAACCTCTATCTGATAAGGACTATTTGTTTAACTACCTTGCCATTATCACACCCAAAACAATTACCAATAATTCCTTTAATATCATCCACCATGCTACTATTATTATTACCATTATTACTATCCTTAATGAAATGCAAATATGATTGGATCCCTCCAGCATCATCCCATCTTCATGACCATGTCCAAACTCCTCGCGAAGCCCTAATCTTGCCCCTGCCTCCTTGTCCATTCCTGTCTTCTCTTCCAGTGTTGGCTCTTTCTGCTCCTTCAACCTGCAAGTCTCCCTCTTCACTCTCAAGCTGCCCACCTGTCCTTTCATACCACACTCTACCCGTCCTTCCTTCAAGTTCAGATAAGATGTGACCTCCTCTGGGAAGCCCAGACTGCTTCTGTGCTCGCTTCCTGTGCTGACTTCCATCACCGAGTTCATTGTATCATCCGTGCATCTTGCCCTCAACATTCTGTGCTCCTTGAGAGCTAGGACGGTTAAATTTGTGTGTCAACTGGGCTAAGGGATGGTGGTAAAACATGACTTCTGGATGTGTCCATAGGAGTGTTTCCAGAAGAGATTAACATTTGAAGCAGTACATTGAGTAAAGAAGATCTGCCCTCACCAATGCGGGGGGGGGGGGGGGGGCGGCGCATCATCCAATATTGAGGGCCTAAATAGAACAAAAAGTCAGAGGAATGGCAAATTTGCTCCCTTTTCTTGATCCAGAACATCCATCTTCTCCTGCCTTAAGACAATGGCTCTTCTGGTTCTCAGGCCTTTGGGTTTCGACTGGAACTATACCACCTGTTTTCAGATGGCAGACCATGGGACTTCTCAGCCTCCACAATTGTGAGAGCCAATCCTTCAAAATAAATCTCTTTGTGTAGGCTCAAATGTATCCTATTGATTCTGTTTCTCTGGACAACTCTGACTAATACAAAAATCAAGACCATGTCCTGCTCATCATTGTAGTTCTGCACAGTACCTGGAGCTTGCTGCCTAGAACATCTATAAGAGTTGCAGGACTGGAAAAATGAATCATCCAGGAGTGGGAAGGTAGAGTTAACCCTGAAGGACCAAGAAATGGAGAGCAAATAACATAATGGGGTCCGTAGGGCCCAAGGACAAAATGGGATGTCACACCAGGAAGGTTTGGATCAGTAGATGAGATCTAAAACCCTAAACAAATGAAACAGTCCTGGCTTTCCATTTAAAAAGGTGCCACGTGGGATCTGAAAGTGATGGCAACCCTTTAAGTAAATCTAGAATAATCAGAATAAAAGTTCCACTAGGGAAAAGCTTCTCTAGGGAAGAAATTTTTATCTGTATCATTCACTGCTGTACCTACATCGCCTGTACACAGTAGGTGCTCAGTGAAGATTTCTTGGATGAATCAATGAATGGATAAATTAACTCAGGACTGATTGAAGAAAAGACAGAGATATGAACTGGATATGAGTAGAGACAGAAAAGTAGCTCATTCCTCACTACCCCTCAGAATCACCTAAGGGAAAAGACCCTAACCTGCCAACCCTGTGACAATCAATATCATGCCTACCTCATTTAATATTGTCTTTCCAGTGCCCTGCAGAGTCTGCCATCTAACAGTGCTCAATAAATCACTGTGGAACAAATGATTCCTTCTGTGAAATGGAAGCTAATATTACTTAGCTGGAAATGAACTAGGATTCTCAACACTCTTCATGTCTTCAGTGAAAATTCTATATTAGTTCAATCTCTAAGTTTTTTTAGCCTTGTTTTTAAGAGTCTTGAAACAATTCCAACTAATCAATCAAGGTCATATTTGTCATTGGAGCATCTGCTTGCTAACATGAGTGTGTCTGCATTTTGTTAAGCTTTCTATTTTTAAGCCTGACATAATAGTACATGCCAGACCATTTCCAGATCATGATATTGCCATAAATGGGGCACCAGTGTCTTGGGAGCTACTGGTAGGGTGCCTCTGGGGAGAAAGGAGAAGTTCAGAAGACACAGACTTTTGCAAATTCTGCATTAAACAGAAAGTTCTTCAACACAGGATTGCTCAGAGCCTTTGTTATGCTAATATGAAATTATGATCCCATAAAAGAAGGTGTCAAAAGATGGCAATCCCCAAATTCTTTATTGCTTAAAATGCTATATTTTTTAGATATTTGATGGAAAACCTTTTAACAACTCAGAGGTTGCTTGTTCCAAGAACATAGTTTTAGAAATGATGTTTGCAAGAATAACAAATCATGAGGATTCTTGCACTTTCCTAACCATTCAGCTTGCTAAAGTTAAAATGACTGGTCTACTATAACAGAGAAAGGCACAAGCTCATTCAAACTCCCTCATCTGCTCCTCATAAGGGCAGAAGCACCAGAATCAAGAGATTGGGCTTTGCTATGAGCCTGACTTGGTACAAGTCTCAGCTCTGCAACTTACTAGATGTGTAACATTCTGCAGATTAATTATCTCACAGCCTCAGCCTTCTCATCCTTAAAAGTAAGAACAACGACACTGTAGAGGGACTACTTAACCATGACAGTAGGGGATGTCTTTGAAAAGTCACGGCAAGGTCTGACACGTGGTAAGTGATATGTCATTCATGGAGTGTCAGGCACTGATAGAGAACCTGCAGATGGAGCTGTAAACAAAACAGTCAGAAGTCCTTGCCCTTGGGAGATTCCAGCCCAGCAGAGGAAGATGGAATCCACTCCCCATGTGGTTCCAAGGAGCAGCCAGGGTGGGCACCAGAACTCTAGGGCAACAGCAGGTGCCATTCATGGAAAGTCTGTTGCCACGTTCCTGGTGAAAGATGGGGAAGTTGTGAGTTGTCCTGTTACCGAGAGCCACCTGAATACCGCCTGGGCACTGTGGCTGCAGCATACCCAACAGGAGACAATGCCCTGAATCCTCCTCCTTCCCATGACAGAAGCACATAGCAGCAGAACAACTTGCAGCCTCACACTGGAATGCCTTGGGACCCATATGCCAGGAAGCCCCATGGTGAGGGCCTCAGACAAAATGAGAGCAGTCAGGTCAAACCCATCCCCTCACCTGAATTGTACGATGAGGTCTCCATGTTTGATGTTGGAGACTGAAGCCACAGATACCTGTGGGGGACACAGCCACCCTCCAGCCAGAGCCTAGAGCTCTGTTCATTCAAAAGACTCATACAACTTTTTGAAACCAGTGGCACACGCTTCAGTGAGCAGTTGTTCAGGGCCCCGTCTTGCACTTCTGTTTCCAAGTGATAGGGCAAAAGAGTGCACTGAGCAGCCTGCACCTTCTCCATCACCTGCCTCCCTGGGAGATGGAGAAGTCAGTCTCTAATTGTGCTTGCTTTTCTCTCTCTGCTTGCATCCCTCCCACTGCAGCTCTTTCATAGGCATTAGGCATTTAATTGTGCATGCCACAATTCATTATGCCTGAAGCTTAAGCAGGGGCTGCTCTAGCTTCTTCACTCTGCAAACTGAGTGCACACCAACTCCTATCCTGCCTGCTTCGTGAATCATAGTTCAACACATTCTCATAATTACCTCATGTTTCAGGCTTGAGAGGCAGATCCTAGCGAACTCAAGAAGAAGGTAAAATATTTAGTTTGTACCAAACAGAATACAACTGTGCACACTTCCTTTGTATAACAATTAGTGGCATATGGTGAGAGCCAAGCACACTAATAAAGCTATAAAGAAATCTAAGGGTTAGGGGGACTGTCGTTCCTTCATAGGCTCAGGCAAGAGCGCATGTTGCTAACATTGCAATTTCCCAAACAGATTGTCTGAACACCTGCAGGCATTCAAGGACCCTCCTACTCTCAAGAACTCTCCTTCATGTTTCATTTGACAAGACCATCTTAATTCAGGGAGAGGTACAGTGTTTGGGTTGGAGAGAGTAGGTGACAAATAAGCTTTATCTCGCAAGCCAACCCAGGTCAGTTGGGGCTGCCTGGAATGCTGTGTCGAAAAGGATTCTGAGGCTGCATTTGGGCTCATTGGGAACGATGACTCGTTAGTGACAATATTTGCTTTGAGGAGGGCATGGGGCTAGGAAGATGTCTGTGCACACATTTGACATTTCTCCTAGTGAAAAGAGGCTTAACTGAGGAATTGAAGACCCTCTGGTCTTGGGAAAGTCATTCACTGTCCCCAGCCTCAGCTTCCTGATCTGTAAAATCAAGATGACGGCAACATTTCCCTTTTAGGGTCCTGGTGAAGATCAAATTCAGTGTGTAAAACTGCTTGGGGAACCATAATGCATTAGATAAATGTGAGATCATGTAATTACAAAAATATCTACATTCAAATAACCATGTGTGTGGATTTGCTTTTCTTTTTTTTTTTTTTTAAGATTTTATTTATTAGAGAGAGCACAAGGTGGGGGTAAGGGCAGAAGCAGACTCTCCACTGAGCAGAGAGCCCCACATGGCGCTAGATCCCAGGACCTTGGGTTAGGCAGATGCCTAACCAACTGAGCACCCAGGAGCCCCTGGATTTGCTTTTCTAATGCTCTAGGGAAGGCTGTATCAACCTCAGCGCTGTTGACATTTTGCCCTGAATTGTTCTTCGTGGTGGGGATGTTCTAGGCATTATAGGGTATTTAACAGCATTCTTGGCCTCAACCCACTAGATGCCCATAGTAGATCCCCTAACAATCAAAATATCAATCAAAAATGCCTCCAGATGGGGCACATGGGTGGCCCAGTCAGTTAAGCATCTGACTCTTGATTTCAGCTAAGGTCATGATCTCAGGGTCGTGAGATTGAGCCCCGAGTCTTGCTCCGTGCTCAGCAGCGAGTCTGCTTAAGGGTTCTCTCTCTCTGTCTCCCTCTTCCCCTTCCCCCACCCCACCTCCTCACTCTCTCTGTAAAATAAAGAAGTAAAATCTTAAAAAAAAAAAAAAAAGAAGAAAAGAAAAGAAAATTCTGTTGGGTTAAAAAAAAAATGCCTCCAGACTTTGCCAAATGTCTGCTGGGGGCAAAATTGCCCGTGGTTGAGAAAGACTGGTTGAGGTCAGTCGTTTTCCCTTCTGGGTGCACATTGGACTCACCTGAGGACCTTTTAAAACTATAGCAATGCCAGGGGTATCTGGGTGGCTCAGTGGGTTAAGCGTCTGACCCTTGATTTCAATTCAGGTCATGATCTCAGGGTCGTGGGATCAGCCCGCATCTGTCTCCACGCTCAGCAGGGAGTCTGCTTCTCTCCCTCTCCCTTTGCCCCTCTCCCCACTCGTGCTCTCTCTCTCTCTAAAATAAAATAAATAAATCTTAAAAAAAAAAAACTATAGCAATCCCAAGCCCCAACAAAGAGATTTTTATTTAATTAGTCAAGCATGGGTGGGGCACCAGAGTCTATCCTCTAGGTGGTACACATTCCAGAATTGAAAGCCTTTCACAAAGCTGTATGGAATCCTTTCTGATCAGACAGAAGTTCCCCTCTCCTGCAAGCTACAGCCCCCATGGGCTCCCTGGGCCTTGGCCATGTGCTCTTTTGGGGAAAGGCCAAGGGTCTTCCCAGGGGGAAATGAGGCAAAAGGTTCCCCACACTCCAAACCATTATGCAACCTCATTCCTCCCTCAATCACAAAAATTCCAATTTTGAATGAGTATATGAAGCAATTTATCGCTTAACAGCTGATTGAGGGAACATGATGAAGGAGATCATTAAATGTAATGGATATCCATGCATGTCCATCCTAAAGCAACTTTTCAAAGACAACAAAAGCCCTAAGATCCCTTTGATAAAATGGAGCTAGACAGAAACAGCGCAAGTAACATATGACTGGATACCAATGGTAAATTAAAGGCAAACATTGTTGATGAGCTCACTAGAGCCTGAAGTATTGAAGCACAATATTAGCCTTGGTGGAAATAACTCCACTGAAATATGTCCTTCCTGCTACACAGCTTTCCTAAGGCTCAGAAAGCCGTCCGCCTCTCGCAGCATCTCACTTTCTGTCACCAGGCATTTTCAATAGAATGAACAGAGAAGAGAGTTTGGGAATGAAAGTGAAGGATAATTGAAGTGTTGACTTGATCTATTGTTACAACTGAATAGGCAGAGAGACAAATACTCAGTCCCTGCGCAGACCCTCACATAAGCCCTTCAGCTACTGGGACTGGCATAGCAGCCAGTCAATCAGCATATACTTACCGAACACCCACCATAAACAAGTCACCGTGCTGAGCTCTCTGGGGGATACAAAGATGGATAAGACACAGATCCTGCCCTCGAGGCGTTTGTAGTCTAGTCAGGGACTTATAAAATAACATAATCAATAATACCGAATGGTCTGAGTTTAACTCCAAATGAATGGCTCCAAAGAGAGATACCGAGCTGGGGGGGTTTAGGTAAAACTAAGTGAAAATTACACAGGGAGGCTGGGCATTCCAAGCAGTCCCCAAGCATCACTTCTCATGAACTGACATGAGGGCTGTTAGCCACCTGAATGAAGGAGGGATGCACCTGGTGGAGAGTCAGGGGAGACTGAGAAAGGCATGGCATAATGCCCACCTCCTCCTGGGACCCAGCAATCTGCTGAGCTACACAAGACAGAAGTAAAAGGAAAGAAGCAGAGGGTCAGAGGGAAGAGCCATCTCCCAAACGCTGCGTGGGGAACAGCGGCTGGATCAGCAGAAACTTGGGGGCTATGCAGAGAAGGGGAAGTTCTTGTCCTTTGCCCTAGGACAGAAGCAGCCTCCAGGGCAGTCTATTTTTCATCAGAAGAAAACAGGCTCTCATTATGGGGCAAGGGTGTGACAAGGATGCCAAGCTCCTGGCAGAGCAACATGATAGCTGCATGCGGGGTGCCATGTGGGACACCCTTCAGGGACTCCTGGACACACCTGAGGCATCTTCATTCTGAGCTTGGGGGTTGGAGAGCCCCATGATACCAGTGGCAGCGCAAAAGGAATGGCAACTAAGCAAAAAGCACGCAGACTTGAACTTCAGCCCCCATGGGCTCCCTAGGGGGAGCCTGCTTTGACTCTGTCTAATTCTACAACTATGTGTGAGGTGAGCAATGCTATAAATAATCAGCACCACACAGGCTGACATGAACATGTCGCTGCAGCCAAGAGCCTGGGCCAAGATCTCTCTGGGCCAAAAAAGTTGTTCTTGAAGTGACATTTAGCCCCCAGAGCCCTAAAGATCCCAACCCAGGAGCTTGGGTCCCCAGTGAGGCCTTGCCTGGGCACATGAGACACAGGATGGGACTTTAGGATTGCTGCTGTCAATCCACCCCTTAGTCCAAGCCCCTCTCTGCACTACCTCCTGACAACTGGTCTCCTTGTCCCTAGAATACATGCTCCATACAGCAGCAGTGCAAGCTTTCTAAAGCTCCAAATGGACCATGACACTGTCCCGCTCAGAAGTCTTCCAATGTCTTCCCCTCTCGATTATGATAAAATCCAAGCTTCCTCCAGGCCCACTGGCCTCACAGGATCCATCCTGCCTGCTCCCCAGACTCATTCACCAACTTTATTTGTCTTGCTCACTTCACTTCAGTGACAAAGGCTTTGTCTTAGACCCAGAATGCCCCTATCTCATTTCATGCCCCAGGGCCTTTGCACTTACTGCCAAGATATTATTCTCCATATATTCTTACAGTTGTTCCATCTCTTCATTCAGGTGTCTACTCAAGTGTTGTTTCCACAGAGCTCTCCCCTATTCCATACTCCCTAAAAGAGCCCCCATCACCTTCTAACTCTTTAACTTATTTAATATTTCTTCATAGTACTTATCTCTCAATATCAAATGTACATTTGTTTGTTTGTGGATTGTCTCTATCTCACATTAGAATATAAATTCCAAGACAGCAATCTATTGCCAGTGCTTAGAACTATCCCTGCCATTTAGTGCATAATAAATATGCATTAAATGAAAGAATGAATAACTCCTTCTCAAACTATTAGGCAAACTGCTAAGTCCTCTATCCCCTCTTTTGAAGACCTGGCTTTGGAAGCCACTAACATGCACTGAGCTTCACGGTTGCGAAAGTCCTCAGGATTAACTAAATGATCCTTCTCTATTTGACACCATCTCATCAGTTGTCCCCATCCCATCGCAGCATGCATCAACACCGGTGACTTACTATTTATTCTTGTTTACTTAGTTTTGTTTCTATCTGCCCATATGAGTATCATCCTGAGGCAAGCATTGCACCTGACATTTTATTGCACCCCAGGGCCATCTTACATTTACTAAATTTAAACATCACTGTGCTAGATTCAACTACTCTTTCCAGTCCACTGAGATCTTTGTGATCCTGACTCTTTCATTCGGCATAACACTGCCCCTGCCTGCCTGCAGAAACTTCATAAGGCTGCCACCCACCAAGGCAGAGGTTGTGGTGGTGGACAACTGGGCAAGGCCCTCCCTCTTCTGGCCTTGCTCGCATTGCCTACCAAGTTGGGAAAATCAAGGTACAGCCTCGACTCCCTCCTGTACGTGCCCAAACTTGTCTACCCCAATTCCCCCAAAGGAGGAGATACAGAAAAGGCAATGGACTTGGGTAGAGGCCAGACCACAGCTTGAACCTTACCTTCTCCACTCACTTGCTTTGTAAATTTTGGCAATGGGATTGTCTTCACTTTGCTGCAGCTGAGTTTCTTTTTTCGGATACATAGAAACAATAATTTCTGTCTCTAGAGTTGTTGTGAGGACTGGACACAGTGACAAAGTACCCAGTACAATGCCAGGCATTTGATGAATACATCATCTATGTGCATTTAAAACAAAACAAACAAACAACTCTGACAGGCCAAATTTGGAAGTGAGAGAGGAGAATGAAACCCAGCTATTTCACAGAGTCTTTTTTAAGCCAATGGAGAAAAAAATCAGTACATCCACAAATTAATTCCCAGTCAGAGGCCATGTGGACAGTTGTGCTCCTTGGTTCAATGTTCCCATCAAAGTTCCCAAGCATCCGTAAGTTTGAAGATGCAGGGCTTGCACAGGGGCCCCAGGGATCTGTGCAGGGATGCAGGGAAGGGTGTAGACCTCGGTTGCAGACTGGCAGGCCCGTGGCCCTTCACTACCTTCCCCACGGCACTGATTCAGCATGCTCATCCAGCTGGCATTTTCGCATCTACCTCACACTCATTTAAATAATGGCACAAACTGTAAAGATGGGGAGATAATCATAAAAAGCTCAGGGAAAGTATGCAAATAGAAAACTCTCCAAACTCGAAGGAGGCTGGGAGAACAAAGATAATCAAGAGCATTATCAACCTGCCCCAGGTGTGCAGGCACCGGGAGCCTGAAGGAAGCCCATGCCGGGAGGGGAGGAGGATGGCCCCCACCGATCCTGGTCTGGTACCTGTTTTTATTTATGAACTTGCTCTCTCTCTCGAGCTCCAGAGAATCTTAACAGATGGAGCTCGAGCACATAAGAGGGTGGAGGAGAGTGGAAGTTAGGAGTTTCCCAGGTCTATTCTTGACCCTGTTCCTTTAAGATGTTCATCCTGATAGGGCAGTCACGGCACGCATTTAAAATGATGCCAGTATCATCACCCCTCTGCTCAAAACCCTCCGTGGCTTTCACAGCGCTGCGAGTAAAAGCCAAAGCCTCCCCTCCCCTGGGCTTCCAAGGCTGTCCCCACCCCTCTAACTTCAACCCCACCTCCCTCCCTTGCTCCACCCAGCCACACTCTGCTCCTTTGCCCACCACCACCGTCAACCTTGGCTCAATGGCCTCAGTGTCATAGAGGCTTTGTGTATCTGTGCCAACTGCAAATCCTCCTTCCTGACTCTCCCTCTCCCTGCTTTGCCTTTGTTAGCACTTCTCACCATCGGAAATAGCTTCTTTCTTTGATTTATAATCTCTTTCTCCTCACTAGAATGCAAGCCCAATGACAACCGGGCTTTTTGTCCGATATCTCCCCAGTGTTGTCAACTTTACCTGGCACATGGCGGGGGCTCCATATGTATTTGTTGAATGAACTTTTTGTTGTTGACTAAAGCTATACACATGTTTATTTTGACTCTCCCATTTTCTTCCCCTTTTTCTATTTCATAGCATTGCTGGGAAGACTAAAAGAGCTAATTCCTGATGAAAAGTTTACTGCATTGCACCTGGTACATGACACATACTTAATGAAGGTTGAATGCCCTTATTACTGAGCAAAATTCAGCTCTGTGTAGAGTGAGCACTGGTAACAGAGCCTCCCTCATTGTGGCATTCAAGAAGGGATTGTGTAAAGACAGTACATTTGACTCTTTTGCATAAGAAGGAAGGAACTGGAAGCAGGGCTCACTTGTGGGCAGGGCCCTCAGGGACAGGCAGGAAGAGCTAGGATGGCAGAGCTGGAGAAGTCACAGAGGGGCTGGCTCACCCCTGCCCTGTAGCCCCTCAAACTATACCAACTATGATGCTGGCATATGTATGCATCTCAGTTACAGCTAACTGGATGACTCTGCCCCCAGCATCCCCCAAAGAAAATCATTTCCATATCACCCAAGGAATCAAGGCCCAGAGCCAAGTCTGCTTCCTACAGGGTTTCCATTCTACCCAGGCTACCAGAATTGGCATGTCCAATGATTTGGGCCATATTTCCCAAAGGGCAGCTCGTTGCAGGCTTTAAGAGCTGGGGACAACAGAGGCAGCTGGTAAGTGGACACCAGCCCCACTACCAACACCAGCATTTATATATATATATATATATATATATATATATATATATTTTTTTTTTTTTTTTTTTTTTAAGTAAACTACACCCAACATGCGGCTCGAACTCATGATCCTGAGATCAAGAGTCACATGCTTTACTGACTGAGCCAGCTAGGCACCCCCTAACACCAGCATTATAAATAGAGTTTTCAAGGGGCTGCTGGGGCTCTTCATGGGCTGGTCCCTGCCAACCTTGCCAGCCTCATCTTGAACAGTGCTCACCCATCCTCAGGGCTCCCAGTGTCTCCAATTGCTTGAGGGCCTTCTAGTGGACACATTGTAGGCTCTGTGTTTGTGTGTAATGTTTTTAAGTAGTTAATGAGAATCTCACTCTCATCAGAATCCCTCTACATCTGAGTCTGACTGAGATACAGCTTTGTACTCCTTGTCCTTCTCTGTCTGGTGAGCCTTATTACTTCCAGGTTGCCTTCCGAGCACCTCCACTTACATCTCCCCCTGGCCCTGAGTACATGAGTACATCACTTCCTGAACAAGCCCATCTTCTCGCGACATCACTATACTCAATCACTCATGTTTTCAAGCCCTCAGCTGAGGACAACAGTGGGTTACACCAGTCACACCCAAAACTCTGGGAGTTTGCAATACTGATTTCTGGCCCAGCCTGAGTATCCAATGGCTCCTTCAGAACTGCACTCAAAAGCATCCCTCCAGAGAGACCTCTGCTGACCATCGGATCTGTAAAATGTCCCCCCCCACTTGTCACTCTCTATCTATATCCACCTAATCTTGCCAATCCTCAAAGTGTGGTGCCCCCAGATTAGGAGCAACAGCATCACCTGAGAACTTGTTAGAAATGCAGAATCTTGACTTCACCCCAACCTGCTGAGTCAGAATTTGCATTTTAACAGGGTTCCCCAGGCCACCCATATGGACATGAAAGTTTGAGAGGCACTGCTTTAGAGCACTTCTCACAGCCTATAATTGTCTAATTTGCTTATTTAAGTAAATACCTATCTCACTCTCAACTAAAAAGTAAGATTCATGAAGGCAGGGACCTCTACGTCGTATTTATCATTGTATTTCTAGTCCCTAGCTGTTGGCGCATGGTGGGTGTCAAATAAATATGAAATATTAAGTAAATGAATGAAGGAATAAGTTTCCAAAGTTTCTTAAAGCTCTAACGTTTTAGAATCAGTGGTCTTCTCTTTCTAGTTCATTTCCTTCTCCCTATTGTCCAAGCTGTGTTCACCTACCTTCATCAAGCATTCACTCAGCACCTTCTGTGTAGGATGTTCTATGTTGAGCGCTGAAAATAGTTAAAAGGCAGCATCTGCCCACAAAGACTGCATGGTTGAAAAGGTTCAACCATAAGAAACAACTTCTGTTTTATCTGATTAGATCTGTGGTTTCTAACCCATCTCCCTGACACTAGCATGAGGTATATTTTTCTGTCCTTAGTAGCCAAAGAACTGTCTACTTTCTCTACCCATGGGCTTATATTTTTCTGACTTGATACCTGAATGTTTTGTTCAAACCTATCATTGGAGCATTTCCTGCTTCTCCATTACTAATGATCTCTTATCCAGTTCTGGACTTGTGGCATCTTGCTCTGCCTCCAGCAGAAAACATTCCCAGTGACCACTATCCTGGCACATGCATTGGCCACCTTGGGTCCTGGGAAATTTCAGCCTTTACAGCTTGAAAATGTCCTCATATGCTTACTATGCAGGGCACGTGGCCTGCCTCTCAGATCCTGGGGAGCTTTGTTTTATATTTTGCTTTAACCCTAACTTCCTTGCTTTCCCTTAATTAAGAGTTCCTCACCCCTGACTTTGTCTGATATGCTCTTCTCCTTCTCACCAAGGGGACTCCTCTTCATAACTTAGAGACTCAATTCATAGAATAAAAAATTTGTTCCCACAATGCATTACATCAACAATAAAAGGAGAAAACTCTACACTCATATTAACACAGGCCAAAAAGGCATTTGATAAACTTTTGCAGCCATTCCTAACACATACTCTAAGTAAAATCAAAATAAAAAGGAAACATTTAAATATGATGAATACTTTTTAACAGAAATTAGTCACAGATTTTAAAAGAAAATTTTTCCATAAAAATCAGAAACTGGATAGAAATGCCAACCATCACTAGTAAATTGGTCAGCATGATCTAAGTGGATGTAGACAATGCAATAAGGTAAGAATATTAAATAATAGAGCTAAAACCACAGAAGAAGAGGTAAAACTCTCCTTTTCTTGGTTGATGGTTTGATTGCATATCTAGAATTACTACATATGCTAATCTTTTAAATTATATAATTAATAAGAGTATTAAATAAGTTTCAAAGATATAAGAAGAATTTGAGGGGAAAATACATTCTCTATATGCTAGCAATAAGTACCTAAAATTGGAAATAGTAAAAAAAAAAATTTACAACAGTGAAAAAGAAGTTTAACAAGAAAGCCATAGGACCTATATGAATTAAACTGTAAAATCTTATTAGATGACATAAAACAGATTTTGAACAAATGGAAAGAGAAACTAGGTTTTTCATTAGGGAGATCTAATATCATAAAAGTGTCAAAATTATATATATAAATATATAAAATTTAATGATACTCCTATTAAAATATGAATAGCATTTTTCTTTCCTTTTCCCTGAAGGTAAAATATTCAGTGCATATAAATGAAAAAATGCTCAAGAATACTAAAGTTTATATACACACATATAAAAACTAACAATGGGAGATTTGCCTTACCAGACACCAAAATATACTATAAAGCCACTCTAAACAAACCAATACAAAATTAGCATAAGAACAGGAAAGTTAATCAGGAGGAAAGAACAGAAGATCTAGAAATAGATCCCAGTAAATATAAGATTTTAAAATATGGCAAAAGAGGTATCTCCAGTCAATGAGAAAAGGATGGTTTCTTTAGTAAATGGCCCTGCATGAATGGCTATTGAATTAAAAGAATGAGGAGTTGGGCTATTATCTGATACTATATAAAAAATAAATTTACATCGATTAAAGAAAGGTACAGATATAAAATGTTACACAAAAGAAGATAAAACTGCGGGGTGCCTGAGTGGCTCAGTCGGTTAAGGCTCTAACTCTTGATTTCGGCTCAAGTCATGATCTGGGGGTTGTGAGATCAAGCGCCACATTGGGCTCTGCACTGGGTGTGGAGCCAGCTTAAGATTCTCTGTCTCCCCTTCCCTCTAACCCTAAATAAAAAAAAAAGAAAGCAAGAAAGAAAGAATATGTATATTTAGCCTAGGGGTACAACTTCATATCCAAAAGAAGAACCCTACATTCCTAAAAATAAAAATAAAAAATTGCAAGACTATGTATATTTATAGCCTAGGGGTAGAACTTCATATGCAAAAGAGGAACCCTATGTTTTATAGGAAACACACAGGAGATGTGTTTATTCTATATGAAAATTAGCTACAAAGCATATACTATGTAACTATAAACCATAGACTATCTAAACAAAACTAAAGGTAACAGTTTACAAGTTAACAGAGAACCTGAAAAAATATTTTCAATACAGATGACATAAAGGTTAATATGCATGTTATACAAAGAGCTCTTAAAAATTGACAAACAGAAACAATCCCACAGGAAAAACTAACAAAGGATATGAATAGGCAATTCACTGAAGAGCACAACTAAATTGCCAATAAACATACAAAAAGATATTCAAGGTCACTGATAGAGAAATGTAAATTATAGTAACAGTAAGTTTTTACTTTACAATGTGTCCCAGGCAAAAATTAGAAAGAGAGTTAAGACTTATTTCTTGTGGGTACGATGGAAAAGTTCTCTCACTTATTGCCAGTAGAAATTTGAAGTTTTTCTGGAAAGCCATCTGGATATATCTATTAAAATTAAAAATACACACCCTTCAACCCAGAAACCCCATTCCTATGATTCTTCCCTACAAAAATAAAATCTTCAGTATCTAAAGATAAATGTTCAAGGACATTTATTATAGCATTCTTCAAAGAAGAAGAAAGTACTGAAAATACTAAGTGCCCATCAGTAAGAGATACATATTACATTATAGTACATTCACACTTTGAAATATTATATTATACTATGCAACCAAATAAATGAAGAATGGTATTTAGTACAACTGTTGATATAGTTCTATAGCACTTGGTTCTGAAGAGTAACCAGTAGAAAAGAGGAGAATGGCAGAAGAAAAACTGGTGAGTAGAGGAACAGAACTATGAGAAAATGATTTAGTCTGGGAACCAGAAATAATCTGGAGTGGTTGGAGGGCTACCTGGGGAAGTGGGACTGAAATGTAAGGCATGCAGTTAGGAGACCACTGGAAAAGGAAATTTTGTGCACGGGCCAGTCTGTATGGATTTGAGTTCCAGGCCCATAATTTACTAACTGGATGTACTTGGCAAGTTGTGTTTTTGTGCTTCAGTTTCCTTATCTGAAAATGAGGAGATTAGTACCCACCTCATAGGTTTTTCCTTTTTTTTTTTTTTTTTTAGGTTTAAATGAATTAATACCTATATAATACCTAGAACAGTGCCACAATAAAACCAACACCCCCCAAAACTGATGAGGGATGAATAAAAGCAGTGGCTGTAAAGGGGGAGGGAGAAGTCAAATTGGAGATGAGATGTGCAGGATGCAAGGTAGCATGCATGTTACAATGTCATGCTTTAATAAACAAGACACTTTTAAATACGCCCCATGTGTTGTGTGTGTGTATAGATGTCTTGTGTATGTCATTCATGTGCTCGCATTTGTTTTTGTTGGTGTAAAGAGAAGGGTGTGGAAACCAGCACACACCTCAAGTGGGATAGGATAGGAGGACAAAGGGAAGGAAACATTGGTTGGAGGGAGGGGGACGACTACACTTTATGGATATACCTGTTAGTGTGTCCCTACTGAATTGTTAAATATTCAGCAATTTTGCAAGATGGTTGTTAAACCTAGCCATTATTAAAAATTAAATTATATAAACTTAGAGTGAAATAAATTATGTTTTAGAAGGTACTAAATAGACAATGTTCATCATTCCTTATTTTGTTATTTTTACTATTATCTATGCTCTTGAAGCAGTTTACACCTATAGTATATACATGGTAGGAATACTATATAATGGGGGTACAACTGCACATTTCTTCCCAACACCATGTTCAGTGACGTCACATTGGTAGTTTGAAATCAGCCATGGTGGGAGTATTTGCACCACAGAAATTGGCAAACACTAAAAGCCAAGGCTTGACTTATGGTTTCACTACTTGTCCAGATTTAAGAAAATGATGGAGAAAATGTTAATAATGCAAATAAACTGAAAAGTGGACATGTCTGCAGCTGTTTATGAATAGCACAAAATACTGAGAAAATATTCTTCAAGTTATCAAAAATTATTATCCACTTTAGCAACATACGCCTAACATCACTGATGAAGGAGTGAAGTTCTGACATGTTTTCATTGTTTCATTTTTGTACTCTATAAAATTATAACATTACCTTACTTCTTTGTTAACATAAATGAAAATATTAACCAGCACGCATGTCAGAAGTGTATTTGTTTGTTAACTACAACCGTAGGTTGGCTAAGGATACAAGAGTGTGGCAAAAATCAATGAAAGCATTCCGTGAAAAATCAACTGGCCATATACATGGAATTTACAGTAAAGAAAATTCTATATTATACTGTTCTTTGTAAAAAGTATGCTACATATTCTTTATATCATAGCACTTATAATGAGTGTATGTATGTATATACATATATTTTTCCCAGAGAACTGCTTGTCAAGTATTTACCAGCCCATTGGCTACATCATTTGTAATAATAGGCATGTGTATTTTGAAAAACATGAACAAAAGAAAAATATTAAATAATTCAACGGCCTTTCCTCTGGGAAGCCTTCACTAGTTCTCCCGGTGTGTCTCTGCTCAGTGTTTCCACAGTGTCCTTCAGGTACCCTTCTGTCAGCAGCAATTGTCACCCTGTGCTGCAAAGCATCTACTTCCTGTCGCTCCTCCCCCACGGGCCTGTAAGTTTCTTGCTGTAGGCACCATGTGGACCCTTTCCTCTCACACTGCCACCTTGCACAGAGTAGCTGCTCAACACATGAATGAATCAACCAGCTGGAGATCCAGAACCAGGAAAGGGCACAGGAAAAAGGCTTAGACCAGATTTACATGGGGAAATGTGGGCAGGGCTTCTTCAAAATACTTGCTTGGAAGCCCAGGAGAGCAGCAATAATCGAACCTCTGACGACTTCTAACCGTAATTCTGTAGCTGAGCTCTCTTTATGAATTAATTTTATCCGCAAAATTCCTAGCTCTCTGATTGTGAACATGCACAAAGATGTTTGCAATCTCTTTGTTTCTTTTATCTGCTTTCTTCTTTTTAACTCTCATTTTGAGGGTCCAAAAGTTACTCCATAAATGAAGGTACAATCTCATATTCTTGACAGGAAAAGGTTTTGGCCTCTGGTAGGATTTTCTTATCTCTTGTTGATAGGTAAACTAAAAAACTCAGTAGGAATGCTCACCTTGCCCTCTGAGAGTCTGGATGCAGCTGCCAATCTGGATAATCACGACAGGGAATGGAGATAGGCTGAGAAATACATTCTTATAGCCAAAAAATAAACATCTTTGTTTTTCCAAGTGAAGGCATTTCTCTCAGCTTGGGGGTATAGCATTGCATGGGGACTCTGAGTGTGGGGTTCTCAGACAGATCTGGCCTCAGATGCTAGCCCTGCTGCCAATTAGCCCCCGGCCTTGGGCAAGGTCGTTGACCTTGGTGGACCTTGGCTTCCTCATCTGCAAAATGGGGATTGTAACAGTACTATGTCATTCAATTGTTGTGAGGATTAAACATGGGCTATGGAATGAGAGCATGTGTGGACACAAAGACTTGTACACAGATGTTCATAACAGCCTTATGTGTAATAGTCAAATACTGGAGACAAGCCAAAAACCCACCAATATGTGAAGGGATAAACAAATTGTGTTATATTCATATAATGGAATACTACTCAGCAACAAAAAGGATTAAACTGTTGATATACATCACAGCATGGATGGATCTCAATATAATAAGTGAAAGAAGCCAAGCAACAAAACAAAATAAAACTACATACTGTTTTATTTCATTCGTATAAGATTCTAGAAAATGCCAGTTTAGGGACAGAAAGCATCTCTGTGGGTTGTCTGGGGCCAGCACTGGAGGGTAGGGAAGAAAGGAATGAGGGAAAGATTAGAAAGGAATGTAGAGAAACCTTTTGGGATCACGGATATGTTCATTATCTTAACTGTGGCGATGATTTCATGGGTGTATTGATGTCAAAACTTATCAAATTATGCACTTTAAATACACTCAGTTTATTGAGTGACAATTACACCTCAGCAAAGTCATTAAAAACTGGACACGATAACAGTAACGTGCTTGGAGCAGTGTGGTATAGAGTAAAAGGTCGATAGACGATGGCTTTACAATGAGGAGGAAGAAGGTGACCATGACAATAATAACAGCATTCCTGCTGCTGCCGCCCCTGGGAGGGAATCCTGCTCCTTGATTATATCCTTGGAATGCCCACACTCCTGTCTCATCCTCCATTAGCTACTTTGACCACCTAGTGGCCAGCACGGTTCTCACCTCCTGAGTGCCCCTGGTAGTCATGCCCTTCTCTGACTGCCAGTATCCATAGCTCAAAACCTTTCTCTTCACTGTGTATCAACTGCGAGCTTTGACTTGGGGTTCACACAGACACGGGCTGACATGTGCTTTCTTACTTCCTAACTTGATGGGGCCTCAGTTTTCTCATCTGTAAACTGGGGGAGGTAATAACAGAGGTGTTGTTGGCAGACTTAGAGGAGATAGCGTAACACACTGAGACCTCGAGAAGAAACAACTAACACATGGAACCTCAATGTCTTATAGTCCATCTCATATTGGTCGGGTTTTCCAGGGGCTACTCAGTGGCACCCTCTTCTTTTCCTGAGGGCCGAACAAACTGAGACATAAGATGAGGGAACGACAGAGGGAAGCCACAAGAGCCCCTTTATTCCCAAATACGCCTAAATCGGAAGATGTCGCTTAAGGTGAAAGCATGATTCTAAGTACTAAACCTCAAGATCTGACAGATTTATCCACATGCTAATGGCAACATTGAACTGAGGCAGCCTCCTGACATGAGGGCATGGAAGGGTGTTCTGTGCCCAGAAAAGAACGGAGAAATCACACTTTTTATGGGCAGCTAACTCCCCAAAGAAATAAGGGGATCTCCTGAGCTGAGAAAATCAAATTTATTATTCTTAAATCATATGGCACACAAGTCTCTCCTCTCTGACCCCTCAAAGGTATGGAGGGAGCAAAGGAGCAGAAAGAGCCCAGGGGTGTCACACAAATGAAAGGAAACATCAGGAGTTGGGGAATAAACATTCCTCCTTTAAAGTGTTATTTTCATTCGTCATTTCAAAAGCAGAAGTACCAATTTCCTAACTATATCTATCGTATCATAATGGCTGAGCACACAAGTAAGTACTTCTGGCCATAAGTACTGAAATAATCATTTTGGAAGTCAACACAGGGAACAGGAACTGCTCAGGGCAGCAGCCCTTGATGAGGCATTTCTTTCTGTGCTCCTCCAGAGTCATAGAGCTTACCACATCCCAAATCAGTTCACTTCCTAAATTGCAACAGATAGTATAACTGTTACTCATGACTTCCAGTTCCAGTATTAAGTAAGACTGTGCCATCTTCCCCATGGAATCCCTTCAAGTGGCTGAAGAAAGTTATCCCGATCACCCGAGTCCTCTTAGTCATAGGTTACACACACTCCATTTGTAACCTTTCCTCACATGTTGTGGGAATTCTCCCACAGTGGACACACTCCCAAGTGTCAGTGGCCTTAAAATGTGCCACCAGAAAACAAAAGCTGCAGGTGCAGTTAATCAATCAATCAATTAATCAATCTAATAAGCACTGCTGAATAAAACCAGGTGCCCTGAATGGCACAGCCTGTGGGCAGAACCACATACATCCTGCAAAGGAACTGAGACTCACTGTGTGTTCTCGGCAGCACCCTCACTCTGTCAATTCCTGTTGAATGTGTGGTCAACAGAAGCTCTAAGATACTCATTCAAGCAATTGCTGGCAAGCCAGCCTTTCCCAATCTTCTACCTGAACTGCTGGATTTGGGGGTTGGAATTCTACTTCTCTCTCATCTTAACACAACTCATCTTTTTTCCAGAGGTAGCCAATGTGAGGGGATGAAGAGTGCAGGCGGTCATCAGGCAGACCTGCGTGCAAGCTTCGGGCCCAGTTCTCTGAGCTTGTTTCTGTTTTCTCATCTATACAATGGTGATAACGACACCCATGTCCTGAGACTGCTGTGACCATAAAATGCAACCATGCACATAAATGACTTAGCACAACGCCTTATACAAAAGAGCAAATAAATAAGCATTAGCTTCCATTATTACTATGTTGAATACATAAATACTATTATGAGAGCATGTAAGTAAGAAGTGTGTGATGCTAGGGACAACCCTGATTTGAGAGAAATTCATTTTAATCACTTCAGAAACTACTTTAGCACTGTGTGTACAAAACTTTTAATATTCTGCATTTTTAGTTATTCTAGCTGCATTTTAGGAAGGTATGGTATAGTCCAGTGTACTTGTCAGTTGAGAAATCTGCAGATGTCTTGGGGAAGTATTCCTTTCAAATGTCAAGGCTCAACCATTTGAAACCAGCTGCCTTCTTTGGAAGCCTCTGTCATTGGATGCCTCGCAATCACAGTCAGCAGTTCTGTGGCTAAGTCTTCCAATGGCCTGGGATGGAATCCCCATGGGATGGCAAACTTGGACTCTATAAGGAGCTATCTGCCTCCCCATCTGCTCTGGTCCTGAAGTGTCTCTTATTCATATTTGTGCTACCCTTTCCTGTCCAGTGTGAAGAAACTCTTCCTAACTAGAGAAAATAGAACCCAAGTAGGAGTGGTAGCTGAGGCACTCCCAAGTCATGAATCTCCCTCTTCCCTCTTCATCTCTCTCTGAACATTTCTATAAAGATCTTTCTATAAGGATCTTTCAATCAGATTTAGCTTGATTGTAAAGCCCAAATACCTGCTGGAGGTTAGCCTTTATGGTATATTGATGCAATAATCAATTATAAATAGACACACCTCTTGATACCCACACCCTTGACCATGCACGTACCTTTGCAGGGCCCTATGACTCTGGGAAAAGCATTCTGCCTGACTTCTTAAGTCTGGCTCAGCCATATGATGTACTTGGTTAAGAGGTTATTAGCAAGCACAATACAAGCACTTGCCACTGCATCAAGCATATTTTCCAGCTAGCCGCCTGGAGGGATGAAAGTCATCTCAGTTATGCCAGCCAAGACCATACTGGATCTAACCTCTAGACAGGTGAGCAAGCCCAGCTAAGATCAGCAAAGCTCATTAGCCAACCTGCAGCCAACCCCATATGCACGTGACCCCCCAAACCAGGTGAGCCCAGCAAAGATCAGCTAATACTACAGATTTCTAGGCTAAACAAATTCTATAGCCATATATCCCTGCTGCGTTATGGCTGTTTGTTACTTGGCATTATTGTGGAAAGAGATAAATCATACAGCCTCCCCCACATGAATCCACAAGGATTATATCTGGAAGATTTGAGGATGAGAGAATTAAGAGAGCCTTTCTCCATTGCTATCATTTAAGCCTTAAAAAGTAAAGAAAACTTGGTAAACGACACTCATGGCTCCCTCTGAATGGCTGACATCATGTCAAGGGCCCCATAACCTAAGCCCCACGAGTGGAAGCTTGATGATTTCCTTGAATGTAAAAAATTATCCAATTCCACCAATAGACATGATCACCAGCCACAGAGTCAACACTCAGTTTGACACTAATACACTCAAAATGGATGGCTTGTCTAGTCTCTGTCACCCGGAACAATTTTACCATCACAAGCCTGCTTTTGAAGTATGAGATCTTGGGAGAGTTACAACTTTCTCTGCAGCTTGAATTTTTTTCTTCGGCAGAGAGCTATTTTCAATGCCCCCAAACTTATGTGGGAGTGCCAATCGGCCACATTTAATTGGCCAGACTGTGAGCCTCAGCGATGCAACACTCTTTGGAAAATTAAACATAGACATGATTGTTACTTTGCTCTGTTATTGTGGCTACAGAATGGCAAACCAATCTGTTGAAACTGAAAAACCCAGCCGCTCAGTTATCTGTCAGGCCTACACAGCTAAACACCCCATAAGTAGATTTTTTTTTCCTACTTAGCTGAAGCATATTTTGATTGAATACATTGCTTGCTTAGCATTGTGTATGGCCGAGACTCAAGGTCCTCCTAACAGCCTGTCCGCTCCTTAGGAAAGGTTGGTCTTACAAATATATACCATTCATCC
This sequence comes from Halichoerus grypus, assembly GCF_964656455.1. NCBI lineage: Eukaryota > Metazoa > Chordata > Mammalia > Carnivora > Phocidae > Halichoerus > Halichoerus grypus. Next base: position 5,943,093 of record NC_135726.1, read on the forward strand.
ATTCAATCACTCACTCAACCTGCAAACATTTATCACGTATCTATTCTGTGCCAGAAACTGTGTTCAGTGTGGGGAATAAGAAGAAGTTCAGTAACAATTAGTTAAACAAACAACTAGTAAAAGGGTAAGGCAAAAATAGAAGCTAGGATCTGGCTCTGAATCAATGCTTCTCAACTGGGGACAATTTTGCCCTTCCCAATCAGGGTATATTTGCTAATGTCTAGAGACAGTTTTGGTAATCATAACTGGAGGGGCAGGTGCTACTGGAATCTAGTGGGTAAAACCCAGGCACACTGATAAGCATCTTGTAATGCACACAATAGCCCTTACAACAAAGGATTATCCAGCTCAAAATGTTAATAATGTGGAGACTGAGAAGCTCTGCTCTAAGGCCATGCACTGCACTAATTTATTTGAAAGCAAACTTTCCATCTAATCCACCATTCTATCACCTGCCTCAGCACAGGGCGAGCACAGGCAGGTGCCACACAAATGCTGGTTGGATGGATGGATGGATGGATGGATGGATGGATGGATGGATGGATTAGATAAATCTCACACCTATAGATGGTATCAATAGATGTCTATAAAGGCATTGAGTTGTTTGACCATTATAAACTTAACAAATGGTTTAATTTTCCAACCTAGAGTTGGCTCCAAGAAGGGAATCGATCTGGTAATTTTGACAGGAATTTCACCGGACATGGTAAGCTGTGCTAAGTGATGAATTTGGTGTTCCAGAAAACCCCGCAGTTCTGATCACAGCCTCTTTCCTAGTTCTTCCGTTAACAGATAAGACATGCTGGCTGTTCCTCTAAACCTTCCTGGCCTGAAATGAAGATAATCTGTCTTATTTCTTAACCACTGGAAATGCAAGTGAATTTGTCATATCCAACATTCTGTAGATTCATTTGGCCAATTATTCTACTTTGGGTCTGAACTCATCACTAGTAATATACAATCTGTTTTACATGTTAATTTTTAATGGTGTGATTTTGGCTTGTCCTTCAAACAAGTTGAGTAGAAACACTGATTTATTTTTATCCCTTTCATCAATGCCAGGGTACAAAATAAATTACTCAAGAACACGTTCTCTTACTTTTGCTTCTCCCCCATAAGAGATTATAAATGTTCAAGGGTTGATCTTCTTTTCAACAGACTGGCTATGTACCCCAGTCATGAACAAGGTAGTGGGTTAGTGCTGTAGAATGAGACATCCCAAGGCCAGCAAGACCCTGTCCTTGCCTTTTGGGAGGCCACAGTAAGGAAGGGCTTTGTGGTATAGATGAGATGCTGGCAGGTGGACCTTGTGTCCAGGATGGAAGCGCAGGTAAGAACCTGAAAATTGTTTACATGTATATGTCTCCCACTGGATTATATGATCCTTGGGACAGAGATGAGAACTTTAGTGAGTGAGCTTCTCCTCCCCACCTTAAATTTGGCTCCTCATTCAAAATCCTCCAAGGAGAATCATGTATTGGAACAAGTATTGGGGAAACTCTTCCTCTTAAAGATTCAGATGAAATGTGTTAAGTTTTGCTAACATAACTCTGACCAGTTGGTTCAGCCGTCCAATTGCTTGCCTGGCCCCCTAAGACCATGTGCTGTACTTAAATAGTACAGTTTTTGGAAACCTACCAAACAACTGTCATCACAACTGCTCTGATGAATCAGACAGACTTGGCCAAAGTTAAAAGAGGTGGAAAGAAAGATTCCTTTGTTTTTTCAACAAACACCTACTGTGCCAGGCACGATGCCAGGTAGACAGGACACCAAACACCAAGCATCCACATTCACTGATTTCAAGTTTTTTCTAGTCCACTGCAGGAGATAGTTATAGTTTTGTTTTGATTTTGAGCTCTTCCTTCCTATAATTCTCTAAAATCTGAAGAGAGATGCAGAACTCTTTGACTATTTTTTCCTTTCTTCTCATTTTGGCTCCTTTTACATTTCCTATCCCTTTCTCCAAATTTCTGGTATCATCCTTGAAAAGACAGAAATAAAGTCTAGAGGCAGAAGGTGGCCAATGTTGTTTCATGGGTCACTATCAGCCAAGGACAGTATTCTATGAGATTCTCTTCTTTTTTCTTATGGTTATTGCCTCAAGTTATAAAATGGCTGCAAGAACTCCAGGCATCTTCTCTACAGGACACAGGAAGAAAAGAGAGAGATGAGAGCTGATGGTCCTTTCCAACTGAATCTGACTCAGTAAAGAATGGAAAAGCCTTTCTGTCCTACAGTTTTCAGCTTGTATCTAATTGTCCAGAACACTGGCACATGGCTACTTCTAGCTAGAAGATGGCATAAAGGAAAGGGTTATGGATGGGGTCAGTCAGCTAAGCAGTCCATCTGGAGAACATCACTGAAGAAATGGATATTCATAAAGTCATTATGAAATTTAGGGGCTATTGGATTTGTAAGAAGTGCTTAAAATCAGGAGCTGGGGAAACTACAAGTGAGTTATATTGCCTTGAATACTTCCCATATATCATCAGAATGAATCATTTCATCAACTCTATGGGATGAATTAATTATTAGCACCATTTCATAGACACAGAAACTTGAGTACAAAGAGGTAAAGTGACTAATCCAAGGTCATATAGCCAGTAAGGACAGAATCAGATTCTTACCCTAGATCTTTAAAAAACATTTATTTACCTAGTTCTCTTTTTTGACTCTGCTCTTGAGCACAAACATGCATGATAAAATTCAAGGAAGCATGAAGTGTATATATACACACTAAGCATTGGTGGGAAACTATAGTAGGCACATTTCCAGAGCAAGTAAGCTTTAAACCAAGAATTCTGGGAGAATTGAAAGGCCAATTCATCCATTCACTCATTCAAGGATCCACGGACTTCCTGGATCCATCTCTGGACTGAGGATATCGATGAGAAAGACCCAGCTCCTTTTTTGCATGTGACTCCTTTTCCAGACATATAAATGGACAAGTGGCCATGCAGTGGATGACATTCTGCAAAAGGGGGATGTACAAGGCACCATGTGAGTCTGCTGAGGCTTCCTTCACCCTGGTCCTTCTGAAAGCAGAGCCTGGAGCAAGGGTCAAAGAAAAGATTCTTCGGGATGTGTAAGCTGAGGGATAAGTGTGAGGAAGAAAAGGGAAGTGAAGCAAGGAAAACAGTAATATGAAGCAATTCAGGCCTATGCTGGCCAATGCTCCACCACGAGCCTCAAACAGCCATCACAGGTTGTTGTTAGGATGGCTCCCATCCTAATCCCCAGAACCTGTGAATATGTTAATCTGACACAGCAAAAGTGACTTTACAAATATGACTAAGTTAAGGATCTTGTGATGGGGAGAATGTCATGGATTATCTAGGTGGGTCCAATGGAATCACAAGAGTCCTTATGAGAGAGGCAAGAGGGGGGTCTGAGCCAGAGAAGGAGATGCAGCAATGGAAGTGCAGAAATCGGAGTGATGTGGGGCCTAAGACAAGAAATGCAGGGAGCCTCAAGCAGCTGAAAAAGGAAAGGAATGGATTCTCCTTAGGGGAGAAGAAGAGGAACCCAGAAGGAATGCAGCCCTGTCAACTCATTTTATACTTATGACCTCCAGATCTGTTCGGGAATTATATATATTTATGTTGCTTTAAGAAAATATGTGGTAATTTGTTATAGCAGCCGTAGGAATCTGATACACAGGTCTCTTAGCAGATGTGTTCACTTGGAACCCAAGAGTTTTCTAGAAGAATTTTATGGAAAGGAGCTCATGGAGTTCGGGAACATATGTGTCAAGTTGCTTACAAATATTTCTCATTTCCTACTCATCAAAGTTCACATCCTGGGTTGCTAACTCCCCACCCTTCCAGTTTTCACCTTCCAGCCCCTTGGCAGCTGCTAGGAATACATATCCCATACCCCAAAGCAAATCATGCTCATCAGTGTAGGAAAGGGGTTGACTAAGAGGGCGAAGACCCAAAGAAGTAGCCCAAGGAATCTAGGAAGTACCAAATTTATGTCCAATACCAACAGTGACTAACTGCTCGGGGAGAAAATCATTCAAATACTTATCCAGCTCCTTCTATAGACTGCTGTCATTTCTAAGGAGCACGTTTTACTTCTGCCTGCCTAGCATCCAATCTCCAGTTCTCTGAGTAACTATACCCTATTTCCTTGGCAAACTACCCTTTCTAGTCCCATCCATCTCCCAAAGTGGGTTGACTCCCCCATTTATTCCAGAAGGAGGCATGGCCCAGATTTGGCCAGTCAGAGCATAAAACTTCCTCCCCACAGCAGCTGGATCTGGAATAGGCATGGCCCCAAGCCTGCCAGTCAGTTTACTGCATCTCACTGACCACAGCAATTGGTTAAGGGAAGTACCCATGGCCCATTCAGTTCAGTGGGCCTCAGTTTTGAAACATGTTAGAACCATTGGGAATACATCATCTGATGTATTTACCTCACTGATTCTGGAATTGAGAGCATGTCACCCTGGAATTTCCAAGGGCCACACTGTGGGCATGAAGCCAGCATGAAGTGGAGGAAAGGGGTCACTCTAGGACACAATTGGCCTTCTTGACCCAACCATGCCTGAAGTTGGATGGAGTTCATATGTATATAATCCAATACATTTCCCTTTTTAACTTAAGTCAGCTTGGGGGTGGGGGGGTGTCTTTGGAAAGATTCCCGATACAGTTCTTCCTCAGGGACACATTTTCACTTGCTGCCAGCAAGAAGCCCTCTTGTGGATTTAGATGCTTCCAGAGACTAGAGTAGTTAGGAAAGTCAGAGGCATGTCAGAGAGAGGCAGCAGCCCAGAACTTCTTAAGAATTTACAAGCCCTAAAGGAAAATCCCAGCTGTACCTTAACACAGTATCTGCTGTGCCTGGACCCTATGGTACTGACTGCCCCCCACACCATGGTCCTGGCCAAAGCCACCTCAACAGGCATCCTTGGGAAGTTGTAGTTTAGTCAGTCAGACCCCTTCTTACAGAACAGGAAAGTAGCATAAAATCCATCTCTTGGTATGTAAACAACTCAGCTGCAGATGGGAGGGATGTCTGACCTGTTTGCACTATCCAGCCCCCTGTGCAATGATTCTAGTGATTAGACGTGGCCAATTCTAGCCTCTGTGAAACAGGAAATTGCTGCAATTGTTAACAATAGGTCTGGTTCAGGCCGGATCTAACATGCCTACAGTCCCAAGCATGAAGGCATCTTCCAACTCCATGGCCTCTGTTCCAAAGCCAGGACACACCTCTCAGAAATGAAGAAAAGGCTATTTTCAAGGCAATAATTGCATAATATAAGGAATGTAATAAAAGGGAGACCCTCGAGCTCCATTACTTTGAAGGGTCTGTCAGTGTTTTCATTATAGTCCATTTTCTGCAGTGATTTATCTTCAGTTGTGAAGTTGGGCTGACAGCTGGGGCTTAGCACCCACAGGCCCAGCCCAGGAGAACTGTGTGGAGTTTAATTTCATTGGAATTGTTTGGCCAGCTCATGCCGAGGACTTGCAAACTATGAATTAAGTCCAAGTTTGGGTCCTCAGGCTCTTTTGTGGCAGTTCTAGTTTGGAGCATCCTCACTACCTCACCTGCAAATTGTGCTTTCCTGACAGGCTGAACTATCCATGGCCACAATCAAAAGCAGGAGAGTCATTTTTTATGCTCTTCAAAGGGCTACTTTTTCAAGGGGGGGATGTATAGTTGAAATCCATGAATATAATTTATGCTTCTTTTCATGTAAAAAAAAATTGTCACTTAAACTCAGATAATCATTTCAAAGTTGTCTCCTATCTTCTCCTTTTTTTGGTCCTCACATGACCCCTGTTTCCAGGGAAGGAGGGCCATGATCTGCAATACCCCCAGGCTCAACAAAGCCCCCAATCTGTTTCTTAGGACACACAGCCCCAGAACCTGGGCCCTGGAACAGCAAAGCCAAGTCCTAGAAACTAAGGCCAGAATGAACTCCAGGACCAGTTTCCAGACTAACCAATGCCCAGCCTGGAATCTGGTTCTCAGTGTGTATCTGGATCCTAGCACAGCATTTAGAATCCAACCCAGAACCCAGAAATCACTCTCTAGAGTCAGACAAAATAAGGGAAAATATGGAAAATCAGCCTGTAAAGGTCCTTTCTCCTTACTCTTCTCCCTGACCCTCCTGAGCACTAATAGCTGAACAACCCATGAACTTTCTACATAGATTATCTTCTATGAGCTATAGACCTGTCTACAAGTCACTGTCTTCACCCTCAAGTCACTGTCTTCACCCTCACCATCATTCCCACCAACAACATTTACCAGTGTCAATTCCACCATTATCAATCTCATCAAGAATGGTATTAAGACCTTACCTCAAGCTAGGCCCTGTACCACATGGTACACATGTGGCGTCTCAGTCAATATCCATTATAAGCCTTTGTGTAAGAGTTTTTATCCTCATTTTACAGTCAAGGAAACTGAGTCTTGAAGAGGCAAGGCAACACATCCATGCTTACCAAGTTGGGAAGCAAGACAGACCCAGCGCTCAGGTTCTGGATCAGTATGGAACACTACCTATCAATACAACATAGGCTCCCCAGGAAACTGACTTGGTGACAGGGTTTGGAGGTCAGCATGCATATTAGGGAGTGTCTTTGGGATCAACACCTGTGAAAGGGAGGAGCGGAAGCAGGAGTGAACAGAGGGGAAGCCAGTCATAGTCCGGGCTGCCCCTACAAGGCACACTGGAGCTAGAACAGTCTGCCTGTGATATTGCCCTGTTTTGGGCTAGGAAGGCTGCATCCTTATGCCCTGTTTGAGTTTCCTAGAGGTCTTATGGGGCTAAAATGAAGGTGTTGGCACAGTTGCCTTCCTTCTGGAGGCATTAGGGGAAAATCTGTTTCCTTACCTTTTCCAGCTTCTAGAGATACCTGCATTCCTTAGCTTGTGGCCCTTCCTCCATCTTCAAAAGGCATCCTTCCACTTCCGCTTCTGATATCACATCTCTTCTCTCTCTCTGCTTCCATCACCATGTCTCTTTCTCTGACTCTGACACTCCTGCCTCCCTCTTACAAGGACCCCTATGGTTACAGTTAGGATCCATCTGGATCATCCAGGATAATCTCTCCATCTAAAGTCTTTAATCACTTAATCAATAATCTGCAAAGTCACTTTTGCCATGTCAGGTAACAGATTTGAAGATTCTGAACATGGATGTCTTGGGGGAGCCATTACTCAACCTGCCCGATGTCCCCTCAATTACTCACTGTTCATGGGTATTCCATCTGAAGCAATCCCTGAAGGGGGATGACAGCTGAAGGCCATCTGCTGACCACAGAGCCTAGGCCACAAGTTTTTCCTGTGGGGGGATTTGGCGGGGGAGATCTCCATGTCCCATCACACATCCACAGAGAATTCAGGTTCAACCCAGCCCAGCCCAGCCCTTTTATTTTCTCCTTTAAAGACTACATTTCCCCAGCTTTGAATCCCAGCTATAAACTCTATCTCAGACTCCATTACCAGGGTCTGCTTTCATCTTCCTCTCCTGTGAATCATAATACTCTGCTTTTATATTTATGACCAACTGTTTAAAGTACCTCTTGAGCGTCTGACCACAGCTCAATTGTCCATTATTGCAATAATCATCTGTCTCTTTGTATTCAGAAAGCAACACAGATTAGGAAATGTGAAGACTGCTTTTGGCGTTGAGCAGTTGTGTTTTGGGGGGGCGTTTCTCCCCCTGCTGTAAATGTGTTACACAGAAGCATATTTCTATCCATCTGCAGCCCTGCCATATTGCAGGTAACTGTGAACAAAACAAGCAATAAAACTGCAAAGGGGCTGCTGCTTTTTCCTACACATCGACTCAGTTACCTGTGGCATAGGCTCTTCTTTTTAAGTCCATTCCTTACTCCCAAGAAGCATCTGTGACCTAAAGACCCATGGGAAAGCCAAGAAGGGACTTAAGAAACAGCTGGGAAGTGCTTTTTAAAAAGTCATAAACTCAGATCATCTCCTTTGATCCTGTCTTCTGAATGATCTACTTTCTAGGATGTGCTTCTTGCAGAATGAATGCTAAACATCAATATGCTCATTATAGTGGATGCTGAAGTGCCAACCCATCACTCTATGTGACTCTGGAGCGGCTGTCAGTGGATATACCCTTACCTCCCCTACCTCAGTAAGGGATATTGACTGCAAGAGGCCTGAGAGTCTGGAAGCTGTTGATAGAGCCAACAGAGCATTCTTTCACCCAAATATTTTCATTTTCTGCATTCCCTAGCCTCTAGGTCCATGCATATCCTTGAAACTTCTCTTTCCTTCAAGCCACTCACCCTTCTCATTGTCTTTGTTCTTTGTTCTTGTCTAGATGATTCTCCCCATGATATGCACTAACCTCTTGCACCTACCCCTACTCCCTGATGCCTCTTCCAAAATGTTGATTTCACTAGGCTCATCTCTTATGCAGAAGCTCTCTATGGCCTCATGGAGTACAAGATAGGCCTCAAATATCCTTGCTTGACATCCAAAGTGAGGATGTAGCACATGCAAGCTTAGATTTTAGTGCCAGGTCAAAACTCAAGTCAGCTCTGTCATTCCATATCTGTGTGACTTAGATCAAGTTACTAAACCTCTCTGACCCTAGCATCCCCAGCTGTAAAGTGGAGAGAATAGTACCCACCTCTTGTGGTTGTGGTGATATTTAAATTAGTTATTATATGTTAAATGCTAAGCACAAACACTAAGGCAGCAGCAAAACTCCACCATTAATTCAACAAGTATTTACTGAATACCTACTATGTGCCAGTTACTGTTGTTGTGACTCAATACACACAGACAGACACACAGACACATAGACACATAGACACACACACACACACACACACACACACACACAGAAACAGAGCTTTGGCTTCAACCCCCATCTAATCAATGCCTTCATTCCTTCATTCAGCAAACCTAGGCTGGGGCTTCCTGTACACAGCATAATGCTGGATACTGAGACAGAGTAGTGAACAAAATGTGGTCCCTGACTTCAAGGAACTCTTGTCCAGCAGGGGAGACAGATGACAGATATGTAAACAGACAATTTCAAATACCATCAGACTTCTGGCACAGCCCGTAACTGGAGCTTCTAATAACCTGTTTCTAAAATTGTATGATATTCTAAAAAGTAAGTTTTCTTCTCTAGAAATAGAAAGAAGAAACCCTATAAAATAGAGTCAGAAGGGATAACTAAATTCCCCTTCCATTACCCAAGTCCCACTTCGGACAATATCCTTCCAGCATCCTGCCCAGTGAGAGAAACTCTAAACCCAATTCCCAGGGGTTGATGCATATGGTCCCTATGGCAATGATTCCACTGGGAGAGAAGCAGAATCTGCAAAACAACTTTCAGGAGAGTAGCTTGTCCTTACAGTCCCCTCACTGTTCCCTTCACCAGAACCTGTTCCTTCAAGGCTCCAGGGCGTTAGTGATACACACCAGGAAAATATGGTCAAGACCCTGGCAAGGCATCCCAGCCACTTTCAGCACAGCTTCCCCCTCTAGGCCAACATGGGCTGGGAATTTCTATGGGAAGGTGACCAGAGAGAAGGCTCTAGGAAGTAGGGCTCTGGGAGAGGAAGAAAGGAAAAATAAGGCAACTCTTAGGAAGCTTCTGGAAGCATGAGGATCAAGGAGTATAAATTTAAAGCAGAGTTTCTTGACTTTGGCATAGGACATTTGAAGGTGTGTTATTCTTTGCTGTGGTGGGGTAGCAAGGAGTATAACTCTAAAGCAGAGTTTCTTGACTTTGGCATAGGACATTTGAAGGTGCGTCATTCTTTGCTGTCCTGTGCACTGTAGGATGCTGAGCAGCACCCATGACCTTGATCCACCAGATACCATTACACTCTCCTGCAGTTGTGACAACCAAAAATGTGCCCAATCATTATTGCCTTGGGGAAAATGTACCCTGGGTGTCAAATTACCCCTGACTGAGAACCATTGGTCTAGAGACAATGTCTCCTAGAGGGGAAGTAGTAGATTGAACTACAGAAAAGGCTCAATATAGAGAGATTTGGGAGCAAAGGATGTTCTAAGAATACAACCAGCAATGTGAGAAGAATAAAGACAGACATAAACATCAGCTCTAGGTCAAAAAATCTTAGAAACATGAACTTCCCTGAATGGATGCCATGTTCTTTCTCTTCAGTGATTCAGTGTGAATCTATAGACAGAGAAGGAATCTCATGCATATAGGAACCAGGCTTGAAACACCACCTATCCCTTCTCATCCTAGAGATGGTATGTGGCTTTGAGCCAGTCATTTCCTCTCTTGAGGCTGTCAGACTTACTCTTTGCCAAATGAAGGCGTTCTACTGCTTCAGGGATGGAACACAGTTGTTACATATTACTCCCCTCCCAACTACTACGCCTGTGACAGACATCACTAATCAATCACTACATTTCCCCCCTGAGGCTAAGCAAAGACTCTGAATCCTCCTCCACACAGTGCTTCCTGAAGCTGCTGCCCCTTCACTAATTGTTGCTGCCAAGTTATGTCAGCATTGTTTACTATTTTTAGAGGAGTCAGTGACTTTCAAACTATAATCTGGGGGCTTCTAGAGAGCCGCTCCAAAGCTACCTTGGGGAAAAGAGAACACACCAAGTAAGTCTCCAGGTTTCCAAACCCCACTTCAACCAGAGTTTTTTGTCTGCTTTACATAATAGACTTCTCATCAAATTTTATTTGAACAAAGTAATCCTTCAGCTAACACAGCAAAATTTGCTAGAGCTGTCGTAACAAAGTACCACAAACTGAGTGGCTTAAACAACAGGAATGTATTGTCTCAAGCTGGAAGTCCAAGATCAAGTTGTTGTCAGGGTCAGTTCCTTCTGAGGCTGTGAGGAGAAACCTAGTCCAGTCCTCCCTCAGCTTCTGGTGGTTTGTTGGTGATCTTTGGCATTTCTTGGCTTGGAGAAGCATTGCCCCAATCTTTACCTTTTCTTTACCTGGCACTCTCCCTGTGTACAGTTTTTCTGCATCCAAATTTCCCCTTTCTTAAAAAAAAGGATTTTATTTACAGAGATTTTATTCAGAGAGAAAGAGAAGGAGAGCAGGGGGAGGAGCGGAGGGAGAGGGAGAGAAAGAATCCCAAGCAAGCTCACACTCAGCATGGAGCCCAACACAGGGCTCTATCTCACAACCCTGAGATCATGACCTGAGCCAAAATCAAATGCGGGATAGTCAACTGACTGAGCCATCCAGGCGCCCCCCCAAATTTCCCCTTTCTTATAAGAACACCAGTCATACTGGATTAGGGCCCATATGGTCATGGGGCCCACCCTATGACTTCACTTTAATTTGATTACCTCCATAAAGAACTTGTCTCCAAACAAGGTCATACTGTGAGGTACAGGGGTTAGGATTGTAACATGTAAATTTAGAGGTGGACACAATCTAACCCATAACACCCTATCCTCTGATTCCCCGAATTCATGGCCTTCTGACATGCAAAATACATTCACCCCATCCCAGTATCCCCAAAATTCATTCCAATATGAACTCTATGTCCAAAATCTCATCTAAATCGGGTATGGGTAAGACTCCGAGTATGATTCATCCTGGAGCAAAATTCCTCTCCATCTGTGAACCTGTGAAACCAGATAATCAGTTATTTTAAGCTTCTAAAACACAATGGTGGGACAGGCATAGGATAGAGAGTGTCCTGGGCAGGGTCAAGTTTTCTCCCTGGAGTCTGGATATCCTGGCATCTGCCTTTATCAAGGCCTTCCTGTGAGTGGTTTCCTAGTGGGACCACACCCTTGTTTGGTGCTCCTTCAAACACCACTCTTCCAGGAAATCCAGGTTCATAGTCTGTTTCCCACAAGCCAGATTAGAGGTCAAAAATTCCCAGTGCCCTAATAACATTAGAAATCTTGATAATCAAACACATGGCCCCTGATGAAGCTCAGAACATCGTTATGCTAGTAACTGACATCTCACCCCTTCCCTGCTTTGAACTTTCTGTCTAGGAAAAAGTAGCAAAAGAAACAAATTCTTAGTGTTTTTTCTTCTTTGCTGACTCTATGAGGGTCAAACATATGATGCAGTCCCATTCCATATGAAGTGACATGGAGACGTCCCTATGAGTTCTTGTGTTCATTTTGGTCTCCCCATGGATCCAATGGTCCCATAATTCATTGTCTTGCAGCACAGCGTGAGGACAAAAGTCCTTGAAGATCAATGACTTTCAACGATCAGAGACTCAAGAGCCTTTTGCTCCAGTTGGATAATGCACTTAGGATTTTAATCAACCTTAACGTGTGGATTTTATACATTATTCAAGACCTCCACAAGCCCCACATAGATCCTCCTGTAGACAAACACCCCATTAGAAGCCTGGGTTGTCTCGGCGCCATGCTGGGACCCTGTTGGTATGTACAGCAGCGGCTGAAGGACGGAAGTCAATGCTTATTTGTGCTCTAGCCAGATCTTTGGAAATTGGACATTTTCTGTTCTAAAGAAAATTCCCCCAGTTGTTCCCTGTGCTTCAACATTAATATCAGTCTCAATGTAAATGTTGACTTTTATGGTGATCAAGAAGGGCACGTATGAGGAGAAATAGCTGTGGGCAGTTGTGAGAAAATGCCGCAGGGGTCCCACAGCTCCCATTGCTCTGTGGGACAGGAGCCCAGTGAGATGGGGACTGAGTCACAAGTACTGATTTCTGCCTGAGACAGTGGCATCCTAATGAGCTCTAATTGACAGCTGGCTCTCAGCCTCCCTGGTCTCTTTCAGGCCTCCAAGCTGCAGGGTGCATCTACCGTCAGAGATGAGAGAGGATAGCACAGCTTGTGGTGTCCACCAGGGACCAACTCAGCAAAGTGGAGGGCACAGGATTAGGAGTCCAGGCTCTGGCAGACCCAGGAGGTTCTGATTTTAACAATTAGCACTGGCATTACGATGAATAAATCACTTCAAGTCCCCCAGCCTCATTTTCTTCATATGTAAAATGAGGGCCGTAGTTGTACATACCTCCCGACTTTGGTTTGGGGATCAAATGTGATAGTGCGCCAAGGCGCTCTGCCCTGTGCTGTGTTGTATAGGATATGCCCAATCAATTAGACCTTCCAGGTTTTAGGGAACCTTAGGGGTTAGGAATCTTAGGGAATCACTTCTGTGCATGCCCCCAGTCTGTAGCAATAAAAACAGCAATGTCAATAGTTTTATTATAATGACTTTCAGCAAGCACAGAAATGCATTTCTCAGTAACAGTGCTAACCTTAATGGTAACGATAATTATGAGGAAACAGCTACCATGCCTTGATCCAGGCTCTATACTAAACGTTTTATAAGCCCTTCCTCATCTAACACTCACACCTAAAGGTACTTACAGATGAAGAACCTGAGGCTCAGGGAGGTGAAGTAGCATGCACAAAGTAACAAAGTCAGACCTGGATTCAAATCCAGGCCTGTCTGGCACCAGCATCCACACACCATATTGCACGAGACAGACAGCACATTATTTAGTTTCTCTTCACCTTAGCTTTAATTGGAGGTGATAATTCCCATTTCAGAGGTGATTGTAGGGATCAAATTGGTATTTCATTTAAGGAAGATGCTTTGGGCATACAGATATCTGGCCAGAAAGTTGGGTATTTATTGCCAAACCCACCACCACAAGCCTTCTGTGTATCCCATGGCGACACTGTGATCCTGCAACCAAGAAATTCACGGCAGCTACTAGGAGTAGTCCACGCTGAGAGAGGAAGAAAACAAGCCAGAGGATCCACATCCTAGACAAGCAAGGAAGTGTCAGTCCCAAGCAGTCTGGGTTTTTGTACTAACCCAGAAAGGTAGTGTGGCAGCCACAATGGCTAACCAAAGCTATTCATGTCCTCACCTCCTGTGATCATGTTATCCTACATGGCAAAGGGGACTAAAAGATATGATTAAATTAAGGATCTCAAGGTAGGGAGATTACCCTATCTTGAGGTGCATTGTCATCATGAGATCCTTATAAGAGGAAGGGTCCGAGTCCAAGGATATGAGACAGGAGAAGCTGAAGTCAGACAAAGAGATGAAAATTTGAAGATGCTGGCTTTGAAGATGGAGAAAGGGGCTGTGAGCCAAGGAATGCAGGTCACTTTTAGAAGCTGAAAAGACAAAGAAAAAGATTTTACCTTAGACTCTCCAGAAGGAACACAGTCCTGCTGACCCATTTTAGCCTTCTGACTTCTGGAACAATAAGAGGATAAATTTGTGTTTTTCTAAGCCACCAAGTCCATGGTAATTTGTTACAGCAGCCATGGGAAATTAATACACTCTGTATGTCCTACAGAGCTGAACATACTTCAAACAAAGCTCCAACCAGCACGTGGAGAGAGTAGGACAAATCCCCTTCTACATTGTGCCATTGTGAGAAATTGTTGTACAGCTGGGCTTTAAAACAGATTGTGTTTTGTTCATATCTTGTTGTTAAATATTCAGAAGGAAAAGAAACATGGTCCCATACAGAAAAGAATGTTAGCATTTTGCATTTGCAGAAAAGCCAGACTGTAAAACAGAATGATATGAAATCTCTTTGTAAAATTTGAAGTGATAGACACATGTACTGAATTATTATTATCAATATGAATTTTAAAAATGCAGCAGTGAGCTCCCAAAGTGGAACTCTGCAGGCTGTGCGACCACCCACCCATCTCTGTGAGTGGAAAGAGCAAGGAAAACCTGGCAGCCAGAGCAGGGAGGAGACCCAGGCTTTCTGAGAACGGGTAGTAGTTGGGATTGTCTTGAAACCGGTCATATCAGACGATGAAGCATGAATCACTGAACAAATGTGCCCTAGAGAAAAACCGCAAAATAAGCCTAGAGACAGAATGCTAATAGTCAGGCAAATAAGGGGAGACAAGAATTTGAATATTCATGAGCCTCTAATCAGGAGTTTTGGATGAATACGGAAATGGTCCCATTGGTGATAACATGCTCCACAGGAAGGAGAATCCTGCCTGAGGAAGTGCAAAGCAGAAGTGTGGACCAGACCTGTCCCAATGCCCAGACTCCCAGGCATTGACCTGAGTATCCACATCTTGGTCCCACAATCAGTTGTCTTTCCTCACCTGTCACTTACATTGCACTACACTTGGTCTTTTCTTGCTGTAGAAGATTTCTACTTTTAAAGCTGGGAAGGGGAAGCTGGGGAGAATACTAATATGTTGGAACATCTTCCAAGTTCCAGGCCTGAGCTACATGCTCTGCACATATCTCGTATCCCCCTCACAACCACCCTTTCATGGGGACATAAATGTCTTATTTTACAGATGGGGAAACTGAGGCTCAGGGAAATGTCTTACTGCTGATGTCAGAAAGCTAGTCAACAGCAGAGCTTAGATTTGAATAGCGTATCTGTATCATAGCAGAACCTAATCTCTTCCTTTCCATCACTCAGGGTCCCAGGATTCACTCCAGACTTGTATGCTTGTGAAATGGAGGCAAGTATCTGAATGTATGTAGGCTACATCACAGTATGTGGAGAGAGGAGTAGTGGAAGTCTGGGGAACAGGACTCAGCTACACAGAGAAGGCTTCGACAGGAACTGAGATGAAGAATGCCCTCTGCAGTGTGGATGAGGAATTCCAGCTGCCTGGATACAGGCCAATCCCACAAGAAAGCTCTTTAGAATTAATTGGTGTGTCCAGAGCGGTGAGGACAGGGGCCTCAGGCAATCTAACATGGGTTGGAGGTCAGTATGGGCTGGGTGTGGTGGTGCTCCTCAGTCACACCTGTACACATATGCATTGCACATATGTATGGACTGAGCCCCTGCTCATGCTTCGTACCATGCTGGCACCAGGATCAACAGTAAACAAAACCAACATGCATCTGGTCTCATGGACCCAAGAGGCTATCAGAGCAAAATGGACAAACAACCAGACAGAACTGAGAAAGTGTTGTGAAGGAAATAACCAGGGACTCCAAGAATGGTGAGGGAGGAAGAAGAGCTCAGCTGAATGATCAGGAAAGGCTCTTAAGAGGTGGTGACATTAGAGCTGAGACCTAAAAGATGAGCCAGCCTTATAAGAACAGATGGAAAAATGCTTCTAGCAAAAATGTGGGGTGAAAGAGGCAATGCAGACGTGGTCAACATTCAGGCTGCCCAAGCGCAGGAGGGCATCAAGATCACGGCAAGACATGAGTCAACACCTAAAAGGATTAGCAGGAGCGCAGCAGGATCCCAGCTAATAGGCTGGGGTTTGAAGCAAGAATATGTTCTTGATGGGGGAGGGAGAGCTGGACTACTTCACTGGGGAGATGATCTGTACTACCATCAAGTACCTACTATGTAGCTACCTTGCATGCTCTATACAAATCATTGCATTTATTTCTCATAATCTTTGAGTCAGATGCTATCTCTGGGCTCATTTTCTATTATTTTTATTATTACAAATTTAGTGGCTTAACACAACACACATTTCTTACTTCATAGTTTCTGTGGGACAGGAGCTGGGCATGTTTTAACTGGGTCCTCTGATCAGGGTCCTACAAAACTGAAATCAAGATGCCAGCTAGGCTGTGTTCTCATCTGATGGCTTGACAAGGGAAAGATTGCTTCCAAGCTCTCAGGTTATGATCAGAATTCATTTCCTTGTGGATATACAACTGAGTCCCCGATGTCTCACTGGTTATTGGCTGTGGACCAGTCCTGGCAACTAGAGGTAGTTGTCAGATCCTTGCCATGTGGCCCCCTTCACTGACTCTCTCACATTTCTAGCCTCTCTAGTTTCAGGAAGGGTCCAGCCCCATTTGAGAACTTGTCCAGTGAATTCAGGCCCACCTAGATAATCTCCTTCTGGATTAACTCAAAATCATAAGATATCATCATATTTACCTATTCTGCCCTCACTCAAGGAGAGGTGATTATACTAGGTATGCACACTGCGGGGCAAGGGGGATAGGCAGTGCGGGCAGTCATCATGGGGCATCATAGAATTCATACTGATAATATTAACAGCCATCATCCTTCTAGCACCTTCTATGTGCCAGGCACTGTTTAAGTGAGTTGATATGAAACTGATTGTCACCTTGGCTAGGAAAAGTCTCTATTTTAAAGATGATGATAAAAAAGTCAGGAAGGTTAATAATAACTTGGCAAAGGGTGTGTGATCATGGTGAGGAAAATCAGGTTTTAACCCAAATCTGTGCCATTTCAAAGGCCAGCCTGTCCCTAGTGGCCCCTGTGGCACAAGAGGGTGGCCTCTCTGCCACCAAGTTTTGTTCTTTCCAAATAGCTAGGTCCCAGAGGTCCCCAGAGGAATCCCCTCTCACTTCCTGTGAGCCTTGAAGGGAGTGCCCAGAACTACACCAGAAAAGCTGCTTGGAGGTACCCGGAAGTATCTGTTGTCCTGGGCCTCACGGACATCACAGGGATCCTGGCCATGGCAGCACACCCAGTGGATCCCCAGTCGGGGGAAGCAGGCACTGGGGTCCAGGCCATCTCTACTAGGACCGGAGCACTCCACAGGTCCAGAGTGCACAGAGCAGTGTTGGGAAGCCTCCTCCAGCCTATGAGGGACCCTAGTGACATGGGCACCTACCCACAGCTCCATGGAGCCAACACTGCACTTCCCAGGCTGGCTGCTCTGTAGCCCGGCCCCCCACCTCCCCTGCAGCAGAGCCCGAGCAGATGGTTCAGAGTCACTCCAGTGGAAATTAATGGAGTCAGACTGTCCACACACTTCTTTTCAGCCGTAGAGAAATATTTTCCATGAGTCAAACACCAGATGTATTTTGTTTATGGGGTAATTTAGCACTTGCAAGGGGTAAGACACTAAAACTAGAGAAGAGTCGTGCTTGCATTTCAGGCAGAACCCAAGCACACTCCAGCCGCCAGCAGTAAAACTTTGGGGCGTCATTTCCAAGATGGAGCCTGGACCTTGAACTCAACCCCTCAGGACTCCCTAGAGAAAAGACAGAGCACTTCTCTAAGCAACTCCAGGTCTGTCCCCTGGGGTTCAGGTTGTGACCATGCTGGCTGAATTGGCTGGAGCCCTAGAGGTGGAGGAGGGTGAAGGAGAAGGAGGGGCAGCACCACTAAGGGGCTGAAAATGTTCTTGGGGGGTTCAAGAAGAGCCAGAAATTAACTAAATTGGCCTTCCTTGGGACCACCTTAAAAAAAAAAACAGCCACAGAATTCTCTTAACCAGCAGTTATCAAAGGATAGCAACCTCAGCGTCAAAGGGGAATTTGTTAGAAATGCAGATTCTTGGGTCTTTCCCCAGACTCACTGAATCAAAACCTCTAGGAGGGGGGCCCAGCAGTCTGTGTTTTAACACACCCTCCAGGGGGTTCTGACGCTTGCTGGAGTTTGAGAGCCACTGTCCCAAACGCCAGAGGTAAACTTCCACCTTACATCTAGCTGCAGAGTTTTACATAAAGTAGTTAATCTTCCTGTGACTCCGTTTTCTCATCTGTAAAATGGAACGATGACGGTACTCACTGTGTCCACCTAAGGTACTGCAAAGATTAAAGGAGGGGATTCACGTAAAGTACTCGGAACTGGAGCTTGTAGAGCGTACGCCATCAGCGCACAGCTGTTGCTCTCACAGCTGTTACCTGTCTTTGCGTTTGAAGCCCGCCGTGGTCAGAGCTGATGGCACTAACAGCCACAACTCTGTGCACTTGTTATGTGACAGGTACTGTTCACATGACTTCATATGTAAATGTATAATTGTCGCAGTGACTGTAAAAAGTCATTTCGCGGTATTCGTTACCTCCACGTTAACTAAGCCCCCTTATGTTCCGGGCACTGATGGAGGCACAGGGCTTCACAGGCAACAAAGCACACGAATGAATCAGAACACTTGTTCAAATCATATGTGTCCGTGACACATTTAACCAAAGTCCCCTTCTAACGTCTCCTCAAGTCTGGTTTCTCCTGGGAACCCACCAGGCCCCACTCGGCTCCTGCCCAGGCTGCCACTCTCGGCTCAGAGCCTGTTGCTGCCTCCTGCCTCCTCCAAACCCCCCATTTACCCTCCACACCCTCTGCAACCTTCACCCCCAGAGCACCAGGAGTGTTTATTTCATGCTTTGGCCAACAGTACTTACCTCCCTCGTGCTGTGCAGTGCCTCCCTCAGCCCCGAGGTCCCTTCCTGAGCAGTTTTGTTTGACCCCCAGGAGCAGCAGGACTGCTCTTTCAATTCCTAAACAATAGTGTTAGCCTTGTGCATGCCATGAGCGTGGCCAGTACCGGGCAAATTCAATTAGTTAATGTGTATTCAGGGTAAGGAGATGTTATATTAACAAGAGGGTAAGGTATGAATGCAATGGGGAAAACTTCCGAAGGCCCAGCCTCAGTCACTCTCTAGGGAGACACGGTCCTAAAGCCTAGTATCTTGAATGTCCAAGTGCCTGCATAGACTTGCATTTATTCATTTCTTCAGTACACTGCATATTAACCAACGTGTTTCAGGGATATAAGACTTAGGCCATTGGAATCAGCAAATTGACACCCACTCCAGACACCGACTCATGCACAGTGTAGAACGGGGTTTTGAAAACCACAACCCATGGGCCAAATACAGCTCCCCGACTTTGTTTTCTTTACATAAAACCATATTGGGATACAGCCATACTCATTTATTTATATATTGGTTTTGGCTGCTTTTGCAGTACAGTGGCAAAGTTGAAAAGTTCTGAGAGAGACTATCTGGCCCACAACGCCTTAAAATAATTACTATCTGGCCCTTTAAAAGACAAGTTTACCATCTCTTACTCTAAGAGGCAAGGCTCATACAGCCTGCCTTAGAAGAAATCCAGTTTAGCCTAACTGACCTGCTGAATTAAGTTATGAGAAAGCCATCAATCATCCCGTGTCCTACGCCCTTGAGACTGTCTGGGCTGGGACTCAGTACAAGTGTTTCAACAAATTATACTGATATAATTATAACCAATTAATGTAATCATTTAATAATTAGCTAATAAGTAAGTTGCTCAATAAAAGCACACCACCACCTCATTCAATGTTAAAGAAATGCAAATCAAATCAGCAAGATTCCATTTTTCACCTGTCTGATTAATGAATATCAACAAGTTTGTTAATACACAGAGGTAACGATGAGGCTCTTTCCACACTGCGGGTCGAGAGTACGCCTGGTGCAACCTCTGAGGCAGGCACTTTGCTAATATCTGTGAAAGCTATAAATACACCGGCCTTCCAATGAGGAGTGCATTTCCACGGCTTCATCCTACAGCTGTGTTCTCAAATGTGTTCAATGCCGTATGTATATGTTAACTGTAGTAGAGTTTATAATAGCAAACACTGAGGTGGGGGTAGATGTCACCCAACAATAAAAAGTAAATAAACAGTAAATAATTTGGTATGTACATAGAGTAGAACATGATAGAACCATGAAAAAAGAATTCATGTAATGAGATGAATAAAGAATGAGCTAGATCTAATGGAGTTGATATACAATATTCTCTAAGATAACTAATTGAGAGGCACAAAAGGGCATGGTGTGTGTGTGTGTGTATTATATTAAGAACCCATTGGTATTAATGAAGAGTAGGTAGACACACACACACATACACAAAAAAGCACAAATTCTTGCAAATGGATAGAAAATTCTGAAAATTTTAAAAGCAGGAAACTGCCACAACTTCCATGGTTTTGCCCCTGGAAGAGGGACCTGGGAGTCTGAACTAGAAGAGATACTCCCTTTTGACTCTGCACCCTCTTACTCTGCTTGGCTTTTTTTTTTTTTTTTAACATGCACAGACTTTGTTAGTCTAATTTTAAAACATGTTTTTATAAAACAAAATTATCCCTTTGTGTTAGACAACAGTGTTCTCCAGGACCAGGGTCCTGGTGGGGAAGGGGCATTGTTGTTGGCGTGAAAGACCTTCCCCAAAACCCAAGAAGTAATGACAGCACCCAGGAGCAATGCAGCACGCTGCAAGTGACTCCCTAACTTGCAAACTCCCAGGCCACTCTGTACAACAAACCAGTGTTATTAAAAGAGAAGAAAAATCAATAATCCATCACGGAGAGGGCTTTGGAGTCAGATGAGAAGGCTGTGGATTCTGGCATTCCCCAGCAGCTGTGAGGACCCCCCACCCCACAGAAGCGTAGTAAATATCAAAGCCCTCTGAGCCTCCATTTCCTCACTAGTGAGAGTGGGGATCATGCTGCCCCCACCCACGGTGGGCTTGGGCAGGGCTAACATTTACACAGCACACACCCTGGGCCTGACTCTAGGCTGAGCATGTCACCGGCCCTGCTGTATTTAGTTAACTGCCAAACCACTGTCCCCGTCCCTCAGATGAGGAAACTGAGGTTTAGGGAACCATAAATCAATTGCCCAAAGTCGCACAGTTACTAAGTAGCAGCAGTCAGGGTACAAACCCAGGTCTGCCTGCCTGGGCTTGCAACAGCTATTCGATTTTGCCTTTCCATTAAATGAGGTAAGCTGAGATCATCCACCTGAAATTGCCTCTTAGATAGGAGTTACTTGACACATCTCCATCATTCCAATGCCCCACAGACCTTCAGGGTGCAGGACAAAAGTGTCCAATGGTAAGTACTCAAGCCAGTTTCCACACAGCCCCGTGCACTGGCCCCTGCTGGTGCAGCTGGCTACAGCAGCTCAGGCCCTCCCCAGCCAAGCTGAGCACCCTCTGCTGAGGAACTCAGGCACTGCAGGGGTGTCCAGGGGCACTTTCCTGACCTAACAGTTGTTCATAGTTTTCTTTCAGCAAGTGGAGGCCTCTGCTTTAGCAATCATGTAAGCTCAAGAAGTACTTCCACCGGGACCCATCCTCCCTGTGTACAGCTCTGCACTCTGTCTCCTGTGTCTCTCTGTCCATCTTGTCCCTTTGTGTCTCTCTCTGTCCCTTTCTCTGTCTCTCACTATCTCTCTGTGTGTCTTTCTCTGCTTCTGTTTCTGTCTGTCTTTCTGTCTCTCTGTCTCTCTCTCTCTATACACACACACCAGAATCAGAAAAGAGAGCTCAGCCACTTTAATGAACCATACTATCCCCTCCCCTCGATCTGAAAAGTTCAAGTGTACTCTATCCTACACGAAAGGCCCCAGCCCAGATTCTGTCCACAAGTAAAAGTCTTAGAGGCCTCTCTTCACCCAGGGACCCTTCTGTTTTATTCCCTCATATATCCAAGTGTTCACACTGTCCTGAGTCACAGATGCCTTTCTGTAAGTCAGGGATAATAACACCTATTTCATAGTACAGCTGGAAGGAAAAAGAGGGCATGACCCAAGGAAGAAATGACCAAGGGGCAGCTCCTGGTATTGGCTAAATCGTGAGGGTAGGGACGACATCTGCCTTGTCCCTGATGCATCAACTGTGCCTAAGGCAGATCACAGCAGAGAGCACATATTCAATAGAAATTCATGGAGTCCATAGAGGAAGGAACTCAAATATATACTAAGCACCTGCCATTAGTTGGGTACTGTACCAAGTGCAAAAAAAAAAAAAAAAAAAAGATCTTCCTGGGCACTGTTGGGCCCAGGTACACACATCTAATGCAAAGAAAGCAGAGAGAGAGATCGGAAGAGCAACAGTGCCCTGACCAAGCGCATCCTGTCTGCCAGGAGCCCCACACAACACTTGACATGCCTTTTCTCATCTAATAATTTTAAAAGGCCTGCCATACATGTCTTCTCACCTCCTCTATTTTATCTACTAAGAAGGAAACTGAGTTAAAGGGGACATGTCCCTAGCTGCATAGTGGACAGGTGGGAGCAGGGCTGGGCTTCCATCAGGCTGCCAGCCATCAAAGGTCAGTGCTCCCTCCTTCTGCTCTCCTCTGGAAGGGAGCCTCTGGTTGGTTTTGCTCTCTCCCAGCACTGCACTCCTCCAAAGAGACTCCGTCTCCCCTGGCACTGGAGTCCTTTCTGTCTTTCACAGAAAAGCTCCAGTAACCTGTCAGGAACCTCTCCCCAAGTCACCCCCCCAAACAGTCCTCCCTATTGGATCCTTAGCAGAAAGGGCCCTCTCTCCAAGCTCTCAGACCCTTGGGCTTGGTGCCACCCCAAGGGAGGCCGTTTTCAGCTATGTGCTGCAGGGACACTTTCCTTCTCTGTAAGTGAAATTCAGAAGGGGAAAATTAGGGCCTCAGTGGAGGGTCAGTACTGCTGGACTATGCATGCATAGAGCCCAAGTTAGGGGCTACACAACAGAAATTGTCAAATGCACCAAAGACTTGGAAACACCAAGAAGGAAATAGGACTTGACGAAGAAAAGATGCCAGAGTCCTCTGCTATGGGAAGACATACAACCTCTGTTTTAGCTGCAGGAAGCTGGAGGAGACTTCAGCCACCAGTTCCCTCTTTCCCACCTCCACACCTAGGAAGGCTCCACGGTTCTTCCAGGATCTCCCTGAGAGTTCAACCAAAAACCCACAGACTTCACCACTTCTTCCTGCACCTCCAGCTCAGCCTCAACATAGTCTCATAAACTGATGCTGTCAGTCATACTACAAAAGCCTGTCATTTCTTCTGCCTTTCACGCTCCTGCACCTCCTGAAATAAGATTCTCCCATGTTCCTGCTGAGCATGTAACAGGCCACGTGACGCTGACCTTCAGACCACCGCTGCTGGGACCCGGGTGGACACCTTACAAAGGACTGGCATACATCATGACCTACTCAGCTCTGAGTAAACGCCTCCCTAGAAGGCATTTGTAGTTAGGATGCTCCAGCTGAAAGTAACATAAGCTCAACTCAAACTTATTTTTTAAATTTTTTCTTAGTGGGGCTCCTGGGTGACTCAGTCAGTTAAGCATCTGACTTCGGCTCGGGTCATGATCTCGGGGTCCTGGAATCGAGCCCTGTGTCGGGCTCCATGCTCAGCTGGGAGTCGGCTTGTCTATCTTCCTCTGCTTCTGCCCCTCCCCCAGCTCATGCTCATTCTGTCTCTCTCTCTCTCTCAAATAAATAAATAAAATCTTTTTAAAAATATTCTTAGCAACATTATTTGAACAAAATAAAACCTACCCTACCAGGTCTCTCTGGTAGGAACTTAGCAGAAGTGTCCCCAGGGCTCTCAGAAACTTGGGCTGGGTCCCAGCACATCCCAAGGAATCTTTGTTCTCAGCTGCCTGCCTTTCTATCACGTGAATTCAGGATGAAAATGGTTGGGATTTAGAACAGAGGCCCCAAGTCTGCTGGGCCTACTAAAAAGAAAAAGCTGGGGAGAAGAGGGATGAATGCTTTGGCTCATGCAATAGAGAAGGCCAGAGGCAACTGCTGCAGGTAAGACTGCACCCATGGGCTCGAACAATTACATCAGGATCATCAGGACTTAGTTTCTCTTTACCTTTTGCATATGCTTTCTTCTGTGCCGACTTCATTCTTGCATAGCAAAACAGATGCAAGAAGCCCTGAAAACACAGACTCACAGCTTAGCCACCCCTTTCCTAATAGTTCCAGTAAAAGTTAGAATTAAATCTCACTGGATCACTGTGGATCCCAAGCGCAACCCTAAACTGGTTATTGTGGCTAGAAGACGGACTGTGCTGATTAGCTGGGCCTGGAGCCAAAGGAAAACAGGGTATAGGATGGGGGGCTATTGCTAGAAAAATGTGATAGGAATGCTGGCTGGGTCAAAATGAAAGATGATCACAAGAATCACACAGGGTGTAGGTCTGAGGCTGCCGTTGATACATTCATTCACTTAGCAGATACTTATTTAGCAACTCCTGCATGCCAGGCGCCATGGGAGGCTCTGAGGCTGAGTAAACCAGAAAGATATACCACCTGCTCTTACGAAGCACAGGTCCAATGGGGAAGATGAATAACACACCAGCAAACACACAGAAAATGATGTAGGTATGGAAACTTCTGGGAAAGAAATAAATGGATGAGAACAGGGGATAATGGTATCAGAGGAGGTCAAGCCAAGTGACCATTTGGGCACCCATGTGCACTAAGAAAGCAGAAACATCCAGCTTAAAGTAAAAAATTGGAACAGTCAGATGGTTGGGGTAGATGCTTTCTTCTGTGCCGACTTCATTCTTGCAAAGCCAAGAGACCACATTTCCCCAGAGAGAAGGGGAAAGTTGAAGGAAGGGGAGAGGCAAGCAGACAGGGATGGAAAGGACTTAGAGCCAGTTTTCTCCATTTAGTGTCATACTTCAGTTTCTAATCATGAATCCCCTTTACTCAAGTTTGGTCAAAGGGTCTCTCTGTCTTGAATAAATCACCCTTTTCCATGGAACTAACAAAAAAAGTCAAGACTCCTAACCTCATTAGTTGCCCATAAGACAACATTTTGTGGGCTCATCCATTCCTAAATGATGTAAGATACCCAAAACTTTACTGAGTAGTGGCTAAAAAGTACCCTCACTTAAAATATAATACTATATATATACATATATATTTAAGTATGTATAGTATATTTAAATGTATTTAAGGATACATGGAAACTGAGATAGCTAGTACAGTTGCTCATTTGAAAACCAAAGCACCATTTCTTGAGCTCTCCTCAGTGGATCTGCAGGCTTACAAGGGTACAAGAATAACTCAGTGCTGGTCCTAGAAAGTGCCTCATTCCTTGAAGATGCCCAAACCAAAATACACACACACACACACACACACACACACACACACAATACACACACAGAGTACACACACAGAGCATATGTAGACACACAAAATATATCCATGCACATACATACACATATAAAGAACACATGCAGGTGCCTGGGTGGCTCAGTTGGTTGGGCGACTGCCTTCCGCTCAGGTCATGATCCCGGTGTCCTGGGATCAAGTCCCACATCAGGCTCCCCCTGCTTTGCGGGGAATCTGCATCTCCCTCTGCCTCTGCCTGCCACTCCTCCTGCTTGTGCGTGCTCTCTCTCTCTGTGTGTCAAATAAATAAATAAAATCTTTAAAAAAAAAAACACATGCAAAGTACAAACATACATATACAAAGCACACATACACAAAGTATATATATACACACGTACACAAAATGCACACAAACATGCACACAAAGCACACACAGATTATGAAAAGTGCTCAGATTAATTTTTTTTTAATTTTATTATGTTATGTTAGTCACCATACAATACATCATTAGTTTTTGATGTGGTGATCCACGATCCATTGTTTTCGTATAACACTCAGATTAATTTTTGACTACCATTCAGCAAGGCCCTTCTCAATGCCAGGCACCGTGGTTGAAGGTGTTTTCACACCCACAATAATAGCAATAATGGCATGAGTGCTTATCAATCTTCCCAGCACCCCTGGAAGGCACAGTTTCATCAATGTTCCCCCTTTTGAAAGGAAATGACTTGCCCTGAGCCACACCTCTAGGATATGGTGGAGCCAGATGTAATCTATTTGTTAGATGGCGCTCCTCTTTGGTCAGCTCCATGCAGTACACACAAATGTACATGTGTGAGAATCCAGGTCCTGCCGCATCCACTGTGTCTACATAAATGTGCTCCCTGGTGATGCAGATCTCAGCACATTACACATCTCAGGGTATAAAACGGTACTCTCTATATTGTAGACCACTAATGCCATCCCAGATTTATTACATTTATTTTAAAACAACAAACATTCTCAATTATTTCCACACTGCTCAGGACCATAATTTACTCAGAGGTATGAGCTATCAAGTTTCTCAGGGATTTCTTCAAAATGTCAGATCTAAAAGATGATTCCTATGTTAGCGAATATGAAACACCCATTTATATTTTTCATTTTTACTTTGATTTAATTTTCAGACAATTCAACTTTCTCCCCATGCCTGAGTGCCTAAATTCATTTCACTTGTCAAAAGAGACAAATTTTCATAATTACAAAATAAAACATGGTGGTCCTTCTTTGGTGACCGCATATTTCACATCTTTTTTTTTTTCTGTATGAAAATGCCTTTCCTAGTCTAGTTGGCTTACTTCTGACATATTTTCATTCAGTCTCTGCTTAGAACAGAAAAGGGTGCAAGCTAAACATTCACTAATGTTTTGTTATGTTAATGAACATCTGTAAAAAGAGATGAAATTTCCCAATTGAGCCTGTGATGCTCACATCTTCTTTTCTGTAATTTGTGCTGAAAAAAGGCAGAGTTCTGAAATTACGAGCTAGACTGTGAAACATGCCCTGTCCTCTAGTGGTTCCTTCTGCCTGGACCGAAAAGCCTGCCAGTCCTACCACCAGGCTCCATCGGGATATTCACTTCAGAGAGGTTAGAAGCATTTAGGGCTTTCTTACCATACCTGCCAGTGGCATGTACAGGATATAGTAAGGGGGTTTTCTTAAAAATACACAGAGAGGCACCTGAGTGGCTCAGTCAGTTAAGTGGCCAACTCTTGATTTCTGCTCAGGTCATGATCTCCAGGTCCTGGGATCAAGCCATGTGTTGAGCTCTGTGCTCAGCAGGGAATCTGCTTGAGATTCTCTCCCTCCCTCTCCCTCTCCCCCTTCCCCCTCTCCCTCCCTCTCTCTCTCTATTTCTAAAATAAATAAATAAATCTTTAAATATATATATTTTTTTCATTTATAAAAGTAATACAGGTTCTTTGTTTAGAAATTTGGTGGAGGGGCCCAGAAATAGTAACTATAAAAAAAAAGACGACCTACCACTCCACCATCCAAAGCAAAACATTGCCAACATGCTGATGTAATTTCAGATTGTTCTTTTAAAAAATAAAATCTACACAAGAAAAAACAAAAACAAAAATTAAAATTCACTTTTAATTGGTTGGGCTTTTGAATGCTTGAAAATGGTTTATCATGAGAAACCTGCTCTATTTAGTTGCAAAAGGGTTAAAGATGGAAATGGGAAGAAAACATTTAATTCTTTGAAACTATTTACCTGAATTGCAAAGTTCTGACTCAAAGACTGGAAATGCCCAGTGCAGTCACCAGCCCCACTCCCCTGCCTTCACTCCTGCCCCTGGACACACAGACCACTCCTAAAAGAAGGTGATATAACTTAAAATTCTGTGGCCAGTAAATCCTGATGAGGATAAGAATAATGAGAAACTGTGGAAAGAAGAGAAGGTGCGGGGCAAGGCGGGATATCGGAGGGGCTGTTCGTTTTCAGGAGCAGACCTAAAAGAGCAAGGAAAATATTCTTGACACACATCCGTATACACACTCTTTTGTACAGATACGACTGTCATGGATTGAGGTCTCTGGGAAGCAGACTCTGAGGAGGACGTGTGCGTACAGTAGGCTTCTTAGGTAGTGCTTACGGAATTGCCACCTGTGCCAGGGACGGGATGGAAGCAGGACTGGGTATGGGAAGAAACTGAGCTGAAATGCTCAATAAAGCCCTCAGCTGGCCCTGCGGGGGGCTGTGAAGCCAGGATGGCTCTTTACAGGTGTCCCAAGACGGTATGAGAGGCCAGGCCCATATACCTCCTACGTCGGCCAGTCAGTGGATGTGGACTGCACTGGGCGAGGTGATGGTCCTCCTACCGCTGGCTGATGTCAGGGGCTGTGTGTGGGCAGAGCTCTAGTAGTCCTCCAGGGGATCTGGGTGGCTGGTTACAGCATCCCCTACACTAGGCTCTCAGCATAGCAATGCCCCCTTCGCTGAATGAAAAGGCATACAGGTAACCAGGTCCCTCAAGACCTTGCTATTGGGATACACCCAGAAATCAGAGGCAGAGGTCCACGGTGCTGGAGAAACCCAAAAAAGAGAGAGTCACAGGCGATTCTGAACACTGCCTAATACGCTAATCATCAGGGCAATATGGACAAGGGGACAGCTTTGCCTTGAAGTACCATAGGATTAATTTATCAGGAGCTACACGCCCACACTATGGCTGATAAAACTCAATATTTCTAAAAAAGAATGACTAAAAAAGCAGACCTCTCAACCCCTTCACTTCGGCAGAGGTGTTGGTGCCCTGAGCAGGGCTTCACAGCTCCACATGGAGCTCGCTGCACTGTCCACCAGGTATAGAGATGCCAGGCCAAGGAAGCACTTTCGGTAGCAGGCCCCACAGGGTCCCATGGGATGTCCTACAGAATGCCTCTCTCTGACTCTGCCCCTCGGTGCCTTCTCCCCTGACAAGGTACACAATATCATTCCCATTTTACAAATGAGGTAACAGAAGCCCAACATCTTGTCCACGATCACCTAGAGAACATGAAGCACCAGAATTTGCACCCCACTTGGGGGCCCCGGCTTTGGGGTTCATTCTATTATGCATGGTTGCCTGTGTCTGTTGGCATGACCCATTAATGGGGTTATGTTTACACCTCCATTGCCACCAGTGATACTTCTCTGTGGTCTCAGCTGCAGCCTTATTTCATTATAGTCATTACTGTCTATTGCAGAGAGGCGTGACTCTCCCTGCTAGTGGGGACTTCTAAGTCTGTGGCTCCCTACCAGAAGGATCGTCAATCTCTATAGGATGACAATACACAGCAAGACACAGCATCTCACTTCAGCTTCGGAAAGACAAAGCTGAGCATCTTCTCTTTGAGAAAATGATTCCGCTCATCATTTGTCTAGTGTCCTAACTATGAGGAGAGAAAAGTTGTTTTAAACCCCATCTCTTTTGTCTTTTTCAAGCTGAATGTGTCCCATCAAATCTGAAGAATTCATCTTTTGACAGAATATTGCAGCAAAGATAAAACTCACAATAATAAATAATAAATTCTAATAAAATCCCAAAAGAATTCCATTAATCTAGATGCCACTCACCTTACATGGCCAGATATAGACTATAATAGGGTGTGATATAATTTATATTTTAATAAGATCAGGAAACATAATATAAATACTAGTTCTTCATCAGGTTACTTCACTAGCCTAAGCCTCAGTTTTCCCACCTGCAAAATATAAGGATAGGGCTAGGTCATTTTTAAGATTCTTTCCAGTTCTACCATTTCCCAGTCAGGATCCATAGATCCTTATCTTGTTCTGCTTGCCATGGAAAAAAAGTGGAAAAGATGTAAAGCTACCCCTCCCACCACAAGATCACTCCCTAAAACAACAACAACAAGCTTCCCTGCAGGGTTTGGTGCCCATCATAGGACACAGAAAATGCCTATGTCATAAGTTTTTTGAAAAATATTCTTGTTTTACTATGGATGCAGTAAAAGAAACATTAGCAGATGAAGACCCAAAGCAAGCTGGAATACCCCCCAAAGCTCACTGCAATGTTTAGGCCATAAATTGAAATTAGAATTACAAAAATGACACTCTGGAAATTATTTTTAAAACTAAAAACATCCTCAAAAAAATTGAAATGGCATTCCAACTCAGTGGTTCTTCAGGAACCCCCCAAGTGAGAATGTCTCAATTATAGCAACATCACCGTTACCCTCTCAACTGAAATTGCATGTGAGAGCTGTATGATTTACATTTGCAGTTTATGAAATAAATTAGGCAGAAAAGAATCTTATAATCTCAAACACATTTAGTTTACCAGATTCCAAAAAGGTAAATGGATGAAGCATGTAATTCTTGGAGCAGCAAACAATGACACTAATGATTCATTAATACGTTCATTAGAAGAAATTTGATAAATGTATAGATATTCTCTTTTAGACAACTCTAGGAAATGGACCAGCAAAACTGCCCAAGACATGCTCCCACCCAAACTCTGACTCCCACCATTAACTGCATGGCCTTTGGTAGGAGGGCTAAGGGAGACTGACAGCCATGTTGCTGGGGTTTCTGGACTGCTATTTTTCAATGCTGCACAGGCTGGCTGAATTATAAAGTCAGTGCAGTATGTTTAGGACCACAGAGAACAGGTACATGTGGACCACCGCTCCACCTTGGCCCAGCAGCCATCGTCTCTTGCCTCAATTACGGTAGTGGCTTCCCAACTGGTCTCCCTGCTGCCACCCTTGACCTCCCTTCATCTTCATCTCCCACAGAGCAGCCAGAGAGATGCCTTCAAACCGTAAGTCAGTTCATGCAACTTCTCAGCTCTATTCCACTTGGGCAGAGGGGCAAAGCCCTCAAGGTCCTACATGATGGGGACCCATCTTATCTTTCTGACCTCATCCCTATATTCTCCTTCCTCACTCATTTTGCTCCAGCTATACAGGCCTCTTTGCTTTTCCTGGAACTTTCCAGGCAAGCTCCTACCGCAAGGCTTTTGTGGTGGTGGTTCTTCCCGCTCTTCCTTCGTATATCTGCATGGTGACCTCCCTCTCCTCTTCGAAGGTTTGGCTCACAGTTACCTGCCCTAACCCTTCTCTTAATGCCATTAACTGCCCCTTGCCCCCAGGCACTATCACACCCCATTAGCCTGGCTTGCTTTTTCTTTTATCCACTAAAATTAAAAGAATCTAACATACTATTTAATTTACTTATTTTTATGTCTTTTATTAAATATCTGTAAGCTCCAGGAGGGCAGAAATCTTTGTTTTGTGATGCTGTATCCCCAGGACCTAAAAGAGTACCTGAGAAGAGTAGACACAAAATAAATGGAAGGAAGGAAGAAGGAAGGAAGGAAGGAAGGAAGGAAGGAAGGAAGGGGGAGGGGTCAGAGAAAGGGGAGAGGGAATGTGGGAAGGGTCAGGGAGATGAGGAGGGGGGGAGGGGGAGAGAGGGGGGAGGGATGGGGAGGGGGAGGGGGGGGGAAGGGTCAGGGAGGGGGGTTAGGGTTCCTAACCCTGTTTTGCAGATCCACTGCTTATTAACTGTTTCTTAGGCTTTTTTGAGTATTTCTGGACTCTACAGTCTAATTCCCAGGGTCTACACCCTAGCGTCGAGTCATGAAACTGATATATATGAATTTGACCATGCGGGAAGAGCGGGGGCAAAGTGTGGTGGGAGAGAGAGAGAGACTCAAGGGGAACACGGGGTAGGGGTGACTTGTGGGAAACATCAAGTGAGCCACCAGTGTGTTCGAAGAAGGTGACATATGTAGAACATTATGAGCAGTTCAAAGGACTGTCAGGGGTCATTTAGACTCCACATGATATTTGTTTCATGCTCTGATTTTGGACTCTAAGCCTTGAGTTGGATTTGGCTCCATTATCTGTTTCATTTCCCAAGGCCATCCTTGCCTTGAATTTGCATTTCAGCTTTTACAGGAAACCCACCTCCTCACGTCAGTGCCCTACGCCCATTCATTGTCACTGAGGACCCAGTCCATTCCACACACATACCAGCTCGCCACTGGTCTAAAATGGGTGAGATGCCATGTATGTTATAGGTGGTGAGGAATAAAGAAGTTTGTGGGGAGGTACCAGCTACACAGCAGTTGGTCAGGGAACTCTTAGAGGACTTACAATAGAAATATGTAAACAGAACTTACTCAGTGAATAATCTTGAAGAAGCACCAACTCGGTGTCAAAGCTGTTGAATGAGTAGAACTGAAGAGTGACAGATAATAAATGAACAGTCAATGCATATTGAACAAAATGTGCTGAATAAGATGAACTCTATAGCTTTCAAACCAGTTCTAGTTCATTCAAATGAGTTCTAGAACCTCCAGCCTACCACAGTGACTTTGGAGACCCAAGAGCCTCTACCAGTTTCCTTGGAAAAGCTGCCAAGTAAGGGACTGTGGTCTCCTTGACATTCTGAAAAAATTGTAGCTCATATATTCCTTTATCTACTTATTCATGTCTGTATTGTATTCAGAAAAAAATTATAATTTAAACTCTGACCCATTCAAATCTATTCTGATAATCTGATTTACTCATCAAATATAAATAGAGCAGAAATTTTACATCAAGAACTCGTGCCAGAACTTTTCTGTGCACAAATCCAGCAGTTTCTTCTATAGAGATCAACAGTCTGGTGGTGGGCACATCAAAAAATGTGAGAATAAATCCAAATTCCACTGCACATTTTTGCATTTCTACATTATGTCCTTGTCCCCCCTAAAAAGAGGGCGGAAACACCCTCTTTAGAACAGAAGCATCAAGGGGATACTACCTAAATACATAAATCCTGTTGTTTCACTATTTATCTTTTTGTCCTCATGTATTTTTGGCTTCTATTTATAAGAACGCAAATTAAAATTTCAAGGTCAAAATGAGAGAGACATGGAAATTCTTAGCTAGTTGTGTGGAGATGGTACTTACAAAATACCCAAAGGACATGTTGTATATTTTTAACTTGCTCTTAAGACCTCTGAATTCAAATGTGAGGGCTTGCATACAGAAGATGAAGAAAATTACCTTATATAAAAGAAGAAAGGTTTTTTTTTTCTTTTGCAATAGATGAAAGATGCTTCCCTCCTCTAATGAGTCATGAATGACTCATCTACTCTTGGGAAAATCTGAAGTGGCCAGTGATTTGATTGCTTTTTCTCCTGTAAACACATCTAAGAAGTGGAGCATAAGAGGTAAACAATAAAGGACCCTGTGAAATTCAAATAATTTTGTGTGTTTCTTTCCCAAATGACACCACCCTGAAAACAACTTTTAATGCAAAATATGAGTTCTCTTTCATATTGGTAATATTTAAGTGTGGCCAGTGAACCAACTGATTTTGGCTGAGTGCAATTTGGGGAGGGGTGTTCCTTCTTATCCTTTAATGGGATTCACCATAATATTGACCCAATTGAATCATTTTATAAATGAAAGCCACAGGATGACTTTCATCTTTTCTTATGTCTTGTCAATAAGACACCATCTATCTTCATTTCTGTTTCTTTCTCTCTCCAGACCCTTGAACTATTTTGATAACTTACAAAGCCAAGAAATGTTCAATGTTGAGGAAAAACACCAGAGAACTTTTTGAAATTCATTGTACCCCAAAGGCTGACAGCAAGAATATACTTTCTGGTACATAAGAAAGAAAAATGTATTTGGTATGACTGGCTGTTAATATGTCATCAGGATAAATCATAAGTCTTATTCTTGGGAATCTTAATAAAAGAAGTCACTTGAGATGTGGAAAGTACAAAAATAAGCACCAATAGGCTCTATCTTTGACTAGAACCTTGGGAAATTTTGAAAGTGTTCATTCATAGAGACACTTAAAAAGTCATTGCCTAAATTTATCATTGTCATAAATTCTTGCTGACTAAAAGTTTCCTTAGAGTAATTTACAATACCTATCATAAAATACTTCATCAAAAAGAAACACTTCGATTTAATACAAAACCGTAAATTCCCAAGGACTCGGGGACAATGGTCTCATCCAGTCTCCAGAGAAGATGGAATGATCTATGATTTCTATATGCCTCAAGACTTAGTCTGGCTTTCAACTGATGTTCCTACCTTGGGGTTGTCATACAACTCAGATGAGTGTTTCCCTCTAGGACTTCAGAAAGAGATGTGCTTTGAAATAACATTCTGGTTCTTCATCATCTTTCCTGGGGCAGGAGGACAGGAAGGATGCTGCCATACACTAATTGGGTGATCAGAGGAAGTAGTCTCTGATTAGTAAACATCTTGAATCCATGTTCTAACCTCATGGTGGAGGGAGCTATTCACACTGGATGTTTCTGGCTGCCTCAATCACTCTATCCAGGCAATTGCTTTCACTTTGTCTTTAGGCCAGGAAAGCTATTAGTTAGCTAATGGGACCCTTGAAAGATAAAAGAATGCTACACACCAAAGAACAGAACCATCAGCTTTCCATCTTTCTGCTGTTCTTCCCTACAGACTGTTAAAGCAATTAATCCAAACTCTGGCACCAGCTCTGATGATGCCCCCGTGCTCTAGCCCAGTTTCCACTATAGCTGGAATCTTCCATCTAAACACTCTTGCTGACACTTCTAATTCCTTTCTCTAAAGTAAAACTCAATGTCTTTCTCCAAAACTTGCTACCCTGTCAGAGTCTTACCACCTCCCTGTTTACTTGCATTCAAAAGCTCCTTCAATCCCAACATCTAAGTTGTATGCATCTGGCTTCTTGAACACCCTCATACCTGTCTCTTCTACGGAGCCAACTGCCAGCAGGTTGGGCCAACCAGACATCTCATTCTCTGCCTGAGAATCTTTAGTCTACTTCTGATATCTCCCTAAAATAAATTTTGCACAACATTGCCAAATAAATCTGCCTGAAGCACAGCTCTGCTGATGTCACCCTGACATCAGAACCTCTCAACAGTTCCATGTCTCTTACCACAAGTAGTCTACCCTTCTTATGTAGCTTTCTCCTTCATTGTGATAACCAACTATCTAGCTTCACTTCCCACTACTTCCTTCAAGCTATATGTGGATGCATGAAATGTCCCAATATTATTCTGGTGCCATTGCTCCCGCTCCTTCTTTTTCCTGGAAGAATCCATCCTCACTGTTATCCTTTGACATCCTACCCTTCCTTGCAGGTCAAGCTAAAGTACCATATTCTCTACCAAAGATTCCTTTCCTCATGCCTCCCAACAGAAAAGCTATTTTGTTCTTCCATAAAACCTTGATCATATGATACTGATTGAATTTTGCTTCATTCTACACTTTTGGTACATATATTTTATCTCCTATGTTCAGTTCTGAGTTCATTGAAGGCAGGGATTCACCTTTGTCCTGACTCAGGTTTGTATGTCTCAATTAACATTTTATTGTTGGATGGATGGATAGAATTTATATTCTATAAATATAAAGTTGATACACAAAACCTTGGAGCACAGAGGTCTATTATCAAACCATCAGCCACAGGGAAATAGTACCCTCTTTTCTCTTCATACCCATGAGTCCTGGATAACCCCTGTCTAACTTGTAATGTTGGCAGTTAAAAGAGATCCTTAAAAAAGCAACAGGACCAAGAATAAAGAGACTGAATGGAGCATGATGAGATATGACTATTTTCCATAGAAATCTGAAGACTTGGCAATCTTGGAGAAGGGTGTTAAGCAAGGGAAGACCTGAACTGTGTGGTGGATGTAGAAATTAGCCATGAGAAGATAGGGGAATGAAAAGAGGAGATTTACAGACTGGAAAACAGCCTTCACATAAGCGTAGAGGTTTTGAGCATGAAATGTTAGGGAAATGCAATAGTTGGAGCACTGAGTTCAAGGAACTTGGTGATGAGAAATAAGGCTGAAGAGGTGGAGAGGGCCATTCATTAAATATTGGCAACTTTCTAGAAACTACTCCTTGAATAATTTCGCACCTTTGCCTGAGTCTGCGTTGTTCCCCTCAAATATCAGTTATTTGGGGGACTCAAAGGTCCAGAGCTGATGAGTGGTGGCATCAGCAAGAAGTAAGAACAACCAAACTGAACCAAGGACTCAGTGAGCTCATTGGAGCATTGCAGTTGGTGTTGGAATTAGAATGGTTGCAAGGTTTCACTACAATATCACGACTAGAGGTGGGGTGGAGGGGAGATGCTACCAAGACTTGGTGAAGGAATAGGTGTACAGAAGCTACTGTGAGCCAGTCAGATTTATTGATTGTAATCTGAACTTCACTTTTCTCAAAGGAATAAATAGAACTAGCTATAATGACAATCACACAACAGACACTGGTCACAGATCAGGCATCGTGCTAAATGAGTAATATGAGATTCTCTCCTCACTGTAACTGTATTCAGTAGGTATTGTTTATCCATATTTTACAGATAAGGAAATTGAGGTGTATAGGGATTAAGAAACTGGCCCAAGGGGCACCTGGATGGCTCAATCAGTTAAGCGGCTGCCTTCAGCTCAGGACATGATCTCAGGGTCCTGGGATCAAGCCACGTGTTGCATTGGGCTCCCTGCTCAGTGGGGAGTCTGCTTCTCCCTCTCCCTCTGCCCCTCCCCCTGCTTGTCCATGCTCCCTCTTTCTCTCTCTCTCTTTCAAACACATAAAGAAAATTTAAAAAGAAAAGAAAAAGAAACTGGTCCAAGTTCATTCAGGCAGTACACGTCCGAGTTGGGTTTCAAACCAAAGCAGAGGCATGCCCCAGGGCCCTGTACCATGTATTTCCTCCTTCTTCTGTTTATCAGGGCTTTACTCCCAAGTTTACACAAGGCTGGTCTGGGCCATCACAAGAACTGAAAAATCAGACTCACTGGGAAAAGAGAAATTAAAAGGCTATTGCTGCCCAGGCCCTAATTACACACAATCAGGGAAAAGAATCAGCTTTGAAAGCCAGCAAGTTATCCACAGCCCCAGAGTACTATCTGAAGCTAACAATCAGGAGAGACAGAACCGTAAATAAGCCCTTGCAATGACTACAGTCATTACCCTGTTCTTTAATTATAATAAGAAATCAGTGTATTACAGCAAGGCCAGCAACACACTTCTCTATAACCCTGCAACTCAGAGAGCCCAGGGAGAAACTTCTGGGGCTGCACCTTCCATGCAGCAGGCCCAGAAGCACTGGGTCAGGGACAGGCTGAGAGTTAGACATCAAGGGCCTTTGGAAGAAGAGAATTTTGATATGGTTCTTCAAGAAAGAGGCAAATGTAGCGTGGTCTTAGGGCCTTGGGGCATTGCACAGAAGGTGTGAAGAGCACGGATGGAATGACAGCAATCTCTAGACATTAGTGACGACCGCAGAAACAGCAGACAGCGCAGAGTCAGAGCTACAGTCCACCTCTCACACATGCACAGACCCTCTGCACGGTGATGGACACAAGACCCAGGTCTCCCTGCAAGGCAGGATTCATTGTTCCAGCTACTGAGAAAACTGTCAGCAGGCAGCCTTCAGCTGTCAGCCCTCTCAGGAATTGCCTCACCCAAAGTCACACATCAATGTCAGATGGAGGCCGGGGGGATAAAGGCCGAGCCAATCTGGTGAAAGCAGGGTAAGTCTGATAGGCCATAGAGGCTCTGGAGCTCGTGTGTCACAGAGAGGCTTTCCCTCTACCCATCCTGCTACCACCCTCTCCCTTCCACAGGTGTTGATCCAAAATTTGCCCCCTAATAAATGTGTCACATGTCAGCTTTGTCTCAGAGAGCAAATCCCAGGGCAGCCAGCCCACCACAAACACATGGCCTGTGTTTTAACCATATCCTTGGATTCCTCTTATTTCCCTACCTTAATTTTACATAAGACCTACACATCCCTCTGTATTAGGCGACCAGATTCAGGGATCTTCTATGATAAAAGAGAGACTACAAGGGAGATGGGGAAGGCAAAGGAAGGAGCTAAATGACCTATATTATAAAGGGCTGGGAGGGAAGGACAAATTCTGCACAGACTGGGAGTTGGGGGCAGTTTCTGAGGGTTGATAGATGAGAGTATGTAGGCAAGGAAGGATTGTATTGGTGATAAAACAGATTTTGAGAGAAGTAACTAAAATTATGAATTGTATCCCCACTGGTGTTTTTCAAGAGACACAAGTAAATATTAGAATCGCTTTTTAATTACTCCGAGTGCTGGATTGTGCATTTAATATGCGACTCCACACAGAATTTGAGGCCCAGACTTTTATTAGGTATATTGGTCAGGGTAATTAACATTAACTGCTTTAACAAACAACCCCAAATTGCAGTGGCTTAACATAATAAAGGTTTCTTTCTCACTCACATCATAGTTCTTTGAGGGTTGGGTGGCTCCTTTTGGCAACTCTCCTCCAAGTAGTCCATCTTATGATACTGCCATTTTAAACACTGTCACCCAATCTTGGGTCCCTCGCCACCCAGATAGCTTCCCATTTATTCCTACCTCAAAAAATCCTTGATCTAATTTTCTTTACCTTGCTTTTAGCCCTGGGAGGCTGATCTGTATGGATCTGTATGGATCTCCTCTTGAGAGCCTGGCTTCCAGTTTAGTTTGGTCAATGGGTATCCATGCAGGAGATTAAGGGAGGGAGAAGGCGAAGGAGGTTTATTTCTCCAGCTTCCTCCCCTGTTGGGTTACCTTGAGAATGCTGAGTCACCTGACAAAAGGTCACAGCTCTGTCTAGGTGGTTCTCTCTACACCCCTCATCGTCTCCAGGCTCTTTAACTGTGCTTGCATTTGCCCCTTCAGGCCTCAGATGAGTAACAGGCCTATTGTCCTTTGTGGCTGAACACTATAATATCCCTTGTGGTTTTCCTAAACTCCACCCTTCCCTTACAAATAGCCCTTTAATTAAAGTCGCTTTGATGATGCTAACTTGAATGTATCTTTTGTTTCATGCTGCAACCAGGACTAATACCTCAGAAAAGAGAGCTGGGAGGCAGAATGTCATGTGTGCCCAGGAAAGAGGGGCATGACCTGGCATTTGGAGTACTGGCATTTTCTGTCACCCTCTTCCAGTGATTTTTGCTTTTGTTTTTGCTTTTGTTTGGAGAAGCAAATGCTGTTTACATGTCATGATGGATTTCTTAGTCTTTCCTTTATATTTTACACTGTAATTATACATGAAATTTTTATCCTGCTTTATTTACTTATTTTCATTCAGTTCAAAATGTAATTTTATTTCCCTTGAGACTTCCTCTTTGACCTATGGATTATTTAGAACTACACTGTTTCCTTTCCACATGTTTGAAGGTTTTCCCATTATCTTTCTGTTACTGATTTCAATTTTGATTCCATGTGGTCAGAGGATACCCATTGCATGATTTCAATCCTTTTAAATTTCCTGAGGTTTCTTTTGTGTCCCTGGATGGTCTGTCTTGGTGACTGTCCTCTGGGTACTTGAAAAGCATGTGGATTCTGCTGTCTTTGGCAGAGTGTTCGAAGCTGACTAGACCCTACTGACTGATGGCGCTGCATTCTTCTGTATCCTTGCTGATTTTCTAATTGTTTTACCAGTTATTAAAGAGAGAGATGCTAGAGTACCTGGGTGGCTCAGTTGTTAAGCATCTGCCTTCGGCTCAGGTCATGATCCCAGGGTCCTGGGATCGAGCCCCACATCGGCCTCCCTGCTCCGAGGGAAGCCTGCTTCTCCCTCCCCCACTCTCCCTGCTTGTGTTCCCTCTCACTCTGTCTCTCTCTCTCTCTATCAAATAAATAAATAAAATCTTTTAAAAAAAAAAAAGAGAGATGCTGAAATCTCCAACTATAATTGTGGATTTGTCTATTTCTCCTTTTAGTGTTATCAAGTTTTCTTTTACATGTTTGCAGCTCTGTTGTTAAGTGCATACACATTTAGGATCACTACGTCTTCTCGGTGGACCAACCCTTTTATCATTACACAAGGTCTCTATCCCTGGTAATCTTCTTTGCTCTGAAGCCTCTTTGATCTAATGTCAATATAGCCACTCCTGCTCTGCTTTCTTTTGATTTACTGATAAACCATTTTTCATCCTTTTACTTTTATCCTTTACTTTTCCTGCCTGTAGTGTTACACTTGAAGTAAGTTCTTATGGATGGCATGTAGTCGTATCATGTTTTTTTTTTTTACCCACTATCAATCTCTGTATTTTAATTAATGCATTTAGACCATGAAATTCAATGCATTTATTGATATGTTTGGGCTTAAGTCTGCCATTTTATTTTATTTTTTCTATTTGTTCTCTCTGTTTTTCATTTGTTTCCTTTTTCTCGTCTTCATCTGGGTTATCTGAACATTTTTGTACACAATTCCTTCTTTCAACATTTCTTCTATGTTTAGGGAATTTCTTCTAACCATTCTTATAAGGAAGGTCTGCTGGTGACACAAGGTCTCTGAGTTTTCCTTCTTCTTAGACTGTCTTGATTACCCTTTCACCCCTGAGGGATATTTTCACTAGTTATATATTTCTGGGTTGACAGATCTTTTCTTTCAGCATTTGAAAAACAGCATGCCATTTCTTTCTGGCCTCTCTGCTTCCTGATAAGAAATCTGTTGTCATCCAAATTGCTTCAACCCTCTGGACATAATCTGGTTTCTCTTCCTGGCTTTGATCAAAACTATTTTTTTGTCTTCAGTTTTCAGAAGACTATGATGGGTCTTCACGTGGATTTCTTGGGATTATCTTACTTGGGGTTTGCTCGGCCTCTTGAATCTGAGGTTTATGTCTTTTGCCAAATTTGGGGAATTTTCGGCCATTGTTTTTTTCAAATATTTTTTCAGCTCCACTCTCATTCCTGGTCTTCTGTGACTAATATGATCTTTATTATAATCTCTGGGGCTTTGTTCATTTTTTAAAGTCTATTTTAACTCTGTGGCTCAGACTGAGTAATTTTTGTTGTTCTGTCTTCGAGTTCACAGAATCTTTACTCTGTTCCCTCCATTCTGTTGTCCAGAGGGTTTTTGTTTTAAATTCGATTATTATCTATTTCAATTCCAATATTTCAAATTGATTCTCCTTTATAACTTCTTTTCTTTCTGAAACATTCTCTTTCTTTGATGAGACTTTCTGTTTTTTGTTTTTTATTTTTTTCATTTGCTTCAAGGATGTTTATAACTGCTCACTGAAGCATTTTCATGTTAGCTGCTTTAAAATCCTTGTCAGATGATTCCAACATCTGTGTCATCTAGATGTTGGCATCTGTCAATTGTCTTTTCTCATTCACATTGAGATTTTCCTACTTCTTGGTATGGTGGGTGATTTTCACTTGTATCTTGAACGGTTTTCCACTATATTATGAGACACTGGTTCTTCTTTAAGTCTTCTTTTTTAGCAGTTTTCCTCTGACTCTGTGCCACCTCATTACGCCAGGTGATAATGAAACTCCAGTTCCCTGCTCAGCCTCCATTTGGTGGGGAGGGGTGCCTCATTACTGCTGAAGGGTGGGACTCCAGGCTCCCCATTAGGCGTCTACTGGCACCATCTTGGCTGGTAAGGGAGGGGCACCTCATCTCATTGCTGTTCCCCCTTTGGTGAATGTGGACTTCTAGGCTCTCTGCTGAGCCTTTGCTGATGGGGCTGGGGGTAGGGATCACAGATTTTTCTCATGGTGTTTGGATGGTCTGTCTTGCTACACTGCCCCTTACCTGCCCTTGGAGAGAGCAGACTTTTCTTAGGGATTTGTTTTTTGTCTGAACCTATTAGCATTTTCAGGTTTACTGGCTTCTCTAGAACCTAGTCCAGGATATATGGGGCAAAATGAAAATCCAAGGACTTCACTGCTATGTCTTAGATCTCAAAATCCCTGGCTGGTCTTTCTCCTCTCCACCTTTTAGTGTCTTATGTTTCCTTTATGGATAATGTCCAAAGGTTTGTACTATACTTAGTGGGAGGAGCAAGTATAAGTGGTCCTTCATATATATATACATGAGTGTGAATTGTACATATATATATACATATATATTCACTTTGCCACTAGGGTAATATAACATGCATATTATATAACATAAAAAGGATGAAATTTTTTCTAAAAAATAATTTAAAACAAAATTCTATGGATCACTTTGTGCACCATACTGGAAACCATTGCTTGGATCCCATTTGAAGAGCCAAGAGAAAAGGGTTTGCCTTCCACTACTAGCCCTTGGGTTCTGCTGTGTTCACAGACATCCCTCAAGAACCTGTCTCCATGCTGTTCAGACATGTGTTCCTTCTGTGTGGCTCCTGAGCAGATCATGAAAAGAAGGTGCAGGTATGACCCTCTGCCCTGCAGGGTACCCACAGAGGGATAGATGAGCTGGCTCTGTTCAGGCTTAATGTACCCCCTAGGAGACAAGCCAGTTACATTGATAAACAAGATCCAGAAAGGGACACAAATCAATCAGAGAAGATTTTATGTAGTGACTCTTTCTACATGTGTAGCTGTAGTATAAAGCACTCAAAAAAAAAAAGAAAGAAAGAAAGAAAGAAAGAAAGAAAGAAAGAAAGAAAGATCAGAAAATCCATTTCCAAGCTTGAATCCTGCTGATTCTCTGTGGCCTCCAGCCGTTCAGCTGGTTCTTCAAGGGTGGTGCTGATGAAAGCTGCAACATTTCCCATCTTTAAATGGCCTTAGGCATGGGAGGCTATCACCCATCGGGCAGGATTTCAAGTCAAACTAGAAGACTTAGTAGCCTCAAACTGCTACCCCTAGTCTACTTCAGAGGCCTGAAAAACTTGCCTTCCTTCCCTCCACTTCCCTCCACACTCACTGGTATATATGTACATACCTGCATTTAGCAACTGTTTACTGAGCTTCTACTCTATACTAGGGAACATGCTAAGCATGGCATTGAGAGAGATCACCAAACCAGACCGGACCCTATTCTCCTCTAATGAGAGAGAGATTCTTCTGTAGAAGCTCTACTGCTTTAACTTATAGATGGTAAATTATAACACACATGCTACCGCCTCCTCATCCACAGTGCACACCACTAATTAATCATGTCATGATATACCACCGAGCTTGGACTTGGCCTCAGATTCCTTCTCAACCAATCAATGACAGCTGGCCCATAAGATGGGCATATTTGCCATCTTCAAATAAAGTCTTTGTTCTCTACTTCAGTTCTGTTCTCATTTGGATCCTTTCCATGGTTAGTGGAGAATAAAAGGCATCTATATTTCTGATATTTGATGCTTATTATCTGGAAATGCTCTGATTGGTGGAAGACTTGGCATGCAGTTGATTATGCTTGAATCCCCCTTATAAACTGATATAAACTGACACAGAACACCTGTAATGCAGTGTTATTCCTTCTTCCTTCAAGATATTATCATGAAGTAAACTATAAACTTAAGAAAAAAGTTAAAATTTGATGACCTTTTTTTTTTAAGTCTAATGTAGGGCACCTGGGTAG
This sequence comes from Halichoerus grypus, assembly GCF_964656455.1. Classification (NCBI taxonomy): domain Eukaryota; kingdom Metazoa; phylum Chordata; class Mammalia; order Carnivora; family Phocidae; genus Halichoerus; species Halichoerus grypus. Next base: position 5,986,463 of record NC_135726.1, read on the forward strand.
CTCAGATAGTTAAGTATCTGCCTTCAGCTCAGATCATGATCTCCTGGTCCTGGGATCAAGTCCCACACTGGGCTCCCTGCTCAGTGGGGAGCCTGCTTCTCCCTCTCTCTCTGCCACTCCCCCTGCTTCTGCTCTCTCTCTCTTTGTCTCAAATAAATAAATAAAATCTTTAAAAAATTAAAAAATAAAGTCTAACTGTATCGCTGCAGGCTCCCTTGGGAAAGTCTTACCTTTTCCCAGTTCCCAGATCTCATGGACAACTCAGCAAGTGAAAAACGGGCAGTCACACATCTCACACATAAACTCTCCCTCTGTCCTGAGCTGGCTTGCTGTGTCTCACAGTTGGGCTATAGAATGTCACCAATCTTCCTAATGGCAATTTCAGCCACACCTTCTCTGCTGAAAGTATGTCTTTGTGGTATGCTATATGGAATGAAACTGTAGGAAACACAAATCTGAAGCAAAAATATGAAATGCATTTCTTTAACATTTTTTAGAAGTACAGTTGATTCTCATTATCCATATTATGTTCAATAGCATCACAACAAACACTGAACTAGCTAATACTGAGCCACTGTTTGCAGGGAAATATGAAATTAGTTTCCTCTAAGCCCTGGTCATGACATTTTCACCAACCAATTAACTCAGAACCTTATTTTATGTGCATTTCTATTTAAAGACACCTTATTTAACATATATTATTGATTCATTAACATTGGATGCATAGCCAATAGCACTATAACTCATGCCTGAAGGAAGCTTATCTAACACACATATTTTCTGCATATGGTACATCACAGCTTCCTTGCACCTAGGAACACTAGATGGTAATTTAGCACTTGTGGGCCATTTTAAATAGCAAGATCACCCAAAAAAAAGCACAAAAATGCACTAAAACATGGTACCAAATAGATTGCAAAAAGGACAGTTGTTTGCAGTATGATAGCTGAAATAAGAATGCAGACAGTCCCTCTGTTCGACCCAAGCTGAAAACGTATGTTATCAGAAAACTTAAATTTCCTATTGCCCTGCCCATGTATGCAAATAACCAAAAACGTTTCACAAGTATTGATTTGGGGATTACAAATAAATTTTAGCAAGTAGGCAGATTCACAAATATAGAATCCACAAATAATGAGAATCAACTGTATTATGTTACTGCCATGATTCATTTTAAGCTGTGTATTGTCTGTCATGATAGGTCAAGAGAATCTCTAAGGACTCTAGTATATGAAACTGTTTTCAAATATTTGCTTCAAATCCAGAAGAAATGTAGAGTTCTACTGATTTAACCTGTTGTGGATTTTCGTGTCTCCATAAACCACTCCACTCCCTGCTCCCAATGTATTTCTAAGTTTATAGTGTATTTGTAGCAAATGCTTACTTAGGAATTCTTTTCTTTTCCTAGTTAGGATTTCTTCATGTATTGCTTAAACTCTTCCTTCTATCTTTTTTTCTTTTCTCTGCCATTTAAGCATTCCTGTGGCACCCATCACCATTTTCATTTGTTTGCTTACTTGGAACAGTTTTGCTAATTCAAAGTAGTTAAGCAGAGGCCATGGTGAGGGTGAGAGAAACTCCACCCATCAGAGTATTTAAGCCTGTGTGATCTAAGTTTTGCAGCCTCTGCAAGAAGCCTTGTTTCATCTTGCTCCTTTCTCTGTAGGAAGAACCTGGAGCTCACCGATCAGGGCAGATGAGGTAGCAGTCCCAAGGAGCAGTAGATACGGACACCTCTATCCTTGAGCTTCTCAGGCACCTGTGCCTGGGGAAAGGATCATATGATATTGCACTCTGGGGACCCACTTCTCGGGATTGGAGCAGATGAGAGACTGGTAGGAAGAGAATCTGAAACTGGATTGGGTACTGCATTAGTCCTGGCCAGTACCCTTATCCCCTTCATCTGTAGAGTATGTTCAGCCAAGAGAAGTCAGAACCTAGAAGATGAAGCAATGTTACACCAGGGTATCTCCTGATTTACTCTTCAAGAAGGCATCTCAGCTTGGAGGCTTTGTCCCAGCTGCAAATCCTGCAGGTGATACCCAGGAATGACTTTCCTATTGAGATGTGGGAATGACCATGCTGGCTCTCACTAGGAATGTACCAGGTTTAGCATCCTAGTGCTTCAAGATCCACTCCTTGGATGCTAAGGACTGTGGGAATGGAGCAGGTTTCATAAAACAGAAACTCAAAAGGGAAAGTTAGATTGAAATACTGTGTGTGCGGCACAAAGCTAGGCACATAGTGAGCACTCAATTAATATGTGTTTAATCCATGGAAAATATCCCCTGGGGAAGGAAGGATGGAAGGAAGGGAGGGAGGGAGGGGAGAGAGGGACAGTCCCAGCTGCTTGCCACAGATAGATTTCCTCTGTAGGCAAAGTGGTAGTGGGGTCAAGACAGAGGCATCAGCACTTCAAACTATGCAGGTGTGCATGGGCAGATGTTTGAGAAGAAACCCAAGCATGCAGATTCTCTTCCTTTTTTCTTCATCAGCCCCCTTTGCCATCCTCTTCCTCTCACACATACTGGACTTCATATACAATATTGATACACAACTCCAAGATGAAGTATTGGGGTAGAAGAGGGAGCAGGAGCTTTGTGTTAAGCACCTACTGGAACTGCACCGTGGGGTTGTTTTCTGTGTGAGAAACATTTATACAAGCTTTTCCCCATTTCCCATATTGATCACATCTGGTTAGCAGCCTCTGCTTCCAGCTTTGTATAATTCTCTTTGCCAGCTGCAAAAAGCACTTTTTCCAAAGTCTAATGAACAAATTCTCCTGGCTAGGCTACTGAGTGTTTTGTTTTTATTTTCTTACTATATCTTTTGGCAATGTAATGCCATATTTATGGCTTTGAAAATGAAAGGAATCCTAATACATTGTAAAAGTCCCTTCATGCATAAGATTTCTCCAGTAATGGGGCTTAACGAACGTCCATTAATTAGAGGCTCCATTCCACATTCTACTTGCATTTGTCATTTTCCTTTCATCATGTCACCAGGCACACAGAGTTGAGTAGTACAGTGTTACTTTGAGCACTATGTATAGGGGTTTCCTGCACTGTGACTTGCTGCTATTACAGCTCACACATGAAATGTCTAAAAGTTACTAGTTGGGAATTACAACAGAATGACCTTGAGAACATAAACCAAGTAAATGGCAACACATGAGCTGTCCAACAGCATCAGGTGTGAGTTTACCTGGACAGACTCTGCAGGGAGGTGGATTTATCTGCATTGTATGTGGTCTACTCACATTTTCATCACCTAACAACTGTCTTCAAAAACAGTGATTAATTTGTAAACACTGCCAGAATATTTTCTAGCTGGTTTGTGATTTTTGAGAGTATGTTTTGTTTTCATGTTTTGTTGTGGTTCTTGTTTTCGTTTCTGTGTTAAGAGTAGATCCGTACAGGGGCACCTGGGGGGCTCAGTTGGTTAAGTGTCTGCCTTCAGCTTAGGTCATGATCCCAGGGTCCTGGGATCAAGCCCCGTGTCAGGCTGAGCAGGGAGCCTGCTCCTCCTTCTCCTCCCTGCTTGTGCTGTCTGTCTCTTTCGCTCTCTCTCTCAAATAAATAAATAAAATCTTAAAAAAAAAAAAAAGAGTAGATTTGTACATAAAGTTGCAGTAGTTAAAGCTTTGCCTTTTTGGAAAAAGAAAGTAAGAAATAAGCGTGTGCATGGCAACTGGTATTTATGAGAGGAGAAACTTGAGGGAAGATGCTTTAAGAGACAAGTCAGGGGACAGTTGTCAGGCTGTGAGAATTTTTTTTTTCCTATCAGGTACAGGATTTTGAATTAGGAAATATTTCTCCCAAAATTAGGAGGAGACAAAGTAGTAAGTTTACCTTTGTGTTATATGTTCCTTTAAAAAGGAAAGTACATAATATAATACAAAAGAGAAAAAAGCTTTTATGAGTTTTATAAATGGATTTCTTACAGGATGGCTTGTTCTGTAGCTGTTATCTTACCGCTTCAAATAGATATAATTTGAATAAATCTTATACGGGAAAGAATCAACAAAAATGATATTTTAAGGAAAAACAAAAGAAGCCTGAAATCAGGCAGTCCAGAGTTGGTATGGGGACTCCCAGGGTTATCAGGGATCCAGCCTCCTTCTATCCTGATGCTCCACCATGCTACAGCTTCACCTCATGGTCTAACAGCGGCTGCTCAAGTTCCAGCCATCATGTCCACATCTCAAGCAATGGGAAGGTCAAAAGGGCCTTCTCCCATGGGGTCATATTCCATCTGACAAACTTCCCACATGTTTCATTCAATACTCTATAACCATAACTGTCTCTCACCTGGCCCCATTTCAGTGCAAGAGAGGCTGAGAAATGTGGTCTTTCAACTGGGCATGTTGTTGCTCTGAGAGAATTCAAGGCTCAGTTATTAGGGTAGGACAGATGGATGAATATTGGGAAATAGCTAGAAGTCTAGAATTCTCTGCTAGTAGGGAGGAAAAATGTGACAAAAGCTCCTGGCTCTTACTGTGCTCACAGGAGACACAGATATTAATGAAAGAACCACACTAATACAGGTGAAATCACAGCTGGGGTAAATTAGATGAGAGCCTATAGCAAGGGGATTCAGGAACTAAGTGAGAACTAACTGCGGAGCTGGAAGAGCGGATGATGGGCTGAAGAAAGGGGGAGAAAGTGCTTCCTAAGAGCAGAGGGAGGTGTAAATCAGACCAGACAGAAGCAGGGCCAACCCTGAGGCCCTGCAGGTGAAAGGTGCTGACCTCCTTGCTCCTTCTAGGAGCCTTGGGAAGATTTGCCAGAGTGGAGACAGGGATTCCATGCCTAGATTCCCACTTTGGAAACATTTGGCTGCTAATGGGATATGGGGAGGGGGCTTTCAGGTGGGGATTATTACAAAAATCCGTGCAAGTAGGTGGTTTCCAAAAAGAGTGAGCCTGCCCTAAAACACTCAGGGCACAAAGCAAGAGTTTTCTCTGAGGAAAACCACACTGTGGGATGTTTTCTTGAGAGAAGAGAAACAATCATTTTCTGATCTGTAGTTCCACCTACCTAATCCTGGGTGGCCAGGCACACTTCTGAGGAAATTGGGCAGCATTTAAAGACATAGGCTCCCTGTGGTCCATAGCTTCATCTAATAATGGGTCTGTAGGGGGTCTTAGGAGGGAAACCGGCATGAGTCTACCTGCAGCTTGTGATTTCTTCCTTTGTGCATTTTCCTGGCCCCCAGCTGAGCTTCTGATGTGGAACAGGAGGTTCAGTCAGGTGAGCACACAGAGACTGGCAGGGGTATCCTGGGGGCTGTGTGACCAAGGCATCTGCAGCTGGGGTGAGGAGAGGGGGTAGTGAGGACTGAAATGAGAGGGTGCTCACTGTTTTACCCCTAGCAACTGCCTGGCCCAAAGCAGACCCTCAATAGACTTAGTATTTATTGACTGGAAGGATGAATACATTGACTGTTCTGTCTTTATACTGGAGAAGTAGTGGGGGAGAAAAGAAGGGAGATAATGGGGGACCCTCAGATAGGAGAAAATAAGCCAGGAAGAAAGTTGGAAATTCGTAGGGGAGGTTTTGCATAAACGCTGCCCTCAGGGCATCCTCCTCTGGTAAAGAGCTGCTCCTGCAGCCTCCTCTTCTGGCTCATACCCACCTCCACCTAGGTGAGCACCACTATGGATGACTGCAAGGTCCTCTCTGGTTTTTCCACTTCCTTGAAGTTCACTCACAACACCTTCTACAAAAAGTCGGCCCACTGCCGTCCCAGCTTCTCACATCCAGCTCAGCCCCCTAAGTCCAGGAAATGCATTTACCTCCACTTGATGCCCTTTGGTTCAAGCCCCAGCTGAAACATCTCACCTTGGGTTCTGAAGTCAAGCAGACTTGTTAGGGTTTGGATTTCGGCTCATATGTCTATAAAATTGGAGATAGTCATAGTGTCTGGCTTATCTGGTTGTAAAAATTTAATAGGAATTTCCATGGAAAACACTTAGCACCATGCCTACTTCCTAGTGGTCACTCAGTAAGTTAACCATTACAGTTACTCTTCTCAGCCTTGTTGCCTCTCCCTCTCTCCCCTACATTCCTTCTTAACTTTGGGGCTGGTGGCTCTTTTAGCACAACCCACAACCCTTAAGTTAGGCTATGAAACCATATATTCATTTCACAGAAACAGCCTTGTGAAAAAAATTTCATTATTAATATTCTCATTTTACCCATGAAGAAAATTAGGCACAGAGAGGTGAGCTAACTTGCCCAAGGGCACAGAACTTGAAGGAGACAGAGCCAAAATTCCAAACCCAGGCAGTTGGGTCAAGCCCACACAATTAACCCCTATACCCAGAACAGAAAAAACAATCATCCTCAGCTCCTGAGGAGAGCATGTTGTTTTGTCAATTCTCCACTGAAGAATCTGAGAAGCTAAGCCTCACCCCTGCCCCAACTCACCTGAGAAATGTAAAGTTCCACTGTTGCCCCCCTTCGTCCCCCACCAGGTGAGGCTTCGAATGTCAGTGTCCAGGCCTCCAAGTCCATGGAGCAATGGCAGGGATGGATCCCAGTCAGAGAGTCAAGAAGAAAATCAAGAGGGAAGGAAGATGGAAACAGGATGCTCAGGCACCATCCAAAGCAAATCTGAGCATCCTGGAAGGCAACCAACTAAGGAAAGGAAAGAAATGTTTGCACTGTTGACTCATGTATTCAGTATCTGTTGTATTATTTACAAGCACGTGAACAAGAGAAAGCTTTTGGTCTCACCAAACTTACATTATGGTACAGGAAGACAGCAAGTATTCAAATCCGAAAAGTAGAAAATGTATATATTAAGAGGGTAAGAGCCTTGCAGAGAATTCAAATAGGGTGGTGTGATAGGTTCGGGATTCTCTACCTCAACTGCACATTAGAATCACCTGGGGTGATTTTTAAAATCCTGATAACCCAGCTATCACCAGACCGATTAAATCAGAATCCATGGTGGGTGGTACATGGGCATTAGTTTTTTTTTTAAGATTTTATTTATTTATTTGAGAGAGGGAGAGAGAGAGAGTGGGCAGGGGTTGGGGTAGGGGGGAAGAGCAGAGGGAGAGGGACAAGCAGGCTCTGTGCTCGGCGAGGAGCCGGCCCAGGCCCTTGCCACTTTGTGGTGCACAGGGTATGATTGAGCCAGTATTAGTTCAGTGAAAGCAAATGTATCACCTTCTGTTTCTTTGTCTTATAATCTTCTTGCTTCATACCGATTGCATAATATTTCTCTTTGCAAACTGCACATCCCAAGTAAAGATTTGTTGAATGAATAAGACTGTTTTCATCTGTCATCTTGCAAATGTATTCATAGAAAAAATGAAAAAGAAAGCGTAGATTGCTTTGTGATTCCATTTCTTCCTTTTCCTTCCCCTGTTCACGTTCCAGGTTTATCTTTCTCAAGGTTTAAGCCAATTACAGCCCTGACACCCGTTCTTTCAACATCACCTCGTCAGCCTTCACTCACAGGCTGGAGTGAAGGTCAGAGGACGGAAGGACTCTCCCTCCCAGTTTTCTTCCCAGCTCCAAGAAGCAACTGTGCCACCCAGCAGTGTATCCTCCTTGGGCACAATGCCTGAATAACTTGCCTTCTGAATGGTTCTGATTATAGGATGAAAGAATTGCATTCTAAAATTTGCAAATTCATAATATTCTCAAAAAAAAAAAAGAAACAAGCCTTGTGGAGTTAACGTTCCATTTAAAAATATACTCTGGAAGACCTACAAGTTACAAGGCCGACTTTGACAGACGGCTCATACTGCCTTTGGCATTTTAGTAATGACCCCAGAACTGCTATTGACCTGCCAGCACACTTGGTAAAGTGACAGTCTGCTCGATTTCTTCCCCTATTAAAATGTGGTAGGAGCAAGTGGGAGGGACAGGGGAGGGAGAGCAAGAAAGCAGGAAGGGGAAAAGTGAGGGGAAGAAAGAAAAGCAAGACATGCTAGCTGGGACACCGGCTCCCAGTGATGTCCACATCGGAACTCTCAGAACCTGCGTATAGGTTGTGTTACATTCCAAAGGAGAAGTAAGGTTGTAGATGGAATTAAGATTGTTAATCAGCAGCCTTAAAATAAGAGATTATCCTGGATTGTCCAGATGGGCCCAATGTAATCACAAAGATCCTTAAAAGTACAGGAGAGAGGTGGGAGGGTCATAGATGTGACAACAGAAGCAGATTCTGAGAAATGTAACATTGCTGGCTTTGAATATGGAGGTAGGGGCTGAGAATCAAGGCATAAGAGTGACTTCCAGAAGGTGGAAAAAGAAAAAAGAAAAAAGAAAAAAGAAAAAAAAAGGATTCTCTCTCCTAGAGCTCTGCTCACACCTTGATTTTAGCCCATTGAGACCTTCCTTGGATTTCTGACCTACACAACCCTAAAGAAAAAATTTGTGTTATTTTAAGCTACCAGGTTTGTGGTAATTTGTGACAGCAGCAATAGGAAATTAATACATAAGGCCAGGAGAAGGGAAGAAGCATTTCCTGGAAGGAAGGACCTCTGGGCCAGATACCGGGCTGGGCGAACTAACGTCAGCAACTTTATTGAGCATTTCTGATGCATTCTGGACATTGGAAATAGATTCTCTCTTAAACAGCTTGTGTGGACTTCAAGAAAAAAAATGGCCATCCCTGGGCAGAAACGTAAAGCCAAAGGTTAGGGTGGGTATTCAGATGGTAAAAGGAGATCATGGAAAGAATATGAAAAGTCTTGTTTGTGAAGCAGGAGATGAAATGGAGTGTCAGTGTGAATAGCAAATATGGAAAACCCACATGGTGCCTGAGAATTTAACATGAGCTAGACACAGGGCAAGAGGCAGGGAGAGGGTGCCAAAGGAGACATGGACAGTGCCCACATGGAAAATCAAAGTTCAACAGATGCTCAACTCCAAGTGGGCCACCGTGACATACCTCTCTACACCCACTAAGATGACTATAACCAAAAAGACAGACAACAAAAAGTGTTGACAAGGATGTGAATGAGCTGGAACCCTCCTACATTGCTGATGGGATTGCAAAATGATGCAGCCACTTTGGAAAACAATTTGTCAGTTCCTCAGAAATGTAAACATAGAGTTACCATATGACCCAGCAGTTACACTCCCAGAGAAATGAAAACAATGTCCACACAAAAACACATGCATAAATATTCCTAGCAGCATTATCCATAATAACTAAAAGGTAGAAACAACTCAAATGGCCATCAACCAATAAATGGATCAATAAAATCTGGTATGTCCATAAAATGGAATATTATTTAGCTATAAAAAGGAATGAAGTACCAATAAATGATATAACACAGATGAACCTTGAGAACATTATGCTAAGAGAAAGAAATCAACAGAAAAGGCCACATATTGTATGATTCCATGTATATTAAATGTCCAAATAGGCAAATCTATAGAGAAAGAAAGTAGATTAGTTGTTCCCTAGTGCTGGAGGGAGGAATAAGAATATTAGGGGTGTGATAGCTAAGGGCAAGGGGTTCCTTTGGAGCAGGATGAAAATGTTCTAAAATTAATTGTGGGGATGGTTGTACCACTTTGTGAATGAATTAGAAAAAAATCATTGAATTGTACACTTTAAGTTGGCAAATTGTATAGTATATGAACTATATCTCAATAAAGCTGTTACCAAAAAAAAAAAAAAAAAAAAATGCAAGCAGAATCAGCATAGAACACCCGAGCCAGGAACAAGTCAGAGCAGAGGCAAACACAGGCTGATAAGTGGATGCCACAAAGGTTGGTCTGGGGTCACTCAGGCTAGCAGGGTTGCTGACTTAAAGATCCTCATCAAGACTATTAGCCAGGGCGCCTGGGTGGCTCAGTTGGTTAAGCGACTGCCTTCGGCTCAGGTCATGATCCTGGAGTCCCTGGATCGAGTCCCGCATCGGGCTCCCTGCTCGGCAGGGAGTCTGCTTCTCCCTCTGACCCTCCCCCCTCTCATGTACTCACTCTCTCTCAAATAAATAAATAAAATCTTTATAAAAAAAAAAAAAGACTATTAGCCAAACCCAGCAGGCCAACTTGCTTCTTCCCTAATCTGAGGCATCTGACAAGACTGAGTTAGTGGCTCAACGATGCTCATCTGTATGGTCTCTTTGGGGCCCTAGGATTCTGTCAGTTCTGAGACCAACAGGAGGTCAGTTCCTGTGGTGGCTCCAGATGGAACTGCCCAAGTGCATTCTGTGACATGGTAGCCTTATACCGCTCTCATCTGCAGTAAGTTTCTCAATCTCTGCTATTCAGGAATTAGAGCTGTGGGAGCCTTGTTAACGTGGGTTTGGGCTTATAGTGCCAATAGAAAAAGGCATTCTAGTGGCCCCTTTCCAGGCTACTTTTGATGATTCCAGTGTTTTTGGACCACAGAAAAAGAGAAGAAAAAGGAAGAAGGGGAAAGGAGGGGAAGAAAGAGGGAGGGGAGGGGGGACACCAGTGGTCATAATGCACCTGAGGGGTCATTTTGTCACTGTCTGAGGTCACACAGGACTGGAAGCCCCGGAGGGCAGGCCCTGTACCCACATGCTCATTGCTCTGTGTCAGCTGTTCTAGCACCTAGTACACAGAATGCTCTCAATAAATACTGATTGATTAATGCAAAGGAGTAAAGAGTGGCAGTAATGTAAAATTCCAGTTTTTTCTTCTCCTGCTGCCTCTAGTCCTTGTATAGAAATTTATTTTTCAACCCCATGAATTATGACCCCCCCCCCCCACAAAGGCAAAAGAGGCAACAGACAGGGGAGTTTAAGATTATGTGTGTTATTTTTACTTCGGTGTCCTTATGAGCACTCTGTCCCAGGAAGGGCAGCTGAGAATGAGATGCACTGAGTATCCCTAGGTTGGGGTATAACCCACTAAGCCCAGAGAGAGAGAGAGCAGAAAGGCCAGTGTAAGACTTCAGTTCTCTTAGCAACTGAGCTTTGGGGAAGAGAAAGAATGAGAAATTGGAGTATATGTTTGTTTGCTGGTGCCAAGATGGCTTAGTCGGAGTTGCTCTAATTAGTGGTTTTAAAATATGTCTATAGTCCTCCTTTCAAAAAAGAGGACCCTAATTCCCCTCCTTTGAGTGTGTGCTGGACCTAGTGACTCATTTCTAACTAATGTGGAGGAGATGACAGGAGATACCTGAGGGTAGGTTGTGGTCAACTGAGTGATGACCATATCCTAATCCCTAGAACCTGTGAATGTTACCTTAAATGACAAAAGGGACTTTACAGATGTGATTAAGGATCTCAAGATGGGGAGATTATCCTGGATTATTCTGGCAGGTCCTAAGTAATCACTAGGTCCTTATTAAAGGAAGGCAGAGAGGACTTAACCACCAAAGAGGAAGAAGCTGACCTGATGCAGCCATGAGCTGAGGAATGAGGATGATCTCAAGAAGCTGGAAAAGTCAGAGATAAAGAATCTCCCCTCGAGCCTCTGGAGGGAACATGGCCCAACTGACACCTTGCTTTTAGCCCAGTGAAACTGATTTTGCACTTTTGACCTAGAGAACTGTAAGAAAATAAATTTCTGTTGTTTTAAGCCACCAAGTTTTTTGCCATTTGCTACAGGGGCCATAGGAAACACACAGGTTGTAGAAGACATTGCTGCTTCTATCTTGTTCTCTTGGATCATCTGAAAGCTAGCTGCCATATCCTGAAGACATTCAAGAAGCAATAAAGGGAATGTTTTCAAGCCAGCTATCCCTGCAGACAACTGAAGCTATTCCCATCAGGAAATTCTGGCATTCATTATAGAACATATGCCTCTCCCCACTGAGAGCTAAGGAAGCTGAGGTGTATACACCAACTCCCATCCACCACTGGGGGAGGACTGTCCCTGGCATGGGAGGTGGGGAGGACATTAATTCCTCAAGATTGCCAGTCTGGTGGAGTGGGTTCTGGTGGCCAGGGAAATCCAGGGGTAAAAAGGCAATTTTTCACAGCTGGAAGTCCAAAGGGCTTCTACTGGGATGGTAAGGGCAAAGGGATGTGGGCAGAATTCTGGCAGCTTCTGCCACACCAGGTAATCAAGAGTAGGGGGTGTGGCAGAAGAGAGTACCCAAATCAGAGTTTCGGCAGAAGTCTGAGAAGATGTCAAGAAACCCAAATAGGGATGTTTTCTACCATTATGGAACTCCACCTGTGTGCCGGCAGTTAATATGCAGAATGCCTAATTCTTCAACAGGGGCAGTGGGTGTCACATCACTCCCATTTTGCAGATGGAAATGTTGAGGCTCAGAGACTTTGAGGGGCTTGTCCAAGATCACTCTAGGCTAGTGAGTACAAATGGGACTCATGTCTGAGAGCTCTCTCCTGCCACGTTGGCAGCTGCAAGGAAATGTCTTTAAAGCAGTAACAGCACGAATCTGTCTCCAGACAGCCAGTGCCCTTTGGACTTCATGCCCCGTGCGTGGCAGTGTCATGCTACTTCCAAATGTCATCCGCCACTCCACCTGCCTCTAATCATGTGTGCACACGTGTGTGTACACACGCAAGTGTGCAAAAGCCTACACAGTCTGTTGTATCGCTGACATCACAGAGAGGCCACTCCACCCAGCAGGCCACACATGGTGCTCCTCTTCAGAAGTTTAACCAGCTTATATGGAAGCAAATATTTGAAGTTTACCAAACATAAACTAAGTAAAACCTAAGTCAATCAAAAGTGACTAAACACTGCTTTAGTCCAAATACATGTTTCTAAAAGGTCACAGCTGGTGTAATTATCCATGCTAGACTTAGCACGCATTCAGCTGTGTGCTTAAGACTGCCAAGAACTGGAATATATTCAGAATCCTTAAATAAGAGTCACCTTGTTTTCAGAAAATGCTTGGTTAAGTCAGGCTTGGGAGAGGGGAGATATTGAGAGAAGCCTATTAGAGTTTAATGACACTTTGAGAAAATGTATAAGGAAATTTCTCTGGAAAAGGAATAGAAATACATGTCAGAGCCAATTTCTCATAATATGTGGGTTGAGCCCTTTTTCTTCAAAGTAAATAAGTCCTGACAAGTACAACAACAACAACAAAAGAACACAATGACAAAATGAGCAGCCCAGGACGTCGGTCAACAGGACAAAAAATCAATTAAATGCAGGCTGAGACAGTGGCCTCGGAAAATGGACCAGGGTCGCGGGGGCGGGGGTGGGGCGGTATACCTAAAGTGCCAACTTCAGTGGACATGTGACTTGTGCAGGCGTGGTTATTAAACTGTGTTCTGTGGCACCCTGAAGTGTCATGCCAGAGACTTGGGAATCAACACAAACAATGATGAGCCAGGTGAGGGAGGGGAGTTCCCGGTTCTCCCTTATCTACCAATCAACTCAGACTTCCACCTATGATTTTGCTTCAAGACAAGGTTGTCCTACTAAGTAGACACCAAATTTGAAAACCTCAGGTTTATATAATGTCTGAAGCTCATGCCTACCCTCACGCTCAGAGAGGAATTTATACCCTGAGCATCTTTCTGGAGAAGTGAAGGCAGGATAAGAGAACCAGGGCTGGATGTAGGGGGACAACAGGCTGGTGTTTCGACTGCAGAGCACAGAGCTTGGAAAAATCTGGCAAACAGCAGGGGAGAGAGAACCAAGGGGGAGTAGGAGTCTAGGCACTCGGAAAGAGCAGGGATTCCTTTGGTCTGTCACTCACTGCTACATCCCTGGGGCCTCTCAGAAAAGACGGCCCAGAGCAGGTGCTCAATAGATGTTTGTTAGTAAATGAATGGGTGAGGCACCCTGTGGAGGAGACCAGGGAAGAGGCCATATCCAAGCCTGAGGCAATGGGGCCAACACGCTACAACCAGGACTGTGAAATGGAGCCGACCAGTGGGGAGGAGTGGATGGGAGCAGCTGGGGCTTGGAGAGAGTGCCCAAGGCTCCGCACAGGGACTTGGGGAGGGGGACCTCTGCGTTCTCTAGGACACCAGAGAATGTCTCCGTGGGTGAGAAAGTTGCTGTTAAAGGCTTAGGACCCAAGTCTAGCCATTTTCTCTGTGGCCAGAGAAAAAAAATGACCAAACTCGCAGACATTGGCAAGGCAATTCCACAATTAAAGGACCCAAATAAGACTCTAAAAGCATTCCCCCTAGAATTCAGCCAACTCCAGGAGAGTCAATACCTGCATAACGGGAAATGAGGTCAGGGACAGGGTACAGACAGGACTTTGACGGAATCTGTAATGTTTCACCTTTTAAAAAAAATAAGAAAGAAAACTCTAAAATCTCTGGGGGCAGCTTACCGTGGTGGTGAAGGGCACCGATTCCCTCAAAACAGGCTCCCTGAGCTCAAATCTAGGATCCTGCTTGCTAGATGTGGGTCCTTGGGTAAGAGACTGTAAGTCTCTAAGGGCCTTAATCTCTTCCTCTGTCATGGGGGGGACAATCAGAGAACCTCTCTCATACAGTTGTGTTACAAGTTATGCCATGGAAATCACATACATAAGCAGTAGCTAATGCTATGGATACGGAAACCTGCGAACATTTGTTAAAAGGGGAGTTGGCGCACTGCTGTTCATGATAATTTTCTTAGATTTTAAATAATTATAGTTAATAAAAATAAAACTTCCCCCAACCAAAAGCATATCCTTCTGGTTACATCCCCAACTCACAAGGAAATTAACCCTTATGAAGCCACCAAAGAAATAAGTAAGAGGAGAACAGGGTAAATACGTGCCAGCACTTCTCAGCGTGTGGTCTTGGGGTCAGCAGCACCAGCAAGACCTGGGAGTTTGTTAGGAATGCAAACTCTCAAGCCATGCCCCATACCCACTGAATCAGGAGCTATGGGGCTCAGGTCAGGCAGTCGTGGTTTTTTTGTTTGTTTGTTTGTTTGTTTAATTTTAGAATAATTTAATGTTTACAGAAAAGTTGCAAAGACAGTACAAAGGGTTCCCATGTCAGTGTTTTTTGACATGCCCTACTACTGGGGATTCTGATGCCTGCTAGAGGCCACCACTCAGAACCTAGTGAAGGACCATGTGGCTTGAGGTCCCCGAGTAACACTTGCAGCTGAATGTCTGCGATAATGAAACTGCCACTGGAAGGGGCATCTTTATCAGCCTCACTGGGGAAGCTGCTCTCCGTATTAACCCTGTTAACTACTCACAGGGGAAGCTGGGAGAACTGGTTCAGCAGTACGCCCAGGAGAAACTATAATCTCACTTTTCCCAACCCTGCCTGGTGGGGTGCACTGGACTCTACTACGGCGAAGGGGTATCTCTTGTGAATTTCTCTTAGTAGGACAGTATCTCACCATAACTCCAGAATATTTCATGGTCCATTCACAGAGATCCTAATCTCTCCAATTCTCTCAGTGCCTCTGCACCTCCAAGTCCACCACCACCACCACCAGGGCTACACAGGAGCCAGCAATACCCCTTGAGCCCTACATGTCTCTCAGGGCAGCAGTGTTTGTCCTCCCTGCCCCCACCCTGGCATTCTCAGGCAGGGAATTTCTAACAGGCATTGTTGGAAATAGGAGAGAACTATCAAAATGCTATAAAAGCATCTTTGTAAATTGTAAAATAGATAAAATAAAAATGATGGGGTTTGTTCTACAATAGCATATACGCTGCAAATTTATCATCAAGATACAAGTTAAAAACAAAGACAGACTGTGAGCTTATTCTCCTGGGAAAGGTTCTACAGGGTTAGGAGTAGCCGGAAATGATGGTTTGGGATGATTTAGTGCTTTTATCAGTGCACAGTGAAGAGATGTCCAATAAATATTTGTTGAACGAATTAATAAAATGGACTGTTCACAGTACACACCTGTGTGTCATCTTTCTCTCTCTCTCCCTCCCTCTTCCTCTCCCTCTCTCTCTCTCTTTCCCTCTCTCTCTCTCACACACACACACGCACACTTTACCAAGGCTCTGCCCACCTATCTATGCCTGAGCATGAAGTCATGCCCTTTCCTATGAAAGTGGACATTCTTAGATGTCAGTCTTAGCTCTTCCAACTGTTATAAAAAGTTTAGAAAGAAGAGTCCAAAAAATATATATATATATGCAGAGAGAAGAGCCAACCTCCAAAAAAAGTAGAGGGGGGGAAAGGAGCATAAAAATAAAGCAGTGCTCATTGACCAATGATGAAATTGACTTCCCTCTGATAAAATTCATGATAATAAACTTCTGATCTAGAAAACTGGGCTGCTTGTGCCCAATGAAAAGACTCCAGGGGTGGAATCTCAAAGGTCAGCAAAGTTAACTACAAAGAAGGAACTTAAGTGGATCAATCATGGTTGAACTACTAGATAGAAGGATTAAGTGGCTAATAAAAGGGATGTTCTACTGACCTCTAACAGAGGAGGGAGGAGATAATGAGATAAGTAAAGCTGGTGAGGATAATAAGACTATAATTATGGCCAAGTTCAAACTACTGAACGTACATCGGAGAACCCTCTAGATAACGTGGAAAGAGGAAAATCTGGCCTTGGAACGTTAATGCTGACTCCAGTGCTCGTGGTGCTCCCAGCGGCATCTCCCTCAGACCAATGTGCAAATGAAACCATCACTATGCACGTTTCAAAGATATTACAGCAGCATTTGTGGTTCAATATGCTGAAAGGGAAGACAGAAAGAAGTGAAGTCTCATCACCAGGAGAAACCACCTGTGCTCAGAAGCCGCGCCATCACAATTCTTTTAAACAGTAACTATTGTGGCCGCTGTTCATGAGCACTTAGTGAGCTTCTGCTATGTGGATGGTGGTGAGGCTGGTATTGTGCATTCTGGGATATTTACAAAACACACACACACACACACACACACACTGAGTTCCCTGGCTCGAAGATAAAATGCAGCAAATTTGTAAGTTGATTCCATTTTTCTTAAGATTTATTTATTTATTTTAGAAGACAGTGGGCATGCACACGTGCATGCCTGAGCAGGGGGGAGGGACAGAAGGAGAGAGAGAATCTCAAGCAGACTCCCCACTGAGCAGGAACCCCCACATGGCTCAAGGCAGGGCTTGAACTCAGGACTCTGAGATCACCGCCCAAGCGGAAACCAAGAGTCAGGCTCTCAACCAACTGAGCCACCCAGGCACCCCTTAGTTGATTCCTTTTAAGTGTGAGAATTCAGGGTCTGATAACAAAGCAGCAAAATATAAATGTATTAAAGGAAGAGCATTTGGTTAGTGACAAGCACACAGTCTCCCTCTGCATCTGGGGCATTTAGTTTTTTCCTGCAGAATGCTTTACAAAATTGTTCCCTTAATCTCTTGGGTGAAATAAATGTATGGCAGCTTTACTACACTATTGATTCAAATTATTACTGTAATGACAGAGTTATCCAGGGAGCTGTCACTGAGTTTCCTGAAATGTCCTGATGGCTGTCATGTGTATTATTAACCCATCTCTGGGTTGGGCTTCTTTCTGCACATCTCCATCCTCCTTTCCTCTCTGAGCACTGGCTGTCTCTGTTTTACTGTCCACACAGTGGACTGTGGACCACTCAGTATAGTTCCTGAATACGCTACAATCATAATAATTTCCAGTCACCCAACCTCAGTCTCTGGCTGATCCTCAGCCCTGCCTTTAAATTCCTGGGAGAGAGATGTGACTGGGCTGACTCAGGTGAGGAGTCCACACTGGCCAGTCACCTCCAGCATGCTGGCTGTTCTCCTTGGCCCCTGCAGATCCTACTGCCAGCCTCCGGCTACCTGCCCTCTGCCCTGTGAGGATTGCATTCATGTCCTTCGCTGACTTTGGCTTCTGCTTGGGGGTGACCAGTGGGGAGCCCCAGCTGGACACCAGGGAAAAGGAGTGGATGAGGCCAGGACTCCCTCCCTGCACAGTCGGCTCGGGCCGGCTTCATCCCTCCACCAAAGGCCACAGCTTCATTCAAAGAGACCCTCTCTGCAGGATGCTCAGGTTTCAGTAACTATTCCCTCTTCCTGCCCCTTCCAGACCAAGGGTTTTAACAGCCTGACTGTTGCCAACCCTTCAGCACTGGCACTATCCCTCGGGTCTCCCCATACCCCACCCACATACTTGTAAATTTTCCCCTTGCTAAATACTCCTCAAATTAATCTGAATATGCTATCTGTATCCTGCTGGGATCCTGACCAACACACAGGGCCAGGGGAATGGAGACTCTTAATAAATGAGTCTTCTTGGTCCCATACCCACTGGGGGCCCCTGTGGAGGTAAAGGGACTACTGAAAGGTGGGAAGCTCAAGGTGTTTTCTGTGTTGTTATTGCTGCTGTTTTTATTAGTACTAGTATTATGAACATGATTAATGGATTAGAACATCTATCCATTCTCAAAGGTTGGATATTGGATTGGGGTCAGCCTCCATTTCCCACACAATTCAAATGCAAAAGACCTCCAAGAATGTGACCACAGCTGTCCTTGAGGCTTGCACATTGTGTTTCTCCTGGTTACTTACAGGAACTTCTACAAGCCTTAACCTAGATTCTTTGTCTTTGAAAGAAAACAATACTTTGAAAAGCCTTAGTGATCCCCAGTTTCTCAGGCCAAGTGGTGACACTGACAGAACTCTGGGGGATCCAGGACTGACCCAGCTTCCCTAAAAACATGGATTTGTTTAAGTGCAAGAGAATGTCTCTGATCACTGGCAAGGGAGGGTATGTGGCTCTCTCCTTGAAAGCGTGACTTTCAGGATCATTGTCAAAGCATGTAAAAGCCCAGGACCTCAATCCTAGGCCTCTGCCATTCTAGCTGATCACACACCCCTCTCTGTTCTCCTTTCCACCTAGATAATATACTCTTTTGTCAGTGATTAAATAAACCCATTAACCTGCTTCCAAGATTAGGAAGAGGTTATTCCTATTTAACTGTTTACAATGCACCAGAAATTGCTAAGGGCACTGGGTACAAAATGCAATCCTGGCTCCCCATTCTCTCCTTCCACTCTGAGATAACATGCCTGCTGTAAGAAGTAGCATGACCCCCGGTACTGGGGTTAAACATGCACATTCTTGATGACAAAATACATCCTTCCACATAGCAGAGGTCATTTTTGTAAAATTAAAAGCAAACATCAAGTAAAATCATTTTTCCTGACCAGGAGGAGGCTTATAGGATGAAAATGAAAAGTAGGAAAATAAGGATTAATTTACTAAGCCTGTCGTCTGATTTTTTTCTAGCTTGTTTAAATATTTGTGATTCCAGCATGGGGTCCCACTCTCTAAGCTCAATGTTTCCATCTAGTTGATCTTCAACAGTTATCTGCATGATCTGTTTCCATGGAAACAATGGTGAGGTCACATACCCAGTAGAGTGACTTTTTGGTGACTTTAGGAGAGTTAGATCTAGTTGAAAAATCGAATTCTGTCATTTAATAGCTGTGTGACTTTGGGCACATTAGTATACCTCCCTGAACCTCAGTTTCCTCTTCTGAAAATGGGGAATAATAATAATATCTCTCTCTAAGAGTTTCTGTAAGAATCAAAGGAGATTATTTGGGTAAAGTACATGGTATGTTTTCTTGCACTACATGTGCTCAATAAATTCAGGTGTTTCTGTATTTATCATGTATTAGAAAGTTAGACCATGCATTCATTCATTCTCTCATTCATTTATTTCTCAAACAATTATTGAGCTTCACTATGTTACAAAAACTGTTCTAGATGCTAAAGATAAAATAGTGAACAAAACTGACAAAGTTCTGTCCTCATGGAGCTCACATTCTAATTCTAGTGACAGAGATAGACAATGTACCATAAACCATACATATAATTCATATTCTCTCTGGAGGGATAAATGCTAGGAAGAAGTCTACAGCTGGGTAAGAGGAGAAAGGGGTCAGGTTGCAGAGCCAAGGGGGGCTATTTCAAATAGCATCCTCCCCAGGGAGGAGACATTTGAAGAGAAACCAGAAAGGCACATGACAGGATGTACCTTGTAGATGTGTGGGGAAGAGCAAGGGTAGGAGGTAAGCGGAACAGCAAGTATGCTAGTGAGACAAAGGAGTGGAGAGAAAGGGAGAATACTTATGGGTCTTAATGTGCATCCCAGACTTGCAAAAGAGATCAAGGAGGTTGTCAGAGCTATAACAGGAAACAATACAGCATGGTGATGGAGAGAGAAAGCCCCAAGAAAATCTCAACGCCACCATTTGCCAGCTCTCAGTGCTGTCCTTGGACCAGCAGCCTCAGCATCAGCTGGGAGCTTATTAGAAATGCAGAATCTCGGGCCCTATCCCAGCCCTACAAGATCAGAATCTGCATTTCAACCAGATCCCCGGGTGATTCATAAACCTACTACATTCTGAGAAGTACTAGCCCAGGACTTGTTACTTAACCTCTCTGGGTCTCAGAAACCCCATCTGCAAAATGGGCATCATAAAAGTAACTCCCTCATAAGGTAATTGTGAATTTTAAATAAGTTTGTGATGAAAAGTGCTCAGCCCAGTGCTTGAGACATTGTAATTGCTCAATACACCTTATTTTTTTGCATTTAATCCCTGGTGGGTTAACACGCCAGAGGGCTAAGTCCTGAAGGTTTGAGTTAAAGAGGATGAAATCCCTGTGTTCTTTATGAAGCCCCATAAGAACCCAGGACGCTAAGGGAATGTTCCCCTGGGACTCCCAGGAACAGTCACTGTTGCTTATTGACTGCTTTGAGCCCCACTTGGAACCTGTACAGGAGGAATGGTACCCAATTCTGCTGCTCCTGTCCTTGAGACTGCTGACTCCAGAAAGACCATTCCCTTGGTTATATGATGAAGGTTATCTTCACATGTGAGAGGTACTGGAGGGGCACCTAGGTGGCTCAGTGGGTTGAGTGTCCGATTCTTGGTTTCAGCTCAAGTCATGATCTCATGGGTCATGGGATTAAGCCCTGTGTTGGGCTCTGTGCTCAGTGGGGAGTCTGCTTGAGATTCTTTCTCTCTGCCTCCACCCTCTCTCTCTCATATAAATAAATAAATCTTTAAAAAGAGAGAGATTACTGGAGCCCTATTATCAGCAGAGCCTACAGTAGGAGTCAGGTCTCTGATAGTGGAGATGGTTTTCAGAGACCTACCCACATTCTTTGACCTGGTTCCCCTGTGATTCATTGCTCTCATCAATTGTCTTCCTCCATGGGAAACTACCTCACTCTGGAGAGGCTCAAACTTGAATATTGGCCTGGATACCACTGTATTCTCAAGTGCAAGAGAGTTTCTCTAGCCAAGATGGCAGCTGTCAAAACTACCTCATTCCCAGCTGAATTACTATAAATCTCCAAACCATAACTGTGTAGAAAAGCAAAATCTGTTTATTAAATATGAGCTTATAACTTTCTATTAAATGCCATTGGTAATTCTAATAGAGTAGTTAAGCAGTCAGCTCTGCAGACAGACTCTGGTCTGGTTTCCAACCCCAGCTCAACCCCATCACGCCCTCACTCCAATTACCTAACCTCCTTAACATTCAATTTCCTCATCTGGAACTTGGGGGTGGCAAGAGGACCCACTTCACAGTGGCAGTGTACAAAGTGAATCAGAACCTTTAAAAGTCCTGAAAGACACTAACCGTTCTAAAAATGTTAGCAGTCACCATCACTCTTGTCTGATTCCAGGTATGTTGCATGCTAAGTCAAAGAGGAAACTCTCTCAGATAGATGGGGCCCATTCTTCAGCTAAGACAATATGAAGAGCAATGTTCTGCTAGTAGGGACAAAAAAAAAAAATTGATAATACTGGGCTGGGATGATCACAATGAGAATGAAGAGAAGCAAACAATTCAGGAGATGTTTTTGAAATAGGACTTTATGAACTCTTGTGGACAGGGGGTGAGGAGAAATAGAGTCAAGGTTTCCAGTCTACATTCTTACATGGATGGTGATGGCATTACATTCCAGGGGGAGACACAGGGAAAAGTTCATGAAAAAGGACAAAGAGGGGCGCCTGGGTGGCTCAGTCGTTAAGCGTCTGCCTTCGGCTCAGGTCATGATTCCAGGTCCTGGGATCGAGCCCCACATTGGGCTCCCTGCTCTGCGGGAAGCCTGCTTCTCCCTCTCCCACTCCCCCTGCTTGTGTTCCCTCTCTCGCTGTGTCTCTCTCTCTGTCAAATAAATAAATAAAATCTTTAAAAAAAAAAAAAAAAAAAAATGAAAAAGGACAAAGAGTTTAAAGGCAGTTTGTAAACTCTGGGAGAATACATGCTCTGGACGAGAAATGTGTAGTTGTTCAGAATGCAGGGTTAAGAAAGCATAATAAAACATGCCAAAATCATTCCTCATGAAGGAAATGCAAAGTGCAATCACAGTGAGACCAGAATGGTTAAATTCAAAAGGACAGACAATACCAAGTGTTGGTGAAGATGTGCAGGAACCAGAACTCTCAATCACTGCGGATGGCAGCATAAATGGATATGACCACTTTGGGAAAATGTTTGGTAGTATTTATTAAAGCTAAAATATGTTAGCAATTCCACTCCTGGGCATATACGCAGTCTAACTGAATGCTGAGTCCATGAAAATATGTGTAAAGAAAATGTTCTGAGTGGTATTATTCATAATTGACAAAAACTGAAAGCAAGCTAAATGTCCTAAATGTAGAATGAATAAATAAACTGCAATGTGTTCATACTACGTAATAGTGAACAGCAATGAAGAAAATAAACTATTGAATGTCATAGTCAAAATATTGACTGGAAATATCCAAATATTTTTAAAATAGCACTCAATAGTGATGGTTACATAAAATGTAAGAAAAGGCAACACTAATCTATGAAATTATGAGAGTGGAAATTGTGGTTACATGGGGGGGGGTTATTATCTGTGAGAGAGTGCAAGCAAGCCAGCCCCCAGGGGTAGTGGAAATGAACATATCTTGATCAGAGTCCTGGTTCCCTAGATGCACACATATGCAAAAAAAAAAAAAAAAAAAAAAAAATCACTGAGCAGCACATTTTAAATGTATGCAGTCTATTTTGTGCAGGTTAAATCTCAGTAAAAGAGTTAATTTAAAAAGGAATACAGGACTAAAATATTTGGGCAGCTCTTGAAACAACACACATAAGACAGCTGGAATACACTGGAAATACAGGCTGTGGTGAACTAATATTCAAAATTAGTTTTTGGCTCTAAAAGGACTATTAAACACTGCTTATGGTCATTTTTGGAATTAAGAGTGGTTTGGCGTTTGCCAACAATGGCCCCAGTGGAATCTGTAATAAGCCTTCAGACGGAGCCAGCTGGGTAAGCCTGGAGGAGAAGAGTGTGTCTCAACTCCGTCCTCAAGCACCTCCAGGGAGCTTGCAACGGCTGAGTGTATAGCACAGGGCTGCCACTAGAGGGCAGCCGGGGAGCCTCTGCCGGGACCAGCCCCTGAGCCGTGGCTCCTAAAGGCTTCCTAGACACAACCCCGGTCAGCAGCCTCCTCAGTACTGACCCACAAGCTTATAGTTCCTGGTACAAATGGCAGATGGTGTGTCAGCCTGAGGTGTCTGTGGATTCTTCTTCTGGGGACGCTTCAGTCAAGCTGCTTCCTTTCCTGGGCCTCACCTTTCTCAGGTGAAAAAAAAAAAAGGAAAAAAAACCCACCAAATTTGTATTGGCTCCTTCTCATCCTATAAATTCCAAGATTTCATGATGCTGTAGCTCAAGTGCTCCTCTATTAGTTATCTGTTCATCCAGTGTTTATTGAGCACCTACCATGTGTATGGGGGACATAACTGCACACAGGACAGAAATGGCTCCTGTCCGCTGTGAATTGTGCAAGACTGTTGAATCTCAGATCTGTACCTCTGAAACAAATAATGCAATATATGTTAAGAAAGAAAAAAAGAAGAAGAAGATAGCAGGAGGGGAAGAAGGAAGGGGGGGAATCGGAGGGGGAGATGAACCATGAGAGACGATGGACTCTGAAAAACAAACTGAGGGTTCTAGAGGGGAGGGGGGTGGGAGGATGGGTTAGCCTGGTGATGGGTATTAAAGAGGGCACGTTCTGCATGGAGCACTGGGTGTTATACTCAAACAATGAATCATGGAACACTACATCAAAAACTAATGATGTAATGTATGGTGATTAACATAACAATAAAAAATTTAAAAAAAAGAAAACAAACAAACAAACAAAAAGAAATGGCTCCTGTCCATATAGAACTTTACTCTCCAGTGAGGAAGATAGACAGGAAACAGGGTGTGTCCAAATTGTAGCTAGTGATATGAAGAAAATGACTAGGGTGATATGGAAGATGACAATTTTAGATAGGGTGGTCAGAAGTGCCTTTCCGAGGAGGTGGCATTTAAATTGAAGCTTGATTAATGGGAAGAGAGTGGCCAAGGAGAGAGCCTGGTGCAGGGAAGAACGAGCGCCGAGATCAGAGCAGGCAGTTCTTAGCTGGCTTCCCTGCCACCCCAGCATGAACCACCTGTGACAGGATAGCACTTGGAAGTGCCTAGCCCATCTCTCTGCTCCTTTTACTTGGTATCAAGAGGCAGCTGGGCTCTCTGGTTTTCCATCTCCTCTTCACAGAGAGGAAACAGAAATTTTCCACCAGCAAACACCAGTATTTGCAGACTAAATGACCCAGGAGTTACAACTCAACACAGGAGCAGGGAAACCTATTGGATTTAGAATGCATTTGCTCAGAATAGAGGCCTAGACACCTAGAGACAGTTCCAAAAGGAAATAAACAATGAAAGAGTAAGAATGTGCTGGGTCCCCAGGTGGAATTACATGTACAGAAAGAGGAAGGACTCTCAGCCCTGGTTGGTCCCCCCATTCTCCAGGCTCCCTTAGCACCCTGGGTTTACACCACCTCTTAGTAATTACCACACTGGATTGCTATCATTGGCTTGCATGCCTCTCTTTCCTCAACAGGGTATGAACTACGAGGGGCAGAGACCATGTCGAGCTTGTCTTGCTCACTGCAGCTCCTAGTTCATTAGCTGGCACTCCATACACACTCAGTAAATGTTAGAGAAATGAATGTATGCACAGGTTCATGAGTTAATGCACCAACTCAATTCAACTGATAGTTACTGAGTACCTACTATGTGTAGGTTATTTCTCCAGATGCTAAGGATACAGCAGTAAGTAGAACAGGAAAAAAAAACATCCTGACCTTATGAAGCTTGCTGGCTGGTGGGGGACAGGGCAGAAAGATAATAAAATCAGTAAGTGAGGAGGCCGGGTGGCTGCTCTAGAATGAGTAAGGGTGAGAGTAGAAAGTGAGAAAGCCGGAGAGTTAACAGGGGGCCCCACGGTGTAAGACCAAGTATAAGCCTTGTTAGGACTTGGCCTTGACTTTGAGAAAGATAAAAAGCCATCAGATAGCGCTGAACAAAGAATGATATGATCCAACTTATATTTTTAAAGGATCAGGAAAAACTCAACTTGGTATTAGAGCTGTCCAGTTATATAAGCACCAAAAGAGATGCCCCTTTACCTGGGGTAAGAATAAAAGAAACAGATATCTGAGGCTCTCCCCAGGAGTCACATAGAGAAAAAGCAGTTTCAACAGTACTCTAAAAGAAATGGCTTCAGAGTTTAGCTACCATGCACCGATGATATCATCTGCCTCCTTGCTCATTTTTCCCCCAGTTTTACTGGGACGTAGTTGACATACAACGCTGTATTAGTTTAAGGTGGACAACATAATTATTTGATACATACATATATTGCAAAATGTTCACTACGATAAGCTTAGTTAACATCCATCACCTCACCACCCCACGTAGTTACAATTTTTTTCTCTTGTGATGGGAACTCCTAAGATCTACTCTCTTAGCAACTTTTAAATATACAATACAGTATTGTTAACTATATCAACATCATTTGCAAAGATAAATGCCAAGGGTGAGGAGTGGCAGCCTAGAAGGTGAGCATTGCCTAATTTAGTCCCAATCTGAGGGTTATTTCAGAGGCCAGAGCTCTATGTCAGGGTTTCCAGGAGTGTATAAAGACTTACAGGACAGACAGAGCCTGTCTGGGGTGTGAAGATTGCTCTGAAAAATCCCTTTTCAGTAGGCAGGGCCCAGCCATGCAGGAGCTAGGGGCAAGGGGGTGCCATCAGCTAGGACGTATCCAAAGGGATCACTCTCATGGCCATCTTTCTCCTGTCCAACAAGCAAGTGGTCCTCCCTCTTTAGGACCACATACTGAAATAGAAATCCTAAGAACCCTTTTACTTTGTTAGAGATCTCTTGACCTCCTCTTGTCACACCTCCCTATCATCAATTTCAGTTAAGTCCCTGGATTCACCCTATGACTGCAATCTGTAATTGATTTCCTTTAGGAGCTTTGTGGTTTTTAACTGTCTCTGCTGGTCAGAAAGAAACCTCCATTTCTATTTCTCTGGGTTTTTGTTAAAACCATCAAGAGTCCATGTCCCAGTGCATCTGCCTCACATCCTGTCCTAGGCACTTACTGTTTTTGTCTACCCAGCTGAACTTCACTTTGGGAAGCATCTTCCACCTGATGAGTCCCTGAGATTGATTCCCCTGCTCCATGAGGGAGGATCAGTGACCCAAGCCAATCAGAATCAGGGTGTTGGATTCAGATATAAGCCAGGCCCATGCACGTCGCCCTTGGAGTATTTGCTGATATTGTTTGGAAAAGGGTGCTGTTTGCCCTACCAGGATTGTTAGAGTGGCCAAGTGAAAGCCTTTGGCTACTGATCGGCTACAACTCAGGGAAAGCCTGCCTGTGAACAAGGCCATTGCAGAAGAAAACAGAGTTAAAGTACGAAAAGGGACAGTTTCATGGCCACCCCGTTAGAGCACCTGGACCCAGCCACACGTGAAGCCGATGCTTCCCTGGACTTTTTAGGTACAGGAGTTGGGCTAGTTTCCTAGGGCTGCTGGCACGGATTACCACAAACTTGGTGACTGGAAACAACATGTTTTTTTTTTTTTTTTCTACACTTCTGAAGGTCAGAAGTCTAAAATCAAGGTGTCCGCAGGGCTGTGTTCCTTCTGGAGGCTCAAGGGAGAATCCATTTTCTTGCCATTTCCAGCTTCTGGAGGCCACCTGAATTCCTCGGCTCTGGCTGCTTCTTCACATGACTCCACCTTTTCGCTTCCATCCTCCTCTCTCCTACTTCTGCAATTAAACCTCCATCCTTCCCTTAGAAGGACCCTTGGGATGACATTGCTCCCAGCCCCCCCACAGATGATCCAAAATAATGTCCTCATCTCAAAATCCTTAATTTAATCAGGACTGCAAAGCTCCTTTTGCCATTTAAGGTGACATGTTCATGGGTTCTGGGGGTTCAGATGTGGATACTTTGGGGTGCCATTACGCAGCCTACCACAGGAGTCAACATATTCCCTTTTTTGTTTGATCCAGTTTAGGCTGGAATCTGTCACTTACAATGGAAAGAGTCCATATACATATTCCTAAATCCACAACATCATTTTACTTCTGGGGAACATACAAACCCTTGTATTCGGTTAATCCAATCAGAGTTCTAATTTCTTTGTATCACTTCAGTATTTTTAATTTCAGCTGACACTATAGAGTAGAGGTTAGGAAGGCAGACTTTAGATTCAGACAGTTTGTGTCTACATCCTGACCTTTCCACTCACCAGCTAAGCCCTTTTAAACTATAATTCTTTTGACCTGTCAAATGGAGATAATAAAAGCACCTGCTTCAGATGGTGATTGTAAAAATTAAATGAGATAATGAATGTACTGTGCTTGCAGTATAATATCAATGCCGAAAACAACACTCTTTCCACTAGGATTACAGACGTGACTCCTTCCATCTGGCATCACACTAATTTTACATACAATGTGTCTCAATTAATTGCTACATTTTATTTAGCTCCTTTAGAAATGGCTCCAGACTCAGAGAATGAAACTCAGCAGATCTTCACACCAACACCTTCATTTTAAAGGTGTTGTTGTCAAGCACTTGCACAGAACAGACAATTGAACCAAATTTTTGCAAGTTGGCCATGCCTCCCTCCTGGGTCGTCTCCCTTTATTGTTAATATCACTCTGTCTCCAGAGTAACCCTATCCCATCTATGAGATCCATATTTTTCAGCCACTCTAGGCAAATTCCTATGTAATTTTGTTCTTTTCCCCAGCTTATCTGATAACCATAATTTTTCATGTTCTTCCAGAAAACGTGATTGTTGCTCCCTTCTGTCAAACTCCACTCAACACCTAATATTCTAGTTTAACTCAACAGAAACTATTTCAGCCTGGAATTCCCTTGGCATTGCATTTGTCTGCAGGATGCCTCCCTGAATGGAGTCACGGATTTCTGGAAGTTGGTGGTCCATGCTTCAGTAACATAACAGGGAACAACAGGCAATAACCTTACTGAGTGGTTCGGCTTTGGTGGACTGCAAGGCGGCAAGGGGCAGTCATCTGTGACAAGTGATAGTTATACTGTGTGACTTGCGGAGGCTGAAGTTTCCAAGTATTTTATATCCCAGATGCAGGCTAACGAGGAAACATGAGAGGGACTTCCTAGAGACAAGGCAATTGATGCTGAACTTTTACCTGGATACCTACCCATCCCAGCATCCCACCCACCCACCCACTCTCTCCTCTTCCCCCCTCCCCTATGAAGAATCTTTGACATTTACCCCAACACATTTAAGAATAATTGGTTTTAGGCACTGAACTCCTATCTTTCAATAGTTACCCTGAATGTAAATGGGCTAAATGCCCCAATCAAAAGACACAGGCTATCAGATTGGATTAAAAAACAAGACCCATCGATATGCTGTCTGCAAGAGACTCATTTTAGACCCAAAGACACCCCCAGATTGAAAGTGAGGGGGTGGAAAACCATTTACCATGCTAATGGACACCAAAAGAAAGCTGGGGTGGCAATCCTTATATCAGACAAATTAGATTTTAAACCAAAGACTGTAATAAGAGATGAGGAAGGACACTATATCCTACTTAAAGGGTCTATCCAACAAGAAGATCTAACAATTGTAAATATCTATGCCCCTAACATGGGAGCAGCCAATTATATAAGGCAATTAATAACAAAAGCAAAGAAACACATCGACAACAATACAATAATAGTGGGGGACTTTAACACCCCCCTCACTGAAATGGACAGATCGTCTAAGCAAAAGATCAACAAGGAAATAAAGACTTTAAATGAGACACTGGACCAAATGGACTTCACAGACATATTCAGAACATTCCATCCCAAAGCAACGGAATACACATTCTTCTCTAGTGCCCATGGAACATTCTCCAGAATAGATCACATCCTAGGTCATAAATCAGGTCTCAACCGGTACCAGAAGATTGGGATCATCCCCTGCCTATTTTCAGACCACAATGCTTTGAAACTAGAACTCAATCACAAGAGGAAAGTCAGAAAGAACTCAAATACATGGAGGCTAAAGAGCATCCTACTGAAGAATGAATGGGTCAACCAGGAAATTAAAGAAGAATTAAAAAAATTCATGGAAACCAATGAAAATGAAAACACAACTATTCAAAATCTTTGGGATACAGCAAAGGCAGTCCTAAGAGGAAAGTATATAGCAATACAAGCCTTTCTCAAGAAACAAGAAAGGTCTCAAGTACACAACCTAACCCTACACCTAAAGGAGCTGGAGAAAGAACAGCAAATAAAGCCTAAACCCAGCAGGAGAAGAGAAATAATAAAGATCAGAGCAGAAATCAATGAAATAGAAACCAAAAGAACAGTAGAACAGATCAACGAAACTAGGAGCTGGTTCTTTGAAAGAATTAACAAGATTGATAAGCCCCTGGCCAGACTTATCAAAAAGAAAGGAGAAATGACCCAAATCAACAAAATCATGAATGAAAGAGGAGAAATCACAACCAACACCAAAGAAATACAAACAATTATAAGAACATATTATGAGCAACTCTATGCCAACAAATTAGATAACCTGGAAGTAATGGATGCATTCCTAGAGATGTATCAACTACCAAAACTGAACCAGGAAGAAATAGAAAACCTGAACAGACCTATAACCACTAAGGAAATAGAAGCAGTCATCAAAAATCTCCCAAAACACAAAAGCCCAGGGCCAGATGGCTTCCCAGGGGAATTCTACCAAACATTTCAAGAAGAATTAATACCTATTCTTCTGAAACTGTTCCAAAAAATAGAAATGGAAGGAAAACTTCCAAACTCATTTTATGAGGCCAGCATTACCTTGATCCCAAAACCAGACAAAGACTCCATCAAAAAGGAGAATTACAGACCAATATCCTTGATGAACATGGATGCAAAAATTCTCACCAAAATACTAGCCAATAGGATCCAACAGTACATTAAAAGGATTATTCACCACGACCAAGTGGGATTTATCCCTGGGCTGCAAGGTTGGTTCAACATCCGCAAATCAATCAACGTGATACAATACATTAACAAAAGAAAAAACAAGAATCACATGATCCTCTCAATAGATGCAGAAAAAGCATTTGACAAAGTACAGCATCCTTTCTTGATCAAAACTCTTCAGAGTGTAGGGATAGAGGGTACATACCTCAATATCATAAAAGCCATCTATGAAAAACCTACAGCGAATATCATTCTCAATGGGGAAAAACTGAGAGCTTTCCCCCTAAGGTCAGGAACGCGGCAGGGATGTCCACTATCACCACTGCTATTCAACATAGTATTGGAAGTCCTAGCCACAGCAATCAGACAACAAAAAGAAATCAAAGGCATCCAAATTGGCAAAGAAGAAGTCAAACTCTCACTCTTTGCAGATGATATGATACTTTATGTGGAAAATCCCAAAGACTCCACCCCAAAACTGCTAGAACTCATACAGGAATTCAGTCAAGTGGCAGGATATAAAATCAATGCACAGAAGTCAGTGGCATTCCTATACACCAACAACAAGTCAGAAGAAAGAGAAATTAAGGAGTCGATCCCATTTACAATTGCACCCAAAACCATAAGATACCTAGGAATAAATCTAACCAAAGAGGCAAAGGATCTGTACTCAGAAAACTATAAAATACTCATGAAAGAAATTGAGGAAGACACAAAGAAATGGAAAAACGTTCCATGCTCATGGATTGGAAGAACAAATATTGTGAAGATGTCAATCCTACCTAGAGCAATCTACACATTCAATGCAATCCCCATCAAAATACCATCCACTTTTTTCAAAGAAATGGAACAAATAATCCTAAAATTTGTATGGAACCAGAAAAGACCCCGCATAGCCAGAGGAATGTTGAAAAAGAAAAGCAAAGCTGGCGGCATCACAATTCCAGACTTCCAGCTCTACTACAAAGCTGTCATCATCAAGACAGTATGGTACTGGCACAAAAACAGACACATAGATCAATGGAACAGAATAGAGAGCCCAGAAATGGACCCTCAACTCTATGGTCAACTAATCTTTGACAAAGCAGGAAAGAATGTCCAATGGAAAAAAGACAGTCTCTTCAACAAATGGTGTTGGGAAAATTGGACAGCCACATGCAGAAGAATGAAACTGGACCATTTCCTTACACCACACACAAAAATAGACTCCAAATGGTTGAAAGACCTCAGTGTGAGACAGGAGTCCATCAAAATCCTAAAGGAGAACACAGGCAGCAACCTCTTCGACCTCAGCCGCAGCAACTTCTTCCTAGAAACATCGCCAAAGGCAAGGGAAGCAAGGGCAAAAATGAACTATTGGGACTTCATCAAGATAAAAAGCTTTTGCAAAGCAAAGGAAACAGTCAACAAAACCAAAAGACAACTGACAGAATGGGAGAAGATATTTGCAAATGACATATCAGATAAAGGGCTAGTATCCAAAATCTATAAAGAACTCATCAAACTCAACACCCAAAGAACAAAGAATCCAATCAAGAAATGGGCAGAAGACATGAACAGACATTTTTCCAAAGAAGACATCCAAATGGCCAACAGACACATGAAAAAGTGTTCAATATCGCTCGGCATCAGGGAAATCCAAATCAAAACCTCAATGAGATACCACCTCACACCAGTCAGAATGGCTAAAATTAACAAGTCAGGAAATGACAGATGTTGGCGGGGATGCGGAGAAAGGGGAACCCTCCTCCACTGTTGGTGGGAATGCAAGCTGGTGCAGCCACTCTGGAAAACAGTATGGAGGTTCCTCAAAAAGTTGAAAATAGAGCTACCCTATGATCCAGCAATTGCACTACTGGGTATTTACCCCAAAGATACAAAAGTAGGGACCCGAAAGGCTACGTGCACCCCGATGTTTATAGCAGCAATGTCCACAATAGCCAAACTGTGGAAAGAGCCAAGATGTCCATCAAGAGATGAATGGATAAAGAAGATGTGGTATATATATACAATGGAATATTATGCAGCCATCAAAAGGAATAAGATCTTGCCATTTGCAACGACGTGGATGGAACTGGAGGGTATTATGCTGAGCGAAATAAGTCAAACAGAGAAAGACATGTATCATATGACCTCACTGATATGAGGAATTCTTAATCTCAGGAAACAAACTGAGGGTTGCTGGAGTGGGGGGTGGGGTGGGAGGGATGGGGTGACTGGGTGATGGACACTGGGGAGGGTATGTGTTCTGGTAAGCGCTGTGAACTGTGCAAGACTGTTGAATCTCAGATCTGTACCTCTGAAACAAATAATGCAATATATGTTAAGAAAGAAAAAAAGAAGAAGAAGAATGTAGCAGGAGGGGAAGAATGAAGGGGGGGAAATCGGAGGGGGAGAAGAACCATGAGAGACGATGGACTCTGAAAAACAAACTGAGGGTTCTAGAGGGGAGGGGGTTGGGAGGATGGGTTAGCCTGGTGATGGGTATTGAGGAGGGCACGTTCTGCATGGAGCACTGGGTGTTATGCACAAACAATGAATCATGGAACACTATATCTAAAACTAATGATGTAATGTATGGGGATTAACATAACAATAAAAAAATTAAAAAAAAAAAAAGAATAATTGGTTTTAATTTGTTCATATAATTAATCAAAATATAATTATGGAAGAAATTTTCATTTCCACCCACTCAGCTAGTATCCCCTATATTATTGAAGAGAGCAGAAATCTCATCTCATGAAAGGCATTAAGCCACCTCTGAGCTTCAGGTTGGTCTAAACTACGATGGTAATTCCTTCCTCTTTGCCAGCAATTGGCCTACGCGTGGGCGCGTAAACACATTCAGTACAATGAGACGTCAGAAGACGTCTGCTAGAAAGCTTTTCTTTGCTGATAAGGCAATAGAGCCTCAAGAGTAAAAAGTCCTTTTGTTTCCCTTCCTTTCTGCTTGGAATGTAGAGACTGATGCTTGGAGCAATGGCAACCATTTTTCCCCATGAAGTAAAGGCCAAAAATAATCTTAGAAACACTGACCCCACTCTAACCTCACTGAGCTGCTAAACCCACTTATTATGTGATATATGTAGATACCTTTATTATTTAAGCCACAATTCATTGGGTATTTTGTCACTTGCAGCTGAAAGCACTCTAAATGATATACCATCTAACCCTTTGTTTTCTAGGCCGACTGTTAAATAAAACTTAACCCTCCCTATGCCTGCCTTTAAAAATGTGTATAGAGATGGAAGCAGCACCTTTTTACTGAACAACTTTTAAAGTGAAGTCAAGTGTTAACAAGTCCCCACACGGTAGGTATATATCCTGGGATGCTTAGTTCCCCCACTGAGTCTATTAAACAAGGTCTTTACCTCCCCTAAGCAGTCAAATGAGTGCATATTTGGGTTCTTAACACCCAGATATTGCAGTGCTTTACGGTTCTGAACACCCAAATCCAAATACTGTAGAATGTGATTATCTCTCTCTCTTTTCCCTGTCTGGGCCATTCAGCAAGGTGTCATGACCAGAACTTATTATATAGAAATATACAGAGGGCAAAAAAAAAAGAATCCTAGAATTCCCAGCTATGAAGTAAGAGGAAATCCCCAGTATAAAGGTGATTTCAAGAAAAAGTGAGAGGATTAGAATCAGGAGCCATATTTCCCAAGGACATTGCTAATTAAAAATGGCAGCTTAATCACAAAGTTTCCAGTTTAGACTACAACTAACATAAGACTTTTTTTTTTTTTTACTATAGCTTTGCATCTGATAAGGCAATTAGAAATCTAAATATAAAGTTGTCAAGGGACAAATTAAAAATATTACATAGTGGTCACTGAGTCAGGGGAAGTAGTTAACCTAAGGCCTAAACATCTGGGAGCTTCCTTGGGCAGCTGGGTGGCTCAGTTGGTTGGGTGTCCAACTCTTGATTTCGGCTCAGGTCATGATCTCAAGGTCGTGGGATTGAGCCCCATGTCAGGCTCCATGCGTAGTGTGGAGTCTGCTTGGGATTCTCTCTCTTGCTCTTCCTCTGCCCCTCCCCCTGCTTGCTCACACTCTCTCTCTTTGCCTAAAATGAATGAATCTTAACATAAATTTTTTTAATTTAAAAATAAACATCTTAGAGCTTCCCTAAGGCACATATACAAAAAGTGTTACTTGCCTGATGATACCTAAGACTTAGACCTAAAATACTTAAATGAGCATTAGCTCACAAGTAAGGGAGTCCTATAGGACTGCAGATGGAAATCAGACATTCCACACAGAAGAAACTTCTAGAAACATTACCACAGACTCCCAAATGCAGGTGCAGGTCAACCACCAAAAAACAGGCCAGTAGTTTATGTCTCAAAAGGCCTCACAAAGTAGAATTCATTCCCTTGGTAAATTTACTAGCCTCCAAGGGCTGACCCCTTAGTCACAGGGACTCAGAAAGCTGACTTTTCTAGCGCAAAAAGATCAGTTCCTTCTTCAGATATGGAATCACATTACTAAAGCTCATGAGACTTGTTATAAAACTGAAATGTCAGCTTATTAATGCAAAATGATAAATGACTGGCATAGGAACTTTTAGAAGTTCTCCCAATTAATCCAGTCTCTTCATAGAGCCCAATGTACAAGGAGGAAGCACATCTATTTTGTCTTAAAGTTTAATGGAATCAAAAGGCACTGGATTTATAGAAGCATCACATGAGATAACCTGACACAGCTTATGCACTCTGAAGATGGCCTTGCCAATGGACCAAAGTCCACTGACTACTTCCTTCAACCATCTCTATAATGGATGCTCTTGCCAATGGGACCAGAATCCTCCAAGTTGGTTGGTAATGCCCTTTTCCCCTGGGAAGAGTCTGGATGCCCATTACCAAAAATTGCCTCCAAGATTATCCTTTCTCTCTGCTTTTGTGAACACATTAAAATCCCTTTAGACCAACATGGTTTTAATTAGATGTGTTCATTCATTCAATCAGATTGCTGAGATGTCTTGTAGCTTAGAAGACATCTCCTCTTTTCCAGTTGTTCAGAACAATTATGTGTTGATATTAGGGCTTAAATCTCAGAATACAATCATGACTAATGTCCCACAAGAACTTCCAAATGGTGTCTATAAACCCCACGTTGGACCTTGAATTCCACATTAGATCAGTAACACATGACCAGCATGTTCCATTCCTACCTATTCATTAACTCTTTCCTTCCTTCCTTTAATCAATAGATATTCATTGGGTAACTGGTATACAGTAGGAAACAAAACAAACAAAACCTCCTGTCCTCATGGAGTTCATGTCCTATCAGGAGGAGATAGACAGTACACAAATACACGTATTATGTCAGATGGTAAAAAGTGGAATGGAGAAAAATAAAGCAGGGAAGGTGGATAGAGGTTTCTGGCAGTGGAGTATGCAGTTTCTAAAATATGGCATTGGGAGTCCTCATTAAAAAGATAACATTTAAGGAAAGACCTGGGAGGTGTGCATGCCATAAGGATATCTAAGGAAAGATAATTCCAGGAAAAGGAAGCAGTGTGTGCAGCTAGAGCCAGGTAGATCAGGGGAGAGAAGCAGGAGATGAGGTCAGGGAGTTAATGGTGAGCTGGATCAAGTAGGACCTATGCCTGCGTCTACCCAATACCAGATAAATAGACAAAGCTAAAACATACCACTGATGAAAATGTTCTCGTCCCTCTGGCCCATGTAAACAAGTGGGCATTTTAGTTCTTCAAATATTGTATTAAACAAACTTAAAGCACTCTCCGCACATTCATTCAACCAATATTGCTGAGCTACCTTGGGCGAGGCCTGGATGATACCATAATGGAGAAGAGCTTGTAGTCTAATGGTGGCAGACAGACCTCAAGCAAATAACTACTTGATCTCTATTGAGATAAGGACTCTGCTAAGGAGATGACTGGATGCCTCAAGCAAATAACTACTTGATCTCTGATGTTCATCCCTGCTCAGCGGGAAGCCTGCTTCTCCCTCTCCCACTCCCCCTGCTTGTGTTCCCTCTCTCGCTGTGTCTCTCTCTGTCAAATAAATAAATAAAATCTTTAAAAAAAAAAAAAAAAGTATGTGGGAAGGGGTGCAGGGCTTCTAAGCTCTCTCTGAGAGCACCACTCTCCCAGTGTCTCCACCTGTTCAATGACCTGGAAGCTCCCCAAATCCCCAGGCTTTTGGAATTTTTATGGAGACCTCATCACATAAGTATGATTGATCATTAGCTCAATTTCCAGCCCTTCTCCCCTTCCTCAAGAGTAGGAGGCTGAAATTTCCAAGCTTCTAATTATGGCTTGGTCTTTCTGCTGACAGCCCCAATCTAGGAGCCCAACAACCATTGCCTCATCAGAATAAAAGACACTCCTACTACCCAGGAAATGCCAAGAAATTTAGGAGCTTTGTGTTAGGAACCTGTGTGAAAGACCAAACATTAGAACAAAAAATATTCCTAGTGCTCTTATCACCTAGGAAATTACAAGGGTTTTAGAAGCTCTGTGCCAGGAACCAGGACAGAGACCTATACATATATTCTATTATTTCCACAAGGATTGGTCATAAAGGTGAAATGGCTTCCATATACTTCTAAGAAGCTTGGCTCTGGAACCAGCCAACATGCTGTGAGCAAGCCCCCCCTTGATCACGCAGATTGACCACATGGAGAGGTCATGCAAGATGTCCCAACTGAGAGCCCCAGGCCCAGCCAGAAGCCAGCATCAACCCCCACACATGTATACGAGTGAGCCTTCAGATAATCCCAGCTGTGCAGTCACCTCCGGTTTTCCATCCTTCCCTGTGAGGCCCCAGATAGAGTGGAGCAGAGAAGAACCAGCCGTGCTGAGGCTCTTCCAGATTACTGTTCCACAGAATGTGTGAGCATAATAAACCAGTGGTGGGGGGTGGAGGGGAGGGAGTCTGGTGTACAGCCATGGTAACCAGAACAGGATCCAAGTTCCTATTTCCTCACTCTTCCTGGAACAGGACATTGACCGCCTCCATTTTGACCTCAAACTTGCTAGTTGGGTTCTTCCTTGCAGTTTGTCTCTTGGCTCAGGGGGAAGACTCTGTGGGCAAAGTCTCCCCTGATGGGAATTGAAACTATTTCCTAAAGCAATAAGGACTGCCCTGAGCCAGCAAAACCTCACCGGTGATTGACTCTAAGACAATGATCAACTTGACTTCCACTGCCTACCTGCACGTACCCACCCACCTTTGCCCCACATTGTCCTTATGTAAACCTGGAAGTATTTTTTGGCACTTTGGAGACAGTCTTTGAGACACTAGTCTTCTGTCTTTCCAGTGTTGGCCTCACTGAAACATATCCTCTTGTTTCACCACCACTAGTCTCTCTGCCTTTGATTTTGTCAGTGGCAAGTTGCTGAACAAGATTTGGGACTCCTGGAGCCAGGGGTTTTTATACCCTGACTATAATATTTGTTTTCTGAAACACTCCACAATCCTCATGGTGTGCCTTTTCCCCTGTTGCAACAAATCAATGAACCTAATTTTGTTTGACTACATGTGTATTCCTGGTGGTCTTCCACTGCAGGGCATTGACAATATGAATTGGTACAACTGCTTTGAAAACTGTTTGGCAATATCTGCCAAAGATGAAAATATGTATGTCCAGTGACCCCAAAATTGTAATCTTAGGTATAAACCCAGCATAAATGAATACCCATGTACACAAAAAATAAATGTATAAAAATATTCATAGTGACAATATTCATAATAGGTAAAAAAAAACTAGAAACCACTCAAAGCCCATCAATTGTAGAATAAATAAGTAAATTATGGTATATTCCTACAATAGAATTCTATATAATAAAAGGGAATGAATTATTGCTACACTGAATTATATAGATAAATTTCCCAAAAAATGATATTGAGTTAAAAAAAAAAAAGCCAGACATGAAAAAATATGTCATATGATTTGAATCTGTTCAAAAACAGACAATATTTTTTTTTTTTTTTTTTTTTTAAAGGTTTTATTTATTTGACAGAGAGAAAGACAGCGAGAGAGGGAACACAAGCAGGGGGAGTGGGAGAGGGAGAAGCAGGCTTCCCGCTGAGCAGGGAGCCCGATGCGGGGCTCGATCCCAGGACCCTGGGACCATGACCTGAGCCGAAGGCAGACGCTTAAGGACTGAGCCACCCAGGCGCCCCCAAAAACAGACAATATTGATTTATGAAGGAGAAGTCAAAATAGTGGTCATCTGGAGGCGATAAGTTGGGGGCCAACAGGAAGCTAGTAATGAGTTATTTTTTTATCTCAGTGGTGGTTATAAAAGTGTGTTTAATTTGTGATAATCCATCAAGCCACATATTTATAAATCATACAATTGTCCGGATATATGTTAACT
Source organism: Halichoerus grypus (assembly GCF_964656455.1). Classification (NCBI taxonomy): domain Eukaryota; kingdom Metazoa; phylum Chordata; class Mammalia; order Carnivora; family Phocidae; genus Halichoerus; species Halichoerus grypus. The sequence goes on from NC_135726.1 coordinate 6,024,995, forward strand.
TCAATGAATAAAGTTAGTTTAAAACTTATTCATACCTTGTTTGGTACTTCTTATAACTTGAAATAAACTGAATTATTATATAACATATTCACTTAACTGATTTTATTGGGCACCTTCTATGTGCCAGGCACCATGGAGATACAAGAGCTAATGTGCAGTGCGTGGGCCATCCCTTCACGGGCCTTTCCTTTACAGTCAAATGGGGGAGAGTCTATAAAAATAAATGCATAGTAAATGAAGCATGAAGCATAGGGGGAAATAAAGGAAAACAAAAGGAAAAGAGAGAAATAATAGAAATTCATAGAGGCAGCCTCAACATCCTGTGGGATCACGTATATTGCATGTGAAAAGAAATATTAAAATGATATATTTGACTATCACAAACAGATATGCTGAAACACATTGCACTGATAACAAATAAATTGCAATGTGCTTCATAAAATGTCGATGTGGTTATATGTAATATATTCTCATTTCAAAATTTATTGCTAAAATTATTTAACAATTCAAAACTGTGTGTATAGATCACAATTTTATCAAAGTTGCAAAATACGATTTCTATTTTTAAAAAATTAATTTCTTTGGATAATTTTTTTCCTTCTTGGTTTTTAGAATATTAAAATATAACGACCTGAGTGGGAGGGAATAGAGCATGGGGGAGGGTGTTATTATCTTCCACGCTTTTATTTTAACCCTATCACTCATCCACTTAGAGACCTCCTCCATCTACTCTTCTCCTGCAGCTCACTTGCTCCTGCACTGGAGTCCAGCCAACCTAGACTCACGTTACAACTCCACCATGGTTTCAGGCTAAGCTAAGCAGAGAATTAGGAAAGAAAAATTGCCCAGGGAATTTTTGTTCAACAGTCAAGAGCTCAAGCTCTAGAAACCAAGAGTCTGGTTTTAAGCTTCAACTCTGCCACTTATTGTATGACTTCAAACAAGTCCTTAACTTGTCCTCTAGTTTCTTCTTCTGCAAAATGGGGATAATAAAAAAGCACCATCCTCATAGGGTTATGAGAGCAAATGGGAAAAAATGAAAAGCATAATATAGCATAGTGCTTGGCACATTGTGAGTTCTTTCCTTCTTCCACACAACCCTCTGCTGTCTGAAATCACACCTCCTCCTCTCACTCCCAAGCCTCAGCCCATGCCATTTGGAGGCAAGCAAATCCTTCTGTCCAAAATCATAATGGAAACATTGAACATGTTAGTCAAGTATCATATGGTTGCAATTAACAGAATCCTAACTCAAGATAGTTTAAGCAAAAAGAGTATTTATGGCTCTTATAACTATAAAGTCTAGGGGGAAAGGGTAGGATCTAGGGACTCAACATTCCAGTAGGATACTATCTCTCTATTTCTATATGTTTCTGTTTTTCTGTCTCTGTATTTGTGTCTGCCTCTGGTCAGCATCATTTTCCTGCAAGCTATCTCCATGTTATATCTCCATGTTACATCAAAGACGGCCGTCACCAACTCCAGGCTTATCTGTTTATTGGTACCAGAGGAAAGAGAGTATCTCTTTTCTAATTAACCCAACAAAATTTCCAGGAGTATCTCTCATTGGATCATAGTAGGTCACATGCCTATGCTTGAACTAATCACTGTAGTAAGAGGTATGGAATAAACCTTGCAGCTGAGTGGGGAATTCAACTGCACCCAATAACATGAATAAAAATCAGAGCAGGAGTGGTTCCCCAAGGGAAACTGAAATGACCCCACTGCCTACAGCAAGTGAGTTTGCCCAAGAAACAATTAACATTCTCTGGTCCATTCCACAAAGTGATTCCTATAATAAGAAGGTTTCGAGGAATAGTTAACACTAAGTGGATTCACAGAATATAGAATGGTAGAGCTGGGAAGTCATCATGTGCAACTCTCTCATCTTACAGATAACAAAACTGTGTCTCAGAAAGGAAAAAGGGCTCACAAGAGACAACATGGTGGATTAGTGACAGAGGCAGGAGAAACCCCAAATCTCTGGGTACCTGATCCACTGTATTGTTACCTCAGTTCTATTTTTCCCCCTATTCAAGTGTATGTGGCTAATATTTGCTGGCATCACCCCCTTTAAAAGAGTCTATCCTGATATGAGCAGAAAGTATATGTGATGCTCAACAGCAACATACAGCTGAATAATCCTTGTACACCCTCTACCAACGATGAAGAGCATCCCATATAGAAGCCTAGTACACACTCCTCAATGCCTAGTGTAAACCACTCACAGATGTCACTGAAGATTGTGACAAGGGAACAATGAGGTTCCAATGAATATCCCAGTGGAGAATCAAATACTCTGCCTTTGTGAGCATTGTGAGGGTAGCAAAGGGTGGTTCTTTGAACTTTTCATTCTCTGCCCTGTCTGGCCAATGGTATCATGAAAGCCTCTGAAATAGAAAGGGACTTCAGGGGCACCTGGGTGGCTCAGTTGGTTAAGCGTCTGCCTTCAGCTCAGGTCATGATCCCCGGGTCCTGGGATTGAGTCCTGCCTCGGGCTCCCTGCTCAGCGGGAGTCTGCTTCTCCCTCTCCCTCTGCCCCTCCCTGCCGCTTATGCTCATTCTCTCTCTCTCTCTCTCTCTAAAATGAATAAATAAAAAACTTAAAAAAAAAAAAAAGGGACTTCAGTTTCTTATCTGGCTATGCTTAGGATAGGATGGACTTCAGACAACCTTGGAATTAGAGCTTATTTGTGTTTAACTTATATGAATTCAACCATTGCATTCAATACAGAGAGTGCAAAAATTAAGCAGTGTGAATTATCCTGCAGTTTTTCACTAAATGAATGCCTGTTCCAGATTGACTGTGAGAGAGAAAGGGAAAGTATTAATCTGTAAGCAATGTCTTTATCCAGAGCTCAACCCAAAACAACACAATTGGATTTAGCGCTGGCAGGAAAACCAGTTGTGTTGACTTATCAAGAAATATGGCCAGTCTCCAGAAGAATCTAGAGGTAATTTTGGCTGTACAAGGTATTCTCCTTAAGTGCTGACTTTGAAAGTTCCAAATAAAATATGATGGGCGTGTAGAATGGGCAGCACAGAAAATGTCACAAGCAGCATAATTAGCTAATAGTAACAACAGCTAACACTTTACAGCACTGTTCTAAACATTTTTACATCTATTAATTCATTTAATTCTCAAAAACAATCCTAAGAAGTAAGAAGGCAGATTTTTTACAATCCCCAGTTTACAGATGAAAATAAGACCTGCCCAAGTTCACATAGCTAACAAGTGACAGGAACCAGAATACGAAGATATAAATGTGTGTTTTGTCCTCCCTACTGCAGGTTAGTTTTCTCTTGCAAGCTCAGAAAGGTAGCCCTTTCTTTGTATAATGTTACCTTGGGTGTGCTTTTGTAGGCCAGAGCCAAAAAAAAAAAAAAAAAAGGCAGGCCTACCAGGCAGAGAAGATAATGTCCTTCCTAGCTAATTTTTTCAAAAGCCTTGCCTCTCTGAGAAATGTCATGGTGCGTTATACTACACAGACAGAAGAAGAGAAAGTTGCTTGGACTTTTTCAGGCAACTTGATTTGAAGAGAGGTAAATATTTATTCAACAAGACAACAAGGAAAAGTCCTTTGCAGTTCCCACACGGGCTGGTCCATGCCTAGTGACTATCAGTGGCTGGGGTGGTGATTGAACAGTCACAGCTTTAGTCCCAAGAACTTCAGTGCCATGTCCAACCTTGGCACAGAAGCCTCAGGATCTGCCCTTCAAGTGAACATCAAGGCTGGAAAAATGAGCCTGTAAGTGGTAACTCATGTAGGTCAAGGCAGGTGACCCTTCCCCAGAAATGCTGCCCTGCAAGGACTTTCTGAGCCTTTGTTTGACTATATGGGATAGGGTTAGATATAGAAGAATCTCAGGTTAGGACAAAGACTGAAATTTTGCTACTGCAGATTAAACTTGATTTTGAGAACTACAAGAATGTTACATGCCTTGTCCCATGATGTTGTGGAATAAAATGCATCCCTGCTACATAGATAAGGAGCAAATTCCTGAGAGAAGGGACTAGAGTTCACCTTGGTAAGAAAGCAGTGGAGTGAAGGTCTTGGGGAGGTGCAGGAGGTGATGAAACAAATTAGGCCTCCACACAGATAACATTCCTGAACACAGCAAGATAAGGGAACAAAGGCATATCCTTGGCTGACTAGAGATAGGGAAACAAAGAAGAGACTGCTGTGGGTGGCCTCCAGAGAGAGTGATGGACAGAGAGGGAAGAGGGATGCTGCATGATGGGAGGGAAGGGGGGAGAAACTTGGAGGAAAAGTGCTTAAACTTGTATAATAAGTGTGCTGCTCTAAATCGGCCTGCTTGGTGTGGCTTTCCCTCCAACTGGTGGACTGAGAGAAGAGACAGGACTAAATGCAAACAGAGTTCAATTTCATGAGTCTGTTCAACACTAAGGTGGTCTTATCTCTCTGTGCACTACTATAGGTGACAAGAGTGTCTATGAGATACACTTGGTGTCATAATATGTATGATGCATCCTGGGACAGGAGGACAACAGAGAGAATGGTAGAGAGGGTGAGTGAGGCAGAGCTGACTGGCCAGGTAGTCAATGGGTTCAAGGCAACCAGCATCCCAAAGACAGACCCAAAACCCAATGAGCACAGCACATCTTGCTGTGGTTTGATCAGGATTCAGCAGGGAATGCCAATTTTGAGGTCAGAGAAGAGGAGCATGGAGACTCTAGGCTGAGTCCCAGTCAATCCTCAGGCCAACTGGCAGGAGAAATAGGATGTAAGAGGTGAGGGGAGAACAGAACTCAGAATTTCCATGAAATCAATAAAGAAGGAAACAAAAAAGGAGCTGGACTCAGAGGCCTCCCAGTGCCCAGAGCTGATGCAGGGTCTACTGGAAACTGGTCAGTAATATCACTTAATTCTAAGCCTCCGAAGGTATATATTGACAGTAGTGATGGTGACAAGGGCCAACAGGCCTGGGCTCAGGAGCAGTGCTCCTGAGTTCAAATCCCTGCTCAACCATTTACAACTTGCCTGTGAAATCTTAGTTAACTTCTACCTACCCCATGTATCTCATGTGTGAATGAAGCTAACTAATATCACCTACTCAAAGAGTTACTGTTTAACATAATTGAACAATTTAGGTTAGGCACTTAATACATACAGAGTAACCATACATCCCAGTTTGTCTGAGATAGCCCAGTTTATGTTTCCCACCAGATATAATTGTTAGTAAAGCTTCCTTTTACTGAATAGCGTCCTGGTTTGATTTCTGCTTCTGACCAAGATGGAATAATATGGAGTTAACCTCCTGCCTGAAGAAACTTTAAAAACTGAACAATACACTTGTGGTGAGTGTAGTATAACATATCGACTTCTCAAATCACTATGTTGTACACATGAAATTAATGTAACACTGTACGTCAACTATACTTCAATTTTAAAAGATGAACAATATATGTAACAATGATTCTCAAGCTATTAGACATCAGAGAACAAAACAATGAGCCCTGAGAGAGGAGTCCACTGATTTCCCTAGCTTACTGCCTGGACAAAGTTTCCAGGTCACAGAGGAGGGAAGGGAGATGGAGCTGAGAGTTCAAGAAGGTCAACACAGCTAAAGTTCTCAGAACCAAGAGTCAGAGAAAAGGATGCACAGAGAACTCAGGAGGCCTACAGAGGGTCCACCTCAAGTACTGATAAACAAATGTGTGAGAAAACTTCCCTAAGTGCAGGGGAAAAAACACCCTCCAAATTAGAACAATATCCTCTATTAATGGCTTTCCCCAACAGCCAGAATGAAAATCTCATAATTCATAGGGCATTGTTTAGATTGCTAAGAAGGATCTGACTTCAGTTGCAGAGAAAAATTAACCCTAGATTAAATGCTTCTCTGGTCCCACCTAACAAAGTTTAAAAGCAAGATCTACATGAATTAAGCTGTTTCCTAGTAATTTACTATATTCCAAAAAAACTCTCAAGAACGTTTATAGGAATACAAAATACTGTCAATCTAGACTTCTTTACCCAGCAAAAATATCTTTCAAAAAACAAAAGCTACTTAGGTTGCTTCCATATCTTGGCTACTGTAAATGATGCTGCAGTAAACATAGGAGTGCATATGTTGTTTCAAATTAGTGCTTTCATTTCTTTTGGGAAAATAGCCAGTAGTGGAATTATTGTATCATATGGTATTTCTCTTTTGAAATTTCTGAGGAACCCTTATACTGTTTCCACAATGGCTGTGGCAATTTACATTCCCACCAACAGTATACAACTCTTCTTTTTTCTCCATATCTTCACTAACACTTGTTATTTCTCGTCTTTTTTATTTTAGCCATTCTGAAAGGTGTAAGGTGACATCTCATTGTGGTTTTGATTTGCATTTCCTTGATGATTAGTGATGTTAAGCATCTTTTCATGTGTCTGCTAGCCATATGTATGTCTTCTTTGGAAAAATGTCTATTCAGGTCCTCTTCCCATTTTTTAATTGGATTGTCTGGTTTTTAGGTGTTGAATTGTATATGTTCTTTATATATTTTATATAGTAACCCCTTATCAGATATATCATTTGCAAATATCTTCTTCCATTCACTAGGTTGTCTTTTGGCTTTGTTGATGGTTTCCTTCACTATGCAAAAGCTCTTATTTTGATGTATTCCCAATAGTTTATTTTTGTTTTGTTTCCCTTGCCTTAGGAGACATATCTAGAAAATTGTTGCTATGGCCAATGTCAGAGAAATTACTGCCTATGTTCTCTTCTAGGATTTTTATGGAAGCAATCTAAGTGTCCATCGATAAAGAAATGGTAAGGAAGAGGGACGCCTGGGTGGCTCAGTCGGTTAAGCGTCTGCCTTCGGCTCAGGTCGTGATCCCAGGGTCCTGGGATCGAGTCCCGCATCGGGCTCCCTGCTCCGCGGGGAGCCTGCTTCTCCCTCTGCCTCTGTCTCTCTCTCTCTCTCTGTCTCTCATGAATAAATAAATAAAATCTTAAAAAAAAAAAAAAAAAAAGAAAAGAAATGGTAAGGAAGATGTGGTATATACATATTATAGAATATTGTGCAGCCATAAAAAAAGAATGGGATTATGCCACTTGAAACAACATAGATAGGTCTAGAAGGTATTATGCTAAGTGAAATGAGTCAGAGTAGGAAAGACAAATACCATATGATTTCACTTATAGGAGGAATCTAAAAAAATTAATAAGCAAATTAAAAGCAGAATCAGATCTGTAAAGACAGAGAATAAACTAAGGGTTCCCAGAGAGAAGGGGAGTAGGAGGATGGACAAAATGGGTGAGGAGGAGTAGGAAATACAGGCTTCCAGTTATGGAATGAATAAGTCACATAAATAAAAGGCACAACATAAGGAATATAGTCAATGATATTGTAATAGCACTGTATGGTGACAGATGGTAGCTACACTTGTGGTGAGCACAGCATAATGTATAAACCTGTTGAATCACACTATGTTGTACACCTGAAACTAATGTAACATTGTGTCAACTACAATCAAAAAAAAATTAAGCTGAATACTTTTTCAGACACACACAATCTGAAAGAATTTATAACCAGCAGACTTATAATTCAAGAAATATTAAAGAAAGTCCTTTAAGCAGAAGAAAAATTATTCCAGATATAAACTTGGATTCAGAAATTTTACCTGCCTTAGTAAATACAATAATGTCTTCTTTTCTTTTTTTTTAAGATTTTATCCATTTATTTGAGAGGGAGAGAGAGAATGTGAGAGAGCACAAGCAAGGAGAAGGGAAAGAGGGGGAGGGAGAAGTAGACTCCCCACTGAGCAGAGAGCCCAACACAGGGCTTGGTTCCAGGACCCTGGGATCATGACCTGAGCTGAAAGCAGACACTTAACTGACTGAGCCACCCAGGTGCCCCTCTTCTTTTTTTTTTTTTTTTTTTAACACTTATTTATTTATTTTAGAGAGAGAGCATGCAGGGGGTAGGGGCAGAGGGAGAGGAAAGAGAGAATCTCAGGCAGACTCCAGGCTGAGCTTGGAGCCTGACACAGGGCTCAGTCTCACAACCCTGAGATCATGACCTGAGCCAAAATCAAGAGTCATTCGCTCAACTGTCTGAGCCACCCAGGTGCCCCAATAATTATTTTTTCTTATCACTTAATTTTATCACTTAAATCATTATAGAAAATATCAACTGTGGGGTGCCTGGGTGGCTCAGTCAGTTAAGGCTCTTGATTTCGGCTCAGGTCATGATCTCAGGGTCCTGGGATTGAGCCCCACATTAGGCTCCACACTCAGCAGGGAGTCTGCTTGAGATTCTCCCTCCCTCTCCCTCTGCCACTCCCTAGCTCATGCTCTCCTCTCTCTCTCCCTCTCTTTCTAAAATAAATAAATAAATCTTTAAAAAAAGAAAAAGAAAAAGAAAATATCAACTGCTTAAAGCAGACACACACATACACACATATATATATAACCATATATATCTAACTTATAAAATGATAAAATTATAAACCCTACAGCAACCACTAAAATAATACAATGAAGAGTTATAGATAACAGACCAACAAAGGATAAAAATGGAATCAGAAAAGTTACTCAATCCAAAAACAAAGTAGAAAAAAATAGTAAGAGGAATTTAAAAGATGATAAAAACTGAATAAAAGGATATAGTCCAAACATATGTATGAAAGCCCAAGAACAATACTCAAATTAAATGTAAATAGCTTAAATCCACCAATCAAAAAGCAAACTGTCAAACTGGATTAAAAAAAAGTAATACCCAATTACATGCTACCTATAAAAAACTCATATTAAATATAAAAATTAAAAGTACATACCATGCAAATACTAATCAAAATTAAAATGAAGAGGCTATATTAATAACAAAGTTAGATTTCAGAGAAAAAAACTTTACCATAAGTTAAAGATAGCCACTTCATAATGATAGAGGTCAATTCATCAGTAATAAATACCAATTCTAAATATTTATACACCTTAACAAAGTAAATCTCAAAGTAATGGAACTGCAATGAGAAATAGAAAAGGTGTCATTTTGGGGACACCTGTGTGGCTCAGTGGGTTAAGCATCTGCCTTCAGCTCAGGTCATGATCCCAGGGTCCTGGGATCGAGCCCCACATCGGGCTCCCTGCTCAGTGGGGAGTCTGCTTCGCCCTCTGACTCTCCCCCATCTTGTGCTCTCTCACTCTCTCTCTCTAAAATAAATAAATAAAATATTTTTTAAAAAAAGGTGTCGGGCGCCTGGGTGACTCAGATGGTTTAAGCGTCTGCCTTCGGCTCAGGTCCTGATCCCAGGGTCCTGGGATCGAGTCCCGCATCGGGCTCCCTGCTCCTTGGGAGCCTGCTTCTCCCCCTGCTTCTCTCTCTCTCTGTCTCTCATGAACAAATAAATAAAATCTTTAAAAATAAATAAATAAATAAATAAATAAATAAATAAATAAAAACCAAAAAGGTAGTATATTTAAAAAAAAAAGGTGTCATTTTTGTCAAAGATTTCAATACTCCTCTCTCAATAATGGATAAACCATGTAGTTAAAAAATCAGAAAGCCATGAGAGACTATGGACTCCAGGAGACTAACTGAGGGTTTCAGAGGGGAGGGGGTTGGGGGGATGGGTTAGCCCGGTGATGGGTATTAAGCAGGGCACATATTGCAATGAGCATTGGGTGTTATATGCAAGTAATGAATCACGGAACACTACATCAAAAACTAATGAAGTACTGTATGGTGACTAACATATTAAAAAAAAAAAAAAAGAATGAACTTCTAAGAAATTTTTTTAAAAAGTCAGTAAAAAGAAAGAAAATTTGAACAACATTATCAACCAACTTAACCTAAGTGACATTACTATAAAATTTATCAACAATAAACATTCTTTTCACGTGTACGTGAAATATATACCAAATTAGGTCCTATCATAGGCCATAAAATAAGTCTCAACAAATTTATAAGGATTTAAGTCATACCAAGTATGTTCTCTGACCACAGTGGGATAAATTACAAATCAATAACAGAAAAATATCTCAAAAGTCTTCTAAATATTTGGAAACTAAATAACACACTTCTAAATAACTCATGAGTCAAAAGAGTATTTTTGATTCAATGAAACACAATTTCTCCAAAATTTGCCAAATCCAACTAGAGCAGTACTTATAGGGGAAATTTATAGTACTACAATGCTTATATGAGAAAAATAGAAAGGTCTCAAATCAGTGACCTCAACTTCCACCACAAGAAACTGGAAAAAGAAGAGCAAATAAAACCCAAAGTAAGCAACAGGAAGGAAATAAACATCAACATGGGAATCAGTGAATTAGAAAACAGAAAACACACAGTAAAACAATAAAAATAAAACTTGGTTCCTTTAGAAGCTCAATAACATTGAAAACATCTAGCCATCAGGAAAAAAAGAAAGATATAAATTTCCAATATTAGAAATAAAACAGATAACGTCACTAAAGATTCTGCATATAGTCAAAAGATAATAAGGAAATACTGTGAACAATTTTATGCCAATAAATTTGACAATTTAGATGACATGCACTAATGACTCAAAAGGCACAAACTTTTCAAGCTTACTCAAGAAGAGTTAGATTACCTGAATAGCAATACAACAAACAAATTAGTTGTTTAAAACTCCCACAAAGAGAACTCCAGGCTTAGGTAGCCTCAAGGTCATTGCTTCCAAACAATTAAGAGTATAATAATACCAATTCTAGGAAAACTTTTCCAGAGAATTGAAGAGAAGGGAATACTTCTGAATTCATTCTATGAGGCCCTTTACTTTGCTTTTAAAAAGAAAAAGAAGTATTACCAAAAAAGAAAAAGAAAACCAAAGACCAATATTTCTCATGAATATAGATGAAAAAAAATATTAACAAAATGTGAGCACATTGAAGCCAACAATGTATAAAAGATTAATACAACATGGGGTGCCCAGGTGGCTCAGTCATTAAGCGTCTGCGTTCCGCTCAGGTGATGGTCCCAGGGTCCTGGGATCGAGCCCCACATTGGGCTCCCTGCTCGGCAGGAAGCCTGCTTCTCTCTCTCCCACTCCCCCTGCTTGTGTTCCCTCTCTCACTGTATCTCTCTCTGTCAAATAATAAAATCTTTAAAAAAAAAAAAAAAAAAGAATACATCATAACCAAGTGAGGATTATCCAAAGAACAAAAGTTTGATTTAACATTTGAAAATCAAAGTAATTAATGATAGAAAATTTTAAAAGAAAACCATGTAATCATTTCAATTGATGCCAAAAAAGAGTTCAACAAAATCCACCATTTATTTCTGATTTTCTAAAAATCTCAGCAAACTGATAGAACTCCTCAACCAGATAATCATATCTACAAAAATAATATTGCTAACATAATTATTAATGGTGAAAGGCTAAATACTTTACCCCTAAAATCAGGAATAAGCAAGAATGTGCAGTCTCACCATTTCTATTAAACATTGTGCAGGAGTTCCAGTGAGTGGAAAAAGTCTAAATAAATAAATAAATTCAGATTGAAGTAATGCTATCTTTATTCACCATTGACATGATCATCTGTGTAAAAAGAAAAGTTCCCATATGACCTACAAAAAAGTCTCCGAAACTAATGTAAGAGTTCAGGAATGATCCACGATATGAGATCAATATATTTAAAAATTATATTTCTGTGTACTAGCAACAAATAATAAGAACTTAAAATTAAACACCAATACCATTTACAAAACCATCAAAAATTATGAACTACAGGGGGCGGAGCAAGATGGCGGAGGAGTAGGAGACCTGGATTTCGTCTGGTCTCAGGAATTCAGCTGGATAGGGATCAAACCATTCTGAACACCTACGAACTCAACAGGAGATCGAAGAAAAGAATAGCAACAACTCTGAACAGAAAAGCAACCACTTTCTGGAAGGTAGGACGTGCGGAGAAGTGAATCCGAGGCGTTATTCGGGGGGATAGACGGCGGGGGAGGGGCCTCCATCGGCGGCTTCTGGCAAGTGATAGAGCCGCGGAGCACAAAATCAGAACTTTTAGAAGTCCGCTCCTCTGAGGGACGTCGCTCCAGTAGCTAAGCGGGGGGTGGAACCCTTGCGGGACAGTGTGGTCTCAGGACCCTCGGGGTCACAGAAAGACCAGGGGTGCCTGAGTGCGGCAGAGCTCCCAGGTATCGGAGCAGGGAAGCCAGCTGCAGAGACGGAGCCCAGGCGCGGGCTCTCAGCTCGGGGTTGTCATAAACCGTGATCCGCGGCACAGTCGGGCCCCTGCTCCTCCAGCAGGGACCCAACAAGCGGCAGATCCAGGGAGACTCACCTTCCTCCCCCGGGAGGAGCGGCATGGAGCGCACTGCAGGGATCTGCTGGGTTTGGAGACTCCACACGGGGTCGGGTGCTGGAGATAGAAACACTCGGTCACAGGCCGGGTGAGCACGGAGTGCAGCCGGAGACCGGGGAGTTGGGAGTGACTGACGGCTTTTCCTGGGGGCTCACTGAGGAGCGGGCCCCGAGTTCTCAGCTCCTCCGGGGCGGAGATTGGGAGGCCGCCATTTTCACTCTCCGCCTCCAAAGCTGTACGGAAAGCTTGCAGGGAACAAAAGCTCCCGAGAGCAAACCCGAGCAGATTACTTAGCCCGGACCAGGCAAGGGCGGGGCAATTCCGCCTCCGGCAAAGACATTTGGGAACCACGGCAACAGGCCCCTCCCCCAGAAGATCAGTGAGAACAGCCAGCCAAGACCAACTTTACCGATCAGTGAGAACGGCAGAACTCCAGCACTAGGGGAATAATGCACATAGAATCCATGGCTTTTTTACCATGATTCTTTAGTCTTTCAAAGTTAATTTTTTTTAACTGTCTTTTTTTTTTTTGAATTTTTCTATTTCCCTTTTTCAACCAACATCTTATCAATCCCTTTTTTAAAAAACATTTTTATTTTTCATTTTTAGAGTCATATTCTATCCCTTCATAGTAGTTACCCTTATTTTTGGCATATATATATAAGTTGTTTTCTCTTTAAAATTTTGAGATAGTTTCTTCTAAAAGATCAAAATATACCCTAAATCTCTAGTGTATGGTTTTGTTCTACTCTCCTGTCTGATCACATTCTCTCCCTTTTTTTTTTCTTTTTTTTTTAAATCCTCTTCTTTTTTCAAACAACTTCTTATCAATTCCTTTTATAAAATTTTTAATAATTTCCATGTTTACAGTCATATTCCAACCCTTCATCATATCAACCCTTATTTTTGTACATATATAAGTTTTTCTTTCTTTAAAATTTTGGGAGGCACTTTCTTCTAACAGACCAAAATACACCCAAAATCTAGTGTGTGGCACTTATCTATGTACCAGCCCGATCATATTTGATCATATTCTGGTTTTTTGTTTTGTTTTGTTTTATTCTGTTTTTGTTTGTTTTTATCTTTTTCTTTTTCTTTTTTCTTTCTTTCCCTTTTTTTCCCCCTGGCTTCAGGTCCTTTCTGATTTGTTTAGTGTGTATTTTCTGGGGACGTTGTTACCCTGTTACCATTTTGTTCTCTCATTCATCTACTCTCCTCTGGACAAAATGACAAGACGGAAAAAATCACCTCAACAAAAAGAACAAGAGGCAGTACCAACTGCCAGGGACCTACTCAATATGGACATTAGTATAATGTCGGATCTAGAGTTCAGAATCATCACTTTAAAGATACTAGCTGGGCTTGAAAAAAGCATGGAAATTATTAGAGAAACCCTTTCTGGAGAAATGAAAGAGGGCGCCTGGGTGGCTCAGTTGGTTAAGTGACTGCCTTCGGCTCAGGTCATAATCCTGGAGTCCCTTGATCGAGTCCCGCATCGGGCTCCCTGCTCGGCAGGGAGTCTGCTTCTCGCTCTGACCCTCTGGACCCTCCCCCCTCTCATGTGCTCTCTCTCTCAGTCTCTCTCTCTCAAATAAATAAATAAAATCTTTAAAAAAAAAGAGAGAGAAATAAAAGAACTAAAATCTAACCAAGTCGAAATCAAAAAGGCTATTAATGAAGTGCAATCAAAAATGGGGGCGCTAACTGCTAGGATAAATGAGGCAGAAGAGAGAATCAGTGAGATAGAAGACCAGATGATGGAAAATAAAGAAGCTGAGAAAAAGAGAGATAAACAACTACTGGATCACGAGGGCAGAATTCAAGAGATAAGCGATACCATAACATGAAAAAACATTAGAATAATTGGCATCCCAGAAGAAGAAGAAAGAGAGAGAGGGGCGGAATATATACTGGAGCAAATTATAGCAGAGAACTTCCCTAATTTGGGGAAGGAAACAGGCATCAAAATCCTGGAAGCACAGAGAACCCCCCTCAAAATCAATAAAAATAGGTCAACACCCCAACATCTAATAGTAAAACTTATGAGTCTCATAGACAAAGAGAAAATCCTGAAAGTAGCTCGGGAGAAGAGATATGTAACCTACAATGGTAGAAACATTAGATTGGCAACAGACCTATCCACAGAGACCTGGCAGGCCAGAAAGGACTGGCAGGACATATTCAGAGCACTAAACGAGAAAAATATGCAGCCAAGAATACTATATCCAGCTAGGCTGTCATTGAAAATAGAAGGAGAGAGAAAAAGCTTCCAGGACAAACAAAAATTAAGGAATTTGCAAACACAAAACCAGCCCTACAAGAAATATTGAAAGGGGTCCTCTAAGCAAAGAGAGAGCCTAAAAGCAACATAGACCAGAAAGGAACACAGACAATGTACAGTAACAGTCACCTTACAGGCAATACAATGGCACTAAATTCCTATCTTTCAATAGTTACCCTGAATGTAAATGGGCTAAATGCCCCAATCAAAAGACACAGGCTATCAGATTGGATTAAAAAACAAGACCCATCGATATGCTGTCTGCAAGAGACTCATTTTAGACCCAAAGACACCCCCAGATTGAAAGTGAGGGGGTGGAAAACCATTTCCCATGCTAATGGACACCAAAAGAAAGCTGGGGTGGCACTCCTTTTATCAGACAAATTAGATTTTTAACCAAAGACTGTAATAAGAGATGAGGAAGGACACTATATCCTACTTAAAGGGTCTATCCAACAAGAAGATCTAACAATTATAAATATCTATGCCCCTAACATGGGAGCAGCCAATTGTATAAGCCAATTAATAACAAAGGCAAAGAAACACATCGACAACAATACAATAATAGTGGGGGACTTTAACAGCCCCCTCCCTGAAATGGACAGATCGTCTAAGCAAAAGATCAACAAGGAAATAAAGACTTTAAATGACACACTGGACCAAATGGACTTCACAGACATATTCAGAACATTCCATCCCAAAGCAACGGAATACACATTCTTCTCTAGTGCCCATGGAACATTCTCCAGAATCGATCACATCCTAGGTCATAAATCAAGTCTCAACTGGTACCAAAAGATTGGGATCATCCCCTGCCTATTTTCAGACCACAATGCTTTGAAACTAGAACTCAATCATAAGAGGAAAGTCGGAAAGAACTCCAATACATGGAGGCTAAAGAGCATCCTACTAAAGAATGAATGGGTCAACCAGGAAATTAAAGAAGAATTAAAAAAATTCATGGAAACCAATGAAAATGAAAACACAACTGTTCAAAATCTTTGGGATACAGCAAAGGCAGTCCTAAGAGGAAAGTATATAGCAATACAAGCCTTTCTCAAGAAACAAGAAAGGTCTCAAGTACACAACCTAACCCTACACCTAAAGGAGCTGGAGAAAGAACAGCAAATAGAGCCTAAACCCAGCAGGAGAAGAGAAATAATAAAGATCAGAGCAGAAATCAATGAAATAGAAACCAAAAGAACAGTAGAACAGATCAACGAAACTGGGAGCTGGTTCTTTGAAAGAATTAACAAGATTGATAAACCCCTGGCCAGACTTATCAAAAAGAAAAGAGGAATGGCCCAAATCAACAAAATCATGAATGAAAGAGGAGAGATCAAAACCAACACCAAAGAAATACAATTATAAGAACATATTATGAGCAACTCTATGCCAGCAAATTAGATAACCTGGAAGAAATGGATGCATTGCTAGAGATGTATCAACTACCAAAACTGAACCAGGAAGAAATAGAAAACCTGAACAGACCTATAACCACGAAGAAAATTGAAGCAGTCATCAAAAATCTCCCAACAAACAAAAGCCCAGGGCCAGATGGCTTCCCAGGGGAATTCTACCGAACATTTCAAGAAGAATTAATACCTATTCTTCTGAAACTGTTCCAAAAAATAGAAATGGAAGGAAAACTTCCAAACTCCTTTTATGAGGCCACCATTACCTTGATCCCAAAACCAGACAAAGACCCCATCAAAAAGGAGAATTACAGACCAATATCCTTGATGAACATGGATGCAAAAATTCTCACCAAAATACTAGCCAATAGGATCCAACAGTACATTAAAAGGATTATTCACCACGACCAAGTGGAATTTATCCCTGGGCTGCAAGGTTAGTTCAACATCCGCAAATCAATCAACATGATACAATACATTAAAAGAAAGAACAAGAATCATATGATCCTCTCAATAGATGCAGAAAAAGCATTTGACAAAGTACAGCATCCTTTCTTGATCAAAACTCTTCAGAGTATAGGGATAGAGGGTACATACCTCAATATCATAAAAGCCATCTATGAAAAACCTACAGCGAATATCATTCTCAATGGGGAAAAACTGAGAGCTTTCCCCCTAAGGTCAGGAATGCGGCAGGGATGTCCACTATCACCACTACTATTCAACATAGTATTAGAAGTCCTAGCCACAGCAATCAGACAACAAAAAGAAATAAAAGGCATCCAAATTGGCAAAGAAGAAGTCAAACTCTCACTCTTTGCAGATGATATGATACTTTATGTAGAAAACCCAAAAGACTCCACCCCAAAACTGCTAGAACTCATACAGGAATTCAGTAAAGTGGCAGGATATAAAATCAATACACAGAAATCAGTGGCATTTCTATACACCAACAACAAACCAGAAGAAAGAGAAATTAAGGAGTCGATCCCATTTACAATTGCACCCCAAACCATAAGATACCTAGGAATAAATCTAACCAAAGAGGCAAAGGATCTGTACTCAGAAAACTATAAAATACTCATGAAAGAAATTGAGGAAGACACAAAGAAATGGAAAAATGTTCCATGCTCATGGATTGGAATTACAAATACTGTGAAGATGTCAATGGTACCTAGAGCAATCTACATATTCAATGCAATCCCCATCAAAATACCATCCACTTTTTTCAAAGAAATGGAACAAATAATCCTAAAATTTGTATGGAACCAGAAAAGACCCCGAATAGCCAGAGGAATGTTGAAAAGGAAAAGCAAAGCTGGTGGCATCACAATTCTGGACTTCCAGCTCTATTACAAAGCTGTCATCCTCAAGACAGTATGGTACTGGCACAAAAACAGACACATAGATCAATGGAACTGAATAGAGAGCCCAAAAATGGACCCTCAACTCTATGGTCAACTAATCTTCGACAAAGCAGGAAAGAATGTCCTTTTTCCATTTTTCCATTGTATATATATATTCATGGAAATGGAATATATGGAAAAAAGACAGTCTCTTCAACAAATGGTGTTGGGAAAATTGGACAGCCACATGCAGAAGAATGAAACTGGACCATTTCCTTACACCACACACAAAAATAGACTCCAAATGCTTGAAAGACCTAAATGTGAGACAGGAGTCCATCAAAATCCTAAAGGAGAACACAGGCAGCAATCTCTTCGACCTCAGCCACAGCAACTTCTTCCTAGACACATCACCAAAGGCAAGGGAAGCAAGGGCTAAAATGAACTATTGGGACTTCATCAAGATTAAAAGCTTTTGCACAGCAAAAGAAACAGTCAACAAAACCAAAAGACAACCGACAGAATGGGAGAAGATATTTGCAAATGACATATCAGATAAAGGGCTAGTATCCAAAATCTATAAAGAACTTATCAAACTCAACACCCAAAGAACAAACAATAAAATCAAGAAATGGGCAGAAGACATGAACAGACATTTCTGCAAAGAAGACATCCAAATGGCCAACAGACACATGAAAAAGTGCTCAACATCACTTGGCATCAGGGAAATCCAAATCAAAACCTCAATGAGATACCCCCTCACACCAGTCAGAATGGCTAAAATTAACAAGTCAGGAAATGACAGATGTTGGCGAAGATGAGGAGAAAGGGGAACCCTCCTACACTGTTGGTGGGAATGTAAGCTGGTGCAACCACTCTGGAAAACAGTATGGAGGTTCCTCAAAAAGTTGAAAATAGAGCTACCATACGATCCAGCAATTGCACTACTGGGTATTTACCCCAAAGATACAAATGTAGGGATCCGAAGGGGTACATGCACCCCGATGTTTATAGCAGCAATGTCCACAATAGCCAAACTGTGGAAAGAGCCAAGATGTCCATTGACAGATGAATGGATAAAGAAGATGTGGTATGTATATATATATATATATATAGACACACACACACACACACACACACACACACACACACAGAGAATGGAATATTATTCAGCCATCAAAAAAACTGAAATCTTGCCATTTGCAATGACATGGATGGAACTAGAGGGTATTATGCTAAGCGAAATAAGCCAATCAGAGAGACAAGTATCATATGATCTCACTGATATGAGGAATTTGAGAAACAAGACAGAGGATCATAGGGGAAGGGAGGAAAAAATGAAACAAGATGAAACCACAGAGGTAGACAAACCATAAGAGACTCTTAGGAAACAAACTGAGGGTGGTTGGAGTGGTGGGGGGTGGGAGGGATGGGGGGGCTGGGTGATGGACATTGGGGAGGGTATGTGCTATGGTGAGCGCTGTGAATTGTGTAAGACTGATGAATCACAGAACTGTACGCCTGAAACAAATAATACATTATATGTTAAAAAAAAAAGAAGAAGAAAATAGGAAGGGAAAAATGAAGGGGGGGAAATCGGAGGGGAAGACAAACCATGAGAGACTATGGACTCTGAGAAGCAAACTGAGGGTTCTAGAGGGGAGGGGGGTGGGGGGATGGGTTAGCCTGGTGATGGGTATTAAAGAGGGCACGTACTGAATGGAGCACTGGGTGTTATATGCAAACAATGAATCATGGAACACTACATCAAAAACTAATGATGTAATGTATGGTGACATAATAAAAAAAAAGTATATGGATTAAGAAGGAAGAAATAAAACTGTCTTTGTTCTCAGATGACATGATCACTTTTACAGAAAATCCAAAATTTAAAAAAATCCAAGCTAATTCACAAAGAATCTTGGAACTAATTAGTGATTACAGTGAGGTTGTGGGGACAAGGTTAATATACAAATGTTAATTTCTTTCCTATATACCAACAATGAACAAGTAGAATCTAAAACTAAAAACAGTATCATTTACATTAGCACCCAAAAAATGAAATATGTAGGTATAAATTGACCAACACATGCATAAGGTCTATATGAGGAAATGACAAAACTATGATGAAAGAAATAAAATATGAACTAAATAAATGGAAAGATATCCTATGTTCATGGATAGGAAGCATCAAGATGTCAGTTCTTCCCAATTTGATCCACAGATTCAATGCAATCCCAATCAAAATCCTAGAAATTGAGATGTTGTCCAGATATTGACAAACTGATTTGGAAGTTTATGGAGAGGCAAAAGACTCAGAATAGTCAACACAATATTGAGGAAGAAGAACAAAGTTGCAGGACTGACACTATCAGACTTCAAGACTTACTATAAAGCTAGAGTCATCAAGACAGTATGGTATTGGAGAAAGGAGCAAAGGAGCAGAAGCAATACAATGGAGCAAAAATAGTCTCTTCAACAGATCATGCTGGAACACCTGGGCATCCACATGTGGAAGAATGAATCTAGACACAGACCTTATACCCTTCACAAACATTAACCTAAAATTGATCACAGACCAAAATGTAAATCGGAAAAAATAGACTCCTAGAGGATAACATAGGAGAAAATCTAGAGGACCTTAGGTAGAGTGTTGACTTTTTATATATGACACCAAATGCTCAATCCATGAAATAAATAATCAGTAAGCTGGACTTCACTAAAATTAAAAACTTCTGCTCTGTAAGGCAGTGTCAAGAGAATGAGAAGACAAAATACAGACTGGGGGAAAATATTTGAAAAACACACATCTAGTAAATGACTCCTCCAAAATAAACAAAGAGCTCTTAAAACTCCATGGTAAAAAACAAATAACCCAATTAAAAAATGGGCCAAGGACCTTAACAGACATCACTCCAAAGAAAATATATAGATGCCAATAAGCATATGAAAAGATACTCCACATTATATGTCATCAGGGAAATGTAAATTAAAACAACAATCAGATATCACTATATACCTGTTAGAATGGCCCAAGTCCAGAGCACTGACATCAAGTGATGGCAAGAATATGGAGCAACAGGAATTCTCATTCATTGCTGGTGAGAATGCAAGATGGTACAGCCACTTCTGAATTCAGTTTGGTGGTTTCTTACAAAACTAAACATACTCTTACCATGCAATCCAGCAATTGTTGCTCCTTGATATTTACCCAAAGGAGTTGAAAACTTATGTCCAAACAAAAACCTGCACATGGATGTTTGTAGCAGCTTTCTTCATTATTCCCCAAATTTGGAAGCAAGCAAAATGTCCTTCAGTAGGTGAATGGATAAACTGGTACACCCAGACAATGGAATATTATTCATCACTAAAAAGAAATGCATTATTGAGCCATAAAAAGACATAGAGGAACCTTAAATACATATTACTAAGTGAAAGAAGCCAATCTACATGAGGCTACATACTTATGATTCCACCTATATTACATTCTGGAAAATACAAAACCATGGAGACAGTAACAAGATCAGTGGTTGCCAGAGATCAGGGTAGAGGGAGGGATGATTAGGGCAGTAAAACTACTCTGTATGATATCATTATGTTAGATACATGTCATTATACATTTCCAGACCCATAGATGTACAACACCAAGAGTGAACTGTAATGTAAACCATAGACTTTGGGTGATTATGATAGGTCAATGTAGGCTCATCAATTATAACCTGTCTAAGCTGGTGGGGGATATTGATGATGGGAGATGCTGTGCATGTTTGGGGGCAGGGAGTATATCTCTGTACTTTCCCTTCTATTTTGCTGTGAATCTAAAACTCTGAAATAACTAAAGTATTGATTAAAAAGAAGAAGAAGAAGAAAGAAATTTTAGTATTAGTACAATCTTACCTTCCATAGTCATAAAGGCCCAAGAATGGAGCTAGGTCTGATCTGAAGACAGGCCCAGAGAGTAGATCTAGGAACAGGGAGTTGGGGAATACAGACTAAAAGCTTGAATTTTGGGGGGTAGACAGAACTAGGTTAAAATCCTAACCCTGCCATTTACTGGCCATGTGACCTTGAGCAAGGGCCTAGCCTTCTTTGAGTTCTCAGATTTCTCCTTTATAAAGAGTGATAGAAAGCAGCAGATGCAAGGAAGTGGTAGTATAAAGAGTAGTAGCCTTCTAGGGTGGCTGGGGCCGGGGCGGGGGGATCAAATAAGATGATGCAGAAAAAGAGTGAAGAATCACATCCTGTATACAGTAAACACAAAACAGCTTTCTAAAAAGAAAAAAATACATCAAAGCTCTGAGCAAGAAGGGGATGCTGAGCATAGATGCTTAGTCACTGGGAGTGAAAGTGAACCCCTAAGGCAGAGTGTCCTGCAGGGTAACCCTTGAATACAAGGCTCTCTGCCAAGCCCTGAGAGTATTAATAGGCTTGGTTTCGTTTTCAGGATGAAATCATAACAGGAAAGAGTGTAAAGACCTTTTATTTTTTTTTAATAATCTAGCTAAATGTGTTACTTGTCCTAAGTGAGTTGCTAATGGAACTAATCTACTGACCACAGCATGTATTTAGCAGAACAGTCACAAATGTTTAGAAACAAGACTATCTCTCTGTCAGTGAGGATGCCCTGTCCTCAAAAAGTGGAGCTTCTTAGGGACAAAAGGTGAGGCTACAGGGACAGTAAGTAATCTGGTCACACCAAGGGAGAGACAAACAGAAAGCCAGACAGATCTGTTGCAGAAAGCAGCAGATGCAAGCCTGAGCTGACCTTTGAAGGTTATGCTCATTGCAAATTCCTTTTTCTTAAGGGTTGTCAGGCTATCAAAGTAAAATTTTCAAAAAGTTAAAAACACGATTCTCATATAAACAATGAGCATATGCCAAAGTTTTATTTAACTTATCAGTGAGAGAACCAGCAGGATGACAAAGCTGGATACAGAAATCAATACATACAGGAGGGGGATTGCTGCATGAAGTTTGCTAAATCAGATTCTAAACTAGCTAGTGTCCTACGAGGCAATAAAAGCATAACCAGTGGGTTATCTTTCTATTGCACATAAATCATTTGCATCTCTACCAGACAAAAACAATTTGTTCCTTGTCAGTTATTAGTAAATAGTAAACAAAATTACATTCCCCTAGAGCAGGGGATCAGCAAACTAAGGCGTATGGGCCATTCCGGTCTGCCTCATGTTTCTGTAAATAAAGTTTTATTGGAATATAGTCACACACATTTGTTTTCCTACTATCTGTGGC
Source organism: Halichoerus grypus (assembly GCF_964656455.1). Lineage (NCBI taxonomy): Eukaryota > Metazoa > Chordata > Mammalia > Carnivora > Phocidae > Halichoerus > Halichoerus grypus. Next base: position 6,047,578 of record NC_135726.1, read on the forward strand.
AAAGTTGATTAATTGTGACAGAGAAAATATGGCTTGAAGAGCCTAAAATATTTGTTATCTGGTTTTTGGTTTTTTTTTAAGCCTTCTGATTTTTTTTATTACTCAAAAAAGCTTCATTTTTTTATTTATCTTTCTGACTCTGTGCTTGGGCCTTTAACACTTTCACAACGATTTTCTGCTCCTCAATATGGAAAGCATGCTTGATCCTGTCACGAACACACTTAGCACACGTGGAACCACCATAGGCCCTGCTGACGTGTTTTTTCGTTTTGGACAACCTCATAAGGACTTTAGGTCTCACAGCACGAACTCCCCGAAGTCGGCCTGGCACACGCCACGTGCAGATTTTGGTGCTTTCCCAACATTCTGGGTATAAAGGTAAACGATTCTATTACCAGGGGTTTGGGACAGCCTAGTTTTGTTAGAGGCTGTATTATAGGACAGCCTGCGACTGTAGGTCAAACGCTGGACCGTTCTGAATGCCTATGGACGCCGTCCCCAGAAGAGGACTGTTATCTGGCTTTTTATAGAATATGTTTGCTGACCCCTGCCCTAAATAGTCAACACTTAGGTGGGCTTGTTACTCAGTATCCTAGGATGACACTGAAAAGATACGCAAGTGTCAAACCATCACAATGGACACTTCAAGTATCCTACAATTCTTTTTGTCAATTATATCTCAATAAAGCTGAAAAAAAGTAAAATAAAATTCTGCACTAGGAAAAAACAGAATGGACATGCTGGAATCTTTTGGCTTTATTTACAAATTTCAGCTAGACAGATATACAGACCAATTGATAGATAAATGGATGGTAGATAAATAGATAGATAGACGAATAGTTGTTTTTTGTTTTTTGTTTTTAAACAAGGCTAACTGCCCTTCAGGGTAAATGCAACTTCCACTCCAATAACTATGGCTGAGGAAGTCTACCACTTTCCTAGGGAAAGGATTATATAGATGGTCAACCATTATTTTTTTTAAAGATTTTATTTATTTATTTGAGAGAGAGAGTGAGTGAGAGAGAGAGAGAGAACACAAGCTGGGGGAGAGGCAGAGGGAGAAGCAGACTCCTTGCTGAGCAAGGAGCCCGACATGGGGCTCCATCCCAGGACCCTGAGATCATGACCTGAGCGGAAGGCAGACGCTTAACCAACTGAGCCACCCAGGCACCCCTGGCCACCATTATTAATATAGAATTAATAGAAGGGGAAGATACTCAGCAGGAAGAGTAAAATGTCCTGAAGACTCTCCTTGGCCCACAGCTCAACCTTTTGGTTCACTTTTTCCTTTGATGAGACCCTGCCCACACAGCACTAAGAACTGGATTTGACCCCATCTCTGTCTGGAATGGCAGCTATTCCCTGAAAGACTTGGAGGCCCTGTTTGAGAGTGTCTTAAATGAAGACAGAGAGGGGAGTCGGGAGAACTATAAGAATGTCCATTGCAGAATTCTTTAATGGCAACAAAGTAGAAATTACCTAAATTGTCAATGATAGGGCATGCTTAAATAAAAATGGCTTAAATTAAGTCATGCAATAAATACTCTGAAATCATTAGAAACGGAGATAAAGCTGTGTATTAGGGAAGACATCCATTATATATTGTGGAAAGAACAAATCTGGTCCCAAAGAGCATGTACAATATGATTTATTGTTTTAAAAGATACAAATGCATGAAAAAATCTGGAAGGACAAACATCAACTTGCTAATAGTTATTACCACTGGGTAGTGAACTTTTATTTTCTTCTTTGTGATCATCCGGTTTTCTTTATCCTAATTGTTCTATGGGGGGTGTGAAATGACCTGTATCATAAATAAACATTAAAGAGTATTTTAAAAGACCTTCTTCATAGGGAGCTGTGTATTATCAGTTGTTAAGAGAGGGCAACTTGTTTTTATTTCCAATATATGCATCTATGTCAATTTAAGACTTTTTATTAAAAGGATGTAGTATAAATACTTATCCCCAAATAATCTAATGCATCCATGTCATTATAAACCATTATATGAAAAGTAACTTTCCCAAAGAGGACAGGTCATCACAGAGGAGCCAAAAAGAGAAAGAACATGAGTGGATGTGTATGCTATGGCAAATACTGACAAGTCGAATTAGCTATCTTTTTCAGAACAATGTTAATCCAATTAAGATTCTAATCGTTTGATACAAATATAACTAATATAAACCAGCATTTCACATGATAGTATGTAAAACTAACCCATATGACCCTCTACCTAAAGAATATGCCATATAAAATGGTAACTTTTTAGGACCAACAAATATTAAGAATGCAGTAACATTCTCCCTCCGTTTCTTATTTTCCAAGTGACATCCTTGGCCGGCTTCTGGCATTCTGTACATTGCAATATGCCAGGCAGTCTCCAGGTAAAAAGATCATGGACATCGATCCAACACCCCCATTGCAATCTGTTTGGATCTGTTGGCCACATGCAATCTGGTCCTGAGGTCAAACTGTTCCACTGAAATCTGAACAACTATTTTGCTCAGAGTTTTCTGTTTTTACAAAACAACAAAATATAAAATGACATGAATACCACAAGATATGTATCTAACACATTTGTTCAATAGCATGAATTGTAAATTTTACATATGGTACATTAGTGTCTAGGTTCTAAGTGAATGGTACTTCAAATCCCCTTCTTTGTCTAGAATAATAAAGAAGTATAGAGTGACAGTGTCCACTCTGTCTTTTTCTTCTCAGGGTAAAAGTATGTGCAATTAAGAAGGATTACAGAAAAAAGAGGTATGGAAGAAGCCTTAAAGAAATTTCATTAAGAAAATTTAATTAAGAAATGAATACTGACACCTTTCTCATTTTTCATATGAGAAGCGGCACTGGATAGGACCCATAGAACAAAATAGGCTTAGGTTGGACTTAAAAGTTCATAGGGAAGAATTTTACTCGATTCTGATACCTTATATAAATTTGTATGGAGATGTACCTAAATCAAAAGATTGTATAGTATTTAGATAGACAAAGAAGAAAGAGCTAAATGCATGCACGATCAAAGGAAGTTTAGACAATTTATATTTTTAAATGCTAGTTGATTTATTCATGTTGCTATGTTAATGCATTTAAAACGAGCCTTGACAAGGCAATTGGGAACGTGCCCTAAGGAATCATTCCACAGTGGAAATTTGTGACCAAAGAGGTCTTTTTTTCAAACTGACATTAGTTTTTCAATGAATTAATTGCAAATTTCAAGAATTATGAGATTTCCTAAGTTATTTGTATTAGGAAATGAACAGGAAAATGTAATTATTTTTCCCCTCAAATAATATTTGAGGTCTGAAAAGAAGCTATGAACTATGTCATATTTCTTGTATCTTTCTGACAGTTTGTAATTACTTTTAATGCTGCCGTTCTCTAAATTATTAATGTTAATCTGTCATGACAGGGGCTGAAGAGAACCAGTGATTATATGCCTTTTTACTAGCAAGGCTGGTTTTAAATAAATGTCTTAATCACAAGAAAATAGAAGAGTAGTTACTTTAAAGGAAATAGACTTGTACCTTCTTCAGGGTTCCTCCCATCCCTTAATATAAAGTAAATGCACACTGACAACAGTTTGGGCAGGATGACAATCCATGCAATAATTTCTGAAAGTGACATCGTGTGATGACACCTGGTGATTCACAGACTCACAGAGTTGTAAGGTGTCTTAAAAGCTCATTGACTGCACAACTTGCTTTCCAATGCCCGAACCATCTCTATCAATCATGGCCTGTTCTCTGAGTATCTTCAAAGTGACAGGGAACTCCTTCCCTCCAAAGGCACCCATTTCTCCCTTGAGTCAAGATCTTGCTTCCTATAAATTCTACCTACTGGTCTTAGATCTGTGTTTTAGCAACACGTAGGACAGGCAGGTTTTCTTCTCAATACTTGCTTGTAACCCTTCAAATATTTGGATATATCTTTGGTATTCTTTCTGGGTCTTTTCATTTCCAGGCTAAACATACCAGCTTCCTTTAACAAGCTCCATGAGATCAGGGGCCCTCTGTTTCATTCGCGCCTGTATCTCTAGCTCCCAGCATAACATAAATAATAAATAATAGTTGGAAGAACAAATGTAAGACTCTATTAATCATCTCTAGTTTCCCACATTTTTCATTTCCAATGACTAACAAACTTGACTGCTCTTTTCCATTCCTTGGCCAATCACATCCAAACTCTCACCTCAATTCACCAAAGAATGGGAGATCCATTCCCCAATTTCCTCTTTCTGCACATTTACACCATCCTTACTTTCTTTCCTTTTGTTTCAAAGAAAAAAAAGCCTCTTATTTCTATCCAAGGCTAACACCACCATCTTACTTGTTCTCCCTTCCACCCCTCCTTCAGCTATATTTCTAGTCTACCTTTCATCTCCTTACTTACACTGTCAAGTATCAATATGCTTGAGCTGGCGCCTTCCTAAAAACAAAGCTTTCCCTCTATCTTGCCTTCTCCTCAAAAATTGCCACCTTTTACATCACTGCCAACATCTGTAATCACTTTCTACAGACACATTTTAGTCTCTGTTATAAAATTATCAATATTTCATTGCTAATATAAAAACACACACAGTTGAGAAATGGGAAGTGCCACCCAGACTTTTTTTTTTTTTAAGATTCTGCGTGTGGTGAAAATAATTAGTGAGCATGGACTGCTAATAATGAGGTGTCAATCAACTGAATTCAGAGACAAACTGAAGGACAGGACCAAGTTCTATTGTCTAATAAACAAATGTTAGCCCTCTGCAGAAACCTTCTATTGTTCAACATCAACTCATATTTATGCAGACATTGGAATAAAGCTTATCTATCCATAAATATATTTTTTACAAAAGCACACACAGGCAGAATTTTGATGGTCTAAACTCTGTTGCAAAAATAATTTGAAAGTATGCTTTTTAAATGCCTCCCCATTTTAAACTTCACTGTCAAAATTAAATAATGCCATAACCATATCTAACTTTAATTTTCAGCTTGGGTTAATAAGATCAGAAATGAAACCTCTAAAATACATTCTTACGTTTGCTTTTTATTAACTTGTCTTAACATCTCTATGCTTCACATTTTTGCACGGCTCACCATTTCTTCATGGTCAATAAATCAAGATCATGATTTTTTTTTTTAAGCAAGTGGTTGTATTAGGGAATCAGAACCATGTAAAACATTTGACAATAATTAAAACTGTAAGACTTTTAGTAAGCACTAGGCTAATTACTTGATGTGCATTGTTTCTCTGAGTGCTGGAAGGTATAATATTGCCTCCATTTTATAAATGAGGAAACTAAGGTTCACAAGGTTGTGTAACATGCCTGAGGTGACACAATCAGTAAGGGGCAAAGCTGTGATTCAAAGACTACAAAACCATGCTCTCAACCAGAACAACATTCCATGCCATTATATTATTTAAACTCTCTCCCTTGAGTTAAGAATTAGGACATGGAGGGGCACCTATGGGGCGCGTCCGACCCTTGATTTTGGCTCAGGTCATGATCTCAGTGTCCTGGGATCAAGCCCCACATTGGGCTCCACACTCAGTGTGGAGTCTGCTTGAGATTCTCTCTCTCCCTCTTGCTCTTCCCCCAACTTGTGTTCTCCCTCTCTCTCTCTCAAATAAATAAATAAATAAAATATTTTTTTAAGAGAATAATTAGGACCTGGAGGTGCAGAGAGGTGAGTGGCTTATGCAAAGTCACACATTGTTAATTCCAAAAACCTGTATCACCCATCAGGTCACACAGCATCTGGGGAAAAGATGATTTCCAATTATCCTAGCTCCTTTCTCAGGATCCAGTTTCCCCTGGACAGCACTGGAGCTCTGACTGGGGAGATATGGTCAGGTAGGACATGATCAGTAACTAGAATTTAAGGGACAGGAGAGAGAAGACATGAGAGCTTGAGTCTCTAGTTCTTTATCTGCTAGTCCCTTTAGCTCTGCCCCCTGCGGTGCAACCCCATATTAGGGAGCAGATAAGAACTAAACAGAAACCTCTGTGGCCTCAGCATTTTTTTCTACAAGCAGAGCTTTAACAACAGCCTCTATACTTGGGGAATACAGAAATGACAGAGCCCAAACCCCCTTGGTAATGGAGTGGAATCATCCACGCAGCCCCTAGTCTGACAAACACTGAATCCTTGCCCTACTTAAAGCAAAAAATCAAATTAAATTAAAAATAAAACCTACAAAGCCCACACCACCACCAAAGTCACAGAGAACTTTTGCTGAGTTGTACAAGCAGAGGACATTTTTGCAGAACACATTTGCATTTGAAAGTACCAACACATCCTAAATGTGCAGTGTATGCACAGATCTGTGCAGTAGCAATTAGGAACAGAAATAACCAGCGCAACTGAATTAGAGTTGATGAGATTCTGGTGTTCAAGGCAGCCGCGTCCTTTATATGACTAATCCCCACACATTCTTGGGGTTTCAGATTAGATGTTGCTTTTTCTACAGTTTCCCAGACTCCCAAAGTCTAGGGTATGTGCCTATCTGATGAGTTTCACCTTGTATTTCTCCTTCTCATGGCACTTGTTGCCTGAGGTCAGTTTTGCCAGTTTACTTCTTGGTTTCTTTCACTAGATGTAGGCTTCGTGAGAGCTGCCTTATACACTGTATCACTAGTATGTCTCACAATGCCTGGCACAAAATAGTTGCTCAATAAATGTTTTGGAGTGGATTAAGAATAAACAAGCAGAGGTGGAAAATGAGACAATTACTTACAAAAAGTAAAAAATCTATCCAACTCAGATATCAGCTCCAATTATAGAATGTCACAAGACCAGGATATGACGTGGTAAGTGGTGGCCATACAACTGAGTCAGAAATATAGAACCATAAAAAAGGAAACTATCAGGTCCAGACCTTGATGGCATCATCATGCTCACTCCTGGATAAGAACTCTACTCAAACTCTATCCATGGCAGCATTGGCAATTATATAATACCCATGAACTGGTATATACCTACCTTACCAACTTATCTAAGATTCTCTCTTTCCCTCTCCCTCTGCTCCTCCCCCTGCTCCTAGTGTGCTCTTTCTATCTCTCTCTCCCTCTCTAAAAAAAAATCCATGTTGTTTTAAGTTTGTGGTAACCTGTTACAGCAACAACAGAACACTAATACACCATCCTTCTCCCTATTAAGTCTATTTAGCTACTCTCTGTTACTACATATCACCCATCTATCCATCTATCATATGTTGTCACTTATCTATTATCACCTATTGTATTATCTTTTACTTACCTATTGTCTGCCTCAATACTATGTATTATATCCAACTATTCTTCTGTCTTTGTTGCCTGAACAGACTCTGTTCCCTTAAAAGCAGCCTTCTCTCTCTGACTTCCGACCTCTACCCCCAAACACACATGCTTTCTTCCTGGGAAAGGCCAGCAACAACCACCACAGAGTGACAACTTGGATGGTGAGCCCATAGGCCATGGGAAGCCTCTGACCTGCACCCGCCCTGGTATCCCTGTCTCTTCCCACAGCCTCACATCTGGCTTATTGTCCTCTGCTTGACCTTCACTCAAATAGCCTGCTCAGCTATGGATCCTGACTCCACCCTTCAATACTTAGTTCCTCCCAACAGGTAAGTACCTAACTACCCCATCCTTAACCAGCCCAGGTTCAGTCACTCCAACCAATGACCAATATGGCCATGGCTGTCCAAGAAGGACTCCAGAAAGTCATCAAGACATAGTTCATTTACTTCTATGAATAGTATCTGTTTTGTTCTAAATGAATTTTTCTTCTTTCTTTATAAAGACCTGATTTCAAACAACTTTTAACTATTATTAAGATACCCAAATCAGGAAACTGTCACTTACATTCACCATTCTGGTACCAGGAAGCATTATGTCTTAGAGAATGGTGCCAGCACAGGGCCAAGAGGCCTGTTGGGACGTGTTACCTCTCACAGCAACACTTAGGCAATATTTCCTTATAAAAGATACAGTGTTGTCCTTCTAAGATCACATGCCAGAACTGAAATGGCCATATAAATCCAACCTCATAAAATAAGAGTCAATTTTAACTATTGAAGCCCTTAGAAATATAGGTCCTACAACATATTACTTGCCATAATATTAGATATGAGGGTTTTATATAAATATATATATATGTATATACATGTATATATTAAAGTATATATAAATTTTGAGTCCTTGCTTTATGCCAGGTATCAGATATACATACTTTTACCTACATTTCTTCCGAAAATCCTTACAACTCTATAAAATATGTCCCGCTGTTATTGGCATCTAATAGATGAGAGGTTAAGAAACTTGAGGTCACAGAGCTAGAACATAACAAAGTCGAGATATAAAGCCAAGGCTAACTCTCTGAACTATCGCACTACATTTTGTTCTTATCATGGTGAGAGGGGCCAGGGCGTGAAGGAGCATCCTTGCTCCTCGGATGAATCACATCACACCCCTGGCCCTCACTTCTGAAATGAGGGAGGTGGACCATGTGCTCCCTCAGGCTCCATCAAGACCCAGTGGTCTGCAGTTTCCTGCAGTGGCCCCTCTGGTTGGGTTCCTCCCTAGCCAGGATACAGGACACAGATGGATCATCATCACCTTTCTCTTTTCCACATTAACCTCCTGATGTCATGTACATCGTTGTCCTTCCCTTTTTCTAAAGATCATTTAACACCCCATTTATTCACCTTTGATAATGCTCTTCTTTCAAGGTACAGTGAGAGGAACAGCTTTCAAGGTGATTTCTCTGTACTGAGGGCATATCAGGCTCTGGAGGGCCCCCACCAACATCTTGGTTCTGGAGCAGACAAATGCAATGGGGCCAACATCAACAGTAGAAATAATAATCTAGGCTAGTGAGAGGTAGACAGGTTGACCAGTTCTTTACTGGAGAACCAGAGTGTAGCTGGCATATTTGCTCTAGCAACACCATTTAGGAACTGTCCATGCGGACCCTGAGCCACAGGGGGAGTATCTCATGATGTCAGAAGAGTAAATGCATTTCATCTAAGTCGCCAACTCCAATCAATTATGAGTGGGCCCCCGGAGTGCTGGGGTGAAACACACTTGGAGATGGGTCTCAGCACAGCAGGAAAGAGCACTGATGGATTAATGATGTCTGCCAGAGCAGAGGACTAGAAAAGAGGCACCAGGCTCACTGCCTACTCACAGACCCCGCAACGTCAGTGGAAGGCACGCACTGTGCCGTCAAATCAGCCTCGGTTCAAGTATCAGCCCTCGCATTTACCAGCTGTGTAATCTTGGGAAAAATTCTTAAACTTTCTGAGTGTCGGCTACAATGGAATAGTTGTGGTTATAAAGATTGAAATGTTTGGGAAGTGCTTAGTTAGGACCCACTAACTCCTTAGCAATTACGCATAAATTTCCTCAGAGAAAAGACAGTGCAAAGAATGCTGCTAAGTACAGCCAGGTAAAAATGCTCTCCTTCTGGGGCGCCTGGGTGGCTCAGTTGGTTAAGCGACTGCCTTCGGCTCAGGTCATGATCCTGGAGTCCCGGGATCGAGTCCCGCATCGGGCTCCTTGTTCAGTGGGGAGCCTGCTTCTCCCTCTGCTTTCCCCCCTCTCATGCTCTCTCTCTCTCTCCTTCTCGCTCTCAAATAAATAAAATCTTTAAAAAAAAAAAAAAAAATGCTCTCCTTCTCTCCATCCCCTGAATTGGGCCAGAAGTCACAAAGTGGCAGTCATGGGCTCAATTTTGCCTTTAGACCTATTTTATCTGGTCCATGTTGTTGGCTTACATGGTGTCTAAATAATTTTAGAATCAGTTACAAGTTTATTTCACATTTTTTTAAAAATCTATACATCTTACTTCTTTGAAAGGTTTGATCTGACAAGATTGGCCCCATACTCACATGGTAACAGTCCACGGGAGCTAACTAGTGGCTGCTGCCTTTGGAGGGGTCCTGGACTCCTTTTTCTTTCCTTTTTTCATTGTGGTGTATGTCATATATTCAGGAAAGTGCATAAAATACACCACAGTTTAAAGAGTAATTATAAAGCCAACATCTATATAACCGACTCCCAGGTCAAGGAATGGAACATAGCACCCCCAATCTGTCCTTCCAATCACAGCCTCAACATCCCTCCAGGGTCACCACCACACTGACCTTTGTAATAATCATTTTCTTGCTTTTCATTTTATTTTTACCATGTATGTATGTATCCCTAAGTACATAGTTTAGAGAGCTGTACGGACATGAACTCTTACCGAATGCCTTCTTTTGGGTCTAGCTAACTTTACTCAACATGATGTTTGGGAGATTTACTGAGGTTGACAAATTACATTTATTTTCATTGCTGTGTGGGATGACCCAGCATTCTTTCTGTCATCTCTCCACCTGGTCCTATTATAGGCATTTGGATTTGTGTTTTTATAACTGGACATACGGCTCCCCTGATGCAGAGAAATAATTATCATTATAATCATGGTCCACTCTCTGACCACTCTAGCCAAGGTTCCCAGCTTCTTCTGCAACCCCACTGTGAGCTCAGCTTGCTGATATCCCCCATGAGGCTTCAACCTAAGTAGGCTCAGTCTGTGCAATTCCTGCTCCGTGTCTCTCCTCAATTCCTAGTGACCTCCCAGCACAGCCAGTAAGTGACCCAGTCAGCTAACGCTGACTGCCCTGTATTTATTGCTCCCTTCCTCCCAATAAGGAATTAAGAGATTCAATGAAGCCAGAACCAGATCACCCTTCCAGTAGCACATCAGGCAGCTCACAGCAGCTCCTCCATGGCTGTTTGTCATTACCTTGGCTTTATGAGTCTTCGTCCAGCCCTCAATCTGTGCAGACAGCTCCTCCGCCAACCCAATTTGAATTAATTTGTCAAGCAAAATTTTGTGAAATAATGTATCAGCTGCATTACTGAAGTAAGATCTATGACTTCTACTGTGATCCTTTCATCTTCTAATTTAGCCATTCTATCAATAAAACCAATCAAGTTTTCTTGGCAAATTTTTCTTTATAAATCAGCTTTATGGGTCATGGATCCATATTCTTCTTGATGTTTATGGATTTTCATTCCTAATATCAGTTCCATTGTTTTACTACAGTGGAAGTGAGACATCTAAGACAATGCAAATACGGGTGCTTTCCAATACACTTCTGGCTATAAAAGTCAAACTCAGCATTTCAGGGACGCTGAATGGCTTTACTCTACCAACCCTCTGTGGTGGGTAGAGAACAAAGTTCCAATCTTCCAGGCTGGCATATAAGGCCCTTTGACCACCTGACCCCAATAAGCCTCCCAGTCTCATTTCTCCTATGCATGAATGACATGACAAGGCCCTGATGTGTCCAAATCATTAATCCTTTGTACTCTTTCTGTAATGCCCCTTGTGTCGATTAGAACTCTTTAGGTAGTGAGTGACAGAAAGCCAAAGTAATGGCATAAGTTAGCTTAAGATAAAAAGAAATATATTGGCTCATATAATTTAAAAGCTAGGGATAGCACTGACTACTGATGTCCAGTATTCACGTACCACTTGATCAGGACTTCAGCAAAGATATCACTCTCTCTCTCTCTCTCTGTATCTCTGTCTCTCTCTATCTCTATCTCTGTCTCTGTCTCTTTCTCTCTCATACATTCTACCTTATAGTCACATAAATGCTTGCGGTTTTTCCAATATTTACATTTCTCACTTCCAATCCTAAAAGATAGAAAGTCTCCATGGGATATTAGAGGGATTTTCTGAATTCTTCATTCCTTATATGTTATAATAATTATATATCTATGGCCATTCTCAACTGAGAGTGATTTTGCCCCTGATGGGATATTTGACCATGTTTGGAAGCATTTTTGCTTGTCACAACTTAGGGGGCATGGTACTGAGGCCAGAGGTGTTGCTAACATCCTATAACGCACAGGACAGCCCCTACCACAAAGAATTCTCTGACTCCCAATGTCAATGGTGCTGAGGTAAGAAACCCTTCTCTATGCCCTTTGCCTTCTGCTGTGTGAACTGACAGTGAATATATTTCTCTCTCCCACTAAATGCAATAAAACACTGTGTCTACTGCGCAGACCCAAACTGGTCTAGTCCCACTTGGATTGCACACGTAGTCTACACAGGGATGACCTGGGTCTGCACACGACGTATACAAGGTGCCCTGCTGAGGGGTGAGTGGGGCTGACCTGGGTCTGATGGACAACTGACCAGGCAGTGCCCACAAAACGGTACCCAACTAGATGACATCTTTTCCCAATTTTCATGGATTCCCCACAGTGGCAGAAGAGGAAGTCAGGCTCTTTCCTGCATCTCTGGCTAGATTTATATGTTCACTTATTAAGATTTCTACATAGTTCATGTTATTCTTTGAGGTCTTAAGAAGGACATGATGAACTGCCTGCTGCATTAGCAAGCAGACCTGGTAGATGGCACATGTGGTTTCTAGGTAATCCCCCTTGAAGCATCATTCCTGTGTCCCTCCCCGTCCAACAAACTCATCAGAAACTCAGTCTTCTTAGAGGCAGTGCCTGTTGTTGCAGGGTGAGGATCTTGACAGACACCATGGTAGTAGGCTGAGCCTAAGATGCCCCTCAAGTTTCCTGTCCCCTGGCATACATGGCCTGTGTAATCCCTGGGACTGTGAATATGCAGAGATATCACTGCCATGATTATTTATGTTATACAGAGATTTTACAGATATAGTTACATCCCAAACCAGTTAACTTTAAGATAGGGAGACTGTCTGGGTGGGCCTGACCCAATCAGAGGAGCCATTTAAATCCAGGTCTAAAGGTCAGCAACAGAGGAGGTCAAAGCTTCAAAGCACAAGAAGAATTTGACATGCCATTGCTGACTTGAAGATGGAGGGGCCTACGTGGCCAGGAATGTGGGCAGATGACAGTCAGCAAGGAAATGGGAACCTCAGTCCTGCCACCACAAGGAACTGAATTCTGCCAACAACAACAAGAATGAGACTGGAAGTGGATTCATCCCTAGAGCCTCCAGGTGAGAACTCAGTCCAGCCAATACCTTGATTTCAGTCTGGTGCAGCCCTAAGCAGAGAGCTTAGGCATGCTGTCCTGGACATCTAACTAGAGAACTGTGGGCTAATGAACGGGAGTTGTTTAAGCTAATAAATTTATGGTCATTTGTTACAAAGCCATAGAAGACTGGGCGCCTGGGTGGCTCAGTCGTTAAGCGTCCGCCTTCGGCTCAGGTCATGATCCCACGGTCCTGGGATCGAGTCCCACATCGGGTTCCCTGTTTGGCGGGAAGCCTGCTTCTCCCTCTCCCACTCCCCCTGCTTGTGTTCCTGCTCTCGCTATCTCTCTCTCTGTCAAATAAATAAATAAAATCTTAAAAAAAAAAAAAAAAACAAAGCCATAGAAGACTAAGACAACCATGAACAGACCTCTAGTCACACAAATACCTCAAGTCCTTTGCTAACCTCAAAACATTTACTTTCTACTTATTCCCACTTTCTTTCCACACCACTGTAAAGTGTGAATGATTTACCTGAGGTTTTGCAAGCTCAGTCACACCTGAGTAAATTTTTTTCAGCCTAAGACCAATGGAATTTACTTTTCACAGGGTTAAACCATAGTTTCTTTTAACACTCCATTAATACTCAAGGTTGCACCTGACCTTGATCACCCAGTAATGCTCATTTTAAGAGCCTAAAGCATATTATTTCTGAAACAAAATGCAAGCATACTATTTTTTTAAAAAAAAAGCAGTCACCCTAATGCTGAGCTTCACCCAAGAGCTGCAGGGTTTCATGGCAGGCCCTTTGGATTATTTAATATTCTCTTCGTCTCTACCGGAGGCTGTGAGCCTGAATAGAGATGATGTCTTGGGATTGTTAAACATAACTCCAGAGTGCGTGCCTGAAACACATTCTGGTTGCTAGAAGATGTAAGATACAAGAGGCAGGGCTGGTCTACGCTGATGTAACTCTTCCTACTGAATCCCCAAGCTTAGCCACATAAGAATTTTAAAGTATTTGGGCCAAATGTTCATCTACTTGCAATTTAAGGGATATTTAAAAAGTTATCCACCGGGTCCCACTATAATTTGAAAGATATATTGGAAAGAAGTATTGGGACTTGTGAGAAAATTTCTTGATCATGAATTAAAATTTCATAACACCACTACAGCACTTTTGATGGTACTTTTGTCTGCCTATGAAGCATTTCCCTTGAGTTCAGCTGTTCCATTTGCATTTTTAATATTCAGTTGTTTCTAACTCATGCCCAGACTTTTTGACCATGTTTATATTAGAATCTAGAGAAGAGTACCAGCAATTCCCAATTGTTTGCTACATGCTCCTATAAGTTGTTTTTAAGCCAGATCATTGCACAAAAACACTCTTTTTCTCTTGGAAACACTTTTGTAAAGGGTAAGGTTTCCTGACCAATAATGAGCATCAGAAAAGTTACATCCATAACAAATAAGTTGTAAAATAAAAGGTCAATCATAAACTCCTCTGGATAATTAAAAACTTAGACAAATTATACTTAGTCTATAAAATGAACATAAATATATCTAATATAAAGATTATTCTTGCATCCAATATGAACCAATATACTGGCCATTAGTTAACAGTTGGGCTTGTTTTTTTAGATTTAGAAAGACTTTTAAAGAAAGTTGAGAATGGTCTTATTTTGTTTTGAAAGTCTCTCAGTAATTGTTGACCAAATGCTAGTTTATCTCCCTTTTAAGTCTCCTGGAGCAAGGTATGGTGTTTAGAATCATATCAATTGTCATAAAACTACCCTCAATTTCAGAATTGTTTTTTTTTTAACAAAGCATTGATCAGCTAATGCACATGCATGTGCTCGTCTGTGCAGGTGTGTGCATGCACACAGGAGAACCAGAAGTCTGCTTTCTCCACTCCTGATTTCTCTGCCTACTCCTTCACACACACCCCCATCCCACTGGCCCACCTCCTCACTCTTTTCTGTCTTGATCACACTAGTTCAAGTCCTGCATGGAGAAATGTGAAGAGGTGCACAGGAGAGGGATGCAAGGCAATACTTACTTTGACTTGGGGATGGCTTGAAGAGCTAAAAATAAAGAAAACGGGCTGGGATTAGCTGATTATATGGATATAACTATTTTTCCATCAGTTAACTATAGTATTTTCTCTACCTTCTGCTTCCTTTCTATTAGAGAGAGACTCAATAAATAAATCAATATGGTGGGAAATGAGGTAGTCACACTAAATAAAATTGAATAAGCTAAACAATAAAGTACAAAATTTGAAAAGTGGGAATAATATCTATCCATACTGCCTTTTCATCAATCCTGGAGGCTTTAACTTGGAGTTCTACTCATGTCATTGGGTGTGGGGGAAGTGCGGAATAGAGTGTGATAGGTACTGTGGTTTATTAGTTTGTTTTCCCTGCCCTACATATTCCTCTTTTTTCCCATCTCCTCTGGTCACAGGGAAGATGCCTGACATAAGCCTACCTACTGGAGTATCCTGTTTTACTGAACACAGCGACTGAGGGCATGGGATTCAAGAAAGGCCAGTCATGTTTCCTCACTGGAATAGACATACAGATGATGGACTAGAGAAATTCCCTTTATGTTGGTTTGAATAATCTAGGGCTACCAATAGCCACTGTCCCTAGCCACATGGAAATAACTTGTCTGCTGAACAAGAAGAACCACACATAGGACAGAAAGGTGGCTAGGTGGATAAATGCATGGAAGGATAAATATGTGAGCTCTCCCTTATCTTCCTTCAAAGGAAACAGAGATGCCAAAACAATTGGATAACCCTCTCATAGACCATGGACTTTAATCAAATTCATCAGCTACTTTGCCTTGGTTTCCCAATGCTAGCAACTTGAATTCTCAAAGTCCCAGGGAGATTTTAGTGGACCCCTGACCTTGAGTAAGGAAAAGACCTGACTAACAGGCACTGTCCTTCACCAGCCTTCAAACCCAGAGCCATCACACTGCATGCTTCCAGGATGTGAACTGGGTCACATTGCATGCTTCCAGGAGGTAAGTGTGATCTATCGGCATTGGGCCAGATGGTAGCCAACCCCACCCTGTGACCTATTTTTTGGAGCAACTCTTTCATCCTTCCCATCAAGTAGACTCCATAGTAGCCTTTCCCTGCCAGTGCAAAAAGCATGTCCAGATTTTAGGATGAACACAGCTTAGGCTCAGGCTGGGATCCTGGCAACCTATGCTCATCTCATTTTCTACCACCTGCCCCTCTGGCCTCTGCTGCCAGAATTTGGCAGATGATGTGCTTGCTGGGCCAGTCACTGGGTTATGGAGGGATGACATGACAGCCTTGGCCTCTCAGCATTTATTTAGGACTTCTGAGCCCAAACAGAAGACAAAGCATGCTAAGTATGAGAAATGATTTCAAGTCACCTTCTTAGAATATTTCAACCAAGTGTAACACATAGAATTGTTTGGATCCTGATTCAAACAAACCCAAGAATAAAAACACTACTTATGATGCAACCAGGGAAGTCAACACTGACTGGATATTTGATGCTAATAAGAAGATACTGTCATTTTTTTTTACATGTGATAGTGGTATTGTGGTTGTGCTTTTTTAAGAGTTCTTGTCTTTTAGAAGCACATACTGATATATATGTGGACAAAATGACATGATAGCTGAGATTTGCTTCAAAATAAACCAGTCAGGGTGAGAGAGGTAGAGAGAAGTGGGTGGGGTAGAGATAAAAGATTTCTTTTGAGGACTATAGAAGCTGGGTGATGGTTACAGTGAGGCTTCACTGTACTATCTTGTCATTTTCTGTCTGTATTTGAACATTTTCATAATAGAAAGTTAAAAAATAATTCCAGGCATCTCTGGAGGCTGGGGTTCTGGAGTCTCCTCACTGCAAGCAAGTGGATATATCTACATTAGCATTTCCCAGATGCAGGAAACTCAGTTGCACAGTGGAAACTATTTTGACATGTCTAGTTCCCACCAAAAATATACAAGAAAAACAGGCTCTATACGCCATGCCAAGGTGAAGTTAAAGAAAGTAAGGTTCCATCAAGCCACAAAGATCTAGAAAATGTCTATTTACACTCAATGTAACATCCTGGCTCAAGTCAAAACACTATATCTCCACCTTCTGGAGTCAAAGACAAGGGTGCAGTTTCTAATTGGAGGTAGCCCCCTTGAATATATCCAAAAACCACAGGGAACTTAGAAATTACTCATTTCCTTCTCAAGTGGTCAGTTTGGACTAGATCTCCATAATGTGGGCTTTCAATGCCAGTAACTACTTATCAGGCATTACTACTTCAAATATATCCATCATTGTATTGGGGTTCTCCAGAACCAATAAGATATACAAAGACGTAAATATAAGAGATTAATTATAAGAATTGGCTCACGTGGTCATGGAGGCTGAGAAGTCACATCATCTGCCATTTGCAAGCTGGAGAACCAGGAAAACCAATGGTGTACTTAAGTCTGAGTCCAAAGGCGTAATAATTGGAGGGCCATGGTATACGTTCTAATCTGAGTCCAAATGTCCAAGAACGAGGAGTGCCAATGTCCTAAGGCAGAAGAAGATGAATGTCTCAGCTCAAAGAGAGTTAATTTGTTCTTTCTCCATCTTTTTGTTCTATTCGAGCTCTCAACTGATTGGATGATGCCCATCCACATTTGTGAGGATGATCTTCATTACTTAGTCTACTGATTCAAATGCTAATCTCTTCCAGAAACACCCTCACAGACACACCCAGAAATAATGTTTTACCAGCTCTCTGGGCAGCCCAGTCAAGGTGATACATAAAATTAGCCATCACAATCATATTAGAAAAAAGCATTCAAGGTTTTTTCCATGTGGTGCTCAGAGACATGAGACTGTGCCTGTTTTAAGCCTGTTCAGTTATGGGTCTTTCTAAGCAGCAAAATAATCCATATGAATGGAGGACCCACCATGCCTGATGTGACGTATCCCTCATTTATTTCTACCAAATAACTGTGAGTGTATGATTGCTGCCCTCTCAGAAAAATAATCTCTGTTTGGTTTTACACAGAGGCAGTGAAAGATCTTTGAAAACTGTGTGTTGAATAACTCCACACTCTGCTGTGCATCATTTTTATTGACTATGAGGAAGATGTTATCTATGTGGCAGGAGTATCATCTGAGTATGGCTGGACACAGAACCTTTTGAAAATATTTGGCTTTATTCTCACTTGGACCCAGCAGGGACTCAGTGAGGGAGGCAGATGGTGTGGCGAGCACAGTGCGGAGTCTGAAGGAGGAGGAACCACCTGAATATCTCCAGGTGCATTTGCGGACATTGGCATCTCCTCCCTTGCCTCTTATAGTCTCTGATACGCCCAGCTCTAGTGAGCTGTGGGCCCTGATAACCCTCATTAAAGCAATAGAGGCCCATATGCAACAAGGGGATGCAAGTTTCCTCCTGTGTCTCTAAGTTAATGACTAGGTATGACAGGCCCACTGTACCATATGTTCCCCAAAGGCCCTCCCCAGCCTCACTAGCTTTGCCTTTCCTCCTTATTAAAACTCTACACCAGTGGGTCACAGCCTTCAGCATGTATCAGAATCCCTAGAGGGCTCTTTGCATCACACATTGCAGGCTCCACCCCCAGAGCTTCTGATTTAGAATTTGCATTTATAATGATTATCCAGGTGATGCTGATGCTGCTGATCTGAAGCCCACCCTTTAAGGGGCATGGCTCTAGAGCTCCCTTCGAGTCTGAAGCCTTTTCCTGAATCCCAATTTCCTTGGTTGAGGCCCTCCTCTTCCTTGGCCTAGACCTTGGCCTTAACCCCAGCTGGCAAAACCAGGAAGATCATGACGCACGGATTATCCTGATTCACCTTCAAGACTCCTGCTGGTTCACTGTGAGACCTCTACTTAGACACCAACCTTGAAGAAGACTGAATTCTCCTTACTTTCTAGGACACTCTGATTTGAGGTGTTGCTACTACATCAGGACCTGTCCTAGAATTGGGTTAAATTCCCTTAGTTCCTGTCCCACCCATACACAACTTTCTTTGAGCCCTCTAGCCCCAGTGATGAGGTCCCAATCCTATGTAACCAAACCAATAGGATAGTGTTCCAACCCTGTGTACCTCTCTCTACTGGAAGCCCGGATCTCAGGCTCCCAACTTGAGTACGGCACCTGTACTGCTGATTCCTCTTTTATTATTATTATTATTATTATTATTATTATTATTATTATTATTATTACAATGATGATGATGATGAGCTCTTCTGGGACAGAGAAGGCCTCAGTTCAAGCCCAACTGTATAAACAAGTATTTAGGAAGAATTTGGCCAAATGCCTTTACTCCTCTAGGACTCAGGGCTGGAATAAATAATCTAGAGATGCCCAGTTTCCACCTGCAGATAAATGTTCCAATTCATGGAGCTGGGAGGAGACCCAGGCTTTTCCATTTTTTCAAAGCTTCCTTGGTGATTACATTGCACAACCAGGGCTGAGAGCCACTGGTCCATCCCCTGACTTCACAAATAAATAGGCCAAGACTTGGAAGAGTGGCATGTCCAAGTTCCACAAACAAATATGGGAATCTGACACTAGGATTCTAGCCTCCCAATTCCTAGTTCAGAGATCCATGCAGACACAGGAAGAGATACCACCTTCCCACTCCTAGGCAGGCCCAAACCCGAGCAGTGGCTATGCAGCTTAAGTGTGCCACAGAACCACCCAAGGAGTTTGTTAAAATGGAGATCCGAAATCTCACCCAGACCTTCGGCTGTGTAGAGATTCCCACACACAGATCCCCAAGGGAAATAAGGAAGGGAAGGTGACTAGAGCACCCCCTAGAGGTCAGAGTGTGCCATCAGCATCTGCCCACCCTCTTCCACCTGGGTTAGTATCACCACCCTGGACTTGCCCTCCATTCTCTGGCTGTGATGCTCTGAATAAACCTGACACCTGATTCTGACTCGGGCTCCAGATTTGAGGCCCTAGATTGGCATCTTGGCTTATGACCCTCACCCTTTCTCTCTCTTTCTCCCCAGCTTCCCCAGCTGAGGACAATGTGTGCCTCCTTACAAAAGACCAAATTTCACCACTGCTGGGCAAACCTTCAGAGGCCTTCCCTGCCCACACTAAAGCAACCCAACCTCTCCTCTCAGGGGCTAGAAACCGGACTCATTATACACACTATTAGCCATAAAGGCTTCAGGGGCTATTAGAGAGAAACAAAAGTCCCCGCAGTGACTTCCACGGATGGTCTGAAATGTTTGTCATTGTCCTCAAACAACAGTTTGTCACAGGGACATATAATTCGGCAGAGTCTGAGCAGGCCCCTGGCTCCTCACTGGTTTATTTATGTCATTTATTGGGAGCTTTTAAAGAATTGTTTTTCCCAGTCAGCCAAATGCACTGATGGAAGCACATTGTCAGCCTTCAAAACCAGAATCACGTCGTTGTCTAGTAAATATGTTCCTGCTTTTTAACGGAGTTTTAAAATTGTGCTGCATTGAGGAAAGAAAAATGGTATGTGTGTGAGTGTGGCTCAAAATCCCCCCATGCTTGGGGGAGGGTCGGCTGGGTTCTAGCATCTTTCAACAAAATGCAGCAATTTATTTGCGGAAATCCCATTATAGCTAATAGGAGTTAAAAACCATTAAAAAAGATAAGGATGTCTAGCCATTTCAAGATTATATTGTGAAATGTGCCCTGCTAAAAAAGGAATGAATTTTGCAAAGAACATCACAAATCTAGTCATACCAATTCAACTCACATAAAACAATTAAAACTAAATAAATCTGATACCACTGCTAAATGTTTTTTAAATCTATCTTTAAATACATCAGGCTTAGAAATTCTCACTACTAGGAAAACACATGCTGCACACTTAGACATCAAAGGCTATTCTCAGGCAACCCCCTTTAAGCAAGTTAATTGGACAAAATTTTAAATTAACATGAAGGAAGATAGTATTACAATTTATAGAATTGGAAATTTCAAACATAAAAACTTTCAAGCTGGGGTAAATCATATCCTTGAACCTGTTCTGTTCAACGTGTTTAGCAGCATCTTGGATAAAGATGGAAAGAAAGCTTGTCCAATTTACAGGGGAAACAAAACTGAGAGAAATAAGTGATCCAATAGAGAATAAAATAAAGATGATTCAGATTGATTTTGACAGCCTTGAGGAAATTGTACCCTTTCCTAAAGTAATTCTCTTCTACCTCTAGAAATTGATTCCAGGAAAATCATCCTAAGAATGTTGGAAGAGGAAAGAAAAAAGAAAAAGAAAAATACATTACAAAGATGTTCAATACAGTCTTATTTATAATATGAGGAACAACAGTAGCATGCTAATACTGGATGGATGCTTCAACAAATCATGATATATTCATTCAATGAAATATAATGCTGCAATATTTATGGAAAGTTTATAATAACAAAAAGAAGTACTTCTTTTATTCTTAAGATTATAAAATCAGGATATAAAATATAAGATAAAAAGTTTTTAAAAATATAACAGATCAGGAAAAATAGCTAGAAAAAACATGGTAGTAGCTCATTCTTTCTTTCATTGTTGCAATTCCCACTCAACAGTCACTCTTTCCACCACTTAACATTTATCAAACACCTACTTGGGCCAGGACCTGGGGGTGACTGTTATTCTTTTTTACTTCCTATTTCTCTGTGATTTATAGTTTGTACATGAGGCTGCAATTTCCTCGAGAGGACCCAATTATAATAGCATTCTCTCACTGAGCTTACAAATTTATACAGACTCTCCTCTTTCTTTTAAAATGCAAACTCCCCTGGGGTGCCTGGGTGGTGCAGCCTGTTAAGCACAGGACTCTTGGTTTTGGCTCAGGTCGTGATCCCAGGGTCCTGATCTCAGGGTCATGAGATCAAGCCCCCTGGGTCTGGCTCATACTCAGGGGGAGTCTGCTTGAGATTCTCTCCCTCTCCCTCTCCCTCTGCCCCTCCCTGGCCATAAGTGTGTGTGTGTGTGTGTGTGTGTGTGTGTGCGCTCTCTCCCTCTCTCTCTCTCTCAAATAAATAAACTTTTAAAAAATATGCAAATCCCATCTCTGTTATAGGCTCCCTAGGTCACCTGGACCCTCTGCTCTTTTGTTTCTCAGCCCTGAGAGATGCTATTTACCACCTGACTGTAGGAATTACATGCCTCACAGAGGAGGCCCACTGACAGCTAAGGTCTATCTGAGCTGGTTCCACTCCTTCTTTGAGTCCCCTCCCCAACAAACAAGAAGATAGTCTCCCTAAACCTATTCTCCAATCACAGGTAGTAGTACCATCCTTGATAATGACCATATCAGTTAACACATAAGATAAAGAAAGGTGTTGACCACACAGCTACCATAATGCCCAGCACCCTCTAGGGACGACTGGGTTAATTGTATAAAATTTTAAGTGTCTGCCATCGGCTCAGGTTGTTATCCCGGGGTCCTGGAATCAAGCCCCGGATCGAGTCTGCTTCTGCTTCTCCCTCTGCCCCTCCCTACTGCTCGCTGGCTCTCTCTCTCTAAAATCTTTTTTTAAAAATGCCCAGCACCTTCCAGACCATCTAAATCAGGGCTCTAGGGGTTACAAGTACCTGAAACTTCCTCAACCCAGGCCCCAGGGCCTTGGCACATGCTATTTTCCCTTAGCAGAATATTGTTCTCCCACATGTCTACTCAGCTTTGCTCCCTCATTTACTTCCTGTCTTTGCCCAAATTTCCCCTTCTCTACAACCATACTATTTTAAAATTCCTGACCACTCACACTCCAGCACTCCCTGTCCCTTTCCCTCCTTTTATTTTCTCCACTGCACCCATCCTTTTCTTGTGTAACATATATCGTATTTATGTTCACTGTTTCTCACTCTCCCACCTCCCCTGTCCAGTAACCGCTGGAATGCAAGGCTCCGGGAAGCCAGAGATATTTTTGTCTTTATTTTCTGCAGCTGTAACCCCAGGCACAAGAACAGTGTCTGGCACATGATAGGCACTCAATAATATTTGAAGAATAAATAATGAGTAAATGGTGAAATCTCAAGGAAAACTGTAAATCATAGCAATCATTTGTTCAACATCTGTCATTTACAGAAAATATTTGCATATGCTATTTCATTAGGCCCTCTTCCAAACTCTGAGTGCGTGATAGTATATTCATTTTACAGGTGGAGAAATTGAGGCCCAGCAAAGTGAAATAACTTGTCCAAGGTCATTCAAGTAGTATATTTATGTGCTATGGCTACCATGGCAAAGTACCACAGGGCATAAACAACAGAAATTTATTTTCTTACAATTCTGGAGCCTAGAAGTTCAAGATCAAGACATTGGTGGGGCTGGTTCTTTCTGAGGGCTGTGAGGGAAAGATCTCTTCCAAGCTCTTCTCCTTGAATTATAGACCATTTTCCTATGCCTTAACATAATCTTCCCCCCATGTGTGTCTGTGTCCCAGTCTCCTCTTCTTATAAGGACACCAGTCATTGGATGAGGGCCCCTCTATGACCTCACTTCACCTTAATTTCCTCTTTAAAGGCCCTATCTCCAAATACAGCCACATTCTGAGGGACTGGGGTCTTCAATCTATTCATGTTCCCATAACAGGTAGCAAGCATGTGGCAGTGGTAGCATTGAAACATGAGTCTCTTGACTACACCCCACACCCTTCCAACATCACTGTGCTCCCACATACCCTGGGATAGCTCCTGACCTGCAGACGTGACAACCACCTCCCTATGTGGACCATCCACAGGTACACTGTGCCCGAGCCAGACAGCTTGATTTCCCACTTCCTGGGACAGCATGTGACCCAATTTCTCTCCAGACTTGAATCTTGTTAATCCAATTCCTCCAGCACTTCAGATTCCATTGTGCATCACATGGGGACCATCCTCTGTGCTGTGTCATGTACACAGAGCATCCTTCTTCCAAATGGCTCCCGAGGCAGTGCACAGATGCTGCAGAAATCCAAAGCCCAAATGATCCCTGCAGGAGTCCAAGATGCCACTATGCAAGGGCTAGTGAGATTTTGCCAGAGTTATAGCCTGAGATGACCAAAGCTCCACCTGCCACCCGACTGTTCTATCACCCCGCCTCCCCAAGGTTATTATGTTTCCTCTCCCAAATCTATGATAAGTAAATGCCTTTTTTTGCACATCCTCTTTCGGGACATTTCTTCAGCTCTCCCATGGTGTTTATTTGGTTCTGAGCATTAGACAGTCTTCCCATCGATCAGACACTCTCATCTAAGGCTCAGACCAGGCCTAAGCAATGACTCTTTGCTGTTTCATTGCCACTCAGCTCAGATCCAATGGCACTATTAAGAAAGCCCAATTACTGGACCACAAAGCAGTCCCTTTCCACCATCTAAATTTACAATCAACTCAGATTGACCAGGCAAATTGATAAGACCAACTGGTTAGTGGCTGATCATTAAGAAAGCTTTAAAGAAAAATCTATTTGGGGGGAACAGTAAGGCTTTGGGGCATGGTAGACATGCTTCTGATGGGAATATTCATAAAAAAGAAGAAAGATTCCCATTAGTCTTATTAATATTGAGCTCCTGCCAAGTCTCAGGCACTGGCTGAGACCTGGACTTGCCAAAACAAACAAGACATGGTTGAAACCCTCAAAAAGTCTACCATGTCATAGAGGTACCAGGAACGCCTCATCAAAGTTCAAGATGGTCAAAACAGGAAGCTCACCACGAGACACAGTGCCAAGGTAGACCAGGAGAGAATGACCCACACCCTCACTCTGGGGAATCAGACCGTTGACCTTGAAGCAGATGCTGTTGAGTGGGGAAGGATGCTGGGACAACCACCAGCAACCAGTGCTCATACTGAGCTGCCTCACGATCTCCTGTGTCCCACAGTCCCTCCCCTGGCCTCCACTATCAGCTTAGAGCACTTTGCCAGAGTGACGGGCCATGCAATCTGGTCCTGGGCAGTGAGTCTACATGCCCCCCTTCTCCAAATACCCACTCACACTCACACACACACTCTCAAACATCTACTTACCTTCACCCGCTTACACACTCACACTCACACACACTCTCAAACATCTACTTACCTTCACCCGCTTACACACTCACACTCACACACTCTCAAACATCTACTTACCTTCACCCGCTTACACACTCACACTCACACACACTCTCAAACATCTACTTACCTTCACCCGCTTACACACTCACACACACACTCAAACATCTATTTACCTTCACCCGCTTACACACTCACTCACACATGCATTCGTGAGTGTACACCCACAGGCACACACACACAAGCTTCCACATTCAGGTTCAAACTGAGGTGGACCCCAAAGATAACAGGGATCCTGAAACAAAAGGGATCCAATATATGGAGCTATCTGCCCCCAAGACATTTTTAAGGCAAACCTGATTTTTGCCAGGACTCTTTCTATACCAACTTCAGCCTGCTCTCCACACAGAATCAGAAAAACCCTGTGAGATATGAGCCACCCTGGGCCTCCTTCCAGTTCCAAGCCCTCCAGTGGCTTCATATCTCACTCAGGACCTAATGGCCCACGGGGTCTTTCAGACCTACTCCATTACCTCACTTGCCTTCCTCCCACTCCCCCACCCACCGGGATTCAGGCCCCTGGGCTCCTTCCTCAACACTCCAGGTGTGCTCTCCGCTCCATGGCCACTCCATTTGCTCTTCCCATGGCTGGGATCTGTCCTTCCCCAGATAACCTACCCCCTTTGCTCAAATGTCATCTTTCCACTGAGACCTTAACTGGTCTTGCTGAAAATTGTTCCACTGCCTCTCCCACAGGTCTCACCTCCCAGTCCTGTTTTGCTTTAAATTCATAGTGCTTATGCCATCTTAATGGAGAGTCTACTTTTTCCACCCAGTTTGTTTGTTTTTGTCTCCATTTGCTCAGGGAGAAGGCAAGCTCCCAGAAGGCAGGGACGACTGTTAATCTGGGCCACAGCGTTTCCCCTGAACATAAAAGAGTGCTGGGACAGAGGATGGGCTCCACAAACACAGAGCCAGCAGGAGATGGATTCATTTGTCTCCCGGCCTCCAGGAGGGAGTGCATGCCAGGATAGTCATCTTTACACTGAGAGGTTCCAGACAAGCACCTTGGGAAAAACCAGAGCAAATGATGGGAAGGGGCACTGCGTGCAGGGCTCTGGGGGCCCCTTTCCTTCATCTGGGGCAGCTCCATCTGCATTCATTTTATCTCTGAACTTTTCACAGAAGATTGTATACCTAAAACTAATATTATACTATATGTTAACTAACTGGAATTTAAATAAAAACTTAAAAAAAAAAAGATTACCTCTAAAGAAAGATTTTCAGTGCTTTAGAGAGAACTTTTAAAAACACTGAGGAAAGATCACAGAGACAGAAAGAAATGGACTGGAAACCAGCTCTACTGCTTTTAACAGCGAGATATTGGCCAAATAACATATGTTTTCAGAGCTTCAGTTTCTGTATGTGAAAAATGAGTATGATACATACCTCCAGGGGTGGTATTAACAATATTTAACAAATGGTGAAGCACAGGCAGCAGCCAATCAGGGAGCACTGGTGTCAACATTACAAAAGACAGGACGGCTGTGCCTGGCACAAGCAGAGGGTCATTATAGCATGGGTCCCCAAGTCAATCTCAGGGCCTTCCCAGGGAATCTGAGGGCTCTTTGTGGCCCCTCCGAGACACATAGGAGTATGGGAAAAGGACAAGGTTAATTCAGGGTGAGCAATAAAAACCCAAACCTTTTTGCAGCCACCTTTGGAGTGCAGAACCAGAATGCCCCAGAAATGAAAATCCAAAACAAAAGGTCTGACCCACCTTCTTCCTATAAGCCCTTGCCAGGGATTAAACAGCACACCCCAAAGCCACAGACAAGTCATAATATGCCCATATTTTATCTGGGTCATATTATGTGCAGCGTAATTAATGTTTAAAAAGCATTTCTGCAATAAAATGTCTCTAGAATAACCGGCATGAATCACAAGGAAGCTGTGGCTGTGTTTAATTTGATTGCAGAAGAGATTTCTAGTTAGTGGAGCATTGCGGCCAATGGCCCCTTACTGGACACAGCTAAACACAGCCAAGTGATTACATTTCCAATCAGAGGCAGAGTCTGGGACCGACAAGGCCCCCGTGAGAGCGTTTCCTGGCCGAGAAAGCCCTTTGTTCCCTGTCTTGTTTGGCGAGTGTGCTTTCTCCAATGTCTCCCGATTACTGGGCCATTTACCAGCATCTCCAAGGAGGATCTTCGCGTGACTCTTATGAAAGAATTCTCGGCTGAGACTGCCTGATGGCAGACCTCTGTCAAGTCATTCTCTCAATTTGGTGAGCTGATGAAATGCATCAATTATCTCAAAGCACTAAAGTTTGACAATTTCTTCATGAAATGAGTATTTTAGTCCCTGCATAACAATGGAGGCAAAATGAGTTGGGAGGAGTGGAAAATTGACAGGCCAGGATTTTGCAAAGAGAACCAGTTCATCCTTGGTACAACAGACTTTCTTCATCCATTCCTTCCCACTTCCTGCCTTTATTCTTTGGCTGCGACTTCCTCAAGAGTCTCAAATGAGTGGTGGTGGGGAGGGATGTTTGTTTCACCTATGAATTGGCAGGTGCATTGCTGGTTCTGATAGAAATAAGGATGATTTCTGGACCTGGAAGACATGATCCACTAGGTCTAAAGAAAATACTCCCCTGTCCCTGGCTTGGCTATGGACAAACAGACCAGTTATCCAGTCCAGTCTTGTAGATAAAACTGCTGTGCCCCTCCTCATTGCCTTCAGCCTGATTCATAACTAATCAAAACATAACAATCTGCTACAAAAAAATGAACTATCAGAAGTTGTATATCATCTACTCTTCTATAAAAGTGTAAGTTGGATCAAGTTAATGTTTATCCCTACAATAATGTGTTTTATACTTGCATTTGAACTTGCTTTCTAAGCAGGTAATGTTACTTTGTGGTTAAGAACTTGGGCTCATGAGTCTGAATGCCTGGGTTCAACTCTTGACTGCCATTTCTTCTGCATCCATAAAGTTGATTCTGTCTGGTAGTAGCCATTATGCTGAAATTTCTGCTCAAAGCACTATATAGGAACCCCTCTAAGCATGTACAGTACTTAGCAGTTTGCAAAATATTCTAAATATATATTATTTCATGGAGGATATTCTCCCATTTTTCAGGTCTTCACAATGGCAATCTCTCAGCTCAGAAGGTTCCGCTTCCCAGTTAACATTCAGCCATCCTTCGGATCTCAGCTAAGATAATACTTCTTCCAGAAGAAGCTGTCCATAACTCGGATCTGGTACTTGGAGCAATAAACTACTACTGTACCCTCAATTTCTTCTGCTGGAGCACTCACAGCACTTTACTGTCATTGACTGCTTGCACATCTGACTTCCCTCCAAAACAGAAGTTCTGAGAAGGCAGAGACTATGTGCATCTTGCCCAGCAGTACACGGCCTGAGCTTAGTGCAATGACTAAACCCAAAAGACATGTAGTATTTCTTTAATGCATGCATTAGTTAATTAACAGATTAATTAGGTTAAAGATATAAAGAATGAGACCTGGTTATGGCACAGATATTTATTATTCCCCCAATATCTCTGTGTCCCCCCAAATTCCCCAGCCTCCTTTCAGCAGGCAAGGCCATGCGATTAGTTCTGACCAATGAGTTGTAAAGCAGGAAAAAACATGTAACCCTTCAGTGTCAAAGCTTAAAAGAATGGATGGAGGTGCTCCCTGCTCTCTTTCCCCCTGGTGCACTAATTGGAGCATCCACATGTCAAGAAGAAAGAGCCCCAGGATGCAACCACCTGGACCCCTGAATCATAACTTAAAAGAGAAGCAACATGAAGAGGCCTTGGATAAGCAGAGTACTTTCTGTGAGTGACTGTAAACCCATGGAGATTTGAGGGGCTTGCTTGTTACCACATCATAGCCTAGTCTAATGTGACTTATTGAAAAGATCTTCCAGAATGACACAGCACACTGGTACCCAAACACAGATTTCTTGAATTTATAAGTTTAATACTGAGTGAATAATAATGTGTTGCCTTTAATTCTTTATCAGCCTAATATCTTTTTTGCCCTTACATCCAAAATAGCAAAAGAAATAGCTCATAAATCCCTTACACCAAAAATCTCTGAAGAAAATGACTAGCCATTTGCTATCAATTTGCAAACATTCAGGGCACATGGGTGGCTCAGTTGGTTGAGCATTGGACTCTTGGTTTCAGTTCAGGTCATGATTTCAGGGTCATGGGATCAAGACCCCTATGGGGTCTCTGCTCAGTGCAGAGTCCGCTTGTCCCTCTTCCTCTGCCCCTCCCCTCTGCTCGTGCTCTCTCTCTCTAGCAAATAAATAAATAATCTTAAAATTAAATAAATAAACAAATAAAACCTTTTTTAAAAAATTTGCAAATACTCTCTGTGTGTATTAGGTGGATGCCTCTAGACCCAACAGCCTCTCTATTTAACCACAGAAAGAGCTGTGTGGTAGGAAGAGCATTGTTCTTTGGGAATGAGGCTACCTGTTCCTATGTCCTGATTTGACAGGTTTGAGTCTCTTCCCCATAAGTAGGTGAATAGTCAGAGTTGATTTGTTAGGTAGTTTCCTCAGATGTGATTACAGTACAATTATATTGATAATCAGCTCAGTGTGTGGTCAAAATGTTTTCTAACAACAACGGCAAAAAGTATTCTAGTACACGGAAATAGGAGTCTTTAGGGAATAGTTAATTTATAGGCTAATGTATCCTTATACCAAATATGATTGCAAAGAAGTGTTCTTTCTATGAAGTTAGGCTATTGAAAGGGAGATAGACCAGCTGGGCAGGAATAGAGGCTCAATCTTCCAGTTGGGGTAAGCGTGGAACCTGGCCCCCTAGCGCATTTCCTCACAAGGTAGTACAAGTCATGCTTCTCTGCAAACTGCCTTCCATTCTCCTCCAGTTATGCAGGGCTAGTCCTAACCCTTTAGAAAAAGAACACGAGCATTTAATGAGACCCTATCCTTCAAGGTTACTCTTATACATTCTCATTTAAGCCATCAACACTTTGAAATAGGTGTTTTCCCAGTTCAGCATGTAGCAACTGTGTGGCCTTGGGCAAGTCATTGAAGTGCACTGAACCTCGATTTTATCATCTATCAAGTGGAGGAACTACCTACTGACCCTTCAAGGCTGAAAAAGGGTCAAGAATTGGGGGACTTCCTGGGAAACAGATTCTGAGATGAAGAAATGCATGCAGGAAGCTTATTAGGAAGCACCTTCCGGAACAACCCCTACGAGGGGGTAGAAGAAGCTAGATTAGACAGAGAATTTGAACCATTATGTAGTTCCAGAATGACCTTAGTAAATCACATGGGAGCTTTAGGACTGATAGGTCCTTCAGAGTTATCCTAGATTGAGGCAATGTAGGCAGGCCTTTGTATATGCCCCCACCCCACCCCCACACACAACACAATCTACAACTCATTGAACATCGGCTGGTCACAGAGAAGGGACATAATCTTGGACAAAGCAATTCCCTATAGCAGGGCAATGCCCAGGGAAGAAATCTGCTGTGAGCCCTCAGCAGGCAACAAACACATCCAGCAGCCAGGAAATGAATACAAAATTCTTGGAGGGGAAATAGATGGTAGACTACAGCATTCACTGCAGTGGTAAATAAAATAGCCAAGAGTTTGCCCTCACAGAGGTTATAACCCAGTGGTAAGAGGGAGAGAGAAGAGTAAACAAAGAATCAATTATCTGCAGTGCAATTGGTGTCATTATATATGCACACTTGTATCCATTTCATATGGAGGAACACATGCCTGAAATAAGAGTGGTGACTGCATTGGCACCATCTTGAATCCTTATACTGTAGTTTATTTGGATTTGTGGCCTGTAACATGGCAACTGGTCTTCAAATCCTCTACATCATGACTTGCCACCCACCATAATTTCTTCTTTTTTTTTTTTAATTTTATTTATTTATTTGATAGAGAGAGGCACAGCAAGAGAGGGAACACAAGCAGGGGGAGTGGGAGAGGGAGAAGCAGGCTTCCCGCCGAGCAGGGAGCCTGAGGTGGGCCTCGATCCCAGGACCCCGAGATCACGACCCGAGCCGAAGGTAGGCTTAATGACTGAGCCACCCAGGCGCCCCCACCATAATTTCTTCTAGTGACTGGTCTCAAGTTATTGTTGGGAAATCCTCCCAAGTTTTTACCATGACATCATAATGTCAGAGGCCATACTCTGGTTTCTCTTCAGATCGTATAAATCTTTTGCCTTTTACATAATGTCAGAGGCCTTCCAACCTTCCCATAACATCTGCTGGGTCTCTGCCCTCTGTTTGCCTCACCATAAACTCCAGCTATTGTCAGAAGTGTATACTAGCCTCCAGTGTGATACTCCTCCTTGGGTTATCTGAGCCACGTGCAGCATCATCACTGCCATCCTTGTCCTCAGCTACTGCTGTCAGAACGGTTCTCCAGGACACAATATATACACATGTCAGGGAGAAAGTCTCCTGTAGAGGAAACAGCATATATTGCCAAACACGCTCACTTCAGGATCATGCTGTAGGTACTAACTGGAGAACATTCCAAAAGTGTACCTTGACATTCACTGGTCAAGGGTATACAGAACAGTCTGCTCAGCCCCTAGCTCTCACTGACTGAAAGAAAGACATTAAGATGCAAGACATGGTGAAGAAGATACACACACACACAAACACACACAGAG
This sequence comes from Halichoerus grypus, assembly GCF_964656455.1. Lineage (NCBI taxonomy): Eukaryota > Metazoa > Chordata > Mammalia > Carnivora > Phocidae > Halichoerus > Halichoerus grypus. The sequence continues at coordinate 6,079,255 of NC_135726.1, forward strand.
TAATGTAATGGGTTTTCATATTGAAATATTTTATAATTTATATATGGCTTTAGAATATATTTCAGAGACAAATAGCATTAACAGTACTGCACAGGGTGGTATTAAACAGAATGCATTTGCACAGGATGTATAGGAACTCACAAAAGAATGACTGGCTTAGATGGGGGGAACAGGCAAGATTTGCTGATGGAGCTGAGATCTGAAAGGTGAGTGGGATTTAGCAATGTTCAGGGTTGGGGGTGGGAGCATATTTCAGGCAGAAGCAGCAGCATACGCCTAGCCGGAGAGATAAGACAGAGCATTTGGTACATTTGAGGAAAGAAGCTCATGTGGCTGAAGCACAGAGGGTGAGAAGGTGATGCGAGGATAGAAAGAGAGGTGGAAGTTTCCCTGAGGAGAAAGGGAAATCACAGAGGGCGTTAAGCAAGGGGTGGGAAAATAAAAGGCTGTGATTTTGTAAAAAGAGTATTGAAAGCTATGAGGCTCCTCCCCTGAAGCATCAGAACCTCAGAGTGTTGCTGTTCTCAGAGATGAGACTATCTCCCCATCAACCCTATAACCTGTTAATGTCAGAAGAGCAATTCCCTAGAGTTTATAGCCTTTCGTAGTTATAGCTCTTTATGATTTCATATACTTTACCATTTCATATACATCATGTAGGTACATTTCATATGTCTCATATACCTCATCACAAAAGTCCTGTTAGGTGGGCAGAGCAAACTATGGTAAAGAATTTTACATTTTACAGATAAAACTACATAAATTGATTGATGTTATGCAGCTAATGAACAGAACCAGAACACAAACCCAGGTGTCCTTATTTTCACTCTGGGCTCTTTCCAGGCATTTTCCAATGAGAACAGCCTACCCTCAGACAAAAGGTGTTTTTTTTTTTTTCTCTCATCCTTTTTACTGTCATTGAAAAGTAGCTTTCTGGAGTCAATTCAGCTGATGTATAAACACAGATAAGAAGTAAAGTTCATGTTAGACCAAGAATCTCCTGACTAGCAGTAGAAAATAAGCTAACTTGTGAACCACTAACAAATGCCAGTCATTCATTCAACAAAAATGTGTTAAGTGCTTATGATGAGCCAGGCATTTTATGCTATTCCAATGGATACAGAGAGAAGTAAGGCAGACACTCTCCTGGCCCTTAAAGTCCTCCCAGCTTGCCTACCACATGCAGTTTGACTCCTTCCTCATTTAAGATATATGATGATGGCTTTCTCCTATTGACTTATTTTACTTAGCATAATACCCTCCAGTTCCATCCATGTCGATGTAAACTGTAAGTATTCATCCTTTCTGATGACTGAGTAATATTCCATTGTGTATATCATATGATTTCACTCATATGTGGAATATAAGAAACAGTGTGGAGGATCAGAGGGAAAGGGAGGGAAAACTAAATGGGAAGAAGTCAGAGAGGGAGACAAACCATGAGAGATTCTTAACTCTGGGAAACAAACTGAGGGTTGCAGAAGGGGAGATGGGTGGGGGGGGATGGGGTAACTGAGTGATGGGTATTAAGGAGAACACGTGATATGATGAGCCCTGGGTGTTATATGCAACTGATGAATTTTTGAACACTACATCTGAAACTAATGATGTACTATGTCTTGGCTAATTAAATTTAAATTAAAAAAAGAGAGAGATGATGATGGAATTATTGACCCCAGTTCTTTGCTACCCTGGAGTAATATTATTCATCCACTTCCCCACCATAGCCTCATGGTGGGGCAAGTTATACGTCCCTCCACTTGACCTTCGGCTTGATCATGTGACTTCTTTGGCCAATGGGATGTTAACAGAAATAATACCAGACATAATAACAGACATAATACCATAATACCATTTAAAACATATGTCACAGCTAGGCTTGCCCTCTTGTGCTCCTGCCTTACACAAAAGAAAACTCTGCCCGTGGTAGACACAGTCCAAGGAGGATGAGAAACATGTGGAATAAACTTAACCCAGCACACAGCCTGGAGCCTAGCCCAGCCTAGAGCCCCTAAGTATCAGCTAATCCACAGATACAGAGCAAAAACTAAATGTCTATTGATGTGTATGCCACTGAGATATTGTGGTTATTTGTTACACAGCATTATTATGATGAAAGCTAACTGATACAGGAGATATACATGCACAGTATCATCCCTTTGAAACAGGCAAGAACTAATCACATGAGCCTGAATGCTGTTATACAAAATTAAAATCAGATAATATCAGCTCCTTGTTTAAAACACTTTAGTTTTCCCCTAAATCGGAAACAAGGCAAAGATGTCCACTCTTACCACTCCATTCAATATTATACTGGAAGTCCTAGACAGTACAATATGGAAAAATAAGAAATAAAAGGCATACAGGTTGTAAAGAAAGAAAACTGTAACTATTTATAGATCTCATGATTGAGTAGAAAATCACAAAGAATCTACAAAAAAGCCACTAGAATGTATTTGTGAGTATAACAAGGTCACAGGAAATAAGATCAATGTGAAAAACTCAATTGTATTTCTATACACTAGCAATGAACACTTGGAAATTGAATTTTTTTAATGCACCATTTATGATAACATCCAAAAACATGAAATACTTAGGGATAAAGCTAACATAATAAGTATTAGATTTGTATGATGAACACTATGAAATATTAATGAGAGAAATAAAAAAAATAATAATAGGGCACCTGGGTGGCTCAGTTGTTAAGCGTCTGCCTTCAGCTCGGGTCATGATCCCGGGGTCCTGGGATCGAGCCCCACGTCGGGCTCCCTGCTCCGCGGGAGGCCTGCTTCTCCCTCTCCCACTCCCCCTGCTTGTGTTCCCTCTCTCGCTGTGTCTCTCTCTGTCGAATAAATAAAATCTTTAAAAAAAAAAAAATAATAATAATAATAAATGGAAAAATGTACTATGTTTAGTACAGAAGATTTAATATTTTTAATTCTCCCCAAATTGATCTAAAGATTCAATGCAATCTTAATCAAAATCCCACCAGGTTCTTGTTAAAAACTGGCAATTGGTTCTAAAAGTTATATGAAATGAAAAAGCAAGAACCTAGAAAAGCTAAAATAACTTGGAAAAAGGACAAAGTTTGATGACTCACACTATCTGATTTTCAGAATTACTATAAAAGTAGAGTAATTAAAACATTAGAGCAGGGGTCAGCAAACATTTCATATAAAAGGCCACATAGAAATATTTTAGGCTTTGCAGGCCACACAGGCTCTGTCACACCTACTACAGAGCAAAAGCAGCCACAGAAGATCCTTAAATAAATGAGTATGACTGTGTTCTAATAAAACTTTATTTACAAAAATAGGTAGAAGGATAAATTTGGCCAACAGGCCATAGTTTGCCAACCCCTATATTATGGTATTGATGAAAATATGAACATATAGATTAATGAAGTAGAACAGAATTCCCAAAATAGACCCAAATATATGTGGTCAATTGATTTTTTTTAATAAAGGTACATTGATAAGAATCATGACCCATACTATGCTTCAAAGCTAGATCATAGATGTATACGTAAATGGATCATTGACCTAAATTTAAAACCTAAAACCATAAAACTTCTAAAAGATAAATCTCTACAACCTTGGGTTAGGCAAAGATTTCTTAGATAAAACACAAAAACCATGAACTAGAAAAGGAAAAAAAATTATAAATTGGACTTTATAAAGTTTAAAACTTCTGCTTTTTGAAAGACAGTATTAATAAGATGAAAAGACAAGTCATAGACTAGAAGAAAATATTTGCAAACATACCACTGATATAGGACTTATAGCTAGAATACTTAACTCTCAAAATTCAATAAGAATAAAACAATACAATCTTTTTGAAATAGTCAAAATGCATTAACAAACACTTCACCAAAGAAAAGCTAAGAATGCATGATAAATAAACACATGAAAAGATGCTCAATGTCATTAGCAACTGGGAAATTGCAAATTCAAACCATAATAAATAGTTAAAAAAATTTTTTTAACTGATAATACCATGTGCTGGTAAAGATACAGACTAACAGCATCTCTCGCTCATTTCTCATGGGAATACAAAGCCAATTTGGAAGACAGTTTGGCAGTTTCTTAAAAATTAAACATGTACATCCTATATGATAGAACAATTCCACTACTAGGTATTTATGCAAGAGAAATAAAAACATGTCTACACAAATAACTGCATAAGAATGTTTATATCACATTTATTCACAATCTCTAAAAACTGGAAATAGCTTAAATGTCCATCAACTGTTGAATGGATAAACAAACTGATACACACATTCAATTTAATATTATTCATAAATAAAAAGAAATAAACTACTGACACATGAAATAACATGGATTGATGGCAAAAGCATCATGCTAAGTGAAAGAGGCCAGACACAAAAGACTACATGCTGTATGATTCCATTCATATGACACTCAGAAAAGGGCAAAGTCTGTGGAGAAAAACTGATGAGGGATTGCCAGGGGCTGGGAGAGAAAGAAGGGCCTGACTTTTTAGTCAAGGGCATAAGAGAACTTTGGGGCTGATGGAAATACTCTAGATCTTGACTGTGATAGGTTGTTGGTTACATAACTATTATTTAACTATTAGTTAACTATTGCTAAAACCCATAGAACCTAAAAATGTGAATGTGCCCTGTATGGAAATTGTACCACAATTATACCAAAGAACTTCTTGAGTGGTTCTCCAATTCTCTCAAGATTAAGATAAAAACACATATCTCTCACAGGGCCTCAGTGTGCTATCGGCACTATCTTCTATGAATCTGCTATGTCAACCACCCCAAGATTCTCGTTAAAATGAAGACTTCCAACCCAGATCCCCTGAATCAGAACCTCCAGAGGTTCTGCATTTTTAAGCAGCTTCTCCAGGCAATTCTGAAGTTCATTAAACGTTGAGAATTCCTAAGGAAGAATTTCTATCTGATGATCTACCTGTCTTCTCAGCTCTGGGCCTTCCCCACACCCCACTGTCTGCCCTCCAGCCACACTGGCTTACTTCCATTCTCTTGGGGCTCTCCCCTAGCCTCCTGAAGCCCAGCACAAAGGTCACCTCTTAGGGACAACTTCCAGGACATGCCCCAAGTGGGCCAGATGCACCTGAATTCACCCTCACTGCACCCTGCATGTCTCTTTCCCTGCACTTCTGATAAATATCGCACTGGTACGACGTGGTGTACTGCTCATCTCCCCAGGAGAGGTGCGCTGTCAGGAAAGGGCCCTTGCTCTATGCTGCTACCTAGCAATGTGCCCCACCTACAGTATTAACACAACAGCAAATACTTAAACGGTGCCCACCAGGCACCAAGAATGATTCAGTTAATATATGGAAATACTAATTCACCAAATCCTCAGGAAAAAAAAAAAAACTATGAAATGGATCCTTTTATTTTTTTTTTGAAATGGATCCTTTTATTAACCCCATTTTATAAATGAGGAAACTGAGGTACCTGGAGGTTAAATAACTTGTCAGAGGCCTCATAACTGCTAAATGAGAAGCCAGGATGCAAACCCAGGAAGAATGGCCCCACAGGCACAACGCTGTGAATTTAAAATCTATCTGCTGAATGAGGAAGGGTTGAATGAATAGAAAAATCAAGCTGACAAGCCAACAACCCTGTTAGTAATAAACTGACACCAAAGGATAGCTCTGCTGATCCCCTATCCCAGTCATTACCAACCCCTTCTCAGACACTCCAACTTCTACACAGGCCACATCTTCATGGGGAGCAAAGAAGAGAAACCTGCACCAGGGATTCTCAAACATAAACTTGGAGGTTCCATGTCTTGGAAAATTTCTGTCATCAAGATGGAAAAGAGAACCTCAAGGGATTTGTTGGCAGACGGCAAACTCCCCAAAAACCTACAACTCCCACTGCTTAACCACGTGTTTGCTTGAAGAGGATCAAGTCATTCATCAGACATTTGAAAGAGCAGAGATGCTTTCTCTAGACAGATAAGCGAGGCAAAAACAAACTGATTTGTGCTTCCTTTCTTGATACTTGGATTTCTCTAACTGAATCAGTCAGCAAGTTCTTAAGGAGGCTTTTGGGGCATCAGAAGAGATAACATTGCAGCTCTGGTGATTGGTATCCAGAGGGACCACAGATCTACAGAGACAGGGAAAATGAGGTCAGGCCAAAGGCATCTGGCACCAGGTAAAGAAGCAAAGTTTCCGCAGATATAAAGGTCTTATCTGACCTCAGTGGGTGGTCTTCTAAAGAGTTGTGCCATTTCTCCTCTGCATGTCACCCCAGAGCCCAGAGGTTCCCAATGCCTTAGAAGGCTGAAGCTGGGCCTAAGTCCTGCTGGATCCAGCCAGGACCACAGAACTACAAAATAGCTCTTCTAGTGCGTCACAATCATGGGGTTGGTGTGGTAATGAAGATTCTGATTTCTGATTCAGTGGGCCTGGGCTAAGACCTGAGATTATGCATTTTTAAAAAGCTTACAGCTGCTGCTGATCCTGCCAATCCAGACCACAGTTTGACCAGGAGTTTGCAGAGGTCCACTGACTATAAGAGGGGAGAGTCAACTCCAGGATATTTAAAGGGGTTAAAAAAATCCACTTCTCTAGACAACTAAAAATATAAAATCAAAACCAAAAACATAGCATACCCTTATCCTGTTGCTTTCCAGACACATTAATTTTGTAACTCAGAAGTCAGTCAACCAGTGCTTACTGGATGTTTTCTGAGCAATGGGGACACCCATGGTTTAAAATCAATCAGCTGCTATGATTACAATGGCCTAATGTGCTGTGTGTGGAAAAGCTGCAGCTTAAGGGAATGAGAATAGCACCAAACAACAAGAGAATATATATGTGGAGCAGCTCAAGGCTCAGTGCAGAATCTTTGCACGTGATTGTCCATCCCATGGGGCCTCCTCCATGGTCTTCAGGACAAAAGCTGATAAGAAGGCCAGTAGGCAAGGCAGAAAAACTTTTTAAAGAAATTCCTCTATATTAGTAAAAAAGAAAAAAAAGGTATTTGGAAAAAGTTTGGATAAGAGAGATGAGATATAATTAAATAGATGTATAGATTACATTATATAGATATAATTAAAACACAAATGAGATGGAGAAGAAGGGGAGTTGTAGGGGGAAGACATTTGAATTTCTGCCATATTTCCTGTAAGTGATTTCATATATACCACCTCCAAGGACACACAAAATCACTCTGTAGGTGGGCCTTATTATTATCCCTAATCCCCAAATGGGGAAACTGAGTCTTTGAAAAGTTAAATGATCGCTTGTTGTCACTCCAACCAACACCCAAAGGAGTCCTGTTCTATCACACTGTCTCCAAAAGAAACTAACACACAAACAGACAAACAGAAGTCTCTGAGTGCACAAGTATATCTCTGAAGCCCTTTATGGTTTTCCAAGTACCTCCAAACATGCTGTTTTGTTCAAGATACAAGAAAATAAATCAGAAGTTTATTTCTCAAAATATCATACTTCATGTGAAGACAGATGCATGGTGAGGGACCCATGGTGAGATCCAAAGGCACAAAGTAGAAAGGGATGTGGCATTATAATATCATAAGAGGGACACAGATATCATAATAATCAATAATAACATTGTGGGAACTAACAGTGACTGAATGCTTAAGAACTTCAAACATTCTTTTTTTTTTTTTTTAAGATTTTATTTATTTATTTGAGAGAGAGAATGAGACAGAGAGAGAGAGCATGAGAGATGGGAGGATCAGAGGGAGAAGCAGACTCCCTGCTGAGCAGGGAGTCCGATGCGGGACTTGATCCCGGGACTCCAGGATCATGACCTGAGCCGAAGGCAGTCACTTAACCAACTGAGCCACCCAGGCGCCCCAAGAACTTCAAACATTCTTAACAGCAACTGGGGTGTCAAAAATTTTGCCAAGGGCTCGATGCACAGCACCTCATTTAATCCTCAGAACAAACCCAGAAGGCTGTCCTATTATCTGAAGGAGGAACTGAGGCTTAGCTAGCTAAGTACATTGTCTAAGATCACATGGTTAGAACAAGGTAGAGATAAGATTGAAACCCAGGTTTCTGGACCTCAAAGCTGGTGTTCTTACCCACTGCACTCACTGTGGATTAAGGAGAATTTGGGGGGAATGACTCATTGGCCCAAGTCTTTTCTAAGACATTTTGTTATTTGGCAACTGACTTGGCATGCCATGGATGCTCTAAGCTCGGTCTTTGGTGATAAGGTTCACATGCGAGACCAATGTGTTAAGAGGCAACTAGAGGAAAGGAACCAGGCTCTGAGTCATGAAGTCAAGATTGCAGGTCAGATGTTTCCAAGAGGAAAGAAGAGATCTCTTGGGAGCTGAGGGCTGTCTCAGACTCTTAAAGTGCCAGATGAAATAGATGGCCTGCTCCCAGTTTCTATGTTACACCTTCTAGTTGCTTAAGGTATCCAACCTGTTACTCATGCATTCATTCAACAATGATTGATTTCCTCCTACATGCCAGCCATGGGACTAAGCACTGGGTACAGAGCAGAAAACTAGATTGAGTCCCTAGCCTCATGTAATTTACATGTGGCGTGGGATGATAGACAATGGAAACAATAATATAAGACAATGGGGTGCCTGGGTGGGTTAAGTGTCTGCCTTAGGTAAGGTCTGCCTTAGGCTCAGGACATGATCCCGGAGTCCCAGGATTGAGCCCCACGTCTGGCTCTGCTCAGCGGGGAGTCAGCTTCTCCCTCTGACCCTCCCCACTCTCATGCTCGCTTGCTCTCTCTCTCCCCTACTGTCTCTCTCAAATATGTAAATAAAATCTTTAAAAAATAAAAGAATATAAGACAATGTCAGGTAGTGATAAGTGTCATGATGAAAAATAAAGCAAAGTAAGAAGAGTGAGATGGGCATGAGGGTATTTATTTTCAAGTTTCTCTTGAAGCATAACATACACACAGAGAAGTGTATTAGTCAGTTTATGGCTGACTGAATATTAATATGGTGAACACAAAAATCTTACAAGGCTCAGATCAAGAAACAGAGGGTCATACTTCAGAAGCCCTTAAAATCCCCTTCCAGTCACAATCCTGAATGGTGAAGATTTCTGTTGGAGAAAGTGACATTAGAAGAGAGACCCAAATAAAGGAAGGGAACAAGTGAGCTGTGTGGGTGTGAGGGAAAGAGTATTCCCACAGAAGGAAAACAATGTAGAGAAGGAATGAACTAAAGGCACTTAAGGAATACCAAGAAAGCAACTGTGTCTGAGTCAAAGCAAATGGATGCGTGGGTGCATGGATGCATGGATGGATGGATGCATGGATGCATGGATGGATGCATGGATGGATAGATAGATGGATGCATAGATGGATGCATGGATGGATGGATGGATAGATAGACGGATGGATGGATGAGTGGAGGAGTGGAAGGAAGAACAGATGCATGGACAAATGAAGTGAGAAATAGGAGATGACATCAAAAGAGAAGCAAAGACCAGATCAGACAGTATTTTAAAAGAAGGAGCTAGGATTTGATTCTAACAGCACTGGGAAACAATCAGATGGTCCTTATCCAGGCATAGTGTGATCTCATTCACATTTTCAGAGCTCAAGGCGAAGACAGATTTAAGGGATAGAGTGGAGCAGTGTTTAGTGAGGGTTGCTATTTACCTCTGAGGTAGAGGAACCATACCATCTCCCTCCACCCACTCCACCCCCAAACCTTTTCACTACCCATGTCAGATGGAAGGGGCCAGAAGTCCTCTGACTTGCAACTTTCCAGAAAGACACTGTAGCCTTGGAGAGCCTTACAGGCAGCCCAGGGGCCTGGATTCAGCTATAGTTCCTCAGTGGTCAAACTAGACAAGGCAAACGCAGCTCACTGGCATCCTCTTGGGATAAATTCTGCAGACTTCAGCATTCCATCTTCACTACCTCCAGGCCTCTTCCCTCTGGGTCACTCCTCCTCTCAGCATCCCCCACCCCCACTCCTTCAGACACTCAGCATTCCTCTGCTCTCTCCCCCCTACCGTGACCCAAAAGCACAAGGATCTAATGTGGCAATCAGCCTGGAGCCTGAAACTCTTCACATTAGCATGTGGACAATCTCAGTTTTTATCGCACAAGCCTGAGCTCCCTTAGTGTTCAATGCAATGTCTGTCTCCAGTGGAGAGGTTTGCAGACAGAGGAAGCATCTTAGCTGATGCTGTATCCCTAATTGGCCTGGACTTTAGTTGACACGGTAAAGATCCGATGCTCCTGATATTTTCTGCAGGAAGCCTCCAGCTGATGGCTGCTGCTCTTTCTCCCCTAATCTAGCCTCCCCTCTCCCAGACTTGACCTCAGGACAACTCTCACCCCTCACCAACACCAGGGTCACTAGCTGTCTCCCCCTGGAAGCCTTCCCTGTTCCATCTGCCACCCAGAGCAGGCAAGGGGCAGAGAGGAGAAATTCAAGGATTCTAGAAGTAGGAAACCTGGGAGGGGTCTGGCTAGATGGGCAGCAAAAGCAGTATTCTGATCCTCAACCCAGAGCCACTGGTAGGGAGTGACAGGGCAAGGGAGCCTGGGCATGGAATTAGAACTAGAATATGTGTTTCAGAGCATGGAAGGAGACAAAATTAATGCTAATTAGTGAGAAGGAAGAAGCAACAAGGTGCAAGTAGAAAAGCTTAGGTTGTCTGCATAATCAATGCTAATCACAATCTTTTATGGGAATTGTTTCCCATTTTATTCCTAATTACCACGCACTACAATAATGATAAAGCATATCACTAAATATAATCTCAAATTAACTTTATAGTAAGTTCCATTTGATTACAACAGTAAATTCTAGATGTGTCCAAGGAGTGATTACAAAGTCCTGAGTGGTCCCAAAATTAATTCCCAAAAAGTATGCTCTTTACTGGTAGTCCAGACGTCAAATAGGCCCTGAGCACTCACTTCTACATGTTGGGATCATGGGTCCTGGATTCTCTCAAGAGGCCCACATTTTAAAATACCCCTTCCCTGTTGTCCTCATGAGTATTCAAATATTGGCCAAACTACGATTCTTACTTTTAGTCCATAAGTATGATCCCCAGCCTCTGGCAACGAGGGTTGATACCCAAACTTTAGAAGGTCTGAGAACTCACAGGTCAGGGTAGCCCGGTTGCCTTGGAACGCTGTCTTCTCCAACCTGGATCAGGACAGCTTCCTGTCATTACATAAGAGGGAGGTGCTTTTATGCTCTCCTAGTTCTGTGATAAGACATTGACTCCTCCCTGGGGTTAGCATTTGGAGACTTGGATATTGCATCTCAGCAAAATCCAAGAATGGAAGTCCCTTCTCCTCAATAAGGCATGTACACATTCACCAATGGCAAAGTATGGGATTACTAGTCCAGGTAAGGAGAAGGCTGTTTTAACAAGGCCATCACCTGAAATCCAGCCAGATGTCCCTGTGGGAGCTGCCCTGCTGCCAAGGCAACAGCTGAAAGACTCTCAGTCTGACCCCATCGAGCCTGGGCCGTTTTGTAGCCAGCAGGGATTTCCTTATCCCCAAATTATCCCATCCTCTAGAGCACAAACTGAATCTGGTCTGTGGGTCAACCTGTAACACTCAGTACAAAAAAAATTCCACAGCCACTCATGTGGGTCCCATTTGGGGCACAGCAACTCTCAGCAGCTGCCAAAAGCTGGACTCTGCCCATCCCAGCTTCCCCCACCACAGCTCACTGGTCCATCACAAACTGTTTTAAAGCTGAGAAAGACTCAGCTGATTTATAGGCAAATGGAGATGAAAACATTGTTTATAATCTCAAGGGATAGATGTAATATCATTATATCATGCTATAATGAGTATCATTTATTAAGGGCTTACTTAGGGCCCATAATGGGCAAGGGGGATGGTGCTTTTGGCCGACACCCCATCTCTTTAAGAGCGTGGATTTATACTTTTGAGGTCACCCTGAATGAGGCTATTTACACAGTCCTTCTATTCTTGTATGTTTATTAAAAGAATTCATCTGTCCAAAGTAAACATTTATTTTTTTTTTTTTTATTTTTTTTTTTTTTTTTATTTCTTTATTTGAGAGAGAGAGAATGAGAGAGAAAGCACATGAGAGGGGGGAGGGTCAGAGGGAGAAGCAGACTCCCCGCCGAGCAGGGAGCCCGATGCGGGACTCGATCCAGGGACTCCAGGATCATGACCTGAGCCGAAGGCAGTCGCTTAACCAACTGAGCCACCCAGGCGCCCCAAAGTAAACATTTAAAATGTAGCATTTTTGTAACAACTTTGAAATTTCTTCATTTTTTAAACATACCTGGAGGCTCAACAATATGAAGCTTCCAGCCTCTAGAAAGCTAAGACTTCCTGTGCCTATTATATATTAAGTGCACTGCTTGGCATTTTAGGTGTATTATTTCTAACTCTCACCACAAAATTGGGTATTTGGGGTATAATTATTTCTAATACAGCTGATACTGAGAGGTGGGTATATGGTTTCTATTAAACATGAGATTGTGAGGTAGGTAATATGATTTCTATCATATAGATGAGGTTGGGAGATGGATTACATTATTTATAGTGATGAGGAAACAGAAACCCAAAGAGTCTTAACAGCTTGCCGAAGAGCATACAGTGTGGCCAGGTGAAGTAATCAGACCTAAAGAAGCTGGCCCTGATGGGAGTGTGCAGGCTCAGTCACCAGGAAGCTGTTTCTGCAGGTAAGGACCATGCAGCCCTGGAGAAGCAGGATGCCCTCCTCTGAAAAGGAGGAAACCACCTGCAAACCTCCGTGGAGGCTTCATCCCAGCCAGGCTGTGTCTTTCTGCATGTGTCTCCTATGAATCAGCAGTGCACATGGAGTTCTCTGCCACCTCCATTACCCCTAGCACCTGTCACAAACGAGTTCCACTAATGGACGGGACGGGCCCTGGGCTTTCAAAGCAATTTTGAAAAATGAATCTGAAACGGTGCATGTCAAGGTTGCAGACAGTGATGCTTCAGTGACAAGCATCTATAATAACGTGACAGTGCAGCTGCGAGGCTGAGCTGAGGAAGCTCCGAAACCTCCCTCTAATGAGAGGGGCAATTCCTGCAGAGTGTGCTCAGTGCCCCAGCCCCAGAGCCCTGTGTCCCCGCACCTCACCAGGTAAAGGAGAGCCGGCCTCCGTTTCAAAGCTACAGCAGGACAGGACTGCTCTTCCATGCTGCGTGCCACAGGAAGTCACACACTCCTGAGTAGGGTACAGTTCCACATCTCCTCCAAGTCACAAACTCACAAAACAGACGTTGCACACTGCAGGGGTGACTCTAATGCTCGCCAGCTACTACTTGAGCTGTCTAGAAATCCCTGCTGTTGTGGGTCTGGGGATGGGGGAGACAGGAGAGTAGACACCTAGATTTGCCTTTTGCATGTCATCCAATTTCAGGCTGGCCCCAAATTACAAACTGAGGAACCAACAGTACTTTTGTCTTATATTTTTTTTAGCTCTACTCCATTTCTCCAAAAGGCAGCACAATTTGCTTTTGTATCTTCAGTTGGTTTTTTGAAGAACATCTCTAAAACACCTCCCCCTCTAAACTGTAAGCTCCAGGAGAATACAGGTTATACTTTTAGCTCTCCGCTATGAATTCCCCACACTTAGCACAGTACCTGGCCCACTGTGGGGGGAGGGGGTGGGGGAGGACAGATCTGTATGGACTTGCATGAATTAGCCCAGAGCACCTTGAACCACTGGTCACAATCCCATGCCTCTGTTGGAAACACACAAATTCCCCTGCCCACCTTCACCTTGGACTCCCTGTAAACTCTGCCCATGTCTTTGTCCTTAGAGGTATGAGTTTATAACGGAGGAAATTGAGGCTCAGGGTGGTTAGGTGATTTGCATGAGTATATAACCAATGAATTATTGAGTTAGCTTTGAAGCTGGGTGGTCATTCTCGACCTCCTACAGCTACTGGTGGCCCCTGACAAGCCTCCCTGGCCTCCGCCGACCAGAGCAGAGTCCCACAGTACACTCTAGCTGCCAGTCTCTGCACTGTGATTAACACCATTTACAAGGGGGAATTTCTTTTCAGAAAAGTCTTATCTTTGGGCTTCTCTCCCTCCTGAGTGTTTCAGCTCATGCCACGGAGATTTACCACATTGAGCTATGAGCTGGCTTGACGTTACTCCTTTACACCCCAAGTAGAATATTTCAATAACTCAGTCACAGCCTACCTACCCTCAAAGGAAATTTAAAGCACATATGTTGCCCATAATCAAGCCTCTTCCTTGTCCTGCTACCTTTCCTCCTCCGACCACTGAAAATCCTTTGGGTGGTTGGGGGGAGGGGCAGAAAACAGCAGGATCTCAAATAAATGGAAAACTGTATAGCACATGCCCCTTTAGGTTCCAGCTCAGAATATCAGGAGCCTGAAACAGGCCTTCTTCCAGCTTCCAACCCAGAGGTCAGAAGGGGCAAAGTGAACATGGTAATTTCTCTAAGTGTCTTATTAAATCTCTGTCAAGTGGCTGAACATCTGTTCTCTTTTCTGCTTGTGTTTTGAGGAATAGATCTAGCCTGAAATCACAGGCCTTCGAGGGACCCCAGTTCATGTATAATCATACCAAAGCTTTCTCTCAGGCTCTTGCCAAAGCAATTAGCAAAGCTGCTTTTAACCAATTAGGCCCATCTTTTCAGCTCCCTGAGGCAGAGGCTGCTGTTTCCCTCCCCACCACTTGGCCTCCATGGAGGCCATTTCAAAAGGCACGATTTGAACCAATTACGCCTGTCTTGTTATTATAATCATTAATCATCATCACTCTAATGACAACTAATAGGCTACTTCAAATCCCTTTCTGGAACTTGATGGGGGCCTACATAAATAAAAAAACAAATATTTTGAAGAGTGCTTCCAAGTTTTGCACAGTCTTTTACATACACTATCTTGTTGGGTCTTCAGTGCTGTGAGGTGGGTTATAAATGGGAAAATAAAAAGCACCTCACTCTGGCTCTCAAGTTACTTAGGCCACAGCCAAGTGGGTAACAACACTGAGTAAAACAAAAGAGGGAGCCCGCAGTGTGGCATGGTGGAGAAACAGAAGAGAAAACTCCTCAGGTCTACGTCTGCATCCTGATTCCCTTTTTCCTAAGCCCAGTTTTCTCATCTGTGAAGTGGGCATCATGGTGCCTGTCCCACTGAACCGTCTCGAAGGCTCAACAACTTGGTGTCTAGAAAGTGCCCAGAATGACGTTTATCAAATATCAGGCACAATGAGGATAAGGAACAGTTACTGAGCTCATACAATGTGTCCAGCCCTGTGCTCTGTTTAATGCGA
The DNA here is from genome assembly GCF_964656455.1 of Halichoerus grypus. Lineage (NCBI taxonomy): Eukaryota > Metazoa > Chordata > Mammalia > Carnivora > Phocidae > Halichoerus > Halichoerus grypus. The sequence goes on from NC_135726.1 coordinate 6,094,512, forward strand.
TTTTGTCCTCACAGCACCCTACAGGTGGATGCTTTTGTTCTATTGCTTTATAGTTGAGGCAAGTAAAGCAAGGAGAGTTAATTTTAAGCGGATTGCCTAAAACCAAGTAGCTACCAAGCACTAGGTGAGCCCAGGCAATCTGGTTCCCAAATGATATCCTAACACTTCATAAATGGTGTCTTTAAAAGACTAGCAAAAAAAAAAAAATGTTTTATAATATATATAATCTAAAGAAAGCGAGGATGGTAGAGACGGGCTGAAACAGAATTAGCTCACCTGGCATGACGTGGTGGAAGGAGAGAAGAAGCATTTGAATACCTGGTGTGACTTCCTAAACATTGCCTCCCTTGACTCTCCTGACAGTCCTCCAAGGTGGTATGACCATTTGCATTTTAGACACGAGGACTCTGGGACAGAGAGCAATGCTGAGCCCGCAGGGCAGAGCTAGGACTCAAGTCCCCTTCTGCGGCTGCTTCTGCTTCTGCCATAGCCCACGATCTTTCGTGGATATTTCCCAGCTGGGATGTGCTGTCCAACCCCCTTCTCGGCACTATGCCTGGAGTCTTCCAGCCCATTGCCTGGCCTCCAAACTTCTGACTACATGAAAATCAGGGTGTTGATTTGATCTGGTTTCCACAGAGTGATATTCCATCTTGAAGAGCAGCTGGCCGCGTGCAGGACTGACCTCAGGTCAGCATCTCCCTGTAGGGCATAATGCACTCAGCTCACGGGCACTCTGGCAGGAGCAACAACAAACACAGCTGCCCCCTCTCACTCCATGTCCAGTCCCTTCTACAGTGTCCCCATTTCTGCCTCTATGCCTTTCACCCATTTTCTTTTATATTTAGAATGCTTTCCAGCTGCCATCCTGCCAACTGACTTTCTCATTACACTTAAGGGGAGAAATGCAAAAAACACGTTAAGAACTGGAGGCTTTGGAGAAAAGCAACAGGGGAGTCAAAGCCTGGCTCAGCCACTCACCTCTTTAGATCTCAATTTTCTCAACTATAAGATGGAGATAGTAATAATACTTAACTGACAGGATTATTGAGGAGGCTAAATGAGATAATACCCAAAAAGAGCTTCCACAACTTCTGGCGAAGACAAACACTGAATAACAACAGCACTCAGTGGCACTCAACAGCAGCTAACTTTAGATCTGTGTGACTCTTGACAAGTCCAACCTCCCAAAGTTCGGGGGTTGGGGGAGGGGGTTTTCCTATCGCACTAGAACATTTGACTTCCATGACCGTCCCTCTTCCATGAGGTCAGCCTGTCCATAAGGAACCTCTCTGTCCAAGCCTGTACATGGGACTATGATCCTCCATTTGCTGGTTACACCTGGACCACACACACCCCAAAAATGAAGCCCCCATGGTGGTGGTAGCTTTCTCCAGTTTGGTCCAAACTGTTTGAGGACCAGATATTTAGATCCTGTAGCTCTTGGGCAAACAAGTAATGCTGTGTACAGAGTGGACCATCAGTTTCTAGGTGCTGCCCACAGGGCAATTCTCACAGACCCAGAGCTTCACGTCTGGGTCAACAAAACTGAATTCGTCTGACCCAGTTTACTGGTTTAACATACACCAATGACTATATCAATGGTGGAGATTTTCAGAGACATTTTTCATAATAAAAAAGGGCATAGAATTTTGTTACTCTAAGAGATAGAACCAATATTACTCTCCTGCTCAAGATCCTCCCATGGCTCCCAGATGCCTGTGATAGTACCTCTCAAACATTTTGTTCTCCAGATCCCTCTGCAATTTTAAGGAATATTAAGGACCCAATGGGTTTTGTTTAGAAGGATTATATCTATCAGTATTTGCCATTTTAGAAATTAAGACTGAGAAACTTTTTAAATATTAAATTAATTCCATTAAAAAGACAATAATAAACTTTGAGCGGATCTCTATCCATGCATGATTTTGTTACATCATGAGTTGGTTATTTGGAAAGTACCAGATCAAGGAGTTAATGTAGCTCTTCCTAATGTTGAAATACTCATTTACATAATATCAAACACTAAACAATCAAGTTTTAACTGTATATGGCAGGGAAGAATTCAATGATTTGTAGTGCAGTTTGGTAGCATTGCTTTGATTCATGGTCAGGTGCCTACGGTTTTAGTCACCAGAGCTTCTAACCAACAGTGCAAATATCAAGACCAATTATGAATTGATATTATTATGAAAAAAATGTTGACTTCATTGACTATTTCTGAAAGGGTCTCAAGGAACCCTCTCCCAAACCCCAGTTCTGTGGACCACAGTTTGAGAATTGCTGGAATCAAGTGACTGGTTAAGACAGTCAGCTTTGGAGTCAGCCACAGGGAGACCCTGTCAGAGTTCTGTCACGTGCTAAGTGCATGACCTTGGATAAGGGGCATCTTCTCTCTGAGCCTCAGCTGCTTCCTTCGTAAAACAGGATGAATGATAGTTTCTACTTCATAGGACTGTGGTTAGGGTCACATGTAATATCTTCTTAAAAAAATATTTATTTATTTATTTGAGAGAGAGAGAGGGAGAGAGGGAGAGAGCAGGGGAGGGGCAGAGAGAGTCCTAAGCAGACTCTGCGCTGAGCACAGAGCCTGATGCGGGGCTCAATCTCACGACCCGGAGATCATGACCTGAGATGAAACCAAGAGTCAGACGCTTAACCCACTCCGTCACCCAGGCACCCCCACATGAAATACCTTATATGAAGAGTTTAACACAGTGCCTGGCACAGAGTAAGGTACCCATTAAATAGCTTATAAGTTTTAAGAAAGTAAATTATTACAGTGTAATATAAGTACTAACAGCAGAGGACACAAAATATGGGCCATAAAGGGGGAAATGGCATTTTATTCTACTTTGTATAACACAAAGATACATGCCATTCTTCCTCATCATATTTCAGCATCATGAGGGAGAGAAAAGGGCTAAGCACTATGCTGGATTCACATGCATTATCAGGTAGACCTATGCCTTATTTAACCCACAGAGCCTCTCGGTGCCCATATGCAGTTAATGCTCATTATCAAATAAAAAATAAGTAGCAAAAAAGCAGTAGTTTAGCTCAAACATGTGTTTTCATTTGGATATGGATCTTTTTCAGACTTTTTGTCTCTTGTTACATTAACTATTCATCCGTTACACCTAACTGACACTAATATTGCTTTCACATGCTGAGGGGAGACTTCAAATTTAAATACTCAAAGTTCTTAGAAGTCTCCTTTGCTGTAAAAAATAATACGCCTTATTCTTTCAGAAGTCAGATCAAAGTAAAGAGTAAACCTTTCCTCTAAAAACCAGCAGCAACCTCTTCCAGAAAAGACAGTCGTGTACATCTCTGCACAGTTGAAAAGCAAGCTAACAGTGTCTGGTTCAATACAAGACAAGAAAGTTACAAGCCTGCCTGTATATTGAAATATGGAAGCGCTGCCCTTCAATGCCCCTACAGGGGTACCTGTTAGCCCCTTCCTGCTAATGCAGACTGCTGGTCCTCACACGCCCAACCCTGCTTACCCTCCCCAAGGCTCAATGGCTCCCCATGGTCACGTCTAAGGCTCTGGGCTTCCCTCTTTACTTGCCTCTTCAATTGTCCAGCATCCCCCATAACAAAGGAAAACCTGTACCTCACAGATGAGTTGTGAGAGTGTTGGCACACAGAGCAAAAGAAGGAAACTGGAATTACTTTTAGAAAATGCTGCAGCCTCAACCTGACCCATACAGAGATGTCCCACATGGGACCATCAGTGGGGAAAGAATGTAATTCCATTTTTCACATAAACAAAGTGGAAAAAGTAAAATGTTTGGGCAGGAACAAATGAGGGACTCTCCCTCATTTCAGCACCCATGAGTAGGCTTTTCCAAGAGGCAGAAGGCTCAGGGCCTCTCCAACATCAGGGAGAATAACCTGAAAAGCTTGCTAAAATGCAGATTCCCTGGCCCCACGCCTCAAGGGATGCTGAGGGAGAGCCTCCAGGATACCTTTGAGAAGTATTCTCTACCAGTGTGGATTACCAAACCACCAAATGCCAAACACAGTCATATATGTTTTATATATATATTTATATATATGTGTGTGTGTATGTATATGATATATATAGTATATGTACACTCATTGTATATATATATATTAGTTGTCTATATATTGATACATTGTTATATACGATATGAACTTGCCTTTCACCAAGCTTAAATTCTAATGACACACACAAGTCAACAATAATAATCAACAAATAAATAACCCATGTGATATATGCAACTGTTCATAGCACCATTAGTCATAATAACCAAAAAATTGGAATAATCCAAATGTTCGTCCACAGGAGATGGATACATACGATGTGGTATATCCATACCATGGAGTATTATTCGGTAATAAAAAGGAATGAAGTACCGGTAACATGTCGCACCATGAATGAACCTTGAAAACATGAGAGTGAAAGAAGACAGACACAAAAGGCCAAATACTGTAGAACTGCACTTATACAAAATGTCTAGAACAGGAAAATCTACAGACACAGAAAGCTGCTCAGTGCTTGCAGGGGCTGGGGAGTCGGGGAGAAAGAGGGAGTGACTTCAGACCGGCAGGAGGGATATATTTGGATGATAGACGTGTTCTAAAACTACAAAGTGTGAATGGTTGTTCAACCACAACCTTCAGTCTTGTGGGACTGAATGAACATCACCACAAACGGGTTATGCTCCCCATCTCTGGGTTTGGGCCTCAGGACAGGGCTCAGGAGAACCCTATAGTCAAGCATGGTGTGAGACGGAGACTGGTGCACTCAGGAGTGGCCCATGTTCACCCACCCATCAACCCAAACCTCAGAGGGGAAAGAACACGTAGCTGTCAGAAACACGACAGAATAGCCAAATGGCCATGAAATCAAGCACCTCAATCATCTAAAGAGCTTCTGTTCCTCCAAGATAGCATAATAATATAAGGAGAACTAAAACTCATATAATGGCTAACATTTGTCAAGCCTAGCCTGTGCCGGGTACTATTTTCAGCTTTTTATATGCATGAACTCATTTTGTCATCATGGCCACCCTCTGATGGTATCATTATAAGAGGTTCCTGTAGGGTCCTGGCAGGACGCAGATGGCACATTCAAGTGAGGTAATTGAGGAAAGCTTAATAAAAGACCATTTACAAAGGTGTAGGCAGTATTCCAGGGACCAGCATGCACTGGTATGGCAATTGCAGATAGCCATCATGTCCCCGGGTCTGAAAGAACTTGCAAGGGGAGAGGTAGGTAAGAGCAGCTGGAGGAAGTAACCCTAGCTAGGAAAGGGGATGAAATCAACTCATAGTGACCCAGAAAGAAGGGAGCTGGCGGAATAAATTCTCCAAACTCATTCTCTTCCCTTTCTCCAATATCCTGCTGACAATTCCCATTGGTTGAACCATGCAGACTCCACAGGACAATGAAGCCCATTGATGCAGCCCGTATAAGACAATCTCCTCAGCACGAGGAGAATGAATCTGGAGAGACAAATGGAAAATATCCAGTGTATGACCATTATCATTCACTCTTGACAGATAAGGAAACTGAGGTCTCAAACAGTTAAGGAACATGTCCAAGGTTATACAGCTCAAAAGCCAGAGCCGGGCTAGGAGTCCAGGTGTTCTAGTGGCTCTTAACCACCGCCTCAAGGCTGCAAGTGTACCTCCCAACCCCAGTCAGGGCAGAAAATGATCAATAAACACCTGGGAAGGATGATCAGGGCTCCTCAGGGTTTCAAGATTAGTGGAAACAATTGTGCCCTAGCACACAACGGTAATCCAGAACCAAGAACAGATCCTGTGACCCTGTGTACTCCCCACATGCACCCATACCCAGATATTTCAGTCATGTTGCTCCCAGGGCCCCAACCCCATGGGACAAAAGCAGCCCAGGTGTGGGTATCAATTCTTTGGCCAGGTCACTGGATGTGGTTCAAACACAAATCTCCAGCCACAAGGTTTTCAGTGCAAAATATTTTAGACTCTTCCAAGTGGGTGCTGTTTTTCTGTCACCCACTGCACTTCTGAACTATTGGGGAAGCAAATTTCCTGCAATTCCTGCATGTCCTTCAGCCTCATAGAAAGTACCACCTGGGGAAATGCTTCAATTTATACAGTAAAAACCTCTCCAACCCTTAAAGAAAAAAAAATAATAGAAGTGCCTCTCCCTGATCTGATTTGCAGCAATTTGCAGAACTGGTATGTGATGAAATGGGCCATGGGGTCCCTGAGTCCCCAAATGGACCTGGTTATGAGGAGTCGCCTTCATTTGACCTCTCACATCCCACAGACTGGGCCTGCAGAGTCCCAGAGCTGTCCTAAGAAGACCCTGATCCCAGAGACAGAAGCAACCCAGGAGTCACCCAGCTAGCAAGTTCCACCCTTTGAGGCCCCAGTAGCCCCACAGGAGAAGAAGGCAAGGTGGGCCTGTTGGCATTGGCTGAGCTGACAGCTAGCTGAGTGGTGGGGTTGACATGGAAAGAAAAGCCTGTCTGCCATTCCAAGCCTTTGTTATCAAACAGCTCCTACAGAGCAGTAGTGAGTTCATCAATACAAATACAGGCAGCCTTTCAGAAGGTAGATGCTAGGCCTGCCGTTAGCCAAGGTCCTAAGGGCTCTGAGCCCATCTATTTCATCCTTGACTTCCAGCTTTCTTGTGCTGTGATGAGGAGGAAGGGACCACTCTCCCTGTGTCCACCTCGTCTGCCTTCTCTAACATGTACTGTGATGGTCTCTGCCCCCGGCAGGTTGCAGAACTGAGCCAGCTTTATGATTGCTCTCTCCCTGTTTCCCCAGTCTGTGGATCTTTCTGTCCCAAATAAATCAATGTTACTATTTCTCCTTTTCCTCCTCACTCTCCACAGGCCACCACTCAGGCCATTTCTTTCAGATAATGAGCCGGGCATGCTCTTGAGCTGGACCTGTGTAGGGCTCAGGCTGGGATGGAAACAAGACTGCATGGTCCAAACCAGAAGGTTTCTGAGCTGCTGGTCACATTTCCCTCTGGCTGGGCCCATCAAGGCCATTTCTCTTCTGCATGATGTCTGAGGAGGAGTGTGGGACAGGGCAGGTGGTGAGGGTAGAAAGAGCAGATGCAAAGGCCTCATCCTAAGCTATCTAAGTGGACTCTCCAGTCAACCCACAGAACATACTCCATCTTTATGTCAGCAGGGCTTCTAATACCATTTCCACTTCAAACATCAAAAGGAGGACTCTAGAAGCCATTTAGCTGGACAGTTTCCAAAGCAGAGACTTATTAAAAAAAAAAAAAAACTAAACAAATTCCTACAGGGAGTTCCAATACATAACAATACATAAAAGAGGTAAATGTAGCCTTTCATTAGCTGATACTGAGAGGAGGGCCCAGGACCCTCCCCACTTTCTCTCCCCATCAGTACCACAGGCTACCCAAATGTCTCCTTTAGCTCCGAGTTCTTCCAGATATAGTTTGGGAACTGTGAGTCAGCCTTTTCATATAGCTGAAATCCCCTCCTTGGAATTTCCAGCATGTTCCCAACTCTGGGCTTTTGCGGCTGTCCCCACACACACATCTGTGAGTCTGCCCCTGTCTGGCATCCACTGTTCCTTGTAGTGGCTGGTACTAAACCAGCCTGGAAGCTCTGTTCTCTCTCCAGGCCCCCACTGCCTCACCACTTGCAGTAAGGAGGGGCCTGACTATGGTGGGGCCCCTAATCCTGTGCTCCCCTACCCCCTGCTTGGCCTTTAATGCCAGGCTCTCTTGACCTGCACATTGACCAGCTCCTCCCCAGGGTGGGAAATTTCCTTGAGCCCTCAAACCTAATGGCCTTCTTGACAATTTGGCATAATGGTTAAGAGCATAGCCTCCCAAATCAGACTGCCTCTGTTCAAATTCTGAGTCTGCTCCTTTCTAGTTACATGATCTTTGATAAGTTAACCACTCCATGACTCACTGTCCCCACCTACAAAATAAGGATAGCAACCTATCCAACTTCATAGGGTTGTCGGGAGAATTAACAGGGTCAATATAGCCCAGTTCTTTGTGTAGTCCCAGCATATGATAAACGCCCAACAATTATTACTCTATTGCACTGACCCCATACCCACCCCAGACATGGCACCTGTGATCCAGCAGGAGCAGGGCCACCGGGCAGTTTGCCTCCCTGCTCCTGTATGCACACTTCAAACCACACTGCCACCTGCTGGTGGCCTGAACACACTCCAGGGGTACCCAGCCAAGATAAAATTTAACTCATAAATTCATTTTATAAAAATCCATTCAGTAAATATCTATTGAGCACCGATGCAATACCAGGAACTAGGCTGTGTACCAGGAATGCAAAATGGAATAAAGGAGACAAGATTTTTACTCCATGAAACTTAGATTACAGTAACTTTTTTTTTTTTTCCAAAATTTCCCCCCAAGGAACCCAGAAGAAAAGGCTGACCCTGAGGGCTAACAAAAGACTCAAGAAAATGCTCAGCTCCCCTGCCCTGTGTTGCACCTGCTCAGTGGAAGCCCTAAGGCTAAGAACAGAAGGATAGAAGCATCACCATGATTGCGGCCAGGGTTTCCTTTTTCTCTTGGGCACAGAGCCTTTTCTGCAGCTATGAGTGGCCACAGGACTAAGTCTGGCCCACAGAACATAGGCAGAAGTGGTATGAGCTGCTTCCAAGCCTGGCCCACAAGAACTTCCAATATGAGATGCTCTCCAGGCTTTTGTCCCTTTTTGGTAGTCGTGAATGGAAAGGACCCTCGTGGCAACTTATGAGTCACCTAGTGAAGATAGCAGAATCATGAGACAGAAGGAGCCTGAGCCCCTGAATCACCACTTAGGAAAAGGTTGCTCAACCAGAAAACCTACACTGGAGTTTGAAAGGAATGAGAAATAAACTGAAATTTGGGGGTTATGTTTTATCATAGCTGATACAATACTAACATATAGAAGTAGTAAGGGATTGTGGGGAGCAACAGAGAAGCTAAATGAGAAGACAAGATGGATGAGGAATAAGATGAGAATTCAATCATATTCTGTTGCTCTTGTAAGTTTCTGTTCTTTAACATTAAAAAGTAAATGCGCTTTATTTTTCCACTGAGCTTAGTAATAAAACATGAGCCACAAAAGGGGAATATATGCCCACTGTTTTAGAAAAAAAATATATAACTTTAGCTTGACATGATTTCTTTCACAGAGAAGAGGAGGAAAAAAAGAGAAATACAAAGGAAATCCTCAGGCTGGTTGGAGAATTTAGAGACAGAGTCTCAGGCACAGAGAGAGTTAAAGAAAGTTAAAGGATATCAAACCACTTTCAAAAGCTGAGAAACATCTTAGACTGGAGAGCTTCGGACCCAGGGAAAGGTCTGATGAAATCACCTAAATCACAGATAAGTTAACAGAAGACGAAAGCTGTATCTTCTCAATTTGTGATCAGGGTTTAAGGACCGAAGCTAGCCTAAACATGCTACACAAGAGTGATGAGATATACCAGAAGGGACTGTCCTCCAAAATAACATTAAAACTCTTCTCAGTGGGGTTCTTCATACCATCAGCATCAGAATCACTGAAATGCTAGTAGATATGTAATTATATTTATCCATAGTAGCCAAAAACTGGAAATCCAAATGTCCATTAACTGGTGAATGGATAAACTAAATTGGGATATTCATACAATTGAATATTATTCAGCAATGAAAAAGATGAGCTACTGATAAATGCAACATTGGTGCATCTCAAAAACATTATGGTAAGGGAAACAAGCCAGACACAAAAGTACATACTGTATGTTTTCATTTACATGAAACTCTCAGAAAGACAAACTCAATCTATAGTGACAGCAATTACCTGGGGCAGGGAGAGATGGGGTGGAAAGTGAACAGGAAATGGCACAAAAATGTGGGAATGTTTTCAACCTTGGTTGGAGTGGTGGCAATTCTACCTGTGGGAGCTTATAGGTTTAGAAATTTGTCCAAACTCATCAAAATGTACACTTAAAGTGGATGCATTTTATTGTATGTACAGTATACCTCAATAAAATTGACTTAAACATTAAAATTTACAAAATACAGGCTTATTAGAAGCAACAACACCCCAGGACCAATGAGCAAACCTAGTGCTCAGATGTTGGTTGGTTTCTAATATCATTCTCCAAAATAAGAAACCAGGCCTCCATGGGGAAATGGTTGATTCTAGAACATAGGCAGGTGTGTACAGATGACCCCTGAGCTGCTTGTGGTGCCAGAAAGTGAGGACACACTCAAAAACAAAAACAAAAACAAAAACAAAATCAAGGATGTAGATATGTCAAATAGACACAGAGTCAACCGAAGGCACTCCCAATGGCCAAATCTGAAACAATTAGAGCAACAAAATAAATAAAGTAGTATTAGATATAACCCAAATGTATGATGTAAATAGTCATATGTCTGTATCAAGGAAAGGAAGGAGAGAAGGAAGGAGGGAAGGAAGGAAGAAGGAAGGAAGGAAGGAAGGAAGGAAGGAAGGAAGGAAGGAAGGAAGGAAGGAAGGGACAACCTCTCATAAAGAAGAATTCCAAATAATTTATATAGATATTCTACCTGCAAGGAGGGGAGGCATAATCCTCACTCTTTAAGTGTGGGCTGTGCACAGTGACTTCTAAGGAGTACAAGTATAGAAAAGAGGGGTAACCAAAGATACAAATGTAGTGATCCGAAGGCGTACATGCACCCCAATGTTTATAGCAACAATGTCCACAATAGCCAAACTATGGAAAGAGCCAAGATGTCCATCAATAGATGAATGGATAAAGAAGACGTGGTATATATATACAATGGAATATCATGCAGCCATCAAAAAAAAACCCCGAAATCTTGCCATTTGCAATGACGTGGATGGAACTAGAGGGTATTATGCTAAGTGAAATAAGAGAAATCAGAGAAAGACAAGTATCATATGATCTCACTGATATGAGGAATTCTTAATCTCAGGAAACAAACTGAGGGTCGCTGGAGTGGTGGGGAGTGGGAGGGATGGGGTGGCTGGGTGATAGACATTGGGGAGGGTATGTGCTATGGTGAAGGCTGTGAATTGTGTAAGACTGATGAATCACAGACCTGTACCCCTGAAACAAATAATACATTATATGTTAAAAAAAAAAAAAGAAGAAGAAGAAGATAGTAGGAAGGGAAAAATGAAGGGGGAAATCGGAGGGGGAGACGAACCATGAGAGATGATGGACTCTGAGAAACAAACGGAGGGTTCTAGAGGGGAGGGGGGTGGGAAGACGGGTTAGCCGGTGATGGGTATTAAGGAGGGCACGTACTGCATGGAGCACTGGGTGTTATACGCAAACAATGAATCATGAATCACTACATCGAAAACTAATGATGTAATGTATGGTGACTGACACAATAAAATAAAATTTAAAAAAAAAAAGAAGGAAAAGAGGGGTAAAAGAGTGACTGGAGTTGAGAAACCTGACAAATATGATGTCAGCCACATGATCAAGGTCAACATCAACAGTGTAAGTCATGTTGATAGTATGTATCCTGATACTATGTGATGAGAATGGCACCATACATCTGTGGTTTTCCAAAAAAAACCATAACCACAGTCTAACCATGAGAAACATCAGACAAATCTCAATTGTGGGATATTCTACAAAATACCTTACTAGTACTCTTAAAAACTGAAGTTTATCAAAATCAAGAAAAGTCTGAGAAACTGTGGCAGCCAAGGAGACATGACAAGTATGTGTAATATAATATCCTGGATGGAGGCCTAGGACAGAAAAAGGACATTAACTAAAAAATAAGGTAATCTGAATAAAGTATGGACTTCAGCTAATAAGAATATATCAATATTGTCACATTAATGTGACAAATGTAAAATATTAACAGGGGAAACTGGGCATGGGGTATATGGGAAATCTCTGTACTATCTTTGCAATTTTTCCATAAATCTAAAACTATTTTAAAATTAAGTTTAGTTTTTAAAATTACAGCCCTATTCAAACAGAATCTCTGGCCTTTGGTGCCCTGTAATCTGTACTCAGCATCCAAGAAGACCTAAAGTAATAGTTCTCATTAGAATCACTTAGGAAACTTAAAAAAAAAAAAAAGATACTTAGACCCTACCCCCAGAAATTGCAATTCAAATGGCATGAAGAGGGGTCAGACATGGGCCTTTTTGAAAGGTCCCCTGGTGATTCTATTGTGCAGCCTGAGTTGGGATTTACTACTTTTAGAACAGTGGATTCCTTTCTTTATTCTTTTTTACCTCTACATCCAATATTTCCTCCTTCCTTTCCCTTAAAACATTTACTTACACCACTTGCCTGCTTGGGGGAAAAAAAACAACACAAGACCACTCCTAGGCAGCAGCGCCCAGCCATCTCCCAGCTGTACCTGTGTCTATCCCCAGCATGCTGCAGGCCCCCAGCCCAGCAAGGCGCTGCTTCTTCACAGCCCCACAGCCCACAGATAAGCCTCCTCTTTCCTAGTATAACTTCCTTTCCTCTTCTGCCTGGGAAATTCTTCCTCATCTTTCAAAACCTAGATCAAATGTCACCTCCTCTCTGAAGCCTTCCCACATACCACCCAAGAACTTAGTCACTTTCCTCTTTTGTCTTCCCACCATACTTTGGAACACCTGTCTTATCTCCCACTGCATTGAATTTCAAGTATTTGTTTGGGGGTCTCTGTCTCATCACTGGAATGTGAGCTCCTTGAGGATACGAATCTGGCACGGCTTGTCACTCACACCCCCATCCTCTCAGCACGGTGCTGAGCACAGAGTAATTCCTCAATATTCATACAAATGAGCAAGTGAATAAATACATTAATGAACAAACTCATTCTGGAGGCCTTAGCCTTGTGTTAGGGGAAATAAAATCCACCAGCTAAGAGAAGATCTCTCTACATATCAGATGGCCCATCTATTTTTGTTCATTTGCTCTGCAAGTGACATTCTGAATGTTTCCTTAATGTGTTTGTTAAGAAGGATGATATAGAGTAACTTAATGAACAGGCTCTCATGTACACAACCCAGCCAGGATGTCAGTGATGCTGCCGGGAATATGGAAAGCAAGCAGACATCCAACACTAGAAGGAGCAACCAGCCTAGAAGCAGCGAACACCTTGTAAGGAAGAATGCAAGCAGAGGCAGGGCCAGGAGACCAGTGAATGCCCAAGAGCATTTTTACTGTCATGCCCTCAGCTTATCCCCTTGTAAAGCATACAGGGCAGCAGTTTTAAACCTCTCTTTTTTGTGGGAGGAAACTGAGTCTCAAAGAAGTTGGGAATGGGAATTGGTATCAGGGGCAAAGCTCAAAGTAGCCACCAAAAAAGAGAAACTGACTTAAAGCACCTTCTTTTACATTTGTAAAAGCTTTATGAGAACCACACATTGAGTTCCATATATCCTTGTGCTGCATTTTGAGAAGTAGCAAGTCAATATCCCCAAACTCATTCAGTGGAGGAATAAGGACTGGAATCTAATCTTCCTATGACAAGAGGAAAGATTCTATGTGGTTCAAAGAAGAGGATCTAGGACCACAAACCATACTAGGATTGCATAAGAGTTATAAACCCTCTTTCCAGGGGAAAAAAAAAAAATCCAGTACTCAAGATTCTGCATAAAATCCAGTTTAAAAAACTCTCTGAAATAAGCAGGGACTATCCACGAGTCCACAGATGCTGGGTAAGAATGCCCCAGCGAGATGGCTCTAGGGTTCCTCCAAATCATGACATTCCCTAATTATCTTTCTTTAAATAAAAGTGCTTAGTACAGGCTGCAACATAGTAACTACTCAATAAATGAAAGCTATTAATTACAATGGTGTGAAAATAAATGTGAAATTAGTTTCTTTCAATTGCAGAGAGTAGAAATTCAACTGAAACTAGCTTAAACAACATAGGGATTATTGGGAGTATCAGCTTTAGGCACAGCTAGATCCTGGTGCTCAGATGAACTCATCTAGAATCTCAAACTTCTTGTTTCATCTTCCTAGGATCTTGTTCTGTTCTCAGCCAAGCTCTCTCCTTGTTGGGGCAAGATGGCTGCCGGCTGCTCCAAATTCACACCCTATCCTTTCAGTAATTCCAGCAGAAGATTCCCAATGGTCTCAGCAAAAAAATCAGGATGGCCTTATTTGGATCACTTCAAATCACTTGCCCATCCTTGAGCCATTCTCTAGGCCTGAGGGACAGCATATCCCAATGACCTGGCTTCAGTTTCAAGCCCACAGTGAGATCTAGAGGTGGTGAGGTCAACCAGTCAAATCACACACATTGGGAGTGGGGAAGGGGTGCCTCCCCAAGAAAAATTGGTGTGCTATTACCCAAGGAAGTAGGCAGGTGATCTTGAATGGGTAGTATCAATCTATGTCCAACACAATAATAATAAACAGCAATCATATCTAGTGGGCTACTGTTCCTTGGACTGGATGCTGATGCTTATTCCTCATGCTGGTCTTAATGCCTCTTACATGGGACATGTGACCAAGGCAAAATAAGATGGAGTAGCTGGAAGGCATGGGAAGCCCATGGACCCCTTCATCCCAATAATAGCCCTGTTTGCTCATCTTAACTCCTCTCCTTTGGATAGAGCAGCCGTAGTCATAGGAACTCTCCCATCTCCTGCAGTCTTGTCTCTGCCAGTCAACAGCCACTGTTAAAAGGAGAAGAGAAAAGTCTCCTACCTCCTGACAGGCCTCCTGCTCAGGTGTATTTTTTTCCTTTACCTAACCCTGAAGGCTATCTTTATTTTCTCCCCTACTGAGTGGCTTGGTGACTGTCTGCTTTAATCATTAGAGAGATTTGGAAATTTGCTGGAGGGAAAACTGTAATCCTTACAGAACCAGGATACCTGAAGTGTTTTTTCTATAAATGACCTCGGCCCTGAAAAGGAGTCTGAGCACCAATGATAGATTGCCACCTTTCAGGCCTTGGCAACAGGGACTGGCCTCTCTAACCCTTTGTCCTCCATCAGCAGCTGGCCCCAAGACATTGCTGGTTTGGATTTCATGAAGTAAAGTGCTTTCAACTCTGTCTCCTCCTTCCAGCCTGCTCGGAGCCACAGCCCAGCTCAGGCAAGCTCCCTTCTCTTGCAGTATCTCAAACAGTCCCCTCAGAAGCCCAAGAAGAAATTATCTGCTTGCAGCCTTGAAAATATGGTATATAGGTTTGTCTGAGGAGAGAGTTCAGCTCTTTATAGGATAGAGAGTTTTAGATGGGAGGAAGAATTTTTATGAGAATAAAAGGTAAGGAAACTAAGAATTGTTATCTAGGCAACCAAATTCTGTTTCTTTTCTAAGAGCAAGGAAAAGAGACTAGTGGTGATCTACTCAACACTAAAAATCTGCTTCTAAGTGCTCAAAGGCCCTCTTTGGCTCCCTATTTTCCTGGATATAAAAAGCAACCTCTTGAGTGTGCCTTCCAGATCCTGTATGATCCATCCCCTACTTACATGTCCCATCTCAATTCTCTTTTCTTCATCCCTCCACTTTTCTCCAACATGTGTTAAAGAGCGGATCTTCCTCTCTTGCCAGAAAGCTTACAAGCTGTTTTCTCCTTCTAATGTGTTTCTTTGTTTGGTTACTGTATTAGTTTCCTTTTGCCACTAACAAATTACCACAAACTTTGTGGCTTAAAACAACACAATGTATTTTCTAACAGTTCTGGAGGCCAGAAGTCTCAACTGGTTTCAATGGGCTGGAACCCAGGTGTCACCAGGGCCATACTTCCTCCAGAGGCTCTAAGGGAGAATTCATTTGGTTGCCTTTTCCAGCTTCTAGAGCTACATTCCTTACATTCCTTGGCCCCTGGTCCCTTCGTCCATCTTCAAAGCAGCATAGCATTTTGCTTCATTGCTCACATAGCCTTCTTCTGGTGTCTGAAATCTCCCCATGCCTCCTTCTTGTAAGGACACTTGTGCTTGCATTTAGGGCCCACCAGGATAATCCAGGATAATCTCCTCATCTCAAAATCTTTAGTTTGATCACATCTGCAAGCCCCTTTTGTTATATAAGGTAATATCCTCAGGTTCCAGGAGGTTAGGACCTGGATATTTTATGGGGGTTCATTACCAGCCATCCACATCCACTTCCTACACATCTATCAGTGGTCACCTTGGACATCAGCTGGTTGCTCCAGGACACCTTCACTGTTCGATTCTCTTCTCAGCTCAAGGTTACATGCCCTTACCTCCTCTGTACATTGCACATACTACACTGTCACTGGCCTTTTCCCTAACTAAACTCATGTCTTTGAAGGCAGGGAGAAGATCTAATGCACAGAAAGATACGTCATTTATGGAAGGGCATATGAAAAAAGAAGTAGGGGAAAAGAAGCTACAGAACAATAGGTACAATGTGGGCACTGGTTAAAGAGCACCTCTTGTGTGTCTGGAAAGACACAACTCAACTTTGATCCGTGGTAACCTCTGCCGAAAGGGGCAGGAGAGACAAGGAAGACTGCTATTCCGCTCCTGGGATGCTTGTGCTTTTATCATGAGAATGTGTTCATGAAGTACCTGAGAACTTGCACAGTGACATACTTGAGCTTCTGTCCCGTTTCCCAGATTTCTACTTTAACACACACTTGTTTATGTGTGTGTGTGCGGTGCCCAACAGGCCCCAGTTTGAAAATAGTTGCAAGAAGACCCCTTAGCCTTAAAGTCTCATTATTCAGTCTTCTACCAAAAGCCAAAAAGATATCCCAAGATTTCAAGTCCTACCAGTCACTTTCTTCTGAAAGGATCCATTTAGGGTAGGGCATGCTCAGAAAAACCAGTCTCTAGTCAGTGAGGGAGCCAAGCTGCCCGCATCATGGAGCCAGAAGCAACTACTTGTGCCTAAGATGCCTCAGAGCTGAGATGACTGCTCATCCATGCCTGCGGGCGCAGGGAAGGAACCCACATCCATCACGTTCAACGGCAATGTTCCCAGCCAGCCAGCAACCAGCAGGCGTCACCAGGACTGAGTCACACCAATTGTTCTGATTAAAATATTACCTACTACGGAAATGCTGACTCAAGTCAGCCGTAATCTGCCCCCAGCACACATCCAAAGAAGCAAGGGGATGCCCAGAGAAACCCACATGTGGCACAAAGAAATATCTGTAAGCAGTCATGGAAAGAGAAAGCTGAAGAGACCCAGGATAATAAAGATACCAACAAGAAATTTCTGATAAACAAGCTAAGGGCAAGAGACAGGTAAGGGGAAAATATTTGCCACACACAACAAAGTATTATTATCTAAATACACATATTTAAAACTTTCCCTCAAATGAATAAGAAAAAGGCAAGCAGCCCAATTGAAACCCGAGCAAGAGAAACGAGCAAGTGATTCATAGAAAAGAGCATTCAATATATGGCCCATAAATATATGGGAAAATGCCCAAATTCACTATTTGATCAGGAAAATGTAAATGTTATTCTCATATTCTATTTGTAGCAGGGCAAATTGCTAACTTAGTTTTGTGAAAAATTTGGGTGTATCTAAGAAACTTTAGAATGCATATATCCCTACATGTTGCTGAGTATCAACCCTAGGGAAAAATTCACCTACCTATGAAAAGTGAGAAGTGGATTTTCACTGCAACGTCCTTTGTTATTGTGAAAATGTGGAAATAACCAAAGGTGCAGTAACAGATTAACTGCTAAGAAGAGTATAAACATCCATACTAGGAAATACAATGTACGAGTTTAAAAGAATAACATTTATCTTTTATATACTGACATAAAAAGACCTCTAAGATACCCTATAAAAATTTTAAAGGATATTGAGGAATTAGATTTACAAATTATTTCTAGATATCTATATTTAAATACATAGACAATAGTCAGGAAAAGTATAACCCAAATTACTAATAGTAATACAAGATTGGTTCTCTCCAAACTATCTTTCCCAATATAAATTATGCAAATGTGGCTTAAGAGAGCACATAGGAAAAGAAATTAGAAGTATGAGCTGATTGTATAAGCTTAAAATCACTATGTAGCTATCACAATAGCTAAAAAAAAAATTTTTTATTCACATTAACAGAATAGGTCCTTGGAATTTTTCAGAGATATTGGCTGATGACTTTTGAGAATATCCCAATTTGCGAACTCCATCTCTATTCATTCTAGATCACTTCTATTACCACATTTATGAAGTTAATTTATTCTATTTTTCTACTAATTACTAAAAGAACACTAATAAAATATCCCAGTACAATTCTGGATTTTTCCATTTATCACTTCAGTTAAGTCATTTTTTGTTTCATATATATTGAAGCTCTTTTAATAGATGCATACACATATTAGACTACTGAGTATTTCTGACAAACTGACAATTTAATTAATATGAAATATCCTTCTTTATCTCTGTATTACTCCTCTGTCTTAACGTCTACTTTGTCTAATATTTATATAGCCACATCTGCTTTCTTAAACTTAATGTTAACCTGGTATATCTTCTCCCATCCTTTTGCCTTCAATCTGTGTCTTTACATTTAAAATATTTCACAAATGGCATAGAGTTAGGTCTTACATTTTTATCTAATCTGACAATTCTGCCATGTACATGAAGTGTTTTGTTCATTTATACTTAATGTGATTATTGGTGAGTTTATGTTTAAGTCCATCATTTTGGTATCTGTTTTCCATTTACTCCATTTATTCCATATGTTCCTTTTTTTTCTCTTTTCCTCCATTAATTTGGGTAAATAGGGAATTTTTAGTATTACAAATTTCTCTCCTTTATTTGACTTTTGAGCTATATTACTCTGTTATATTTTTAGTAATTTCTCTAGAATAGCTCTAATAGAAATACAATGCATATCACACACGTAATATTGACAGAATATCTCAATTTTCTAGTTGTCACATTAACAAAATTTTTTAAGGTGAAATTAACAATATATTTTATTTAATCCAACATACCCAAAATATTGTGACTTCGACATGTAATAAATAAAAGTACTGAGACATTTTACATTCCAAAATTACATTCATACCAAGTCTTTGAAATCTGATCTGAATTTTATACCTACAGCTCGTCCCATTTAAAGTGAAAGGTAGTTCTACAAGAACAATAAAATGGTGTTTCATAGAAGAATGTGTACGCCACTTAGTTTTTCACTTAAATTTTAATAATTAAAATTGCAAATTCACTTCCTTAGCTTCAGCCATTTTTCAAGTGCTTACTTGGTAGCCACATGCGGCTGGTGGGTAGTGTGTTGGACAGAACAGCTATGGAGTTTATACCATGTAAGTTTAACTTCTTATAGTTTAGCCTAAAATAATACTCTAGGACTTCATTAACAACGGAGTACTCCTACGACAGCATAATTCCACTTATCCCTGCCCATCCTTTGTGCCAATATTCACATATCTTTTTCTCCTATCTCTATTATAGACCTCACAACACATGGCTATAATGTTTGTTTCAAACAGTCAGGAGTCTTTTAAAGCTCAGCTATATATTTAGTATGCATAAAAATTTTCTTCTAAAAATTAGATTTTCAGGCTGCCTGCATCTTTACCCTTTCTCATGCTCTTCAGCCTTCACTGTAGACCTGAGTTCCTTCCCATCTTGTATCATTTCTCTCTAGCTTGAAGAACTTTCTTGAACATTTCTTACAGGGCAGTTCTGCTGGCAACAAATTAATCCAGCTTTCCCTCACTTAAGAATGTGTTTATTTTAAAGCATATTTACTCAGGATACAGGATTCTATAGAGAGAGCTTTGTTTTTATTTCAGCCCTTGAAAGACGCCATTCCAATGTCTTCTGGTCTCCACTGTTTCGGATAAGGAGTCAGCTTTAATTCTTGCATTGTTCCCATTTATCTAATGTACATGTATTTTTCATGTCTGATCTTAATATTTCCTCTTTAACTTTCATTTTTCTCAGTTTGACTATAATATCTTAAAAAGAGGTTTTGTTGTTTTAATTTATTTATTTTTTTAAGATTTTATTTATTTATCTGACAGAGAGAGAGAGAGCACGCAAGCACAAGCAGGGGAAGCAGGAGAGGGAGAAGCAGGCTCCCTGCCAAGCAGGGAGCACAATGCGGGGTTCAATCCCAGGACCCTGGGATCATGACCTGAGCCGAAGGCAGCCGTTTAACAGACTGAGCCACCCTGGCACCCCTGTTTTAATTTATCCTACGTGATGTTCTCTGAGCAGTTCTGTTAAATTTGTTAAATTTCCTTTTTTTTTTGGTAATTTTCTTGTAGCTCCTCTTTACATGAAGTTTTTACTACTGACATTGCATTTTTCAATTCTAGGATTTCCATTGGGTTCTTTTTTATAGGTCCCAAATCTCTTTGGAAATTCCCCATCATTTTATTCATTTATTGAAATGACCCATTTCTACAGATTTTTTATAGACTCATTTTCTATACATTTGTACTAAATTGTTAAAGTTGATCTGAAAATTATAATATCTGAGTTGCCTCTGGCTGACTCACATTTTTCTCTTTTGCAAGTCCTCTAATTTTTATTGTATGTTAAACACTGTTTCTAGGAATAGTTCCTCCCTCCAAAATTGACGTCTACTTTATTTAATACTTATATAGCCACATCTGCTTTCTTAAACTTAATGTTAACCTGGTATATCTTTTTGCCTTCAATCTGTATCTTTATATTTAAAATATTGCACAAATGGCATAGAGTTAGGTCTTACATTTTTGTCTAATCTGACAATTCTACCATGTACATGAAGTGTTTTGTTCATTTATATTTAATGGGATTATTGGTGAGTATGTTTAAGTCCATCATTTTGGTATCTGTTTTCCATTTACTCCATTTATTCCATATGTTCCTTTATTCTTTTCCTCGATTAATTTGGGTAAATAGGGTATTTTTCAGTATTGCAAATTTCTCTCCTTTATTTGACTTTTGAGCAATATCACTTTGCATCCACAGCTCTTTGGTGACTTTAAAGAAAAGTATGACTTTGTTGCTCTTGTTTGCTTAGTGACTTGTAGTTGTGTTGTTGGGGTGATGGTCTTCCACATTTTCCTATTTCCCAGCCAAAAATGGAACACCTCATTTAGGTTTTGTTGTATAATAAACTTCCCCCAAAACTAGTAGATTAAAACAACACTCATGTTTAGTTCACGTGTCTGTAGAACGGCAATTAGGTCTGAGTTCACTTGGATGGTTTTTCTGGTCTCTGCTAGGGTCTCATGCATCTGTAGCCAGCTACTGGTCAGGTTGGAGGATTCACTGCAGAGTGTTGGCTGCCTGCCAGCTGTACAATGTGGGCAACTGGGTGACATGTAGCTCATCCTCCAGCAGGCAAGCTCAAGTTTGTTCTCATGGCAGCCAAGACAGAAAAATTAGCCAGAGCATGAAGGTCTTAAGGACTATGTTCAAAACTGGCACACTGTCACATTGGCCACATTCTATTGGCCAAACAAGTTATAAGACCAACCCAAATTCAAGAGATGGTAACATAAACTTTACCTCTTGATGGAAGGAGATGCAAAGTCACAGCAATGGCATGTGTCATGAAAGAGTTGAGAACTGCAATTTTTTTTTTCTTTTGCAATCTACAGAAAGTATGACAGTTTGTTCTTTTTAAAATTTTTTTTCATTTTTAATTAAGCACTCAACTCACCTCTTCCAAAAGAACAACAAAATCTACTTTTTTAATGTTTCTCAGGGGAAAAAAAAAATGAATCACAGACTGTAATCAGTCAAAACTGAGAGTGCTCAACCCATGAATACCAACAATGTAGGGTAATCATATAATGACTTCAGGAAGACAGAGGCAGGTTTTATTCTACTCTAACCCCATGAGTCTGCATTTGGAACAGTGTTTTGATTTGGAAAGGGATATCATAAAAATAGCACTGTTAACCTGGGGCATTTGGGGAAGAAATCAGTTCAGGCCAGGAATCCAAATCACATCATAAGACAGGTGACTAAAGAAATCAGAGCTCTTTTTTTGGGAGAAGAGAATTGCCAATAAAGTCAAGCAGGTCAGCTTAAATATCTATAGATTTGTTTGGTTTAATCATTAATTTTAAAATCAGAAATAAAAAGTTATTTTCTTTCCTGTATTATTTTTTGTGATGTAATTCATATGCCATAAAATTCACCATTTTAAAGTATACAATTGAGTGGTCTTTATTATATTAAAAATGTTGTATGACTATCACCACTAATTCCAAAACATTTTAACCACCTCAAAAAGAAACTCTGTGCCCACTAGTAGTCACTCCCAATTCCTCCTTCATCACAGCTGCTGGAAATCATTAATCTACATTCTGTCTCCATAGACTTGCCTATTCTGGGCATTTCATATAAATGGAATCATATAATATGTGGTCTTTCATGACCAGCTTCTGTCCTCTGCATGATGTGTTCAATATTCATCCATTCTGTAATGTGTACCAGTATTTTGTTCCTTTTTATGGCTGGATAATATTCCATTGTATGAACAGATCATATTTTTTTAACCATTTTATCAGTTGATGAACAATTGGGTTGTTTCCACATACTGGCTATTATGAATAATGCTGCTATGAACATTCACAAATATGTTTAAGCATAACATTTCAATTTTCTTGGGTATTGTTGGGTCATTTTGGTTTACTTTTGAAGGGAATGCCAGCTCAAAGAGCAAAGAATTTTCCACCAAAGTAAGTATGTTCACAATGGAATAAGCTTCACTCAAGACAATAAACTACTTGTCTCTGGACGGGTAGGGAAACCAGATGAGATTCTTGATAGGCTATATGGGATGTTAGGCTAGCAAGAGACAGAAGTATAGGGTTTAGGAGCAAATATTCTGGAGCTTAACTGTTTGAGTTCAAATTTCACTTCTGTACTTGCCAGCTGTGTGACTTGGGGAAACCACATAATCTGGCTTACCCTCTGAATTTCCTCATATTTAAAATAAAGGCACCTAACTCCCTGGGATAAAATTACATACCAGATGCAAAGCTCCTGACACGAGGCCTGGCACAGAGTATGTGCTCAAACAGTACAAGCTACTATTATCACTATGATCATCATGAGACTTGAGTTTTAGAAATCCTTTTTTAAAATATAAATTGAATATCCCTTTATCATTTTACTCTTCCACTCACTCACTCACTCATCAGTTCCTCAATGTTTCTCACTCCAAATAGTTGCCAGAAATAAATACGTTAAAAATAACTGGAAACTGGGGTGCCTGCATGGCTTAGTCAGTTAAGCGTCCAACTCCTGGTTTTGGCTCAGATCATGATCTCAGGGCATGAAATTGAGGCCTGAGTTGGGCTCCATGCTCAGTGGGGAGTCTGCTTGAGATTCTCTCTCCCTTTCCCTCTGCCCCTCCCCCATCCACGTGTGCGCTCTCTCTCTCTCTCAAATAAATAAATAAATAAAATCTTAAAAAAAAAAAAAAAACTTGGAGACTAACACAAACTCTACACCATTCCATAGAGAATTGGTTTGTTTCAGATTTAAAGAAGTGAATTAAAAGGTGAGTTTATTGCCAAGGTCTAACTCCTTGAGAGGAATCCTATCTCCTTTGGGTCAGTGGGGCCACTGTTGGGCCAAATGACCTTATACATGTTCCTTCCAGCATTCCCATGAAGAAGCTCAGAGAGCTCAATTAGACTGCCTAAGCATTCGTAAGCTGTAAAGCGGGAGTCAAACACAGTTAACAAGATAGGGCAGAGTGGGGACCTCAAACCTGGGCCCAGAACTCTGCTGAGTGTGCTAACAAATCAACAGTTCATCAAATGAATTAATGAGGTTGTTGAAATGCCAACATTTCCTTATTCAACAAAACAAATATATATATACATACACAAACACACACACAAGCGCACGCACCCGCACGCACGCACACACACATTAGCACATACTGCTTACGATACACCAGGCACCAATCCTGAGCATTTTGCATGTGTTACTTGGCTCAAACCTCATAACAGTTCCATGAACAGGTACTCTTGTTATTATTATTAAGTCCATTTTACAAATGGGTAAATGGAGGCACAGAAAGATTAGTACCTGTCCAAGATGATCTAGCTGGTAAGTGGCAAAGCTGAAACTCCAGTCCTAACCCTAGACCCCGTGCTGTTACACACTGTGCTATGCTGCTACTAGCATAGAGAGAGAAAATCTGACAATGTGGTCATTTCCCTACTTATTAAATGTCTACTTCCCCCTGATGCCCTCCTGGTCAGGTGCAAAATCTTCTGTGATCTGAGAGAGGTCCTACATCCTAATATCACCAAAGTAATCTCAGTCCCAAGCAGGAAATTCCACAGTATTCCCAAACCCAAAGCCACAGGAGTGAGAAAAGCATCCTTCTGCAAGAAGCCCAGGGTGCTCTTCCCATTATGAGTGCATCAGCTGTCCCTGTTCTTGGCCAGTACTCCACTTCACAGAGAGTGCTCCTCCTCTCTCCACTTTTTGCTATCAGTTCACCTCAGCAGACTTATGCTGCCTTATACCCAATAACTCTGAGCTCATTTTGTCTACGCAGAGACTGGTGGCTCTTGACCTGCACTCTGTCCCCACCACAAGCAGCAAGGCCCTGCGCCCCACAGATTAGTAATAATGGCTCAGCCTCTTCTTTCCTGATGCTCTGGGGCTGGAACTGTGTCCTCCTGTGCCTCTTTTACCTCATATGACACATCACCCTTTGCTTTGGCCTCCAGTCAGACATGCAAATGAGCCAGGTCCTCACGCCAGTAGGCAGCTGGCTTCAGAATTCTCTCAGAAAAATATTTGCTCTTTAGCGTCACATAATTCAATTAGCCTCCACCCGTTGCAGAGACACTCTTAAGCTCAAAGAACCAAATGTCATCTTTGAAGAAAGCATTTGAAATTGCCCACATTCAGCATCACCACGTTATTTCTAAACATTTCAAAAGCTGTGTTTGCATATTTTACTTTTATATGACTGAGTTAGCTCATGCCCCAAACCCATTTTATGGTTAAAAAGAATGACACTAAGAGGTTTTAAATTAGTTACTTTACATCAGTGGCTCTCAAAATTTAGTGTATGTAAGATACACAGCAGAAGAGCAACAAAAATGAGATTATATTCCAGTTTTTCAAAACCTGAACCTTCAAAAAGGAACCTTTACTGATGCCTCCCTTCCCACCTGGCACCCCCCCCCCAATTTATTCTGATGCAGGTGGTCCAGTGCTTTGAGAAATACCGCAACAGAGTAAGTAAGGAGTCTGTAAACAGGATTCAGGGGTCTACAAACCTGGATAGGAAAAAAGTTTTACATCCTTGTTTTCAGGATCTTCTCATTGAAATTTAGTGTTTCCCTCAATAATGAACGTAGGCAACAGACCATAGTTGTATTAACAGTGCCTGTGACTTTGTCACCAAAACAAGTCACAGATATTTCTGTGTCACACAGGCTTTGCAGATATGTCAAAATATCTTTTATATTCACCAGTTCTTCAAAATTATAGTTAAGAGACTTGCTACTACATCTCACCAGTATATATTTTTATTTTTTTTAAGATTTTATTTATTTATTTATTTGACAGAGAGAGACACAGAGCCCCACCAGTATATATCTTTAAAAGCACATTGCAGGGCGCCTGGGTGGCTCAGTTGGTTGGGCGGCTGCCTTCGGCTCAGGTCATGATCCTGGAGTCCCGGGATCGAGTCCCGCATCGGGCTCCCTGCTCGGCAGGGAGTCTGCTTCTCCCTCTCCCGCTTCCCCCCTCTTGTGCTCTCTCTCTCTCAATAAAATAAATAAAATCTTTAAAAAAAAAAAATAAATAAATAAATAAATAAAAGCACATTGCAAATTTTGTTTTATTTAGTATTCTGATCATTATAATTTAATAGAATTGGCTGCCTTCATAATCTAACATATATTTTTATGCATTTAAAAACATTATTCAGAGGAGGGGCGCCTGGGTGGCTCAGTCATTAAGCGTCTGCCTGCGGCTCAGGTCATGGTCCCAGGGTCCTGGGATCGAGCCCCGCATCGGGCTCCCTGCTCTGCGGGAAGCCTGCTTCTCCCTCTCCCACTCCCCCTGCTTGTGTTCCCTCTCTCTCTGTCTCTCTCTGTCAAATAAATAAATAGAATCTTAAAAAAAAAATTATTCAGAGGAGAAATCCACAGGTTTCACCAGACTGCTAAAGGTTTCCTTGCATTAAAAAAAAAAAGTTTAGAAACCTCTATTCTCCGACCTCCCCCTCACCACCTAGATGTTTAAAGAAGTTGGATGGTGATGATCAGCTGACTCAAGACAAACCAGTCAATGGCTGGGTTTAGCCAGCCACGTTCTCCCTCTTGACTTAAGTGACAGCCCGCTGTCCGAGGAGGGAGACTCTGGGGCTAAGGGGTCTGTAGAACCAGGGTTGCAGTGAGCTCCCCTGAAACCACAGAGAGAAGTGAGGAGGCTTGCAGAAAGAATCCAGCAGGCACAGAAAGGGAAGCAGAAATCTGCTCCATGAGCTCCCATCTATGATCCAAAAGGGGCTAAAAGAGTAAGACCATTCCAGTTGCCCCATGGCTCAGCCCTTTTCCCTGCCCTAGACACTCATGAGATTCTCTCCTTCTATTTCTCTTCCCTTTCCTAGCTGGGGTTTCTGCTCCTCACAGCCAAGGCCTTGACTGCACCTGCCTGTGTGCCCCTTCTTACTCATCCACAGTGCCTTTCCACATTCGCCACATCATCACTTAGCCATATAGTGGCAAGGAGTCTGTGTGTTCTAGTCAGACTTCCTGAGGGCATCCTCTGCCACTTTCTGGTTGTAAGAACATAGGCAAGTGGCCTAGCCTCTCTGTGCCTCATTGTCTGACCTGGAAAATGAGGACATTAACAGTATCTACCTAAGATGAGCAACAAATGAATTATTATATATAAAATATATGTCTGGTAGAGAGAAAGTGCTTGGTAACTGCATGCAGTTATGATGCTCATTGTCCGCAAGTCACAGGCCTTGGACTCTACACAATCTCTATCTGCACACCTCATTTTTCAGCACAGTCCTAATCAGAACCAACAGTGATGTACAGGCCTAGTTTGAGGCCAGGCGTATCCACAAATTGGCATTCTCCATCAGTAACCTTAGACTTGCTCTTTGTAAAATTTTCCTTAGTAGGATCGTGAAGATTCCCTCGTGGAGTCCTGTTCAATTATTAGAATGGATTTACTTACTTATGAGATCATTGTTTCTCTTATGCTGAGGTTACTCTACTTGTCTGGGCCAAAGTACATCACATCTCCCTAAGTGTAGGGCAAATGGCTCAGAGCCATGCTACGGCTAGGACCCCCAGCACAAGGGCTATGCTGGGTACAGATGAGGAGTTGAATACATTCAGGAGAGTACAGTTACAAAAGTATCTCTGAACTGATGCAGTAGCTCCAAAAAAGTACAGCCACATCTTCAGGTTAACCACCTTACCATGCACAAGTCTTCCATGGTGTGACCTAGGCACTTCCTCTCCTATTTACACACACCATCTAGACCAAATGAGCACATCTGCCCTGGGGGCTGTCAAAGATACGCTTCCTGGATGCACATCTGCCCTGGGGCTGTCAAAGATACGGATGTACAGAAAGCTTGTTCCAAGGGCCCAATTCCAGATCTCAAATCTATTGGGCTTAACCTCCGTACCTCTCTCATTGACATACTTATCAGGGAAGTCACCTGGGGTTGATGTGGAATGCTAGAAAAGCTTGTCTGTGATTTTTTTTCCTAGCCATCAGGCAGTTTCATTGCTGCCTTGGGGTTTAGATTTTTTAAGTGATTGAGGGGGAAAAAAACTTCTAAAGTTCAATTAGACTAAGACCTTCAATCCAAAGAATATGAGTAATATAATCAACCAGGATAAAAGCTAGTCTAATTCTTAAAGTCTGCAAACAGAGATTGTGAAACCCCCCCTTCCCTTATTATACCCTTTAGTCATGTTAACATATGAAAGTTATTAGAATAGCAATAATAATATTACCAACAGTAAGTGCCTAATAAATAGTAGTTATGTGCCACATACTTTCTAAGTTATACGTGCTAGTTGATTTAACTTTCACAAAAGATGAAGTAGGTGCTGACATGATTTGCTATGTTCGTTTCTCCACGTCACAGCCACAGATGATGCTCCAGACTGTGAGCCCCATCAGCATGGGTATTAGGGGCAGGAAATGTAGAGCAGAGCCCCCACCAACCCACTATGGACATGTAACAAGATCAACAAATCGCCCTGCAATGTTGGGTCAGGGAGACTTAAGTAGCTGCCACTGCAAACATCCTGATTGCTACACGGTGGGACTCTTATATAAGAGGCTCCCAGCCTGGCTGCACAACAGAATCATATGGACAGATTCAAAATAATAATGCCTGGACCCATCCCAAAGGAAAATGGTTAGTAAGACATAATCACTCTCTTTAGACAGTGAGACAATATAACCATAAATAATATGGACTGGGGTACATGGGAAATTTTTCAGCCTGAGGTTTGGAGGGAGAGAGAAACAGCAATGACTTGATGAGTATCTAGAATAATTTAATGATTTTAATGACAATTTAAGACAACAGCGGCTTACAGGTATCTTTAAGTACCAAATGGTATATTCATTAAACAACAACAAGGAGTGTTCAGGTGTCTAAGTTGGTTGTGATTATTCTGAAATATGTGACAGTTTTCCTGATCTACCAGCAGATACTTCTATCCCAGCCAGTTTAATTAACTTTTGTCATGTGGTTCACTGAGTCTAGAAATGCAAAATTATCTGACTGTGTCCAGAGATTTGTTGAACATAACCCGAAAAAAAAAAAAAAACTACTTTTCATTTACTATACGGGGAGATAGGAGGAGGAAGGAGGAATTCAAAAACAACATAAATGTATCACTGTGATTCCATTTTCCTAGAGATACCCTTTGTTTCAAAAACAAAGAGAAATTAGTTGGACATGTGACAAACAGACAAAAACCCAAAATAATGAAAACTTGCTCTGGTAAAAAAAAATCCCCATTATTAGTGTGCCTGGGGAGATGGCATCTACCAAGCAGCTGGTCTCGGCTAGTCTCCGAAGATAAGCAGGGAGGAGGGAAGGAAAGGCTGTTACAGAGATGGTGCTGCTGATACCCGGAAGAAAGCCACCCTCTTGATAATTGGCTAAGATTTTAAAATTAAAATACGCTCATTTGGCTGACCCAGAATTGCAGAATTACAAGTGCATAAAAATTTTCCTTTGGTGGGAAAGATGTCTCTGGGCAAGAAAGATGGGCTTCAGGTGCCTCTTTTGAAGATGAACAAACACTCTGAGCTGTTCCAGTCACATCTGCTACCTGTGGATCACCAGCCTTGTGCTGATGGCATGAACAGCGAGGGCAGCCTCCCTGGATTTTCAGTATGCTACTGAATAACTGCCTGAACTTGGGGAAGAGGAAGCCAGGGACTTGTGGCCCTTTCTCAGGGGCTATGAGAAAGACACTGACAGGAGTCAGAGAGACAAGGATCCTGTTTATGAATGACCCATCAATTTTCCGCAACACATCTCCCTGTGAATTATGTAAACATGACTTCTAAAAACTAGATTCACAAGCAGTCCTTGGGAAGTGCAATAGTCTAGGAAGAAAAAGCCTAGAGCTTTAAAAAAAATTTTTTTAAAGGAAGAAAATTTTCCTGCTAAGTATCATACACACACACACACACACACACACACTTGGCAGACATTGTTAATCAATCATGGCTGTCAGCCCCACTGAGTCCAGATGTGGGCAGAATCCTCGACATCTT
The DNA here is from genome assembly GCF_964656455.1 of Halichoerus grypus. Lineage (NCBI taxonomy): Eukaryota > Metazoa > Chordata > Mammalia > Carnivora > Phocidae > Halichoerus > Halichoerus grypus. The sequence goes on from NC_135726.1 coordinate 6,124,185, forward strand.
ATTCTAGGTATTTACTACCAGTCAATTCAAGTTAGCATTTACGATGAGTACTATGATCTCCATCTCTGAATTTGAGATTAGACAGAACTTCTGATGCATAGGGGGAAATCCAAGCACATGCCAAGAACTGCATGAAGCAAACACTGTTGGCTGTGTACCCAACAGCCATCCACCCCTTCCTAAAAAAGCTCCATTTGTGCTCAGGTAGCTACTCCCTCTTTACAAAGCCATGTGCCTCAAGAGAGGTGGACCCCAGTTCTCCTCCCAGGAAGTAAATTATGCACGGTCTAAGCCAATCATGGCACTCCGTTTCCTCTGCCAGTGATTGGTTAAGCTGTGACACATGCCGACCAATGAGACTTGACAGGGGGGCTTCAGGGAGCATGTGGGAAAGGTTTTCTTTCACCCAGGAAGGAAAGAAGAGAGGGAAGGAGAGGAAGGAAGGAAGAGAGGGAGGGAGGAAGAAAGAAAGGAAAGAAAAAAGGAGAGGAGGGGCAGCGGTAAAGAAGGAGGGAAGAAAGGGAGAGCAGGCCTCTCTTCTGCTAGACACATATTTGGATGTGGTACTTGGACCATTTTGCTACCAAGGGAAAGGCAAGGCTGAAAGATAAGTCATAATCCAAAGATTGTCAGAGTAAAATGAGAGGAAAAAACCTGGGTTTTTCATCCCCTCCAGGACTTCTAACTATGGAAAATAAGGAACCCTTTCTACTGTTCAAACTAGCTGAGTGAGGGCTTTTGTTTCTTGCTGCCTGAAATTCCCAATTAATACACAGGAGAGGCTCTCAGCAGATGAGCAGAGGAGAATTCCAGAAAACAGACCAACAGCCACAAAATGCAGAGAAAACATCACCACGAATTACGGATGTCAGCAAGCAAAGGGCCTGCTCATGACCTGAGTTTGAGTTCCAGACCAAGCAAGGCAGGACACCTACCTAGGAAGAACCCAATTAAGGAACAGAGTCAGGACCGCAGCCCAGAAGGTCAAAGATAGGTCCCCAGGTTCCATAACTGGAGACAAAATAAATAAAGAGAAGAGAAAGGGACTGCCTTCCCCCAATCAATCATGTGCCAGGCGCTCTTCTCAGTTGTTGTTTCTTACAACATTACACAGTAAGCTGAGGCCTGGGGAGATTAAATGCCTTCCTGCAGGTCAGCACGCAGTCAACAGCAGGGCTGGGATTTGAGCCCAGGTCTGACTCTGAAGTTCAATTCCTTCTATTCCATCATGCTACCTTCCCAAGAAACAAGGTAGGAGCTAGAATCCAGCACTGAGGGTTACCTGGTCCTAAGCTCTAAACTTGAGCTTCTTTAGTATCCTGTCTGGTTACCACATTAGCATGGCTTAAGACAGAGGCTGCTGCTGAGGCCCAAGGCTTCCTGGGGAGGAAGAAGAAAAATTGGGACCAGCGGCCGGGTCCATTTGTGGTGCATACAGGGCCCAGACCTCTTTGGGGGCTCTGCCACCAGGAATAGGAAACACTGACCCCACAGACTGTTGCTTGCAGTGACGGTGAAAGAGCAGGCTTGGGTCAATGTCCAGTGGCTGCCACCAATGCAAACACATCAAGGCCATGAGTTTATTGAGGACCAATGTTGAATAGAGGTAGAGAAGTTAACAAACAGATCTAGAGTCACAAAGGTAAATAATGTATTCATTTCCTATGGCTGCCCTAACAAGTTACAATAAACCTAGCAGCTTAAAAGAACACAGTTATTTTCTTACATTCTGGAGGCCAGAAATCCAAATTAAGTTTCACTGGGCCAAAACCAAGGTGTTAGCAGGGCCACAGTCCCTTCCGGTCTAGAAGAAACTTCATTTCCTTGCAGTGTTCAGCTTCTAGAGCTGCATTCTTGCATCCCTTGGCTCATGGTCTCTTGCTCCATCTTCAGAGCCAGGAGCAGAGCAACTTCAAATCTCTCTCTGGCTCTGTTGTCACCACATCATCTCTCTCCGCTGCAGTCAAATCTCCCTCTTATAAAGACACTAGTGATTACATTTAAGGCCCTTCCAGGTACCCAGAGTAACCTTCCCAGCTCAAGATCCTTAATGACATCTGCAAAGTCATTTTGCCCTATAAATCAACATTCTCAAGTTCCAGGGAATAGGACCTGGCTACCTTTGGGTCCACTACTTAGCCTATCAGAGGTAACAATACTGACTCTACCACTTATTAGCCATGTGATTTAGGGACGCTTACTAAGTCCCTCTGAGTTTCTGTTCTTTTATCTGTCAAATGGGATAATGATGAAACCTACCTTATAGGATTACTGTAAAAATTTAGAAAGAATGCATAACATAGCACTTGGCACATGGATGTCATTATTAGTGGAAAGAACTTCAAGTTTGAAGCCAGAGCATTCTGAGTTCTAAGTCCAGCTCTCCCACATGTCAGCTGTGTGTCCCTGGAAAATCACATCACCTCTCTGAGCCATTCTGCATCTGTAGAATGAGGATAATGTTAGACCACCTTGCTCTCTCTGAGGGCACTTTAGAAAAGGAAATGATACTGCCGTGTGTAATAAGCCTAACACAGAGTTGGAACCACTAAATAACAAGGGAAAGAGAATGGCTAGGAACAATAAAAAAATTTATTGAGCATTTATTACATGGCAGGCACAGTTCTGTGTTCTCCATGTAGATCTCCTCATTTGATCTTCACACCTGCCCTATGCAATAGGAAATATTGCCATCCCATTTTGCAGATGAAGAAGCAGGCATACTAAGGTTCAGTAATG